>NC_141935.1:3750000-5000000 GCF_057802395.1 Ceratotherium simum simum
TACTTTTATCAGAAAGCACTTCCAGAAAATTATTTTGTTGGAAATTTAATAATTATCTGTTGGAAATTAAATGACTTTTGACAAGAGGAAAATCATTCTGCAAGAAAAAAATTTATATTCATTTTATGAATGAATACTTTTATTTTAGGTAATATTATTTCTAATATTCTCAAAATGAGATAAATTATCAATGAAAATAATCCCCAGTCTCTAAAAAGGTGATTGCAAATAGTCTTAGCACCACATTAACTTTATAACAGTATCATTAAAAATAGTTCATAATAAATCTGAACTAGCTTCTTCAAATGTTTTTTGTTGGCTAGAATCATGGTTAAAAAGCTAAAATTACATTTGATATATTATTTAAGTACAATGTGGACTTCTAAGGTTAAAAACAATCTATCGAAAAGGAGTGTCACCTTCTTTGACCTGCTCAAGTGAGAGAACTGAGCATGAACAGGCTTTGGGAAAGGCAGTAAAACTATTACTTTCTTTTTTCCTCTTGAGCTTTTCCAGGAAAAAAAAAGAAGGCAAAATACAGAAGGTCATGCATGACAAGCAACTGCAAACCATTGTGAAAGGGAGTCTTTGGTATCTGAGGTGATGGAATTAGATAAAGACAAAAAGATGCAAGGGCAGAGGGAGAGCTTTCAGTAAGACAGTCTCTCCTATTCACATCTGAGTAAATGTTCTTGTGAGAATGAGGAGCAAATCAATATTTTTATGTTCAATATTCAGCTCAGAGTCAGAAAAAAAGCTCTCATTTCTGGAGTATTAGTCACAGATGTTAGCAAAATTATTTTTGTTACTCAAGTTTTATAGAGGAATTTTGTTCATATGAGGTTTATAATTTTGTAGGTACAAAATTTTACTAGTGGGAATTGTAGAATTTGTACAACCAGCTTACTTTCCATTTTTACTTAATTTCAATAATTTCTTGTCGTTTCTGGTAAAGCAGTAAGCCAATAATAAAATATGAGCTATGTAATATAATGAAACCTTGAGAAGCTCATACACTTTGAATGAACCCTTAACTACAACTTCAGGAAAGTGAAAATGATAGCAGTAGTAATTAATAACTTGGTGATGTGAACAAACGCAATTCAAGTGATCTACAACATTCACTTAAGAAAATGAATCTACTGAGTATACCTTATGAAGAGAAGGTCTGGAATTGGACTCTCAGGAGCGGGTGACCAGTAGAAGGACGTAGCTGGACAACTAAGCATGTGGCTAGGAAATTTTGAAAATTTCAACCTAAAACTTACCATTCTCAGGATTTCAAAGATTCATAAAATAAAGAGAATGGAGTCAAGTGGAAAAAGGACAAATACATAATTCATGGAGCAGCCCTTTCTGACATACCCTGCTGCTTTTGGCTCCTAAAAATAGATCAGTTAAGAGCAACATGTAATAATTTTCTTCAGAAAAGTGGTACAGATATATTTTATTTGAAAGTGTTCTAAATTTTTGCAATATAAGCAATAGAGGTATCTTCAGCCTATTTTAGAGAAAGACACAGGATATTATGCAGAATATATTTGAAATAACTTTTTTTTCCCTGTGGCCTTATTAGCATCTAGCTGGAAGGCATTGCATGCTTCTTTGCTTCACTGTGTTCTATGCAAATTACCAGGGTGGAAAGTGCCTTTACTAATAGATTTAAAATACGCCTTAAAGTGATGCATTTTCTTGCAGACAGCATATTTGACATGGATCTTCAACTGGGGGCAAAGACATTTACCATCAATTTGAAATCCAGAAGAATGTAGTGACACATCAAGTAATATGAGAAGCCATTTCAGAATAATGCAAATTTAAAAACTTGATCTACATAAATAAATCCATTATCACTCTTCTCTAAAATTCTAGCCTTCTGAATATATCTTTTAATATGTTAAATTTGTAAAGTGTTACAATACAGAAGTATTAAATCTCCATAGAACTATTTTTTAAAAAACAAAACATGATATTTGCACTTGCTTATACATATTGTCTTTATATCATTTAGCTTACTCTTACTGCATAAACTTAAAAATATAATGTAGCGTTTGAAATTTTATCATCGTTTTGAGATTAAGCATTATAAAATATCTCATCCCAATTATACTTGCATCCACAAATAATTGCATTAATGTAACTAAATTTTTGAAGGTCACTGATTTTGAAAAATATAAACTGAGTATAAAATTAGAATGATTAAATTTTACTTAACTTTTTAACAATGCCCAGCAAAATCTTCGATGGTATTAGTCTTATAAAAAAATTTAATTTATGCTGTAAATTAGCATAGTCTTATTAATTTTCATCTATCTCTCAAGAAATGCCATCTTCACAAAAACATTTAAACCAAAAATCTGTAGCCTATAGACTTCTGGTAGTCTACCTGTCAGTTCTGATTATTTTCAGTAACCCAGTTATTTCACGACCTACTTTTCCAATGACTAACCTTTCTAGGCAAAAATCAAAGGTTTATTTTTTTCTTGATGGTAGATGTTTTCTCTTGCCTGGGATTATTAATAATTTAGTTAGAAGATTTATAAAGCTATATTTTACTTATGGAATGTTTCTATATATTCATAATAAAATAATGAATTATTTATATTTCTCTATTATTGAGAAACATCGTCCATATCTAATATAAATTTCATAAGTTATTTCTATCCATTCTATACCTCTGAAAAGAATAAAAAGTAAGAATGAATATGTAAGTCAAAGTATAGTCAAAGTATAAAAAATTATCAACTAATTTAAGGTATTATTGGCATTTTTCTAAAGAAAGATCATTAAATTAAAATTGGTTCCTATGAATATAGTTTTAAATTTTGAGAATTTAAGGATTTGGTTTCTAATCCTTTTTCAAATCATCTGATGGCTTCACTGAGCTTAATTGTACAAAGTGCATTTAACCCATTTTGACACACAGACATACACACATATACACACAAACACAACTCTTTGCGCTTGTCTTATTTGAAATGGAAAGATGTGACACTGTGGATTGACGTGGTTTCCTTACTACTCATGTTGCTAAAATGGAACCTGCCCAGCAGCAAATGACTCCTATAACATTGCTCAGAAATATTTTTGATATTTTTGGAGTCCTATTCCATTAACTATTGAGAAACAAAGATAAAGAAACTCATCCTTCATTTTATAATAGCAACATAGGTCTATAATATTAATAGCCTATTAATGTATATTGAATGCACGCTGAGATGCTAACTGGTCCATCAAACCCACCATAGCACCACTGAAACTGTCATGGATTATATGAATTCAGACCTTCAATTTCATATCCGTGTTCTTAGTACTTGACTTTTGGTGAATTTTATAGGAAACAGAGTGACCTCTACTTCATATTAATATAGATTCTACTTTCAAAAGAGTTGAGTTATCTACTGTCCTATCTGTGTGCCCATAACACAATGTCAAAATGAGATAGCTATAATTGGTAAATAGGTCAATAAGAGCACAGTTCAGAAGACAGCCGTAGCGTGCTGTCATTTGTTCTCATCCCTCCCATAATGATGATGTTTGCATTGCAGGTTAAAAGTGGCTTCTGTGAAAGGCAACATTTGAATCATATACAAAGCTGTTGGACCAGGATGACAGGGTTCCTAACAAGAAAGGATAGAACAAGGACTAGCCAACCCCAATGTGTCTATTATAATAAAATTCAAAGAAAAGAGCTAATCTGAGCAATGGATATGAAATGGAAAGCATATACATCTGAGAGGAAAATGTGTGAGGGATGATCACAAAATGATTTACAACCTTAAAACTATTGTAATGTTCACGACAGACAGAAATTAACTTTCAGTTTAATAAAAGAATTAACTCTAATTTATGCATTTTTAGGTCTCCTCATTTATAATCCTCCCCCCGAAAGTCTTCTGTAAATAGCTGATATATCCAGAATAGATATATGCTTCTATATCAATTTTTTTTAGAGAGAGAATATTAAAAGAGCAATTGCTAGATATTACAGAACTGATTTACCATTATCTTGTGGGTCCTTAAGTAATATTTAATTAGATTTAGCTAGATGAATTTGATGCACTAGACTCAGTTCACCTGATTTGGACTTAAAGCAAAATCCTGCAACTTAATTTGTATAGGGAAACAGAAAATCTGATATAAGCCAACATTAAAACTAACCACAATAACAGCCCTCAATTGGGGCCTCAAAAGCTAATATATCTCACCCTTAATAATCATGGAAATTTGTTTTGTTGAAGCAGTAGGAAGGAATCCTCTTTAGTGAGGAATCCACCAAAGTAAAACAAACAAACAAAAATAGACTGTGGATTTACTTATTTCACAAAGTAAGCTTTGTTCATACTGCTGATGAATGTTCGAGGGCAGAGCATTTTTGCTACTAAAGGAAAAGAATCTATGCATTATCCTAAACCCTATAGCAAGTGTTACATGTTGTCAAAAAATATCAATAATATCCTCCATTACATTTTTATTTTCCATAAGTCTTTCCTTGTATGGCCATGAACTATTATGATTTTAATAGAATCAGGAGTTTTTGTCAGCTCAATTCTGCCAAATAAGATGCAAATGCAAACCAGTGCGATGACTTCTTAGATACAACACCAAAGGCACAATCCATGAAAGAAATAATTCAATAAACTGGACTTCATTAAAATTAAAAACTTCTGCTCTTGTGAAAGACATTTTCAAGAGAATGAGAAGACAAGCCACAGACTGGATATGTCTTTTGCAAGTATTTTCCCCCAGTCTGTGGCTTCTCTTCTCATTCTCTTGAAAGAGTCTTTCACAGAGAATTTTTAATTTTAATGAAGGCCAGTTTATCACTTATTTCTTTCATGGATTGTGCCTTCAGTGTTGTATCCAAAAAGTCATTGCCATACCCAAGGTCATCTATGTTTTCTTCTATGTTATCTTCCAGGAGTTTTAAAGTAAAATACTTTTGGGTCTGTGATCCATTTTAAGTTAATTTTTGTAAAGAATGTAAGGTCTGTGTCTTGATTCATTTTTTTACATGTGGCTGTCCAGTTGTTCCAGCACCATTTGTTGAAGAGACGATCTTTGCTGCATTGTATTGCCTTTGTTCCTTTGTCAATGATCAGTTGACTATATTTATGGACATCTATTTCTGGGCTCTCTAATCTATTTCATTGATCTGTTTGTCTGTTCTTTCAGCAATGCCACATTGTCTTGATTACTGTAGCTTTGTTGTAAGTCTCGAAGTTAGGTAGTGTCAGCCCTCCTACTTAGTTCTTCTCCTGCAGTATTGTGTCGGCTCTCTCGGCTTTTTGGCCTCTGTATAAACTTTAGAATCAGTTTGCCCATAGTGACAAAATTACTTGCTGGGATTTGGATTTGAATTGTATTGAATCTGTAGATTAACTTGGGAAGAACTGGCATCTTGACCATAGAGAGTCTTCCTATATATGAATATTCAGTTCTTTGATTCAGAGTTTTGCAGTTTTCCTCATATAGATCTTGTACATATTAAGCTAGATATATACTTAATATATATTTCAGTTTTGGGGTTGCTAATATAAGTAGTATTGTGTTTTTAATTTCAAATTCCACTTATTCATTGGTGGTATACAGGAAAGTGACTGACTTTTGTTTTATTAACCTTGTATCCTGCATACTTGCTATAATTGCTATTATATAATATACTATATATTGTATTATTATATTATATAATATTATACATATATTACATATTTTATATTATATTAATATTACATATTATACATAATATATAAATTTCTGGAACTAATAATATAATATATGTGATTATATGTTAAAATTCTATAATTATATGATATGTAATAATAATATATTATACTATTAGTTCCAGGAGATTTTTTGTAGATTCTTTTGGATTGTCTACATAGATGATTATGTCATCTGCAAACAAATACAGTTTTCTCTCTTTCTTCCCAATCTGTATAACTTTTATTTCCTTTTCTTGTCTTATTGGATTAGCTAGGACTTCCAGTATGATAATTAAAAGGAGTGGTGAAAGGCACATCCTTGCCTGGTTTCTGATCTTAGTTGATCAGAAGTACAATGTTAGCTGTAGTTTTTTTGTAGATATTCTTTATCAATCTGAGGATGTTCCCGTCTATTTCTAGTTTACTAGAAGTTTTTATCATGAGTGTTGGATTTTGTCAAATGCTTTTTCTGCATCTATTGATATGATCATGTGATTTTTCTTTTTCAACCTGTTGATATGATGGATTATATTAATTGATTTTCAGATGTTGAACCAGTCTGCATACCTGGGATAATTCCACTTGGTCATGGTATGTAATTATTTTGATACATTATTGGATTTGATTTGCTAATATTTTGGGGGGGATTTTTGCCTTTATGTTCATGAGAGATATGATATGTAGTTTTCTTTTCTTGTAATGTCTTCATCTAGTTTTGGGATTAAGGTAATGCTGGCCTCATAGAATGAATTAGGAAGTATTCCTCCTGCTTCTGTCTTCTGAAAGAGATTGTAGACAGTTCTATAATTTCTTCCTTAAGTGTTTGATAGAATTCACCAGTAAACCCATTTGGGTCTGGTAATTTCTAATTTGGAAAGTAATTAATTATTGATTCAATTTCTTTAATAGTTATAGGCCTATTCATATTGTCTATTTCTTCTTGTGTGAGTTTTGGCAGATTGTTCCTTTGAAGGAATTGGTCCATTTCATCTAGCTTATCAAATTTGTGGGCATAGAGGTGTTCATAGTATTCCTCTATTATCCTTTTAAAGTCCATGGAATTTGTAGTGATGTACCTGCTTTCATTGCTGATATTAGTAATTTGTGTCCTTTCTCTTTCCTCTCAGTTGTCTTGGCCAGAGGCTTGTCGATTTTGTTGATATTTTCGAAGAACCAGCTTTGGGTTTCATTGATTTTCTCTATTGATTTCTTATTTTCAATTTCATTGATTTCTGCTCCAATTTTTTTTATTTATTTTATTCTGCTTACTTTGGATTTGATTTGCTCTTCTTTTTCTAGTTTCCTAAGGTAGAAACTTAGATTATTGATTTTTAGATCTTTTGTCTTTTGTAATATATTCATTCAATGCTATAAATTTCCTTCTAAGCACTGTTTTCATTGCATTCCACAAATTATAAGTTGTATTTTTATTTTCATTTAGATTGAAATTTTTTAAATTCCTCTTAAGATTTCTTATTTGACCTATGTGTTATTTAGATGTGTGTCGTTTAATCTCTACATTTTGGAATTTTCTGGTTGCCTTTCTGTTTTGATTTCTAGTTTAATTCCACTGTGGTCTGAGAGCAGACATTGTATGGTTTCTATTCTTTTAAATTTGTTAAGATGTGTTTTAAGGCCCAGAGTGTGGTCTATCTAGGTAAGTGTTCCATGTGAGCTTGAGAAGAATGTGTATTCTGCTGTTGTTGGATGAAGTAGTCTATAGATGTCAATTATATCCAGTGGATTGGTAGCGTTCTTGAGTTCAACTATATCCTTGCTGATTTACTGACTGTTGGATCTGTCCATTTCTGATAGAGGGGTTTTGAAGTCTCCAACTGTAATAGTGGAGTCATCTATTTCTCTTTGCAATTCTATTAGGTTTTGCCTCACATAGTTTTACACTCTGTTGTTAGACACACACATGTTAAGGATTGTCACATCTTTGTGAAGAATTGACTCCTTTGTCATTATGTAATGCCCTTATTCATCCCTGATAACTTTCTTTGCTTTGCAGTCTGCTCTGTCTGAAATTAATATAGCTACTCCTGCTTTCTTTTCATTGGTGTTACCATGGTATATTTTCCTCCACCCGTTTACTTTTAATCTATATATTTCTTTATATTTAAAGTGGGTTTTTTGTAAACAATGTATAGTTGGGTCATGTGTTTTGATCTCATTCAATCAAGACAACCTCTGTCTCTCTCTTTTTTTTTTTTTTTGGTGAGGAAGATTGGCCCTTAGCTAACATCTGTTGCCAATCTTCCTCTTTTTGCTTGAGGAAGATTGTCCCTGAGCTAACATCTATGGCAATCTTCCTTTATTTTTGTGTTCAGGACACTGCCACAGCGTGGCTTGATGAGCGGTGTATAGGGATCTGAACCTGTGAACCCTGGGTTGCCAAAGCGGAGCATGTGAACTTAACCACTATGCCACCAGGCCAGCCCCAACAATCCCTGTCTCTTAATTGTGCATTTAGACCATTGACGTTCAAAGTGATTATTGATATAGTTTGAGTAATATCTACCATATTTGTAACTATTTTCTATTTATTGTCCTTGTTCTTTTCTATTTATTGTCCTTGTTCTTTGTCTCTATTTTTGTCTTCCACTCTTTTTCTGCCTTTTGTGATTTGAATTGGGCACTTTATATGATTCCATTTTCTCTCCTTTCTTACATACCACTTATTTGTATTGTTTAAATTCTTTTAGTGGCTGCCCTTAGTGTTTGCAACATACATTTACAGCTCATCCAAATGCACATGTATATATAAGGATACATAAACATATGTATTATATATACATAAGTATATATATGATGGTATACATTTTTAGTAGTATAATTTTAAATTATCTGTTAGATCAATTAATATTAAGAAAAATAAAGATTTTTTATTTTATCTTCACATGTTCTTCTTTTGATGCTCTTCCCTTCTTTATGTAGATCTGAGTAACTGGTCTATATTATTTTCTTTTTTTCTAAAGAACTTCTTTAAACATTTCTTACAAGGGAGGTCTACCGGCAACAAATTCTCTCAAGTTTTGTTTATCTGAGAAATTCTTTATTTCCTTCACTTTTGAAGGATAATTTTGCAGGGTACAGATATCTAGTTTAGCGGGATTTTCCTTTCAACACTTTAAATATTTTACTCCACTCTTTTCTGGCTTGCAAGATTTCTAAGGAGAAGTTGGATGTAATTCTTAACTTTATTCCTCTGTGGGTAAGATGATTTTTTCCTCAGGCTTCTTCCAGAATTTTCTTCATTACCTTTGATTTTCTGTAGTTTGAAAATGATATGCCAAGATGTATGTCTTTTGGGCATTTATCCTGTTTCATGTTCTCTGAGCTTCCTGGATCAGTGGTTTGGTGTCTGACATCAATTTGGGGAAATTCTCAGTCATTATTTTTTCAAATATTCCTTCCGTTCCTTTCTCTCTTCTCCTTCTTGTATTCCGTTACATTTATGTTGCACCTTTTGTAGTTGTCCCAAAGTACTTGGATATTCTGCTTTTTTAAGTCTTTGTTCTCTTAGCTTTTCAGTTTTTTTTTTTTTTTTTGCTGAGGAAGATTGGCCCTGAGCTAACATCTGTGCCCATCTTCCTCTATTTTATACGTGGGACGCCTGCCACAGCATGGCTTGATGAGTGGTGCATAAGTCCGCACCTGGGATCTGTGCCTGCAAACCTTGGTCTGCTGAAGTGGAGTGCACAAACTTAACCAATACACCACCGGGCGAACCCCAGCTTTTCAGTTTTTGAGGATTCTGTTGATATATATTCCAGCTTAGAGATTCTTTCCTCAGCTGTGTCTAGTCTACTAATGCGCTCATCAAAGGCATTCTTCTTTCTGTTGCAGTGATTTTTATCTCTAGCATTTCTTTTTGGTTCTTTCTTAGGATTTCCATGTCTCTGCTTACACTGACCATCTGTTCTTGCAGGCTGTCTACTTTATCCATTAGTGCCCTTAGCATATTAATCATAGTTGTTTTAAATTCCCAGTCTGATAATTCCAACATCCCTGCCACGTCTGGTTCAGATGCTTGCTCTGTCTTTTCAAATTGTGTCTTTTGCCTTTTGGTGTGCCTTGGAATTTTTTCTTGATAGCCAGACGTGATGTGCCAGGTAAAAGGAACTGCTGCGAATAGTCTTTTAGTAATGTGATGGTGAGGTGTGGGGGGAGAGGACCGGTCCTGTAATGCTATGATGAGGTCTCAGCCTTTTAGCCGCCCATGCCTCAGGACCATGAACTTCACACGGGTTTCCCAGTTTTTCCTCACAGCTTAGGTGGGACAGGATGGCTGGAGCTGACTGGAGTTGGATATTTCCCTTCCCCAGGTCAGTTAAGCTCTGATAACACTCCAGGTTGGGCTCTGGTATATTTCAAAATGATTCCTTTTCCTCTCCGCCTGCTGGAAGCACTGGGGGTTTTTCTCTGATGTTTGCTGTGGGAACCTGTTCGACCTCCTGGAGGTAAATCTCACCATATTGTGGCCCCATGGCCAGGTCCCCCGGGTCTTGAACTCTCAGGCTTGTCTGCACCGAGGCTCCAGCAGTTCGTCAGCTCCCGTTGCAGCTTCCCTGCCTCCACACGGGTTCCCGCGGCGGCTTCCACTCTCGAGTCTCTGCTCTGGTAAGTGTGACTCTGTGTTTGCCTGTCATCTCTCTCCAATCTAGGGGGCACTGTTTCCCCTGTGTCCTCCTCTCTCTCAAGGATCCATGCCGAGTTGTTGATTTTTCAATCTGTTCAGCATTTCACTTGTAAGGACACGGTGGCGACTTCCAAACTCCTTATATGCGTAACCGGAAACCTTCCGTTACTTTTTGATACATTAATTTTTGGCATTGTGTATGTCGTTCCTATAATAGTACGATTAAATGTTATATCCCTGTAAATATTCTTTACTGTTTTTCTCTGCTGTTTTTTAGGGATCATATTCTTTCATTCTGTCCATTTTTCATCTTAGATCATGGCTTTAAGGCTAGTAATGTTTCCTGATTTAATTAAAGATGCCATTTCTTTTTTTCTCCTACTCTAGCCGTTTGGGGTTAAATCCACTGTAATTACAACATTTCACTTCTAATTCTGAATTGTGACACGTGCCATAACTTAACCTGTTGGTTGCTTTCATAGGCTTTCCAGTCTTTTGAAAACATATGCAGATAAATAAAAGTTAACTATTATTTAAAATCATATTCAAATGTGTTAAAACAAGTTTTGGTGATGTAATGAATTCTAATAAACACTGTTCCCATAATCCAACTAAAAACAAATACAACTAACTAAATTTTTCTCTGCATGATCAAAGTTCAACATTTACTTTTCAGCTAATTGTTTATTGCTATTGGGGCTCTATCTGAGTTTGCTTGTTTTCTGTATTGTTCATAAATTGTGTTTTATAGAATTATTAGTTATAATTGCTAGCCTCAACACAGCTACAAAATGTCAATAATCATGAGTTAGAGAAATGCATAGGGAACAAAAATGTGCAAAAAAAATGAGAAGACCTATTGGTGGTTAGAGTTTCTGTAATAAATTAAGACATGGATGATACTATTGAATCTTTGTCTGTCAAGCATATTCTTGAATTATTTTCCCAGGAATGATTACATTCACATCTTACTCTGTAAGGTTTATGTCCAAGCGATGTCACAATCACAAAGATTTCCTGGAACATATCAGCTCACACTTGTCTCTTTCTCTGATTCCTGTAGAAATCATGGAGTGGATCACATAATTGAGAACATTATTATGGACTGCCTTGCACTTTAGTTGCAATTGTCTTGATTGTCCAAATAGAGTTTAAAGTCTTTAAATCAAACTTTATCATTTTCCCTGGAAACAAATGGAACAGTTTCATAAAATATTAATTTTCTTCATGCTTATTCTTGAATTCTGGTTTACATGAGATGAAATGGAGACTTCATACACAAAACCTAAACTGAATTTGGAAGCTGGAGAAAGTAGGATGTAAAGGAAAACTCAGAAATATTATACCTTGGAACAATCTAAAGAGAGCAAGAAATATGCATTTTCAGTTAACACTAAGTGAAGAAAATGGACTATTGGGGAGAAATATTAGATCCATTTAGTTAAACTCCATTTAATTTAGTATATTTTTCTCATACATGTATTAAAATTTTTATTTTTATTTATGTAAAATTCTAATTTGTCTGTACTGAGCTGAATAAATAATCTTCGTTAAGCGTTATGCTTAATTATCTAAACAGAGTGAGAATTAAGGGAAAAGACTGTGTTCCTTGATAACCCTAATTTTGTCAACTTCAAAGTCCCCTCCATCATCCTTAAAAAGAGCCTTTCTGGGGCGGGCCACCTGGTATAGTGGTTAAGTGTAAGCGGTTAACTCCAAGTCGGCGGCCCGGGGTTCGTGGGTTCGGATCCCAGATGTGGACCTATACTGCTCATCAGCCATGCTGTGGCAGCATCCCATATACAAAATAGACGAAGACCAGCACAGATGTTAGCTCAGGGACAATCTTCCTCAAGCAAAAAGAGGAAGGTTGGCAACAGATGTTAGCTAAGGACCAATCTTCCTCACCAAAAGAAAAAAAGAAAGAAAAAAAGAAAAAAAGAAAGAAAAGAAAATACAGTGAGAAAATTTAAAAAAAAAAAAAGAAAAGCCTTTCTAACATGTAAAATAGAGTCAAGTCTGCCAGCGCTCACATTCTTTCACAGTTTCCCCATCGCCTGCATATGCATCTACAGTTCTTGGTGGGGAATAAATGTAGGGGATTCCAAGTACATCTTTGTCTCCCTCTAAGCCAGTGTTTTTTAACCCTTAGTGAGCAAGACATCAACAGAATGAGACACAACAGCATTTCTGAAAATATGAAATAGAAGAGGAGAGATTGCAGAGTGCACCACTCACTGTAAAGCTGAAGATATTCGTGCGTACGCTGATTACCCCAAGTCTCTCTTGGATCTTTATTTCTTAAACATATTAATAGAATTGAAATTCCCTGCATACACCTTTCTCTTTGTTTTCTTTCCTTCTGTAGACAGATTCTTATACAAGAATACATTCTTATACATTGCTTTATTTTCCTCGTATAAACAGATTCCTCTGCCTAGGATGGCTTTGCGTTGTCTCCGCCTTGTTCTTTGCCTTCCAGGAAAATTCTTACTTATTGGTGAAGGCTTTTACTTATTCTGAAAATAATAAAATGCAATATCTGATAAATATTAAACATTTTAATATTTAATCTCACAGTTAAGTGTTGAGAAACAGGTAGGACTGGATAAAATGAAGACATGGAAATAGAGATATTTTGAAACAAGAAGAGTTTTGGATTTGAGGGAGGAGAGTAAGGAAAAAGTTTAAATTTAATTAACTCTTTGTATTAGGGTAACATGGCCAATGGAATTGGTAGGTTCCTGGGAGCAGAATACAGAGGATCTTCAATGCCAGGGTAACGAATGAAATTTTTTTCTCATGACGTGTGTAGACACACACACATACACAGACAATGATATGCTTGTGTTGTCAGTGTTCGGTGGGCAGGTGACATAAAGGAAATGGTTTCTGTAAAATAAGACAAAAGTATCTTGCATAAGTGTAGAGAAACGCTTGGGTCAGAGTCTCTAAAATGAAAAAAAAACATAAGAAATACTTTTGCTAAATGATTTAGCCTGGGTCTTCCAAATAAGTAGAGCCTGAGCCCAGAGCTTACTTGCAGGTAATTTATTTTGGGAAGTGGTCAAAGGAACAAATGCTAGGAACAGAAGAAGGTGAGAATCAATATAAGAGTGTGTTGATCAAAATTGTTGTCTGAGGTGTTCACTACCATGGACAATGGGGTTCCAGTCCCACTGGAGACCCTCTGAGGAGCCAAGTAGAAGGAGCCCATGAATTGCCAACCCACTGGGAATGGAGTGTTTCCAGGTCCTGTCCCCGGTAAAGTGCTGAACCATGGGATGTTTACTCTCTCTCGTTTCCAGGTCTGCTCAGTGGTCAGAGTGGCTGAGGTGCCGTCTGGATCCTGTATGCACAGCGGGTTGCCACGGCACCTGATGGAGTAAAGAGGTACACCGAGAGGGTGTGAGCGGGGACAAAGACCTGACTGATATACTAAGTTTACAGACAGGATGAGTGAAGAGAAAATATTTCTAAAGCATTTTCTATTTAACATGATTGCTTTGTGCTTTTAAAATGTTAGTCTCCAAACCTAGGTTTTTAAGCCTTTGCCAAGCCTTCATTGTTCATTTGCATAATAACTAATTTCTGAACGTGAACTCCATTGGATAAAGAAAGTGGTTAAGTGCAAGATATATTCATATGTGAACCATAAGAGAGGTAGCATTTAAAGAAATTATTGAGTATTTTCTTGGGGAAGGTAAAAAAGAGTTATTTTCTTTAGAATATAGAACTGCCATCTATCCCTTGTAAGCAAAGACTATGTTTAATTTATCCTAGTGTACTCTTCTCTTAGCATAGTACCACACACAAAGGGTGTGTGTGTGCATGTGTGTATATAGGTATAAATAATATATATATTTACTGATATATATAGATATATTAGTAAAAAAATCAATTAGAAATAAAGTATAAAATAAATATTACAGTGCAGAAAAGGAAAGAGTAATGCCTCAATACTTTTAACTATAAAAAAGTAGGTTTTCTACAAAAGGAAAATAACTTATATCAACCTATTGGTCTGTCACAAAAATTAATAATAATATTACAATCTCTGTTTTCTTGATTCATCATTTAGTTTTAATGCAAATAATTAGCAACTAAAAGAGGAAATTTTTTGTTTTAAAGATATTATTCAAATTCAGAAAATATCTCATTTGTGAACTAAATTTTTTCACTTAAAAGCAAAAATATTACACCTCACCATTCACAATCTGTTTTACCGTTTTAAATTTTTACCACAAATAAAATTCCAAATGTTCATATGAAATGACAGAATTGAATTAGCTCAGGTGTTTCTTGATCTTTCAATCACTTTGCTATCATTTTTTATTTCAAAGCTACTGTTTAGACACGGGAGTATGTAGCATCAAAGGGATTGGAGGCATGAGCTGAGCCCACTGCAAACTTGAACAATTCAGAAACAAAACAAACTTACTCCTGAAATGAACACATGATTCTGGGCATGTTGGGAGCTGACTGGATAACTGGGAGTTACATGAATTAAATTCCATGTAGAATATAAGGTTTGCTGAAAGACAGATAATTAGAATTGCTAATATGAAGCTTACATGTGTATTATTAAAACTCAAAGTAATCATAGCGATTGTTTATAACTCAAACCATAGAAAGGAATTTTACCCCTCGGAGAAGTATTTCATCACAGACATTTATTAGAATTGTGAATATATGATGATAATAAAAAAACAGACTGAATTTAGCCAGTTTTATTGTTGTTTTTAAATTCTCTACAAATAATGCAGCCTCTCCACTGAGGGCAATTCCTGCCACCACCCTAACCTTGACGCACCGCTGAGGGCGGTGGTGTGCTTTGCTTTTTTCTTTTTAACATCTAAGAAATCTTTGTCTGCCGCCAAATCAAAAATTTTCTCCTCTATTTTCCTCCAGAAGCCTTGTAGCTTTTGCTTTTAGAGTTTAATCTGTGATGCATTTCAGATTAATTTTTCTTATGTTGTAAGTTAGTAGTCAAAGTTCATTTTGTTCCATATGAATATTCAATTTTTCAGCATCATTTGTTGAAAAAGATGAGATGATTAGCACTGAACATATTGGAACTTCTGTCAAAAATCGATAGACTTTATACGTATAGGTCCGTATATGGAGTCTGTTGATCAACATTATTTTTCTCATTGATCTATGATTTTTTCCCCTTTATTCTGTTACTTTGGTGAATTTTATTGAATTTCAAATGTTGAACTATTCTGATATTCCTGGATAAATTCTACTTTGTTATTATTTATTATCCTTTTTTATGTTACTGGACTCATTTTGCTAATATTTGGTTGAGGATCTTGGCAAAATCTATGTTCTGGATGGATATTAGTCTGCAATTTTCTTTTCTTATAATACCTTCTCATATTTTGTCATCAGGATTATGCTCTTTCCTAAATCAATTTCCTCCTTCTCTAGCTTCTGAAATAACTTACATAAATTTGTATTATATAAATTTGATATTATTTGCTTTTTGTGTGTGTGTGTGAGGAAGATCAGCCCTGAGCTAACACCTGCCAATCCTCCTCTTTTTGCTGAGGAAGACTGGCCCTGGGCTAACATCTGGGCCCATCTTCTTCCACTTTATATGGGACGCTGCCACAGCATGGCTTGACAAGCGGTGCGTTGGTGCGCGCCCGGGATCCGAACCTGCGAACCCCAAGCCGCCACGGCGGAGCTCGCCCACTTAACCACTGCACCACCGGGCCGGCCCCTTATTTGCCTTTTAATGTTGATAGGATTCACCAATTAAATCACCTGGGCCTGGAGTTATTTTCGTGGGAAGTTTTGGTAATGAGATTTACTTCCCTATAGATGAGAGCTATTTGGATTTCTTTCCTTTATTCTTAAATTAATGTTAGTAAGTCATGTTTTTCAAGGAACTTCCATGCAGAATTGTTAAGTCCCTCCTCTCTATAACTCCCTTCTCTCCTATCCCTAGTTCCACAGATTCCATCCACAAGAGCAGCCCCATTCTCTGATTTCTGCCTCTGATCTCTCAGCTATCCCACTTCATCCTTCCTGGACTCAAGCCCACTAAGCCATAGTTGATGAAATATACTCAGGCGGAGAGCCAGGGCACTCCCTGACCACAAGTTTCCCTTCTTACAGGAACCTCTGTCTTGTGCTGTCTGTTGTCTTAATCCCCAAAACAGTCACTTCCCATGTTTTTTCCCTAAGCTTTATAGTATAAGGTTTAGACTCATACAAATTACTCCATATAGGCAAGAGAGGAAGTGTCCTGCATTTTTATTCTCATTGTCACCACCTTAGTCACTTACTGCCAGTATTACAAATATTTCAGTATTTTCCTCATTGGTGTTCTAGATACCAGTTATCCCATGCCTCCCCTTTCCCAAAATGTTGCCTTCACCATTTCAATCCTATCTAAAATGTTTTTTTATTGCATATAGAATAAATTACAAATTCCCTATTTTGTACTAAAGCATCTCTGAAGTCTGTTTTCAATATACCTTTGTATAATACCGATCTCTTGCACACGCTATAAGCTCCAGCCAGTCTTGTCTCTTTACGGTCTTCCGAACCACACATCCCTTCTTGTTACGTGCCTTCATCAGTACCACATCCTAAAATAGTCTTCCTCTCCTTCTCTCTTACTATTAAAAAACTTTACCAGTTTTACAAAACCAAGTTAATATCCTATCTCCCCAAGAAATTGCGAAGTGTGCAGTAATATATCTCCACAGAACTTGTATTGGTCTTTTTTTTAATATGTTAATATTTCTTAGTTGTTCATTAACTTGCCACATAGTCATGCTTATCTTCCCAGAATATATTAAAAGCTCATTGAGCACAGAAGCTATGTATTTAGCTTTCCTAACCCAAGAACACCTTCTCTATTAGTTAAGGGTATGGGTGCTGATGTAAAAGATATTCCTAAAATCTCAGCAGCTTCACGTAATTTAAATTTATAATTTACAATTATCTCAAGCAGCGATTCTAATTATTTAGGCAGCTCTCCTCCAAGTGACAATCTAGGGGCCCCGTCACCTTCCATTTGCTCCTCTGCCATCTTCAACACCTGTCCGGGATCACTGTGTCAGGCGAAATCAAGCTGGAAGGGGTTTTACTATGAGTCACTATTCCTTCTGTTGGCCAGACCTAGTCACGTGCACAACCTAACTGCAGGGGAGGCTGCGAGATGGAATCTAGTCGTGTGTCCTGTGGGAGAGAAATTGTAACAGCTCGCCATTTCCGTCACATCTCCCAGAGTGCGATTCCTCCTTTGTCTTTCTAAAACTCACTTCAGTACTTCAATTTTTGGAGCTGAAGAAAGAACACAGGCCTCTCTATGTGCCTAAGAATTATCACAATCTCTGACCTCAGTCCAAGTCAACAGTGGAATAGAGGCCTCCACCGACAGGTAAAGTTATCTCAGCTTCTCAGCACGTCATGACAGCAAGACGTTAGAAAGAGTGATGTCCCACTCCACTTGTATTTGGTTCCATCCATAAGAAGCAGGACGCCAGTCTTCTGAGAGAAGTTAGTTTTCAAGGAAAATGACAAGAAAAAGGCAAGGACTCTGATCCTTCATGAAGTAGTCTTCTTCCTGCTTGCTTGCAGGAACTGTAGCCCTGCAACCTACAACCATGGTCTTGCTAACTTTCTGAATCAGAAAGTAACAAGCCTAAAAATATAGAAGGGTCTCCATTCTCAGAACAGTTTAGATTTAGAGTTGGGCATTGTCTTGTGTCTGGCTGCCCTAGACAGATCCTCTTCTTTCTGTTTTTCTCTGAACCAGCATCCATGTGCCCAATAATGCAGTTTTTTTTTTTCAGTTCCATAAAAATGTATTGAACGCCATAACTAGGCACTGGGGGTATGAATATGAACTCAACAATGTTTGTGGATTTCAAAGTGTAGTAAACTGCAGATCTACACACACACACACACACACAGATACAGACACACACACACACTCACAACTCCAGTCCGCACATCTCCCATTTTATCCAGTCTTTGTGACTAAGCGTCTGTCCTAGCTCCCATTTTGCCATGATCTTTGCAGAGATGGCAGCCTTTTCTCTTAATCCAGCCCGCGCCTTTGATATCCCAGCCTGCTCAACATTACCCAAGGAGATGGGCTCACTTCTCTGTTTCGCAGCCTAAATGAAGGGACCTAACACATGTATACTGTCGAACAGGGTCTGCCTCAGAGAACAAGCTCAATAAGCATTAATTGCCTTTCCTCCTGTGCTCTCTGCTGCAACTACTTTTCCTCCTTAGAAGTCTGATTTGAGGGTCAGCATGCCTATAGGTAAAATAATTCAGAGTAAAATTTTCCAGAAAATGAAGCAATAGAAATAAAAGCAGGAGTCCGTGTATAAGAACTGAGACTTGAGATGAAGGTCAGAGACTCAGTCTCAACAACTCGTAACTCAGGAATGCAATCGTGAGGAGAGACTGGTGCTGACTCGCAAGGTCTAAGCACCGCCTGCCCTAAGGCAGGCTTGATCTGTGAACAGGCAAGGAGTGAGCCTGCAGGTGGAGGCACAAATAGGTCCAGCTCTGGAGAATTAGAGACAGAGAGGTCGGTAAGAGAGGCATTGCCTACCACCACCGGAATTTCTGGTCTCTCTCTCAAGACTTCTCAGACGGCATGCTCTGTGCAGCCAAATTGTACTGTCATTGATCCCCAGTTATGGACCATGATTTCCCACGCTGTGTCCTGTAATTCTGTGCTCTCTCCCGCAAATCCTCTTTTTTCTGCATCATACCTATATGTCATGGTTTTATGTATGTTTCCAAATTTGTTGACATTTCTGCCAGAAAAGGTGGAGTCTAATTCTCTTTCCTGTGAGTATGGGTTAGCCTCAGTGACTTACTTTTAATTAATAGAAGGCAGAATTGATGCTCTGCGGCCTCTTAGTATAGGTTAGAAAAGGCGATACAGCTCATGCTTAGCTCTCTCTCAGGATATATGCTTTAGGAGCCCTGAGCCAACGTGTAAGCAGTGTGGCTACCCTGAACACGCCATGATGGAGTGCTCACATGGACTGGGCAGATAGAGATAGAGAGAGATGCCCGAGAAGCCCAGCTACTCCCACCCTCAGCTGTTTGAGTCTTTCCAACATCACCTGCCGGATATGTGAGTGAGCCTTCAGATGATTTCAGGTCTAGCCTTTGAGCAGCCACAACTGAAGCTCAGCAGAGCAGAAATGAGCCTTTTCCCACGTGTCCTGTCTGAAATTCTGACCCAGAGAAACCAGGATTGTCATATAGGGTTGTTGTATGCCACCAAGTTTTGTGGTAATTTGTTATGTAGTTATAGCAACTGGAATAGATTTTTGTACTAGGAGCAGGAAACCACATAACACAACCTAAAACATGTAGCTTCAGGACCGGGAGGCAGGTGAAAAAAAGCTGGAAGGACCTTGAAGAAAGTGTTAGAGAAACTTGAAAGGGCCATGAAGAGACTGTTACTTAAAGTGTAATGGCCCTCAAGGAAGCTGCTAGTGAGGGCTAAGAGGAAAGTGAGGAAAATATCATGGGGAGCTGAAGGAAAGAGAATCTTCCTTCTCTTATATAGCGGCAAAAGTTGAGCAACGCTGTTGCCTGTGGCTACAAGGAAAGTAGGAAATGAACCTAATGGATGGGATGTTCTAGCTCAGATTTCTAGGCAGATTATTGAAGTTGTCACTAGCTTGTTCTTGCTGCTTATAGTAAGTAAAATGTGGGAGAAGAAAGGTAAACTAAAGGAAGAACTTTTAAATATAAAAGATCCAGGGCTTGAAGGGATTTCAACAAAATAGTTTCTTTATTAGTCTCTCAGAGATTTTCAAATTGAGAAAAGGCCTCAGAGCAGAGATCAAATCCATGATGGGGCTGTAAGAGTTTTTATTAAGACCTCAGAAATATTTAAGGTTGTCTCTCTGTGTAATATTAACATGCAATATGTATCTTTTTTTAAATCTCTGCAGTGCCCAATACAGTGTCTCAGACATGACAGGGGCTAAAAGAAATTTTTCCTTTTCAAAATGTGTTATCCAGTGCACTATTTGTCAATCAAAGCATGTCGATCATTGGTGTCCATATTTAAACTACTAAGGAGAAGGGACAGAAATGAAGAAATAAATCAACCAACCTTCAGTCACAGTGAACTATCCTCCTTTTTCCATTTTCACTCATCAAGTGCAAACTAATACGAAGCCACTGGGCAAGTGGCCAAATGCCCATTTAATAGGCTCTTGCACTGGCTTCTGAGAATCAATTCAATATTTAAGAAAACACACAACCCTAAGATGATATAGTGATGAAACATGTAAATAACTCCATAAGTAATTGTAATAATCTGAATTATTTACCTGAATTTATCTGAAAAATATAAAATAGCCTCAAATATTTTAATAGAAAAACATCCAATAGGCATCTCGTTTTTATGTCATTATGATTCTATTGATTAAAGTGGCCCAGGAAACATGAACAGTTAATAAAGACAAATGACATTTAGCTTTACTAACACTTAAGCAACTCACAAGTTATTTGGGATGAGGAGTTAAAATTAATTTAGTTAGAATAAAATATTAAATTGTGAAGAATTCAGCAAAAATTTTATTTAGTTTCTTACATATAGGCGTGATATTAACATTTAGGCTGAAAAGAAAACCAATATGTAAACGTCGTTCTCAGGGAACATCTCAGGAGCAGAGATGTATTTGGGGAGCAAGCTCATGCCTACCGAATATCTTATTTTTTGCTTGATTTTATCACCTATGAGACTAGATGCTTGTTTTCATGATGGAGAGTGAATATTATAACTCTTTGTATTTCAAATGCCTTGGATAATGGGTTATGTGCCCTCAGTAACTGTGAATAATGAGTGAGTGAGTGAATTAATGAATAAATGCATAAGTGAGTAACTCAGACTAAGGAAAAGTCCATGGAAAATATCAATACTTAAAGGACAAACATAGTACTACAATTAATTGAAAGAAACATGTAAAGAATAGTTCACAATATTAGAGAGGATCCAGGAAAGAATAATCAAGGGAGAGCAATTTGAGATGGAGGGAGAGGGTAATGGATCCCACATGCACTTGACCACTAAGGTGCGTCAGTTGTCCACCTACATGATTCTTAAGTTGGTTTTCTCCTGTTCATTGCTACTGTCTTGGGTCGATCCCTCACCACGCTACTGCTGAAGCCATTCTGGCAATCCTCTAACTCACCTTCAGGTCATTATATTTTGACCCACAAGATAAATCCCTCCTGCTTTGAAGAAAATCTTCCTTCCCTTTTGTGTCTCTCCGCAGTTGGTGTATCCCATATGCTGCTGTAAATGCAGAACAGTGGGTTCTGAGTCTGATTCCTCAACCACTTATCTGGGCAGCTGAGATGTGTGAGTGTGAGTGTGCATGAGTATGTGTGCATGCGTGCATGTGTGTGTGCAAGAGTGGGGGTCTTCCTAAGAAAGCAGAATACAGAGCCAGCTATAAAATTGACACTAATTAGAAAACTCCTGGAGTACTGGAAACCTGGAGACTTCACATCAATGGTCTGAGTTCCTACAATACGTAGGATCCAAGACAAGAGTCCTTAGAGTCCCAGCTGTATGCAGTGTAGTCAGGCAGCAAGAATAGTTCAAATTGCGTGAACCAACTAATAAACGTTCTTGGTTCACAAGCTGATAAAATAAATGTCCAATGATATAAAGCTTGTTGAAAGAAATATTGAATTATATACTCTATGCTACTTTTTATGTACAGTAAAAATACGTTGTTAATGTTAAAGATGAAGCATGTATAAAGATGAAGTGTTCATTTCCTCAATTTCTCTAACTTTTGAATAAAAGAGAAAATGCCTTTACCCTGTATTTCCCCAGACAGTTCTAGTGAATATGACAAACTGTATGTGATAAAATAATTGGAAAAAGCTTTTGTTTACCAGTGAATATCAAATTATTGCTGGATAATTTACCTATTTTCAATATGTGTTGCACTCAAGAATGTCTTCTGATTTAAGATGTATAGATATTTACAGGAGATTTATGATTTGCTATCTAGCTACCATTATTTCTTTCTCACCACAACTATATTACAGAAGATAAATCACTGGAATAAAACATTCGGAGAGATCTTGTGTATATTTATACTACCCTATGTGTAAGAAAAGTTAAAAAGAGCATATAAGTAGCAGAAACTGAGAAACTTGGGATACATAAAAACTAAAAGGATTTAATTTGAGAAGAATACCAATCAGAGCAATTTCTTCCATGTACAGAATATACTTGTTTCAATGCATCTGAAAGATGGTCTCAAATTACTAACACAACAATCACAGTGAACAATTTCCATCCATTAAAAAATATTGATTCTTGAGAAATCTGCCAATGGGTTAAAAGAGAGGCAAGCAGATGTCTGTCATCCTAGTGGAGAAAAAGCGAGAAAATCACTTTTATGTAAACTTCTAGTGAGTACTTAATGAGTACTAGAACTTCAATCTGAATCCTAAAAACTTACACACACACTTTGTTATAGAGAATCGGATAAAAATACGATACCTACTGAAAAGAAACAAATCTAAGTTAATATGTAACTCAATCAATATTATATGCTTCCAAATCAGTTACCTATTGGGTAAGTTTAATGCACGATTCCCATGAGGTATGTCAATGTCTTTGGAACCCAGTGTTGGCTGGAACCACCGATTGCTTTGCATTGACTGAAGCAGTGGTGTATTCTATACAAAAAATACAGTAGATATTTTATATAGGCTTAAAGTGCAAAACGTCTTTCCTTCTTCTGCCCAAGACGTTAACACAGATAAAAAAATAATAATTAAAGTAAATTAAACTCTAATGGTGCATCTTTACACATCATTTGGCTAGGGGGTTACTATTGTTTTTTATTTTTATGCATAGTTTTCCAATGGCCTTGAATGTCCGTGTTCAAGATACTCATGTACACCATTGCAGGTCAGGCATCTCAACTCTTTTATCACAACCAGGAAAGAGGTATTCATAATCACTTCATTTTTTTTTTTTTTTTTTTTTTGCTTTTTGAAATCTACCTTTTGCTGGCATGTCTTCTTACTAGTAGCTTATTGGAGTTAAGTGACCAGCTCCTTCGGACCATTCAAGAGTGATTTGTTTGTTAAAATCATAAAACTTCAAGATTTCTAGGCAGCACAGTTTTACCAGTAAAAGCAAATTCTCAATCATCTATCACAGTTAACCAGACTAAGGCAGGTTTTCTCTAGTTGGCTAGAAGTGGTTGAGAGTCGAGCTTGGGACATGGGGATGGGATTGGCAGAAAAATGAATGTAATTCTTCTTTTATAACATGAGCAGTTCTGGGATAGGCATTTGACAATTCAGCATCATAGAGTCTTGTGCATTGATGCATTGAAAAGTATTTATTAAGAGTTGACTTTGTGTCAGGTGCTGGGGATAAAATGGCAATCAAGACAGGCAAGATGTGGGCCAGGTTGGGGCAAAAGGGATCGGATACAATGCTTGACTCTCTCCACAACACCAGAACAAGCATATTTGTATTGAGACTGTAATTTCCTATGTTTAATATTTCCTCTAATTATTAAAAAAAAAAAAAACATTCCTGTGGCCAGCCTGGTGGCTTAGTGGTTAAGTTTGCACGCTCTGCTTCAGGACCCTGGGGTTCACAGGTTCAGATCCTGGGTGTGGACCTACACAATGCTCGTCAAGCCATGCCGTGGCAGCATCTCACGTACGAAATAGAGGAAAACTGGCACAGATGGTGGCTCAGGGCCAATCTTCCTCACACATACACAAAAAATTCCTTCCTTATGTTGACCTGAAATCTTTAAAGCTTCCACTCCTTGTTCTTAATTCTGACTCTGTAGCCCCATGGAATAAATCTATTTCTTTTTTAAGGGGTAGCTTTTCAAATGTAAAAAGATAGCTATCATATATCTACTGACTTCTCTTTCTCAGGCTAACCATACCCTTTGTCTTCTTCCATTCCTCACACGACAGGGTATCACATTTCCTCACCTTTTGGAGTAATCATCTCAGTATACAATTTGTCAATGTCATTATTCAACTGTGGTGTTCAGAACATTTTACCAAATTCCAGAAGCAGTCCAGCTAGCACAAAATGAACAGGGGAAAAAACTATGCCTCCCCTTATTTTGTTAAATCTATCAATAATGCCTAAGATTGCTATAAATTTTATTTTTTATTTTGAGGGTTTTTTTTTCCTATGTTACTGAGAAAAGATGTGGTCTTTTCCATCTGGCTTTAGGCTAAATCCTATCTTCTTTCTACTGCTCACTTGTCACTTTTTGCCCTCTTTGCAGTATGTAGAATTTGTCCCTCCTACATTTTCTAATGCTTGGTTTGCCTTATTGTTCTCTCTTGTCAAGACCATTTTGATTTTATAACTGACTCTCATCCAACATGTTGACTATCTCTCCCAGCTCTGTGGCAGCAATTGGTTTGATCAGCGTGCTATCTATATTTTCATCCAATCATTGATAAGATGCCCATATTGTCTCTACCAGGAAATTTGTGATCTCTATCATTAAGAATGAAAAAGTGATCAAAAGGAGTGAAAAAACTATCCCAGGAACATCTAATCATCTACTGATAGATGCATTTTCATTAGGTCTTAAAGAAGGAGATGCACCATGACTGAGAGGTAGTCTCCTGTATCAAGGATGTGTGAGCATCTATGGGGTGATTCTATAAACTGGAATTTCCTGGGACCACATCCAGAGACTGATTCAGTTAGTTTGGGCTGATGCATTGGAATTTGTAAATTAACAAGTTTCCCTAGCAATTGTGATGCAGATGGTGGGGTGGTCCCCCACGTTGAGGAACATTGATATACTGAAAATGTCACCAGCTTCAAAGACGAATGAACTGGTTTCATATTCCAGCCCCACTATTTGTAAACAAGACTTAGGACAAGTTAATTAGCCTTTCTGAGCATCAGTTTTCTCGTTTGAAAAATTAACATTTCAATACCTACCTCATAGTTTCAAATTAAGATTCAGTCAAGGTAACGAATATAAAACACTGGGCACAGAATAGGCACTAATTAAATATTTTTTCTTCTCTTCTTTTACCAGTCACAAACTCAAGATGCAAGACTGTGGTTAGGTTGATAGTCCAGCCACTTTTAGGAAACAGTGGATTTGTTGATCACAAACCATACAGTTGTATCAGTAAGGCTGAGTGAGTATAGAAGAGGCTAAAACTGTGATCTCAACTCAGACTGAGAGATTCCTTATCATTATAGTTATGTATCTCATAAGATTTTGAGTCTTGAAGATAATAAATTTAAGAATCACTAAAATCTGTGGATTGAGTGGATTTGGTGCGCCTAGAATTCAATGAAGTCTCACAAATCTTCACAATTTTTTTCTAACTAAAATTTCTACAAATGACAAAATAGGAAAAGAAAAAAGCTATTAAAAGAGAGATGATATCACTGAAGAAACAGAACTCCATAGGTGAGACAAAGTAGCAGTTTATTGTAATTCTCATCTCAATATGTGGGCAGAGATAAACACTGAGGACTTCAGTTCTACTCCGATTCAACGGGCTACTCTGAGTAAATCGCTGATATGCCTATGTCTTGACAAATTAAATGAGATTAATAATACCTGCCCTATTTATTTCACAGGGAAATTGCAAAGAAAATCAAGCAATTTTGAAAAAAGATGGCAAGTTATTATTATGAAGATGTGAATTTTCTTTCAAATGTATCATCTATCCAATTCTCATTTGTACTTTAACAGGTTCCTTTTCTAACTATATATCAATACATATTCATTGCAAAAAAAATTCAGAAAATACAAAAACAAAGAGGCAATACATAAAGAACTCGCATAACCTTACCTCTTTTCCAGAAATAAACTTTTAAACTTTAAAAAATATTTTAGTGTATATCTCCCCAGACCTCTTTCCCTTCCCCATTATAGCAGAAAGAAAGCACTTTGTTTTGTTTTTTTTTTAAAGCTGGCTAGAGTTTTAATTGACTGCTTTAGGAAGCTACAAGAATATTCTTAAGGAAAGAAGTCTACTTTTTATTAAGAAAAACACTTTGATAGACTTTTATTGCCCTTATTCTTTTTGTAATTCCTCACCTCCCCAAAATATTATTTGGTATGTAATAGTTTCTTGCTAATATGAATAAAATTTTAAGTTAGTTAATTAAATGAGAACATAGAATTTTTTTCCCTTATTTTTGGATTAGTTACAGTCAAATGTACTTAGCATTTAATTTTTAAAAAGGTGAATAAATGAGTTATAATTAAACATCTAAACTTCTGCTATAAACTAAAGATAGGGATGGACACATGCAATTTTTCAGTTTTGGAAATAACTTTGAATTTCCATGCCAAACCAGAACAATGTGAATTTGTGCCCCTGGAGCTTCAATTCAAATTCTTTTATAAGCATTTAAAGGAAAAAAAAACAAGGAAAAACCTTTCAATTGGACTTTCAACCTTAACAGTCAAACCAAAGGACTAGAACTTTTATTTTTTTTAGTTATCCATGTGACCCAAATCCACATTGGTACATTGTAAATCAGAGGCATAGTTGACTAAAATACATTTAAATTATATTCTAAAGAGACTGAGACTAGATTTATGTGATTTCCTGGATATGTCATTTACAGATCAATAATTAACACAATTGATTACCTTATAAATGGTCAAATTGAATTGGTCAAATAGACACTTTAGGCATTAAGACAAAACTGTCAGATGAACTATTGTGCCTTATATTGATGACTAAGTACTTAGCAGTGATATTGTCAAAATTACTGCTTTAGCTAAAAATTGATCAAATCCGTGTAACAAATAAACATTGCCTAAAGCAATATCTATTTGTAAACACAGATCAATGAAGGCTATTTTAGCTATTGTAGTTATCTGCTTGAAAATCAGCATAAGAAAAAGCACAAATATGTGCTGAATAAATACTTCCTGATAATAAAGGAAAGAAGACTTCTTAGTTTAATGATTGTATTTTGTTGAGTTTCTGCTTAGTTTGTGCTATCAAAATGTGTGACTGTGTCCACATTCCTAGAGTAATAAGAACTTTGGAAACTTATTGGTTTAATCAAAAATAGTGTAACTAGCAATGGACTAGGTGCTATAAATAGTCAACAAAGAATAAATGAACAAAAATAGGTCATGGAACTCAAGCACTTTTCTCATAAATTAGCTATTTAAAGAGGAAAGCAAAAATCTGACAGTTTTAGCTGTAACTCTTTTCTTCATTTGGCATGTTAGATCATTGACCTATGTCAATTCAAGAGGAACGTAATTCTTTGCTATTTAATGCAGAAAAATGTTTTATTTGCAGAATTAACACACTATAGTTACCACTGATTCCAATCTAGAAGCCAGGTAGGTGCTCGTTGACTTATGGTGAGCAGCAGTGCAGAGTAGATGGTCCCCACCTAGCATCAGATAAGCAATTTTGCACACAGCAATATAGGGTGACATCTAGAGTGATGTGGTTATAGTACAGGTGGCCCTAGAGAGGGTTCAAGCAGAACCTGACAGGAAGTGGGTCCCTAGGGAGTGTTGAATCTAGTGTTTTGTGTCAGCGCATGGTGACTCCTCATGGTCTTCCTAGGCATAAATTCAGCTAGCAGGATAAGCCATATGAAGGGTTTTCCTTTTGTCTCCATGTCCAGCAAGGTAAGATGTTAGAATCTCCAGGATAACAAATAGAAATTTGGATTCATTATTACACAAATTAACTTTATTGCTTTTATTATTAAATTATAAAAAATTAAAAAACTGAGTATATATTTTGCATATTTATTTTTTTGTTAAAACAGAATAAAATCTCGAATTCTTAAATTGTCCCATTGCAAAACAATCAAAATTGAAAGGATGAAGATATAGTGGAAAAGTAATTCTGATTCTTTGTTTTCCTAAATTATGTGATTCTTGGATACAATATACCCTGTCAACTCAATGAGAAGAGAAGGAGAGCCAGAGAGAAAAAGATTATGAAAGAGCCTCCCACCCCGCCACCAGGTGTATGAGAATGCCAGTATTCTTCAGAGTTTAAGAAAAGGAATACTGTGTAATAGCCCAGAGAAGAAAGAATATGGAAATAGGAGTCTTTGGATTCTATCCTCAATCTTCTCGCGTTTCCTTCTCATTTAGGATACTCTCCAGGAGTGTATAATCCTTTTGGCACTAATGATTCTCAAATCTGTTACTTCAGCACAAATCTTTCCTCTGAGTCCCAGGCTCATCCATCCAACTGCATATCAAACATCTTCACCTGGATGGTCCATGAGTACTTCAAACCTACACAATAAAGTTGAGTTTATATGCTTTCCCTAACTCATCTTCCTTTATATCATCCACCCCATGGCTTGGTTTACAAACACAGGAATCATCCTAAGTACCAGAATTTACTCATTATTTTTAATTTTGTCAATTCTTCCTCTGAAATCCCTCTCTCCAGTCTAATCACCTGCCCCTCCCTCTGGTCTTCCATCCTAAATTCCAGCCATACCATCCTACTTCCTTATCCCTGGGCTGACCACGCTGACTTACACAGAGAAAGGTTTGAATACACTTCTCTCTCTCCCCCTCTTCTTCTCCTTCTCTCCCTTCCCCTCCCTTCCTCTCTCTCTCTCTCATCTTTCTGTCTCTCTATTCTCTATCCATGAATGTTTACTTCATTAGCTCCAGGTATTTCATTGAACTCATTCACACTCTTCCATCAAAAAATAACAAGAGCAGGGCCGCCCCGTGGCGTAGTGGCTAAGTGCGCGCGCTCCGCTGCTGGCGGCCCGGGTTCGGATCCTGGGCGTGCACCAAAGCACCGCTTGTCAGGCCATGCTGTGGCAGCGTCCCATATAAAGTAGAGGAAGATGGGCACAGATGTTAGCTCAGGGTCAATCTTCCTCAGCAAAAAGAGCAGGATTGGCACGACTGTTAGCTCAGGGCTGATCTTCCTCACACACACACACACAAAAAAGAGAAAAATTATGCTGTTATCAACGTGTTTTATTTTTAAAAAATTGTACTTAGAATATTTTAAGCAAAAGCACCTACCTTGAATTACACAAGTAATCATTCTAATTCCTCTTCAAATATTATGAAAAGAAATTAAAATAATGACTATATCACATAATTCAAATGGGGAAAAGTCTAAATAGAAAACTGTAGAAATATGCTTAGAATTTTCACGTGGCTGACAGTATGTTCTGTCAAGCCCCCTTGGTGCTTAGCAATTTACTGTGGCAAGCTCAAATAGCCATTGTTTTGGCACACCATTTATGATATTTATGTATCTCCACAAAATCACTAAATCAAGGAGAAGCTTGGGCACACGCTTGATAGCAACTGTCCCGTCTCTGAATCTCACCTCTGGTGGGAGCACTTGCTGTTCTGGAAAACCTGGCGGTCAAGAATAGGCTGTCTGATTTTGTTGAGAGTGTTCGTAGAGCGATTCGAGCGTTAATTAAGGTGTTAGATCTTATAGAGACTAGAATCCCTTCCAACCCCAATAGTCTGTGATTATATTATTTATGTTTTCTCCTTCCTTTCAATCCCCCCAAAATGGTTGCTTTAATATGGTTTAAAATTTGTGTATATCTTTATTGTTTATAACATTAGTAATACATGTTAGTTGTAAAATTTTCAAATGATACAGAACTGTATAAAGGAAAAGATACCAAGAGTTCTACTGTTAAAGGTTTGTTATCCGTTCTTTTATGCATTTTGTTTGTTTAAGTGGATATATATTTAATGTTATAGATGTAGATGTATATAGATATAGACCTTAAGATTATATAGATCATATATATATAATCATTATAGAAGTTGCATGATACTAATTGGCACTTTTCGTTTGTTTATTTGTTTAACCTAACAGTATCTTTCTATGTCAGAACACAAAACTATAACTACTTCATCCTTTTTGTAGGTTATATAATACTCCATTGCACAGATGAATGTACCATACTTTATTTAGTAAATCGCCTATTTATAGACATTGATTATTTAAATGTTCTAAATGCTTTATTTGTATGATCTCATTTAATTCACATTCAATCCTATTTGGTAGGTATTGCTATTGTGCCTAGATATATAAACATGAGTTTTAAAAAGGTTAGTAAATTTCCAAGAGTTGTGAAGCTAGTAAGAGTTAGAGCTACGAGTTTAATACAAGTCTACTGAATCCTGGAGTCCATGCTTTTAATCTCTTTATTTAGTTTTTCCCAGTTTTTGCTATGATAAACAATTCTGCAATGAGCATCTTAAGACACATTCAAGTTACTTTGAATACTAGTATATTTCAAAAAGATAGATTCCTAGAAGTAGAATTTTCGGGTAGAAATTTATGAACGTTTTAATTTCTGATAGGAACTGCCAAATTGTTCCTCAGCAATTGTTCCATTATCATCAACAGCATATATGTGTCCATTTTCCAACATATCTAACACTATATATTATCCATTTTTTAATATTCACCAATCTCATGGGTAAATTGATATTTCACTTTACTTTTTGGATATTTATACATAAATTTGAGCATGTTATTATATATTCATTTTTATTTCTTCTGTAAATAAATTCTTTTATTCAATGTGCCTTGTGATTTTTAGTTTCTTGAAAGTTACAGTCACTTGGCAACAAAAAATCTTAGTGGATTATTCATAAAGTACCCAAATGTAATTATTCATGCACATTTTTCTCATTTCATACTTGCATAATTTAATTGTGGGGAATATGATTTTCCATGTCTTCTCTAATGATTATTTTATAGATTAAATTATTTCTCCAAATCCAAGAAATAGGTGAGAAAATAAAGTCAAGCAAGTCATAATATCTTAATTTTAATGGCTCTTTGCATTCATCCAGACAGAGAGGCTTCTTTTTCCAGAGAGAATGGCATAAAAAGAGAACATAAGAGGGACAGAATGAACCTCAAGAGCTCTTTATGTCTTTATGAATCACCCTCTGCTCTGTCATATGTTTTTATTTGCAGGATTTAAAATCCCTTGAATTCATGCCAAAACCATAATGAAGTAGGTTTACCAAGAAGCATTTTAAAGATATGTAAATAATTTGGAGTTTACTTTGCTATAATATTTAAGTTAAATTTTATATTAGTAATAAGCTGGATACTTTTAGAAATCAAGTGACAAGTACCTTAGAAATGTTTAAGTTATGAAAATACATTTTTTAAAGTCTGTCTTTCTGTAAGACTAATTTTGTGAGTTTCTCTGAAATCAGTCTTGCATGTGTAGAGATATTTGTCAACAGTAACTAAATGCCTTCTGAGGTAAATAATATTTAAGAAACTGCTGAAGATTAGCAGTGTTTTGTGGCTTATTTTAATCTTTAACTTTGATTTATTATATTGGTCATGGTATCAAATATTTTCTAAAACTATTGGTTCTATGTGCCAAGAACTAATGCCAAATTCTTAACACCACTCAGGTGACCATTGATTACAGAAATGATAATGCATGCTATTTATTGCACTTACACTTCACTGACCAAAAACAGGAGCCAGAAAAGTTGCATTACAGGTATCATAACTTATGTATTGCAATGAAGATTTGACTTGCATACAACAATTTAGGTAGGTAAAAGATACTTGAACATTTCTAGGTTACAGGAGATAAAATTGAAAACTAAATAAAGAAAGCAAAGGAGTTAATACTTTGTCAGTATTTTTAGGTTAGAAGTGAGTGACATACCTGTGTTTCAAATTAAGAACTAGGATATCTAGTTCATTTGACGATAGTTACTTTGAGTCACTTCTGGATTGAAAGACACATTGGGGATGCATTCTCTTCCAATGAGACATTGGAAGGTTTAGAACATTTTTAACTTTTATGTAGACAATAAGGCAATATTTAAAAGCAGGTTTTTCTAGAAAATTTCATGATACATAGCTTTTTATTTATAACAAAATAAAGTAAAATTCCCAAATTACAAGGAATCAATATAATATGTCTTGCAAAAAGTAAGACAATTTGCAGTTTCCCTTGAGGACCCTGAAGATATGTATTCTCACTTTGTCACCAGGCACAACTGCAAGCAATGATGTCTTGAAGTTATGTTTCCTCAACCCCATATTTTTCTATTTTGGGGGAAGAGTCTCTGTGTACATATCAGTGAAATGTACCCAGGATGTCAGTGAGCTGTGTTTAACTGAATGCTCTCTTTAAATTCAATTGCATAGAACTGAACAGATGAACTATTGTCATTTAAATGCCTATGTTTTTCAAGAATTTTCAGAAAGGACTATTCACATATATCCCAACAAATCTATTGTTTTCTTTTATCAATGATTTTGATATTATTCTAAAACTCTTTGTAAAACGTAAGAAATCATAAAATCTCATGGTTTGAAGAGAGACCTTAATATTAACTAGTCAAAACTCCCATGAATTGATTCTACAAAAATAAACTGTTGATTTAGTACATTTTTTAATTGGCTGCTGCTGGCTCTCCACTAAGTCTCTCTTCAGAAATTACTCACAGCTAACGGGAAGGATCCACCTTGCTCAAGCTTATCTTATTCCCTGGGGTGCCCGCATCCAATGACTGTTTGACTGGGGGAAGAGGGTGCTACCTTATTTCTGGACATCTCTGAAAAACCATCTCAGCTCTGTGATCCCAGTGGAATGAACTAGGCTAAATTTGCAACCTCTTTACAATTCACCTTCTCCTTCTGCCTCTTCCTGCTTTCCTCACTTCCTTACAAGTGTTTTCCATACGTACTCCTCAATGAACCTCCCGTCTGCAAATGTGCATCTCAGAGTCTGTTTTCAGGGAATCTTACTCAACAAAACCACTACCATTCCCCAGGATGGACACGTTGGGATCATCTTTAACAGGTCCAAACATTTAAGCATATAATCTCCCTTTATTTCCCGATGGACCTTATTCCAGGCCAGATTTCCAGCCTCCTAAATATTTTCTAAATATTCAGGGCAATCAAAGGTCGTTTCTTCATTTTCCATGTAAATGTCATTTCAAGATATAGCTTGATATTTGCAGTTCATTTAAGCAGTTAACCCATTTGATCAATAAACTAAATTTGGGATTTGGGTAAGCAGATTTTAAGAGTTCCATTATAAAAATGGCCCAGGTTCTTCCCATCTTTAAACGTACGCTCTGCACACCAGTTTGCAGCGTGCCATTGCAGCTTCTTTCATCAAGAGGTAGGTTTGGTCACGTCTCTTACTTTAACAATTGGGATATTAACAAAGATGATAAAGTTGATGAAAGCAGAGGTTTGGAACGTGCTTGCACTTTGATGCTTGTCCTCTTATTGATCTTTTGAAACATGGAACAGCCATATTAAGAAGCCCTGGTTTGCTTACTTGGGCAAGAGAGACCACATGACGCAGAGATAAGCCATTGCAGATCAACCAATCCACCAAATACCAGACAAGAGGATGAGATTATCCTAGACCGTCCAGCCCCAGCTGATTTGACCCAGTCCAGAAGAACTGCCTAGCCAACCCACAGAAGCATAACAAATAATAAATATTTGTGGTTTTAAACCACTAAATGTTGTTCAAATTTTGCAAAAGCTAATACAAACTCCTTGTAAGTTATACAAACACTTGAACTTGTGATTCTGCTTTCCACCAGATATTTTAATAATCATATAGGCGCATCTTGGAAGGGTTTAGTGAATTGTATTGTTAAAAATATTATGTGCTGGCTGAGTTTTATTTTTTAATACTGATCAATATAAGGCAGATTTATGTGAGTCAGAGCAAGTGGATGATGTAGGAAACATGAAACAAGGGATTATTTGCAGGTCTTATATATTATGTTAGTTTCTAAACGTCAGAAGCTGAGTCTTCAGTGGCATCCCCCAAAATATGTTCTGCAGAATACTAGTTCAAAGTGATGTTAATGAATTTTGCTTCAATAATTTGTTCCACAGTCAAATAAATCTGGGAAAAGGTGAGTTGAAACAATTTCTTTATTGCAGAACTTCTTGGAGGTTTTAGGATGCTCATATGCATTGATAACTTCTGAGATAGAAACCTATTATGAAATATTTCTAAAATAAGCTTAACTACATGTCTTCGACATTTATTAACATCCTTCAACCAATTTTCGTAACCACATCATGATTTCTATCTGGGGCAACATTCCTTCTCTTACTCTTCATCCATGTGATTTTGGCGATGGGCATTTCACCAAGAACCCCAGGGTGGAGCATGAGATACGGGCTTAAAACCAGTCAACTCATGAAATTTTCCTAGCCACAGTGATTAATTCGGAGATGGACGTGTGAAGCAATCAGGGAAAATACGACACAAATATATTTTTATTGGAACTTGTGGAAGAGTCTGTCACTCTCTGTTGTGAGTAAGGCCGAGGATGTGAGGACTAAAATTGCTGCCGCCTCCTTACTAGTGCCTGGGGCCCAAGGAGCGGCCAAAGATAAAGGCAGAGCAATCAAATTATAGTGATGTCATCAGAATCAAAATTCCTCAAACCAGACTCACCCTCACCCTGGATATTTCGGGTTCGTGAGCTAATAAATTTTCCTTTTGTTTAGTAGGTTTGGATTAATACTTCTGTTACTTAGAACTGAAACAGTCATAACTAATAAACCATAAATCCTTTTTTTTCCCACAATAAGTTTGGAGAAGTAGGTTTGGATTAATATTTTTGTTACTTAAAACTGAAACAGTCATAACTAATAGACCATAAGTCTTTTTTTTCCCACAATAATTTTGGAGAACTAGTATTTCACAGAACGCTTGGGAGGAGTCTAGAGAAAGTATAGTGGAGTAGTTACTGCACAGACTTAAGTGCCTGGGTCCGAATCCCATTTTTACCACAAATTAACTTGGTGACTTCAGGCATGATACTTAAGCTCCATATGCTTCAGATTATTTATAAAATGGGCATCAAAACATAACTTGCCTGATAAGGTTTTTGTGAGGATGTTATGATTTAAATACATGTAAAACATTTAGGAAAGTGTCTAGCACATAGTAAGAACTCAAAAAGTTTAGGTAGAGAGTAAATTGAATAGCAGATTTTCAAATCATGGATTTTTAGAATTTTTAAGAGGTAAAAACACCTTAGTGGTTTTCTAATTCAACATTCCTCGTATTACAGTTGAAGAAACTGAAAACCATGAAGGCAAGTGATTTGCTCGAGGTCAAGTACGCTAGCGAGTGGATTAGGAAATGATTCTCACTGTTATCATCCATAGCTCTTTAACTGAGTTCTAGGAATTTCAAAGCAAGAAATGACTATTAACGAGAATCTTGAGGGTTCTGCTTTGCTAGTCGTTAGTTTTCATCTGAATAAGAACATCTACCTTGGAAAAAATAGCCACCTCTACTTAGGAATGGGAATCTACAGGGGTCAAATAGCCAAGGATTGTGTTAACAATATTTGTGACCCCAAGAGTTCAGGTATTCTATATGAATGATGTAATGGGTTCTTAAGCATCTGGAATGTCCTTAGTAAATGCATAATGTTGAAAAACAGGCTTTTATTTTTTTGATCCAGGTTTTTCTTTTTTTGTTTGTTTTTAGTGATTTGCATTTTTAGTGTTTAGTCAATTTTTTATATATACAAAGAATGTTTTAGAAATTTTTTCTGACTTTTCTAATTAATTTAAGAAATAAAATATACTTATTTCAATGCATCTGAAAGATGGTCTCAAATTACTAACCCAACAACCACAGTGAACAATTTTCATCCATTAAAAAGTATTGATTCATGAGACATCTGCCAATGGGTTAAAAGAGAGGTGAGCAGGTGTCTGTCACCCTAGTGGAGAAAAAGGAGAGTAAATCATTTTTAATACACCATATAGAATGTGAAAAATTATCTTTCTCACTCTTGTTGGTTTTCAGAAAGTGGTTTTGGTTAAAGATTTTCTATAGCCACACAGTCAAAATACCTCCTGTCATTGAAGATTGCTTGCAAGATACCCACAGAGAGCAAAGACTCCTCTGGCCATTTGGGAGCACAGTATTTAAAGTGGTTGGCTCATTTTCAAATAGATTATTACATTTGCTCTCTCAAAGCCACTCTGGGCATGACACAAATAATAAATCTAATTTTGAAAAGTAAAAGTAAAAGCAACTTAGCAATAGCAGGGTGTAGACCAAGAACAGTTATTTACTAAATTTATTTTTTAAAAATTTGAGAAGGCTCTGGCTCCAGACTGTTAACATGTCAATGGGCAAAGTAATCTTCTTGTGAAAGATTTGAATTGTGACAAAAACAAATAAATATTGAACTAAACTAATCAGAAAGTTATGCTCCAACTAGTCTGATGTGTAATTCAACTTTTTTTTAAAACTTGTTTAGTGCTGTTTGGAGTTAAGGGTAGGTTTTATTTTGCAAGATTGGGGAGAAAGATAAGAGACAAGGTTCAGGCTCATACTGCCTGCATGCACCCTGGCTCTTTCATGGGGAATTAGTAATCTACCATGATTAATCTGCTTAATGGCATTTTAAAATATGAAATCCAGGGGCCGGCCCAGCGGCACAAGCGGTAAAGTGCGCGTGCTCCACTGCGGCGGCCCGAGGTTCGCCGGTTCTGATCCCGGGCGCGCACCGATGCACTGCTTGGTGGACCATGCTGTGGCAGTGTCCCATATAAAGTGGAGGAAAATGGGCATGAATGTTAGCCCAGGGCCAGTCTTCCTCAGCAAGGAATAGAGGCGGAGTGGCAGATGTTAGCACAGGGCTAATCTCCTCACCAAAAAAAAAAAAATGAAATCCATGTGGAAGGACAGAAATAATTTTTATTAACTCCAGAATGATAATTATCCACACAAATAATTTCTCCATCAAGACCAATTTTCAGCTACTAATGTACGACTTTCCTTATGTAAGTTTCACACAAGAATCCAGATTTCAGTTAATTGTTAAAAAGAAATCACTTAATGGATTAAAATTGTAGCAGCTTGGGCAGCTGTATGGAACATTGCAGAACAATACTATCCTTCAACTACATTTTGCCATAGTTATTGCTTTCTGATTACCTTTTACACTTGAACTTATCTAAAAGCTTAAAGTTTAACATTTGTATATTATTAATGTAGATCAGAATAGCTGTTTTTGTTCTGATCCACTATTGAGTAGGTCCAGGCCAAAAAAACTGGTGTAGGTATCCCACTAGGATGCTCTTAGCTTTTATTAGCTTCTGTATTGAGAGGCAGAACAGGCAATTTAGAAAAGGAAATAACATAGTTTCATTCCAGTGTCTTAAGTTTGGAATCTTTTTGCAGAATTTTAGCAATATTACCATTAGAAACATAGGTCCACAGAATCTAGGTACCAATTAGTCTACAAATCCATGTCTCCCCCTTTAATCTCTTCCACTTAACCCATGATTTAATCCCTTTCCATGTCACTATTAGCAACATAATGTTTTTGATCCTCTGTTGTAGCAAAAATAGATGGTTTATTTAAACAAAGCAAAACCCATGTATTTATTTTGTTTTGTACACAAATAATTCATGTAAAAATTTCATAGCTATTGTTTATACAGAACCTTGCAATTTTTAGAAGGAATGAGAAGAGTACATTTTTAGTTTTTTATGAACATCTGTATAATCTTATTTAGATTGGAAAGATTGGTTCTTATAAATGGCAGTTTGAATTGGTAACAAACAGTAAAGATATGTGGCTTAATGAGAGGCATTAGGTACTAGGACTAGGAACAGGATAAAGATCAGGATCCTATACAGTAAGCTGTAAGTTCATGCCTAAATTATTTTTTTAAAGAATAAATAAACATGACATTTATTTTACCCTTACTATGTGCAGGATGCTTCAACTATCTTATTCAAGGACACGACATAATGAGAAAAGTATTAGTTTTTAGAGTCAGACACAATTGGATTGCAATTCTGCCTCTGTCCCATAGCTACCTTGGGCTGATCACTTCATCTCCTATTTCTATACATGCATGTAGATATTTGACAAATGTAGTTAATGGGTTGAGCAAATGAAACTTGATTAAAGACTTAAAGGGAAGAAAGGAAAACAATGAAAATTATTGTCACTCAAATAACTCCATATCCTGCTGCAGTGTCATCACCATCTTTGAAAAGTTTTAGTGTAAGTTGTCTAATTAATTCATTATACCACAGCAAAACTCTAGCAGTGGTTCAACAGCTGTGGAGATAACAGAGATTAATTCTGTAGCCACAACTGCAGGGCACCAAAACAAGAAGGCAACTTTGGAACAATGGAGCCTGTCCAGAAGAGAAACACCATAAATCTGGTGTCTGCCTGGTCTATTGGTCCTTGGATATTAGCTCTGGCATCTCTTATCACAAGTAACATTGTACCTCATTTTACAATAAAAAAAAATAATAACTCATGGATGAAGTTCTTGTTTCTAAGATCAGAAATCTTGAGATGTCATTGTTTTGTGAGTTTTAATTCAATCAATAATGAAATACTGCTTAAAATTGTTTCAAAGCCTTGGCCAGACAGATAAGTAGATGTGTCTGATTCACAAGGAAACGAATAGATACATTAAGAGGTTAAGTAACTTGCCCACAGCTGTTGACTCTAATTCTGCAGGAAAAAAATCCAGGAGCAGAAATGGAAGATGGTAACACTGAGAGTCTTGCTCTGATTAGTAAACAATATTTCTTGAAGGTATCATATTGCTCTTGAGACCGAAACAAAATAAAACCACACATTTCGTGTGAGGCACGGGTTGAATTTATGCAAATGATTTTGCACAGTACTTTGCACACAGTGGATAATAAATAACTGTTGAATAAACTACAGCAGTGGTTCTCAGTCTGGCTGCACATTCAGACCACCTGGGGAGCTTTTTAAAAATACCTCACACCAGTGTCCATCCCACACCATTCATGATACAATCTCTGGAGGGAGTAAATACTCCTGCTCAAAACACCCAGTCTATACTCTTGATTTCTTCCTCTCACTTCTCCTTTCCCACAGGTGCCTCCCATCTCTTACTTTATTCCCAACTTTCCATCACTGAAATTTTACTCCATAGTGGTAAACACTCTCAATTCTCATCCAGGTAAAATAATCTTCCCCAGCATCCTACTTTATTTCCATCTCTCTCTAATACATCTCAAAAAAGTTTATTGAAACAGGACTCTATTTCTATCAGCATATTTTCTCTATTCTTATGACCATTACCCCAGTTGATGTCTTTGTTATAACTTAGCATGTTTTTCCTGGAATAACAACTAACTGGTTCACGGTTTTTAGTCTTGTCCCTGTTTAATCAAAACTCCAGAGTACAACTAGCTAATGCCAATCTGACCATGTTACTTTCATGTATAAAACTCCATGATGGGTACCCTTTTCCTATGAATATGGGCCAAGGTCATTTGAAGGTCATACTAGGCAAAATCATGACTTGCCCTTTCCCTGTATTTCCCTGTCTGCCACTTCCCGGTTCACATTAGAAATACTGAGCTGTTTGTGGCTTCCATGTGCATCTTTCTTCCTCCCTCAGTTCTTATGTTCTGCCATTATTTCTGCCTGGTCCACCCCTCTTTCCCCACATGGCCATATTTAACTCACCCTTTAAGTTTCAATCTATACATTATCTCTAGTATGGCTTTGCTAAAGCCTTAGTTTGGGTTTTGTTCCTCTTCTCAGACTGCACAGAGGACCAAGTATAGGTTGGCCTGGTTGGGCCTCGGCTCTAAGGCTGAAAAGGAAAATGGGGACAGATAATGGAGGGTGTTGAAATTAGGAGTTCTGTCCGTTGGGAAATTGGGAGCCATTGAGGGTTTCTGGGCAAGAGAGTGATAAGCATATTCCTTTGCTTTAAGAAAGCTGAGGTTCCTGTTTTAATAGGTTTTATTATTATTTAGGTATGGTGAGACCAACACATCTGGAGATGACTGCCAATGAAAAGAGTTTGTTACTCACAGTTCCTAAGAGAAGGGAGCACACCCCATCCAGGGAGGGGAGAGCACAGGAAAGAGCCGGGGTTGGTCAGGAGGCAGAGGGAGAAGGGGAAAGTGTGGGAAGAGCCTTCATCGAGGTTTCTGTGGGGAGGCATAGGCCAGACAGGGTAGGTTTAGCATCGGCTATTTTGAGTAATTCCAGTGGGCTCTGGTGCATAGGGGCTGTACCAAGTTGTCCACTACCTGGCTCTGGGGTGATTAGGGCAGTTAATAACAGCTCAGAGTCTGGAAGCAAGCCTGAGGCCAAACATCAAAAAACTGCAAGTTCAAGAGTTTCCCCAAATCACCCTCAAGCTTGATAATTCACTAACAAGACTCATAGGACTCATTGAAAACTGTTTGGAGATCTCTTCAAGCTCTGAGTCCACGGTTCTCTGGACTTCGTGGCCTTTCTAAGAGAAAGAACTGCCTCTTAAGAGAAAGACCAGGGTTCACATTCCAGCAGCTCCATTTGCTAAGTGTGTGAGCTTAGACAAGGCGTCGTCATCTCTCTGCCTCAGGTTCCTCATCTGCAAATGGGGGAAAATCATAGCTACCTCAAAGTATTGCTAAATTTTAAAGAGATGGCATACTGAAAAATACCAGGCACTGTGAATTGCACATAGTAGATGCCCAATAAATATCAATTAAAAATTCATCCAACAGTTAATCTGTCACTTGGTCCCAGGCATTAGGAGTTGAGAATGGTATGAAGATGAATAAGGTTTGAGGCTCGTCCTCAAAAATGCCCGTTGTCCAGGAGTAGAGCTAGACAAGCATAGCATGAATGACCATACTGTTGACAGATCCAGTTTTATCTCTTTGTTCTTTCAAATGTAAATGACAGATAACCCCTGAACATATAGCTTTTTCTCCTCTAATCAATTCTTGCATCTTAAGAGATCTTTAGAGTGTTTAAGCATTTAATTCAAATAAATAATCTTTTAATAATAAGATTTCAGGGAGTATGGCAGGTAGGAAGGTATTTTGTTGACAAGGAATCTCCCATGTCTCCTTATTGGCCAACAAATAGACTCAAGTGACAATAAATAATTTCTTATCAACCCTCTTTTTCATTATACAGGACTGCTAGACAAATTGGGAGCTCAAAAGTACTAGTTTAATTGAATGTTAACATTTATCTTTATGACCATGGTTGTGAGTCAATAATTAAAAAATGACAACATGAATTAGGAGAGATTATAGTCCTAAAACTGCTTCTAATTTCCAATCTGATCTTGGTGGATCTCAGTCATTTTTTTCCGTGAGTTTTCTTTCCTACAAAATGAGACTGTGAAACTTGATGATATCTGAGATCTCCACCAGTGCTAATTTTATGTTATCCTGAATATTAGTATAATGGAGCATTAACAAAACATGTGCAAAATATGGCTTAGAAAAATTAACATGGAGCGAAGTCAAGATGGCAGCGTAAGCAGACTCTGAACTCACCTCATCCCACTTACACAGCCAATTTACAACTACTCATGGAAAAATTGCCGCTGAGACAGAACTGAAAACTGGATAAGAGGAACTCCTGCAACAAACGACAATCCTAATTGAGGTGGAAGAGGTAGAAATTCCCTTCTGGAGAGGAAAAACACAGCCTTCACAAGCCGCAGGGCCTCACGGCTGCCCGGGAGCAGCCCAAAGGTCCACAGACCTCCCTGGAGGCGCGGGGCCCTGAGCCGGGGAGCACCCCAGCTGTGGGCATTTTGTGAACCCAGCACAATCGAGACGAGTGGCATAATATCTGACTTTGCCTGCTACCAAAACATTGGGGAGTACCCCCAGAAAAGCTGGTTCAGAAAGAAATAAAGGCCGGCTCTTAAAGGGCCCACGCGCAGACTCACCTAGTTCAGAAAGCAACCTAAAATCACCAGAAAGAAAGGTGCATAGTGCTTTGGTGAAAAGAGACTCACCTGATAGGGCCTGAGTGCATGTCGGTGAGAGGTGAGACCTCTCCAGGGACTGGGACATTGGTGGTGGCCATTGTTGGGGCCTGGTGTGTGTGTGCTGACATAGACGGCATTGTAGTTCTCCCTGGGGCCTGATAGCCCAGGTCTGCCCCACCCATTAGAGCACCGATTTAATCCAGCTTAGCCAGGGCAGGCAGCCCACCCTAGAGACTGGCCCCACCCAACAACAAGCCCTTGGGCAACTTGTGGGCCTGCATAGATTGGTGACTGGATTCTCTGCAGCCTGGCAACTGAGCCCACTTCAGTGGGGCAGGGTGTGCACTAGGAGCGGGTGGACAGTGTGGGGCAGTGGTGGAGTGTGTGGGGCTCCCACGGTGGAGAGACCGGGTCCACTTCAGGAGGTTGGGGCGTGCACACGGGGCAGGACTGTGTTGACTGTGTGTGTGGACCTGTGGGCAGCGGGGCTTGTCAGCTGCAGAAGATTTGTGCTTCTCAAAGACCCACATAGGGGGTTTGCTCCACCTTCCAAAGCCTGAAACAATTGGGTGCTCCTGTGCCTGAGGCCAGCCCCACGCAGCTGCAATCCTCAGAGAGCTGACAAGAGACCTAAAGGCTGGAGGCTTATAGCAATTGTAAGCCCATGAGCCTAACAACCTGCCACGCTGGGGGCCTATTCACTTAAAAGAAATACTACAACACAAATGTGGTATTAGAACTTGCAGCCAACTGTGCTGGGACTCCCAACACCTGATAAAGAGACTGAAGGGCCCACAACAACTACAAGCAGTGGAGCATTACAACAGCTGGCCAGGAGCATAATTCGGCCTCCCTGGGCGCCTATAGGGAGAACAGACAAGCGACAACAGAAGGACACACATAGCCCACATAGGCGTCACTCCTGGAACATTGAGAACTGAGGGAAGCACAGTGCAAGCCTCCTAAGGCATCACTTATATAAGGTCACCTATACAAGAGCAGGAGACGTAGCTGACCTACCTAATACGTAGACACGAGCACAGGGAAAGAGGCAAAATGAGGAGGCAAAGGAATACATTCCAAGTAAGGAAACAGGACAAAACCCCAAAAAGGAACTAAGTGAAACAGAAATGAGCAACCTACCCGACAGAGAGTTCAAACAAAAAGTGTTAAGGATGCTCACTGATCTGGGGAGAAGAATAGAAGAACTCAGTGAGAATGTCAACAAAGAAATGGAAGATATAAAAAAGAACCAATCAGAAATGAAGAATACAATGCTGGAAATGAAAAATTCACTAGAGGGACTCAAAAGCAGAGTAGAGGATACAGAAGAACAGATCTGCGAGCTGGACGAAAGACTAGAAGAAATTACCCAATTCTTTTGACCTGGGAACAGGTCAAAGAAAAGAATTAAAAAGAGTGAGGACAGTCTAAGTGACCTCTGGCACAACATCAAGTGCACTAACATCGTGTTATAGGTGTGCCGGAAGGAGAAGAGCGAGACAAAGGGGCAGAGAATCTAATTCAAGAAAAAATAGATGAAAACTTCCCTAACCTAAGGAAGGAAACAGACATCCAGGTACAGGAAGCACAGAGAGCCCCAAACAAGATAAACCCAAAGAGGCCCACACCAAGACACATCATAATCAAAATGTCCAGAATTAAAGATAAAGAGAGAATCCTAAAAGCTGCAAGAGAAAGAGAAGTTACATACAAAGGAAACCCCATAAGGCTATCAGCTGACTTCTCAGCAGAAACCTTACAGGCTAGAAAAGAGTGGCATGATATATTTAAAGTGCTAAAAGGAAAAAACATACAGCCAAGAATAATCTACCCAGCAAGGTTATCATTCAAAATGGAAGGAGAGATCAAAAATTTCCCAGACAAGCAAAAATTAAAGGAGTTTGTCACCAAGAAACCAGTGCTGCAAGAAATGTTAAAGGGACTGATTTAAGGGGTAAAGAGAAGACCACAAATAGGAAAAATTATCTATTTCCATGATAAGAACGTAATGGATACAAATGCACAAAAAAGAGGTTATATATGATATCAAAAACATAAAATGAGGGAGGAGGGGAGTTAAAGAGTAGAGATTTCAGACAGAGGTCAAACTAAAGAGACCACCAATTCTGTGTAGAAGGAGAAAGGAACAGAGAAGGACTACTAAAACACTGAGAAAAAAAAAGTTAAAAAATGGCAGTAAGTACATACTTATCAATAGCTACTTTAAACATCAATGGACTAAATGCTCCAATTAAAAGGCATAGGGTGGCTGATTGGATAAAACAACAAGACCCATATATATGCTGCATACAAGAGACACACTTCAGACCTAAAGACACTCACAAACTGAAAGTGAAGGGATGGAAAAAGATACTCCACGCAAATGGCAATGAAAAAAAAGCTGGAGTAGCAGTACTCATATCAGATAAAATAGACTTGAAAACAAAAACTGTAAAAAGAGACAAAGAAGGGCATTACATAATGATCAAGGGAACAATCCAACAAGAGGATATAACACTTGTAAATATCTACGCACCCAATGTAGGTGCACCTAAATATATAAAGCAATTATTAACAGACATAAAAAGAGAAATAGACAGTAACACAATAATAGTAGGGGACTTTAGCACTCCACTTACACCAATGGATAGATCATCCAAACAGAAGATCAATAAGGAAACATTGGCCTTAAATGACACACTAGCACAGATGGACCTAGTAGATATATACAGAGCATTCCATCCAAAAACCAAAGAACACATGTTCTTTCCCAATGCACATGGAACCTTCTCCAGGATTGATCACATATTAGGCCACAAAACAAGTCTCCATAAATTTAAGAAGATTGAAATAATACCAAGCATCTTTTCTGACCACAGCAGTATGAAACTAGAAATCAACTATAGGAAGAAAATCAGAAAAGCCACAAATGCGTGGAGATTAAACAAAATGCTACTGAACAACGACTGGGTCAATGAAGAAATCAAAGAAGAAATCAAAAAATACCTGGAGACAAATGAAAATGAAAATACGACATGCCAGAATTTATGGGATACAGCAAAAGTGGTTCTAAGAGGGAAGTTTATAGCAATACAGGCCTATCTCAACAAACAAGAAAAATCTCAAATAAACAATCTAACAATGCACCTAAAGGAACTGGAAAAAGAAGAACAAACATAGCCCAAAATCAGTAGAAGAAGGGAAATAATAAAAATCAGAGCAGAAATAAATGAAATAGAGACTAAAAAACCAATAGAAAAAATTAATAAAACCAAGAGCTGGTTCTTTGAAAAGATAAACATAATTGACAAACCTTTAGCTAGACTCACCAAGAAAAAAAGAGAGAAGGCATAAATAAGTAAAATCAGAAATGAAAGAGGAGAAATTACAACAGACACCTCAGGAATACAAAAGATTATAAGAGAATACTATGAAAAGCTATATGCCAACCAATTCGACAATCTGGAAGAAATGGATAAATTCTTAGAATCATACAACCTTCCAAAACTGGATCAAGAAGAATTTGAATAGACCAATCACCAGTAAGGAGATCGAAACAGTAATCAAAAACCTCCCCAAAAATAAATGTCCAGGACCAGACGGCTTCCCTGGTGAATTCTACCAAACATTCAAAGACTTAATACCTATCTTTCTCCGATTCTTCCAAAAAATTGAGGAAGGGGGGAAGCTCCCTAACTCATTCTACGAAGCCGACATTACCCTGATACCAAAGCCAGACAAGGACAACACACAAAAAGAAATTATAGGCCAATATCACTGATGAACATTGATGCAAAAATCCTCAACAAAATACTAGCAAATCGCATACAACAATACGTTAAAACGATTATACACCATGAGAAAGAGGGATTTATTCCAAGTATGCAGGGATGGTTCAACATTCACAAATCAATCAACGTAATAAACCACATTAATAAAATGAACAATAAAAATCACATGATCATCTCAATGATGCAGAGAAAGCATTTGACAAGATACAGCATCCATTTATAATAAAAAAAAACTCTGAATAAAATGGGTATAGAAGGAAAGTACCTCAACATAATAAAGGCCATATATGAGAAACCCACAGCTAATATCATCCTCAATGGTGAAAAACTGAAAGCTATCCCTCTAAGAACAGGAACCAGACAAGGATGCCCACTGTCACCACTCCTATTTAACATAGTACTGGAAGTCCTAGCCAGAGCAATCAGGCAAGAGAAAGAAATAAAATGGATCCAAATTGGAAAGGAAGAAGTGAAACTCTCACAATTTGCAGATGACATGATTTTATATATAGAAAACCCTAAAGAATCCACCAGAAAACTTTTAGAAGTAATAAATGAATATGGTAAAGTTGTAGGATACAAAATCAACATACAAAAATCAGTTGCATTTCTATACACTAACAACAAAGTAGCAGAAATAGAAATTAAGAATACCATCCCATTTACAATTGCAACAAAAAGAATAAAATACCTAGGAATAAACTTAACCAAAGAGGTGAAAGAGCTGTACACTGAAAACTATAAAGCATTGCTGAAAGAAATTGAAGAAGACAGAAAGAAATGGAAAGATATTCCGTGCTCTTGGATTGGAAGAATTAAGTTAAGATAGTTAAGATGTCCATACTTCCTAAAGCCATCTATAGATTCAATGCAATCCCTATCAAAGTTTCAACAACATTTTTCACAGAAATAGAAGAAAGAATCCTAAAATTTATATGGAACAACAAAAGACCCCGAATAGCTAAAGGAATCCTGAGGAAAAAGAACAAAGCTGGAGGTATCACACTCCCTGATTTCAAAATATACTACAAAGCTATAGTAACAAAAACAGCATGGTACTGGCACAAAAACAGACACACAGATCAATGAAATAGAATTGAAAGCCCAGAAATAAACCTACACATCTATGGACAGCTAATCTTCGACAAAGGAGCCAATAACATACAATGGAGAAAAGAAAGTCTCTTCAACAAATGGTGTTGGGAAAACTGGATAGCCACATGCAAAAAAATGAAAGTAGACCCTTACCTTACACCATACACAAAAATTAACTCCAAATGGATTAAAGACTTGAATGTAAGACCTGAAACTATGAAACTTCTGGAAGAAAACATAGGCAGTACGCTCTTCGACATCGGTCTTAGCAACATCTTTTCAAGCACCATGTCTGACCGGGCAAGACAAACGATAGAAAAAAAAAAACAAATGGGGCTACATCAAACTAAAAATCTTCTGCACAGCAAAGGAAACCATCAACAAAATGAAAAGACAAGCTAACAATTGGGAGAAGATATTTGCAAACCATACATCTGATAAGGGCTTAATCTCCAAAATATATAAAGAACTCATGCATCTCAACAACAAAAAAACTAACAACCCAATTAAAAAATGTGTAAAAGACCTGAACAGACATTTCTCCAAAGAAGATATACAGATGGCCAACATACACATGAAAAGATGTTCAAAATCATTAACTATCAGGGAAATGCAAATCCAAACTACAATGAGATATCACCTCATGCCCGTCAGAATGGCTATAATTAACAAGACAGGAAACAACATGTGTTGGAGAGGATGTGGAGAGAAGGGAACTCTCATACACTGCTGGTGGGAGTGCAAACTGGTGCAGCCACTATGGAAAACAGTATGGAGATTCCTCAAAAAATCAAGGATAGAACTACCATATGATCCAGTTATTCCACTGCTGGGTATTTCCCCAAGGAACTTGAAAACACCAAAGCGTAAAGATACATGCACCCCTGTGTTCATTGCAGCGTTATTCACAATAGCCAAGACTTGGAAGCAACCTAAGTGCCCATCAAGGGACGAATGGATAAAGAAGGTGTGGTATATATACACAATGGAATAATACTCAGCCATAAGAAACGATGAAATCCAGCCATTTGTGACAACATGGATGGACATTGAGGGTATTATGCAAAGTGAAATAAGTCAGAGGGGAAGGTCAAATACCATATGATTTCCTTCATTAAGTAGTAGATAATAACAACAATAAACAAACACATAGAGACAGAGATTGGACTGGTGGTTACCAGAGGGGAAGTGGGGAGGGAGGAGGGCGAAAGGGGTAATTCGGCAAATGTGTGTGGTGATGGGTTGTAATTAGTATTTGGGTGGTGAACGTGATGTAATCTATGCAGAAATAGAAGTATAATGATGTACACCTGAAATTTATACAATGTTATAAACCAATGTTACTGCAATTAACAAAAAATTAAAATAAAATAAAATAAACAAAAAACAAAAAAAAAGAAAAAGTAACATGTACATTATATATTACATACATATAATTATAATTTTTACTAGGATTTACACTAGTGATTGAATTTCTTAACTACAATAGTTTTTCAATACATTTATTTTTTCATATATTGCTCCTATGTTAGCAATATTACTGATTTTTTTAAAAATGGAGTCAAAAAGATTATCCATTCAACAGAAACGCAAAAGTGAAAATTTTATGGTTTTTCTCTTCACTCTTTCCACTGGTAATTATCTCAGAACCCGAAAATATGCCAAATTTCACAACATTAATACACCCGTGCCTAAAATTAACTAATTATTTAAAAACAGCTCCTTGTATTTTTCCTTGACTCTCTTTATTTAAACCCTATACATTTTCAAAAGGATGTGAGACAGATGATGAAAATAAATAGGGCACAATAAGATAACACGACATTCGAGCGAGTGTGAGATGAGTTTTGTAGATGCTGTTGTGGAAGCTTCGGCTTCCGTGACCATGCCAGTGTTCATCGCCAAATCTGGCAGAAGCAACACAAGTAATACCCAACACCTAGTGGACATTTAACTACATCTATGCCCGGCACTTGGCTGAGAGCTTGACACTTGTTATCTTACGTACTCCTCATTGTAATAGTAGCAGTTAGATTATATTATTATCCCCATCTCTGTGATGAGAAAACTGAGTCGGAGAGATTATGTATTTTACCTAAGGTCCAGAAGCTGTAAGGGGCATAATTGAAACCCAGATTTATCTGATGTCTAAGCTTATGCCCTTACCTTCTGTATATATTGCTTCTCCTCAAATGTTATTTCTTAGAGACAATGACAAATTTATTGCATAATTCTATGTGCCTATCACTGCATTAAGCACATAGCATGAAGAGAGAAGTCTAATATTTGTGCATGGCCTCAAAGATTTAATGATTTAGCTAGAAAGAGAGAACTGGAATGTATGACATATTGGAGGAAAAATTATGCTATGTGTGTAGTAATTGCTATTAAAAAAGTAATGCAAATGCAGACAACGGAAGTCAATGTCGACTGAGCCTCCTCAGCAGAATTTAGTATTTAGCAAGGCAGCTTGTAATCACCTCAGGCGTGATCATATCCCAGGAAAAAGTCACATTCCATTGATGCATCAAGGACGTTTCATTTCCTTTATCCTGTCACATTTACATTTTTCTTCTCATGTTTTGGGAAATAGAAAAGCAACATTCTGCAGAAAGAGATGGAATCCCCACTCTAACTGCTATATCACCGTTCAAAAAAATATCTGTACATCATGTGGCAATTATTCACGGTCATAGAAAATATGCAATATTGTATTCAGTTTAGAAGATTAAAACTCAGGAAATAGAAACACTTGGTCAAAATCACCCAGCTAACATGTGGCAGAAGCAGAAGAGCCAGCTGTGTCCTCTGATCCCATGTCTGGTAGTTTTACTCCACATGAAACGATCTTTGGGCAAATTTATTGCAATATGGCTGGATCATAAAAATGGATGAATCTATGTCATAGTATTGCTACAAAATGTTGCCTCATTTGCAGTAGACCCTCTCTACTGTGACAAATCTCTCTCCTCTAAACTCCATCTGCTCCCTATATCGGTAGCAAACACCCAGGCATTCTATGTCCACGTGGAAGCTGGCTTGTGCCTTTCAGATGGAATGGTTTCACCAAAGCCTTCATTAGCGGCTGCTTCAATCCTGAACTCCTATGGCAGTCCAGAAAAGCTGGAGTCCAGCTCTTCTCCAAATAGGTTACACTCTGACAACAAGGGTCCAGGGTTTGCAAATTGCACACAGAATCCTCCTTGTTTGCATTGGTGCATTGGCCTGTATCTAAGGGGGAGGGTGTTGATGCAGAATTGATCACCTGATTCCCACCAATTTTCTGCAGCTGGGACATTAATGCTCTCCCTTGTCTTTTAAGTAAACTGTGCGAGTGTATTGCAGCAGTGTGAAAAGCTCTGTAGCATTATTACAGGCATCCATGAAAAGGCTTTAAACTCATGTCCCTTTCTGAAATAAATGTGTTGTTTTCCTTTCAAACGGAACCAGATAAAAGTTGATGTTGTCTTTGTTTGACAGAGTCACAAGATAAATTCTTCCTCATACAGTCTTTCATAAGTCCTAATCTTTTCCTTTTATGAATCTAATCAAATTCATCCATTGACAAAGGATGGCCATGCACCGCTGCAAGTTCAAATTTGGTTAAAATTTTTTACAAATTTCAAAGCAGAAAGCATATATTCTTTGGAGTTAGAGGGATGTAGGGTAAATCCCTGCTCTGTACAGTCAGCAGTCGCTTAATTTCTTTAAGGCTGTTTCTTCATCTGCCAACAAGAGATAAACAATCTACCTTGTGGGGTTACGTGAGGATTAAATGAGATAATGTACGCAATGCCCTTGGCACCCTGCTTAAAACACAGAACAGAATAGATTAAGAGAGCACATGATAGCTCTTACTACTTTTTCCTTTCTGTGTGACTTTGAGTTACCTAACATTGCTCACTTTGTAACTTTTGACACTCAGTGTTGTGCAAATTGAATGGGATGTACGAGAATAAGAGTTTTTGGTAACAGATGGCACTGAGTACATGAATCACACACAAATCTTGTTCTTGCTCCACTGCTTCTTTACGTAGACTGTGGGATTTTTCTTCCCCACCCAGGATGAAATCCTATACAAATTGCATAGACATTCATGGACTTTCAGGTGTTAGGAAAGATCAGTCCTAAAGGTTCAATCTCTCAGCCAGCTGGAAACCTTTCCTCCTCTCCTAATTTCTGCAGGCCTCAGGCTGGAGAGCTGTGGAGATGGGAACTGGGACGGTGATGGGCATCTTGGCCTTCCCCCATTCAGTCCCTCCTCTGCCTCCTCCACCACTTGCAGTGAGGGCAGGAAGAAGGATCACTTGACGGTGTGGTGGCCATCTGGCTTTTGTGTTCTTTTTGTTGTTGTTGCATGCCCTACTGCCCTGTCTTTACCGCTGCTTTACATGCCTAGTATTTGAGGGAAATCAAGAAAGAAAGCAATTTCTATTTCAGGACTAGGATTGAGGTTCAACAGTTTAGGTATCGAGAGGTAGATGAGGTTCTTCAGTACCCTCGTAATCTACAAAAGTTCCCACCAAGCCACTCCTTCCCCCGAAAGCTACAATTCAAGTGAAAATAGTGTATGTGCCACGAAACACAGCTTCAGGAAAATCTCTGGGGCCCCATTCCAATGCGATTGTTGTGCATTGCCCCTACAGTGTAGAAATTCTGGATCTGTCATTGGGATCAAACTTATTTTATTTAAGCCGCGTATTATTTCCTCTGGTAACTGTAAGCAAATTACCATAAACTTGGTGACTTAAAACAACACAGATTTGTTCTCTTAATATTCTGGAAACCAGAAGTTGAAAGTCGTTTTTGTCAGCTAAAACCACGGTGTCGGAGGGGCCGTGCTCCTGAGGCTCTGAGGGAGGATCCCCTCCTCGTCTCCTCCAGGTTCAGGTGGCTGCCTGCATTCCTGGGCTTGCGGCTGCCTCACTCCAAACTCTGCCTCCGCGACCACACTGCCTTCTCCTCTTCCCTGTGAAATTTCCCCCTGCCTCCCTATCATAAGGATGCTTGTGATTACACTTAGGGTCCACCCAGATCACCCAAGATAATCTATCTCAAGATCTCTAATTCAATCACATCTGCAAAGACCTTATTTTTTTTTTTTAATTGATGTTTTAATGGTTTCTAACATTGTGAAATTTTGGGTTGTACATTTTTGTTTGTCCATCACCATATATATGACTCCCTTCACCCCTTGTGCCCACCCCCCACCCCCCACCCCCACTGCCCCTGGTAACCACAGTCCAGTTTTCTCTGTCCATGTGTTGGTTTATATTCCACAAATGAGTGAGATCATACAGTGTTTGTCTTTCTCTTTCTGGCTTATTTCACTTAACATAATACGCTCCAGGCCCATCCATGTTGTTGCAAATGGGACGATTTTGTGCAAAGACCTTTTTTATATGTAAGGTAACGTTTACAGGTTCCAGGGATTAGGACCTGGATATCTCTGGGGACCATTTTTTAACCTGCCATATACATCAAATATAAGGTGAATACAGCTTATATCTAATTTTTAAACTCCTACTTCCACTTTGAACTCTTCTACAAAATTAAATATCACCTATGCTTCAGGATCCAATTCAGAATCAATAGTTATAAAAATACCCTCAGTCATCCTGGTCCACGCTGATGGACCGTCCTTCAGGATTCAGACTTGGGTTAAAATTCCAACCATTTACTGTCTTCTTCTATTTAGGCAACTTACTGAATTTCCTCATTTATGAAATATGGCAATGTTATCAACCTCACTGGATAGTTTTAAGGATTAAATGAGAAAACATACAGAGCCAAGAATTAAGCCTAGAACATGATAAGCACTCAATATATTTTAATCTTTTTCCTTCTGTTGATTAAACAGTGCCTCCCATTGCATAGCTTTATGAGAATCAGTCTTTTTCTGGAGAGAAATTATTTCTTAATGATATACTTTTTAATATGTACTTCTTTGTCTTCCCACCATGATAGAAGACTGCTGATATTAAAAATATTATTGAGAACCAGCTGATAGATATCAGAGTATTACTTCCCCCAAAAGGAGTCATTCAGAGTTTGTAAATAATGGCATTTATGGGAAATGCCACTTCAATAACAATATTTTCTTTCCTGCTTTGTTTTTAGCAAGAACTTGTTAAGAAAAAATATTCCGAGTTTTAATATTTCAAATTACATAGGATATTACATAGTTTAATCAAGTACATCTTTGCACATCTTGATTGATTCATTTTATTTGGAAATGTTACTTTAGAATCATGGAAATACAACAATAATTCTCATTTCAGTTTCTTTGATATTTTATCAAAACTAATATCCGTCATCAGTCTGTGGCAATATTTGATTTTTTTATCATGATTTAGTTTTTCTATTTTTAAGGACACGTTTATTCTATCATCACATCACATTGTCAGAAGTATCATAAGAAATATTATGTGAACTGACTGACCGAGTACTTCCTCTAGGATATGTAATTACTCCGTAGCAAGCTCTCGGCTTGAACATAAAGTAGAGCTAGTAGTGTTTTTAAGGCAACTTTTTATTGAAGTATAACGTATTTATATAAATGTGCGTATATATTAGATGTATTGCTTGATGAATCTTCAGAACCTGGATGCGTATCTATAGCCGTCACCTAAGCCAGGACAGAGGGCATTGCCAGCATCTCAGAAAACTCTCTGACGTCACCTCCAGTTTTGTTCTCCTCCCCAGGGAGGACACTTATTGACTTCTAAAACCATAGCTTGGTTTTGCCCGTCTTTAAACTATATTAAAATGAAATTATACTGTATTTCTTTGTTGTGTGTGGTTTCCTGTTCAACATCATGCTTGAGAGATTTATAACTTTTTTCTTATAGTTGTAATTAGTTCATTTTTTTGATCTATAGGGTTTCACTAGAATTTTGAACATTCTACTACAGGAATTGGGTAAGCATGTGTGTGTATTTCTGTTGGGTACATCCCTAGGATTTGAATTGCTGGGTCATATGGTATGCATATATTCAGTTTTAGAGGACACTACCAAACAGCTTCCCTAAGAGGTTGTATGAACTTATATCTCATGCCTGCAATGTATGAAATTTCCAGTTGCTAAAGATCCTCGCCAACATCTGATATTGTCTATCTTTTCATCTCAGCAATTCTGATGAGGTAGTAGAGACAGTACATGGTGGTTTTAATTTGCATTTTCTGAATAAGTAACAAATATGAGTATCTTTTCCTGTATTTATTGGCCAATTGGCTATCTATGATGTGACTTGCTTGTTTAAGTGTTTTGCTCATTTTCCCATTAGGTTTTCTGTCTTTTCTTTTTTGGTTAGTAGGTGTTCTTTACATAGTCTAGATATGATTGTTTGTAGGTAAATATTTTGTAAATATCTTCCTTTTCTATTAATTTTGTCATTTGATGAACAAAAGTTATCAATCTATCTGTTTTTTAGTTAAAACTATTTGTGTCTCGTTTAAGAAAACTTGGTTTACTTCAAAGTCACGAAGGTGGTCACCTGTGTTTTCATCTAGAATTGTTATTGTTTTGCCTTTCACACTTAGATCACAGTCAATGTTGATTGATTTTTGTGACTTGGGTGAGTAGAGGTTAAGATACTTTTTTTTTTCAGATGGATAATCAATCGATGCAGCACCATTTATTGACAAGACCAAACTGTTCCCACCGTGCTGCAGTGTTACTTTTATGAAAAATTGGGTTGACCTATATATATATACGTAAAAGTGCTTTTTAAAAACTATTTTTGGCAATTATATCAACACATACAAAATTAAAGAAGACAGTATAGTAAACCCATATTGCCCACCACCCAGCTTCAAAAATTATCAACTCACGACCAATCGCTTTTCATATACACCAGCCCCCACTTCCTCCCACAAATCCCAGATAATGTATCATTTTATCCATCAATATTTCAGTTTATCTTTCTAAAAGATAATATCTCTTTTTATAACATACTATAATATTATTATATTATTATCACATCTAAAAACCAACAACCCCTTAATATTATCAAATGTCCATTTAGTGTTCAGTTTCTCTGATTGTCTCATACATTTTTCAGGAGGTTTTTGTTTAAATTAGAATTGAAACAAAATTTATACATTATAATTGGTTGATGTATCTCTTCAGTCTCTTCTAATCAACAAATTTGTCCTCCCTCCCTTTTGGTGTGTTTTTCTTACAATGTATTTGTTGAAGAAACTGGTTCATTCATTCTGTAGGGTGCTCCATATTTTGGATTTTGTTATTTTAAGCAATAATTAATTACTATTCGAACAAGATATTTTTTAATGTGTTGATATTTAGATAGTGAAACATAGCAGCAGTTACCAAAGTGAAGAGTATTACTTGAAATTTGTGCTAATAATACCTAATGTTTGTATGCCAAAGGTTTCTATTTTTATAAACAATTTGTCTAAATAAATATCCTTAAAGGATTTCTGTACACTGAGATTTTTCAGCCATGGCACTATTGCCATTTTAGGCTGACTGATTCTTTGTAGGATGCTTTGTAGGATGATTAGCTGTATCCCTGGTCTCTTTACACTAAATGCCAATAGCAGCCCCCTAGTTGTGAACACATAAAACACTTACTGTCCCTCATCTGCCGTCAGTGCTTGCTATTATCTTTTTATTCCTATTCTTCTTTGTATTTTCTCACCTTGACTTGTTATAAGTTCCTTGAGAACAGGGCCAATGTCTTCACTTATGAATTAAGGTTAGTGATAATTGCTCTGCCTTCTTTACAGGGTCATTATGAGGACCAAATGAAATAATCCTCAAAAAAATCTCTTTGATCACTTTGTAAAGACTTAGTAAAAATGTTAGACATTTTAGAGCTTATATTTATTGGTATTGCCCCACCATATGCAGTAGTGTCCTGTTCAGTACGTTGCTATTGACTCCTTCATTTCAAACCAAGCATTTTTGTGTAGCCTTCAATGTTTTCCCATGAATTCTTTTTTCCCTCCTCATGCAAAGTAACCAACTTTTCCTCTTGACTTAATTCCCACAGTTTCAAGTTACAGCTGTCCCAACATTATCTCTCAGCTTCACACACACTGCTCTTTCTGTATTTCCCACATTCAACCTCCCTATTTCTACTCCATTTACCTACATGCCTACCCCCCTCTCCCCAAACATACTCCCACTTCATCTCTCTTAATTTATATCTTCCCCTTCCTCCCTACTCTATAAAATTTTATCTGATAATCTCTAAAGTCTCCTGATATTTTCCCCTCTGCATCTCCTAAGCCTCTACAATCATTTTTTCACCATATTATTTTTGAGAAAAATTACTGAGTGTCTAAGCACAACAAACAATTTTTGAAAAGATAAATAAGGCATAGGTCCTGCCCCAGAGGAGTCCAGAGGAGAGACAGTGGACAAAATCATGTCTGTGTCAAGAAGTCAGGTTATAATGACGCCTCCACACAGTGTTGTGAGACTCACAGAGGAAGCAAAAATCTTTGCTCTGGAATCAGTAAATGACATCAAAGAAGTGATGCTCCTATGTTGTCTTAGAGGGAACTTCTTTTTATGTGGGGACAAAGTAGGGAAGAGGATTCTAGGCCCAGAAGAGATCATAATTCTTTTCTGGTATGGAGAGTATTCCTTAAGATGGATGCATAGAGTCTGTGGAGTTGAGAGCCTGGAATTTTGACCCTCTGTGTATGCTACTTGTGGGTGTTTTTAAGAAGTCATAAATCTTATATACTCTTCCAACTGGATTGAAATTTCCCAGAGAGGATCGACTACATTTGGCACCTAATGTCAGTCCATACCAGTCACTGGTGTTCTGACAAAAGATGGCTGGCACTGACGACATGCCCACAATTCTGAAAGCCATCCATGGCAGTACATCACTCCTTCCAGTTGTCTCTACAAATAGCAAAGCCCAGGCCGCTTCCCCTCCCCCAAAATAATCAGATTTCTGTCTTGGGCAATTGAATTTAATTAAAAAAAAAAAAGATACTATATGGAATTCTCTTCCCTACTGAGCTATTTTCAATGGAGAGGCCTCAATTCAATGTGAGATTTGACAGTTTAACTGCCTTTTTCCCCCTGGTTGTCATCAGCATAGAGAAAATGTCTCAACTTTGTTGATTTCTTTCTACTCCTTCCCCTTCTCTTCTGACTCCATCCTTCTTCCACTCTATTTCTCCTTTCTCTCTCTTCCTTCCTCCTTTTCTTTTCCTTTTTAATCACAGATCTTGTCTAAACAACAACTGAGATCCTTCTGGCCGGATTTTTTTATGCTGCCCACCAGGGCATGGGAGGAAATACTGAGAGAACACACTTGAGCCTGATTGAAAGGTCTGAAAATGCCCTGAAGTCTCCTAATATTTCCAGTAATTTTACAATAAACAGTCAGCGGCCTTTTCCCTGTCAGTTTATGAGCAGTGAAGCCCCTTCCGGGGGGGTGCAGAGCATATTCATCCATTTGCTTGTCTCTGTGCAGTTGGTGGTGGTCAGTGCCTGAGTGGGCCTGAGTGGCCTGAGGGATTCTCAGGCATTTCAGTGGCACTCTCACTTTTTTTTCCCCCACAGGGAAAGATTGGCCCTGAGCTAACATCTTGCCAATCTTCCTCTTTTTTTTCCCTTTTCCCAAAGCCCCAGTGCATGGTTGTATATTCTAGTTGTAAGTCCTTCTAGTTCTTCTATGTGAGCCGCCACCACAGCATGGCTATTGACAGATGGTTGGTGTGGTTCCATGACCAGGAAATGAAACCGGGCTGCTGATGCAGAGAGAGTGCCGAACTTTAACCACTAGGCTGTCAGGGCTGGCTCAGCACTTTTATTCTTAACGTGAACAAATTGATATTATTAGTTAATCTGAGAAATGTGCATCATATTTAAGGGCAGAATAAAACTTTCTGTCTTGTCAAGTTACAGAAGCAGCAAATGCGCACTAGCTATACTGTTCTTTAGGGAGCCAATGCAAGACAAATATATTCTTCTTTCCCTCACTTGTGATAAGCGAACCTCTGCAGGGAAAGGTCACCAGGAAGACCCTTCTCACACTGTACGTGTTTTTTCTTGTCTTCTCCTTTTATCATCCCCTTTTGTTCCCACTTCTCCTCTTCATCTTGGCATTAAGGTTTTCTAATCGGTCTCTCTCTGAATTAGTGATGAGACCAATTGCTGACCGAGGGTCTTAGTCCCCACCCCGTATTTGTTACTCATCACCATATAACTTGAAAGAAAAACCACTGATATATAATTCACTGCCAGATGACCACAATAAAAATATAATGTAAGTGTTTGATAAAATGCAGAAAGATCATTTTCTGTGCTTTCACCAGCTTACTGAGAGACAAGTTATTGAAGGAGGAAATTCTCAGTCTTGCTGAAGATTTCTCCATAGATAATAAATCTTTTCTAAAGTCAGAATACAACATTCTGTACTTCATGACACACTCTGACTGAGTTGAAATTTCAAACTCATTTTGTGTGTAGTTTGACCTTCCTTGTAAATGACATGACAGGTATCTATTACATTAAATGGATAGCTTCAAAAGTTCCAGATCAACATCAGGCAAACAAGGGCAGGAATAGGCTTTTTATAAGGGCTTGAAGGAGAGACCATGGCTGTCTAGCGCTCCCCTCCTGTCCCCAGCAGTTCTAATCACACAGTCTAAATACATGACCACACAGTCTAAATACACAACCCGGCAGGAGCATATCCATGTAGAGACTGTCGTCACATGGACAGATGGCAATTACCAGTTGCATCAGTTGCCTCCCCTCTTCCCAGGAAAAGTTCTGAGTTTCTTGTTCAACAACATGCTATCCTCCTGCTGGGCCGAGGCACAGGACTGCTGGAAATCACCTCTCCCAGTTGTCACAGAATCCCAACCGTGGCAACGGTAGACTTTTCACCCCTCTGTGCATATAATTAGTGCCCTACGAGAATGAAAGTTTGAAAATTTGGCAGATCCTAAAAATTTCTTAAGTCGCTTTTTAACTACACTTCTTTTTTCTATGTCTGGAGCAGAAGGCAAGTAGCTGAAAATAAAATATTGCATTAATTCACAAAAAACTTGTGTTAAGCCTCAGTAAGTTAATATATTCTACTCATATAGACATTATTTCCTGAATGAAACGGGTGTTAGATAAAATATAAGCTAAATAATCTTCAAAATATTTTCACTTATATTTTTTTCAAATAGCTACTAAACCAAACTACTATAATATGAATTTATTTGGTCTGAACTAAGAGCTGATGCATTCAGAGATAGTGCCTGAAGCACTGTCAAGGTTAGAAGACATAGTCCAGATGCCTGCCATCACTTACAAAACCAATGCCAAAATTATCTTGAAAATTACAAATTTGGTGGGTTATTTTTAGTGTCAGCCAAGAGGAAAACCCAGGGTTTGTACCATAACAGCAGTGCTTAGTTTTCATGAGTCTGGAATGTAGTCATCAACCCGGTTGAAAATAGGCAACAGCATCAGTGTGGACTAGAACAGAGACTGCATTGCCATCCGTGTGTGGGGACAAAAGACTAATTCTTAGCATTGTTGGAAAGAGCGACTGCCACATCACAAACTGCTACTGTTCAGACTTCTCGGAAGCTGCATGCAGAATAAAATAAATAACACAGCCGTCCAGCAAAAACTTTGCACAATACCACTTCAATTTCAGCGGCATCCCACCATTTGACCAGGATAAATAAGTTTCATGCTTCGCAAGCGTCCATATTTTTAGATTCAATCTATGAAACCAAGTATTCTTTCACGAATGGGATGGGATGGCAACTCTTTGGAGAGAAAGAAAAAAACACTTGAGCTTTTATTCTTACTCCAAAGAGAGCTTTGGACGTTCATGGGGTGAAACCCATGAACACAGCAGGTTGGTTTGCATCTTTCTTGTGAAAGTAAAAGTCAGGGAGCTGCACCTCCATACTGTGGCTGAGGAAAACTTTTGATCTATTATGGAATTAAGATGTGGTCACATTTTCTTCCCAAGCAGCTAAAATCAGTGGCTTAGTAGCTGAGGAACTATCACTGAGGGAGGAGGAGGTAGTCTTGAGGTGGTCACTAGGCAATGATCAGGATTATGAAGGCCTGGTAGGCCAGGTGTGAGCAGTGGAAACTGAAAATGCCTGTGAGCATGATACCACAGATACGCTGGACACTCCCTCCTCCCCTCCTTTCCCCTGGGAACTGGGGAGGTCAGCAACACCAGGCTCTACCAAAGGCCTTTCGAAACAGATGGAGCCGAGGCTGTGGCCACCGACTAGCCCTGGCTACAATCAAGCCTATTTTAAATACACTGGTCTCCTGGAATTCCTGGTTGTTGGAGCTAAAACACTTAAGGCCACAGACAAATAAATAGGAGAAATATAAAACGGGAACTCTGAGTGCAACCTAGTTGATTCGATTCTGTCTTGCACCAATGAGAAATGTAAATTTAAATTATGTTGTAAAAGAGAATATCCCAACTAAGAAAAAGGAAAAGAAAGTAGAGAAAGAAGATACTAAGAAAATATTGTTTGGCTTGCAAGCTGCATATCCAGTTTTCTGCTTAGGGCTTTTTAGTACGTTATCTCATTTAACTCCTTAATTTTCATCAAACCTTGTAATGTAGAGATTATTAAGTTAATTTTTTTAGCAAATGGAAAAAAATCTCAGAAAAGTTAAATAACTTGCCCAAAGCAACAGATATATAGATAAATATGAGAAATATAAAATAGGAGCTTCGAGTGTAAGAAATGAGAGGGAAGAGTTGGGTACAATTGTAGAAGAAGGAGTAATATCAGAATTATTATAAAGACTGTCAAAGAGACCCCCAAAACATAGATTGAGGAAAGAGTGATGATGAGAATTTACAGAGAGTTTGAATTTAAAATTGGAAAATAGTTGACAGAATGTTGAGAAAAAATGAAAATTCAAAGTATGACGCCCGAGTGTACATAAACCAGGACTCGTCAGAAAACTGCTCAAGTAATCCTCAGGAAAGCCCCACTTCTCCCCTCTGGTGACATAGATGCCCCACATGTGTCCTTCAAACGTGAGATGAACTCTAAAGGTGGTAGTTATCTCTTAGTAAAATTCTCCAGTGCTTTTATTGGACAATTTACCTGAAATCTCATACATTTAGCAAAATTGCTGTTATTATCTGTTCATACTTGTTTGTAAATAGAAATTGGGACATTTAGTCTTGAGTTTTGTTGAGTAAAATGTGGTGAAACTAGGAGCCTAATTACTTGTAAACATTTTAAAAATAGTTTGGGAATGGAGTTGAAATTGTTAGGTATGCCTTGCTGACTCCTTTCTGGTTATCCCTCCTACTAATTTGGTGCCTGTAATTGACAGGGGCTTCTATTATAGAAATGTGGCCACTGAAGAGGGTTATGAGTTATGCCCACATTTTGCCTCTGAGATGGCAGGCGTTGTGAATCTCAGTAGACTATAAAGGAGCAGTTTCAGTCGTTGGCTGTTCCTTCGCTATAATAAAGTTATTTCTCATGACTGGAATACAAAACATGGATAGATTTTTTTTTTTTTTTTTTTTTTTAAAGAAGAACAAGTTCAAGTCCTGAGTCAATTTTACATTTTCAAAGGTTTTAGTAAGGTTGGTGATATGACACGTGTGGTAAGAATTTGTCAGCCAAAATTTTTCTCTGGTCTGTACACTCGTTTTACTATTATCAAATTTTCCCTTACTTCCTGGTTATTTTATTTTGTTTGTACATGTCTTATTTTCCAACTAGCTGGTACCATTTAAAATTCTTTCTAAGCTGCATAATGCATTGCACATAAGCAGTTTCTCAAATATTTACTACTAAAAGAGCTCTAGACATTAATGATAGATTGAGAATAATTTGTTCTCTTTATCTATTTAAAAGGGAAAGTTATGATCTATTTCAGTGTCTTAATGTGCAAAATAATAAACTAGAATTGGAGCTTATTTCAAAAATCAGATTATAAATCTTGAAGACTGTGAAGGAAAGTGCTATGAAGTGTGAATCTATACATGTCTAAAATGATGAAAAAGCCACTATTCCAGGAGAAGTCCTAGGAATATGTCTACTGAACACAAGCCCAAAGTAACTACATGAAAAAAGAAAAGAAAAAGCAACACAATGTAGGAGTTGGAGTAAAACAACCACCACCAATATTTTGGATGACTTGGGTTCTTTTCCTTTCCACGTATTTGTTTTCACATCAATCTGAGAGCAAGAAAGAAGAGAACAGTGCGAAAAGACTCACTTTGGCATGCAAAGGCCAAAATCTCATTGACTTTAGAGATCATTGCGTAAAGATGAGAGTGATAAAGGAGTAGGAGGGAAAATTGGTCTGCAGTCAAATGAGCAAGCCATAGATGCTCTACATGGTCCTGGGATTTCAAACAGTTCTAATTCTGAGGAGCAAGATGCCAGAAAAACTAGTTGTATTGATAATTTCAGAGTCACTTAACATTTACTGTCCACGTACTACACTTTCAGAGGAAGAGTGCAAAGCTAAAAATCTTAAAGGAGAGAAATATTATTATGAATATTATAGAGAGACAAGAGAATACTGTGTTTTCTGCCATTATATAAAGAATGGCCTAATCAATGGCAGAAATCAACTTTGATTCAACATCTATTTCCTGTATTAGAGAGCCCAGTTTTGTTTAAATCTTCGTGATGCAGTGACTGAAGTTAATGCTAGAAATTTGCATGTGTGGAACCCCCCTCTTGCAGTAAAGTGATGGGAACTGATGTGAGTCAGTCACTGCAGATATTTTCAATGTTGATCAAAAGATTATTTGCATGAAATGTTGAAATGTAGTGATTTAACTGAATATTCAAATCAAGGAGGCAATTGATCTGAAAACTTAGCAGCATGCAGTGATCATTTATTCTCAGATTTCTGCAATGTAATAGAGAAAATGTATGACAAATGTTAACAACAGAATAATAAGGCCTGTGAATGTAATATGATTGAAACAAGCCAAAAGAGTCCTGTTGTGTTGAAAAATGGATGGAAATTTGACACCTAAACATTAATGAAAATTTTATTTACATGCAGACAATGCTTTTGAGTTTTGATGGTTTGGTAAGTGAGGAAAGCTAAATGGGGATACTTGTTATTTCTGGACTATCTAATCCAGATAATGATAATTTAAAACATCACGATACTCAACATTCCATATACAAAATGCAGCACTAGATCACTGGGAATATATACATATTTGGAAAATAGAATTAGTTCAACCCAATATCACTATCAAAAAGTTAAATCAAATAAATAAAGTTAGAATTTAGTTTTTCCATTTAAAATGAACATAAATCATGAGTGGAGAGTAGGATGCAAATGAATAAGAAATAATTTTAAAGTACACGAAATGAGATGAATTGGGAAATATTTCAAAGAGGGAAGACTAAGCAGAAATTTATATGAGAGAAATGAGCCATTACCTCCTTTTATTAACAAAGATATATATTAAAAAATGCTATTCTATGTTTTCAAGGAAACCAGTGATTCCAAATGTTCAGTGTCTCTAGGCATGATTTTAGGTGAGAAGCTAATCTCTCCAAAGCACTAGATGCTTCCTATTTGTGACTTTAGGATAGCATGGAGCTAAAATGCTCATTTGCTTTTGTTGGCTTACAGGAGGAAGATGAATGATATTCTTTTATCTGTGTATTTCTAAGGATCTGTTCTTTTCATTGTGAAAATTAATTACCAGCACTCATATCCTGATAAAATGACTCTCCTATTTCTTTTCCCTTCTTGAACTCCTCCTCTTCCTTATTTGCAACAGAGTGCAGTCATATTTTTCCAAAGGAGAATGTTGAAATGAAATAATCAGAGATTTGTCAATATCACTTTGAAAAATAAGGTGCCAGTATACTCCACCAATACCTGATGCCCCCAAAAAACTCACAATATTCATAAATACATTGTAAAGTAGAAATCTAAAGACAAAACCATAGGTTTTAGGTGATACTTTGTCCAATATTAGTAATAATGCTGGCTTATGACACTTTTGACAGCACTGTGACCCTTCCACAGAAAATCTAGGAAAGGCAATTTTCTGAACACTTTTTCATTTCAAGATTCTGCATTTCTAATTTTAGTAACAAATTTTGACAGACCAGAGTAATATGCTGATATGGTCACAGTTATTGACTCATCTATAGAAGTGGAATTGTGAACTTTCTAAAGAGATTAAATAATTTTTAAAGTCAAGTTTGTTAAGGTGTAATTTACATACAATAAAATTCACCTTTTAAAAATATACAGTTCAATGAGCTTTGACAAATGTTTACTATAATGAAAATATAGAACATTTCTATTACCCCAAACATTTCAGTCCTTACAATCAATACTCTGTTCCCCTGTCCCCAGCTCCTGACAACAACGGATCTGTTTTCTATTTGTAGAGTTTCCTAATAGACTTCTCCAGAACGTCATATAAATGGAATCGTACTGTATGTAGCCTTCTATGTTTGGCTCCTTTCACTTAGCGTAATGCTTTTGAAACCCATCCATGTTGTTGCATAGATCAGTAGTTTGTACCTTATTGGTAAGTGATATTCCACCGCATGGATGTACCACAATTTGTTTATCTATTCACCAATTGATGGACATTTGTGTGTCTCCAGTCTGGGGTTATTACAAACGAAGTTGCTCTGAAAATTTGCCTATAGTTCTTTGTGTGGGTATATATTTTTATTTCTCTTTGATAAATATCTAGAAGTGGAATTGATGGATTATAATGTAAGTGAATGTTTTAATTTATAAGAAACTGTCAAAATGTTTCCAAAATGGTAATTCTATTTTGCATTTCCACTGTGTATGAGACTTCCAGGTGCTCTGTGTTCTTCCTAGCACTTATTTTCGTTTTCATCATTTTACCCCACTTCACATATAAGAATCTTCAGCAGTTTGTTTTCATTCCTTTTCTCTCATCCTTTGTACAATTTTTGTCATACATTTTACTGCTGTACCTATAAACTCCTCAATACAGTATTATTGGTTTTGCATTAAACAGTCAATTATTAATTAATGTTATTAAAAATAAGGAAAAGAAACCTCTTTTATACTTAACTACATTTTTATAATTTCCAGTGCTCTTAATTCCTTTGTGCAAATCCAGATTTCCAATTGATATTATATTCCTTCTGTTTGAAAAATGTCTTTTAACATTTATTATAGTTTTAGTCTGCTAAAATTGAATTCTCTGTTTGTATATCAAAATGTTTTTATTTGGTCCTCATTTTTGAAAGATTGTTTGCTGGACATAAAATTCCATGTTGACAGAAGTGGAGAGAGAATCACATAGGATAAGATGACCAGAGAAGTCAACCAGTAACTAACCCTGGGGAAATAGAAAGAGTGAAGAAAAAAATAGGATTTGCCAATTAGAAGGTCACTCACGCTCCTCAGGACATTGGCTCTGTGTCGGTAAGAATAAGGAGAAAATATTCATAGTGGCTGTAGCTTATTTTTGCAAGAAACTTGGTCGTAAAACAAGAAGAATTTTACTTGGTAGTAAAATCAGAATAATAGACTGATAGAATAGGATGCCAAAATGATGCTACTGGTTTCATTGGTTTGTTTTTCAATATATCAAAATGTAAATTATAGGAAAAAGAAAAAGGGAGCTCATGGAGAGACAAACAGGGCTTAAACATGCAAACGCAAAACAGAAGTATAGTTGATGGAGCAAATTTTAGAATAAAGTAGAGAAAATGTAATTTTACAGTAAGTATTAATTTTCTATTGCTACATAACAAATTATCACAAATTTAGCAGCTTTAAACAATGCTCATTTATTAGCTAACAGTTCCGTAGGTCAGAAGTCTGGCATGATGCGGCTGGGCTCTCTGCTCAGGGTATCACAAAGCTGAAATCAATATTTTAGATCATCTTGAGGATCTCGGGAACAATCAGCTTGGAAGCCCATTCTTATTCTTGGCTGAATTCAGTTCCTTCCAGACGATGCCCCTATTTCTTTGCTGGCTGCTAAGAGGAGCTGCTCCAAGCTCCAAGAGGCCACCTGCATTCCTGGCCATGTGTCTCTTCCACTTTCAAGCAAGCTGTGTTGCTCTGAATCTCTGCCTTCTCTTCTGCAACCAGCTAGAGAAATCTGTCTCCTCTTAAGGGAGTCATGTGACTAAGTCAGCACCCTCCCCACAGTCTCCTTACTTTATGATCAACTAGTGAAGACCAAAGCCACTTAATCACATCAGCACAATCCCTTCACAGAAGTACCTAGATTAGCATATGATTGAATAACTGAGAGAAGACATGTGTACATCAGGGACCAGGAATCCTGGGGTTGGGGAGATGGCATATTAGAATTCTGCCCACCACACAGTACACAAGGAATTGACCTAATAAAAAACAGAGAAAAGAAAGTCAAGGATATTTTATTGCATAGAAAATGATGGAACATTAGGGACACTTTTATAGAAAAAGGAGAAAAGTTGAGAAATCATCAATTGAATATGAGAAGTTGAGATATTAAAATTATCAATTGAATATGAGAATAACAGGGGTGAAACTGACATTTTGAAGACTATCAAATAGGATGGATAATCAACGTAAGTTAGTAGACAAGTCTATACTTTTATTTTGGAACGTGGCAAGGAGATAGCTGTGGGGGAGTTAGAGATTTACAATAGAGAAAATTCAAGCAGATAGGGGACACTCGGCTTTTACAGAAGCAAAAGTAAATGGCCAAATATGTAGCTTAGCGTGATAAAGGGGTCAGGAAAAGGCGGAAAAGCTCTGAGAGACAGAGAATAGGAAAGTACTGTAAATCATAATGAGGAGATAATAACAAGTTCAGATATTAGAACTTGTATTTAGATCTACAATACAGATATTGATCTTGTATTTAGATCTACAATCAGAACGTTGAAAATAAATATTTTTTCCCACCTGATGACGAAGTAAAATGTGTGATTATATGATGATATATGGCTAAAGTAGAGTAGAGATGAAAGACACTAAAATTTCACATGGTTGGGGAATCTTGAAACCAGGATAACAGCTTTGATTTTTCTAAATTTGGTTTTGTTCTAGTTTTTATCTAACATATATGCACACACAAAGCTAGAAGAGTCAAGTAGTTCTTTCACACTATGACAAAATAGACACTAATTCCTTGTGCCCTCTTTCTCCAGTTTACCTACCGATAGAGGCAACCGTTCTCAACTCTTTTAGCTGGTTGTTTTAATATTTACTTTCATACTTTAAATAGGAAATTATATTGCTACCTCTTGACTTTTTGTTCCATTTTAGGTAGTATCTATTTATTTTCCACTCTAGAAAAGATGAGTTTTAGCTTTCATTCCCTCTCACACCCTCAGCTCTTACCACAAATGTACACGACACACACATACACACACGCACACAATCTTCTCCTATCCTCTTAATATAGTTTATGTAATTTTGATTAATCAGTGTTTACATAATTATGAATAAGTAAATGCTATTCTGACCGATATTGTACACTAAAAGTATTTTTCCTTTCTTAGTCAAATTTTTAATCCTCTGGAGTTCATACTTGTCCTACTTTTGGATGTGTATTTTTTTTTCATATACTTAACACTAATTCAAATCCAAACTCTCCACCAATTGTCTAAATATCCTCTTAGTACTCATCAGTTAAGTGATAAATTTATCTTTTGAGACGTCTGTACTGAGGACCTCTGACCTGCCCATTCTGGATGGATTTTCCTTTATGCCTGGTACACAGCTCTCTCCCTGGGATTTCCACTTTATCACAACCCCAAAGATGCCCTCTACTCTCCCCTGTATTTTCTACATCCCATGCCCCCATCTTTGTTGGTGCGTACCCTTGTTTTGATGAAACATATCTGATAGCAGCTTCTTGAGGGAGGGTACAAGAGATTATCGTGGAGACATTGAATGTCTCTACCATCACCCTTGATTTATAGTTTGGCTGGATATCAAGCCCTCAGTTTGAAATAATTTCCCCTGAGAATCTTGTAGACACTGCTGCACTGTCTCTAGCTTCCAGAACTGTTCTTAAGCAGCCTGAAGCCTGTCTAACTCCTGATCCTTTTCATGTGACCCATTATTTTTTTCCCTCCCTGGAAGCTTGTAGAATTTTATCTTTGCTCCCAATGTTCTAAAATGTCATGTTGATGTGGCTTGATATGGGTCAATTTTTAATCTATTTTGCTAAGCACACAGTGGGCCTATTTCATTCTATTGACACATGTCCCTCAGTTGTGAGAAGTATTCATGAATTATTTAATTGATGGTTTTCTCCCTTCAGTTTTTATTATTCGCTCTTTCTGGCTCTTCTATTAGTGGGATGTTGTACCTCCTTTACACTGTTCCTCTCATTTTCCTTTTTTTCTCTTAATTTTACATCTCTTATTTTTCTTATTTCATATTTCTATACTTTATAGGGGATTTCCTCAACTTTATCTTTAAAATTTCTATAGAATTTTTCAATTTTGTTGACTTTATAGAGTCTTATTCTTTTTTCGTGAATAAATATCTTATTTCTCTAAGAGTATCAATAAAGGATTTTAATATTTTTCCATGCATAGTCTCTGTTTCCAAAAATTTCTTTTCTTTCTTTGTTTACTTTGATCCCTATCTTTTAAATTGAAGACTTTTTACAGATAGTTAGTGATCCTTGAGTGTCTGCTAATATTTAAAAGTGGGGCATTTAAAAGCTGATTGAGAACATTGAGCCCCCACATGGGGCTAGTTACAGTGATCTTCACTATAGGTTATGTCATTTCCCTGGGGAAAAAAATGTAAGTATATTCGTGTTGTTCCTATTGGCTAAGCAGATTCCCCATATATAGATCTTCCAATAGCCTGCCTAGAAGATATAATCCTGGTTGCTGTCATTCTAGAAGCTAAACTGGGGAGAAAGCTAGGGGATTAGTACTCAGTATTGTACCTATTTGCTTAATTTGTTCAAAAGAATATCCCACCCTCAAATATGTCTGGCATCTCCCGTTGCAGAGACCTCCTATTTTACTTACCTTCAGTCTTTTGCTAACACAAAAGAAAATGAGTCCTTTGGCAATGCAATGATTGAGAAGATCTGAGGTTCTAATTGTTTCTTTGTTCTTTTTAAAATTGCTTTTTTACTTGTCAATTTTATTGAGGAATAATGGACATACAATAAACCACACCTATTTAAAGTGTAAAATCCATGAATTTTGACAGTTGTATTCACCCATGATCACACGACCGCAATCAAGATACATGATATATCTGTCATTCACAGAAGATTCCTCATGGTACTTTGTAGCCAATCCTTCTTTCAGTCATTACCGCAGGCAATTATTATAGATGGTTTGCAATTTATGTAAATGAGTTACAGTTTGTAGTCTTTTGTCTCTTCCTTCTTTCAGCATATTGATTTTGAGATTCATCCGTGTTCTTACATTTTACAGCAGTTTGCTCCTTTTATTGCTGAGGAATATTCCATTGCATAAATGTATCTCCTTTAGTTTATCTATTCTCCTACTGATGGACACTTGAGCTATTTCTGGGTTTTGGCTATTATGAATAAAGCTGCTGTGAATATTCATATACAAGTCTTCGTGTGGATATATGCTGTCATTTCTTTTGCATAAATATCTAGGTGTATGCTTATATTTCTAAGAAACTCTCGGTTTTCCAAAGTGGTTGGACCATTTTATACGTACTCCACATCCTCACCAACATTTGGTGTTATCTATATTTATAATTTTAGCCATTCTAATGGCAGTATAGTTTTAACTCTTAGAGTTTTCAAGGAATTATCCTCTTTTTAGTCTACCTTACCCTTACTTCTACAGAAAACTGGTATTAAAAATTCATAATTTTTGAGAGATATTCTGTTATATAAATTAGGCAGTTTCTTAGCTTTTCCACCATAGATTAGGACTTAATTTTCCTAGATTGCTAAATCCTTTACTAACTGCCCATATGCCTTCTGTCTTCCAAATTTAGTTGTAGTTATCTCTAGTCCCATTCTTTGTTCTTATAGGTTTCCACATTAAAACTCCCTCTATTTTTTATTTTAGTGAGATTTTTGGAGGGATGATAAGTAACAGATTGTTTTTAATTAACCATCTTTACCCTTCAGCTACTTATTTAATATGTATGTTTAACATCCAAAATCAGGGTCATAGGACAGACAGAGTAGAAGGTAAAATGATTAATTAGATGGTAAGATAAATGTTATGCAAATCATGAGATAGAAATGATGGTGTAAGATTTGGAAATGTAGAGTTAGAAAAGGTACATTGAAAAAGAGTCCCCTCCTCTTCTTATTACTTTGGAATGATAATTTGAAAGGGGCCCTGAGGAGCAACAAGGGGTTAACCCGTCCTGTGTTTCAGGGGACTGCAGGAAGTAGTAGGAGGATCAATTTCTTGTGGAGAGATACAGAAAATATAAAGAAATTACCTCACTAAAATGGGAGAAGGACCACATATGCATGGAGGCATTTTGATTTTGTTTGAAACATTGAGCACATTGTTTCATAACAGCTTCTCAGGGTGTCACACTTGATAGGAAACATGCATTCAGATATTTACTGGAATCTTGATCAAATTTGTAATGGGGAAGAAAAATAAACTTTAAATAATCTGGATGATCTTGTTCACCCTTCCACACTTTCAATATATTCCCTAAGTGACATGGGAGATAGACATCTGCCATGACATCAAATAATGTGAGTGTCTTTCCGCACTGAGATTTAAGTGTTTTAGGAGCCATGTTTTTTTCATGCAAGAGGGACTTTAATTAAAAAATTCAAACTTCAGGGGCCGGCCCTGTGGCTTAGCGGTTAAGGGAGCGTGCTCCACTGCTGGCGGCCCTGCTTCGGAATCCTGGCGCGCACCGACTCACCACTTATCCGGCCATGCTAAGGCGATGTTCCACGTACAGCAACTAGAAGGATGTGCAACTATGACATACAGCTATCTATTGGGGCTTTGGGGAGAAAAAGAGAAGAAAAAAGAGGAGGATTCACAATAGATGTTAGCTCGGGGCCGGTCTTCCTCAGCAAAGAGAGGAGGATTGGCGTGGATGTTAGCTCAGGGCTGATCTTCCTCACAAAAAAAAAAAAAATTCAAACTTCAACAGGTTGTTCAATTAAAGGCAGTACTATATTCCATAACTAGAGGAAAATGGCAAATACTACACTTACTTGCAATATAGTCTCCTTGAAAGGATTGTGAAACATAATTTTAAACTATTATTTATCTAGAGAAGAATGACTAGAATGAAAATATCCTAGAAAAATTGTCACAGGGGAAAGCTTGGAAGAATCAGGATTGTTCAACCTTAAATAAATATTTAGGATGGGTATAATAACTACTATAGCTTATTTTCAAAGTTCTTATGTGCGAGCTGAGATAAATGTATTTAGTGTATGTACAAACAGAATAGATAATCTTCCTTACAGGATGGGACATTCTGAATTGGGAGGGATGCTGATTATTGGAGTCCTTTCTAATTTCCAAGAAACTATTGGTTAAGCTCATAACATTATAGTTATGTTAGGAACAAATTATCAAGTCTACAAGTTTAGTAATGCAGCATGAATGATGGCCTTTGTAAGGCCTGTTTAAGCTACCTACATTTGAGGATGTCTATTCGAAGTGATCTATCAATAAATCAAAGAAGCAGAAATATAAAAACACGTTGCAATTTTCCTATAGTTAATATTGTTAATTATTAATATGTTTAATCCTCCACATACTTTTACAGATCTATGATTAGAAATTAAACTAGACAAGCTTAAATTACTCATTACATTTCATACTTGATATATGGGAAAGCCTAACAAAATTTTGAACCAAAGTTACATGGAAAGGGTTAAATTTTTAAGCTATTTATATACAAAGTTAATTGTCATGAGATATTGCTGATGTGAAGATAGGATACTATAATGACTTAATCTCACATTCAGTTACACCATATCAGAAACCAGAAAGATTAAAGTGCGTAGGATAGCCATTTCTGGTAATGGTCTTCAGAGGAAGTACACTATAGATAAACCAAACCAAGATTAGAAACATGCACATTTGAGAAACAACCTTGCATTCACTTTTATCTGCTTTATCAAGGTTGCTGTTAAAAAAAAAAAAAAAAAAAGATTGTCCCAATGCAATTGAAGAAAATAGCAGGAAAGTTTTAAAGTTTATTTTTTTTCTTCTCAGAAAAAGATTAGAGTGGTAAGATGTAGTCTATATATCCAACTAAGGATTGTTAAGTACCATTAAATAATGTAGTTTTTGTTTGTGTGTTTTGAGTGGTTTTAAGTGTATTTGCCCTTATGTAAGCAATAAGCCCATTAACATGATAATGATATTTGTGTTTAAGATCTAGATAAAAATAATTGAGTTGTGGAAATACAATAAACCAAGCCATCAAATTGATAGGGTATAATGTGGAAGAGTTGGGTGGGACAACATGATATTTTTTTTCAGTAAAACTGGGAATGAAGCAGTTAAGAGGTGTGGTTTACGTAGAAGACAAGTCAAATAAACTGACTACAATCTTTCCTGTTTGTAAAAAAAAAAAAAATGACATACATCAGCAGTTGACCAGCATTAGTTTCCTGTTTTTCTTTCAAACTGTTGATTGTTCAAAACACGTCTGTAACATAGCTTGCTATTACTCCATTCACACTTTGTCCACTAAACTTAATACATTATAATTTCCCAGTCATGAATAAAGCTGGAAAACTAACATTTTATTTCGAAAACTGAGGCTTGATACATATATTTCATTGCTGATTCTGCCCTTAGTCCATGTAGCTATCAGATTTATGTTGCTTCCATAATGGACACCACTCTGCATCTCAGAGATCATTTGCTTAATAAAATTCACATAGCTACTCACTGAATACTAAAACCACGTAAGATGCACTGAGCCACCCAGCAACCAGATGAATTCAATTTAAGTTCCACCATTATTAAAGATTAAATCACAGCTTTGTTAGTGGTCTGTGAAATTCTACATTTAAGAGCATTTCTGAAATACTCTAGCAAGACTTGAAATATCTATATACTAAAGCATCTATTTCAATCATAAAACAAAATGGTTTACATGTTATACGGAAATAAAGAGGTAGCAATGGTAATTTATAATACAGACAGTACCTAGAAATTTATTCTTTTTCAGGCTAAATTAAGCTGTAAGCCCCCATATAAGAATTTTCCTCTTGATTCACAGTAAGACCAAGAATATGTCTGATTTCAATTCAAGGCTACTTCTTTATAGCCAGCAGCAAATTCATTAAAGTGCTATTCTGAGTTTCATCTAGACACGTCATCAATGTCCTGCAACACAACAACTCAGTATAAACATATTTTCCAAGTGCAGTAAAGTGTACAAAGATCATGCATCTGATCACAGTTGGAGCAGGGATTGTTATGTAATGATTCTGCTGCAGAAATAGCCAAAGGCATATTTAAGAACACAATTAGCCCACTGCTCCTGTAAAATTTTGGAAGGAAAAGAATGTTGACACTATTAATTGAAACAAAAGTTTCAAGCTCATATAGCTAAATCTGAATTAAGAATAATTTTACTTCTTAAATAGTTTATGCATCTACAATGAAATGACTTTCACTTTGTTTAAAATTTTTTTGTTTCATTTAACAAATTTTCAGGGTTTTTTTTTTTCAGGTGACGAAACATACTCTTTTTGGAAATTAATTTTGAGAAATTCCCGTTCTGTTAACCAGCTTTGTGGTCTTGAAGAAATCAGTTCACTTCTCAGAACCTTAGTTCCCTTATCCATCAAATGAGGAGGTCGAGCAGACGATTTGTAAGTCTTCCCAAGTCCTGAGAGACCTGGATTCACACAGTGCCTGCTACATTTTGTAAAAACTGTGGGTGTTGCTAGGAAAAATTACAAACTGAATGATGATTAAGTTTTATTTTTACTGATATATATTTAAAAAACAGCACTTTTTCAAACATGGGAAACCAAAAAGTCACCCCTGAGGACTGAACTTGAAAATCTAAACATAAACTGCAAGCAACAGCATAAAGAATATGGCTAATATACTTCTATCCCGGAACAACTGGTTAGTTACCGAAAACAATCAACATAGTCTGCAGAATAAATTCGCAAATAATTTACAATTCTAAACAGAATGGATTAATTCTCCAGTGTGTTCATAAATACAGCTATTATTTATTATAAGCAAACTTAAACTGCAGAAAATTGGACTTTAAAAATTGCTAAAGAAGGGAACTAATTTATTTTCAATTATGTGAGATCTTGAGATTAATAACATTTCGAGAGGTAGTACATTATATGCTAGAATATATAGTACCCTTTAGAGAGAAGGAGACAGAGAGACAGAAAGAGAGATCTTCTCTGGATCAATGAATGTCTAATGACGGATGACTTGTCTGTGATCCCGGGGATGGAGAAGAGACATGTGAAATGCCAATGTTAGAGATAATGCACATTTTAAGGAATGCTTTTACATGTGGAAAATTTAGCAAAGAATAAAATTGAATTATTATAGGATCTATGCATAGGATGAGAATTACTATTATTATATTTTAAAATATTTACCTTAATGATTCATCATAGTTTTTCAAATTAGCCACTGAGGAAATTTTTTCCCCTATGTTTGAGTTTATAATTTTATCTATAAAAATAATTATATCTTTAACTGTTTCATTGGACTAACACAAAAAGTCAAATTCCTTTTAGAAATAAACTGGTCATTTCCACATGGAGAATCCTGGGAATATGCGCCAAATAGTGAACTGATTCTATGATTTTGATTGAAAGACCTTTAGTGCCATACATATTAAAGATCTTCTCATGAGAATGTAACATTCACAATCTCATCAGAACCATGAATCCAGCTCAATTCTCACCTCCACCCCCTCACCCCACCCACCCCCCAGCCAGCAGTAAATATTATGATGAGGCCAAGATAAGTGACACAAACAACTTGAGATAAGGCACAAACGTTTCACTGCGACCTAACTAAAACTGTTTTGTTGATAAATTACTGTGTATTTGGAAAAAGTGACTTGTGAAATACATGTTCCAACAATTACCATTTAGAGGAAAACCATCTGTTGACATAGATTTACCTATTTAACTACTTACATCGCTCCCTACTATGTTAGCTGTTGAATTATTGTCTCCGAAATATGAAAAAAACAGTTGGAGAAGCTCCCACCTCCATCAATTTTCATCTTAGCCTCCATTTTCCAAGCTCACCTGGCTGTACGTGTTAAAATGACTTCAAGCACACGTGTCTTAAAAAGCTGTTCTCCCCGAGGCTGCACTGTGATGACCAACAGAAACTGCTTTGCCAGGAAAGACAGTTTTTATCATTGTATTTTGAGTTATTCTGCCTAAAGAGAAAATCACATTGGGTAAAACTTCTCCTGGAATTGTGTATTTTATATTGTGAGAACAAAAACTTAAAATGTTTTACACAAAATGTTAGTGAAGTGCTTTAAAACAAATGTCATAGCTATTTTTCTCACTTTCAGTTTTAAATAGAAGATTTTCTATGTAATGTTTTAATATTTAAGCTATGATGTTTACATAGATGGCTAATCAAATATCCACCAAGTACCTACTCATTCTTTGAAGGAAAAAAGAGGGAGAGTTTATGTCCTTTCTCTGAGTAGTAAAGTTAAATACAGTCCCAACAGAAAGTCTAGAAACATCTAAAACAGCCTTAGGATTTACATCCTTTCCAAAGAACAGTAATACGTTACAAATAATCTACTTATTCATTTAAAAATATATTCTGAGTGACTTCTGTGTATCAGGGTTTATGTTTTTTTTTATTATTTCAATTTCAAGCTTTCCATTTTAATACTTATGACTATTTTACCGGAAGTTAAAATTGTGTTATCTTAAAAATTTTAGTCAATATACATAACAAACTTATTCTCCTTTATAAGCTAAATGTGTAATCAAAAGAATCAGAAGACTCAGCTGCTAAAATTTAATTTTTTTTTTTCTTTTTGCCATGTTCTAATAGCTCTTATCTAAAAAGATTCTTCCTTTGTTCTGAAATCCTCACTGGATACAATTTTATTTTAATTGTAAGGATTTTTTTTTTTCTCTGCTTCTACCTCCAGTAACTGTTTACATGAATCCGTCTGTCCCCTCCACAAATCCATTGAAACTGCTCTTAAGGTTGTCAACAGCCTCCATCTTGACAAATCCTAAGGACACGTCTTTCTTCATCTGCAACTTCACAACTGCCTTTAACAAAGCAAATCCAGTCTCCTTTTTGGGACACTCCTTTCTTTTGGCTTCCATGACACCAATATCTCCTGTTTTTTCCTTACCTCACCGGCTACTCCTCCCCATCACTTGGGCGGGTCCTCTTCTTCCCCAAATCTGTGTGTTAGCATGCCTTAGAGCAGTGGCCCAGGCTGTCTTCTCTTTTCTGGCTATGCCATTTCCTGGATGATCTCATCTAGCAATATGGCTAAAATAACATTTATCAGTAGATCTCATTCCTATTGGACCTAATGCTTCCTATTAGATGAAATATTTTATAACACTGCCTCCTCTACTATCACATAAAATTTATAGATAATATAAATGACCCACAGACAGAATTAGAAAAAAGTCAATATAGTGACTAACTCAAAGATAAAAAAAAATAAAAGGAAATTAATTTAAAATAAAATAATTCATTTTCACATGTAAATGTTTAAGCATGTCTTTATTAGAAGACGTAACACAGGTAGTGCCTGTGCCTATTTATAATGAATATGTTTGGATTTGGGAGAAGTGATACAATCAGAAGCCATTCCACACAAGAAGCAAAGGAAAATGAAAGTACAGAGAGGTGGAAATGGGCATAAGAATAAAAACTAGTTTAGAATAAGTTATAATAAACACAGTTCATTTATATATAAGAAGAAGAAGGAAATAACCCCAATGAGAGTAAGAAAACTCGGCAAGATAAATTTCAGACTGTTGAAGTGAAAGCAATAAGCAAGTCGGATATTCTATAAAGAAGCTATGCCTTTTTTCTTAGTATCAAAGTAATTCCTATATTCTTGCACGGTACGGGGTAGTGATGAAGCCTCTCAAAATCGCAAATATATTTTCTATCTTGGCATTCCACCACAAATGGAGGCATGCATTTAGTCTCTACATTCAGAGACCCAGACTCCATTTCAATAGGCAACAGAGACCAGAAGGTAGATTTGAAAAGAAGCAGGAATCTAAGAGGCAATAGAGAGGTTGTATGGTAGACCTCGGGGGCAGGATCAGAGTGAGGCTGAGAAACAACAGGCAACCCAAAACAAATACAACATTTCCACGTGTAATGTTCACTATTGTAGATTTCTTATCTTGGCGGTGATAAATATCTTTAAAATTTTTTATTAATGAAATTCCTTAATACAACTGCATCCTTTTTATAATATTCAGTTCAGAGTCTGTTGAGAGGAGGTTTATCTGTTACATAGATGCAGTTGGTCTCATGGATTTTAAATAGCTGCACTACAGTACTGGAACCCTTACCACTAAATATATGGTTGGAAATACAATAACACATTGAGTAGACAGATAAACAGAGTGAGTAAACTTATGTCGTGATTTTCAGACATTACATTTACTTCAGGTTCCCTCTCCCTAACAACTTTCTCATAAATTATCGGGCTTACATAGAGTAACTTTTTTTGTAAAATATTTCAAGATTATCATGTACTTAATTACTACCAATTTATCTTTATAGAGTGTTTAGTTGAGGGGAACATTGAAAAGTTGTGCAGGATGTGGGAAAATAACTTGTTTTGCCAAATTGTCATACACACTGCAGCATTCCCAGCCACTGCCGACCAAATCAGTAGTACCTCCCAATCATTGTGACACCCAAGAAATGCTCCCATCAAATTTCCAAACTTTCTAGGATGGCAATGCTTGCTATGAACCGCATTTCTATATATTGACAACCTTGTGCCTAATCCAGACTCATATCCAACTGTCTACTTAGCAAATACCTGGGCATTATTTGTGATATTTTCCTTCCCCATACCCTCTACACGTCATCTGCAAAAGTCCTATTGACTCCACTTCCAACAGATGTTTTAAATATATTCATTTCTCTCTGTTTCCACTGTCATACTCTAGTCCAAGCCTCGGTTAGTTCTCCTTTTGACTCCTAATTGTTTACTTGTATTCTACCATTGTCCTCATGTTATACATAGCAGACAGTATGAATTTTTAAAAAGACTTTATGTTTTTAGAGCAGTTTTAGGTTCACAGCAAAAATGACAAGAATGTACAGAGATTTCCCATATCCCCCCTGTCCCCACACACACATAGCCTCCCCTATTGTCAACATCCTCCACCAGATGTACATTTGTTTTCACTGACGAACCTGCACTGACACATTGTAATCACCCAAAGTTCATACTTTACATTAGAGTTCATTCTTGGTGTTGTACATTCTACAGATTTGGACAAATGTATAATGGTATGTACTCATCATTACAGTATCATACACAGTATTTTCACCATCCTAAAAATTCTCTGTGCTCAACCTATTCAACCATCCCCTTACCCCCCAACCCCTAGCATCTACTGATCTTTTTACTGTCTCCATAATTTTGCCTTTTCCAGAAAGTCATATATTTGGAATCATACAGTACATAGTCTTTTCATACTGGCTTTTTTCACTTAGTAATATGCATTTAAGTTTCCTCCATGTCTTTTTATGGCTTGATAGCTCATTTCTGTTTCACACTGAGTAATAGTCCATTGTCTGGATGTACCACAGTTTATTTATCCATTCACCTACTGAAGGACATCTTAGTTGCTTCCAAGTTTTGGCAATTATAAATAAAGCTTCTACAAATATCCATGTGCAGGTTTTTGGGTGAACATGGGTTTTCATCTCCTTTGTGTGAATATCAAGAAGGGCAATTGCTAGACCGTATGGTGAAAGTATGTTTGGTTTTGTAAGAAACTGCCAAACTGTCTTGCAAAGTGGCTGCACCATTTTGCCTTCTCACCAGCAATAAATGAGAATTCCTGTTGCTTCACATCCTCACCAGCATTTGGTTTTGTCAGTGTTCTGGATTTTGGCCATTCTAATAAGTGTGCAGTTGTATCTCATTGTTGTTTTAATTTGCAGTTCCTTAATGACATATGGTGTGGGGCCTCTTTTCATATGCTTATTTGCTATCTGTATATATCATCTTTCATGAGGTCTCTGTTCAGCTCTTTTGCCCATTTTTATATTGGGTTGTTTGTTTTCTTATTGTTGAGTTTTAAGTATTGTTTGTATCTTTTGGATAGCAGTGCTTTATCAGGAAAAAGTCAATATTTCTTTTGGATGTGTCTTTTGAAAACATTTTCTCACAGTCTGTGGCATGTCTTCTTATTTTCTTGACAGTGTCTTTCACAGAGCAGAAGTTTTTAATTTTAATGAAGTCCAACTTATCAATGATTTCTTTCATGGATCACGCCTTTGGTATTGTATCTAAAAAGTTATCACCATGCCCAAGGTCATCTAGGTTTTCTCCTATTTTATCTTCTAGGAGTTTTATAGTTTTGCATTGTATGTTTAGCTGTATGATTCATTTTAAGTTAATTTTTGTGAAGGGTGTAGGGTCTACATTTGGATTCATTTTTTTGCCTGTGGATGTCCAGTTGTTCCAGCATCATTTGTTGAAAAGACTATTTTTGCTCTATTGTATTACTTTGATCCTTTGTTGAAGATCAGTTGACTATATTTATGTGGGTCTCTTTCTAGGCTCTCTATTCTGTTCCATTGATTTACTTGTCTATTCTTTCACCAATATCTCACTATCTTGATTACTGTGGCTTTATAGTTAAGTCTTGAAGTTGGGTGGTGTTAGTCCTCCAGCTTTCTTATTCTCCTTGAATGTCGTGTTGGGTATTCTGGATCTTTTGCCTTTTTATATAAACTTTAGACACCAATAATTTTTTTCTACTACACCTTCAGATATAGTGACATTGGATCTATCTATGTCAAAATGCACTTTCATATGTATATGATATATATACTCACAAAATCACTATGAAATAAATTTTATTAAATGGGATACATTTTAAGCATCAAGGTGAAGACTTCAGAGAGTAAGCTCTCAATAATTATTAGTCTGTCATCATCTCTACCACCATCATCATCATCATCGACAGAAACAACCTTTTTCACAGAGGTGGAAACTGATTAAGTGACTTGTCCAGTACCATGGCTGGTAAGTGTAGGGGGACTCAAGTCCAGGCCGCCTGATTTCAAGCTTAGTGTTCTTTCCACTACTGCATGCTATGGATAGTGAAGCAGCAAATGAACTCTGAAACTATTTCTCATCTATTTTTCACCTGATGAAACTTTTATGTAGTTATGTAGTATACAGTAGAAGACAAATTTTGCAATTAACTTAAACCCAGCTCATAGGGGTGATATTATTTAGCCCTACACTTTCTCAAATCTATAAAACTTCTTATTGTCTAGATAAGTGAAAGAATAAAGTATGGTCTAAATAATATTGTCTAACTGGAAGATTACTTATATGAAATGTTCTAAAATTTGGGGGTGATTTTCAATAGAGAGTCAGCCCGATCTACTAGAGGAAAGAATCATAGATTTTGGTCCCAGAATTTTTTTTTTTTAAGAAATTCATTTGGTTGTTCTGAAACTCAAATAAGATACTGTACCGGAAAATTCTCTGAACACTATAAAATGCAACCGTACTACATAATAATTACCAATATGTCATTTTCTAAATTATAGCTGTATAATATTTAGAACATAATAGTTTATCAATAAATATTTGATGAATGAATAAAGGGGATAAAGTCATAATAGCTCTTTTTTAATTATATTTAACATTATGTAAATAGATATGTCATTCAAACGATTTAAAAAAGGTGATAAAGGGGTTTCTATAGGGAATTTAATAACTAACTTATAACTGTCTTGCATTAAATGAAATATAAAGATATTTTTCATTAGATTACATAATAGGCTATTTTTATTTCATCAAATATATTTATAAATGTATTTTAAGTATTTATAATATGCTTAAAGTGTATATATTGCATTAAATTTTATAGTGAGATAATTTCAGATCCACAGGATAATAAACAATGCAATAGCTTTGATTTAAGAGATGTTTGGGTTTTTACTAGAGTATCTAGTGTTACTAGCCTTTTTTGACTTCAACTATAGGAAAGCACACATGAATAAATAAACACTTCTTAGCATAGTCCTTTTATTTCACATTGAATTTTGTTTGAATTAAACCTTGAAACTTGGTATATCTGAAAGAAGAAAAAGAAAGCAAATAAAATTGCAAACTAATTAAAAGGATTATTTGAATCATTTTGGGTATTAAATAGCTCATTATATTTACAGGTTAAATTATAATAAATGTAAGATCTGGAAATCTATAGGGGAAATAATAAAAGTTAAAAAATGAATTATAAGGTGAAATTTCTGCAAATAAATGATACAATTTTGGAATAAAACCATGTAACGTACAAGGGAACATCTATAAAGACAGATGTCGTATACTAGGCAAACGTTGAGTTGATTTATTTGCAGAGGACGTTCTACCTAATTCTCTCCTAGCTGTCCAGATGCTAGAAAACTTTCAATACCACCTGCATTTCTTAAACTCCTACCATCACCACGGCCTGCCCAAAGCAAGGATGAGATCACTGAACCAGAGGCAACAAAACCTCCCTATTGACTCTGCTTGACTTTGAGATTTCAAGAGCCTTCAGAAGGCAGCGGTGAGAAATTCCGGCTGTCACTCTAGGCCTGTGAGAATGCCTCCAGGGGACACATTTTTTATTCCATAGAAAAAAGGAAAAAGAATTCAAAGAGAAATGTTAGACTTTGGGGAGAGCTTGCACCAGAATGGAAGGGAATAAAGAACTGCTTTTGAGTGGGAGTTGAAGCTCCCGCTCCAACTGCTGATTCCTAATCTGGAAAATACCCATTGCATCCACATTCCTTAAGTTAGACAAGAAGTACGCAACTCCTGGGAGGAAGTATATGGATGTGTGTGGATATATATATAGAGAGAGAAATATAGATATATATTCACACACATATACTCACATATACGATTAATTATAAACATTTACATATTATAAATTACTTTAAGTCATTTTTTCATAGCTGTAAACCTATGGAGAACTTCCTTCCAGCAGTCTATGTAAGTCTAATTTCTATCCTCTTCCCAAAGACTTAGGATCAACGTTTATTTCATTGGGGAAGAGAAAAATCAGCTATCATTTGCGAACAGACAGTTTGTATATTTTTTTCCTTACTCTTTCCTCTCTTTTTTTCTTTTTAAGCTTAGTAGTGACAAATACACATTGTTAAAAGAAACTTCTAAACCTAGTGAGGATTGGATACTTATTTTAAATGTACAGTTCCACCTGGGAACGTTGCCAGTCGTGGCAGAGAATGTTAGTATTTAACCAGCAGCCATGCTTGTCCGCTTCTTCCTGGGCACACTGCAAGACTCATTTCTCAAAAGCCTCTGCAGGTAGGTGGGGCTGCTGGCCAACGGAGTGTGAGTGCAACTGAGGGACCCCATTTCCAGATCTGACCTCTAAACACTTTCATGCTGTGTTTCATGTTCTCTCTCTTCGCTCATTACCCAGCTAGGTAGAGAGGAATCCATCGAGCACTTCAGGGCTTTAGGGGAGAAACATACAGATAGAAGAAGTGTGGCCCCTGGAGAGCAGTATGCAGACAGCCTTCCACCACAGAGCCTTGCACTGGACTGTGAAAGGAGCAAGAAATAAATCTTTATTGTGTTAAACTAAGATTCCTGACTAGTACAGAAATTCAGAAGGAACAAGTGTTTGTCATGGTCCTTGTACCTTGGGTCCCTGCCCCACCTTAGAAAAAGAAAATTCAGATAAATAAGAAGCTGAGACTTGCATACAAAGCACAGCCTTTCTCCCCGAGCCGTCCAGATGTGGGCTTTGAGAGGTACATGCAGGTATGCGTAAGTTCTCTTGAGGTCCAAAGTCATTTATTACTAGCAGTTGAGCATCAATCATTTTCCAAATCTAAAATCAGGACATGCAATTAGATAGCTCAGAATTCAGAAAACATGTCTGTTCCTTCTGTCTAATTTCCTGTTTCATCACCTATTCATTTATATTTTTTTTGATAAATATTTTTTGAGTCCTACAATGTTCTAGGCACTGTTTTAAGTGCTAGGGGATACAATACAGGCTCTAGCACCAGCATAGTGTTGTGGGGACAGTAGGCACTCAACAAATAATTTAGTGGTGTGAAACAGACAAATTTACAGGAAATGAACTCAGTATGATGTGGGAAATAGGGTAGTGTTCCCCATCCCCTTTGACATAGAAAGGATACCCAGACACAAGAAATGCAGAAAAGGATTCCTATAAACTGTGCTCTGGGCAGATTTGAATGATTCTATCCACTGTGTAGATGCTCTCCCATGTGAGACATTTCCTGTGCTTGAGTGTTACATACATACATATATATATCTCCACACACACATATTCACATATATAGTTAACTCTAAATTAATTAATCTAAACTCTGTTAATCTTAATCTAAGCTCTTTTATTATCCTAACATTAACGACACAGTGAACATGTCCAACTTACACTTTATGGCTTTGAAAGCAATATTGAAAAAAAATCTAAAAATTATGAACTTATTAGATTTTCATTTTTAATTTTATTATTACAAAATCTGTAATATTGTATCTGTAATAAAATCTGATTTATTACAAATCACACAAGACTAAAATTTCCTGACAATGTTTCTATTTTTAGATGATGAGACATCTAAACAATGTTTTGTTTAAATAACTAAGAGGCAATAATTACCAAACTTTTGACTAAGAGAAAGAATGCATTCTAAGCAAAGCTCAACAATAAGAAAGCACTACTATACTTTTTTAACAGGAGAATTTCAATTCCTAATTTTCGTCTTCTAAAAATGGGAAATGACTCTTTGGATAAACATTTTGCATAATATAACTTCAGAATGTTTATAAAGTTTTTGGAGGAAACTGTAGCTGAGAGATATATGTATTTGGACATTTTTCCTTTGACATATGTATATGGACATATGTATATGGACATATGGACATATATTTATTGATGTAAATGTAGAAAAACCACAGTATGAAACTTGAACGTGGAGTAATACTAAATATAGGATTTATAATTTATTTGTATGTGTTTCTTCCATGTCCCCAAAATATTTGAAATACGTCACTCTACGCCTAAATATAATATGTACTATGTAATAAATTTTTATGCCTAGAAAAGATAATTATGGCAAGTATTAATTTAGGCATATGTATGTAAATGCCATCCTAACTTTCTCACATTATCTCATCCTTCCCTAAATACAGAAATGCTCGGCACTATTTGCAGTTACAGCCATGAAGCGTTTTTGTATCTCTAAGAGTGCCTTTAGGTCTTTATCTGTAGGAAGTCTTTGATTGCCAAAAGTAGTTTCATCAACAGTGGAAATTAAAAGTAACCTTCAAGAACCTTTTAGACATGAGTAGGCTTTCTGGGGGCAGCTCTGTAGGAAAATTAACCAAAAAAAGATGGACTGTTCACCAGACACTGAGCTGAATAATTTAAGGGTAGTGAGTTCAATCTCCTTTTGTACCACTTTCTTCTCTTCACCTTGATTAAAATGTCATTAAAAATAATGAATGGCTAAATATATGAGTGTGACCCAAATTATTTCAATCTCTATTATCCTAAAAAATCAAATGATTTTCATGATGGATGCCATGGTGAGAGACTCAGTTTCTTTTGTTGCCTATTCTTGCTGCTCCTGTTGAGATAACTCAAGGCACTCCATCGGCCTCCACGTGAACTGGCTGGAGTGACAGTTGGTGAATCAGCAGTTGGCCCAGTGATGAACTAGAGCGTAGTCTATCATTCACATGTTCCTCTAGCGAGTCCTGCCCTTATCCCAGAAATGATATAAACTCTTCTACTATTATTATCGAGTGTTGAATTGGGCATTCAGGATATGCTCCACATGTTATAATTTGGCATTCTGAAAATTAGGTTCCAATCTTTGTGTGATTCATTTTTAATTATTATGGCAATGAACAAAGTACTTTTTTTGAATTTTTCTCTAAATCTCTCTCTCTCTATGTCTCTCTCCGTCCAGAAAACCATCCATCACACTCTCCAAACCAGAAATGCTGGTATGATTTGGCTCATCTATACTGTTTCAGTACTTCTCTCTGTCGTGGCATATTCCAATGATCTCAGCAGATTCCTGGGACTTTCCATTAGTGTCCACTTCATGTTGATGATCCATCAATTTTATTTTCTAATGATGTATATGCAATGGCACTCATTTCCACAGTGTCTCTAAGTGTAGAACTTCTTCTAGTTCAGTACCCTCATCCTGTGTTACCAAAAATTTAAATTTGAAGTGCTTTGGCTAACAAATGAAAATTGGGTTCAGCATGGCCATCTCTTTAAAGAAAACTCATCATGTATTTCTTCTTGTTCCTGTAGTTTAAAAACATGGGATATTTCAGGTAACGTCATCAAAAACGGTACAAACGGCATAACCACAATTTATACAAAAACACATAATTAGATTCAGTCATGTTTTATATTGGACTTCAAGTCAGTTAGAATCATATCTGTTGATTTCTTGATAGAGATCTACTTACAGTGTATTCATTTGTGTATTCTGGGATATAGAGGACTCATAATCAGTTACTATAATCTCAAACCACATGATGTATTTCCTCTCAAATGCACATTTCACATTTCATATCTCTACTAGCAGATGAAGATTCATTCACATCTCAGTGAGAACTAAATGGTTATTCATAATTGGAAACATTATGAACAAGTAGCAGTCCAACTTTTGAAATAAAAAGAATCTTTTTGAAAATGATATTTTTTATTAAAAAATACCATTTTTTTACAAATATTAAAAGCTTGTATAATTGATATACTAAAATCATATGAACACTTGGCACTATTTGAAATGTAACCCCATCCATGAAGTAGCATGCAAACCCTCACTAATGTAAAAGGGAGATAGATTTAGGACTTTAAGAACCATAACATTTTAAAATAAAACAGTTTTTAATAAATTTTAGGAATGTCAAGACAAGTGAGCCCAAAGAAACAAATGTATATTCTTATAGTAGCTATTATTTATTTATCTTTTAGGATTGCTAGATGACTTGCATATATAATCTTATTTAATTGGCCAAAATAGTTCAAAGTTGATATTATAACTTCCCTTTCAAAACTGAAAAGACAGATGCTCAGTGATGTTCATAAACTTCCTTAAATTCTGAGATAATAAGTAGCTGAGTTTGGACACCAACTGCAGTCTTCTGGTGAGTAAGGGCTGTGCTCTTTCTACTGATCGTGCTCTACTACTTAACTTCAAATTGCCCGACTCGAATAATAAGGATCGATGTAGTGGGGTTTTTTGTAACTCAACAAATTAAATATTTTAAAAATAACCATGGAGAAAGAAAGCACAGATGAATATTTTCTTTGAATGCAAGCAAGTCTTGTTGAGCTCTTTGCACTTGGGATAGTCCATCTGTAAATTAATTTCTGAAATTAGGTCATATTAAATAAAAACTGGAAATTAAAACCTAGGCATAAAAATCCCGTAATTTTAGACCAGTGGATGAATTTAGAGATTATTTAGTACAGCCCCATATTTTAGAAATGAGGTCCACTATGAGTTAAAATGACTGCTTTAGAAAACCTCCTCCATCTCCTCCTCCTCCTCCTCATCATTGGCACTGTCATTCAGATCATGAGAAAAGAGCCAGCTGGCCACAGAAACAGAACTTAAAAACTAACTTAGATAGTTTCAACATCTCAAATGTTAAACTAAACACTTAAAAATACTTTCCCATTCACAGAAAAGAAGGTATATGTAAGGCAAAGCTGGGGTTTAAAAAACAATTTGAAGTGTTTCTTTAGATAAATATTCTAGGTATTTTTTTGAAAGTGATCTTTATTTAATCCAAACAGACATTACACAGTAATCTGAAGTTCTGCACTTTTAACAATGTTAATACGATGGGGATTAATGATCAACGTTATGCAATAAGTTGACTGAACAATAATGCAATATGAGCATTTTATACGAGAGAGTGAAGAAAAGAGGTGGAATTCAATATGAATTAGTTTGATATAATAATACCATGTTCAGTGCATAGGAAATGATTTGTGTTTAATATGACCAAAAGTAAAGGAAATAGCAATGGCAATGATGATTATTTCTTATTTCTTTGTGCAATAATATTTCAGACTTGAAATATTATTTCAAATAGTTTGTTCTCATCTCTTTTGTTATAGCTTTATATATATAGATAGAGATATTTGATTTTGTACTGCCAAAGTACTCAGTCTGCTTAACTCATCTTTTTTCCATTATTTTTACGTTTTGCCTGATAGACTTGCACTTCTTGAAATCTGCTTTTCCTTTTTTAGTATTTCCCCAACTTATTTCTCTTATATTTTCTAACATATTTCAAATTCTTTCTTAATTTCTAAAATCTTATTTTTTAAAAATCCCAATAAAATTATTTTTCTTTGTCCTGTGCTGTTCTGCCCTACTCTGTCCACAGGAGCTACCTGATCAAACTTATTTCCAGCATATTTCAGCTTCTATATTCCTATGTCCGTGGGCTCAGCAGTGGTGTCTATAAAACCAGTGGACAATAGCAAATTCAGGATAGCTTTCCAGAATACACATAGGACCCAAGAATGTATGTCTGAAAATGTATAGCTCAAAAATTATTTGTGCACATGAATAAAATGAGTATTAAATACAATCAGTAATCATATGTTTTTTGTGTATGTGTCATTTTAATTTAATAAGGAATTAATTGAAATTGGCAGGAGGAGGCTAGTTATTTGTTCAGAGAGGATCAAGATAAATCATATATACAGTGAAAAACAAAACATCTACCTATGATGTGGGAATGCAGAGAAAGAGCATGCAGATCTAAATATAAAAATGAACTTGCTTTACAAATGCAGCCCAGATCACCCTGCCTGTGAGTTTTGAGTTTCGTCATGGGCTTAATGAAAGACACAGGAAAAGACTGCAGAGCAGGAGTTAGAGAATAGACCACGCTGAGGATTCAAAGACTGTGAACTATTACCTTTTTGAACAAAGTAAAGAGACTTGATTGAAGGAATTTAACCTACAGAAGAGAAGATTAAAGATGCTTAAAGAACATGAAATATATGATTAAAGGCTCTTTGCCAGCTCTTCTCCAGCCTGTTCTAGACCCGACAAAGAACTGCACTTAAAAGGCAGGATGAGAAATGTTTCTGATGAAAGGAACTGTTAAGTGCTCTTACAGGAGTCACGTATCAAGTCCTCAAAGTCCTTAATCATAGAATTTATATTTACTCATTCACAGTGTGTATGCTCAGTCCTTCCTAGGAACTTAGGTTTATTCCATTTAAGTGATTTCATGTGGTTCATTGTAGAAGAAATTGCCTTAAAGATCCAATTGGACCAAAAGAGTTTGATCATCTCCACATACCATTAAAGACTTGTGCTTCAAAATCTGGAAGTGTGCGAATAGTGGACATGAGGACGTCCAAATGTTACATCTCAGGCCTGACTGAATCCACTGACGTCACCATATTTTTCCTCAAAAAGAGAAATATTTGGGCATTTAAAAGGCATCCAGATTATTTTGTCTGTTTATTTTTAATCTGGCCTGAGCCCTTGGGCCCAATGCTTTATTGTCTGAAACCCATTGATAGTAATTATACTAAAGTAAGTACACCATATTGGAAACCAGAAAACAACTGGATCCTCTATCCAATCTCCAACGCACTTAAAGGGCTGAGTCTCACTTACCTTGGCTGTAAAAGGGTAGGACTAGATTACTACACACGATCCTCTCATTTAAATGCTTTAATCCTGCGAATCTATTACATCTCAAAATCTAAAAGAGCTGTATTAAAGGAATTGATAACAATGTGACTATGGACCTTGTAGAAAGTTTTAGATGAGTATTAAATGCTTACACATATAGTAATTTTCCAGCATAAATAGTTGTCTCTCAGGGTGATTTATAATCATTCTTTGTCCTGCCTTGGTTCTCAGGATAGCCCAAACAAGCCTAGCTGAGCATCACAAGTGACGTGTGTGTGCCTGTATAACACACACAAATGTATTATTAGAAACTAGTCATTAAGCAAAATAGAAAATCAGTAAAAGAGTATTTTAAATTATCTTTTAGGCTGATGTCAGTTCAATTAGAGTGGGATATAGACATACATAGCCACATTGAGAAAAGTATTGAAGACGTCTTCTATGTTCTTTGAAAAAGGAGAGCTTGACTTCATATGTTCACGAAGTAATTGGAAGAGTGATAGGGATTGGAAGAGGATTCAGAAATGGGATGAACTAGGCTATACACAAGTGGACGATGGAATGATGGAGAAAGCAGGAGTACAGATCAGACATCACCGTCCTGAAGTACTCAGATCAGGGAAAGGAGGAGAAAGGGGATAGTGTGCAAAATTTTTGCTTAGATTTTGGATGCAAGGTGAAAAGTCAACTGGAGGGTAGCTTTCTTGCTGGACTAGAGAGCCTACAAAAAGGGGATCCATGAAATAGGCAAGAAGACGGAAGAATATGCACATTAGCTATTTGTATGTGCAGATGGTCTAAGGTTAGAGAGTAACATATCAGGGTGTTTGCCTTTGAGATTTACCGCCAATAATGGTACCTGAATTGCTTAAGAAAATTACCAACATATTTAAGCTATTATAAACTCACTGGATGAATAGGACATTACCAAAGACCACAGCATCAAGCTGTTAAAGAGTTTAATTTCTACTCTCTAGGTCATTTTCTGCTTTATGCTTCTTTTTTCCATATATATTTCATAGTAAAAACACATAATTATTTACATGTGCTTGAGAATGTGAGTTACAGCCACAATATTATTGTTGAAGCATGTTTAGTTTCAAAGTGTTTAAACTGAAATGATTCTGGTAGTATGTCAAAATATTGTGGAAGAATAATAATTAAAAACAAGGTAATGAACAAAACAGCAGCCACAAAAACACCTTGCCAAGAGAGCATTTCCAAAGTTTTCTCTAAGGATAAAATATATGGCCATATAGGAGGATATATATGAAATGCTGGGAAAAAAATAACTAAACAGAAGAGAGAACTAAACAAAAACAGAGTGTTAATTATTTGGACGATGGTTCAAAATACTATGGCGGAAGTAGCACAGCATGTTTAACAAGCACAAATTTCAGAGTTCGCCACGCCTGGGTTTAAACTCTGAGTCCTGTGATCTTGGTCAAGAGTCTGGACCCCTGAGTCTTAGTTTGTTCATCTGTAATATGTGGAGAGTAGTTCCAAGCTCATAAAATGTTCAAAACAGTTAAGCGAAATCATGAAATCAAAGCAATTCCTAACAAGCGATCAAAAAAAATAATAACCTTTGTTATTATCGTTATTAATACTTACTATAAATATTTATATTTATTATATTTTCAATATCTATAAACAGAAAATATAAATATTTCAATTTCAAGACATTCAATGATAGTTATATGAAATTATAAAATGCTTCTTTGAGTTTCTTTTTGTTTTGTAAACTTTTTTTTAACCTCTATTGAAACTCATCTAGTTTTTCGATATGATGAAGATAGCTCTTTATTTTAAGCATCTTTTCTGGGAAGATATGTAGCTATGTGATTTGCAAAATGCATAGTGAAGAGCTTCTGTAACTTGAAAACATTCTCCTTCCACTCTCCCCCAGCTGCCCTTCACCTCCCCCTTTCTTGGTCACCAGCTGAGTAGTACAAACCCGCTGGCTTTAAAATGTTATCTATGTAAATTCTTCTGCCACAGCTGGACGAGATGCTTTCAAGAGTTTTTCTGTTTCCTGTGTGGTGAAGCTGCTTTCCCCTAACGACTATTTCCCATCAGGACCCACAAAGACCTACCTTCTTAACCACTGTTTCAACGGTTTCTTACCACTTCCACCTTTCTATAGAACATTTTATTTGGAGGGGGGTTCACAAATATTTGTTCACTGGGCTGTTCAGACTGATAACATCTCTTGGGACTTGAACTTTGATGCACAACTCTCATCTGGAAAAAAAAAGCAACTGTCAAATATGGGCAGATAATAGCAAAAATGAAAACAAGCTGCTGTCCTAACGTCACAAGATAGTTATTTGTGTTGCTGTTTTGGAAAATATAACTCTTCATATTTTTCTAAAAATCAAAATGAAAACATTTGATTACTTATCTATTTGCCAATGTTTGTAAAATTTTAATATAATTAGATTCTAAATCACGTGTTTTATGGATAAATGTATGATTTTTTAGTAGCAACTGTAGACCTAAGAATAGAAAATAAGATTAGACTGACAAACATGAAGACATAGATTTAAATTTTTTATAAGAAATGAGAGAATTCTGATATCTTTATGCTAGTAAAATACGTCATGTCAAGGCATCTTTTACATAACCCCAAGTTTTTATCTAAAAATAAAATTACCCCATATTAATTATTAACTGAAAAAGCAAATTACTAGCATTATGTCTACGTTCTTTGTAGAGTATTTTAATACAGTTCTTAAGATCCATGATTATTTTACCTGCTCATTTTTAAAATGCTAAATTTATTTGAATTATTTTTCATAAATCTAGTAATTATAAAAGCTTTGCTTTTTATAGTTTTTGCTTGTTTTATAGTCTTTGTTCTTATGGTTTTCACTCATTATGACTTTTGAAGATGTTTTCAAACAGATGGGTTTCACCTGAATGAAGCTAGACTAGGAAATCTTCTATTTCAAAATATTTGATGATTTAAAAATCTGTATGGCTCAAAATTACTCCCCTCCCCCAATATAGACACAGTAACAAGCAATGATATGTGTAGAATAAAAATGATAAGCGAATATGGCTATGTCACAACAAAAGGCAGAACTGTGAGTTATTGTTTATTACTGCTATGAGTATCAGAAAGTGTGTAGTAAGGAATACTAGTTTTCTAGGATATTAATAGATGCTCCACACACAACTACAGACGTGCCAAAGTTTCTACTGTCTAATAAGTTTGGGAATTTCTTGCTGAAATAAAGTTAAGCACGGCTTCTTGCAGACTTCAATTTGTTAACACTATGAACATTCCAGAGCAGAATATAGTTCAGACCCCTTAAAGCTCCACCTACAACTATGAAATGTGCTTTGGGCTCTATTGCTATGTAAAGTAACTACTACAAATTGTTAATTAAGGGTCTACTTATATTTATATTTGCATTCATTTAAATAACCAGAAGTTGTGTTGTTTCTTTCACAGTTTGGCTCCTGTTCTCCTTTCTCACCTTAGTCTGGACTTTCATCTTCTCTCCTCACCTCTAGTTTTTCTTCTTGTTCCATCCTATGAATTTCATCACATTAATCTTTCCAGTCCAGCTCTAATAAAGTCACAATTTTTTCTGAATATTTGCCATGGGCTTCCTTTACCAACAGTAAAAATTTTTTAAATGTAATCCGATATGCAAGAATGCAATCCCAATCAACTTTACAACATTTTTTCGAATTACTTCATTTCATGGCCCATCTGTTTGAGGAATTGAGCCGATCACCAAATATGCCAGAGATTTTTTTTCTCTGATCTTCTCCTCACATCAGTCCCTCTGTCTGGAATAGGCTCAACCAATCTGTTTCTTCCAAAATCCAGTATATACCCTGGTTCTAATTTGAATGAAATCTTCAACATGGAACTCTCAGATCCTTCCAACAGCATATAACCCTCTCCTCATCTAAACTGTCATAAAAGTTCCTTACTAACCTTTTGGGGCTTGTATCACATTTGTGTGTAGTTGCCTCAACTACTTGGCTAAACTGTAAAATGTTTTAGGATGGGGGATGTAGCATTGAGGAGGGGTTTCTGCCAGGGAGCTTGTAGATTGGCTGTAGACAGTGGTCAATTATATGTGAAATGGGTGCAGAGGCATTCATCTGGTGAGAGAGTTCATTACTAGAATAAAATCCTCAGTGACTGCAACCCTAAAAAATTAAGAATCACTGCTTTGCAGGAAGAATCATACCATGCTCACATATTATTTCAGCAGAACAGCTTTTATTATTTTATTTTCTTGTACTTCATTGCAGTATGCCAAATTTTAGAGTGTGTATTTTCAAATATTTTATATATCTTCAGATTGGTTTCTAATTTTTTGCATGGAAAATAGGAAAATAATCCTATGTCCTAAAAGAATATATATTCTTTTTCCCCTTTTTTTAGTGCTACAGTGGTTCTTTAAGAACCTAAACAATTCTAGCTAGGTAGGTGCCTTAATCTTAAAGACAACTCCTGGGAGAACACTTCAAAGTATCACATCTACAAATCTCTATTTATGACCATTAGATAGCATTGTGATTTACAGTTGTCCATAAGACAGTGGTAACTTCAGACAAACCATGGAGCCCTACCAGAGCTAGGAGACCATCTTACCTCTAGGATCTCTAGAATCAGTTTGTCATTAGAGGTGGGGAGGGGAATCCACAAACACCAATCAATATTTCCAACACCTGATAATTTCTGCTGTGGGCCAAATCTTCAAAACAATCCATATTCTCTTCAAAAGAGGAGTAGAGACATAGACATACCTAGGAATGTCCCCAATTCTTGAGGAACCCTCAGGAAATGCATTACACTAGGTTCCCAACAGTTAAGATCCTCACTTGGGTTGAGTAATGAAAAGTAAAGACCTCACTTTTTAAATACCTCTCAGACTTTGCCTTAGGTTCATAATAGACATGATTTTAATGGAATTAATGTGTCTGTGTCCAAGGTTTTTCTCCTATCCTTAGCTCAAAGCAATTTTGATAAAAGTAAAGGTGAGTAGCTCCATACATTTTGGCTCATATCAGAAGATTGGCTTCAGATCTACGGGTTACAGCTAAGATTTTATTGCTCCTCATCCTATTCTACTCTCCTGATAAAACTAACAAGTGGTAGGTTAATGTATATATCTCATACATACATATTTGATGTGCCTCTTGCTAATGTGAATGCAGATTACTGAGGCATCTGGAATCAATTTAACAACTTTCTGAACTTTCATAAATATCTATTATCTGACTTAATAATTTTAGTGGTTTCGGATGCCAGGATTGTCAATGGTCCTAGCATCAGAAATTTGGATTGAGAAGATTATTTCCCTATGGGCTCTTTCTCTAGGGAGAGCAGTTTGAATCAAAGAGAAAAATACCTGATCAAACTCATTATCAAAACTGGATAATGGTAAATGGCAGCCTGTGGGAAATCTAAGGAGAATTAAATTTATTTCTCTAATGAAGGGGCCAGTGTTATTGTTTAAAATCAGTCCTCTTGTACTTATGCCTTGTCTGGATGCAAATATTTTAGAATGGATTGTAAGCACTTTCTTTCTTTTAAAGCTTACACTATCACTATTGCTGCCCTGAGTGATTTGGACATTATAAGATATTAGCAGGTAAAACCAGAGAATGAGATGGTTAAGGCAAGCTCTAATAAAAATAATACTTTGAGGTCTAAAAAAAATTTTATAGCACTCTGTCCAAACAGTGTAAGGAGAAATATTGTCTCTCTGTCTACTAGCCTTAACAGATCATAGAAGGGTGACAAGCAGTCTTGACTATTCATTTTGGAACAATTAAATGTCATTTAATCCCTATGTTTTATAAAGATAGCCAGAAAGGAAAAGAATAGTGATAAAATAAGTGAGTTAAAATATCAGATGGAATTTTGATTTTAAATAATGAATGAACATTAATTTTACAATTTAGATAATGGAAATAATTTTGGGGGAAAAATAACAATGGGTCTCAACAAATGGTGTTCCTTTCAACCATCAGGAGTAACTATAAATGCAAAATTTATAAATACCACTGGGCTTCTCTAAGAATAATCATGGGAGCATAAATATGTTGATTACTAAACAATTTATTCCACTTGGATCCTGAGAAAAATATCTCCACATTATGGAATCTAATTTTTTTTTATTTGGGATCCTGTTATACTACCCTTCTATAACAGAGCTAGTCACCTGCTTAAAAATAAAAATAACATGGATAAAAGACCTCTCGCTGCCAAAATTATTTAGATATTATCAATGAATGACCTTCTCTTTTCATGCCAAATTCTTTCCTTAATTAAATCTTTAGATAATCTCTCACAATGAACTCCCAGTATTATCTATCTCATCTTCCAAAAATGAAACCCAAATTATAGCTTTCTTTTGCTGTCTCTCAAATACTGTCTTCCAGCTTTCAAAACAAATTGCTGCCCAGGATTCTTAATCTAGCACATTATACGAGAAATGGACAATTTTGTACAGAAGTAAACTCTTGAAATCTGACTGAGAAAAGGAATCAGTGATGAACATATCTTTTGAAAGTCTTTATTAATCTTTCACTAATATGTAATTCCATAGTTAGGAACTACCTTTGGTTGAAGCTACTCTTAATTTTAGGTTCCCAGGTCATTAATATTTTCTCAAGGCATATATCACAACATACTGCCAAAATCGGAGTGAATGAGAACAATTCAGAATGAACACATTTCAACTATAAATACTATAGGAAACTATACAACCCCATGAATTACTTTTTTTATTTCAAGTTTATTTGATATAGCTATTAGATTAGATAAAATGGACTAAAAGAATATGAATTTGCCTAAATACTGATAGCATCGTGCATTTTCAGGTTCCAGATAACAGCCTTAAGAAGCTGACACATTTGTTGCATAATTAATATTTTAAAATGAGGAGAAATTCTTTGCTGCTCAAGTTGACATGTACTCCATAACTAACATGCAAGTAACATTTACAGCTTTGTTCAAAATCAGCCTTTCTACATACAAGGTAATAATAACAACCAATATTACTGAATAGCACCCATGTGGCAGTCAATATGTACATTCATTGCTTTGCATACTTGATAATTTCATATGCTCTATACATTGCTGTAAATATTTGGTCATTTAACATTTAAAGGAAACTGAGGCTCAAAGAGGTTAGATAACTTGAACATAGGTCAAACTTTTTACATTAGACCCAAACTTGCCTGTTCTGTGATTTGGATGACAACCTGGGCAGAAGGAGGAGGCTGTTCTCAGATGGAGTTGGTAGCCAAGAAGTCCCAGCCACCCGCAGGGCTGAAGGGGTCAATACCCAGCACTCACAGACCCGTTCCCGGGAACCAGTGTGCCAGGACCGTGACTGCAGCACATCAGTCTCCATCCTCCAACGGAGCAGTCGCATTTTAGACATTTGTCCCAGAGTTCATCCATAAAATGACCCACTTGAGATAGCTAACATTTCAAAGGTACAGTCTAAAAGTGGACCTGTTCCTCATTTTGGAATTATCAAACCTTTAGTCCTGTTTTAACACAGAGCTGTCGTTCATTGGATTTCTTTTCAGGCCCACTATGAAGCACAGCGCTAAACCTAAGAACGGTTTCAATCTAGCTATGGGATGAACCTTCCTTCAAACATTCAACCAGTATTTCCCGAGCATCTGCTGTGCGCCGGGCACTGCTCTAGACGGACAAGTGAACAAAACCAGGTCCCCGCCCTCAGGGAGCTACGTTCGAGTGAGAGACGCCAGGAGTTCTCTCCACACGGGCGCCTGGTTGTCTGGAATAAACCCATAAGCACTATAATGAATGTAGAGCAAACAATATTATGAAGTATATAAACTAGGCACTACTACCCATCCATCCCCCCACACACACACATTTTCTTTCAACCCGTGATGCCTCTTCCCCGTTTGCTGCTACGGGTCTTGACACTCCATTACCCAAGGGAGACGTATTACGACAGAGCCAGAAAAGAATGGTGGCAGCAAACCTAGACTTTATTGTTTATAGAAAAAAATAATGGTCAAAATTTAGGGGAGAAAGACCTGGAGAAATACTAAGTTGTTTCTTTTGCTCCTAATGGAAAAGAGATTAAAGTAAAATTTTAAAATCTCTGAGGGCTTGGGAGAAGGAAGCAAGAAAGTCCAACTCCAGTGAGGATCTCTTAAAAGAGCTAAGGCACCAGCCCCAAGGAATGAATGTAGAATGCCAGGAGAGAGCAGAGGAATTCAAAGAGAAGACTTTGCCATCTCCTAAGTGGGACCAGGTATGTGAGGAAAGTTCTAGATAATCCTGAACCACAGCGGCAGTTGATCTGAAATGTCAGCGTGCTGAATCCAGACAGACAAGATAGGATCCAGCTCCCCAGACAGTCATTTGCAGAGTGCTGTGCGAGAACACTCTGAAATTTCCTCTGCTTCTGAGAGGACTGAGAAATGGTAGGGAGAGAGAAATTAGACTGAGGAGGACAGAGAACGTGTATACTGGTAGCAACTTGGCCAACTTAGCTGATACAGGAAGGGACAGAGGATGCTGACCACCAGCAGACAGTACACCCACCCCAGGACCTCCCTTACCCATCTCTCAACCACACTTCCAAGGCCTGAGACTCAGTCTCCCTAAATTAGATGCATCCAAGGGAGAAAGAGGGTTTAAGGAAAACCTGAAATGACTGGGCTTAAGCTTCTATTTACTAAATTTATGCAAAATCGACAATTATTACATTTTCTGATATGATTTAAATATGGTCTTCAAACAGATATTTATTTGAATTATATAAAAATACATAAATTTACATTTTTTATACCTAAATGCCTCATTGGGTATATTGTCCATGTTACCAATATAATGCACTAGGCTCAGTACCCACACATAGTATTATTACTTTTAAAGTTTAGATAACAGAACCAAAGGCCATTCATCAATGTTTATGTTTTGTTTTTAGAATTAACTCTTTTAATTATCTTCTCTTATTTACTGACAAAAATCAGTGTGAGCTAGTATATCTTTTATTTCAATGTTAATAGTATCAGAGGAATTGGCTTTCTGGATGGTTTGTAAAAATATTTTAAATTTCCCACTTAGGAAAAGGTTGATCAAAGCTTTCTTTATGTCAGCTCTCATAGTCTTTGATGTTTTAACTAATAAAATATTTTCAACTCATATTTTTATCAAAGATCTAAAATGGTTCTCCTTGTGAAAAAAGGACATTTCATTTCAAGAGAATAAAGAGAAAATGTACGCTTTATTTTCAGTGTCTTTTTGAGCTACCTCCTAACACCATGTAGAAATAAGATATTACTTATTAATAAAATAAATTATGCTTTGAAATAAAATCCTTTCACAGATTTAGAACAAGCCTATGACTACAATGGGGCAAGTCACAAACCTACAGACATCCAGGCTAGGTTAACTGAGCAGCGTTCCAATAACACTTGACTGCAGATTGCTTAGACAGCCTAACAGCCAAAAGAATAAAAGTGCTTCTGGAGTTTATATCTTTTGGCTCAGTGGGTAACATATTCAGATAGTAAACAAAGAAATGTAACTCTTTGTGGTTTCTAAAAAAAAAAAGTCATTGGATCATTTTAGATTAATAAAAGCAAAGAGGATTAATGGTGTTTTTAATCAGAAAGAAAATTCAGCTTTGCCAGAGTCTCTTTATTACAGAAAATTTAAATCACTTGAGACAGAACTAAACATGATTAAAAAGAAACCACTTGTTCACTTCATGGCTATTTCATAATGTCTTGTTGTACCGAGCAAAGAAATAAATAAACACACATAACTAAAATGCTTATTTCCCCTAGGCGAAATATCTCATTGTCAGTTTTAATGAAGATTCGGTTTCTGTCATGATTTCCAGATCCTCTCCCCACAGATGGTCCTGTGATGAATCTTCTGTATTCTGTTAAGGTGCAGCCCAGCACTGGATAGGGTGTTCTAGAAGTGGTCTGATCACTGCAGAACATAATGCAACAAAAAGCCACGCTCAGTCGAATGCTTGATGTCTGCTGATGCAATCTAAGATTAAATTCGCTTTTTAGGAAGTCAAATCACCTTTTAGAGACTTGTTGTTGCAAAAACCCCATGTCTTTTTCACATTTGCCTTGTCCATCCTGTACTAATGCAAGCAATTTTTGTTTGTTTTGGACAAAATATAGGACTTCACATTGATAAGCATAGTTATCTATACACAATTTCACAATTCAGCAAATTAAAAATCAATTTTTGAGGATAATTTTGAGGATATTATTGACTGAGAAAAATCCAAGCATAGTGCAGATAGCACTGGAAAAGCAATCCAGAGTTCAAGCCTGGCTCTGTTACAAGCAAGCTGAGTGACTTGGGGTAAATCACTTCACCTCTCTGGGCATCAGGTTCCTCATCCATTAAATCAGTAGTTTGAACTGCATGGTCTTTTAGCTGCAGCATAATTGTAACATGGTGTGCTTCTCTGAATTCCATCTTCTTAATTTTGTACTGTGATTTAAATCTATTTTCAAATCTTACTATTTCTCATCTGCCTCTGCTTTGATGAGTGTACCTTTATTTTTATCCAAGTCATTGATTAAAATGTTGAATAAGAAGTACTCAATGCATGTCACAAGAAACCTAACTCTAGACTGAAAATGATTCAGAACTCGATAAGCTTTGAGAGTGGTTACTCCAAACCACCATGATAAGTTTATTATCATTCATCCAACATCCAACTTCATCTGCGAGAATATCAAGGGAAACCTACTAAATAGCTCTTAGAAATCAACATATATTCTGACAGCTAAGTTCAGTGTGTGTTGTCAGATCTCTGGAAGTTAACCTTGAAGGAAGCCCAGAGAGTTATGTTTTATTTGTCTCAGTGCTAGATTATAGTGAACGGGTGAGCCAGAAGATGCTGTATGGAAGGAAAAAAAGATATTTGAGAGAGATTTTTCCACCACAACCTCTCCCCCGACCTGAAACATACACATACACACATGCACACACACACCCCCCTGTTTATCCTTACTCCTATATAAGCACAACCTACATCAGGGAGTCAGTTCGTGGAGACATGAAATAATTAAGAGCAGGTGGTATTGTGTCTTACACAGTGGAATCCGAGACGGTCAGAACCAAGCAATGTACAAGCTCGTCACATTAGAAAGTAATCTAAGAGTGGAGAGACTCAGGGCAGTGCCAGACCCGGTCTCCCTAGTAGGTAAGAAGAGGCCACAGTGGCTAGAAATAGTGCAGGCACTCTGAGGTTCTTACTTCCAAGTGGGCAAGATGGATTTTTATGGCTCGGACACAGGAGAGCTAGCTAATTCCTAACCACTCAGCAGAAGACACTAATGAGATCACATATTTCCAAATATTTTAATCACACTTATGATATTCACGTGGTATGTAGTCTAGCTCAATCTGTACAAGCCACAAAACTCAGGGAGGGGTGATCAGGGCCATAAGGGTGTCTGCCTCAGTCAAGAGTCCCAAACCTTGCCTATTGCAGGACTTGAGGCTGTTTTCAGGCCTGGAACTCACTGACTAGATGAGAGGCCAGGTCCTCAGAAGGTAGTACCCTGCACTATCACTGCAAGTATACAGGTAACAATTCCCTAGTCCTTCCCCAAAAGGCCTATGAGCATTTGCTCTGGTAATCATTCAATGGGGAAAAGTGAACATCCAAATATTTCAAGGGCTGGTGGACACAGGACCTTGGGCCTCCTGTTAGAGTGGGGGCAAATAAGAACTGAATATTAAATGCAGGTTCAGGCCCAGATCCAGCTCACAGTGGGTCTACTAGGCCCATGGACTCAACTCGTGACATTTCCGTGGTCTCAAATATATAATTAGAGTAGACACACTTTGTAGTTGGAAGAAATCCACACTGGTTCTTTGGCCTGTGGGGTAATAGCTATTACAAGAAGGAAGACTAAATGGAAGCATCTGAAACAGTCCCACTACCCTTCGGTCAAGATAGTAAATCCCAAACAGTACTCTGTCCTGGGAAATGGCAACAATTATTGCCACTATTTAAGACCTAAGAGTGTGTGGGAGGTAGTCCTCATGATATCTCCATTTTTTCACCAACCTACAAAGGTCAGATGGATCTTTGAGTGTGACAGTGGACTACCACAACCTGAGTAAATTTATGCCTCAATTGCAGACACTGTGCCATATATCTTTGCTCGAGCAGATTAGCAAGGCCTCATGCACACAGCAAATGTGGTCATTGATTTGACAAATGTAATCTTTTCTATCCCTATGGTTTGCATTCACTTGGGACAGAAAACAGTATACATTTATCTTGACCCCGTGCTATGCTAATTGTCATGCCCCCCTGTCATAGTATAGTCCAAAGGGTCTGAACTATCTTGATATTCTTCAGAACATTACATTGGTCCATAATATCATGGCATCATGTTAATTCGACCAGATGCATATGGACGAGAATACATTAGAAGAATTTCTAAGACACATGATGTTCTGAAGGTGGAGACAAAACCTTCAAAGATTGAGGGGACTTCCACATCAGTAAAGCTCTTAAGGTCCAGTAGTCTGAGACATGCCAGGATATTCTCTCCCAAGTAAAGGAAGATTATTACATGTAGCACCTCTCGTCCAGCTACATCCTGCTTCTTTCTTGGGAGTGCTACTCAATCCGTACAACTCTGAATGACACTAAAGCCTTTGAGTAGGGCTTAGAGCAGTAAACAATTCTATAGCGGATCCAGTCTGCAGTGCAATCAACCTGCTTCTGGAGACATAGGACTTGGTAGACCTTATTATTTTGGAGGAACTTGCTCTATAAAAATATACCATGGAGGAATTTATGGCAAATCCCAGTTAGAGAATTACATTGTAGATTCCTATGGTTCTGGAGCAAAACCACGCCACCTTCTGAGAGATGGCTCCAAGCATGCACCTGAGCATGGAATATCAAATGACTGTGTGGCCAGAGATGCCCATCATGAGCTGGTTTCTGACAGAGCCACAAATCCCACAGCAATGCATCTGAAGATAGAAGTGGTACATTTGGAATCAGAGGCACTAAAAAACAAAATAGAGAGAATGGCTTAGCCCCTTGACTTCAGCCAGCTTCCATCATCAGCCACCTTGGTGCTAGCACATAGGCTCAGGAATAGAATAGCTGGTTGACAGTGAGGAAGGCTGTTCACTGGCCCAACAGCATGGATTCCCACTCACCAAAGATGATCTAGCAACTGCTGCTGCCCAATGTCCAGCCTGGCAGCAACAGAACCAATGCAAAGCCCTGATACGACATCATCCTTGAAGAAAACCAGTGATGTGGTAGCAGATGGATTGCACTGGACTTCTTCCACTCTGGAAGGGACAGCATTTCATTTCGGCTGGAACTGACACATGTTCTGGGTATGGGCTGCCTTTCCTGCCTGCGGGGCCTCAGCCAGCAGTACTGAGGGCTTATAGACTGATTCATCAACATGAGATCCCATATAACAATGCCTCATAGACGAGGTATGCCAGTGGGTGCATGCCATGAAATCCACTCTTCCTATAATATACTGCACCCCTCAGGGGCTGCTGGCCTGAGGAAAATTTGGAGCAACATAATGAAGATGCTGCTAAGACATCAGTCAAATAATTTGCTTCTCTAATTTCTGGAGTTATTTTATCCAGTATTTCCTAAGAGTTCATCGGCAGATTTCAAGTCTCTTGAGGACAGGGAGTTTATCTCAGTCATATCTTTGTCTCTCAAGTCACTTAGCACAATAATGTGCCCATAATAGCCGCAATTTGTTGAGTTGAATGGAAATATAATTAACTATATCTTTTCTTTTAAATATCCCTTAAAAGCCTCCCAGATATATTTTTTTTTTATACTTAGCATTTAAAATGTAACACACTTTATCCACTATTAATGGTGCCTGTGCTCTGTTTTTATCTTAGGAAGATGATCCATTATGTAATAATCATTTTACATTTGAATTAAATCAATTCCAGATTTATGAAACACAACCAGAATTCCTACCGTAAAATATACTAAATGATTATTCTTAAGTCTTTCATCCTCTTGGAACAAGTGGTGAACTTGAACTGCAGCATCTTTAGCGCTCCCCATAGTATGCATACACATTTAAATACTAGATCTCTACTGAAAGTTTCGAGAACTGAGGCCCTGGGATATTATTGTGAATTGACCAATAGTAATACTACTTCAGTTACTTTATTAACTGCCTTCTGGACTAGACTTTTCTTGGGTTATACATTTCAAAAGTATCGATTTTTGGACCACACTTTCCCATGGGATGCTGTGTTCTGGTACAAGATGGTAATTTCCATAGTGAATTATTCTTTCTTTTTCTTTTCAAAACATCTTTAGGGAATTGGTCAAGCTACATAAATGTAACGGAGAAAAAGCACTGAGCTGAGGTATAAGTGGTCTACATTTTAGGTGTTTCTCTTATGAAATATTATCTGGGATAATTTCAGTGTGAAATTTAAACTTCATAGCATGACACAATGTTAATGTAGCAAGGGGCAGTGGGAAGGGGATGTGTGGGGTTGAGGGAGGGATGGTTAACAGAGAAGTGACACGTATTCTTCTCTTTTTGGGAATGAGGTAGCATTTGTTGGTGTCAGAAAAATGGTAGAATCTCAGGGAGACATAATAGCAACCACAAAGTTAATTATGTAAGTTCTACTTCTGTTTGTTCTGAAATAATATTTGGTTGAGTCATATGAAATTACTGGTTTTTTGTAGATAAAATAGTCTCATATCAATAATTTTATACTACTCAACCAAATTTAAATATATGAAAATATTTGACAAAGACAGAAGATAAAGATTTAAAAACATGTAGTAATAAGATTACAAAATTTCAAAATTGGAAGTAAGTTTAAAATCTGCTTTAATAGCACTTCTAGTGCTTAAATTCCCTTTCTAATCAGAAACCCAGACCATTTTGAGATCATAAATCTCATCATTCTATCACTTCACTATCTTCTGAGGATCTCTCATTCACTTTTTGGATAGTTTCTATTGTTAGAATAAATAAAAGTATCTGCTTAAGGAGAAATGGAATCTGTTCCCTTTTATGTTAAACCACTGGTGCTGGTTCTGTTTCCTGAGCCTACTGCATCAGTCTGATCTCTCTTCCATTTGACAGATGCCACCCAAGCCGCTGACTGAACTGGCTAAATCATACCAATTATCTCAAGAACTTCTCAATTTGTCTTGGATTTGAGTGTCCCTGTCATTCTAGTTGAAAAGCTATAAATATGCTTCTTTAAATGTGAGATCTGCCATCATCTCTCGATGTAGATATTTGCCCTTACTTTTGTGGGCTAACAGTGAATTAGGGTACTTTGTTGGCTTGTTTGTCTGACAGCCAGTGACATCACTGATTTATTCTGAGTTTATATGTCTTAAAACTAATTTCCACCAGCACCCCGCACTCCACAAAGATTTTTCTTTAAAGCCATACCTTAAACTTGCCTTATAAATCATATATTAAGTCCTTGCTGAATATGAACAGAGGTGAGAACATAGTTATGCAGCCTTATGTTTGAGATCACACTAGTGCTGTAAAAGATGCTTTCCAAGTCTATAATAACTTGAAACCACAATGTGTTTGCATGAGATCACTTCAATAAAACTTAAGAAAAAAATTTTGTGGGGATAAATTCTCAATGGGTATTATATTAAAAACTTTGTTAAAGTTGAGTATAAAATTTTTGTATTTATTTTAGGAGGCATAGGTTATAAATGGTCAGAAACACTGGTACAAGCTAGTTCTGCTTTGCCCGCAAATGACTACACTGTAGAGTCATATTCTTATTGTTCCAGACTGCGTTATAACTGCTTGTCTTCAATTAGTATAGATGTGTAGCATCTCCAGTTCACTTGCTTCACTAGAAATCTCTGCACACAGGCAAACACATTTGAACCATTCTTAGAGCAACTCAACTTCTTGCTACACCACCACTCAACACTCACAAAAGTACCACTTACAGTGCCAAAGAAATACAGCCTCTCACACCTGTCTTCCCTGAATATACATGTTATTAGAGGTGGAAAAATTCAGTGGCATAGCTCTCTGGTATCACAGCAGGTAGTCAACTGTTTCTTTAATGAGTGAACGTGGTATTTGATCAGCTCACTCTATGAGTGTTATAGAAAATAGATGCCATGAGCAGGGATTCTGGCAACAAGGCTACCTAGTCTTTTCTATGTATTCCCATTCCAAGCTATTTGACTCTGTTGACCTTAGAACTCATGGACAACTGGCATAATTGGGATCTGGCATCCGGGAGAAAAGGATCATTGCCTGAGGGAAAGGAGCATAAAGGAGTAGATCCTAGCATGACCCTAGCTTTCAGAGATTTGTGGACCCACAGGAAGAAGGTTCACAACATTAAGTCTTCTAGACTTATCCTATAATTCTTTTATTTTTTCTTCATGATTGCTATCTTTTTTGTATTTTTGGAACCCATAAGAAGGTTGACATCATTCTGAGTGAGTTTGCAAGTTGCATCTAGAAGATGAAGAAGGAGATGAATGAGTCCACCTGTCCTGTGAGGCTGGAAGCGTTCAGTGAAACTACAAGTCGAAAAAGCTTCCTCCAGGTGCTTTGGCAAAGAACAGGCAACCTGTGCCTCTAGACTAGGTGCCAAAACTCTTCTGCTTTGCTCACCAAGGGGATTCTAACTTAGGAAACTCCAACTTCTAGTCCTGAGACACATGAGATAGCAAGGAAAAAATAACCTATCTACAGTTTCTCAGCAGCCAGAGAGATGGTCAGGCAGAATAATCATGACGTATTTGCAGCAAAGTAGAACTGCTGGTGGGAAATCTGAAATAATAAAATAATATTCACAGCATTTAATATTCAAATATTTTCTTGTACTAAAATAATAACAAAAGAAAAATAAAACAAAAATCATTATTTCAGAGTAAGAAATACACTAGCTGAATTGAAAAAGAGGATGGTCAATGTGGAAATCACAATAAGCGGTCTATGAGATCAAGTACAACTCTCACTTCAAATAGCAACGTAAAACTATAGAGTCATGGCAATCACAAGGGAAAAGATAAAGAATTAAAGGCTAGATCCAGGAGATATAATACAAATGATAGAATTTCCAGAAGGAGACAAAGAACAGAAAGAGGAGAGGCAACAATTAAATAAATTATTTTAGAGAATTCTCCCGCCATGAAGAAAGAGTCAAGTTTGTAGAATGAAAGGACTTTCAGAGTTCTAAACCAAACTGATAAATAAGGAAACACATTCAACATCCTGGTAGAATTCCTAAAGTCAAAGGATTAAAATATACATGAGCCTCCAAGCAGAAACAAAAGTTATGAGAAAAGTATGTTGGGCATCGTATTTCTTATTAGTAATAGTAAATCTAGAAAAGAGAGAGAAAAGGAGCTACAGCTTAAGAATCCTATAATCAGTTGAGATGTTACTTATTTGAAAATACACAAGAATTTAGAAAACATATTACCCAAATACCCTACATGAGGAAAATACTTGAAAAAACCTCTAACCAGTCAAAAGAGAAGTCAAGAGAGAGCAAGGTGAAGAGGAAAGAAGAAGGTGGTGATTTCTATATACCTACTCATCCATCCATCCATCCATCCATCCATCCATCCATCCACCTATTCAGATGAATAGGTATGTATCTCTTTATCATGTATCTCTTTATCAATCTATATCTTTCTATCTTAATAGATTAAAGTCTAGTATTGGGTCATTTAATGCTAAATAAGTGTTTATATAATGTTATAAACCAATGTTACCTTAATAAAAAAAAATTAAAGAATAAGAACTCTTGAAATTGAAATGATATATTGCAAGGAGTAGAAAGACCTAGTATAGTGCTTTTAAAGTTTTAATCTTATTGTTGTTGTGAGAGATTCGGAGATAAGTCAGAGAAAATTGAATGTTGTAAGACAGTGTATCTCTACTGGGAGAATAGATGTTCGTCTTTTCCAAATAATAGCAGAGACGTGAGTATCTAATTAGAATAGCAGAGAAAGGGATGAACATTATTAGCAGAATGGAAAACTATGATTTAACACAAACTAACAAAAGGGAAAATGAAATAAATAGCAATTTGGCCAAATTAAAAAAAATAAGAGAGAGGAAAAAAGGGAAAGAAAAATTTAAAATGAGTAATAAACCTAAAATATATGGATCTTTAAGTGTGAACTGAATGAATTTTGCCATTAAAGGTGGACTATCGTGTTGAGTAAAAATATAATACCAGTGCACATAATGTTTCAAAGAGACACATTTAAAACAAAACGAATTGATATGGGAAGTTTGAGAGTAAAAGAGTGAACCAAAACTAAGAAAAAAATGCAAACTTCAAAAAGTAGGAGACAATGTTAATATTGGAAAAGATGTCATTTAAGGCTAAAAGACAGATATGAAACAAGAATGGGCATTGTAAAATGATAAAAGCTAGTATATACTGAAAAGTTTTAACAGTAATTAAACAGCAAATTTTGGAACAGCATCAACACAGAAGTACTAGCTGAAATTATGAAGAAGCACTACGGAGCAGGTCTTGGGCATGGGCAGAGCAAACTCCCTGTCTTGATGGAGTAGAAGCTCCAACTGACTTGATGAAATGTTTAAGGCAACAAAGTACGTTATTTTAACTAGTCTACTCAGTGGCTGCGTACAACCATGGAATGAAAACATGTTAGAAAAATCCTATTTACGCATGTCTGGTTGAAGCATGCCCAAAGAAAATGTGTCATAAAAATCTAAGAAGGAAGACCATTCACTCATGTTAAGGGCCAGCCTCAGGCAAAGTAGGAGAACTGGCAAATATTTTTTTTCTCAGTCACTTCTGCCTCCTCTAGTTCAGTGTTCCTGCCCCCCACTCTGCTGCCCAGTAAACCACCAACTCGAGTCCAGCCTGGAGCTTTCTGAATGCTGTTCTGAAAATAATCTTGTCTCATTCCATGTATTAGAAACCTTGGAGGAAATGGGAGGCAATCTGATTAACTAAGTCATAGTTTATAGGACTAATTGATCTTAGTTCTTACAAATAATCAGATAATATAGTCGCAATTGCCTTTTTACCTACACGTAAAGCCAGCCTGTTGAAACTGGAGAGGCAAAATTGATTCTCTTTTTCTGCTTTAGAATTAAGTTGACTGAAATAAAATCATCTGCATCCATTCAGTTAATTGCGTGATGTATGCTGTGATATACTAATTGACTTTTGTTCTTAAGGAAGAAAACTGTGAAGATTAAAAATAGCAAAGAAAACCGAAATGATTTATTTAGAACACACAATAGACCTAAGGATAAAGAAAGAGATAGACAGGTAAATAAAAATATGATAGAAAGATAGATAGATACTATTATGGCTGTTTATGAGATAGTGTGTTTATGTAAAATGAATATATTTACCTTTACGTTAATTATTTAAAATCATATTTAAAGTATAACCAAGTGCCAGGTGCCTGAGGGGAGTAATAGGAAGAAAGTATATTATTCGAATGATTTTAATTATGAATTTTACTTAAAAAGTTCGAAGTGATATAAAAAACACAACATGCAAGCAGTGCAACTGTATAATTATATGTTTCCGAGATACTCACTTATATTATCTGCTATAATTTTTAAGTAAAAGAGAAAAATATAGTGGATTTTCAGGAGGGAAAAAAGATGAATTCTTACAGATTGTCAGACTGTACATGTAACTGAAAGTAAAAATTAATCCAGATTACCATCATTGCCACCTTCACTATAGTTCTTCAGAGCTATCATTTCTAGAGAAAACAAAGAAAAAGTAAATGGCAGTAAAATACTCAAAACGTATGCCCTTTCCATTATAATGAGAAGCCACGCAGTCGAGGGCCAGGGTACCCTTCTGAGAGGCAGGACATGTGGATTGCATACCCTCTTCTCCTGCCAACTTGCCAAGTGGCCTTGGGCGAGCAAATTCATCTAACTGAGCCTCAGTTTCTTCGACTGTTAAATGATAGGGTTGGAACGGAGAAAAACTATAGTGTTTTTAGTCCTAAAATAATTATGGTTACAGTACCGTAGCTAAGTAGAAGCATGGCGCAGCCTTTAATTATTGGTGGTGTCACTAGCACTCCAGCCATACGGAACTTCTTTAGCCTTGCCGTATCCACAACACAGCAAGAGCCTGTCATTTCAGAGAAACACTCTCCAAAATATTTCTCATACTTGCTGTTTAAATCTGTTTCCAAAGTGGACCAAAAGCCAATTTCCATCATTTTATTACTAACAAGACATAAATTTCCTCCTCGAATAAATAAATAAATAAATAAATATAGAGAGTAGTCTCTACATGTTTATTTCATAGATTAATATTTTAACAGCATCGATGGAATGCCAGTTTGAAGTGAAGAATTCTATAATTTAGAACTCAGTTCTACTGTACTCATTTAACAGAACTATCTCACTGTCATCCAAACGCTATGAACTGAATTAACACTGTTCTTTCAACTTTGTGAGAAGAAACAATTCTGAGAGATTACTAACAAAAATTAGAAGAAATTCAATTTGTTGCTCATTTTGATCTTCTTTTCAGTAAAACCTTTCATGTTTCGTTTGGTGGGGGGGAGAGAAGAAAGCCAAAACCCATGTGGGTTCTCTCTTCAGTCTAACATATACTTTTCTAAAATAACAAATGTAACTAAGAACTTTTCGGGAGTGGTATAAAAGAGTCAGTTAATTGGTACTCAGCCTTTCTTTTTATAGCTGTTACTCTACAGTTTTACTAAAGGCATAAATGATATATTAAAAGTATGATGACTCTGCTTTTTTAAAGTATCCATCAACCCCACCCATCTCCTCTAAAAGTTCAGACTGCCATGTGGCTGCTTAGCGTGGAAGACTCTTGCTTTCGTGCTGTATCTCTCTCCTAAGTCAACATTTGCACACTCACCCAAACAGATCAGCACAGTCTTTACCTTGGTGAAGGCAACCTGTCATTTCCTGTCTCGGAATATTGCAAATTCATTCATTCTTGTAAATTTTCTTCCCTTGACAACTCCAGAGCTCTTTATAAAAGCCCATTTTTTTAGACTTTGCAGTTTAAAAAAAATCAACATTTTAAATGAAGATTTACAGAGAATATATTTCCAATAATATTGCAAAACAGAAGGCCCTTCTAGAAGCATAGCAAATTCTAAATCTGAGATAATTAAATTTTCTGGAGAAATAAAAACTCAATACATTTTATAAAAATATAAATTCTTACTTGGTCATATTTTAAAACACTTAAAAAATAAAATTTTTCTTTCATCAAGTAACATTTATTGTCCGCCCGCCAGTCACTTAATTTTTAAGATACTGTTAATTTTCAATACGCCAGAAAGTAATTAAAGCAATAGAGTATTTGAATCAACATGCTTTCATAAAAATATAGATAACGTAAGATGAAGCTGACAATTGTACAATTGGGGTGGTGATGAGGTGCTTGTGAGAGTTTATTTCATATACTTCTCTATTAATTTTTTTTACATTTGTAATAAAATATAGACAAATTTTAAGGAGAAAAATACCTTGAAAATAAGTTGACAAAGTTATTTTGACATCCAAATATAGACTTGATATTTCTTCTATCAATCAAAACTTTATCTTTTCTGATAAATGTTATTTTATAAATCTTAAAATATTCATAAATGATATAAAATATCAGCTTCAGATGAGATATCATAATTTATTGTCTTGAGTATGAGTCTGTCTCTCTATATATATACATATATATGCATGAATATATAATATGCAACAATTAAATAGTTACTCTATTTGACTTCTTCCTATGTATCAATCAACAGGTTAAATATTCAATATGTATTACCTCATTCATTACTCAAAAAATCCTTATGAAATAGGTATTGTGATCTCATTTCTGCTGATGGAGAAACAGCTTACAGAATTTGAGTAACGGCTTAAGGTTACACAGCAAATGAAAGAGAAAACCAAACTTCAAACTCAGGTATTACTCAATAGCAAGCCCTCTTTATCCTAAAGCTTCACTTACTCCTTCAGAACACCTGCTCTGTGCCAGGCATGGTGTCTATGCTGCTTATTTCCAGTTGGATGGGACTGATGATAAAGACATACACACCCACATATAAAAACAGTGACAGCTGAGATGAAAATTAAACAGAGTGACATTATGGGCGATGGCTAGGGGATGGCAGCTACTTTAGGGCTGGTGACCCACAAAAACTTTTCTGAGGAGGTAACATTTAAGCTGAGATTTGCATGTCAAGAAGGAAATAAGCACAAGAAGGTAAAGGAGGAGGAGCTGTCATGGTAACTAACGCAGAGGCAAATCTTGGGATAGTCAAGGGCCAGAGCTAGAGCACTGTGCCTATCGCACCCTGAACTGGGGAAGAATGATAGGAAATGAGAGCGGTCAAAGGAGAGACCAAGCATATAGGGTGCTGTTGAGAAGCCAAGCAATTTGGATTATCCTCAGTGTTGTGGGGAGACATAGGGGTATTTTAAGTAGGAGGATGGTATAGTCTGGGTTTCATTTTAAATGGATTACTCTCATTGTCCTGCAGGAAAATGGATTGTAGGAGGGGAAGGCAGATAAAATCTACATTCATAAGAATTATGTGTGGACATATATATGTGTAGATCACAGACAATGATAAGCATACTGACTTTAAGACATTTATATTTTAAAGAATGATAACCCTGAAATTATCACCTTGCCAAAAAGCACAGAATTAAAGTATTACACTTTAAAGATTTCCCATTCAACAAAAAACTGTTGAAAAATAAAATAGTAGATGTTTTATAAGTATTTTAGTAAACAGCATTATGAAAAGCATATTTATAGTAATATAGAATTTCATGTGTTCTTTTAAATAACATATGTTATGACATTTTGACAATAGCATTTCACATGCTATAGATGCATGCTTTAAAGTAATTTTCCAAAATGACAACACAAATTCTAGCAAGTGAACAGGCTTTTGATGCGGACTGATTTGATAGCAGTTTCTGAATGCTAATGGTATGTTTCGTGCTAGAAGGAAGCATATTAGGGACTAAAGCATCAATTTGTTGTAAGGCTTTTATTCGTTTTATTTATTTTAGGGATTTTTGAGATAGAGAGTACCACTTTTAAATCTCTGATTGCAAAAGATCATTTTCATCCTATTGTTGGCACTTTAGAGTCATATATAAAACAAATTTGCTGTGACGCTATTTCTTCCTGGTTCATATAGTGGAGATCTGAAATGTTCTTTTGTTAAACCACAGTCCTACAAATGAATAATTTTTAAATCTGTGAACGATTAGAAAAGTGTTCTGAATCTCAATTACATTTAAACAATTTTTAGAACAATTTAATATCTCTGGGTATACTGGCACTTGCAACTATTAGGTAATTAGCCAATTGGTGTTAGAATCTAGATATAATAATCATGCATTCTCCATACAGGCAGAGCTAGCACAGGAAGTTACATTCCTAGCAGAATACATTTCTGAATCCCCTTATATTATAATAGCATTACCATATTAATGTTAAACCTTATTACAATTCTCTTTACTGTTTAGCAGTTCTACTGACAGCATAGCTCCCTTTCACATACAATGCAATCTTCCACAAAGCATACACACAGTCTTAGACTGTCTTCACGTTAAACAGAATTTTCCTTTCAAAGCACATACTGCTTTTACAAATTTTTGTTTTGCAGAATGGAGAAAGGTTAAATTATTACTCTATGCTCTTGTGTTTGCTTATCAAAATCACCCTACCAGTACAGATAATAGTTTTGAGTAGAGCAGACAGAAAGTTCGTTTTCAGTAGGAAACTGAAAAATCATAGACCATGAGGAAATGAAGTTAAGCTGCTTTACCTTTTTTTTAATATTTAGGACCTCGTGAAACTTTTAAGAAAGCTGTTACCATATATGTAAAGATTAATTTCTAAATATTTTTATGTTTTCTCTAACACTGTATTTTCTATCATTCTTTTTAAAACTTCTTATATTTCACAGTGCAAAGCAGTTGGAGCAGATTTAGAAAAAACAAGTAATTTGAAATTTGAGTCTATTTTTCTACAATATTTTCTAGTCCAATCAGATGCCCACTCAGCTTTGTCCTTTTTTCTGAGTCAGAAAGTTAAGCACATATTTTAATCCTCCCAGTACCTAAATTTTTAGGCTCAAATATATTGTAAAGTTTTATTAACTTATTAAAAGTATTTGTTAAGCTACTAACACATGCAAAGCAATGTGCTATGTCGCTTGATACTAAAGATAAATCAAACACAAATTCTGCCTTTTAAAAGGTTATAATCTAAAAGAGAAGATACACATCCATAATAAAAACGTGAAAGAAATAAGTTCTTTAGGAGCAGGTCCAATAAGGTGTTGTTGGATTTGAGAAATGGGAAAGATTGCTTTCTAAGACACGAGGGAATTTCTCAAGGTAAGTGGCATTGAGATATAAGACATGGTAGAATTAAATTTCCTGGTCATACAGAGAAAGACTTTTCAAGCATGAGGTAAAGTAAGGGGTACGTATTAGTTTTCTATTGCTGTGTAAGACATTACCACTAATTTTCAGCTTAAAGCAACACACATTATCTTACAGTTCTGTGGACCCGGAATCTGGGAATGGCGTAGCTGAGTCCTCTGTTCAGTGTCTCATGAGATTGCAATCATGGGTTTGGCCAGGACTGCAGTTTCATCTGAGCCTCAACTGGGGATGGATCTACTTTTGTTGGCAGAGTTTGGTTCCTTGTAGTTGAAGGAATGATTACTTCAGTTTCTTACTGGCATTCAGCCCAGAGAGGCCACCCTCTCTTCCTTGCCATATGGACCACCCAACATGGAACCCATGACATGACAGTATAGTTCTTTAAACCCAGTCAAGGAAAGATAGACTCTGGCAAGATGGTCACACAATCTCCTCTATGTAATCACAGACCTCTTGTCCCATCTTCTGTATTCTGTTGTTAGAAGTAAATCACAGGTCATGCCCATGCTCCTGGGACAGTACTATGCAAGGCCTTGAACACCAGGAGATAAGGATTATGGAAACCCATGCTAGAGTCTGTCTGCCACAGGGTGGAATGTGAAAGTTTTGATTTGGTTGTAAAGTGTGACACATGACAGCACAATCAGGTTGAGAAAGAAATTTGGATTCAGATCATGGAGGGAATTGAATTCCCTCCTCTGGAGCTGGACGTTATTTTATGGACAAGAGGAGACCACTGTAATACTTTTGAACAGGGGAGGAAAATTCATGGAACTAGGCTACAGCAAGTTTAATGACTTGTAAAATGGATAAGGAGAGAATATAATTGGTTTAGAGGAAAAGTGAATAATTTATTAACTTGTTGAAAAAGTGAATTAAATAATGAGTATTGTAGAAAATATGACCACAGATTCAGAATTTAAAATAAAACTTTTGTCTGTTAAACTGCATTACAAAAAGGAAGGGTGATCCATCACTCAACAGATCCTTGACACATCAAAATTACAGGCTTCCCTTTACACACAAATTTGATGTAAGATGCTCTTTGGAAATGCCTCTGGAAGAAGGAGAGGTGGGGTGTGAGACACTCTCGTGTAGGAGATGAGGCCTCCTGATACTCAGCAAGGGAAGGGAAGATGGACTTTGTACACATAAGTTAGCATCTTCAAAAGGCTATCCATTTAAAATGATTAACAGTAGTTTGTCTAGGAAAATATTAGGTATGTATTATTTTGTGGAGATTTTAAACTTTTGTTCTCTAACTATTGACAAATAGCATTATCAAATTAAGAAAAGGCTGATTTTTCATGACCATCATATGAGGAAAGTGGAAATCAGGATAAGGAAGAGTGACAGAAATAAATAGAACTTGACAATAAAGGGACATCAGAGAATGATAAAAATAATTGACATTTTGAACCCAGGTTTGGGAAATTAGTAAAAACTAGAAGGATAAGGAATGTTGGAAAAGATCTAGGTTTTAAGGCTAAGAGCAAAAAAATTAGTTTGAACATACAGAATTTAAAGGATTTTCCAAACTGCTAGTGAAGAGGTACGATGCACAGTTAGAAATGCACTCTAGAACCCACGGGGCAGTCAGGAGTGGACATGCAGACTCTCGAGAGTGACCAGGTCAAGGTGGCAATTGAGTGTGTAAGACTGGGAGAGGTGACGAAGGGAGGGAGTATGGTGAGAGAAGAGACAAGGACTATGAGCAAATCTTTATAAAGTGTTTGTATTTCAAAGATGGTATCCGGAAGCAAAATTGGAAGAACTTGAGGGAGAAGGAACAGAGAGAGGAGTCATAAAGGTAACTCAAAAAATAAAGCCAAAGTAGTGCCCAAACTGGAAGGGTACCTTAAAGGAGAGGATATTCTAAGTAGGAGTTGCAAACTCAAGTCCCTTGAAACGTCAGGCAAATATTATTGAAGCCAGCCAAGTGTAAAATGATAAGAAAGGGTGGGACAGAGGCAAAATGAAATGTGTGTGCCCCACAAAAAGTCATTGACTTTAAAAGAAATACATTTTTTAAAACAATGTCCATATAGAAAATACACTTATAATCTTAATTTGGTCTACAGGATGCCGGTTTCTGATGTCTGGTCTAGAGTAAAAACTGATTCAGAGAGGAGAATTATGATGAAGTTGAAGAATACCATTGATTTGCAAATCATTGGTCATTGGTAACCTTAGAGATGTTTCATTAAGTGGTGAAGGCAGCAACCAAAGTATAAGATTTAAGGAGAAAGGGGGTGATCAGGAAACAAAAACCTTGTCCTATTTTATCAACAAACTAAGACTAGGAAAAATTGTCTCAGGTAGTTGCGAAGGCAGCCGGGGGCAGGTCGTAGCTGGTCATGGACAACAGGAGAATGACCAGGCTAATAGCCAATTATCCCGACTAGAGATAACAGAGAGCTGCATGAGACAAATACAATCATCAGAATTATGATTTGGAAACTCAAATAGTGAGTCGGCAGTGGTACCCAAGGGAGCAGAAGTCCAGCCATATTTAGTGGGTGGCATCTTGCTGGTTGGTAGGCTACTTCAAAAGTTGCCATCCATCCCACCTTGCCAGTCTCCCCAGAGGATTTTCAGTGAATAACTTACCTACAGATGGTGAAAGGAAGTTGCTAAATGGGCAATAGTTTGATCAACTGTTTGGGTGCTGGCATTTGGGGTTTTTTTGGGAGACACGAGTTGAGCCCAGTCGTGGACTGGATGACAGCAGCCATGGTGAAGGAGGTGCACTCCAGAAACAAAAGAGATGCTTGATAGACGTGAGCCCTGGAACAGGAAGGAGGGGATGGGGTCAGGGTCGTGGGTGGAGGGACTAGCTTTTGAGACAGAAAATGTCACTTCTTTCTCTAACTCTGGAGGGAAAGAGATGAGAATGCATGGAGATAAAGATACATTTGAAGTGGAGCAGAGACATATTGAATGAGCTTATCCTGGAAAGCTCTGATCTTTTAAGCACCAGGATAATCACGTAAAATATTGGGAAGGGCAGGATCACAGATTACCTGTGCCTGCCCGTGTTAGGTTATCCTGATGAAAAATGTGTAGTTTCCATAGTGCTAAAGAACAGTGACTCATGTTTCACAGTCTTCACAGCTGATTTCATGCTCTTTGCTTGGATTCAGTCGTTCAACAAAGATTTGTGGAGGTCCTACAATGCGCCATATGGCATAGTTTTTTAATCATTATTGTTTATTTTTATGACTAGAAAAGTAATATTTGCTCTTTGTGAAAACCTAAACAAAAGAAAAATGAATAAAATATCATTTAATCAACAAGTATTTTAGCCCCTATCTAGTGTCAGTTAGGTCGACAGTGGCAAACAGACTTGACTCTTGTCCTATAAAACTTATAATTTAGTGGAAGAAACTAAATTCTCCCCAAACCTTCCCCCATTATACTCCCCCCTCCCCCAGGTAAACACTCAATAGTTTTGTGTATATTCTGCCCAGTGTTTTTCAGATTTAATATAATTTGCATACTTTTATTACATTCTGACAGTTACATTTTTCATCTTTGCTAAGTAGAGATTAGGGTTGCTTCACGCTATATTCAGAGACTAATTTTGATGTTTTAGACAAGATGACCCAAAAAGAATGGCAGAGAAGCAGCTTGGAGCTGGAATGGATTTCAAAGATGACCCTGTCTTTACAATCTCTCCTAAAATCCTTTTATTCAAAGCTGTATAATCGAAAAGGTACATTTCATTTACATGAAGTAAAACACATTCATTAGTTTATTCCATCAAATTTTGAGTGCCTACTTTGAGCATGATGATGTTCTAAATACTGTTTACTCACCAAAGCAAATTTCCTTGAAAACCTAATTTTTCAGGAACAAACAAAACCTGTAGAGAAGAGCTAATAATAAATCCTATTGTGAAATCAGTATGCTCCAGGTTGAAAAGGGGAAATTAGACTTCAGAAAGGGAAAAGGAAGAGAAGGGGAGAGGAAATTTCAGCTGATTTGAAGAGTAGGTAGGCAGATTTCTTGATGTACTCCTAGCTGCAGTCATAAACCAACTTCTTAGTTTCATTCTTTGCATATATTGGGATGGTGGCTGTTTTAAAGTTACACAAGCATTTACACTATCAGCTATATCTGTGGGGAAAAAAGAGATTTACACATTGGAGAGCATGAGAATAAAGTGGATGCAAGATAGAATTTTACAAATTTGTTTATTCGTGGCTGTTGTAGTCCTTCCCACCCTTTATTTCCATTCAAAAGCCCATTTAAAAAAAAAAAAACCCATCTATAGGAAACTGCACAGTAAATGTGACGGTGATTTTGCTTACTCTGCTAGAGAGGAATGCAAGAAATAGCTACTGTATGTCACTACAATTTATGACATGACAGTGACAAGAACTTAAAGATACAAAATAGAACCCAACTACCCAAAGTTAAATAGAGGATGAGTTAAGAGTACATCATTTTGTTGATATTTCTATCTCTAATACTCAAAAAATTATTGCCCCTGCAATTTTCTCCATTTTTTACTTCCTAAAAATGTCATGTGTAATCCAGCATAAAATGGAGACAATTTGTGAACTTCTCACTCAGTTTGTTACCGTGAGACCAATGTTCCAAGGTCATCAAAGTTAAGTGCTTAAATAGTCAATGCATATCAGCTCAACCAATATTTACTGAGTACCCAATATTATGGCTACACTTCAAGAAGGTCTGGTTAGTTCTATGAGAGAAGTAATAAATACAAAAAAGTAGAAGAGACTAACTGTTGGCTGGGCAGAGCAGGTTGGTGTCAAACAATTTCTTTACATAGTCCTCACAAATCTCTTTGCTCTCCATCATCCTTATGAAGGAAAAATAAGAGTGATAAAGAGTAATAAACTAAGACTAGCAACGGAAATTTTTCAGGAAATCTTACACATAGGGTTCACACTGCCATGAAACAGTAAACATATCTAAGTGTTCTGTCTTGTTTGCTGCCAATGGAGAGGTTCATAAGAGGTAGAGACATTTATCCCAAAGCGTTTTCAGGAGGGATCTCAGGGACATCGTAGATTGATCCTTGCGTTACTCCCGGGGACCACTCTGAATTTTTCTTGCAAGATGGGCAGTAGGCACAGAGAAGAGACTATTTCTCTGCCCCCACGCCCCCCATAAGTATTTGGTTATTCTCAGGCAAAGGGAAGAGTTAATATGCCTTCAGGAGTGTGCCCACAAAATATCCTCTCACCCCTGTTTGTGTTTAAAGAGTAAAAACCCAGGGGCAATGAAATGTGGCTCTCTGTGTTCCAGCAATTCCTTCGTTTATACCATTCATTTATTCAAAACGAGCATTTATTGAAATGTACTGTGCATGAGGCCTTTGACAAAAGACAACAAGGTATATAGGGAAATATGATAGAGGACATTAGGGTGACCACAGAAATTAAGAATGCCTAGCCAGCACTTGAACCAGCAAGGGAGGGAAGGGATGCTGAGACTGGAAATGCAAGGAATCACATGAAGTCTGTAGATGTCTGTGTGTGTGTGTGTGTGTGTGTGTGTGTGTATTTTCCCAGGGAGAGAATGCCAAGTAAGTGGACAGAATACGCAATGTTTCAGGGACAAGTAAGTTCCGCTTGGCAAACTTCCAGTATTTCACAACTTCATCTTATGATACAATTTGTTATATTACAATTTGAACATTAGGTGTGGCGGGATTTACATAAGCATGTGTGCCTGAAGAATGAGCACACAAGTTGGGAAAACCAGCCCTGCTAGGTAAACACTGGCGAACTTGCTTCACGTGGACACTGTGGAGGAAACTTGGATCCTGAGCACTGTGGTTTTTACGTGTGTCCAGCTCTCTGAGATACTGCACGGTAAGTGCACGTAGGGGTTAACGGGGTGGACTCTGGAGACAGACGGCTCTGGTCCTGACCCTGGCTCTACCATTTACTAGCTGGGTAACACTTAGAAAGTGGGTTCACCACTTGAGCCTCAGTCTCCTATCTGTGAGTTGGGGACAGTAGTGCGTATCTTAGCCAGCACTGATGCTCTAGTGGGTAACATGAGGCGCTCTCACCACCGCAGCCTGGGTTCATTTCCCAGTCAGGGAACCTCACCACCCATCTGTCAGTTGTCGTCCTCTGGTGGCTGCGTGTTGCTGTGATGCTGAGAGCTCTGCTACCCGGATTTCAAATACCAGCAGGGTCACCCGTGGTGGATGAGTTTCAGCAGAGCTTCCAGACTAAGACAGACTAGGAAGAAGGACCTGGCCACCCACTTCTGAAAAAATCTGCCGTGAAAACCCTGTGAACAACAGCAGAGCGTTGTCTGATGTAGCGCCAGAGGGGAGAAGATGGTGCAAACAGACTGGGCAGGGTGCTGCTCTGCTGTCCACAGGGTCTCTAGGACTCAGAATCCGCTTGAGGTCACTAACAACAACAACAAAGTGCATATCTTAACAGATGATTATATTTGAATGAATTAATATATGTAAACAGCCTAAGACATTGTGTAACATGCCTCCAATGTAAATGTTATTTTTTTATTATTGTTATATGTTGTTTGTAGCAAAATGTGAAAAGAGAAAAATAAACCGTGTGATTTTGAGGAATGTATACCCTGATGGGATAGATTTTGCTTTAACTCACAGGGCCAAGTTAAAGCAAGTACATTTTAAAATAACTAAAATGGGGCTTCTTCTTTTTTTTTTTTTCTTAAGTATACCATGCCCTAAACCCAAGGGCCCAGTTCTGCTTGAGAACTGGTTTAAAATGTGACCCATTTTTTAAAGTTTCATATTTTATTATTTATCCCCTTGGAGCTCCCAACTTTCAAATAAAAGTGAATGTATTTCTTTTAAATAAGAGGAGGTCTGTGCTGTGCACACCCGAGCTCCTGAGAGTAGCAAGGGAATTGTGTTTCAAAGCAGCGGTTCATGCTCAGCCAGCGCCAAACGGAACTTAAAGCTCAAAGGGTTTGACTAAATTTAGAAACCACACTGTTGGAGTGGTTCTAAATTTGACAAAGCACACGAGAAGCTAACCAAAATTGGACATAAAATGATCTTATCTATTGTGACAACAGAAAGGACAAGATGTTATTATCCTAAATTTAGGAAAATCAGACCAACAACTATGAGTGAATTAAGGTTGAAATATTTGTATTCCAGAATAAAGAATTATCATGGTGACTGTTCTCAATGATTCTTCTAGTAAGGTATGAAGTAGGAAATACTGAAAATATAATCAAATTAAGAGGAGGAGAAAAAGAAAACTATTCCTTTGAAGTCTCTACAGCAATGCTTCCACTCTGTTTCAGTATTATCAAGAGTAGCTGATGTTTGGCACAATTCCTAAGATAAAGATTGAATTGTCCACCTGGCTCCCCATATCAGGTCTACGTATTTCATATGAAATATTACACAATGACGTGTGATCAAAATTGGTTTAGTTATTTGCCTTTTTCATATTTTTAAAATTTTGCCTGAAATTTTCAATTCTTGAAAGAAAACAATGTGTTTTAGCCCCAGAACACACCCTTGCTGCATTCATAACGCTGCCATCAAGCACACTGAGAAAATCTACCAATTTTCTTTCCCAGGGCAGACATTTCAGGCTAACTCAGGAAAGGTCAGATTAACTGCTAATACTAGCGATGCACTTATGATGATTGTGATACAATTACCTTTAAGAAATAGTGAACCACGTAAATGCAAATAATGTAATTTTCAATTTCATTGCAAAGAAAAATATAGATGGTGGCATTCATTAAGTTTTTCCGACAGTGAAATGTCAGAAAGTGAAATGTGATGGGGCTTTAAAAATTATAGCAAGACTGTATTTTACTAATGTGGAAGCTACAAAGGCGAGTTCATTTAGAGTCAAGTCAAAGGTGAAAGTAATGTATTTTCTGAAAGGAAGAAAATGGCCATTTTTTTAAACCACTTTATGGGGTGAACCAACCTTTAAAAGAACTACTTGAGCTTCGCTGTGCGTCCGTGTCCCTCACACCAGCATGCAGTGTAACCACCTAACTTTCCTAAGACCCTCGATTGAAGTAAGAACTCCATCAGTTCAGAATGTACACAAAAACAAGTATCACCAATAGAAACTAAATTTTAAAATCGTGGCCTTTTTGAAAATTGTATTTTTTCTGATCAGTAAAAATTCTGATTTTTATAACATGCCTACTAAAATTCAAATGGAGATGTCAAAAGGATTAAAACTCCCCCTCAACCTTTGCAAGCATATATTTGACATTGAAACCAATGTAGTTTTAGAACAGAAGGATTTAGTTTTATTCCACATAATGAGAAAGCTGAAACCCAAACGTTTCTATTGTGCATCTACTTTACTTCGGAAAATAATTTGTTACAATGTTCCAGGAACATTAATGCATCAATAAATTAAGTTTGGATCATGAATTTATACTGGAAACAGGACCAAGTCTCTGTGTTTTCTGGGGATTATTTATCTCTAAGTTTATCACACAGTATTTGAACCTGGTATAAAGAGCCTAAATTAAATCATGCTGAGTAATTGGAGGTGATTGCAGATCATTCTTTCCTGCCTATAGGTGGGTAAAAACATTTTATTTTAGGATTAAGAAAAGTATGTTGACATTTTTCTTATCACGGGCATCAATCATTTTCATTATAAAGACTTAGAATATACAGATAAGTGAAATAATGACAGTGTGTCCAGAGACAACTAATATTAATATAATTTGGAGGGTATAATTTTATTCATGTTTATAATTTGATTTTTATTGAATCCAATCAGGGAGAGGGAAACCACACAATGATTTGAACAGGAAACGTTTACTATGAAGATTTTCAACTGTAACAGAGGACTGGAGCAATGAGAGATTTGCTAATAGGCACTACAAGACTTCTAAAGAACATAGGAAGAGCCAATATAAGGAATAGCCACTACCATGACCACGGGCCCCCTGCTATCACCCAAGGGAGGGAGCAAGGCGAAGCTGCTGGCTTCCATCCCCTGCAGGTCCAGGTACACGAGCAGCCACGTGTGCTGAAGAGTGTGATTTGTTAAATGACTGCGTGAATGAGTGACTCACCTTCCTTAACCAACACTGCTTATCAGCCTCTAATAGACGATCTTCCTTTCTCTTAGCGTTGCTTCAGACTCTTCTTTATCCCATGCTATCCTCTCTCCCTGGGGATTTCTTATCTCCCATGGCCACAGAACCTTGGTAAAATAACACAGGAAATAATTGAGTGGAATTTCCGAGAATTTAAGAATATGAGTCCCTAATTTTCCCCAAATCTACAACAGTACCTAACATGGTGACGGCACTCAGTGAATATGTGTTGAATAAATAAATGAAAATGTACATAAAGTAAAAAAAAAAAAAACACATTCAAAGGACATTATTGTGAAATTTAGGACACTGGATATGAAAAGATGATACTAAAAGACTTCTAGGGAGATAAGCTGGATAACATATGAGGGGAGCTAGAAACATAATATTTAGACTTCTGAAGGAAAATTAATTTCAATCTAGAATTCTATGCTCCATTAAAAAAAATGAGAGGAGAAAAAATGAATAAAGCCAAGTTCAGATATACTAGATCTCAAAATAAGTACTTGTGATACACACTTCCTTAGGAAGATATACTTTGCCAAAACAACGGAGTAAATAAATAAAGAAGACATAGAATCAAGGAAAAGTAGTTTCACAACAGGGAGCAATGACAAGAATTCCTGGGCTAATGGTGAGAGAAATTCCAAGACAGCAGACATGCTGCAGTCCTAGAAAGCTCCCAGACTATATGAGAACGTGAACACCACAGACTCCAGAGTGAATATCTCCAGGGAAAAAGGAGAAACTGATAAATTAATGATACATTACCTGTGTGACTGACCATAAGCAAACATAAACAAAACTGTTTTCATAGGTATTTTAGTGTTTGGGATTTAGCAATCAAAGAAGAAAAGGCAATTATTAACTCCAGGACAAACAAAGAGTTGTTTAAGTAAGGGTATAAATCCTAGTAAATTACTTGGCTCAGAAGTGAACAATTCTAACACAATCAAGAAAACAAACAAAAAACAGTGAAACACTGAAATATAATTTAAATAAAAATTGTGATATAATTTTATTGAGAGGAGAGAGAGAGGAGAGGTCAGCATTTGATATCATGGTGCAACAGTGCTAATTTTAATATTATGTTATAGGAAGTCATTGATAGCAGTAATACATATTCTTTAATAATAAGGAGACTGAAGAAAGAGATAATACAAATCTTTTTCTATTTTATTTTAGTAGAAATTTTTATTTCTACTATTTTTCTTAAGCCTCCTTATTATTAAATAATGTACATTACTGCTATTATTGACTTTGTATTATGTAACATTAAAATTAGCACTTTTGCACCATGATACCAAATGCCCACTTCTCCTTTCTCCCTCCTCTCAATAAAATTATGTCACAAATCACAATTTCACAATTTTTATTTAAAGTACACTTCAGCATTTTCTTTTTCTCTCTTTTTTTCTTTTTTTTTTTTTTGCCTCTGAGGACCACTTCTTTTTGTTATAATCTTGAGTTGTTAATTGATTTTTTTAAAACTCTGACATAAATAACTTCCATTTTTTTTAATTAAAAAGTTAAAATTTTTTTTTAATGAAAGCAATGGTTGAGAAAGAGGTTTTCTAGAAGATAACAGGAGCAAATAGGAAGAAATGTTGAAGGACACAATTACTGGTTTCTGGGGTTCCATCGCTCAACTGAAGTGTTTCAATAAGATTTCTGTTGATTTTTATATCACCGATCTTCCCCTTTAATCCCATCCTTCACAGAGCTTACAAAATTATCTCCTAATCACAGATCTGGTCATTTACTTCCTCACTCGAAAGCCCCAAACAACCACTGAGTGACCACATTGACTCCTCTATGGGGCATTGAAGTCCCGACCAGTCTAACTCCAACCAAACCACCCAGGTTATTTCTTATTAATCAATGTCATAGTCTCCATTCCAGGCATAAATATTATTTTCTCATCTCTAAGTAAGATAAGCCTTTCACACTTCTATCAATTTTCACGCTAATTTCTAGGCCTGGAGAGCCTGCCCTTCTCGCACTCTCTCTCCTTCTCCCTCCCATGTTTCTACACACAGAAACCCTGTAGGCCCAGGAAGCCTCTCCAGACACCTGAAATGACATATTATTCTTTTCCTTCTGTGTTCCCATTGTGCACTGAGTCTCCATTACAGCACTCGCAATGTTCTGTTTTGGATTACAGTATATTTTGCCATTTGTTAGAAGAAATTCAAGACCCAGCAATCAATTGTTTAAGGCTTCAAATTACTCATAAAATTATTCCAAAAGTTCTAAGAAAACTTATTTTTGAATAATTTATTCAGAAATAATTAAGAAAGCCCTAAATAGAATTTCCCAAATATGTTAGAACGAAAAATTAAGTACATTAAAAAAATTCAAGGTCTCAGTGGCAATATTGCTAGCAGCCTTTTTACTAGCAAGATAATACTGGATTAAGTGGAGGATACAGAAGTGAGCAAATATGTCTAATGCAGGCTGGAGATCTTTTTATTTTAGTGCTTGAATTTTTTTTCTTAACTTTCATCCTTGATTTTTGTGTGTGTGTGAGATCAACCCTGTGCTAACCTTTGCCAATCCTCCTCTTTTTTTTGCTGAGGAAGCCTGGCCCTGGGCTAACACCCATGCCCATCTTCCTCTACTTTATATGGGACACCGCCACAACATGGCTTGACAAGCGGTGCATCGGTGCTCGCCTGGGATCTGAACTGGCGAACCCTGGGCCAACGAAGCTGAAAGCGAGCACTTAACCGCTTGCGCCACTGGGCGGCCCCCTCATTTTTCTGTCTTCTTAACTCTGTGAAACGTTCTATACAGTTCAGGAAGGATAGTGATCTACAAATAAGGAAACTGCTAGATTTCTCTCCTTATGCACTCCGTCTCTTTATCCTCCAATAACTTACCAGTTGGCCAAATAAATCAACTCTCACGTTTGGGTAAGAATACTTTTCAAAATAGTCCACTTGGCCTTGTAATGACAAACTCGTCAATAAGAGGAAACTGCACATTTCCCTGCTGTAGGTGTGTCAAGTACACCCACAACAGATGCGACCAGTGTGCCACGTGCTGCTTCCCAAAGCTCTAGCTGCCAATCAAAAATGCTTATTAGAGGGGAGGGGAGAATTTTCACTCCACTCATTTTAAAATCCTCTCCCGAAAACTTAAGGAAACAAAGCCAACTTTGACAGATCAGTGTTGAAAGAAGAAATTAAATGTGCTATGATCGTTGCTTTTAAAAATTAGGAGCGTCCAGATTATGTGTAACTCAACATTTTCTGAATTGATTTTTACCACCCTGCTTAGTATGAATAAATTGGATCAACACTTTCATAAATACCAGATAGCAAACTATTTGAGACGTAAAAACATTTGAATCACAGAAATTACAAAATGAGTAACCAGTAAATAATCTCAATATAAATTATTTATCAATAATCATTTTAAATATCTCTGCAACCATTTTCCTATTTTATAAACATCTATACTGTATACCATCTGCTGATACTTGGTTTAATTCATAAAAAGACTATATTTAAATCAAAATGTAAGTGACAGAATCAGAACAAAGAGAAAGGGAAGGAGAATAAACTGAATAAATTCCAAATATGACTTCTAAAGGCAGACAATATAAAAGCTATAATCTTAGTTTAAGCCTTACACTCTTTAAACACAGTAATTACAGGACATCTGCTGGGAACACAGCTTTGCTATTGGATAACATTAATTGCCCTGTAATATTTCCTGACACTCCCCAAAATATGCCCCATTGCTAATAATTCATTCACATTTCAGTACCATTATTAGCTACTAATTCAGACAATCAAGATAAAGACAACGAATGGATGACCTTGAACAATTATCCACTCAGTGCACAGAATTTATTTTGAGCTTTCAGAGATCTAACTGCTTTCCTGAGACTGGGAATTGCAATCGCAAATCAAGCAAATGCAAAGAAGGGGGAAAAATTTGTGCCATAAACCTAAGATTCCTGCTTGATATTCTTAGAACATTGATAAAACCTATCCGTATATTACGCTTTCTATAAGAAAAATAAAAAGAAGTATGAAGTTCAAGCAAAAAACAGGTTCTCTTTATAATTAAAAGAGACAATTCTGTCATGGATAGTCAAGTGTGTATTCAAACAGTTGTTTCTTTTTTATTTCAACCTGTGAGAACATTTAAGAGTCACATAAATTTAGAGCCAGAAAAAACATTCACTTCTCACGGCAAAATGGTGGGAGTTTAATGGACAGCTCCTCAGGGGGCTCCTTTTGCAAAATATTTTAAACACAGTCTGCCAAGTTCACACTCCCTCCTCCTCATCACCTCCTTCTTTCTCAAGAAATTTGAATTTTTAAAGAAATGTTGTACTCTTGGCCTTTTCTAATATGGAATGCATTAAGAGAAAACCCATAAATAAATGCTTACATATGCTCGTGAGAAAGAAAGCAGACACCTCAAATTGATCTATTTGCCAACAGAGGGGAGAAGGAGCAGCCGCAACTAAAAACTAAGGCAAAGGAAATAATAAACGATATGGGCCAGCCAGCCTCCTCACTATATTTCTTGGATGTTGGGGAGCATATTCTGGTTTGGTGGCCCAGTTAGAAATACAAGAAGAAAGAACGGAGAATAATGGATCAGGCAGGAGCAATTCCTGTTGAGGAAAGAACGTTAGCGTTTTTTCCACAATCTGAAAATCCCAGCAAAGAAAGTGGAAATGTACACTGATTTAATGTAAAATCCCAAAAAGAAAAAGTAAAGTTTGAATTCCCTCTGCAACAGGAGACTCTAGAAAACAACTGCCGCAGCATTACAGAAATGAGGAAAACATGGATCTATCTAAAACAACTTTCATCTGTTGGAGCCTCTGATTCTTCCTCCTTCTCCTCCTCTTCTTCCTCTTCTTTTAAAATGTTATTCCTCTCATGGACTTTATTATAGTTAAAATTGACAATATGATCATTTTATCTAATGTTTAGAGAAAAAGTCTTAGAAGATGATTATTTCTAATTGTGTCATATTCCTCCCCCACCCCAGTGTAAGTCCAACAGATTTCAGAAGGTTTTCTATTGTATTATTTTTTTCACATAGGAAACTCAAAAATATGAATTGTGGAAGCATTCCTTTGTATACCTTCGGTTGAAGGTTTTAATTTTAACTATTTAAGCTTAATAAAAAAATAAAATAGATTCATCCATACAACCCTCACCTACCATGTATTTTTTAATTCCTTTTTTGTGTGTGTGCAAATTTTCACTGCTTTGGAGGATATTTTGCACAGCATTAGAGAAGCTTACATTAGAACGCATGTTGTATCGTAAAGAAAAACCTTCCTAAGATTGCAAAAAAAAAAAACCAAAAAAACAAAGAAACCCTATCTAAATGATAAAGAAACAGAAGTGTAAGAAAGCTGGGAGTGCGAGGTTGAGGAGGAATCTGAGAACATTCACTCCCTAACACCTGATCAGAGGGACGTAAAATAAACAGCGAAAAACATGCTCCAGATCAGCCCTGACGGAGCCTAAGATGATAACTCACCTCTGTGAGATTTCCCTAAGCTCTGAGACGGTTCTAGGATCACTCGTTGTGCAAAGCACTGTACAGGACAGAGTGGGCAAATAATTATCAACTATCTATATTTTGGGCCCTATACTAGGGGCTTTTCATAAAACAGGATTCCCTATGAGGACATTACATTGCAGGTAGAGTGACAAAACAAATACCCAATATAAACTGAGTTTCCTTCACTAGCCTCGAGGTAGGTGTTAATAGGGTCACTGTCTAATATGTACATTTATACATTTATTTACAAAAAGCAGAATTCTCAGACTGCTTTCTTCAAGGTTTCATCTTGATCTTTCTAGAAAACCCAGAGGAGAGTCTTCTCCATTCTTCGCACAGTCCTCGCGTGTTCTTGAATTCCTGCCCTCCCTTCCTCCACATTTCTCCTGGGCCCTTAATGTCCCTGGAAGGTGGGGTCTCCCCTCTACCATCAGCCTCTGAACTCCACGGGAAAATCCAAGATCCATTCCAAGGACATGATCTCCCCATGCTCTCCAGAGAGCTCAGCATCAAGGCTCCCAAGATATTCTGGGATTCCTTTCGCTCTTCCCGCTCTAAAGCAATGGGAGAAATGCCCTGTCCTTCCCTTCTTCCACGTTGCCCCACTCATTAAGCTTTGCCTTCTCACAAAGCCCCACATGGAAAATGGTGTCTTCCCTTAGGACTCAGACATGAGTTCATTCACCAGTACTACTGCCCGAGAGCAGACCACAAGCTATTCTCTCCATGTTTCTTCCTCTGCTGGGTGGCTCTATGCAAACATTTTCCCTCTACACAAATGTCCTCATGTAAATAGTAGTGCATGCTTATTGTGTTTGAGGTTCTTTACATCTCTTATTTGATCCACAAAATAAGCAGATGATGTAGGTGGTCCCATTATCCCCATTTTATAGAAGAGAAACTTAGCAAAGTCTAGTGACTTGGCTAAAACCACCCTGGTGGTAAATAGTGGCTCACTGGCCTCAAATATTATGCAAATTTTATATCCTACTCTCAATGGACAGTCCTAAAATTCTCTAGATTCCTAAAATGGACAAAATTTGGAGTAAGTTGGGATGTCCGCCACACATTCCAAACTATGGAAAACAATGTAAAAGATTGTGCTGACAATAGGCATCCACAGAGCAAGGTGTCAAAGTGAGGGTAAGGCAGCTCCAAACTCATGAGGGGCTCACGAATCCTGATTTTATTGAATCCAGCTACTTGTTTTCCCTGGAATTACTATCCATTCTTGGGCATGACTCAGGTCAGATGAGGACCTGCACATTGCTGTGTCTAATCCGTGAGCCTCCCGTTGTAGCCCCTTTATTGCAGAAGCAAATTTGGGCGTCACCATCCTAATCTAAGAACTTGAGCCAGCAGTGATGCAGCAAAATGACTAAAGGCACAGCTCCTAGAGACAGCTCTGCCACTTAGGATCTATATGGCCATGAGCAAGTTACTTAATGCTTCCTCATCTATAAAATGGGTCACATAGTGGTATCTCCATCACAGATGTGGTAGGCAAATTAAACAAGTTAGCGTGTGTAAAGTGTTTAGAGCAATATCTGGCCCGTGGTAAAGGCTTTAAGTATTTTTAAAATTCACATTTGGAAAAGACACCTGGAGCTGCTCAGTTGGTTCAGACCAGCAGGTGTCTCCTCGTTTTTCTGGGCTCTAATTTAGCTCTGCTCTTGATAATTATCCAAAGTGAAACATCTTGCATGGTGCATTGAGAATGGGGAGTAGGAATGAGTTTCAGACCACAACTGTATTTTATTTATAACTTTGGAACCCACTAAATCTCATACCAAACCCACATATTCTTGCTATTTGATTTCCATTTACTCTTGGCAAGATATCCATTTCTCCATATAAAGAAAAAGCTCCAGAATAGATAACTGCATATCAAATATCTAACTCTTGCAAAATAGCATTCTGGTCAGAGGAAGGTAAATTAATCAGACTCATGGCGATTAAATCTCTTTGAAAATGCCCAAAAAAGAAAGAAAAAAAAAAAACTGGGAAAAGTGAACAAGGGCTTTGTAGAAAGCCGTTTTTGGACAAATCCTAAACAGCACTCCACAAACTCATGAGATGCCTTGGACCTACTTAAATGGATGCTTTGTTGAGCTATACAATTGTGTATCACTTTAGGGACACTCAAATACTTTTGTATGTAATTTGCTTTTGCATGATTTTATTAAAAGAAGAAACCCTAAGTGAATTTCTTTTCATATTTGCATAATAAAAATATTAATATCCATTTAAAGGTCAATTCTAGATGGGCATTTGCCTATTTTAAATGGTATTTGTATGCCAAGAATTTAATACCCCTAACATGTTTTCTGATAGAAGAATTGAAGACATTTCTCTACTAAGTTATTCTGAATATGGCCCTTGTTTGGAAATAACCTGAAGTTCATTGTAGAGATTTTAGGATGTTACTATTTTGGGAAATAAATGACCGCATTGGTCTATAGCCCACATTCCATTTTATCTGGAAAATTATATGCCACAGGCCACAAGGCATATTTTTTCTTAATAAATGGTTGTGCAATGTCATGATGTTCACTGCGTGTAATTCAAGACAAGGGGGTGTCTTCCTTCCAGAAGAAGTAAAATCTCTGGAAAGGTACTTAGTAGTGTTTTCCATTTTTTCCCTTCTTTAATTTTTTAAAAATAACTATCTGTTTAAACTGAACTTGTTTAGATTAAATTATTTCTGCAGTTTTGATTTTTCCTTCTCAGAAACCCGAAAGTTTTTCAGCGAAAGTTCAGGTCCTAGTTTAAACTGCATACTTCTGGTTTTCCCACATTTTAGTTCAGATGTTGAGCCAAGCTCAAATTAGATTCATATTTTCTGTTCTTTTCTTTAAAAAATTCCTGCAAACTCTATATGGTTATAGATTATGTTTGTTTAGAAAAATTTGGTGAGACTAAAAAGATAAACTGTACAATATGAACCTCATAATTTAGTCTACAAAATTCCCTTTAAATCATTGCCATTTAAAAAAGTTAAGTAAAAATAAAATGAATCAAGGCTAGTATGCAGATAAGTGAATTTATTTAAATAAGGAACTCTAAAGAAAACATGACTTCAAACAAAATTACCATTTTGCATCACAGATCCCATTATTGTTGAATATTCAACGTGTTTGACCAACCTTCAGTAGCACCTAATGCAAAGAAAGGTTTGTGTGATCTTTTTATGAAATATTTATTTAGGAAATGAAAGCATAGTTCCATTTATTAATTTTATTCTTCAAGTTTAAGTAATTTGGAAATATTCAAATTTTATTGTTTTATCTAACAAGTAATGCTGTTCTTTGAGGTCATATCTTGAACTACGGGCATGTGAATCACACAATGCCTTTGATACAACAATCTCATGAGGCTTATTCTCAAAGTATGAGCTACGTGGCTTTTAGAGACATCAGATTCCCATTTCTCATCTTGAACCTGAGGTTGCCGGATACCAGATGAGTAAGCTCATGGGATACCAAGTATAGGAGTTTGTTGCCAATAGTGTAGGCAACTGTGAACAGATCAAATGGGCCAGTTGAAAGGACACCCAGTAGAAGGAAGTCTCTAAAGTTAGAAAGGCAAGACCCAGGTTCAAATCCCAGCTCTACCATCTGTCGTCTTTACCCGTATTACACAGTATTAGGAATTACTGTCATTTTAAGTCTGTGCACTAGAGTAAAATTTGTTAAAAGAGACTCTACACTCAAAATAAATCTGTATCTGCATGTGAGAAAACCAGGCCAAGGGAGGTTGGCTGGGTCTCATGATAGGGCACAGGAGCCCTCTGGTCTGGATGCTGCAGAAAGTGCGAAGTGAATGCGGGGATCCTGACTGAACGACATAGCTGAGAGAATGGGGTTGATAGCAGGCGATAAGAAAAAGCAAGTTTGTCTTGAAATAGAACCCAATCAAGTTTTGATGAAGTCTACAAAGAAGATGGATATAAACATCTTTGTGAAGAAAGCGCCTAAAAGCAATAATTAGTTACAACTTATAAAACAATGTAAGCATTCTCACCTAATTAAATTGAGCACTGGCAGGGACAAATCTTATAAGCTGTTATTGATACATAAGTAAAAATGCAGTAAATTTTATCACAGAACGAATTTGATCCCTGTACTAGGGGCAAGACGTACTCATCCCAGAGCGTTAAAATTTGCAAAACATTACATAATGTGTGTGCATGTGGTTTTATTTTATTTTCTAAAGTTAGTTATTATGGTCTTAGTGTTTCACATACTTATGTCAATGCATATTTGCTGTAATAAATATCTATTCAGTAGATACTATACACCAAGCACCATATTAAGTATGAGGGATGAAAAAACATTAGTGCCTGCTCCTGAGGAGCTCACAATATGTTTAGCAAAGACAGGTCATAAACATACATAAATTTACACTGTAATGTATTACATACTCCAATAGATTTATAAACAAAGTGCTATAGGAACACAAATGGGGAAATAATCTTGATTGGGCAAGAGGAGAAGGAGTTTTAAAAAATACCCCAAGAAGATCTTTGATGTGAGCATTGAGGAATGGAGAGTATTCTATGCATTCTAGAATCATAAAATATTACTGCTAAAAAGATGTTAGCAATTATTTGGTTCACTTGCCTCATTTTAAAGATGACAAACACGAGACTTGGAGCTGTTAAGTGATTTGCTGAAAGGCATTGAAAGTAAAAGGCAAAGAGGAATAGAGTCCAGGTTTCCAGGTAGCTGGACTTTCTATTTCACAAGGGACTAGGTCCCCAAGTCAGTGCCGTTCTTCACAAGTCCCACCCCTATGTCCAATTCAGGTTGGTTAGTATAGGTTCATTATTGATCAAAAAAGACACTAAAATCTCTATTCAAAGGAGACAATGATTAAAGCAAAAACCTAGATGTAACATTCTTAGTCAGTGTTTTAAGATATTCCCATTTACTTCGCTTACTAGGAAATATGGTATTGTTTATCTAGACACTATTTAGTTTGGTACAAAAAGTATAATACTATTTACCTTTTTATTGAAATGCCAGAAATCCTTAAATGGCAAGTGTTATGTATTCTTTAAAACATCCTTTGAAACCCATAACCATCTGATACCTACTTGCTAGGGTCTGGTAACTTTGAATTGGGCCTTTTGCCATTTCGACAGATGGTCAGAAATATAAGCAGCCAAAATACCATAGACATGCACTGATTGTGAAAGTTCGGAGTGTGATTCTCGGCTTAATCACCCACATGGCTTCTGATGCTGATTTACACGATAGTGGTTAGAGAGACGAGTGCGGTACAAATGGCTCTTCACTTGGTGGCTAGATATAGATGTCCAAAATCTTCTGCTGCCTTGTAGTTCTCTTTATGGATGGTCCTATGCAGTTTTAAAGCCACAGAAAATTGCATTTTGAATATCTGTAGACCTCCATATATTTTAAGCGTATGCTTTTATTTGGACGTACCTTAATCCCAGAGCAGCCGCACAGCAAATTTGGCCCTCAAGTATGGAATGTCGCCATGTTATGCTCTCAGATAGACTGAACAGGACATTGATAACATTTAGATTTAATGTTTTTCTTACAATAAATAAGTATTATTGCAAGTTTGAATGTTTGAAGTTTAAGATGCAGTTGATTGGATTATGTTTTATTTTTTGCAGGGGAAGATTAGCCCTAAACTAACATCTGTTGCCAATCTTTCTCCTTTTTTCTCCCCCACCCCCCACCACCCTACCCCTGCAAAGCCCCAGCACATAGTTGTGTATAGTTGTAAGTCCTTCTGGTTCTTCTGTGTGAACCACCTCCACAGCATGGCTACTGACAGACAAGTGGTGTGGTTTCTTGCCCGGGAACGGAATCTGGGCCTCCGAAGTGGAGCATGCCGAACTTTAACCACCAGGCCATCAGGGCTGGCTAAGTTGATTGCATTATTGACCAAATTTGTACATAAGGTTTTAATGGATTAACAAAATGGAGAAATGGATCTTCACATTATTTTGGCCATTTGAAATAATGAAATTAGTTTGGCCATATGATGATCAAATGGCAATTATGAACTGCTCATTAATTAGCTGTTATAACAGCACAAACATAACCATCTATGGGTCAGTTTGGTAGAGACTATGCTTCTTCATTATGTCACCTAGATGGTCTTTTTAAAGAAGCCAATGACTGAGCTCAATTTCATTCTCACTTTCAGTATAACTAATATGAATACAGTTAGTCTATTAATTAAATGCTGATATAGTTATTAGTATCAGTGGATACGTTTTGATGTATACTGATCATATAATGCATACTAGTATAATTGTAATGCATGCTAAAGTGTATAATTTGTTATCATCAAAATTGTCAAATTTTACAAATGCTTCTTTTGGTTTCCATTAAGTGTGATTTTTATTTTTTTTTCAATCATTAATGAAAAATGGTTTAATATTTCAACAGTTATTCTGACACAGAGCACCACAAAGTATCTATTTTTTCCCCATTTAATTCTAACACATTGATTATGATTAAATAATAATGTTAATGTGTGAATGTTAGGGAATCAGTTGGGAAATAAAATTTAGTATCTTTTATATTTTCTTCTTAAACAAGAAATTATATAGTTTTATGATGCATCGTACTGTGGAATCTTGTGGGATAATGTGTGGAGCACATTTAAACAAATGACAAGGATCATTAATACTTTCTGTAAAATTACCATGCACCAAAGAAAATAACCATACTCATTGATCTTTCCCATCAGGGAATGAAGTAGGAAAGATGATTGGCATGGCTATTTCCTTGTCTTCTTCCAAATGCAAGGACAATCTCAATCACTCAACTCCTCCATTCTTTCCCCAGTTTGAAAAATAGTGTGTGGGGGAAGATCTGGCACATCACATGGAATATAAATGATCTTTACTAATCTTTCGTTCCACCCACCTGCCCTTCAAAATGAGACATTTCTTGATTGGTTATTTAAGTACAGTGGCCATTCAAATGTAAATAGGGGTCTTCTGCACTTGAACTCACAGTGACCCACCTCAGAGCCCTTAATAAATAGGTCATAAAGTAAATTCTTTAGAACCAAACAAAGAAAAGCATAGCCGATCTAGATTTTCACATGTAGCTCAAATCTTTACAAGTATATGAAGGTTCAGTCTTCCACTAGTTGGGTGAGGTACAGGATTAGAAGAAGACTGTTTCGTTTTTCAATCTTTTCACCTTTGGTTTCTCCTTTTGGCTAAACTGGAAGAAAACAATTTTTATATTTGTTTTTCTAATAGCGTGTTTTCCTTAACTCAGTCTCTACATCTACTGTGGATTGTAACACGACGTATGGTAGCAAAAGGATTTCAAGGATTGACTGGGTTCTCTTGAGAGGAAATAAACAATTGCTCGCAAGAGATATGTATAAGAAGTATGTATAATATTAATACACATATTAATGTTAATTATATATACATATAACATCAATTTATAAGTATCTATTCTCTGTAGTTTGGCAATTTTACTGCTTTGGAATATAAAAACATAAAAGGTATAGAAGTATTGATAAAGTTCTAAATCTTTATCAAGAAAACTTGGAGGATTTTTCCTAACAAATTTGGGGGCAGAGTCGATGATATATCCTTGTGGGACAGTTAGTACATATAAATAAAACAAGAGAAACATAACAAAATTATCACGCTAGTCCACTGTAACACTGTGCCTTATTTTAGGACAGTTTCAAGTGGATGATCTTCCTCTAGTTGCTCTCCAGACAAATGAGAAAGTGAGGGCCTTCTCTTGGATACTGAATAAACAGAAGAGAGGAAAACGCTTCAGACGAACGTCGATTTATTTCCAGATGATCTCTTGTGCGCTAAAATTGATTCTTTTTGTTATAGCGAAAAGGAATAAAGGTCAGGAATTTCAAGGGCTGTGGTTTACATCAGCACAGCTAATGACACAGCTATAATACCTACATACGAAGTTTGCGTCTGTGTGATGTTACATCAGAATCAAGAAAGAAAATGGAGTGTCAAACGATGATCTTTTAAAAGTCCTTCTACCATAGCTCACAACCCTCTTGTTCACTAGCATTATGAGAATGCCATAAAATGCCACTAATTTTATGTTTTAATGACAAACAACGTTAAGCTTAGAATAAAAATATTTTTCCTACCTGGTAAACTGTTTTTTTCTCTATTTCTCTTTAGAAAGGGGAAGCCTTAGATTGCTAACATTAATATATAACATAGGCTAGGTATTATTACAAGCATCCAAATAGCCGATATTTGACGGAAAATGCTCACGATGTTCTCACAACATATTCCCAAGAAAAGAATGTATGAACATCCTAGCAGGATTTCTGAGTTTTATCAATACTTCTACTTGACTATAAGTAGGAAGACAAATGGAGGGGACTGCAAAAATCTTGAGAGCAAAACCACCCCATTCTCTGATGTCATCTCATGCATCTTTATTCCTTGGCTACTCATGTCTCATAACTTGACCAGGCAGATCCACCTCTGCTGTCTCAATAAAAGAACAAGAAGGGCAACCAAATTTTAAAATGAATGAATGAATGAATCTAAGATTTTTGACATAGACAATACTAGTATATCTATTAAGTATCCTATTCTATTCCCCAGAAGTCAAGAGATGAGTCACTTTTCTTGTTATTGGGCCTCATCTGATAATCAAAGCAGCACAGTTAGTCGCATCTCACTGTAGATTCATCGTGTCCTTGTTTATAACCTCTGTGTCTGTGTCTGATCTTGTGTGAGGTCCTACAGTTCCCTGATCATAGCATAGTATCTTCTATTGATTGGCTAGAGCTCACCGTCACATGTGAGGGTTGTTGATCCTCTGGCAATTAACATCTCATTGGGGTCAACTGAGGTCACTGATGGACCTTAAACTCCAGATGTTGTGAATTTGGTCCTTTGAAAATATTAATTTTCATTAGTTTGTGATTCCATCAATTTTTTCTTGCTTAGCTTGAGTGTCCCCTGAGTACCAACACCACCTCCACCCTGATTTTTTATCTTAATATATCACTTTGGGTGAAATATATTTGTGTGAATTAGATTTTGAGCATCCTTAGCATGATGAATTTTTCGCATTGTTTCTGGTTTCTTGAATTCTCTGCGAAAGCATAACTCAGTTTGTACTCTTGAGTTTACTAATTATTCACTATGTTGCCTAATGGGTCTATCATTCCAAATTTTATTATATATTTATGTAGCAATATAGCTTTTTATAGACAACCAAGGAGCAACAGTACAAAGCAATTATCAATTCAGTTGTTGGTTTCACCTCTTCCAAATTTCTTATGCATCAAGAATATGTGTACTAATGGTTCCTCATTGCTTTTAAATGGTTCACTGCAAAAACACTTAGCACTACGGGTCTTGGATGAATTTCATTTCTTTTTTCACGGGTTACTGTGTCTTGTGCCACACGTGATTATGCCATAAGCAAAATTTCTTAAAGTTACTTTTAAACATGCATTGAAATTTTAAAAATTTAGATTCAGGAAAAACCCTGATGTTCTTGGAAGTGTGTTGCTGTGAGAATTGGCAGACATAACTTACACATGTAATTAATATTTAATAAGTGAATTTTGAAAATAGGTATGAGTAAATGAACTTTAGTCTACTGTGTTTCCCATTCACTAGGCGTTTCTACTTTAATGAGATCTTTTGAATGAAACTCCAAACATTAAACTATGTTTGCTTCTTTTATCATTATCATGCTATTCATAGGATGATATAATGGCAAATACTTTCTTTCAGAATCTGGTATATCTTTGTGTGAATTTGTAGGGTTAATAAATTAAGAAATGTCTTAAATTCTAGTAGCATTTCAGGGATGTATCTGCAGCTTTAAACTGGAGAGTTGGTTTCAAAATCATGTTGAGAATTACCCAACTACTCCATCTCTTTCTCATTTCCAGCTTGGCTCATCACTACACAGTTGCCACATTTGGTTCTTTCTAGACGTCCTCGAGGGACGTGGATGCATCCATGTCCCATCTGATGACTCATCAGCTTACATGGAAAACATACGTAATGATATATGTGTATGGACACATTGGGCACGAACATTTACATGTACATGTAAAGACAAACTTTTATAATTTAACCTTCATTAACACAACTTTAAAATGTGAAAAACCATACCTCTGTAAGAGTGAACTTAAAGCAGAAATGGCCTCATTTGTTAATACTTGTTTTTCTATCAGTGGGAAGAAACCACATGCCAGAGAATTAAACTGCAGAAAGGATTCACATTAGTACTGAATTTAATCTTCATTTAAAAGTAGCAATGGGAGTGAAGGGTGTTCATAGAGGAAGAGGGAGTAATATGGCAGAGCGTGAGGCACCTAAAGAACTTTCCAGGCCCCCCAGGAACCTTTTGCCTTATTCCTTTTAAAGAAGCAAAGACAATACTTAAGTTTTCCAATGCCCATGCAATACTTATAACTACCGTTTCTTCAGCACCTCTCATGTAATCTTTATCACCCTATGCAACGGAAGTGTTGACACCCCTGTTTAACAGACGAGGAAACTCAAGCTTGGAGATTTTTCATGATTTGCAAATTGAATACATTAAGTAAGGGACACATCCAGGAACCAAAGCCAATTCAACTGGTTTCACAGCACATGTGTGGTCCTCTTCCTCGTAATGCCTGCTTAATAACTATTGTGTTTAGGTCTTTGGGGCTAGTCTCATCCATGGTGATTTTCCAAACCACATATTGTGTCTTGTTTAGAATCTCTTAAGTCACTATTCATTCAACACGTGATGATTGATCAGCTGGTATGTGCCGGGCACTGTGCTGGACCTGTGCTTCTGGCCTGGAAATATATCCTCTATTTAACTATCACATAAGAAAACACTAACTTAACTTCTGAAGACCACAAATTCCTGTTCTTTCAATATTTTCTAAAAAATAGCAATAAAAGCTTATGGATATGAGCTGAGAACACTCTGAATATTTATGATAAGGTCTGAAAAGAGTACATTTTACATTCCTAGGTTGTACAATTGAGATGCCATAAACCACAATCTATGTCAAGTATTTTAGCCATAAAAAGGGATATATTTGTGTCTTTAAGAAGGTAGTTTGTTTCTTCTAATAGAATGATCCCGACAATTTTATTACGGGTTTAGTTATATAAATGAATCTTCTTTTCCTTTTTCTGTTAATAAAGTGCTTTTAGAAATAAATTACTTCAATTTGTGTGTAATGGATGAGGACATAAAGCACAGTCTTGTGAACTGTTAATCATGACGTCAAGTCACTCATTTTTACCTAGGAATTATCTCATAAATTTTGAAATTGAGCACTGGCTACTAAGTTTAGCTATATTTCTCACTGTAAACCCTTAATAAATGGATGTGTTATATTAAATTAAATGATAAAAAATTGATGATTCTAAAGATCTCCTCTATCAACCATTTTATAGTGTTTAATTCCAGTTGATACCCTGTTTACCCCCAAATTGAATTGGACCGTGGATCTTGTTTCAATGAAGGAAACAGAAATGTCTCCCAGGAATTTTTGTGCAGACAGGGATCTAGAAAGAAATCTTTTTCAGAACCATTGCAAGTACTGGAGCAATGGGCTTTATGGTGGCCTTCCCAGAACGATTGACAGAATACTGTGGCACTGATTTACCAGGTGAACTACTTCTAACACAGCCAGGAAGATGGGGCTCACGGGGCTGTGACCGCAGCTATTGAGTCTGAGGATACGTGGACTTGGCTGTGATGCAGGGATTAGGAAGCCAGAATCAGGCCCCATCCCCACGGCTGCTTAGACTCTGGAAGCAGAGTCTACCCATTGATGCTAAACTACCATTAATGCCCAAGAAACTAGAGACTAGACTGGTATGCCAAGACTCCTGACCACTATAATGGTCTCTTAACTTCCACAAGCTGATGCTGGTGTCTCCATGACTTGCTAACAGGAAACAGCCAAAAACATCAGTAAGTTGACTTCACTCTCTTGGCGCATCCAATTGGAGGAATCTAATTTGCATTGCTAATCATGTTTGCAAGGGAGACTGGGAAGTGCAGTTTTTTAACTTTCCATAATTTGCCGAAGAGGCAGATACACAGAAGGAGGGTGGAATACTAATTAACCCCATCTATCAGAGATCTTGGTAGGTAGTGAATGAAATCATTTTTAAGTAGCAGTAATTAGAATAGAGTGTCCTCGTTGAGAATAAGAGAAACAGTGTTACTACAGTGACCCAGACTCTGAAAAGTAGCCAAAAAGCTTTCAAAATATTATGTATGATTTGAAGAATGCGTGCTTTCATATATATAAGCTAGAGTGTATTAAAAATCCTTGTAGTATATTTTAAGATTTTTCTGTGAGACATAAATGCTAGAATAGAAATAAGATTTTTTGTTTTGTTTTGTTTTAACTACAAAATGTACTACCATCTTGCTACCAGGTTTTCTTCTATCTCTACATTCTTTCCCCAGGGAACATTATCCATTCCCCTTGCTTTAAATAACATTTATATATTTTGATTCCAAAATTAGTATCTCTAGCCCGGATCTCTCTTTTGCATGGCAACCTTGCAGGCCCAAATTCATATTCAGCATCTCCTCTTAAGTGTCTCACAGGCATGCCTTGAAAATAGAGATCTGATAATCTCATCAATTTAGGATAAGTACCAAAACTATTTCTTTCTTATTCTCTATCTCAGTACAGACAGTCCCTGAGGTACAACGCTTAGACTTTAGTTTTCAACTTTGCAATGGTGCGAAAGCAATATGCATTCAGTTGAAACCAAATTCAAAGTAGAAATCTGAATTTTGAATTTTGATCTTTTCCTGGGCTAGTGATGTGCAGTACCATACTCTCTTTCACGATGCTGGGCAGTGGCAGCTCCTAGGCAACCATGCAATCACAAATGTAAACAACCGACACACGTACAACCACTCTGTACCCAACCAACCATTCTGTTTTTCACTTTCAGCATAGCATTCAATAAATTATATGAGATGTTATAAAGTAGGCTTTGTATTAGAGGATTTTGGCCAACTGTAGGCCTACGTCAGTGTTCTGAGCACATTTAAGGTAGGCGAGAGTAAGCTATGATGTTCAGTAGGCTAGGTGTATTAAATGCATTTTGGAATTAAGATATTTTCAGTTTATGATAGATTTATCAGGACATAGCCCTATCATAAGAAGAAGAAGATCTGTAAATGGCACCACCATCCATTCAATTACAAAAGACAGAAACCTGAATTTCTTTCTTGCACACTACATTAAACTGGTCACCAAGGCGCTATCCTAATCTGGCTAAAAGGGCGCATACTCCTGATTTACTATCCTAAACATACTTTTCCCAAAATGTTCCTTATCCCAAGAAATGTAGAGGCCTGTACTATCTAAGTCTACCTGATTGCTCAGGTCAAAAATTCAGGACTCATCCTTGACACCTCTCTTTTCCTTATACCACACACCCAATCCATCGGCAAGTCTTGAATGTTCTATCTCTAGAATATACTTCAAATCCTCCCCTCTTCTTCATCCCCAATCATATGCCTTAATCCAAGCATTCATCTTCTCTCCACTGCTCTAAAGAAATGGCCTCCAAACTTCTTTTCCATTTTCTGCTCTCGACCCCTCTGATCCTTTCTCCATGCAGCCAATGTAAAGCCCTTGCCGCTGCATAAAGATTAAATTTAAAATCTGCTTAGCAGCCTTCAAAGCCTGTTACAGTCCATCCTTTCCTTCCTTTCTTACCTGTTCTCAGTCTACTCTTCCCCTCTTTCCCTCCACCACAGTCCCATTGGACTTGGAAAGTGCCTTACAATACATCCATCGCTTTTCCAACTCTTACTGTTCCCCTGACTCGTGGCATCTGATCTTGCAGGGCTCAGCTTTAACACCAGCTCCTCCTTAAGAACTTTCCTTACCACGATGTCTAAATTAGTTTCCATCCCATCACTATATTCTTTCATTTCTTTCTGCTTAACTGTTCACCATCTACCTTCCTCATCTGACTTTATGAGTGCACATGAACAACTATATAATATTAATCTTTCATTATTTATCCTCAGCGTCTAGCACAGTGCCTAGCACATAGTGAATGCTTGATAATTATTTATCACAGTATTTTCCAGTGTGAAAGGCCCACATCTGAAAGTGTAAGCATGATTTTCTACTGTTTCAGTAAGAATTGTGTGTATATATATACTATTAATGTATATGTATGTGTGGATATATATATGTACATATTAATTGAAAAAGCCAAAAACGCATTAAGCATTATTAATATTTGCATTGTCACGGTTTCTCACACTCTGTCAGATAAACCTGTCTTCTGTGATCTACAACACACTCCAAGGGAAGGTAAACATTTTACAAGGGAAGCCATCACAAAGCTTCCTCATGTATTTGTTCATTTCAGCACATCGTGACATAGTTTCTGTGTGCCTGGTTGAATGGCTTTATGGATTATATTTTCAAATTTTAAAACACAAACACTCAGAAAATGGACAAGTGACCAAAGAAGATTCTGGCCATAAAATATAGGTTGAAAATACCACAAAAATAAAAGCAAAACAAACAACAAGAAAATGACAGAACTAATACTTTCCCTATTTAGAGCTACTTGTTAGTCACATAAAGATGTAAAAGTGATGACAATTTAATCAGTTTCACAGAGGCTGGCCAAACATTTGAAATTCTCAAGCGGATCATTTGAAATATAGAGTTACTTACCTTATGATGCGTAGAAATTAGGTTTGGGCATTTTGAATCTGTCCTTGCATTATCCATCTTTGAGCCCTATAACATTATAATCAGTTCTTTAAGCCTTCTTAATGGACAATCTGTTATACTATATAATAATTTTTTCTTATCATAAAACTAATACGTTTGCCAAAAAAATATAAAATATTGATAAGCAAGTAGAATGAACTAAAAATCACCTGTAATCTCACCATCTAGAGGTACCTTCCATATAACATTACTGTCCTCACTCATACACTTAAATACATTTTACGAAAATGAGATGATTTCACGTTGATAAACAAACGTTCATGCACACCTAACAGATTTGTGAAAAAAGCAATGAAAACAAAATTACAAATTAAAAATAAAGATTCAGGGGCTGGCCCCGTGGCTTGGCAGTTGGGTGCGCGCACTCTGTTACTGGAGGCCCGGTGGGGATTCGGGTGCGCGCCAACGCACTACTTGGCTGGCCATGCTGAGGTGGCGTCCCACATACAGCAACTAGAAAGATGTGCAACTATGACATACAACTATTTACTGGGGCTTTGGGGAGAAAAAGGGAAGGAAAAGGAGGAGGATTGGCAATAGATGTTACTTTAGGGCCGGTCTTCCTCAGCAAAAAGAGGAGGATTGGCATGGATGTTAGCTCAGGGCTGATCTTCCTCAAAAAAAAAAAATAAATAAATAAATATTCATTTTATCCTTTTTAAATAGGCAATATTTATAAAGATAGATCATTTTCTGAAATGCTTATTAGAAGCAGGCATTGTGCTAAATGTTCCACAAACATGTTTCCATTTAATCCTTCGAGTTGACTCATGAAGTAGCTGGTCTTGATTATTCTTGTTTCACAGGTGAAGAAATTGAGGCTTGGTGTGTTAAAGGTACTTGCTGAGATCACAGGGCAGGAAAAAAATGTCAATCTTCCTCCATAAATAAAACTTTTCACTATTTTGACTAGACTTACCTAGAATGAATGTGATTCACAACTGCAGTGTCTTAAGTGATAGTCATTTTAATCATCAAGCATTGCAGACTCTAGGTCCTTGCACAAAATTTCTTCAGAAGCTAAAGCAAATTTTAGTCTTTCTGTGTCTCAATTCCCTCATCTGTAACATAACACAATATATTTTATACTTGGAATGTTATTGTGAAGATGAAATGAGACAATATATAGGAGAGCATCTAGAAATAGATACAAGAGCCACAAAATACGGGGTTTTTATGTCAAGGGAAGGAAAAGAAAAAAAAAAAACATTCACCGTGTGTCTGTGATACAAGAAACTGTCTTGGGAAACTTATGCTAATTTTTCAATCTTCAAAACCAATCTATGGGGTATGTTTGAGTCGCTGTATTTTTACAGATGGGGAAACTGAGGCTTAGGAAAGGAAACTGTACATAGTCAAACTGCTAAAAAACCAAATAAAACAACAAAGCAGAATCAGGATTCTACAAGGCCCAGCTGACTCCAAGATCAAGGCGCGCTTGATGCTCATTTGTTGCTTAAACGTGAAGATAGTTTATTTCCTTCAAAAAACTGTCAAAACCCTGCTTTTCTATGGAGATGGTATGATGACAAACCCTAAAAGAAAAACAAAACCCCAAACTCCCCCATGTAATTAACATTAACACGCATACTTATAAACACGTGTGCAAGCACATGCATGCCCACCAGCCCTGCTCAGCCCTGTTTGTGTGTGTAAATTATGTTTTTTCTGTATACATATTTTCTAAATCAAGCTATCTTGTAAGTTTTACATTATAAAATGTTTAAATTTTACATTTTAAAAAGTTATTTAAAAAGTCATAAGTATAGACTTATTCAACTTCGGGAAAAAAAAAAATCCCGATTTTGTACAATGCAATTTCAGAGTTGTGACTCTGGTAAGTGCTGTGATATGCCACAGGTACATGGATTCTGACACCTCCTAGAGGGGAACATTACCTCATTGTAAGTATTTTAAAACACTATTTACATGTAAACAAACACAAATATTGTGGACTTGACTGTAAAATTAATATATTTGAGAACACAAGAGTTTAAAGAACTTGTGGGCTCCTCACCATCAGTTGAGTTATGACCTGGGAGGGAGGGGTACACGTTTTCTCGCCTCGGTGGCTAAGGGACTGCAGTAGTTAGAGCTCAGAGCTCACACTGCATTACAAACCAGCTCAAAAACCCAGTGCTTCCCAACACTAACTATTGTTTGAATTAGACGCCAGCAGCGGCAAATAGGCTGCTGTGTCTTTGCTTCTGGCTGTGAGTCAAGTTCAGCTCTGCTTCTCCTCGCCTGTTATTCTGGGAATTAGCCTGCAGGAATAGCCTTGCTTGGGACATGGTGGAGGGCACATGAGCAAGAGCACCGGCAGAAACTTGCTATGCTCGGACAAGCTTCCGGGGCTGGGTGCCTACGTGGAACAGTACATCACATTCATTCCCATTCACTGGCCAAAACAAACCACCACCACGAGTAGGAAAGGGAGGCACAGTTCTCTTGTAAGGAAAGGAAGGAGTGAAAAATTGGGAAAAATAATTCAATCCACCACAGTGCTTTGGAGGAAATTTCTTGGAAACAGTAACATACCTCATTTAATACTCATGGAAGCCAGTGAGACTCAGCATATTGGTCCCCATGTAACAGATCAAGGAAGTGAGTCTCAAGTATGTTAAGTGGCTTGCTATATGCCAGGGTTGCTAACTCCCTGTTTCTCATCTCCATCAAAAAGCTCTTTCTAGTACACCATAGAATAGATGGGATGGGGTACTCATTTTTTGTTCCTTTTAGTACTTAGCACAGTTGCTTGCTTATGGTGTTGATTGATTAGATTTTATGAAATATAGCTCATTCACTCATTTATTCATCAAACACTTATTGACAATTTGGCTTGAGTTAGGTACTATGCTCCATGCTGAGGATAAATCTGTGAATAAGACAGAAACAGTCCTTGCCTCCATTGAACTTACATGAAATGGGAAATATTCCATTCTTAAAATACAGGATTTTATCACCTTTCTCATAATTTGAAATTTTCTGATGAGGTTAACTTAACATAAGTCTATTTACCATTGGAAAGGACTGGGAATGTTACATACCATTTTATCACAGGGAATGATGAACTAGGAGGATAACAGCAGAATTAGAATATAACAGTCTTGGGCCGGCCCCGTAGCTTAGCCGTTAAGTGCGTGCCCTCCTCTACTGGCGACCCAGTTCGGATCCGGGCATGCACCGACGCACCGCTTCTCCAGCCATGCTGAGTCTGTGTCCCACATACAGCAACTAGAAGGATGTGCAACTATGACATACAACTATCTACTGGGGCTTTGGGGGAAAATAATAAATAAATAAAATTTTTTAAAAAATAAATAAATAACAGTCTTATGAAAAGAGGATCATCTTCTAGGATCCTTGGTGGTTCGCCCTGCAGAGTCATTTTCCTAACTGATAGTTTTTCCCCTGTCATTGCAGCCCCTTCTGTGTTAACGTGTAAAGTTTTAGTCTTTCCAGGAAAAAGTGATTTGTATTTATTTTCAGATCCTTACACTTAAAATGGAAGATTAACGATCAACAAAGTAGTCAAATGTTAGCTGTGATTTGCCTAGAAGCATCTTTGTGAGTCCTGAGGGAGGCAGCCCTGAATCAATGGCTAGGAGCAAAGTGGGAACTCAGGTTCTACCCATTGCCCTGTTCCTGAGGTGCCTCAGGCTCACTTCCCTGCTCCGCTGTGGAATCTTTAAATTGGGAACCCAGAAATGGATGGCACACTTGTTGAAAGCCCTTAGGTATGATCGTAAGGTTTATGGGTGAAACAGAGATGGTCTCTGTGTGTCCTATCCTGTTCTACCTCCTGCTCTTTCTTTGTGCCGCACATGCGCTCTTTACTTTTACATATTGCTTTTTACTGCACACTTGACTCCATACTTTTTGCACATATCACTTTTCGCAGTCTTCTTGTCTAGCTCATTAAACTGTCAAGCACCTGTTTCCTATCTCAATAATGGAACAAATATTTATTGAGAACCAATGTAAGTTAGGTGCTCTGGAAGACACAGCTCAGCCGAAATAGATGCTGTACGTGCTCTCATTTGATGTTCTTCATCTGTCTCTATACTACATCACCATTTCTCTAGGGCCAAATTATAATTACATGAAATTATATATATATATCTTCCAGAAATAAATTACTCATAACTACACTTGTTTCTGATGGTCATTAATCAGTCATATTCAAAAATTTTAGTAGGAATATTTCTATTAAATATTCAAACTAAGATAAAGATGACCAATAAAGAAAAAAAATCACCTTTCAGACTTTGAGAGATGAAGTCACAGTATATCTAAAAATCAGAATTTCCGGCAACCTTGAACTTGCTTTGGAGGATTTGGGGAAGAGGAGAGGGCAATAAGACAGCCTGAAACTGAATGGCCCAGGTATCCCTATGTCCCTGCATATTTCTGCATCCACTCCCATCTTTCCCTCTTGTCTTAGAGGAAACCTCCCCTCTACCCATATCTAAGGTTAAGTCCTCCAGTATTCATGCCATTCCAGCCACTCCACAGAGATAACACACCATTAACAAGACCATTTGCACAGCCCATTCTCTTTATCTATAAGAAAATAAATATGACCAAATCATTATCATCTTTAAAAAAAAAACACCACAGAAAAAGAGAGAGAGAAATCTCATTTGTCTGCACCTCTATTGTCAGCGTATGCCTTTCACAGCCAGTACTCTTCAATCTGGCCTCTTGCCTCTCCTCTGGAACAGATCTTACTGATGTCAACAGTGACCTCCTGCCCCAGAGCCTCCACGCTTCCCCCCGGAAGTCCATGCACGTAGTGGGCAGAGGTGAGTGGTCAAACACCTGTAGTGTGCATGAGAAGAGAGGACTTGAAGCTGTCTTGCTATAAGGCTGGAAGTTTTTGTTTTTGTATTTTACCTGAGAAATAAATAGAATATTCGCATTATACTTATGCATGTATCTATGTTTACGTAAATATAAAGATGATTCGTAGTTGTCTTCTATAACGAAACAATGCTGTTAAATTTTATTTATCAATATCTAATGTATTTTGAAGGCCTACTCTGAGCACTCCACTGGGGAGTAAATAAAGAGCAAAAGTCAACATGGTCTTTGCCTTCATGAAGCTTATAGTGGGGACGGAAATTAATTAATTATACAAATGTAAAATTACAACGTTCGTAAGTACATGATATGCTATAAAAGCTTTGTTGATCAAATTTTAAGTGTCCTCAATGGCAGGTTCTGTACACTAAAGAGTACTAATTTGATGCTATTTTTTAGAATATAATTTGATATTAGTTATTACTTAAGCTTTTGTGTTTGTGTGTGTGTGTAAGGAAGATCAGCCCTGAGCTAACATCGCCAATCCTCCTCTTTTTGCTGAGGAAGATTGGCCCTGGGCTAACATCCTTGCCCATCTTCCTCTATTTTATATGTGGGATGCCTGCCACAGCATGGCTTGATGAGTGGTGCATAGGTCTGCGCCTGGGATCTGGGCCTGCGAACCCCAGGCCACCAAAGCAGAGAGCGAGATCTTAACCTGTATGCCACTGGGCCAGCCCCTACTTCAGCTTTTTTTTTTGAGGAGAACCAGCCCTGAGCTAACATCCAATGCCAATCCTCCTCTTTTTTGCTGAGGAAGACTGGCCCTGGGCTAACATCCGTGCCCATCTTCCTCTACCCTATATGGGACGCCGCCACAGCATGGCCTAACAAGCGGTGCGTCGGTGCGCACCCTGGATCTGAACCGGCAAACCCCAGGCCGCCGCAGCGGTGTGCGCTCACCTAACCGCTTGCGCCACTGGGCCGGCCCCCCTACTTAAGCTTTTTAAGTTCAGCTTTCAAACTTTATTCTATTCTAACTCTAGTTAATTTGAAGAGTAACTTTAAATAGAGCCTAGATTAATGTTTGGTTTCATTTATAAACTTAATTCAACTCATCTAAACATTTTAAGCTCTATTTATGTTTATCATGTTTTACTTCCTTTTAAAGTATTTCACTTGTATAACCAGCAAAACCACAAACAAAATCTACAAGACTGAATAATTTTTTTTAAATATAATAAAGAGAGCCTATAAAGCAGCAAACCCCTACTTTTTCTTAAATGTTTTGATATTAAATATGCACTTAACACAATTTAACCTTAAAACCATGAGTCTAAATTAATATTCAATGATACCTTTTACATTGATGCCACAAGTCTGACCTGTTACATTAATAGGTTGAGCGTTCTAAAATATTATAAATACATAAAAATATGTCTAGGTTTTCTTCTTTTAATATTTTATTTCCAAAAACTAATGTATTCAATTATGACTATATTCAGCTATTTCTATGGCAATTACACGGAAAAAAATTACCCCTACCGATAACTGAATGCTTTCACCTGGCAGAGCTAAAAATTTAACTTGAATGCCTCCCCAGTCGTTGAGTGAGTTCTCTGGCACTTTACCTACCATGTAGCAAACACAGCAGAAGCCTCGTCACCGTCAATATTTCCTTCTTTGTCTATATTTGAAGGAAATTAATTTCTTATTTCTTATCCTTATAATATTTCCTTATCAATTTGTAATTTTCCTTATATCCTTTATAACTTTCCTTATCAAAATTTTATAATTGTACTGATGTTGATTGCCTTTATAATTCTGTCCGTATTTTGCAGAATATTAAAAAACATCTCAACAGAAGAAGAAAAAGCAGACTGTTGAGAGGAATAGAGATTGCAGGGCAAGACACCCAATAGAAGAAAGCTGTTCAGAGACAGTGATCTAGAAGTCTGCCTCAGGGTCCCTATGTTTTGGTCCAAATGTTAACTGTGCCCGCGCAAGGGAGATAATGTGAGGTCTGGAAGAGGACAACCAGCAAGGGAGCTGTGTGTGAAAAGAGGCCTTAGAGACCTGACCGTCTGGGGAGAGGTAAGATTTCCAAAGACCTAGAGTGGAGAGAACACAAAGAACAACCCGGGCATTTGATTGAGTCCCCAGAATAGTTACGTCTTACAAAGAAAGCTACTCTAGACCTAGAGTGAATTCTACTCTAGAGAACAACTGACAAATGAGCTTCTCAAGGGTCAAGCTCATCTGCCAAAGAGTAACTGCCTTCCAGAGCTAAGTTCAATGCTTGTTGTCTTGAAAGGAAACTAATATCTCAGCAATATATCTGCAATACCAGCAAATGGTCGCAAACTCCTGACGTGAGATGAAACAGTAAAAGGCGAGTCTCTAGCAGGCAGTGGCACTAGAGCATTTATTAAGAATATGTTTAAAATATAAAGAAGAAGGTATACATAACAAGTGAAAAGATGAGATATCTAAGTAGAGCCATGGAAACGGTAACAATGAACCCAATGAAAATTCTAGAACCGAACAACACAATCACTGAAATCAAAAATTCACTAGGTGTGCTTGACAGCAGGCTGACACTGCAGAAGAAAAGATCCCAAAAGAAGTTGTGCAGCACAGTAGTAATTATTCAAATTTAAACTCAGGGAGAAAAGAAAAAGCTAAGAAAAGAAATGAGCAGAGCTTCAATAACCTGTGAGATAAGAATAAGCAATTTAACATATATGCACTCAAATTCACACAAGGAGAGGAAGGAGAGATTGGGGCAGAAAATATTCAAAATATATGAAATAGTCCACATTTGGAATAGCAGTTGCAGTAAAAGTCACTTACTGCCTTCCGTCTTGTTGTGTTTATTCTTCCTGGACTATTATCACCCATTTCCTCCAGTGGAAAGCTTCCCCCTCTACTTATTGGGGGTAAAAAATTGCCAGACAACGTTAAGGGTTTTGCCCTCTCTCCCTCTCTGGCTCTTTTGATAATCCTTACTCACCTCCTGTTTTAATACATTTAAACATTCCAACATTTGTAATAGCAACTGCAATTGCAGTCACCATCTGATTAAACTTAAAACAGTCCATAGCCCATTGCTATTTACCAAAACTTATCTGTCTCTTGAGCTGGGTAAACTGGAGAATTCCACAGCAATGGGATAGGAATCCCTGCCTGTGCAGTTTTCAAGACTTTGATGATGCCACTAATCTCTGTGATTTCCCTAGCTGCATAGAATTGCTTTTGGTTTAAAATTTTGGTGAGGAGTGGGAGTTCCAGGATCTTTCCCTCAGCCTTGCCTAACGTCATATCCCATAACCAATTGGTAAGAGAGCCAACCTGAGGATTCTGCCAATTGTTGAAAATATCTATTTCAACTACACACTCAAGAACTGAAGATGGGGCTATGAAATGAGTTTGGAGACCCAATGAGCTTGCTATAATTTGAGCTCAAAAGTCGATCACTAAAAGACCCTCAGAAGCACTGACCTGTGACTGAGAGTCTACTGAGGCATTCTGAATCCTCAGGAATCAAAACTACCTCAGATTCAAGGTCTAACAATACCTGAAAATTCTGGGTATTTTCTTTTTCCCAGTACACAATTGCCTAGTAATAAAAGCCAGTCTCTGGGGGGACTTTGGTGGAAATTTTAGAATATGCACTTTGGATATTATTGCAGGACCTTTCTTCAAGTTATTGATTCAAAGAGCTATGTCTGGGAGAGAAGTCAAGATGGTGGCATAGGCAGACTCTGAACTCACCTCCTCCCGTGGACACAGCCAATTTACAACTACTCGTGGAAAAATTACCTCTGAGACAGAACTGAAAACTGGATAAGAGGAATTCCTGCAACAAAGAACAATCCTAATTAAGGTGGAAGAGGCAGAAATTCCCTTCTGGAGAGAAAAAACACCGCCTTCAAAGGCAAAGAGCCTCACGGCTGCCCGGGAGCAGCCCACAGGTCCGCAGCCCTCCCTGGGAGAGCGGGGCCCTGAGCTGGGGAGTGCCCCCACTGTAGGCACTTTATGGACCTAGCACAATCGAGATGAGTGGCATAATATCTGACTTTGCCTGCCACTAAAACATTGGGGAGTACTCCCAGAAAAGCTGGTTCACAAAGAAATTAAAACCGGCTCTTAAAGGGCCCACGCACAAACTCACATGTTTCAGAAAGCAACCGAAAATCTCCAAAAAGAAAGGTGCACAGTGCTTTGATGAAAAGAAACTCACCTGATAGGCTCTGAGTGCATTGCAGTGAGAGGTGAGGCCTCTCCAGGGACTGGGACATTGGCGGCGGCCATTGTTGTGGCCTGGGGTGGGCGTGCTGACACAGACACAGCCATTGGAGTTCTCCCTGGGGCCTGCTAACCCAGGGCTGTCCCATCCACTAAAGCACTGATTTAATCCAGCTCAGCCAGGGCAGGCAGCCCACCCTAGAGACTGGCCCCACCCAACAACAAGGGCTCAGGCAATTTGTGGGCCTGCATATATTGGTGACTGGATTCTATGCTGCCTGGCAACTGAGCCCACTTCAGTGGGGCAGGGCATGCACAAGGACCAGGTGGAGAGTGTGGGGCGGTGGTGAAGTGTGTGGGGCTCCCATCGTGGAGAGACTGGGTCCACTTCAGGAGGTTGGGGTGCACACATGGGGCCGGACTGTGTTGACTGTGTGTGTGGACCTGTGGGTGGCAGGGCTTGTCAGCTGCAGAAGACTTGTGTTTCCCAAAGACCCACATAGGGGGTTTGCCCCACCTTCCAAAGCCTGAAACAATTGGGTGCTCCTGTGCCTGAGGCCAGCCCCACTCAGCTGCAATCCTCAGAGAGCTGACAAGAGACCTAAAGGCTGGAGGCTTATAGCAATTGTAAGGCCCTGAGCCTAACAACCTGCCACGCTGGGGGCCTACTCATTTAAAAGAAATACTGCAACACAAATGTGGTATTAGAACTTGCAGCCAACTTTCCTGGGGCTCCCCACACCTGATAAAGAGACTGAAGGGCCCACAACAACTACAAGCAGCTGAGCATTACAACAGCTGGCCAGGAGCATAACACAGCCTCCCTGGGCACCTACAGAGAGAGCAAACAGGCCACAACAGAAGGGCACACATACCCCACATAGGGGTCACCCCTGGAACATTGAGAACTGAGAGAAGCACACTGCAGGCCTCCTAAGGCATCACTTATATAAGGTCACCTATCCAAGAGCAGGAGATGTAACAGACCTACCTAATATGTAGACAGAAGCACAGGGAAAGAGGCAAAATGAAGAGGCAAAGGAATACATTCCAAGTAAGGGAACAGGACAAAACCCCAGAAAAGGAACTAAGTGAAACAGAAATGAGCAACCTACCTGACAGAGAGTTCAAACTAAGAGTGTTAAGGAGGCTCACTGATGTGGGGAGAACAGATGAACTCAGTGAGAATGTCAACAAAGAAATGGAAGATATAAAAAAGAACCAATCAGAAGTGAAGAATACAATACTGGAAATGAGAAATTCACTAGAGGGACTCAAAAGCAGAGTAGAGGATACAGAAGAATGGATCTGTGAGCTGGACGAAAGACTAGAAGAAATAACCCAAGGTGAGCAGGTAAAAGGGAAAAGAATTAAAAAGAGTGAGGACAGTCTAAGGGACCTCTGGGACAACATCAAGTGCACTAACATCTGTGTTATAGGTGTCCCAGAAGGAGAAGAGTGAGACAAAGGGGCAGAGAATCTATTTCAAGAAATAATAGATGAAAACTTCCCTAACCTAAGGAAGGAAACAGACATCCAGGTACAGGAAGCACAGAGAGCCCCAAACAAGATAAACCCAAAGAGGCCCACACCAAGACACATCATAATCAAAATGTCCAGAATTAAAGATAAAGAGAGAATCCTAAAAGCCGCAAGAGAAAGACAAGTTACATACAAAGAAAACCCAATAAGGCTATCAGCTGACTTCTCAGCAGAAACCTTACAGGCTAGAAGAGAGTGGCACGATATATTTAAAGTGCTAAAAGGAAAAAACTTACAGCCAAGAATACTCTACCCAGCAAGGTTATCATTCAAAATGGAAGGAGAGATCAAAAATTTCCCAGACAAGAAAAAATTAAAGGAGTTTGTCACCAAGAAACCAGTGCTACAAGAAATGTTAAAGGGACTGATTTAAGGGGAAAAAAGAAGACCACAAATAGGAAAAATTATCTATTTCCATGAGAAGATGGTAATGGATACAAATGCACAAAAATGAGGTTGGATATGATATCAAAAACATAAAATGAGGGAGGAGGGGAGTTAAAGAGTAGAGCTTTCAGACAGATGTTAAACTAAAGAGACCATCAATTCTGTATAGAAGGAGAAAGGAACAGAGAAGGACTACTAAAACACTGAGGAAAAAAAAGTTAAAAAAATGGCAGTAAGTACATACTTATCAATAGCTACTTTAAATGTCAATGGACTAAATGCTCCAATTAAAAGGCATAGGGTAGCTGACTGGATAAAACAAGACCCATATATATGCTGCATACAAGAGACACACTTTGAACAATAAAGACACTCACAATCTGAAAATGAAGGGATGGAAAAAGATACCCCACGCAAATGGCAATGAAAAGAAAGCTGGAGTAGCAATACTCATGTCAGAAAAAGAGACAAAAAAGGGCATAACATAATGATCAAGGGAACAATCCAACAAGAGGATATAACACTTGTAAATATCTACGTACCCCATGTAGGTGCACCTAAATATATAAAGCAATTATTAACAGACATAAAAACAGAAATAGACAGTAACACAATAAGAGTAGGGGACTTTAACACTCCACTTACACCAATGAATAGATCATCCAAACAGAAGATCAATAAGGAAACATTGGCCTTAAATGACACACTAGCACAGATGGACCTAGTAGATATATACAGAGCATTCCATCCAAAAACTGAAGAATACATGTTCTTTCAAATGCACAGGGAAGATTCTCCAGGATTGATCACATATTAGGCCACAAAACAAGTCTCCATAAATTTAAGAAGATTGAAATAATACCAAGTATCTTTTCTGACCACAACAGTATGAAACTAGAAATCAACTATAGGAAGAAAATCAGAAAGGCCACAAATACGTGGAGATTAAACAAAATACTACTGAACAACGATTGAGTCAACAAAGAAATCAAAGGAGAAATCAAAAAATACCTGGAGACAAATGAAAATGAAAATACGACATGCCAGAATTTATGGGATACAGCAAAAGCAGTTCTAAGAGGGAAGTTTATAGCAATACAGGCCTATCTCAACAAACAAGAAAAATCTCAAATAAACAATCTAACAGTGCAACTAACGTAACTGGAAAAAGAAGAACAAACAAAGCCCAAAATCAGTAGAAGAAGGGAAATAATAAAAATCAGAGCAGAAATAAACGAAATAGAAACTAAAAAAAAATAGAAAAAATTTAATAAAACCAAGAGCTGCTTCTTTGAAAAGATCAATAAAATTGACAAACCTTTAGCTAGACTCATCAAGAAAAGAAGAGAGAAGGCACAAATAAGTAAAATCAGAAATGACAGAGGAGAAATTACAACAGACACCTCAGAAATATAAAAGATTATAAGACAATATTATGAAAAGCTATATGCCAACCAATTCGACAATCTGGAAGAAATGGATAAATTCTCAGAATCACACAACCTTCCAAAACAGGATCAAGAAGAAATAGAGAATTTGAATAGACCAATCACCAGTAAGGAGATTAAAACAGTAATCAAAATCCTCCCCAAAAATAAATGTCCAGGACCAGACGGCTTCCCTGGTGAATTCTACCAAACATTCAAAGAAGACTTAATACTTATCCTTCTCAAACTCTTCCAAAAAATTGAGGTGGGGGGAAGCTCCCTAACTCATTCTACGAAGCTGACATTACCCTGACACCAAAACCAGACAAGGACAACACTAAAAAACAAAATTACAGGCCAATATCACTGATGAACATCGATGCAAAAATCCTCAACAAAATACTAGCACATCACATACAACAATACGTTGAAAAGATTATACACCATTACCAAGCAGGATTTATTCCAGGTATGCAGGGATGGTTCAACATTCGCAAATCAATCAACATAATACACCACATTAATAAAATGAAGAATAAAAATCTCATGATCATCTCAATAGATGCAGAGAAAGCATTTGACAAGATACAACATCCATTTATGACAAAAACTCTGAATAAAATGGGTATAGAAGGAAAGTACCTCAACATGAAAAAGGCCATATGTGACAAACCCACAGCTAATATCGTCCTCAATGGTGAAAGACTGAAAGCTATCCCTCTAAGAACAGGAACCAGACAAGGATGCCCACTTTCACCACTCCTTTTTAACATAGTACCGGAAGTCCTAGCCAGAGCAATCAGGCAAGAAAAAGACATAAAAGGGATCCAAATTGGAAAGGAAGAAGTGAAACTCTCACTATTTGCAGATGACATGATTTTATATATAGAAAACCCTAAAGAATCCACCAGAAAACTTTTAGAAGTAGTAAAGGAATACAGTAAAGTTGCAGGATACAAAATCAACATACAAAAGTCAGTTGCATTTCTATACACTAATAATGAAGCAGCAGAAAGAGAAATTAAGAACACCATACAATTTACAATTGCAACAAAAAAAATAAAATACCTAGGAATAATCTTAACCAAAGAGGTGAAAGATCTGTACGCTGAAAACTATAAAACATTGCTGAAAGAAATTGAAGATGACACAAAGAAATGGAAAGATATTCCATGCTCTTGGATTGGAAGAATTAACATAGTTAAGATGTCCATACTTCCTAAAGCCATCTATAGATTCAATGCAATCCCTATCAAAGTTCCAACAACGTTTTTCACAGAAATAGAACAAAGAATCCTAAAATTTATATGGAACAACAAAAGACCCCGAATAGCTAAAGGAATCCTGAGAAAAAAGAACAAAGCTGGAGGTATCACACTCCCTGATTTCAAAATATACTACAAAGCTCTAGTAACCAAAACAGCATGGTACCGGCACATAAACAGACACACAGATCAATGGAATAGAATCGAAAGCCCAGAAATAAACCTACACGTCTATGGACAGCTAATCTTTGACAAAGGAGCCAAGAACATACAATGGAGAAAAGAAAGTCTCTTCAACAAACGGTGTTGGGAAAACTGGATAGCCACATGCAAAAAAATGAAAGTAGACCCTTACCTTACACCATACACAAAAATTAACTCCAAATGGATTAAAGACTTGAATGTAAGTCCTGAAACTATGAAAGTTCTAGAAGAAAACATAGGCAGTATGCTCTTCGACATCGGTCTTAGCAACATCTTTTCAAGCACCATGTCTGACCGGGCAAGAGAAACAATAGAAAAAATAAACAAATGGGACTACATCAAACTAAAAAGCTTCTGCACAGCAAAGGAAACCATCAACAAAATGAAAAGACAAGCTAACAATTGGGAGAAGATATTTGCAAACCATACATCTGATAAGGGGTTAATCTCCAAAATATATAAAGAACTCATGCATCTCAACAACAAAAAAACTAACAAGCCAATTAAAAAATGGGCAAAAGACCTGAACAGATATTTCTCCAAAGAAGATATACAGATGGCCAACAGACACATGAAAAGATGTTCAAAATCATTAACTATCAGGGAAATGCAAATCAAAACTACAATGAGATATCACCTCATGCCCGTCAGAATGGCTATAATTAACAAGACAGGAAACAACATGTGTTGGAGAGGATGTGGAGAGAAGGGAACTCTCATACACTGCTGGTGGGAGTGCAAACTGGTGCAGCCACTATGGAAAACAGTATGGAGATTCCTCAAAAAATCAAGGATAGAACTACCATATGATCCAGCTATTCCACTGTTGGGTATTTATCCAAAGAACTTGAAAACACCAATGCATAAAGATACATGCACCCCTGTGTTCATTGCAGCGTTATTCACAATAGCCAAGACTTGGAAGCAACCTAAGTGCCCATCAAGGGACAAATGGATAAAGATGTGGTATATATACACAATGGAATACTACTCAGCCATAAGAAACGATGAAATCCAGCCATTTGTGACAACATGGATGGACATTGAGGGTATAATGCAAAGTGAAATAAGTCAGAGGGAGAAGGTCAAATACCGTATGATTTCCTTCATTAAGTAGTAGATAATAACAACAATAAACAAACACATAGGGACAGAGACTGGATTGGTGGTTATCAGAGGGGAAGACGGGGGGAGGAGGGTGAAAGGGATAATTCGGTACATGTGTCTGGTGATGGGTTGTAATTAGTATTTTGGTGGTGAACATGATGTAATCTATGCAGAAATAGAAGTACAATGATGTACACCGGAAATTTTTACAATGTTATAAACCAATGTTACTGCAATAAACAAAAAATTAAAAAAGAAAAAAAACAAAGAGCTATGTCCTATTAATTGGCTATATCTGAAAATGGGGCGAAGGGTCAACAATTCTCTATTTTGATATCTCATATCGAGCCTCTTTTTGCCTAACGAATTTTATCCCAATAAATAAAACAAAGATTTTTGTGGAGTGTCCGTCTCTTTCGACCCTGGAGACCCTCTAATCCATTGTTCTATGCCAATCAGACCAACTTAGTGAGCAGGTTTATCCTACTGCCTATCGTGGTTACTTCTCTCACCTGGAATTAATGATTCACAGCCACCACATGGCATGACCAACATCTCTCATTCTTGTTAAAATCAGCTACAAAGTCTAAGGTCAGCATCCTTGGTCTAAAGGAAATTTCCACAAAATTATTTTACGAAGATGACAACGCACCTTTCTCCATTTTTTTTTATTAAAATGTTGATGAAGGGGAAGGTATCTAGTTCTTTTAAGAGGGCATCTTCTCTAAAGTTTTTGGATTCTTTTCTACATTATGTCAATCAGTTTCTGGCATCTCAGTGGCATTGAGAGCGGTGCAAACCAAACAAGCAAATAATTTGAACTACTCAAAACTGCTTGTGCTAACCGTTGTGACCAGATTCCCTGGTAAGGGAATCAAAGTTGATAAATTCAGCCTCATTTAAAATTATTGCTGTCTTCCTTGTTCCATCACCTTGGAATTCATTTCCACATGTATTCCCCAGAGATTTGCCTATATAAATGAGCAAATTCTTGCATTTCTTTGTCAAGGAGAGCTAGAGATCTGATACTGCATGTTAGGTTTAGCATCCACACAATTTCTCTTCTATGTTTTAACATCAGGATGTGTCAAAACCCTCATATTTACGCAAATGTGTAGCTATTAATGGAAACCATGTTTTTTCACAGTATCTTATGTGCTTTGTCTAGATACTTAAAGACTGATGCTGTAGCCACTGCCAAATACGTGGTCTGGTGCAACATTTATAGCTTCCTCTTTATAGTTGTTAATTAAATATTTGACCTTGTCATTGTAAAGCACTTCAGGAGGCATTATTTATCATTATGTCAACAATATCATCACCATTTCCAGTTTTTTTCATGTTTTTATTTCCCCCAGAGTAAAATATAATTTAATCCTGAATTAAATTGCTCCAACATTTTCACGCTCAGAAGGCAGAATCTATCTGACAAGCAGAGCAAGCTTTCAACATAATTAGATCTCCCCTACTTCCCACTCTTTAGAGTTTCTCTATTTTATCCGAAAATATAAAATCCAACATTGCTCTCAGGACACATAAGGCTGCATCTTTTGGAGAAGGCTGCCCTTCTGCAAATCTGTATCACAGCACATTCTTACCTTGTGCCCCAGTATATAGAACTGCTCGCTGGTTTAAGAAAGCACCATGCTGCTTCCTTATCTTTGAACACGCTGCCTCAGCTCTCAGGGGATGGTGGATGCCGGCTCACCTCTAATAATCTCACGCAACGACATGGCCCGACCACCTCTTAGTGGGCAGGCGGCATTGAACACACTTCTTTATGTAATGCCATATGCTGTATTTCAGTTATTTTGTTGGTATCTTTGACCATTCCTAGGTTAGGGCCTATGAGGTTTTCAGAATATAGGTACATAAAACAATGGCTTAAATGAGGTGAGGAAATGAGGATTAAGTGAAATTAAATAGGAAAATGAGGATTACACCCCCTTGAGATTTTAACATTATTATAATAAAACACTTTTTTTTTTTCAGAATTCAAGTACAGTTTACTAAACTGCTGCTTACTTTCAAATCCTGAGATGTGTTTCAGTCTTGCTTCTGAAGCAGAACTCAGTGGGTCACAAGTACTTTGGTAAGGTCTTATGATGCTGGTTATTCTGTTTGGCATAGCCCCAGAACCAAACTCTTTTCTCTGCCCTGCTTAGAGCCTCGGGAAGTTGACCTTTATGGATGTCATCACGGGTTCCCTTGTTGGCTGCTCCCAGTGGGCTTTGGCCAATGGGATCCACTGGTGGGATACTGGAGATGGGAGAAGGGAAAGATCAGGCTGTTTCTTGCCCTCTCTCTTCCTGCTTAAGGCCACATTTCCAGTGGTGGCTGGATCCTCCAGGACCACAACTCTTGTCCAGTAGCCTTCACCCCTCCACATCAGAGTTCACTGGGGTGTGAGCACGATGTCCTCTCCTAACCCTTCAAGCCAAGGGTAATGAAGGCTTCTCATCTTTGCTAATCTCTGGCTGCTTCCACAAACCTTGTTGGTTCTTTCAATTCTGTTCACATCCTTCACTAGAGTCTCTTGAAGAATCTTAGTTGTGTTCTTTTTCCAGCCTAGGCCCTGATTGATACAGAATGTTTCTGGTCTGCTTACTGTTTTGTGGTTCAGCTTAGACTAATAAAAATGCTAATATAAAGCCTTTACTTTTACTTCTTTAACACTAAGATGCATTATTAATTTATCTCTTTGCTCCTATAATGGGATCAAATCTTAATGCAACTAATTTATTTATGACCTGAGGAGATATAATAATTTATAACTCTTCCCAAAAAAATCATGACATCTTTCTTGGGACAGGAGAAAATGTGGAAGAGTCTTCTTTTTTCCCAAAATATTAAATCATAACTTTAGCATATATCTTTCAAAGTTGAAATTATGCTTCCTAAAATACTTTTGTTTTTCAGTGTTGGATTACGATATATTTTCCAATTGTATGTGACCAGTGAAAACTGGTCTTTACATGCTTTATTATATATTACTGGTTTATATGCTTTATTATCCCTGCTATGTTGATCAGTAGCAGGGTTAGTTAATGTACATGTTAAAAGGTTTTGTCAACAATTGTCTTTAATTTTAGGCTATTCGTAAGTTCCAAAGCATATGAAAACTGCAGACGTTTTTTATTATATAAGCATGATTAGTGATGATTTGGAAACCACTCAGCACTTGTTACCTGATAAAATGTACTGAACTTGATTCTTGATCACTCAGCTGAAGTAAGAAATTAGTACAGGCAGTCCTTGCTTTTCATGATAGTGTGGGCCTGTAAATAAGACATGCAAACTGAAATTGTACAAAGTGATCTTAATAATCAATGGGAAAATTATAATTTTTCCATGACTTTTAGAGTTTTTTTCCAAAACATTAAAACTTCTTACTATCACTTATAAATGTATGGGGAAATGAAAACAAAGAGTAAAATTAATATTTATTTAGAACACTGTAACTTAAAACATTAGAAACATTGAGAATTAAAATGTTTTATTTCATTGTAAAAATCTTATCACGATTATTTTGAACAATGCTTACCTTCTTACAACGTAACGTATCTTATAACATAAGATACAGAGTGAGCATCTTTTCTATGCCTTAGTGAATTTTCATATTCCTTTATAAGTTTGGATCAGCTTCCAACATTTCATCCTTTGCATTTTCAAAGTCATAAAGTGTTTCCAAAAATCCTTTTAAAGTGAAGTTTTTGCTGTTGTGACGTCCTCTAGGACATCTTTATCATTTTTGTCATCCTTCTCATCCTTTTCATTTATGTTGATAAGTTCACCCTCATTAAGTTCCTCTGGCTGCATATGTAGAGTCTCTTCTCATAGTCAACTGTTCCTTCTATACTTCCCTCTATTAAAATTTCACTGTCAGCATTATCACTTTTTTTTTTTTACTGAAATTTCATCTTTGTTGTCTAATTCCCTCTTTTGATTATTTGTTTTGTAAAATATCGCATAGGTTTATCACTAGGAGACAAAGAGGCAACACAACTACACACTTTCCTGTCTGTGTGCGAGCAGAACAAATGCATAGTGACCAAACACTGATGGACTCTGGAGGAAGTAAAGTGATTGGCCACTGAACATGATTTGCATCTGTTATTTATATATTGATTGTGAACTGAAGAGCTACTTGTGAAGTGTTAATGGTTCATGGTTAATATGCCATTAACCATTATGGTTAATATAACCACTAACCAAGTGTTAAATTCATGGTTAATATGCCATGGTAACTGAAATTTGAACCATGTTGTTTAGGGACAGGTGTTACATAACTAAACCATGGTAATGGAGGTCAGTGCATATTGGAACCATAAAGAGTGAGGACCACCTAGATCGTCTTTGAATTTTGATATGAGAAGATTCTTTTTCATTATTTAACATTGTCTAAGTCCCTATTAGATATTGGACATAACTTGGCATGTAAAAAAATAATGATTATTTGTGACTTAAAAGAAAATTTATATTGAAAGGAAAAATAATTAATATATTTTTCTTCCTCAAACCACAGATTTTAGCGGGCTTTACAACTATTCCAACAAATATTATCATACCAGAGAAAAACACTGGGCTTATTTCATCAGTCACTTCTTTTGGACATTAATATAAATTTAGTGTTAAAACTAAATTTAAAAACTGGAAACAGGTTGGGATCTACTATCTAAATATATCTTATTCTGCTTCTTAATAATAAACTCAGACTAAAGTTGGAATTCTCAAGTAATTTGCTAGAATAAAGAGAACAATTAAATTTTCTAAATTCTGAACAGAGTAGTGAGATTTAGTAAAATGTAAAATTAGAATTATATTCAGTCAGGAGTAAACAAATTAATTATTCTTTATTGGTTGGAAATAAAGTGTTAAAAGTAAAAGCAAATTTGGGGCCCAGCCCTGTGGCTGAGTGGTTCAAGTTCTGCACGATCCACTTTGGTGGCCCGGGTTCACAGGTTTGGATCCTGGGCATGGACCTGCCACACTCACCAGCCATGCTGAGGTGGTGTGCGACACACAAAAAATAGATGAAGATTAGCATAGATGTTAGCTCAGGGCTGATCTTCCTCAAGCAAAAGAAAAGGGGGATTGGTGGTAGATATTAGCTCAGGGTGAGTCTTCCTCAGCAAAATAAATAAATTAAATAAAGGCAAATTTTGGTGCTGGGATAATTGGATATTCACATGTAAAAGAATGAAACTGGACTCCAATCTTACACCACTCACAAAAATTAACTCAAAATGGGTTAAAGACTTAAACGTGAGATGTGAGACCATGAAAGTCCTACTAGAAAACATAAGAATGAAGCTCCTTCACATGCATCTTAGTAATGATTTTTTGGATCTGACACCTAAAGCATAAGCAACAAAATCAAAAATAAAGAAGTGTGACTACATCAAACTAAAAACCTTCTGCACAGCAAAAGAAACCATCAACAAAGTGAAATGACAACATACAGAGGGGGAAAACAATATTTGCAAACCAAATATCTGATAAGGGATTGATACCCAAAATATGTAAAGAACTCGTACAACTCAATGGCAAAAAACCAAATAATTAAGAAAAGGGCAAATGACCTGAACAGACATTTTTCCAAAGAAGATATACGAATGGCTAACAGGTGTATGAAAAGATGCTCAACATCACTAGTCATTAGGGAAATACAAATCAAAACCACAATCTGTTAGGATGGACACCAACAAAAAGACAAGATATAACAATGCTGGTGAGGATGTGGAGAAAAGGGAGCCCTTGTGCACTGTTGGCGGAATTGTAAATTGGTACAGCCACTGGAAAACAGTATGGAGGATCCTCAAAAAATTAAAAATAGAACTACCATATGATCCAGCAATTCCACTTCTGGGAATATATCCAAAGGAAATGAAAACAGTAACTTGAAAAGATATCTGCATTCCCATGTTCATAGCAGCATTATCTACCAAGACAAGGAAACAACCTAAGTGTTCATTGATGGATGAATGGATAAAGAAGTTGTGGTATATATACATACAATGGAATATTATTCAGCCATTAAAAAACAAGGAAATCCTACCATTTGCGAAAACATGGGCGGACCTTGAAGGCTTTATGCTAAGTGAAATAAGTCAGACAGAGAAAGACAAATACTGTATGCTCTCATTTATCCGCGGAGTCGAAAAAAAAAATAAAACAACAATTCATAGAAAAAGAGATCAAACTTGTGGTCACCAGAGGCGGAGGGTTGGGAAGGGGGAATTGGAGGAAGGGGGTCAAAAGGTACAAACTTGCAGTTATAAGATGAATAAGTATCGGGGATGTAATGTACAGCATGGTGACTGTAGTTAACACTGCTGTGCAGGAAGGTTATTAAGAGAGTAATTCCTAAGAGTTCTCATCACAAGGAGAAAATTTTTTTTTCTTTTCTTTCAATTATATCTATATGAGGTGATGGGTGTTAGTTGAACCTATTTTGCTTATCATTTTCCAATACATGTAAATCAAACCATCACGCTGTGTGCCTTAAACTTATACAGTAATGTATGTCAACTATTTTTTGATACAACTGGAAAAAAAGTAGAAGCAAATTTCTAGATCAATTAAGGTATAAATGTAGTAACTATACTCACAAACATAATTTAAAATCTAGAACAATATAAAAACTATCTAAATCAAGAATCAAAAACATCAAAATCCAGGAACAGATGTTGTAATGACATTTTCCTTACTGGAGTACAACTATTACAACATTTTGCAGTTTCACACACTGCAGAAAGAAGTTAATTGCCTAAACCCTGCTATAGTTGCTGATGGCTTGTGTTCATGCACTAAAACGCCAGATGTTAATGAGAAAGCTTCTTCCTTTGTTTATTAATTCGCTCACTCTATCACTCACTCATTTATTCATGTAGTTATTCATTCCTTTAGTAAATATTACTAATGTTAATATTCCATACGCTCAAGACTAGGGCTGCAATGGTGAATCAAAAAGCTGTAATTCTTGCCCTTAATGAAGTTTACAGTCTAATGAACAAGAAGACATTTAGCAAGTAAACAGTAGTAGTAAATATATAATTACTAACTCATGTGCAAAAAAAAAAAAAAAGAACAAAATGAGCCAAGGGAATAAGAGGGGGAACTATTTTAAATAAGACATTCAGACTCTGGGAAAGAGACATTTACACTGAGACCTGAGGGAAGGCCAGGTCCTACCTTAAGAGTAGGGTAAAGTGCCTTCCGTGCAAGGAGAACCGAGTGAGGAAAATTACAAAGGTGAGACTTTAGTGCGTCTAAGAATGCGAAAGGCCAGCTGGCCAGAGGGTGATCAGTAAGAGGGAGAGATGTTTAATATGAGGAGGAAAGTGGGTCAGAGACCTGAGCATTAAGAGCCCTGGACATCACGGATGTTGTTGTAAGTATACAAGGAAGCCCTTGGAGGGGTTTCATAAGAAGAATGATATGAACTGATTTACATAGAAGTTATTAACTTGAGTGTTTTGTAGGGGGGTGAGGAAGAGTAAAAAGCATGTCCATGGCGAGGAGAGAGGGGACAATGGAGTGCAGGGATGTGATGTTCACTTTGGCAAATGTTGAGTTCCGCACTCCGGTGTGATTTCAGAAGGGAGAGCAGTGTTTTTATCTAGTTGTCGAATTCAAAACTGGTGACTGTGACCCTGTGCTGATCTTCTGGGTACAGCTTAACTTCCTGGCTAGAAGGGAGGATTACTCAAGCTTTGATTCCTCCTCTTTACCTGGGTGTGGGTCATCAAATCGAACATTTTGTTATTGTGCTTCACCAATGACGATCTATTACTGCCGTCTGGTACACATCCCTGGGCCCCATGTGTTGGCCTGTTCTCGTGTGTGTGTGTGTGTGTGTGTGTGTGTGTGGATGCGGGTGCCTCCTAGACTAGAATTCTTGCTCCCTGCAGATGAGTCAGTGTCTCCTAGTGCCAAGCCCACCCCACAGGCCATGTTTCATTTCAGCCTCGCCTTCTTAACTTTTCAATCTGTCCAGGCTTGCCAAGCTCTGGCCTAAATATTAGAATTCCCTCGCTCTCCTGGATCTGTTTAGAAGTGTCTGGGTAGGAGTTTCAGCTCTTGTCATTGAACTCCTGGGTGAATTTTGTGTCCCTTTCTCTGATTAAACCTCTTTAGGAGAAATGTGTGTTAACCTTGTCTGTCTACCTTTTTATAGGTCAGCCTCTCTCTCTCTCTTTCTCTCTAAACTCTCCTAGATGATCTTATACTTTTCTCTAGCTTTAAAAACTGCATAAATATAGAGATTTCTCAATTTGTTTTCTCCAGCCAAGATAATTCTAAGTGCCAGACTCATGCATCTCACTTGACATATCCTCATAAATGCCTCATAAGCATCTAAAAATTCACATGTTTATATTTGATCTTGCTCCCTCCAGTCCCCCACTAAAAAAGCACCAACTTGTTCCTCCCTGAATTTCCTGTTTCAGAAAATGACACCAACATAAGCGGAGCCATTCTGCAGTCAGTTCTCACCCTTCACCTCTGGATGCACCAAAGAGAAATTGGAAAATTCTTTTGATAGTATCATCAGAAATCATCTAGAATTTATCCATTTTTCTCTTTCTCACACTGCTTTTATCATAATCCTTCATTGTATCTTACTTTGTTAGTACAATAACTTATTAATTGATTTACCTGATTACACAGGTCATTGCTTTCCTCCACTACATGCCAAAGAAGAGAGTGTACCCACGGTGCCAGCTCTCCAGAGACATAGGCAATCAAACACAGCATGATTTCTATTTACATGTAGCACTGTCTTTTAGTTGATTCAAAATTTATTCAATGCTACAATTAATTCAGAAGGAAGGAGCCACAAGGAACCAACCTTGAAATTTCAACCATGTGGCCAGGCATCCGGTGATCTAATGAACATATAAGCATTTTTACTTCTTTTTTTCTTGAGACTATCCAATACTGCTTGAAACAGCTTCAAGCCCAAGCATAAAAATATTCTTATAATTATTGCATTTCAATTCTCACATTCTTTATATTTCTATATGTTTTTGGAGAAGAAAGTGATAAAGTTGAGTATTTCCATTTCCTATGTTCCTAGTTTGTGTGAAGCAACATGAGTTTCCACATGAATAGCCAATGACAAAAAAGAAAAAGATATTTTTTATCTGGAGGCATTATCTGTGAAGATATAAAAATCCAATTATTTATCCTTTACCTGCTAAGTCATAATCTAGGCTTAATAATTTAAAATCAAAGCTAAATTACTATAAGTAAAATTCTAAGAACAATCATATTTGGTTAAAAAATGGGATAGCAGGAGTATTTTAAAGAGATAGAAGAAACTGACTAGTTCAAATAAGAATAACTTGAGAAGTTGTCTCATTTGACACAACACGGGAAGTTTTGTGGTGGGGGGAGGTTGTTTTTGTTATTTTAAAACATAAGAGGTAGTTACACAACTTGTGCTTAAACTCCAAGTGACTGAGTCTTCATTACTTTTATCGCCCATTACTTTTACAAATAGCTCAAATTACTGGAAAATCTATCACTCTTTTTTTTCCCCCAACAATTTGGTCCATGATCTGCCTCTGGAGCCATATCACAATCTAATTCTTCTTCCACATGACCTCTTTGAGGAAAGCTCTTACTCTGTGTCCTATTGGACAACTTTCTCCTTCAACCTAGGTTTTCAAGCTTCTTTCCAATCATTCTTCATGTGATTCTTCACCCTGTTCAACTTTTTCTGGGCATTTATCCTTGGCTATTGTCAGGAATTCACATCAAATTTGCAAGTCTGTAGTTTCCAGAATCATTTCATTATTTACCCTTCATAAAAGTCTGTACACTTATATTTCTGAATTTGTATGCAAACATTTCCACTTTCTCTAAATTTCCCCAAAGTTTCTGGAATCATATTTGAAAGTTATTTCAGTGCCTTTATGTATAAATTTTTTTTTTTTTTGGTGAGGAAGATTGGCTCTGAGCTAACATCTGTGCCGATCTTCTTCTACTTTGTATATGGGACACCGCCACAGCATGGCTCGATGAGCTGTGTGTAGGTCTGCACCTAGAATCTGAACCCTTAAACCCCAGGCCACCGAAGCAAAGTGTGCGAACTTAACCACTATGCCACCGGGCCGGCCCCATGTGTAATTTTTCTTGATCATAAAAATTTGAACTCATTTAAAGCAAGAAGAAATTCCTTATTTTTGTCATAATACAATGTGAGTTCCAATTCTCCTTTAATGATATTCATCAGCCCTTTCCAGAGTAAAGACAAGCCTAGATGGATGAGAATCTGAAAGCACACCTCAATGACAACAACAAAAACACAACCCAAATCTTTCATCAGAATCACTGGCAAAGTGCCTTTGGCCCAGCTGAAATTTAAAATATCCAGACAATCTTTTTTTCTATTATTTTATAAGACGTTTTGCTGATTTGTCCTGCGTGAAAATTATATGAGAAGGCTGGAGCACTCCAAGTAAAGCTGATCCCATTACCATACATTGTTTCCTCTTCAGAAACAAATGTCTGATTTCATAAAATGCATAACCAGATTTTCAAGTAGTTTAAATTAATCCATATTTGCATGGCCTCAACCATATACCATTAACAGAGAATAAGGGGAAAGACTATGAAATACATATTAATCTATAATTTATGACCCTTTCCTATCCTCCATATAATGAAAACCTGAGATTTATTTTCTTACATAGCTGCAAGAGGTAAGGGAAGTGTCCTCCCGCAAGTGCAGGCTCATAGTGAATGTTTCACATCACTAGTTAGTAATGCTACATGTTAAATTTAACCACCACATCTTCTTTATACAGTTACTACGTGATAGAGTTTCAACAGTGTTTTTTTCTTCCCCCTGCTCATTATGGAACAGATATTACAAGGGCTAAAAGGGGTCATATATTAACTGGATGAGATCCAATTATGGGAAAAACCAGAGCAGTACTCCTGGGCAAACTGAAAGCTGTACTAAAGTGATCACATGACTACACATTAAGAAGCATGAAAATGTTCACTTTTTTCCAAGATAATTTAATATATGTATATCAGTAAAATTATGATTAAAGAATCCACTCAGTCAGCTATAGATACCAAGTGACTAGAACTCCTAGAAAAAGAAATTCTTTCCATGAAAAAAAAGCCTTTTCATATTCAATATTTGTTATAGAAATGTACTTTTAGGAAACACATAATTATTCAAAAGTAATTGAAGGATGCTTTTTGGCTTTCCATCTATATTTAAAATATTTTAAAATTGAAGTTACTATTACTAGTATTACAGGAGAACCATGATCTCATACAAATTGTTAGACAACTTGAATTCATAGACTTTGAATATAAAAATCCATATATGTTCTAGATATTTATTAAGATCTGAGTAGCAAATGATATACCCAAAAGTATGTTGATATAAACATGTATCCACTTTTCGTAGCAGTAACCAAGCACTACTTATATTTCAGTTTGGAAGATAATATATGTAGAACATATTATTGCGAGTATAACATTTCTAACATAAAATATTACTTGAAAAAAATCTCCACAAGAGGTAAGTTGTGCTTTAGAAAGCACTATTGGAATCCTTTTATTACCTTTGATATTTCAGAATTCTTTTCCAGAGTTTTATATTCAAATGAAGAAAACAATTACAAGTAGATATTACTGACATTAAAAAATAACTTTAAGTACTGATTTTGTTATATATCAGAGTACTATAAATAATACCAAGTGTCATAAATCTTACCTCCAAATTATTTCATTATAAACAATTTTTTTACAAGGAAATCAGAAAATATTAGGTTGCAACTCCAAATCTGTTGGAAATATCTGCTATGCTAAGTGAATACCTACAGCCAGATGCACCAAAGTACTTGAATAAAGCATCTCAGAATAGATGCACCTGGAAAGGGGACAAATAACGAGTGGAATTCTCAGGCAACATTAGGGAAATAGGAAGATAAACATAGCTCTAGGAGACTTGGTAACCACAAATCCATCCAATACTAGTCAGAGCAGATAAAGATGTTTGATTACAAATAAAAACCAAGTTGGATCAATTGGCATCATGTACCCAGTACTCTGCTAGGTACTCCGGGAGATTTACACGAACTCGATGATAGGATCTCTGTCCTTACAGGCTGTGAAGCCCAGCTCAGGTTCTGCTGTTAACCTGAATAACCTAGTGAAGAAGGGCTTTTCTGGGTATGAAAAGTTTGGAACTTGCCTGGTGTGGGAGAGGGCACCTGCTTAGCCATTTGGGTTCATCTGAATCACCTGATAATCTACAGCCAGATTGCCCCCACATCTGTCATCTAGGTTAAAATTAAACATGAATAGCTGGAGGACATTACAATACGTTTCTAATTAGAGCGATATTATGATTTTTAGACAATAGTGGTCCCAGTTGGGCAGTATCCTAACCTGGGCCATTGGCCTCCTCCCTAGGGGCAATTATGTCATCAACTTTTAAAGTTTCAATTTTAAGGTCTGAGGATGGGGTGGAGAGAGCAATAGATCCTGATTTTTCCTCCCTTCATTTTCTCTTGGCATTTCCTAATCAGGATGTCTATGGGGTTAAGGTCAATTGCAGCTTTTGGAACTCATGTTTTAAGAGCCAGATACATCTGAACACTTCCTCTTTTATTCTCTTAGGATATTCTCCCCATTCTTTTTGGTTATGAATGAGCTTGAGTCCCCAGGGTCTCACCTATGTTCTTTCAGATATCTGTGTTTTGTTACTGTGATGGGTTACATCTGCCAATACTTTCTAGGTGACGCTCAGGGTTTGCAAGAATAGCCTTACATAGGGGTGCCATAGTACAGGAACCCCAACAGTCTCTCATGTATTCTAGTGCCTGTCACAACTAAAGTAGAGCAAACGGGCTGTGTGTCAGGCCATCACACTGACCCCCTCTCTAAGTTCTGTGTCACTATGCCCCTCCCCACTGCTAGGTATAGACTTCCAGGCCCAGGAGCTTGGAAGTCACCACTCCATCCTAGCAACAAGTGAAAGGCCGAACAGACTGAAAAATCAACAACTCTTCTTGGACACATAAGAGCAGGGAGGACACAGGGTAAACCACCGCCCCAAAGGTTGGTGAGACAGACAGGCAAATACAGGGAGTAGCTACTTATAGGAGCAGTGACTCACCAGCAGAAATCGCCTCGGGGGCCTGACCCCAAGTAGGAGACCCTGAACCATAATAGACAAATCACTGGAGGCTCAGTGCAGGTAAGTCTGAGAGTTAAAAACTCCAGGGGGACCCAGTCATAGCGGACCCACAATATTGTGAGATTTACATTCTGGAGCTCATCCAGGTTCCCACAGTGAATATGGGGAGAAAAATCTCCTTGGGCTTCCAGCAGGGGGAGGACAAAAGGAAGCATTTGATATAGGCCAGAGCACTCTGTTCTTCTGAACAAAGCCTGCCTTCAGGGGAAGCTAGTTAACTAGAGCTTAACCTGCTGGGGATTATCAGTACCTAACCTGGGGAAGAGCAAAAACCAACTCCAGCCACTCTAGCCATCCTTTCTCACCCAAGGGGGAAGAAAAAAACTGAGCAACACTTGTGAAGCTCACAGTCCAGAGGAACCAGCTCACTAAAGACTGAGACCTAATCCTAGGACCATAGGACTTCCCCACACCTCACCACCACATCACTAAAGGCCTATTTACAGCCGTTCCTGTTACCCTGCACATTTTGTCTGACTATCAAGAAAAAGTTACAAGGCACAACAAAAGGCAAAAAATACTATTTGAAAAGACAGAGCAAACATCAGGCATGGCAGGGATGTTGGAATTATCAGACTGGAAATGTAAAACAACTATGGTTAATATGCCAAAGGCACTAATGGATAAAGTAGACAGCATGGAAGAACAGATGGTCAGTGTAAGCAGAGATAGGGAAATCCTAAGAAAGAACCAAAAAGAAATGCTAGATATCAAAAGCACTGTAATAGAAATGAAGCCTGCCTCTGTGGACTCAGTAGTAGACTGGACACAGCTGGAGAAAGAATCTCTGAGCTGGAGGACATATCAATAGAATCCTCAAAAACCGAAAAGCAAAGAGAACAAAGACTGAAAACAAACCAGAACAGAATATCCAAGGACTGTGGGGCAACTACAAAAGGTGTAACATAGGCATGATGGGAATACCAGAAGGAGAAGAAAGGGAGAAAAGAACAGAAGAAATATTTGAAACAATAATAACTGAGAATTTCCTCAAATTAATGTCAGACACCAAACCACAGATCCAGGAAGCTCAGAGAACACCAAGCAGGATAAATGCCCAAAAGAAATATACCCTGGCATATCATTTTCAAACTACAGCAAAATCAAAGATTAAAAAAAAAAAAATCCTGGAAGAAGCCAGAGGGAAAAAACACCTTACCTATAGAGGAACAGAGATGAGAATTACATCCAACTTCTCCTCAGAAACCATGCAAGCAAGAGGAGAGTGGAGTGAAATATTTAAAGCTTTGAGGGAAAAAAACCATCAACTTAGAGATTCTGTACCCTGTGAAATTATCCTTCGAACACGAAGGCAAAATAAAGCCTTACTCAGACAAGCAAAAATTGAGGGAATTTATTGCCAGTTGACCTGTCTTGCAAGAAATTTTAAAAGAAGTTCTTTAGAGAGAATAAAAATGATATAGGTCAGAAACTCAGATCTACATAAAGAAAAGAAGAGCATCAAAGAAGGAATAAGTGAAGGTAAAATAAAACCTTTATTTTTCTTATTTAAGTAACCTAACAGATAACAGTTTGTTCAAAATAATTATAGCAACAAAGTATTTCATTATGTATGCCACGTATATATTGTGTGTATATAATATATGCATACACATAAGAGATATATATGTATATATATATACTTCTATGCTTATGTACGCTTATCTACAAGTGAAATGAATGACGATGGCATGATACAAGGGAAGGGAGGAAGGAATTAGGATTATTTTGCTATGAGGTTCTCACATTACCTGTGAAGTGGTATAGCGTTGTTTGAAAGTGGACTTGGATTGTAAATGTATATTGCAAATTCTAGGGTAACTACTAAAAACAGTAAAAAAAAAAAATTATAACTGATGCGTTAAGGAGAGAAAATGGAATCATATAAAATGCTCAATTAAAAGAACAAATGTCAGACAGAGTGAGAGAAGCCCTTCTGTGGCCCTGGGCAGTGTTTGGATACATATTCCTTGGCCACCAGAAGCGCACAGATTTTGTTGGGAAGTGACTCTGTGAAATAAGTCTAGAAGTAATGAGTTTGAGAATGTGGAGCCCAGCTAACAGAATTCTAATGGATGGACCTACTCTGCCTTTCCTGTCCACATGCTCAGTAGCCCAGTTGCAGGGGTACTTCTGCTTGTTGGAAATACTGTTCCTGAAACTGACCCAACTCCTCCCTTTAGTAAATCTGCAACTCCTCTCTCTACTGCAGGATGACTGGAATGTCTGTTGGGTGGACTTCTGCCAGGTGGGCCTCAACACTCCCTTACTGGAGGAGGATTGGGCACCCTACGTAGATGGGAGACGTACGTGTGCCTTCTTCCCCTTAGATACATGTGAACAGGACTTTATCTTAGAACAGGGAGATGCTGCACAAGTGGCCTCATCCTTCTTTCTATTATAGTTTTCTTCCCTCATTTTCTCCAGAATGGCTCGCACATCTCTGCCCAAGGACTTGGGCATCCCTCCTATCGTCTTTTGGACATTTGAGAGCTTCTCGAATGCCTTTTCCAGTCTTTGGTTACATACTCTCACTCTTTTCCTCCAGCAAAGTATTTCCTCTACTACCTGCTCTATTGGAGTAAACAAAAGCCAAGCGATGCAGTAGGCTTCCACCATCCCCTCGCATCCTCCATCTTTCTAATCCACCTTTGGTTCAGTTGATAAACTTGCTTTATCTCATTTATTCCCACATCTCTTACACTACTGTATACCAAGGAGCAGTTAATAGTGATTCCTGTCCTTTTTTTTCGTTACTCAGCCTCTTTAATTTGGCCTTTTTGCCCCACCAATTCAGAGGACACCCATCATGGTTGTATTTACATATCACAGAAAAAGGATGAATTCAACCAGTTGAGGCAGGCATACATCACACCAAAAGCAAACTTGCATGTGTGCTTATACACACAGTAGGGAGTGTCTAGCCAGCTCAGAGGAGCCCCAAGTCTCTTTGATCTTAAATTTTTATTTTTAACCAGTTCTGGGGGCTATTTAGTCAACATTTAAACTGTGAAATGTCCAGTCATGCCCCAATACCGAGGAACTCTCCAGCTCAGGGCTTCTATTCAGAAATGGGGTTTTCCAAGGAATGAAGAGACTAAGCTTTTCAAAGTCGACCTAGCAATGTCTGTAATGCCCCCAAAACCACACATCCTAATACAAAGCTTCTTCCTACACCAGTTGAGTCCCCACATTGCCACCAGAGCTGTTTCCCTAAAAATAAATCAATAAATTTGATTTGAATATCTCACTTTTCACTCAAAGCTCCATGCCCTTCACGCTCTTTATAAACTGCTATAACATTTTCTCTCTTCTTCCCTTGGAGTTTTTTATTCTCAAGACCTAACTCAAAGATCCCACTTATGTGAAGCCTTCTCTTAACTTGCCTGGCAACTAGTTACTCCTCCTTCTGTGATATCTTTTCAGAAAAAACATTTAAAATAAGAATACAAAGTTTCATTACTGGATTGTTTTGACATTTAACTCTCTCTGCGAAGCTTTATTTGGTCATATGCATTGCTGGAAATTTTTTATAGCACATAGATAATTACTCATAAAAACAGGTAACTTGATGCATGAAAATAAACTCTGAATATAAACAACTACAGTAAGCACATTTCCAGAAATCTGTTTTGAAAATCTAGTGTAAAAGTGAAAAATATCCAATGGTTGGAATTGAAGCCCACTGGACAGGTTTGCAAAGCCAATTGTGCACATCCCCTCCCAACATTTTCAGTGACATCACGTCAGCCACATTAGGCTCTTTACATCATGGAAATCAACGAATGCTATAGACCAGGACTCTTCACTGTCTCCTTTTCATCCCCTCCCAGAGTCAAACATTTGCCAGCATGCCACTGAAAACGTCCCATTTTAAAAAACCATCCCTCATCTATGGTTTGTAATCAAACCATCTCTAATATCCTCATTAAAAAAATCTTATTCTTTTCTAAAAAGCATGTATTTGCATAGCAAGCAATATACTTCATGGCAATATTGACTTATCTTTTGGGGTTATTTCCATAAACACTTGACTAGTTAAGCTTTACAATTGATTCAATCTGATTGATAAAATGATTCTCAATTTTAAAATCAATATTTCATATCTTTATTATGTGAAAATATTGTAAAAAAATACATGGGCCGGCCCCGTGGCTTAGCGGTTAAGTGCGTGCGCTCCGCTGCTGGTGGCCCGGGTTCGGATCCCAGGTGCGCACTGACGCACCACTTCTCCAGCCATGCTGAGGCCGCGTCCCACATACAGCAACTAGAAGGATGTGCAACTACGACATACAACTATCTACTGGGGCTTTGGGGGAAAAATAAATAAATAAAATTATTTAAAAAAATACAAATGATAGTGTACACCAAAGTTAAAATTATTTATAAGAATGAATGAAGGATTTCAATAAATATGAAATATAACGTAGCTCTTCTATTATTTTTAACTTGTTTTAATTTTTGCTTAATACTACAAAGTTGAATCTTAAGAAAAATAGAAGTCACCTGTATTAGTTGTCTATGGCTTCTGTAACAAATACCACAAAATTAGTGACTTAAAACAGCGTATTCTGTCACAGTTCCAGAGGCCAAAAGTCCAAAATCAGTGTCACTGGGCCAAAATCAAAGTGTCAGCCAGGGTCATGCTCTAGTGGAGATTCTGTTCTTTGCCTCTTCCAGCTTCTGGTCGCTGCTGACATTGCTTGGTTTGTGGTCACATCACTCCAATCTCTGCTTCCATCTTCACATCGCCTTCTCGTGTGTGTGTGTGTGTGTGTGTGTGCGCGCGCGCGCGCGTGTGTGTGTCTTCTCCTCTTCTGTCTGTGTTAAATCTCCCTGTGCCTCTCTCTTACAAGGACACTTGTGACTACATTGGACCCACCTGGATAATCTCAAGATGCTCTCCATCGCAAGATCTTAATCACATCTTTTACCATTTGAGGTAATATTCACAGGTTCCAAGGATTAGAACTCTTTATCAGCCCACCATGTCACCTATCACCTTGAAAAAAATATATATATATTTGTAAAAACCTATTCCAAGGGAGCATAGGTTTTTTTTTCAGAGGCCTGAACAAAGTCATCCAGTATTGCTAAGCATTCACTGAACACTCAGGAGTGGTTAAAATAAAGATACAAAATGTCTATCTTATTAATATTTATGGATTATTTTGATTATTTTTGAACTTCAGCTTATCCACCTGTCATTTTAATGTTTTATACGTACAAAATGCCTTGTCTTTTCCTGTCTTAAGTATAGTACTGTACTCTGTTCGTTTTTAAAGTTGGGTTATTTATTCCTGAAAAAATATTTTTCAACACCCACCTTGTGTTAGGTCCTTTTTTAGTTCTTACCTGAAGATTTTATGACAGGTGTTACCAATTATGTATTTTTTTCATAAGTTCCAATATTCAGAAATCAAATTGATTTGCCAAAATTCCTTATAATCATGACTTGAATTAGCACATTCCCACTGAAATTGTTTTACTGAATGCCAAGTATGTCCTCAGTGTTTTACCATCTTCTTGAAAAAACAAAGAACCATAAACTCTTGTCAGAGAATTACAGAGCTTTAAGGAAACAGAGAGAAGGGATCTAGTTCAGAAAGATACAGACCCTCAGCCATCACAGCGGGTTTAAATGGTGTGCCCTTATTGATTTGTATCATCTTACTCCTGCCAGGTTTTCACATTTACTCCCTCATTTAATACCTGGCATTTAACAATGGAGAAATTACATGATATAGACAGTTTAGTAGGTTAAAGGAAGTGAGTTTTTGGATGCAGACATGGGTTGGTTTCTTGATTCTGGCACGTATGTAAGAGTGGACAAATCATTTATCTTGCTGTTTTCATTTATCCCAAGTGACTGGACATGGTACTCCCAATATATGATAATGGCTGTTAGAATAAAGAAAATATAAAAAGACCTATATTATGTGGTTAGAGACTATGTGACTTCTGTGTGAAAGAATTTTTTAAAGATGACAATCAATTATCTTTGAGGGAGTAAGAGAAGGGTGTAGGAAGGAGGCTCTTCAGCCTTTAAAGATTGAAGAAAGGATGAGGAGAAAAGGCATTACACACACATGCACACACACATACACACACACACACACACACACAAGAAGGAGGCGGAAGAGGAGCAAGAGGAAGAGGATATAGCTACGGTGGGTGAGTAGAGCGTGATATGTTTACACAACAGTGGGAAGCAGCCCTGACTGCATTAGAAAGAATATTGGACAATACTAGAAAATAATGTTCATAGTTAGAGGAAGGCCCAGGTACTATAGTTCTTGAAAATCAGGCAAAAATGGTTATATGTGATGTGACAAGAGATAGGGACCATTGAAAGTCTTTGAGCAGAGGAGTGACATAATGGAAATAGTTGATAATTTGCATATATAGCAAAAGAGTTTAAAGAATACTAATCAAATGAAATTGGGAACTGAGAAAAATATTTCTTCTGAAATAGACAATCTAATGGAAAATTGTGACAGTATCCAAGTAAATAACATAACAAGAAAAAGACTTTGCAGAATATTGATTTAATGCATCACTTAAGCAAGAGAATATCTCAACCTGCATTATCTATGCTCTATTTCCTTGTGCCTTGGACAGCTTTTCTATTTACCTCCCTCCAAAGAACAGGCACATTTTTCTACATGAATTGTTTGCATATGATGTATAATATTTAACAGTACAGTAAACCACATCTCAAAGAGAATTCAGCACTTTTAGAAGTTATGTATTCTTTAATATGCCATCGGTTAGAATATCATGAATAAAAATGACTAAAATTAAATTCAGACCAACAGACGATAACTGCCATCATCATCATCTGTTGAAAATATATCACTGTCAAAGAAATCACTTTCAATTCGCACAAAAGTTTGTAAATTGCAATTTGACCCCATTGTATAAATCTCAATAGTCATCTGAAACACCGAAAGAACCTGTTTAAAAAAATTACGTTGATTCTAAATTGTGCATTCAAATGATACGTTCAGTTCACAGATTGGGGTTATGGCAAGAACATATGCCATAAAACCAAGATGAAAAGTTAAAGTTAGTTATCAAGCCTATTGTTAATTTTAAGATGCAGGTAAAAAAAAATCTACCACTTTAAATTAAGAGGAACAATGTGAAAAAAAAACACAGAAATTGTATGGTTGTGTCTATACAGTTACCATATTAGAGATAAAATTAGCCTTTATTACAGTGAAAGCTCTGTGGAATTCTTTTAGTATAAGAAAATAGATGTCAGTCCCTGTTAAAATGAAGCAAATGCCTTGTTTGGTCAAGGCAGCATGCATAATCTAGTTAGATGCCCTAGTCTTCTGGAAAATGGCAGAAGCTCAAATATATTTAGCAGTTCTGAATTTCAGAGACACTGTAGCTAGAAGATGTATGTCCTTGCAGAGCACTTTGTGGTAGCATCACTTCTGCTCCTGGAGGTAAAGGGGTCTTAGCAAATTTCTACTCCCCTAAAACTGCAGAGCACAATAGGAACAGGAACAAATGGACATGAAAGTTGAGAGGCAGTGAGCTTGATGAATTTGTAACGAGGATCTCAAGAGATCAAGGTTTGCAGCAATCTGGAACTGGTAAGAGCTGCAGAAGATGCAGCTTTAGGGAGTGGAGAGTAGATGAGACAAGCCCTTGTAATTGAAATTCTTTGGGGAGATGAGAAGTTTGATCTCACTTTTGCTTTCATGAATACAAGCAAATAAGGAAATTGATATCTTATTATTTATAAAACTCTGAATATTTTGACAAACCCCTAATTTGGAGTTAGAAGTCAGAATCAGATGAAATACATCAGTGTCATTTGAGTTTCCCTCCCTCCCTTGGGAGTTGCTTGGTTCTAGTTCAAGGAAACAATCAGTGGATGTGAAATGATGTAGATGAACTAAAAACATTGGTAAAAAGCTCCCTCAAAGAACTTAATGAAAATCATACCACTTACAGGTCCCAGAGAACACCAAAAGTCAAAAGGAAACAGTCTTAAGAGATATTGCCTATCTCGACAGCTCGAGAACATTAGCCTTAGCATTGACCGGACTTTTACTTCCTTAATGTGGATTGTTTTCTTTTCTACAGTTCTCATTTTTAGATGACATATAGTAGATTATAAATGATTCAATATATTAAAAGAAGCCTAAGGATCAATGTCATATTTATTATTTTTAGGTGCATTTCAATGATTCTATACCTTATTATCTCTTCCTTTGAGGTAAGGAAAGGCATTATCCTCACTTTTATTTTCCCAAGTAATGATATTGCTGAAAAGTAGTGCATTCGCAATAAATATTTGTTGGCTGACTGATTCAGCCAACAAATATTGTAGTAAGATTCAATCTTACTACACTTATTATAAATGAAGAAAATATTTAGGCCTCACAAGGAACCTGAGGCAAACATTAGGACAACTTTGCAGGTGCTCCAGGGAGCTGGAAGTGACTCTAATAAAAGGGATGTGTCTTTTTCTACTAATATGCAATTTATTAAATAAGTCAGAGGGAAAGTGAGGCCTATTTACATATGAGATGATGGTTATGATCAGAAGTTGAGCAAACCTGGCTCGTATGGATGTCTATTTCTGTGACCAGCCCATGTCAGATCTCAATCCAGGGAACCTAGGTCTTTGAGGATTGAAGGAAAGATGTCAGGAAACCCAAGGGCCAGAATGTAACTGAGTATTGACTGAAACCAGACAACAGCATGGTTGAAAACTCAAGAAGTCTACCATCCACGTCTGTAGCCTCTGCATCACTCGTCCTCCTGCTGAAGATCGACTTTCTTTGCTTCCTAGTCTATATTCTTGCTGAAAATGGACTTTTTTTCCTTCTTAGTCTATAGACTGAAGCTGAAATTTCTTAGTCACAACTACAAATTCCTAAGAAAAGGACTGTGATTAACAGGGATTAGATGAAGTCAGGTATGTGGACCAATACACGGTGGGCTTGGAAATAGCAACGCAACCGCTCCAGCTGTAGCAGGTGGATGGAGAGCTGCAGTGGGACCTCCTAGGAGTCTGAGAAGACTATCCAACAGGCATCCACTAGATTCCTGTCCATCTCCAGCTGCTGGCAGGAGTTCTGCTCTAAACAAGAAGAAAGACCTTCCAGTATGACTTAAATGCTTTTCCTCTCTGGCATGCCCCCATACCCTTCCAGATGCCCCTGTCTAGGTCGAGCCCGTGGCTTCTTATTTCATCTAGTAGTAGTCCATCTAAGGACCTATAATCACCTGAGTATTCACATTTGAGCTCCATCCAGTCCTGCTTTCTGTCACGCCTGCCTAGTCCTGCAGCTTGATTCCAGCATGCCTCATTGCCAACTGTGCCCACTACATAGTCATTTCTAACCCCACTGACTAAGAAGCGTATTTTTGCCATTTGCTTTTTGTTCCCTGAGTCCATCTCTAATGCTAAAGTTTAAAGTGGAAATTTCCAACATAAAGATCATCCATTAAAGCAGCCAACTGATGTGACTATTCTCTTCACCCTCCAATCCTATACAAGCAGGAAAAATAATCTGTTTGGGGCTGGCCAAGTGGTGTAGTGGTTAAGTTCACGTGCTCTGCTTTGGCGGCCTGGGGTTCACAGGTTCGGATCCTGGGTGTGGACATACACACTGCTCATCAAGCCATGCTGTGGTGGCATCTCATATACAAAGTAGAGGAAGACTGGCACAGATGTTGCCTCAGGGACCATCTTCCTCAAGCAAAAAAGAGGACGATTGATAACAGATGTTAGCTCAGGGCCAATCTTCCTCACCAAAAAAAGAAAAAAGAATCTTTTTTTGGAGGAGAGGGCAGAATGATTCCATTTTCTTTTTATCCTTTCTTTCAAGAATTTTATTACTCTCATCATATGCTACTTGAAGACAAGTCTCTAAGAAGAATTTTTTCCCTGTTTTTAATGTCTTTTAGAATAGTATGTCCAACAACTCATTTTTCTAACTGATATTTTCACTGCTTATTCTGAAACTTTAAAATTTTAAACATCATTGGTAAAACATTCTACATAAATTATTAATCCAATTTAATTTAAATTTTCATAAGTTATTAAAGAAGATTGCATGTGAGTAGCCAATTTTCAGATTTGGTAACTTCTAATTCAAGACAGTGCTAATGTACAAGCCTTTGGGTATTAACTTCCCTTAAGTGAAGCATGGAATAATTTCTTTCATTCAAAACAAAATGTGGATGGCAGATGATTTTCAAAAGGTTTAATTAATTATCTCAATTTTAGACCACCCAAGAATTGGCAGTAGAGTTGGAATAGAATATATAGATACAGCTCAAAAGTAACGTGATGTCTGGTAGGCCTAACAATTTTCCTAATCGAAGCTCTTAATGGATAATTTGATGTGTCTGTGGAAGCCACGTACTTCCCTAGGTTAAGAAGCTACAGTTGTGGGGTCAACTATTATTCCTTGTGTCTTCTCTATTTTATTTTCTAGGGTAAATAAGATAATTTCTTAAAGTTAATTGCCTGTAAGATACTTGCTTTCATTAAATAAAGCGTCAAGGGCCGGCCCCACGGCTTAGCGGTTAAGTGCGCGCGCTCCGCTACTGGCAACCCGGGTTCAGATCCCGGGCGCGCACTGACGCACCGCTTCTCCGGCCATGCCGAGGCCGCGTCCCACATACAGCAACTAGAAGGATGTGCAACTATGACATACAACTATCTACTGGGGCTTTGGGGGAAAAAAAAAATAGGAGGAGGATTGGCAATAGATGTTAGCTCAGAGCCGGTCTTCCTCAGCAAAAAGAGGAGGATTAGCATGGATGTTAGCTCAGGGCTGATCTGCCTCCCAAAAAAATAAATAAATAAATAAAGCGTCAAGTCAGTCATTATCATGGCCTGAGGAATATTTTTGAAGATAAGTAAGAAATAACAGAAAAGAAACCTTTGTAAAAAGAAAACCCAGGAAGACTAAAAGAACCTTCAGCAGAAGTTTCGATAAATATTTACAACTCTCCAAATAGGGTTAAAAGTACTTCAACCTTGATATTTCACTGTGTTACAACCACATGGGTACTCAATTTACACCAAGGAAGCCAAACAGTGTATGTGAATCATATGTGTGATATCAGAAGAAACATAAAGGCAACAGCAGAAGGCAGTGGACAGTCGTGTAATGGTGTTATTTGAGGATCATAAAATAATCTCACCTTTTATCAAAACGTTGCCTCTCCAAGTAGCCATAGCCTAAAGTTTTCACCACTGGATACCCAAATGGATAAATGTCTTACCTGATTATCCTTATTCACACTGGTGCTGTCTAGTAAAACAACACTATGGGGAAATGTTCTTGAACAAAATCAATCTAGCAGAACGCTGAGCAAACGTTTCAGAAAAACAGTAGTTTATTTCCAATTCATTTTGGCATAAAAGCATAAGAAAAACACAACAAACAAAAACAAAGCAAAAAGTAGTTATCATATTTTTGAGCCAAAAAAGCTTTCCAAGAGCTGAGTAAAGCATACCAGAGTTAAAGTGGTGGATGAAAAATAAATGTAATACCTTGAGTAGATAAACAAGGTAGGAGGACTTTGATTAGGAGCTGGGGAGTGGCTCAACTGAATTTTTATAGATTCCGTTTTGCTAGTGTGTGGCTGAGGATCTGTGATCAGATAAGGATTGCTGTGACCCTTCTCAAAGGTATCCCCTGGAGTTCAGCCACTGCATGAGGTGTCACATGCTGTCAAGTGATGGCCAGGTATGATCAACTTGAGGGTGAGAGTTGACAACAGAGGAGAAAAAGGACAAAGGAGGATGGGAGAAACTCCCTCACTGGAGATGATCAGTAGCCCTACAGACTAGTTGGCTTCTAATGTCATGTCCTAGTCTCATACTTCTAAATGGTTTCTAGAGCCTTGCTAATAAAATAAAAGTGTCCTCAGCGGACCAGCAGCATCAGCATCACCCAGAGATAGTTAGACAGATGTGCAGAATCTAAGACCACGCCTCCAACCCACAGAATCCGTCTCTACACTGTAACAAGGTCCCCGGAACCTCATGTGCACCTTAATGCTGGAAAAGCATTGCTGTTTGGTATCTAGATATAAACACCCAAAAGATGTATTGATAAGTGAAATTAAAACTGTAATAAAATCGTTGTTCTTTTATATAAATATAAATGCATTATTTTAATCTGAGACTAGGTAATAATGATACTTTGTTTTGGTGAATTTAATTCTAAAAATCAGAGTCTGTTCATAGGTCACGCGCTGTCTCCATAGCTGTTTCCCTATGAGTGGAAGAAAACAGAAAATATACTTCGGCTTCCGTCAGCTAAGGCATTAAAAATCAGGAGATTTAAGACAAGAGTAGGTTGGCCCACTTTTCTTCACTTTTCCACATGATGCCAAAACAGCCACATGAAAAATAAAAATAGTGAGATTTTTACTTTGTTCTACATGAATCGTATGCATATTTGGGAAATAATCTATGTCTGAATGTTCAACTTTACTTATAAGAAATGTAGTCATAACACTCAAGAGAGGATAATAAACAAAGAGAAACCAAGAGCATTTCAGTCGCTTAAAGGTAAAAATCTAAGTTCATAAAAACGTTTGTCTCTCACAGAGTTCAAAAAAGAAAAAAAAAAAAGACACAACGTCTTTAACAGGTTTGGCCCGACTCCCTGAGACCTGACCACACATCCCAATATGTGCTCATTATAAATTCAGAACAGTTGAGAAACTTCCTGCTCAGATATCTCTCATTTTCATCTGATCCCAGTTCTCCCACCCGTCTCAGACCACCCATGACAAACAAAATTACTACCAAGAGCTAATTTTATAACAAAAACAGTTTGTATGTAACTGTGTGAAAAGTAGAAATTTCTATGTATCCTTTCCTTTAGAATACAAATCTGAGGCCAAGTGAGAGGTCTTAACATAATCCAGTAATTTACGTGCATGTCCGAGATACAGAACTCAACGTTTTCACTGTCATCGTATTGGTAAGCGTTGGGAGTGCAGAGACACGGTGCTGTCCTATGTTGCTTGGTGAGTTTCTACAAACCATGTGATTTTCCACGTCAGTTTCTCTGTAACTGAGTAGAGGGAATACTTTTGCCACCTTCCTCATTGTCTTATTGTAAATATCAAATATCGTAGCGGACATTAAAGAGCTTTGAGATGCGTCAGGTGCTGTATAAATATAAGAGATGGAGATTAGTAAGTGTGTTTTCTTAAAGACATTTTAGGATTTATAATATAGCATGTATTCTGGGCTTATTTAATAATATGCAATTTAGAAGGTCCAATTCTGCCATCAATAACGTTCATTCTTCAGTAGATTTTTCCTTCAGAAATTTGAAAGTAGAAATTTACCTTTTTTAATGTAGAAAAAAATCTCTTTATGTGACAAAAACATAGATATACTTTTTTTTTTTTACTTTATTTGACTGGCCTTGGACAATTATAAAAACAGATACAACTTTGACAGAGTGAACAGAACACATAAACGCAAAACTAATTTACTGGTGTTATTTTAATTTTATTTTCATCACTGCTGCATTTGGGCATTTTATTCCATTTCATTTACTCAATCACTTCCTTTACAACTGAATATACATAAAGGCTGTTGTACACTATATTTAGAATTTTTGAGCTCAAATTTTGAACCATAAGTAAAACAAATTTCAGAAACTTAGAATGTTAGATAGTTCACTGAACATTCAATATCACTATATTTTGGTTACCTTGGATGTTAGATTTTAGCTTTCAGCAACAATGCAATAAGAGTCTCTTTGTTTTTTCGACATATGGGACTACTTTAATAATTTTTATTGTTGTAGTTAGGTGAGTCTTTCCCCTCAAATACACTAGTTGAATTCCCTTATAATTATTCATGCAATTTATCCACTCAGCAAATATGTGAGTGCCTATTACATGGAATGCAATGTTCTAAGCATTGGGGGAAAAAATAATGATGACCGACATTCTCTCCTGAGGCTCATATTCAGATGGGGAGAGACATATGATAGACAAGCAAATTAAAAAATGAGATGTTTTCTAGTAGTAATAAGTTCTATGAACAAAACCCAAAGCCAAGCAATAAGTTAGATAGGTAGATGGGTGTCATTCTAGAAGGAAGATTTTTCTGAGCAGTGACATTTGAAGAGAAACACAGATGATGAGAAGGAGCCAGCAAGTCAGGATCTAGGGAAGAGTATTCTAGGCAGAGGGAACAGCTAATCGAACAGCTGAGGAAAGTCTGAAAAAGCCAGTGTGATTGCAGGGCAGTGAAAGAGGGGTGGATATAAGATGCGATCAGAGTGGTAGGTAGGGACTACAGTAGGATGATGTTGTGTCTTGTAGGTCATAAATCAGGAGGTTAATATAAGTGTAGTGGGAAGCAACTGGAGAATTCTAAGCAAGAAAATGATGTGATATATTTTATATTTTAAAAGCCCGCTGCTGTGTGGAGAACATACCGTGGGGGGAGTGAGATCATGTGTAGGGTCGACCAGATACAAGATGATTACAATAATATACGTGAGAGATCACAGTGGTTTGGACGTGCATAGCAGCAGACGACATGGTGAGAGGTAATTGCTTTTAAGGTCTGTTTTGAAGATAAACCCCACAATAGTCACTTCCCAGTGGGCACGGCAAAAGAGAAGGAGGGAAATCCAGAATGAGAGCTAGGTTTCAGATGGAGCAATTGTTTAGATGGAGGTGCTATTAACTGAGCTGGGGAAAATTGGAGAATGAGCAGTGTGGTGAAAGAAGAGAGCAAGACTCAAACAAGTTAGAAAGCCACGTGGCTTGACCATCCTCATAATTTTGATTAGTTCTCTTACCTTTAGGAAGCCCTTACTTCTACAGACCCCTGGAAGGGGAGGGAGCTATCTAAGAACACTTAAGGTTTTCTAGAACTCCACCAGAGTTTCAAGACAAACTAATTTTAGGCCAGGGGAAAGGAAACCAAGTCCCTCTGAGTGTGCAAGTGGGTTTTGAATCTTCTTGAAGAAGGAAGGTATTTAAGCCCTCTGTCTTTATATTTGAGGACTAGGATATTAGTTCCCTTGGGAGTTCTCCAAGCCACTAGACAAATGTGGTGCTTTGCTGAAGCATCAATTATACTTGAAGATTTCAAAGGGTTGGGATGCCAAGCTTAAGAGTCTTAACTGTGTGTATAATTAATAATATCATTTATAAATTATGAAATAGAATTAAACATTTCCATGCATTTTTCTAGATAAAACGTGAGATTGTAAAAGCAGCCTCCTAAGGGGCCTTTTGGTTTTGCCTTAAGGACAATAGAGGCCACTAAAGGGTTTTAAGAAAGGAGTGAAAGAATGAGATTCCCTTTAGAAGACCCATTTGGTTGCAGTTTTGAGAAAGGATTGTTACAGTAGTGAAGTTGGTGGAGTGGGGTGGAGCAAGGCTGGAGCAAAGGAGACCTCTAATCTGAGCTCTCATGCGTACTGAAGCATACACACCAAGAATGAGATGGAGCGAGGTGGATATCAAGAGATCTATGAGTATGCTGATTAGTTGGATTAGAAAGCCTGGGTGAAATAAAGCAAGAATCAAATATGAAGCCCACGTTTTCTGGCTTAGGTCCTTGGTGGTACTATGCCCTGAGATAGGCAACAATGAAAGTTATACAGAGTCGAGGAAGAGACGATGACCTTAGTGTTGGACATGTTGGGGTTTGAGGTATCAGCGAGACATCCAAGGGGAAGGGAGTAGTGGGATCTACAGGTCTGGAGCTCAGGAGAAAGGTCTAGGCTGCAGATAGGCAGGTGGAAAACATCTGTATAGAGTCGTCATTGAAGCCATGGAGGCGAATGAAATGACTTAGAGTCTGCCAAATGAGAAGAGAAGAGGGTCTATGAAAGAATCTGAAAAATACAAATATATTATAGAGAAGAAGAGGAAAACCAGTTTACAAAAGAGAACAAGAGGCATAAGAAAGATAGGAAGAAAACCAGGAAGACATGAGGCAAGAAGGAGAGAACGCTTCCAAGAAGAGGGAGTGATCAATGGCGTAGACGTTTTACAGAATGCAAAGATTAAAAAGACTGAAAATGTTCATGGGATTTAGCAATGCAAAGATAGTTGGTGGTCTTGTTAAAAAATAGCGTGGCAAGGACACAAGCCAGATTGCAGGAGGGAGAGAAATGAGAGAAAAGAAAGTAGAAATAATGAATGTCTCTAAATCTATCGAGAGGTTTGCCCAGGAAGGACAGAATACAGGAAGGGGGACCTGGTGTCCAAGGCAGGGATCTTTACATATTGAAGAGAAGTGAGCATGTTTAAATGCTAATAAAAAGGACTTAGTTGGCAAGGTGTTGTTGACAACCTGAGAAATATATAAATATCTAAGAGAACATTTGTGAGCAGGAGGAAGAGTTAACATCCATGTACACAGTGATTGATTTGCCTTGGACAGGTTGAAAAACAACTTTTCCGTTGTGATGGGAAGGAATGAGAAAAGGACAAATCTACATATTGGCAAGTTTTTTGGTCCCTGCTAAGGATGAGAAGGCCATGCAATCCAGGGAGAATGATGGGGCAGAGAGAGAAAAAGATTGCAGAGCATTGTGGAAAATGAGAAAAAGCTGAGTGGGCAAACTTAAGTTTTATACAGCATTGAGTAACTAGTCAAATTTAGAGACTATGAGTTTATAGTAATATCCTTTATAGATATATTAGAATTTTATCTAGCAGCTCTTAGAAGCCCAAAATAGCCTAGATGAGATTATCAGTAGACTAATTGAAAATTGAGTTTTGTCTAGTGTGAACTGATGGGGCATCAGAAGGAAAACAGGGCAAGAAAGTTGGAGATATTGACCAGACACTGTATGAAAACATGAAACACGGACTCTTAACAGGGAAGGAAGCATGACAGGAAAAGGAATGCAAAACGGAAGAGGATGATAGATAAGGAGAAAATGGAGGAGCCAAAGAATTCAAGATATCAAAAAGGTTGAAAAAGAGCTGTAGTGATAGAAGTGGAAAGGTTGAAAATGGTAGTTAGAGAGTAGATGTCTTTACTTTACAATTTTAAAAGTAAACTTTTCCAAATCCATGGTATGGGCACAGGTGATGGTAGTGGGAGTGGAGGCGGGCATCCTCAGAATTGAGAAGGTCAGTGAACTGAGATTAAGAGTGTCGAATGGATTGCCCTTGTGAACATTGAACAAAGTCAGCCTGATGGCAGGACTAGAGATGAAATCTGAGATCCTGATGATGCCTGGGCTCCAGAGAATGAGAAGGACTGAAGAAGAAATTGGTCAATGACAGCAAAGGGGAGTTAGATAAATGTGTGCCAATATTGTGACCATCAGTTTAGTCAGTATAAGTGTTCTATATGATTAATTTAGACCAATATTGGGGAGAATCTGTAGTCTCAAAATAATTTCCCTACTCATCCTCCAGTGTCTGACTCATTTATTTAGGCTTTATTTATTTATTTATTTATTTTGTGAGGAGGACTAGCCCTGAGCTAACATCCGATGCCAATCCTCCCCTTTTATCTTGAGGAAGAGTGGCCCTGAGCTAACATTCGTGCCCATCTTCCTGTACTTTATATGGGATGCCGCCACAGCATGGCTTACCAAGCAGTGCGTGGTGCACGCCCGGGATCTGAACCTGCGAACCCCGGGCTGCCAAAACGGAGTGCGTGCACTTAACTGCTTGTGCCACCGGGCCGGCCCTTATTTAGACTTTATTTTAAAATGTTGTTTTTAACGTTCGTATTATCTTACCAGACTTATTTCTGATCTGATGGCTACTAGTGAATAGGTCCCTGCAAGACAAAAATAATCGGCAAATATTCATCTCATCTCTACTACGACAGGCATTAGGAGGGATTAAAGAATAGCGAAATACAGCCCAGTCTTGGAATATTTACAATATAGTAGAGAAACTTACTTAATGAAAATAGGAGGGAATAATATTATCACATGGGTGCTGTATGAAAGCAGACCTCGAAAAGTTCTGGACAGCATGAGGTGACAACAATTTAGGGGAAACTGAGCACCACTCAGTGAAAGAAAAAAATAGTTCGGAAAAGGAGAGGACTAAAAATTATCTTCTAATTCAATCTAGGACCTGCTTAACCTATCCTACCACGTCACACTGTGGGAGTCAGCAATGTATACTTTCAAACGCATAGATGAGAGGCAGCCATGCTTCCTTCTGAATTACCTCCAGTCCACAAACAGAGCACACTAGGGTAGAGGGAGTCAATGGAAGTTCCCTTTAATTTGTGTGATTTAGGATCCAGGAGGGGCACCTTTGGGAAACTCCACGGAGCTCTTGATATTTCCCTGGCTGAAATGGAATTTTTTTTTCCCCCTGAAGATTAGCCCTGAGCTAACATCTGTTGCCAATCTTCCTCTTTTTGCTGAGGAATATTCACCCTGAGCTAACATCTGTGCCAATCTTCCTCTATTTTGTATGTGGGTCGCTACCACAGCATGGCTGCTGCTGAGTGATGTAGGTCTGTGCCTGGGAACCAAACCCAGGCTGCCAAAGTGGAGCATGCCAAACTTAACGACTAGGCGATAGGGTGGCCCCGGAGATGGAATTCTTGATGCCATTTTGGAAAGGACCCAGGACTTGTCTTATCCTACTATTCAATGGGTTTCAACTATGAAACCCATCTGCTACAAAACCCAATTTTGACTATGAACCAGTCGTAGAACTCCTTAAGACCCTGACTGATGTGCTGGGAGAGTGTGTTTCTTCAACAAGTGTGGAAGCTTCCACTGTTGCAAGGCACTGTGCAAGGGCTCTTTTGGGGGCTCAAGGATAAATACGGCTCCACGAATGCCCCTCCAATGCCTGTTTACAGTAACATGTGGGTCGCTTAATGCTATGACCTGGGTCTGAACCAAACTCACATGACTACACAGGATATTCTCCATTTATGCTGAAACAGTCAAATGTGTTACACCAGAAAGGGAAAAAAAAAAAAAAAACCCTTATTCAACACCATGATGAGACTCCATATGATGTGTAAAATGGATGAGAGTTGGTTTGAATCAAGTGCCACCAACTACCAAACTCTACGACACTAAGTGGTCTAAACCTCATTTCCTCATCTGTGAAATGGGGGTAAGAGAATAACTAACTCATTATGACTGAATGAGACGATGTGAAGTGCTTTGCACATGACCCAGCATAGGTAACAGGAAGGTGCCTAAAAGTGATAACCATGACTATTTTGGAAGGCAACGAACCTCGTCGAAAAAGTAGACATGAAATCAGTCAAATACGGATTCAAATCAAGCACTACCGTGGTAGTGAAGCATCTGAGTCTGTTGTTGCCACCAAGAAATGAAAGTAATAAAACTGACTCTCTGGGTTGTTGCAAGGATTAAATTGCATGAGAGTGCCTGGCTCTTAGTAGGTACAAGGGAACGAGCAAGCGGCGCTCGCTTCTGTGTTCCCTTCGTTTATTTTGCATGTCTCTGTGGATCAGTGTAAAGGAACAGAGAGCTCTCTGTCAGGGCCCACGTTCTGCACCTTTAATACCGGGCAGGTGGGAGGCGAGGATCTCTAAGGGAACTCACACCTCTAAATCTTTACAAATACATCAGAGATTTTTAGGAATCGGGTAAACATAATAAGCCTGAAATAACGGAAAAATATCACCTGGCTGCCAGTTTTATGGACATCTTGCATTACCAAAAGAGGTGAATTACAGAATGACTTTGGAAAAATTATCCCCCCTCTTCATCCTGCTTAGTTGAAGCCCTTACTTTAATTTCTTTGATATTGTTGCCTTTTAATGTTTTCCAGAGTTATTTTTCCCCCTGCATTCTCCAAAATGTCATAGATACTCAAAAAAGTTAAATCTGTCTCTAGTGTCGCTAATGAACAATTCAGTCTGTTAGTTTAGAACTGCAATGAAGCATCTTTAAACATCAAAAGAAAATTTGAAAATTCATCCTTGAAAATGATTGATTTTGTGCTTCAAAACGTGACTGAGCTCTGCCAAGGAAAGAGATGATAATTTACTTTCTGTCACCTCCAAAGCTAACTGGGGGGAAAAAAACACACAAACACGTTTTTCTGACAGGCAAACAGTCAACTTACAGAGAAAGCTGCAGGGCAGGGGAAGAAAAAGGAGACAAATCTTGAAAAAGCTGGGCTTCCAATCTCCTCCCACCAGGCTCTGTGAAGGATGACTTCAGTCCCTTTCTTAACTAATTCTGTCACTGTAAAATCCTACAGTCATTCTTCCACACAGAAAGGACAAATAAGCTCAAGAGGAGGATCTAGATGCTTTCAGTTTTAACTATTCACCAATGGTGGAGAAGGCAGAACCCTCAGCTATGGCTGGGTGGCCAATAGGATAGCTGGGTGTCTCCCACATGACTCGCTGCTCCTGTCTTTCACATGGGCTGTAATTTAGTTCAATTCAGAACTGCAGATAGTACAGCTTTCACGGGAGCGAGGGATGCCTGAGCACAAGTGGCTGAGTTCCGAGTGACTTTATGAAGCACTTTCCTACCTCCCTCCTGCATGAGAACGGGATTCTGCACCTGCATCAGGGACAGTCTGGCGAAAGCGTCTGCTCTGCCTCCGGGGACAAGGAACTAGCACAAATAACCATTTTGAAATTGTAAGTATACATTTCTTTCCGTCAAGTGTACTGATTAAAATAGTTTTATGTCATAAGCATCCAATATTTGAAGAATTTTTTTAGGGTCCTCTTTTCTCTGTGTATGGAAGGGTATTCAACGGGCAGGAAAATATTTCCGGGAACAATTGTTGCATGCTTTATTATGTGAAAGATAAAGAATCAAAAATAAAAGTCAGGCATTCCAAAGAGTAGCTGCAGGAGACTGCACCCCGGAGCCTTGCTCCAGGATGCCGCTTTGTTCATAAGAAAAAATGAAGCCTCGCACATATGTACTTACTTCACTTCTTTTCGCTCTTTATGTCTAATCAGATTTGATCTGTCCCCAAGAAAAATAAAAGACAAACTTTGCTGACTCCATTGACAAGGGCACCATAGACTTTCCAGACATCTGACAGTTATTATAATTAGCTATGAAAGACTGCTAAGACACTTGGGGGCAAATAGCTCTTAAATTCTGAACAATGGCTTCAAGCCAGGGCTTTCTTTTTATTTATTTTTAAACCACCACTTTTCGTTTTATAATAATGATAGCGACTGGACTGGTTTCAGTGTTTTAGTCCACAAAATATGAAATAAAGTCCCGGCAGGAGTGAAAGGTGACTGAGAGTGGCCAGGGTAGAGATAGAAGGAAAAGACGGCTTTCTGTCTCAGGACCTGGCCTTCCATGTATAAAGATTTTTTTTAAAATTCCTAATAGGGTGGAGTGAGGATGTGGGGGTGGGGAGGAAGCATGCGGAAGCTTCTTTATAGAAGAATGCTTGAAGAATAAAATAATTTGGGATTTCTTCTTACGGGCAGGCAAAAGAGATGGCTAGCATCTAAGTTACATTTATGGTAAGATTTTTTGATGGAGTTTCAAACAGAAGCAACATACAAAGCAGTTTTTTATTTATAAAATAATTGGAAACAAATGGGGGGAGAACGATCCTGTATTATTGCTTTCTTTTTATATTCGGCTAGAGTAATCTAGCCATGCCTTATGCCTTTACTTCTAGAATCATCCAAATCCTTAAAAAGTTATAAGCTCAGTCTCATAAGAAATTAAAAGGCAAATCAAATCAACGTGATTTTGACTGATGAAGATTTTGAACGACAAAGCCTCCAACAAAAAGAGAGTTTGGAAGAAAACATTGCCCTCCTGATTTTTAAAAAAGAATATTAACTCCATCAATTATTGAAAGGAATTATTCAAAGGCTCCAGACATAACTAATTATGGCTTAAAGAGATCTGCCAGAGCAGAGCTCGTGTTCTAATTATAAAAGTCCAAGACGTTAGGATTCAATTTTTAAAGAGGACTTGAATTTTCGCATAATCTTTTTTATATACACCATTTTTTTTTCTTTGTCTGCCCTCCTGTTATCTACACCTCCCCCACTGCCGCCCACTGTGTGCTGAGACACCTGAAGGCTAGACATAATGATCAACAGAGCCCCAGCCTGTCTGGGCTCCAGCCAGGTTTTCCCCCCCTCTACAATCAAGGAGCTTGCACGCAAATGCATGCGGAGCCTATTCCTCTGCTATGTGCAGATCCGGGATGGAAGTCTTACACATACTGCGGAAAGATTAAAGACAACAATATCCCCTTTCTCTTACCCCAGACAGCCTCAATTTTTAACCCTTTCATTACCTTTAAAACCAAGACGTCTTATCCGTTCAAATGCAGGTCTCAGGGGACCCTGCAACTCCTGCACCATATTACACAGACACTCACGCCTCATTGGGCATAGAAATCTCATCTCAGCAGACCCATCGGGATATTTTAGGATTAGCAGTGTGCTAACGAAACAAAACATCATTTGCTTGTGCGGGAAATGCATTTTTGAATGAACTTCAGCTGTGTGAAATCTGGAGCAAGTCAAAGGTCTGTGGAAAGATTCTTGCAAACCTTGCAGAAGGTTACACCATTTCTGATGATGCTGTTCGTTAAGCATCTCTCTCTCTCTCCCTCTCTCTCTCCCTCATACACACACACACACACACTCAAGAGGCACACTCAGCCAGACAATTATATCATTATATCACAGAGAAACCCAGGTTTGCTGGTGATGTCATCACATATAAAATTTCGCCTTTGTGGGCAACATTTTCAATCACCTAATCGCCAATGTCTGTTGGGTGTGTGCCCATAGGAAGTTCACGTGTTTGTGGGGTTAACCGACACCCACAGGAAAGGACTGTTTTATTTGTAGCTATCTCTTTCTTGAAGACGTGTTTATGGGGCAGTGTGGGCATGTTTATCAAGACATATGTAGTCAGGCAGAGTTTCTTGGTTCTAGGAAGCCTTATTAATATGCTGGTTGAACATTTCAGAGGTGGCTGAATTTCAGTGATATGAATAGCATGTAGAAATGGTGAGCACTTTGAAATCATTTGGGTAAAAATGCTACAATACTGATAGGAGTTATGACTCGGTGATTCTTATTTGCCATTTAAATTTTTGAAACCATTAAATCATTTTTATGTTAACTTATTGCTTAAGGAAAGAATATATACAAATGATTTAAAAGTAATGCTCATTTCATGCGCTCTAGGTTAGATGATAGCTGGGTTAAAATTTTGTGGGCTGGTACAGTGTTTGCATTTATTTTCAAGTCTATTTTATGGGTCTTACGCTAAACAGTTATCCACCAAACAAGTGTTCAGATTTTTAGTAATGTGTATATTTAAGTACCTTATTTTATTTTACTTAAATAGAACGAAGTCTAATAATTTTACCAAAACCTATTGCCATATCTGAGATATAAATATAGAACAACTGTGTGTACATAATGTCTCTTAATTACCGAGTTTTGATAAGTAATTTAAATTAATTTTCATTAGTATAGAATGGCTGGGTATACTTACCAGTTCTTCCATACCAAGTATTTGATAACATTATTTTCTTAATTTTGGAATTTGCTCTTAATATTTCTTTCTTGCTTACTTAAAAAGGATTAATTTTGAAAGGATTTGCCAGACATATGTATATGAACAGTACTATTTATACATCAACACACAAATTAATGAGATTAATTTTGCTGATGTATTATGTGATTGTTTTAAAACAAATGAAAATGTGTTTTGTTCTTTTTGCTTTCATGTTACTATTGTCGAGAAAAGTATATAGCTTAAAGAAGGGACACATTTTATACTTAGAAAAAACAAACTACACAAGTTAGGTGACTTTCTATGGGGTAAGACTCTATTGTGAACTAATAAATAACTTTTTTGAGAAATTATTGGGCCTGACGATAATTTTTACATAAACAGTTCTTCCAACATATAGAGGAGTTCTTGCCTGAGGATGAATTATGCAATTATTTTGTCAAAGATAAAAAAAAATGAACAAATAGTTGGATTTAAATTTCACCTATTTTCTGAAAACAAAACATGACATTGCCCACTGGGAATACAGGTTACTGAAAAGGCATCTTTCAAAGAAAAGAAGATAATGGACTTGATTGAAATAGTTGAACTACGTAACACCAATTCAAGAACAAATGGTTTTTCAGAGCATAACAGAGAAAGAACAATTTACTATAGTACAGTTTATTCCTCTTACACAATAGTAATGATTTATTTGAAATGGCAGAACAAACATAGTAAATATACAAAGACAATCAATGATATCTTATGTCAGGGATATATCAAGATCTTGTGTTTCATCTATTAGAATATTCTTAATGCAATTATTTATCTGAAGACTTTAGTTGAAACCTACACTCTTGCTTAGTGTATGTTGGTATTATAGTCATGTATTCTTCATGCATGTCGTATATATAGTATATACTTGAATATAGTCTTATGACCAAAAATAATTGTTGGTATTGTCTTATAAGGAGAGGTTTTAAAATGTTCTTGAGATAGAATATTAACATATTTTAATACAATGAAATTTGGGTGGTGATGTTAACTAGCTATATCTATGCTAGCAAAGGGGCATGCTCAGATATCGGCTAAATTAATGTATTGATGCTGTAATTATTGCAAATGCCTCATATCAAAAAATATTTTAATCATATTAAAAGATGTGACTCTACTTTGGCAAAGAGTATAAAATGTTGTTTTAAAAAGATCTCTCTGTTTCTTACCATTATGAAGATGATTTCCAAAAGTAGACTCACACTCATCATTTCTCTTTATGAAAAGAGGGATTGGTTTTTTTTAAACTTAGCCTTTAGGCACAGGGCCTAAAATGATCTTGAGGAGATGCCTGGGCACCGCACAGAGAGCACACAGGAACTTCAGGTCACAATGAGAAAAGAAGGGAGAGCTGGTTTGGTTGCTTCATGCTTCCGGTTTTATTCTTCCAAGCCTGCATGCAGATAACACTCAAAATTAATCTGAGTGAAAACTGTCAAAGCTATTTTTCCAGTTTTCAAAAAATCGGAGGTCCTGTGGCTATCCCATGGAGGAAAAGAGGCAGTGAATGTTGCACAGCCTAAAACTCAGTCGAGATCAGTGAGGCGGTGGGGTCAAATGGGCTCATGAATCACAGATAGGAAATGAACTGTGTATTGCATATTTGGAGGTTTAAAAAGAAACATTTGAGATATTTTACCGTAAACAGATTTGGGGTTGGTTTTTGGCACATCTTTTCAAATATCAAGCCTGCAGCTCAGCTGAAATAACTTTTTATATGTATAGCTAAGACCAGATGGCCACGTGCTCCTTTCTTATTTAGATGAGACTTTTCCTTTCAATAACATCTTTCTTCCTGACCTGCTTAAAAATTCCAGCGAATGAAATCAGCACAGGATTTTCAATTCTAATTGACCATGTGCAGAGGAAGGGCCAGTGAGAAATCAGTGGAGGCATTGTGAGGCTCGCTGCCTCAGTTTTGTCTTTGTGTTTCTCCCTTACTAGCCAATCTAAACTAATTGAAAACATTTAATTTTTATTAATATTAATATTGCTGCAAGACTAATCCTCAATGGAAATTATTTGAGTTGGCTGTTTCTGCCATTTCATCATAAATAATCAAGAAAAAGTTATCATGCACTTCCACAGTCTCTCAACTAGCTGGTAAGCAATTTATTGGTTAAAAGTACATTAAAATATTGGCATAATGATTAAATTAAGATGAAAGAATGATGATACCAAATTTATTTTCCTTGTCATTTGAATAAATCATTATTGGAACATATATATGCTTTTAAATTTATCATAAAAATATCCACTATCTAAAATTCTTGATTTATTACGTATATAGTCATTATACAAAGAAAAATATTTTCTCTGGAGATTTAATTTGAACTTGGACTAGTAAAAGATATCGAGAATTGAAGATGATCTACATGGTCGATGTAGCTTAGCAAATCATATATGCTATAAAAGTGGGCATATATGTTTTCAGTTCTTTTTTTCTTTTTGACAAGTTCTTGAGTCAAATAATTTCTTTCATAGTTTATTTATTATTGCAAGGAGTCAAAAATGTTCTCTTTTTAAAAATTTAATTTTAGAGAGGTAAAAGTGTTAGATGAAAACAAGTTATCCTTCTGATATTGACATTATTTTGACTAGTAAAGACAGACATAAAGCATGTACACAAAAGTGCATATTTAAAAAATATATAATAGAGATAAGAAAAACTCTAAATTAATGATCAGTGTCATTGAAAAAATATTGGCCTCACAGCAACACTGTCTCTGTTTTGGAGTTCTTTTCTCCTTCTTCTTCAAGTAACGTTTATCTCACGCAAATCTACTAGCTGTCAAAAATAGGATGTCTCATCAAAAGCCACACTAGTGCAATTGTTTGAAAAATGCATCTTATGACAGATAAGATCAATTAGAATTTCTTTGAGTCAAAATTACACAAAAATTGAAACGTGATTGCCCATGGGATTCACAACTATGAAGGCATGTTCTAAGCCACCAACATATGAAGTCAATTCTTTATGAACGTTGTAAAATTTAAATTTCTGAAATTGTCTTATATATATATCTCTCTGTGAGTCTGTGTGTCTTACCACAATATTAGAACTCTCATCATGCCATTAAGTATATGTGTTGATTATATGTCTCATATTTGATGACTTTCCAACTAATTTATGAATTATAAAAATTCCTTAGAAAAATAGATATATGGCAGTGACTTAGCCAATTCTTGTTCTACCACCCCAAAAGAATACAATATATTTAGTAATTTAAGAAATCAAAATATAAACAGAAGACCCAAGCATAATACAGAGTCTAAGGTGTTAAATTACACATATTTTTAGCTTAGTTTTACTTTCAAAATAACCAATTTTAATTAGCAATGAATCTAGCCCTGTATGTAGGAGGTGACAGATAATGGAATCTTGGGAAAAATTAAAATTATATTGGTGTTGTAATTTCAGATGGTTGAAGCTAAGATGTTCAAAACAGATAGGTATAGATCAGGAATAGAACTCTGAGCTACTCCCATTTTCTCTTCTTCCATGTTGTTCTGAGAAATAGACAGGTCTGATTCTGCAGGATCATAGAAAATTACAAATACTAAATAAAATAAGAAACTTTTTGTTTTTTGTTTCAAATGAGTTTTGATATTTTTCTTTATATGGGGTCATGGTCGAGATTTGCTACTCTGTCTGTCTTCCTGTATGTCCTGCTTCTGGAGGTGAACAGCACAGGGGAAATTATGATCAGTTATGGAAGCTTGGCAGCTGTGTAAAATGTCTGCCCCTCACTCTATCCCCTCTCCTGCTCTGTAAGACTATGCTGATCAGTCGGAGACAGAGATCCCTGAGAAACCCAGGCCTCCTGTGACTCTCCCAGGACACCATTTGTATCTGTTTTCACGCTCCTTCTGAAGGATCTTCCCCCAGACTATATAGCCAAAGCCTTGAGACTCCCACCCGGTTTGCTAGGTTCTCAGCTAGTTCTCCTTAGGTAAGACTTGGCCTCACCCTTAATTATGCGGCTATGGTTCACATTCAGAGCTGTATTTTTTTTTTTTTTAATTTTATATTTTTAAGCTGTGAAGGAAGTGGGGCTAGCAATGTAGACGTGACATCAAAAGAATAAACGTGGGGGAAATGCAGATGTCTTGGGCATTCTGAAAATCTGCAGTGTTGTAAACGGAATAATAAGATTACACTGAGTTTGATTGGACAGCTCAGCTCTCGCCTCCAGCACGTGGGCTGTGCCCACTTCAGAGTGGAAGGCTGCTCTCAACTAGTGTGCTTGAAGTGGGTCCTATTCGTTCCTGCACTTCTTGATTTGGTATGTTTCCTGCAGGGAAATGACTGTTTTAACTTACAAGGCCTAACTTCTCTTTCAGCCAGTGTTGGACTAGAGAAATGAAACCTAAGTAGGAAAGAGGTTATGTCCATAAGAATACGAGAGTGTGAACTGTACCGGCTAATCCAAAATGAAGAGAATAGGTCAAAAAGTTGGTTATAGATATTTCATCAGACATATGGATTATCTGGAAACCCGTATGTAGATGTAACCTCTGTGTGATGGGAACTAAACACAATTCCATTTAAAATTTAAGTATTTAAGTGTATTGCTTTGGAAACATTGATAAAAGGACATATTTCACTGATTTGTACAGTCCCTGATTGCCTCGTTCCTCTGAGTCATCCATCAGCACATTATTCAACAGATACTGGGAGAAAATGAAACCCTCAGCCCCTGCTCTGGTTGTTCTGAGCCACCTCAGAAAGTGCGTCTCGCCTTGAAAGACTTAAAGATTTAAGCCAACAACAGTGACTGGGAAGAAATTCATTCTTTGGTTAGTCTGAGGACAGAAAGGGGTTAATTTTTCAAATCTTTGAAGAGGAGAAAAAAACAAAACTAAACTAAAAGATAAAAACCAAACCAAGGACTAAGCTGCTAGTGATTTGGTTGTATTTATGGATTATACTACATCTTGAAAAGAAGAAAATCAGTGCTGTAAGATGACGCTGCGGGGGGCGTCTGGACTTTTCACTGAGTCTGAGGTCTGTTGGTCGATGCTTATTAAGGCCTGGTGTTGACCTCTGCTCTCCTCACTCCTCCCTGGTCCAGGTGCAACATTTTTGCAAGTGCTTTACCATTATCGGACACTACGTGCAAACTGCAAACTGTGAATGAACAGAGCACGCTGAGCATAAAAAGCATAAAAATCCGATAGTTAGGAGGCCCGCATTAAGAAAAAAAGTTAAGAAGATCTGTAACTTACAGCCACTTCCTTTTATAATTAATAAACAGTGACTATAGCTGTTCTTCAAGATAAAGCTAAAGCTATGCAAATACAGCTTACATTTAAACCAGCTTGGTATATTTGCTGTTATGATGAATTTTTGCAAGAGTATTTGAAATAGTGATTTCTGTCTAAACAAATTTTCTTGAAGTGAACATAGAAAAGCATATATAATGATTTCTTTTCAATTTTCACATATACGCTGTTAGTAGTACATGAGGCTCTTATATTCTAGGTTGTGTTTTTTTTTTTTTAAAAAAAGGGATTAATTTTACTTTTAAAAATTGCATTAGCTAAGAGAAGACAACACAAAATGCCCTAGTATTTTATTCTCAAATATAGTAAAACTTTTTTACTCCAACAATTCTTTAAAGTGTATTTACATAGTGTTTGATAGATATAAGAGAAAGTCCATTTATACATATTCATTAATTGATATGTTGAATAAAATTGCTATGTTTATGCCTCTGAAATGTTAGGTAACATGCATAAAACATATAAAATGACTCAAAGTTAACTATATAAACATAAAAGGGGAAATAAAGCTATTCAGATATCAAAATGCATTCAAAAGATTTAGGTTTTTATTTTATCTTTCCGTTGAATTTTAGTTTAGCAGACGATTCTCTAAATTACATAAATTTACTCATTTTAAATATATATTTTTGAACTCTGAAGAAAATGAACCCTCTAACTTATGAGGAAAACAAAAGTTTTAAAATTTCATTGAAGGAGTCATATATAAACATGTCTTTTTCAGCTAGAATAAAAAAAGTAGAAAAAACTTCATTTTTAATTTAGAAATATTTCAAACTACATGGAAAAGTAAAACCAATATAATATACTTCCTCATGTTTCTACCACCAAGATTTACAATTTTTTATACTTTTATCTATTTACTCTAAGCCATTAAAAAATAAACTATTTATTTACAGCCGAAGACCCCAATCTGCCGTCCATTTCCTGACGTCCCTCTGGCTATAGAAGTAATCGCTATCTTGTACTTCCTAGGTCATCTTTCATCTCTCCATTTTTACACTTTAGTCATTTACATATGTATCAAAAACAACAAAAAATGAATGAGGTATGAAATATTAAGTTCCTAAATTTGCTGTTTCTAAATTTACCTTAAAACTATTGAAAATTTTTCAAATGAACATATTCATTGGAAATAATATTTCCTTATTTATTTTTGGTTTAAAAACCATAATGCTGATTAAATATAAAGATTTAAGTTAAAAGACGTCTTTGCCCTGCCTCAACTCACTTCCTTAGTTGCAGAAATTGAGAAAATATGCCTCCCACCTCCCTTTTATTCGAATTCTTTAGTATTGAGTCTTTAAATTTTAACTGTTTTTATGTTACATAAGGGATTGGTAGTATGGTTAAAGTTTTACACTGTAACCTTCTCTCCATTGGTCTCACTTTATTGTTTTCATAAAGGAGCATGTAATATAGGTCGCTTCATGCATGGGTGTTAATTTTCATATTTTACACTCTCATTATATCTTGTAAGGATGCTTGTTTTAGAATATTCTAAGGACCTGCAAAAGTTACCTTTGGTTTGATTTGCTAAGAAAATATCAGCAATATCATAGTTAAAGAAATGAGCATTGACATTAGGATTGGTTTTTGCCTCTTCATTTGGAGCCAGATTTCCCTTTAAAAATGAGCAAATGCATTTCTGAAAAAGTGTATTGAAACCAAGATCCTTATTTGAATCCAGTATTACTACAGATTTGCATAAACTATGTGGTAATGCACTGCCCCGTAGAGCTCTGAAGGCTACGTACCTCTCTGGGAGGGCATCAGAATCAGCACCCCTACTGTCACGAGTTATCTTAAACATAGTCTGCAAAGAGGAAACTTCAGAAGTACATAAAGGTGGGTCTAAATGTATTTTTTCCCCTAGAATTCCTTACTAAATTATTTGGGTAGCAATACATCAAGAGATACCTCTAGTCAGTTTTTACTGTGAAATGAACTCAACAGTATGGAAAGCTGATCTTTAAAGGCTCTTCTTTCATAAGATGGCCAAAAGAACTGCAATCGTTCTCACTAAATATTTCTTGAACGTTTTCTTTCCTTTCTTCTATCAGCCACCTATCATCTTCATTAGACTTTAAGCTACGAGTGTTCTTTTCCTCTAGATGATTTCACAGTCAATGTCACTCATTGGGGTCTTTTTATTGTTGTGTCTCCAAAACTCTGATCAATTCATTAACTGCCTTTCAGTATTCTTACGTCTGTGTCTCATTAGAGTCACACAGCAAATCAGAAGGGCACTGGGGAAGGAGTAAGAAGATGTGTCACTAAATAACTGGGTGACTCTCTTTGGACCTCAATTTCCTATCAGTAGTTTAGAGAATTAGGGTGAGTGGATCCCCAGGGTCCCAGGCTGTACCTCTGCATGGTTAACTAAAACTGAGACTATTAACGGATTGATGAATTCTGAGCTCTCAAAATAACCTCAGTATGTTGTACATGTGCCAAGTGGTCATTCCTATTTAAAATTCAGTCACACTTATACTTATTCAAGACTACTCTCTTTAATATTTAATTTCATTTTTTAAATTCCTTTATATATAAACTTTATTCCTATATGTGCCTTCTGAAGGGTGCTCCTCATCTGAATCTGCTGATTTCCCACATGAAATATCATATGTAAAATCGTATAGCTTAAGGAGATCTTAGAAAATTCTGACAATGCGTTTTACTGATTAGCTGAGTAAGGTCGGGAAACAACATGGTCACTTATTTGTAAAGATCCATTTTGAGTAGGATATTCTTTGCAAACTCCATAATAATCTGGAACCATTGGGTTGCACAACAAAAGACAGGCTTCACTGCAGTATAGATCTGAACTGTCATGACTGCAGTCATATGGTATGACAGGGGAGTTTCCCAAATGCTGATTTAGACAATAATACTAAGAGTTACAAAACAGACATTCTCAAGGTATTACCAAAGTTATTATATATCAAGTTAACACTACCACTATTTTTATTCTAGGGAAGTTGATCACTAAGAGACTGTTGAGGAACTCTGCCGACGTTTTTACCCTGAATTTTAGCAATGCAAACTTACTCAGATTTCTTGTTTATGAACAACTTAGATAAGTTATAAATTCTCTTGCTAATTCAGACTATGCTTTAGGTTTAAACTAGTTTATAACTGTGGTGTATGTATACTGAACTTCCATGGGGAATGGATAGAAGGAACTGAACTTACAGTTTCAAATGTCAGAAGCAGGGATAATATTAAAAATCCAAAAATCAAGAGTGCAGCATGAGTAATGGGATTCCAGGGAGAAAAATATCATGTCAAGTGAGTTAGATAGTAAATATAAAAATAATTTCAAAAATGCACTTGAAATATAAAGAGTTATAACTATATTGAGATATTTTTCCTACTAAAATCTATACAAAAGATTTGATTTGTTCCTTTAGGAAATTGAAATCAACAATCAATAACTATTCAGATCATGTCATAAAGCAGACAATTAGAAATAAATTTCTTAAACCTATTTGCCCATCAAAATTATCTCTGCTTCTAGAATATTCTACAAACACAGAATAGGCCCAAATTAAATTGCTTTTATAGGTCCATAGCATAGAAAAATCATGTATCGTCAAACTCTCCATAATATGAAATTGCAGAAATGTCTATGATTTTCTTCATCCTTCTTTTTAAAAAATATCACTTTATTCAAATAGTCATGTAAACCCAATCTTTAGAAAGGGAAAGATGAAGGAGAAATATAAAAGATGTAACAGCAGGTAATATTAAATCTAGAAAGCAGTTTCTTAGCTGAAAATGTGAAATTAATTATTTAATGGAAATCACATGGACTTTCAGAAATATTTACTTATTCCAGATTTGGATATTGTCTGTCATTATGTGAAGCTGTGATCCATTATACCATATGCACACGTTAATACACAATACATTATTAATGATCTCATTTGGACTTGGTAGGGAAAACTTTAATTCCATAACTGCTGTCAATGTTAAGTTGAATTTATGCATCTGAATCTCCATTATAACTTTTTTTGAAATGGAATATTAAACCCCAGGGAGAACTGACCTAGGAAATAGCAGTGTCTAAATAATATACATAAAATTATATGAAACAAAATTTTTTATGATCAAAATGTAGATTCCTTTTCTTTTAGTTTAAGATATTTATTTATTAGAGTCAAACCTCAGAGTTCAAGAGTTCAATTATCTAGTTTGTGAAATATTATTATTTTCATCCATTAAAGGGCCTTAGAGATCACCAGGAGGCAAAGACACTGGGGCCTGAGAAGAGAAGCAAGTAATTCAGATTCGTGGAGTAAGTTATCTAGAGTGATAAGAATAGAATTCTTTCAATTTCTCAGGTGTCTCTTTAAAAATGACTGGATAAAGGAAAACATATCTAGATGAAAGTACAACAGTTCCATTAGGTTAATAACATTAGTTCTGATAAAAGTCCTGCTCACGATAAAGCTGAGTCAATTTGTTTTAACAGGAAACATCGAACATCCTATAGAAGCACTTTAACCCTTGGTTATTCAGTGTCCTCATTTTTGAACCATCCAGCACAGACCCTGTATATCTCCTAATACTGAGAACATTTATTAAGTGTTAGTAAGCCAGTAAGTCATAGTACTATGGACACTGCATCTAATTCTCATTCAAATATCTATGATGTTAAGTCCTATTCTTATCTTTATTTTGGAAAAGAGGACGCCTGGAAGCAGGGTGGCTAAGTAATCAGTCCAAGATGTCGTAATGCCTACAGGGTAGGGCAGCATTTGAACCCGAGGGCCAGACTCTTCTCCTGTGTGTCCAACTGCTTTTCTTCACGGCTTTTCCCCATTGTTGTCCTAAAGGTGGAGGGAAAATGTTAAAGCAATAAAGCATTTTACAAGCGCAAGTTAGCATTAATTCTAGAGAGGATGATGGCCCTATCTCGCATTATCGTGGGTAATCAATTCTTGGATGTGCAGGTTCAATCTCTCTGATGAGTTCCATTACAAGGCAGATTGAGATAGAACGTACAAAAGCACCATGGAAAAACCCATTTATTTTACTTATTTATTTAAAATACCTGTACACTGAACTCTCTTGAAAGTCACCATTAATAGGATTTCACCTGTGTGGATAACACACTTTTCATTTTCACACCAATTGTATTTGTTTTATGAAATCAGTTGGTTCTCAGTTGTATTTCCCTATGGTTCCTCAGTTTCCTGTTTTTATCTAATCAACATTTTATATTCTGCTATTCTATCTAAACAGAAGTAATACCTCAAAAAAAGTATATAAGTGATGGTTACAAATTTAAAAATTAATCTCATAGCATTTATCAAATGCACTAAACTTGGCTCTAAGACAATTTACAGTAGCACAGAAGGCCAGCCTGTAATGACACCCATCTGAATGACTGTAGCCGCCAATAATCCTTGGGACAAAATTGAACCCAAAGACAGTGCTATCAGATAGTTACAATGTAGCCATTTAGTAATCAATCTTAAATGTTTATTGAATGTTAGTTCTGAGGAAGACATTGGACCTCAGCATAGTTCATGATCTCATGGTTTAAAACAGAAAATCTGTGGACAATCTCAATCTTGGATCAGGGTTAATGGGATCTGTCGAGGATTAAAAATATGTACTTAGAAATCCAAAAATCTCACACCTTTCAATTTTTTTCTGGTATTTCCTAAAATTTCCATAAACAACTAAAATTCGGTTTAGCTGGAGACTTGGCTGGACTCACAAGACTTTCTCTCTCGTGATTCTTTAAGCATTAATCAACTGGATGTTTCTAGATGTGAAACTCTGAGTCAAATCAACTTCTCTCTTGGAGAAGAAATGTAAGTCATTGCCAGAAAATTTTCCTGTTGGTTCTCAGCTTTCTAAAAAAATAGTTCTTGATTTCATGCCAGGTAGTGAAACTCACTACAGAAACTCATTTATTCCACACACAACGGTAAAGCATTAGAGCATCTTTTGTTATATGGTACGTCTGGAAGAATTCCTGCTATATATATTTTTTCATTCACTTGAAAATATCTTTGAAGGTATTGACCATTTTAAAACGTGTATCGAGTGTGTCCATGTACAATTTCAACCTACGGTGGTAAAACTTTTATTAAAGGTCCAGAGCAACATAATAGCAAGGACTGGTAGCTATTGTGACAGTTTCCTGTCTGCAGTATTGCTTGAAATTCTAAGAAATTCTACAATAAATTTGAAATTGTCTTCTAAAGTCATGCTGGCTATCCTGAAGAAGTGTTATTTATCCCGGAAAAATAGCTACTCTAATCAGTCTTTCAAATGTTATTGAATAGTTATTTAAAAAGTCATTAAAGAAACTTGTCTTAAAAGGTTTATATTTAAATACTTGTTCATAATTTGCATCCAGTTCTCTCTTCAGCCTTCATATTCTAAGTGACTTTTGAGTCATTTGATGAAACATTCACGTGTTGTCATGGATTTGTTACCATATGCATGAAGAGTAAAGTTAAACTAACAAGGGGTCCCTGAGGAGCAGAAAACAAAAGAGACGCTGACCAGATTGCATAGATCATGGTCAAGGTGAAAAGAGAGACTGGATTACTGCGCTACTTTAATTCAATACCTAGTTATTGAGCTCTTGTCTATTCTAAACTCTGGTCTACACAGGAAGGACGATATCAAACACGTGAGAAAAAACTTATTCTCTGCCCTCAAGGTATTCATAATCAAGTTGATGCAAAATAAAATAAAAAGGGATCAAGGTAATTAACTTTCATTTTATTCAAAATGTGTGCTGAAGTTAAAAAAAGAAAACTATCTTTCTGTATGGTCGTAGGAAATTTATCATAAAAATCTTAAATTTGAGGATGGCAAGCTCCTAAGTCTGCACAATCTTAAATGAACAGAAATTTCAAGGAATTACATATTCAAAGTTGTCTTTATTTAATAATTTTCAAAAGTAATTGATCTTCATAATGATGACCAGAGGAGTAAATGTCCTAACTCTCAGAATTATAAAAGTAAACACTGGCTTATGTTCAGTATAATTTGGGGATAAAGTCTATTCTTTGATTCCTAAAGTATCTGAAATGGAAATCCAAGGATTAATCAAATATATCAGCTCATTTTCAGAAACAATAGACATATCTGTATTAGCGTTTCTTGTTTTGTGTAATTTGAAGGAGTTCAAATTTTTTTAAGTTTTTAATCAGATAATTACCCCTTGCTTTGATAGTGTATAAAAAAGTGCTCTCAAGTCATTATTAGTTGAATAAAATCATATTCTGCCCGATTCTTAGAGCATGTACATGGTCGTGAAAGGAAAGAAACCACCAAGCAGGGACATCTTCTATGTTATCAAACAAACAACTTCTGCTGCAGGATGTTTGTTCTAGTAAAGCTACAAGCATTTGGAAAGACTCAGATATACTCCAAATAATACCCGCGATCTTAAAATCCGTTCACATCATTCTCTGTGTTCCAGGGTCCATCTTTATCAAACCAATGTTATCATCGAGTGTGTAGATAGCACAGCATGAGTACAGTTAGCATAAGCACTGACCACACGTTCTGGGTCAACTCAGTCCCACCTATGGTTGCCTCAAGAACCTTCGAGATTAGGACTGGCCTATTCTTGTGGCTTGAACATGTTATACCATACAATCTTTTCAGCAGACCTGAGGACCAAAAATGTAGTGGTCTCAAAATCATTTCAGGGAGGTGGAATTGATGGAACGCCACAATGCCTGTGAAGCTAGACAGATGGAGACAGAATCCTCCCCTCAAACTGCAATTTCTGGAATGATTTGGAGTCTCATAGCAATAGTAGCTCATGAGATCATTGATTTTAGAGCCACTGATACAATTGACAAGTGAGTTCTCACCACTTGTCATCTCGAAACTTCAGTCTATGTTTCTTAGATCCTTTCTCTTACCATTGAAGGCTCATACTAATTCCATCCCATCCATCAATACCACCACCACTATCTTTCTACTTCCCTTCTCTGTGCGGGGCAAATGAGAAGGGGTTTATTTTGGCTTTTACTCATCCACAATTAACCTTAAGGATATTGGAGCCAAATGACAGAATCATATTTCCCAGAAACTGCCCACATCAACGTCAGGCATTTTAATCCAATCTGGAGATGGACCTGAAAGGATATGTGCCAAACGAAACTGCTAAAAAGATTTTCAGCTAAGAGAGTTTCCAAGATAACATCGATAGAATTGTTTTATAACGAAAACAAAATTGCAGGGAGATAGTAAATGGAGGCCACGGGGTGCTGTGGCCTGGGAGTCAGGATGAAACTGGTGAGGCAGGTAGGAACAATAGCAGCATTTCTGTTTTGGTCATATAGACTCGTGTGTGCAGTGCTACCTCTAAAGAGATTTCAAGTGTCACAAAAAGCAACCCCTGGCATTTTGTGCTCTTCTCTCATTTGTGTGGAAATGACACCTCAGTGTAGGAATCTAAGCAGCTATGATAACAGCTTCCATGATCCTCCTCCAGAAATGTCCTCTCTTCCTGCTCACTTAGCTCATTGTCTCTAAGGAGCCTTTCAGTATGAACCCTGTTCTTCATCAGCCACCTCTAAAGTGTGGACTATGACATACAGGTAGTCTCAGATTATGTCTGTTAGTACATTACTGTCTCTCTTTGTCTCCAATATAGATAGTTTCGAGAGTTGTAATTAAATTGCCATAGCTTTTATATGGTTCAACCTTATGATGCTAAAGTATATTGAGGATTCAATGACTGAGAAAGTAAACGAGACGGGGGGTTTTTATTTTACTCTTGGTTTTAATGGTTTTTCTCACTGGAGAGAAATACCACCTCTGAATTAATGGGAACAGTCAAGGAAGGAATAAAGAAATCATAATACAGAACCAGGGCAGAGTCATCAACCTCCACCCTAGCGCCTTGTGTACGTAAAGTAATGAGGAGTTAAAAGTTTGTAATGTGAGCACATCAGTTCTGCAAAATAGCACAATCTGTGGTAAAATATAAAAAAAAGATCGTTAAAGCTGTTTGCCTAGTAGAGCAAAGGAAGGTATAACACAGGTGTTTGCCGTCAAAAGTCTTAATCTGTATCCATTTGACTTATTATCCTAATTCAGGTACAGATTAGCGTTTTTACCTCAGAGAAAATGAAGTGTCAGCACAACTAACTGTAGAAATTGATTCAGGTTGTTTAAAGAGAAACATAAGAATGTGTCAAATTGGGCCCGGCTACACACAGAATTCTGAGTCACAGCTTTAGAAGAAAGTGGGGTCTCGTAATAATAGTATGAAATATAGGTAAATAGATGTTGGTAATACTTCGCTTTCATGCAGAAGACAAGGATTTGTTTGTTTGTTTGTCTCAAGGAGTGCATTAGATAGGTGGGATTCTTGAAGCACTCAATAAATAGCCCCCTTCTTCCCCACTGAAGTACTGAAATAAAATAAACAGTAACACAGATGGAGACAGACTATCACCTTTCTTACTGCTGCAGCTGATCATTTTGAAGAATGTGGCTGAGACCTTCAACCATGTGGGCTGAAAATTATAGCACGGAGAAGGTCATCCAGAGGTATACACATTCTGCAGGCAGACCAGTTCTTCAGGGAGAGGAACAGAGAGAATGAGAGAGAGAAACACTGACACACACACACGTGCGCGCACACACACACACACAGAAGAGAGAGAGATGGAGATATGCTGGCTCACACACCCAATTTTTCCTTTCAAACTTTCCAATTAAATGCCTGTCTGGAGTAGAATGAATAAGAGAGCCAAGAGTAGTGGAGTCACTACCTATGAAAAGTCAGGAGTAGGAGAAGAAACTTTTCCCCACAAAGATATGCATAAAAGAAACAAAAGGTAAAGGAATAAAAGTAGATAAAATAGTAAAAGACAGCTTTAAAGTAAAACAAAAATATTCTCATCTTTGATTCTTTATCTCAATTAGTATTTGTAAAGACAGCTAACAATGGTTATACGTGCTAATGAGGAGAGAATTCTCCACAGGGAGGGTCATGACCAAAGATGGAAGCGATTGCCAGAAAACTCCACTTGGAGCCATGGGGAAAGAGCCCTTGGGGATTTACACCAGAGGCATACACCGTTCATTACCCCCCAGGGCTTAGGGCTAGGGCTCCAACCTGTAAAGTGCAGAGCAGGTTGATCCGCCACCCAAGCCAGCCCCAAGAGACCTGCCCCTCACCCTTCCGTCTACCGCTCTGCCAACCACTTCAACTCTGGTCTCACCATCAAATTAAGCATGTCCTTTTAAATAAAGGACTCCATTCAACATTTCTACAAAGACTCCTTCTAAAACTGCCTCACTACCACTAACACTTAAAATAATAGGGCAAGGCAAACAGCTAGAAAAAATATTTTGTCATATGAAAAATTTTGTTGCCTGAGATTCACATTTTATAAAAATCTTCTACAAATATTTAAAAGTCTTCATCATAATCACAAGAACAAAACATCTCCAGCCAAGTCATTTTACCATGTAGTATTCATTAATTTTTGCAGAGAGTAGAAACAATTTTGCTCAAAATGTTGATGGAGGCGTGGAATTCTCTCATGTTTCTCACCCACTGTCTTCTTTCCTCTGCTCTCCCACTGACATCAACCCTTTGCCTTCCGGGGCACCGAACAGCGGGGTGGCTGCGGCCTATTGCAGAAATAACCTTCAAAGTAGCCGCTTTCCAGCACAGACATTCTAGAGATGTAATAGTGATTCCTGGGATAGCCAGTCCTGCCTGTTGGAATAATTCTAGTGCAAAGATGAAGCCAACGCATCCAACAGATTTCTACTGACCTAGTTGGAAAATAATTCTAAGAGGAAGTCTGTGACAGGATTTACCAACCAGTTAGATTAGCAAAACATACCTGGGGAGGTTGGTTAGTGTTCAGATAGCCATCTTTAAGACACCCAACCTTCCTGTGTCTGTGCAGGCTCTCCACAGAAACAGAACCAATAGGGGGTGCGTGTGGGTGTGTGTGTGTGTGTGTGTCTGGCAGAGAAGGAGAGATTGATTTTAAGGAATTGCTTATGTACTTGAGGAGGCTGGCAAGTCCAAAATCTGCAGGTTGGGCCGCGGGCTGGAGACCCAGAGAAGAGTGGCAGTTCCGGTCCGAAGGCAGTCTGCTACAGAATTCCCACAAAGAATCATGGGTTTACAGAGGTTTACACAAGGCTCCCTTCTCGAAGTGAAACTCGATATATATATGTGGAACCCTTTCTTCTGGGAATCCCACCAGCTCATTTGTAAATACCTGGTTTATTTACACAGCCATCGAGCGCTTGCTACATATCAGGCACTCAACTGTCAATTGAGGATTAGAAATTAAAGCATGGCAGGATCAAATTTGCATTTTAGAGGGATAATTCAGGCATCAGTTCAGATGAGGTAACATTGTAATTGCCAAAAATAAAATAATGATCCAAGCATGAAATATAATTTGTATTTTTCCCAAACTGTTCATTCTCTAAACAAAATGCTAAAAACAAGCATCCATTTATTTTCCTCCTTACCTTTCTCCTCATTTACACATTTGGAGCACACACTTAAGTCAGGTAGTTTCAGGCTACAGATAATTTTATTATGGGGAGTGTAAAAAGCAAATGCAGCCACAGAAGGAGGAAGTCTAGCCTGTCAATCCCGAGATCATGCTCCTGGTCACTGAGGGTCTGACGCTGGCTCGGGCCTCACCACACCCCACACAACTACTCTGCCCTGCTCAAAATCCACTTTGCACAGGAATGTTGAAATTTGCCGTTTGAAAACAAAACTGTATAGAGTGAAAGATACTTTCAGATGTGGAAAATGTCCGATGCTGACATTCTAACTGAAAGTAGCTCCCCCCTTCCTTTGCCATATATTTGCTAGTAACGCAATGGATCAAGAAAGCTGTAGTGAGGTCGTGAATTGCTCACGGGAGATAAAATATTGATTCTCACTAGATATACAAACATGGAAGTACAGTTTTACCCAAAGGTTTCTCAGCAAATTTGCTGTGTTTATATTCACTGGGTACATAAAACATGAAAAACATCTCAATGTGCATATGTAGGCACATATCTCACCATGTAAGCAAAGATCCAATACTGTTAACAGACTTAAGATGTAACCTAATGTGTGCAGCACGTATCCTAATTAAACTGACTGTAACGAATGGTTTAAAAATTTATGTAAGTTTTTCCTTTTTTCTTTCTGCAAGGGCTCAAAGCTAGTTATGAGTCCGTTGCCTATAATAGAATGTAATAATTACCTATTGAATTTTCTAATCTACCTTGATCATTGAGAATTTCTCTCTAAGTTATACAGCTAGGAAAAAAGTACAGAGTTTTTATTTTTTTAAACGCATGTTTTCAAGTGTATATACAAGTGCATTTAAATTTAAGCCATACCGTATATTAGAGTTACTAGAGTCTTCCACAGAGAAGTTAAGCGTATAAACAGTCATAGCCCAAGGTTTCCCATTATTGTGACTCTATTGTTTTGTTTGTCATACACCTTCCTAGTTTGCTTATGCTATTTCCTCCTATTGAAATTACTCTCCTCCGAATGTCCAAATGTAGCCCAACTCAAATGTTACCTTCTCCAATACTCCTTCCCTGTCTGTCCCTGCTGGACTTAATCTCTTCTTTAGACTCTAATAACCTTCCAGCTCGGTCCCTTCCAGGACGCTTATTTGTTCCTGTTGTTATTGTCTTTTCATTCCTAGAAGACAGTCCTTGAAGGCAGGATCTCAATTACTCAGCAGAGTGCTCTTAATCTAGTAGGTGCAGAGTGAGTATTTGTTGAAACATTGAATGAATGGGCAAGGAGTTAGAAAACCCCCTGAAGAAATCCAAGAGCTGGTTCTAGGACTGAAATAGCTCTAGTAATTTTAACAGTACTAAATTTTCTCTAAATTGTAATAATCAAACTGTCCCCATTTTCTTTATAAGCTAAATAAAAAACCTTAGGAATTGAGAGGAATCAGATAGAAGTTGTTTGATTTTATGATATAAATGGTGTTTCCCTTGATTCTCGTGACTTTCCAATTCTATGCCCAATAAGTGGCCAATGTTGAAGACAATGGCCAAAGATTTTAAAAGATGGTGTATGGCCTAAGTATTAATCATGAAAAAGTACAGATAAAGAGCTCATCAAAGAATAAATCTTGAGAAATAAATGAATTACATAAAACAGAAGTACCATGATAAGATCAGGAGAAGAAGTGACTATAGAATATAAGAAATAAATGTAATCCTAAAAGATTTTGTTGACTTATACACCTCTGAGACTGATTGCTATTCATTAATCCTTTCACTCAACAAATATTTGGTAAGCACCTATATTTTAAGACTGATACTTTTCTAGTTGCAGAGGAAACAATGGTAAACAAGCAGACAAATTTCCTGATCACAGTAAACACATAGATAATTAGTAAGGATGCCATAAGTGGGGTATGAAATTTTATACAAGGCTGTCAGGGAAGACTTTCATGGTAAGGTAGCATTTGAGCTGAGCCTTGAATGAAAGGGAGGGGGGAGCATATGACTATCCAAAGAAGAGCTTTCTAGACCAGGACACAGCAAGTGCAAATGCCCTGAGGCAAGAATGTTATTAGGATGCTTGAGGAAGAGTCAGGAGACAAATGATACAATGATACAAATTATAGTTAAAACAGAGTGAACAAGGGGTCAGTGGCAGGAGATACTATGAGGGATGGGGTGGGCAGATCATGTAAGGTCTTTGCAGGATGTGGTTGAGATTTGGGATTTTATTCTGAGTGATATGGGAACCTCTTGGAGAGTTCTGTGGACTTAATGTGATTTGGCTTTAGCTTTCCAAGGGGCACTCTGCCTTCTGTGTGAAGAACAGGTTAGGCGAGGGGTGGCGGCAATGAGTAAGGAAGAAGCATGGAGAGCAGTTAGGACAGCATATAATAACCTAGGCAAGACAGGCAGGTGCCTTGTCTCAGGGCACCGAGCAGAGCCTTTGCTGTGGGGGAGAGTGGAGCACAGTCAGTGCCCAGGGCAGCAGTGGAGGAGGTGAGAAGTGGCTGGATTCTGCATATATTTTAAGTTAGAACCAAGGTCAAATTACTCTTTAAGATTTTTACTAACTAAGATTCTACCAGATGTAGATTAAAGAAAAGTCCTTTTTCTGAAGGGACTCTGTGATATCATACTGATAGTGGCAATTATCCTCACACCTGCTGTCTAGGGAGCTCCTGTCTCAGGATTAACCCCCATTCGCAGAGAGGGCTGGGTGACATGCTTTGTGTCAGAAGGCAAGTCAGATCCCAGAGCTCCAAAGCTACTGGTCCTCCTGTTACATTTCGCATTTTTCTTCTGCTTTTTTCTTTTGCATACCCATGAGGAGTTTTGATCTAAGATGCCATATGTAAAGTACTTCTAGCATTAGGAAAAATTCTGAATATTGACTGAATGGTTAGCTTCATGAAAAATCATTATTATTTTCAAAAGATTAGTGTAGTGACTTTTATCAATGCTTTGAATTTTGTAGGCCCAAAACACTAATGCAGTATTTCACATTTGAGCAATTTTAACAAGTCCGCTAAGTAGGGGAATGCTTATATTGATTAGTGATATTTTCTATGTTGCCTTGTTTGTAAAGAAGTATGTTTAAAATTTAAATGTTATTAAAAGCATTCCTGAATATAACATTTAGCAAACTATTTCTAAGAGTAAAAAGTAAGCTTATTGCTAGTCCTGGCTATTTGTATATTTATTTATTCTGAAATATTAGCCAATGACCTACTTTTTTTTAATTCTGAAAAATTTCTCAATCATCTATGCATTTACTGTAAAACATGAACCAAACAGCTAGCAGATTTTATTGTAATGATAGTTTTGTGTAGACAATATTTTTTATGGGAACATTAGGATTCTAACCAGTTCTTTCCTTCCTGTTCTTGAATAAGAATTTAAGTGTTCTTAGACAGTCTTAGCTGCTATTATGTTTAGAATGCTAGAGTATGATGCCAATGCCCATACTTTAACAGGAAACGTGGACATTGACATTAAAAAATCTTCCCTCTCACTTGCTTATCAGTCATTTTTTCTCCACAAGATTCTGTTCTGCATAGTTCTGCTAGACCCACACCTGACTCAAATAAACTCTTAGCCAACTTGAGTCAAGCAGTCATTTCTTTCTTTTCCCCATCCCCTTCCTCTGGAAACTCAAATAGAATTTAATGCATTGTGCATCTATTAACAGTCCCTAAAATGCTTGATATTCTGGCCAAGAGGTAGGAAGAATAACAGAGAATTGGACACAGCCTGTGCTTTCTAAAGCCCTGACTCCTAAATAATCGTTTAAGTTAAATGATCTAAGGAAAAGCCTGCCATTAGCCCTGAGAGGCTAAATAATTGATGTCTGGTGACTCCCGCCAATTGCTTATTCTTTAAGAAAAAGAAAAGTGAGCATTTTGTCAAGTGTCCAAAGAGAATTTTTAACCTTTTTTCTGTCCCATCAAAGATGAGTTCTGTCATCTCTTTTAAGGGATTTGTCTTTTGAATCCCTATTTTCATTTCACTCCTCAATGTTGGGCTAATCTTTGACCATAGGAGAATTTGCAGGTGTCATTATGGGAGACAGAAGAGTGTAAGAAATAGAAAACATCAACTGTCTTCCAGCCAGGCTCATTCTTTCAATGCATGTTTACTGGACTGAGGATATACTAATACAGAGAAAGGACAGCCTGTTTAAGGCTGTATGGTTACCAAGGGCATTCAAGATGGCACTGTATATTTGTGGGGAATGGTCTCATTTGTCAGATGGTGTCTAAGGCCCCTTCCAATGTAAATCTTTCATGTTCCCATACAGATATTAAGGGGAACAAGTGACTGTTCCTCTCTTAGAAGATGCTGTAATAGATGGATGTAGAGTCACTATAAGCAAGATAGAATAATTTATTCTGTCAGAGTCACTGATGCTCAACCCTATCTTCTGGATATTGTATTGATTAAAAGTCAGGCATGCTTAAACCCTGATTGCATATGTTAGATGTTTTCAAAGATTATGTAAGAGTAGAAATTGGAGTGTATTAATCTCTGTGTCTTCTATTTAGTGCTGTTCTGTTCTGTTTTCAGTGAGTATACTAAATATGATGAGACAGTGTAATGAGATGGTTGTTTGGTAGTTTTGTTAGGTTCCAGGGTCCAAAATTTTCTAATTCCATTAACAAAAAAGTACACTGCCCCTCAAAACCACAAACGTCTCAAATATTTAAGTTTATGAAACTAATAATATGCGTTAGAAATATTTTCTCATGGAGCTTTAAAACCATAACCAAATAATTCTTCTTGAAATTATACATGGAAATTTAATAACATAATACAAAAAATAAAGAAATTCTTTTTATAATATATTGACAATAAATTTCATAATCTGCACAGTATTAACTTTGTAAGAGCTAATTATTAAAAACAGATACTGCAGCATTATGTATAATTAAAATTGTGTATTATGCTAAAAGAAAAATGTTGAATGGTTTTGCTTAATGAACATTGTTAAAAGAAGAATTTTTATTATTTGAAATTATAATTTAAAGTCATTTAGCAAGTTTGGCTCGATCGCTGCCTGCTGCCATAGAATTTACAAGAGAAAGTACGAAATATACCAAAAAGAAAAGAAAATCTGTGGTTTTCCTATTCAATAAATCTTTTTATCCCAGATATAAAATGGCCGTGTATTCTACTTCCACCCTGTGAAATGTGGAAGCCACTGAAGAAACAGGACCTGCCAAATAAAGGGCACCCGCTCCTGTTTACAGGAGCCAAAGAGACTCATCCAGGGAATGAAGGAACAGGAACAGGCAGAGCTGATTCGTGTCCTGTTCTCTCTGTACAATCTGACATGCCTGTTTATCACACGGCAGTAAAAGTGTGCTGAAAACTTAGGGAGATTGTGTCCCGCCCAGAACAGCAATGTGGAATCGAACAGCATCAGTTCTTACAAGTTGCGTGCACATTGTTCTCATTTTCTTTAATGGAGAATTTATGTACCATGTTTTTAAAGTCTCAATAAACCTTTTATTTGGAAGCAAGTAAAATTCAACAAAATTCCCGACACATACTCAGATATTCTAAGCAATCTATACATAAACCCACAGTTTCTTAAAAGTTAGGAATTCTCTTAAGCAATGTCATTCAAATTTTTCATTTAAATTTAAAAATGCACCTTTACTTAAAAATTGCTTTTATTTTAAACATCCACAGATTTTGTAAAGCAGAACTAAATCAGCTTCTGAATATATTATGGATGAAATATACTCTACCTGTTAAATCACCAGGACAAACTTTATGCTTTTACTTTCTAAAATTAAAATTTATAAACATAATTTCCTCTCTAGAAAAGTGAATTTGGTTTCCTTGGAAGGAAGAAGACATGTAACTGATAGGAAAGAAAAAAGAAAAAAAAAGAATATTTCTTGGATAGTAACAGTTCACCATTTTGCTCTTGTAAGGCAAAAGATGAAAAGGTTGTTTAGGCACATTCTGTTGTTTATCACAGAAGAATCAGCATTCCTAATGTTTACAGACTATTTACATGTCCAGTCCTAACTTATATTTGTACTATAATTATTTTTTTTTAATTATTACTCCAACGTAAGTCCCATCACAGCCATCATTTATTCATGCCTGGATATATAACAACAGCTCTTCAGTCTTAATGATTTCTGCTGCTAGCACATTATTAACAAAATAAGATGTTTTCTACCAACAGGTTCAGTGTGCATTGCAAGTTGCAGTGTTTAGAAAGATGACAATGGCAGGAAATATATTGAGATGTGCTTACTAAAACATACAAAAACACGAGACAAAAAGACCTCCAGAAACCTGGTTGAAGTTGGAAAGAATTTCCTTATTTTGAGAAGTGTGGAATGGTCTTAGTTTTGTTTGATGATAAGAAGGAAGCTGAAGAGGGAGCAGGGAGGGGGTGTTGAGACCACTAACTTCTCTGTGACAGAATCGCGCCAATACCCCAGCTCGTTCTCAGCTCTTCAGCTCATACCTGACAGTCACCACAGAAATTTCCCAGCTGGTACTGGACATTCCCAGGTACCAGATAGACTACAGCGGCTACTACAGCTGTTAGAAGGCAGGAGTCACCAAGTAGTCAGGAAATAATTCTGCCAGCTTCCGTTCACATCCATAGAGTTTATCTCTCTGAAATACCTTTCAGAGAAGATTTACAAAAGACTAAATATATAAATAAATGTACACACATACATAAAAATAAAAGAAGGAAAGGCCAAAGGGAGGAAGTAGATTTTCAGTTTTTCCTGACGCTGATTCCTAAAAAGCAAATAGAAACTAGAAAACAGTGTGATGGAGAAACCATCAAGCATATGTTTATACGATGAGCAAGCAGGAGAGTTAAATTCACATACCATGCACAAACCACTCTAACCAAAAGATGCTAGCATTAGAAAACTGACACAGGTCTGGCTTGCAACTTTGCTTTATGTATTTTAGCTCTTTGGTCAAAATGTTGGTCCAAGCCCAGTGTAATACTGAGATTTGTGTCTATAATTTTTCTTTTTGCTTCCAGATCTCATTTTTAAGAAATGAAATTTTAGTTAGTACTTTCCTACATGATCAAGATGATTTACTGACTCTGTGGCAATTATGTGCAGGGCTCATTGTTGTCCTCTTAGTAAATAGACCAAATTTTCCCTGTTGGTTTCATCTAAAGCTTAGTACATTGTGCTCTGATGGAGTCAAAGAAAGGAGGGAAAATATTCTTGCCAGGCATTGGTAATTCTATTCAACCCAGTGTACCTGAGAAATAATCGTAAATCTTGGGTGGCTCTAGGATCGTTTCATTGAACAATGTAACTCATATCATCTACATGATCTCTATGACAAACCATTCCCAAGAACAACTTTAAATATCATGACAAAAGTGTACGATAATATGTCTGCCTGTGAAAATGATTATTTAAAAATTTATCTTCATTGTTTCCATATAAATTCATGGTTAATAGCTAATAGTTAAAAGTTTATAGTTTATACTTAAAAGTCTTCCAGAAAGATCCTTATCTAAAAATTTGGGGAAACTATTTTATGTTTTTCAAAGCATCAATCTGCAAATGGCATAATTCTAGTACGAACCTGCTGGCCTTTCCTTTTCTTTCCATAAGGATCTAACAAAAGAGAACTGTAGTGACATTTCTTGTAATTAAGGATCCATTAACCTATGTTTTTCTTACAAAAATACTCTAAATAACTAGTATACTCCTAATAATCAATATATATAGTCCATCCTATACTTAAAAATTCAAATAAGTACACTTTAAATTTAATCACTTTAAATTTTTACATACTTTTCTTGCTCATCTGCAAACTCACTAAAATTTTACAGCTTAGAACATGTCTTACTTTCGCTTGCAATTAACAAAGCTTCACTCTGATAATTTTTCCAATTCAATTGTTTCTTTAAATTCAAGGTACTCATTTAGTGGGTTCCAAATTCCACAATAAATATTAGGTTCTGGAGATAAAGTATGTCGTATTTACTTTTCTCCATCCAAGTATAAATAAAATATGAAACAATTTATATTTGTTTTTAATTGGACCTAACAGCTCTGAGTATAACCTCTCTGCCTTAAATTTATATCTACTGCAGATTTAGCAAAGAAAAAAATAAATTAGGCTTTCAGTTCCTAGGTCAGCTACATGGATGTATATTACACATGGGCAAAAATCTCTGACCCTGGTACCCAGGACACTTTCCATTCTCATTTTTCTACAGTTAAGATGTGATTTACTGGGACCTCACCAGGAAGGCACATGCTCTGGCTTTGTGACACAGTTTAGATTTCTTTTTATTACACTACAATATTCAAAATCCATCCGTTAATTTGCAATATAGTACATCCTAAAACGAAAACATTTTCTTACTTTTGCCATCGTTCCTGATTCTCCTATTCATCCTACAAAACCAGAAATAAATATTTGATTAAGCTTAATTTTACATTTAACAGTTCTTGGATAACCACCTTTAAAACGTAATAAAAAATTTGCACTTAAAGGATCAAGCCTAAACATTCATACCTAAACATTAACTGCAAATTAAGCGACTCACTCTGTAAAAACCCCAAAAATTCAAATTGAACTCAATGTTTCTAAGAAGCAGGGAAACCACGTATCACATCAGCTTGCTAGTCTCCAGGTCAGGACTGAGACCAGACAGTCCCCACTCTAGGATACAACTGGAAGATAAAGACACATTACTTCCTGGGCAAGCTTTGTCTGGAGCCTTAAGCACAACTGGGTCAAGTGCCCAGCGATCGTTTGCGTCTGTCTAATTAATGACTGTTGCATTTAATTTGCCTGAGACCTCATGAATGCCTCCCTCCCCAAAAAAACAACCTTACACACACCAAAATTATCCTATTAGGTGTTTTCATTTCCAGAAGGGTGCAGCAAGAATAGCCTTTAAAAATCTCATAATAATGATTAATAAAAGAAAAGATTGTCTTCCTTCTTATTTACTTGATTGTCTGGAAAATCTATATTCCAGGAAATAACGATTTTCTGCCTAAATGTTAAGCACACAAATAGCCTGAGATCACTTTCATATACTAACCAGTGGGAGAAATGATTGCACTCTATAAGCATGTGTTTGAATGGTCAGAATCACCTTGAAATGTGCAATTAATGTTCATTTACTCTGGAGTTTTATGTGAGTATTGCATAAGTACTTCGGAACCAGCGGCTCTCTGGTATAGCCTTACAATGCTGCATTGTTTCCTTTCCCATGTTCCTGTGTATATGTTACTGTTTCAGTTTCATTTGTCAGCAAATGTCTGTTTACTCAGCTTCCTGTTATTAATTATGGGAAACAGGTTTTTGGAAATATATTAGAGACTCTTTTAACTTGTGTCCAGACACTTCAAGGCAAGATATTGATGATTCCTTTAATGTTTGTACAAAGCCAGAAACTGAGTTAAGATACCTTGTTGCCTCAGTAGCTTACAACTTCTTATCTCTTACAGAAAAAAAAAAAAAGACAGAAATAATAAAAAACAATTTACAGCAGCCTCTATTCCTACTGCTAGACACTGGGATAACGGAGTTGAACACATTCTTCATTGGCCACAATGATTAATTAACCGATCATAGTATGAATTTTGAACTCTAATAGCCCACCAAAATTTTTCAAGAAGCAACTCAAATAGTAAAGTGCTAACAGACGATAAGATATATTCTAATATAAATGTATCCATAAAGAAACAAAAATACTGACCTGATTACTGGTATACGTATTACAAAGCTTTTCATAAAGAAACATCTGGTCGGTCCATCTAGCTCTCTGTCTTTGAAATAAGAGCAAGTATACTTGCATGCATTAAAATCATAAAGGAGCCAAAACATCTGGAAGTTTTAGAAGAAAAGCAAAATAGTTATGGGGGAAAATCCAGATTAAAAAATGCAGATGTTTAATTGGGCTGTCAGTTATGTTACGAGGAAATAAGGACAGAAATAACCAGAAGCCACTGGTGGAAAATTAAAATAGTTTCATGAGCCATTGCCAAGCTAAAAGCAATGAAATCGGTAACATAATATGGACAGGGGCCTTCTACACTGAGATCTGAAAATGTTACCATGTGCAATTTGGTAAATTAGCCATTTCCAAAAAATCTTTTTCATTAAAGCACAATAAAAGTTTTTCAGACTCCCCTCTCTCTCTTTGGTCATTAACATCAGGCAGTTATTCGGAGTTTGGCTTTCATCAGTGACAAGCTCTTCCCCCACCCTCCTCGCCCCCTTTCTGAGACCCTCTAATACTGCTGAGTGGCCAGAAATTACAGATGCAAGAAAAGCTGACAAATGACTGCCAGGCCCCTCCCCCAGTGCCTCGATAGTCAAAGCCCCTGCCAGAACATGCCTGAAAGCAGCGCGCAGAGAGACAAAGACACAAAGATTCCATTTTCTCAGTGAAAATAGATTTCACGTGTAAAACACTAGAGAGAAAAATTGAAAGCTGACACATACGTGCAATTTTAGAGAGGCAGGGCTGAATATTTCAAGAAGATTGAAATTGCATTTGATTGCATCAAAGCCTAGCAAATACTGTTTAACCTAAAAGTCTTTTCAGTCTTTAAAAAGACATTCGGTGGCAAGATATTTTATTTTTGTAAGCACGTGGTTAAAAAGGAAAAAGAATCTTGAGCTCAGGAGAGAGATGTTGATTACATACCACTGTTGCATTAAGAATTAACACTGGCTCACATCACAGGCACTACAGAATAAAGGGGGAAAGTTAAAAAAAAAAAAAAAACCCTATTGAATCAAAGGGTTCAGAAAGATAATATTAAATCCTTATGAGTATGTTTCCTATATAACGAATCCCCTCCCAATGGCCCCAGGGTATCATTACTGGAGAGGCAGCGAATGGTTTATTAGAGATTCAAACCTTGGCATCTGAGCCTTGCCAAGCATGCAAGTTTTAGCTTGTGAGCCCAGGGCCCTTCGCTTCCACAGTCCCTTCTGGCATCTCACAGTGAGGGTTGTCTGGTTGGCCTCCACACCACACCAGGCAGTGTGTAGGTGCAAAGTCCAGAACTGGGACACAAAGAAAGACCATCATTTACTATGGAAGGTCATGGTTTTCTTCCTACCTAAATTCATGCATGCCAGGATAACTCGTAGCAATGAAAATAGAAATATGTGAAAAAATTAAAAATCAACAAAATGAATTATGGAATTAATTTATAACATATCTTCAAGTGATATCATAAATATATTATAAATAAATATACAGAGAGAGAAAGAGAGGGAAAGAGAGAGAGAGAGAAGGAGAAGGAGAAAGAGAGAGAGAAAGTTTGAAGTTTAAATTTAAAATAATCTTTTTGTGCAAGGGGAGAGAGCTTCTCCCGCTTGTTCTATTAGATTTTTAACTTTGGGGTGTGTGTTTGTATTTCTTTAATTTCATACATCATGCAAAGCAAATTCAGTTGTATACGAAAAGTGATGGTGAGGCCACTTTTAAACAGGAGAATCCATAAGAAGTTTTAAATTGACTATTTGATAGCATTTTGTCTTAATGACAACCCAGGATTGTCAAAACCCTGGGTTTTGATGGCTCAGTTAAAACCTTTAGTAAATATTTCTATCTCAGATTGAGTCCTCAGACTCAATCTGAGCCCATCCCAATCCATTCAATAGCATTCTGTTCTTCATAGACAGGTTCAACACTTGCAGAACGCTTGGCGTGGGCTTCATATATGTTGGAAAGTGTTAGACCATTAACAGGTTAAAATGTAATTAATAGTAGCTGTCAGGGGTTATAAACCAAGAAATTGAACTGGGAATATTTTAATCAAAAAAATTACAATACATTTTTTAAAAATTGACAATGCATTTTGTACTCTACCATTCCCTTTCAAGCTCTTGCAATTCTTACATTTCTTCAGTCAATAAGAATATTGGAGAGAAAGAAAAGAAATTAACAAATTACTTGGTAATCTAATAAGAGATGACTGAGAGGAAAAGGAGAGTATTGGGTAGACCCTATGACCATTAAATGTTTTACACAAACTCTTTATTTCTGTAACAATATTCATGTCAGGATACGTTCTAGCTATCCTTTCTCATCCAATCAAAATACTGTACAGCATACAACCAAATACTATACAGCATACTTATAATATTAATTAATAAAATTGATATTTCATTTGAGGTATTAAAAATAATCTAAGTGTTCAAAGCATTCATCTATTTCCTATCAAAAGGGAATATGGTGGAGCCCTTGTTTGGGATTTGGGGAGCAGAACGTTTTCTGCATCTTCAGCAGCTCTGTAATCTTAGTGAGTCTCCACGTCTGTTTCCCTGTCTGTAACACGAGAGGTTTTGGCAATCTTAGGAAACTGCAGATTAATCTACAAAAGCAGCATTGCCTCCAAAATGCTAACTTATGAGCGTGTAGGGGGAGGGGCGTAGAAAACTTTTGTTGTGTTTGAAAACTTTAAAGTTTAACACGAAGAGCAATTCAACGTCATTAATAGAGACAGGAAGGCCCTAGTGAATTCCGTAAACCAGACCAGTCAAAAGCTACGTCATCGCCACATCACAGCGTGACTGACTGGTGTATTGGTGCACTTTTCAGAATGTTTCAACGTTCGGTAACATTAAATCTGATACTCTGCAATTTTAAATTTCTTAAAGTATATCTGACATTTATTTATATTAACTCTTTCTCCCCTTGTTGGTCATTTTTCTAAGTGGATGCACATAATAGCTGAGTGAGCCCAAGTGAACCAGAGTGATGCCCGAAATGCCAGCCAGAAAAGAGGAGTTATTGTAAGCCCCTCCCTTCACTGCCAAGCCCACTGCCTCAGCCTCGGAAGACTTGGGAATAGCAGTGGAGGATGTGTGAGGGTGTTCAATGCACTACCTCACGGTTTCAGCCAACAGGGTCACTCATATCTCTTTAGTTGGGCTTCCTAGGCAGTCCCTAGATCCTCACCCCAGGTACTGAACACAGAAGACGACAATGGGAAGAAAACATACTGTTATATGAAAGATCTTCAGGGACAAATTGATAGTCTTTTAAAATGAAAGGAATAGAAACACATTCCTGAAGAGAGAATACATTATATCTAACCTCAGATGACCAACAAACTTGCACATTTTAAGCACTCTCTCTTACAGTATTTTTCTTTTTTACAAAATACCAGGATTCTCTAATTCAGTAGTAAAAAGGAAAAGAAAAAAGCATGTTTGCTTATCTTCATTTAGCTAATTGAAAGGGAGAAAACCACATTGCTTAATCACATTCAATATTTTCTTTTTTGAAAATTCAACTATTATAGACTAGAAGAATGACATAAAGATAGCATGGTATTATTTAGATAGATAAATTAGTCTCCTTAGAGAAATTAGATGATAGAAAGTAAAGCAAATATATTTAATATGTTTGGGAATAAAATCTAGATTTATTTAACAATTGTACTACCATGATTTAATATTTTAAAACCTTTTTACACATGGGAAATGCATCCAAAGGGAAATTAATCCTTATGATTAATTAGCACAGTGGAGGTAGCCAAAAACATTTGTTTTATCTTTTCAGTGGTCTCTGGTTGTTATTTGACAAGACTTATTTTATGGGGGGGTGAACCCCAAACAATATTTTCTGGGGCCAAGTTAGCAGCCCTAGAAAAGGTAAAATTTAGGATATGAAAAGTTGGCAGATCTCTATGGATTGTTGGATTGGAAAACATTCCCATAAGAGGATAAAAATTAATTTTAGCTCATTTGCTTAGCACGGCCTGAGTTTCACATAACATCTCTTTTTGTTTTACAGGGATCTTGGCAAAATTACCAACAAATCCATAAAGGAAACTGAAGGCAGTTTGAGCTTCATCTTCCATGGCAGTCCCACAAAAGTTGAAGAAATATGTTATGTCTCCAAAGAAGAGTATGGTTGTACCCTAAACTTAGGACGTGATGAAGGTACGTCATTTCTTTCAGTTCAGTTGACATGCTTTGTTCTTTCCATTGCAGATAATCTCTTCTTTTTTTCCCCAGTCTCTCTCTCTCTTCTTTTTCTTTCTCTCATTAACAGATGTCTTTTATAATTGATGTTGTTTACTGTCCTTTCATCAAATATATGCCACATCACTTAGGCAAACCATCCAGCAGGACACCTAAATACACATTACAGGAGACTGGGAGCCCCGAGACGCTCCGACCGTCTCATCAGGGCAGTGCTAATAAGCATCTTGGTGCCACTGACTGCAATGCTGTATTCAAATAATAGCTTTCATCTTTCCTCTTTTTAAATATGAAAGTAAACCTTGAAGCCCTTTGAAGGACCTGACCAAACAACGCACATGTGAAAATAGATCAGTAAGCCTTTCAAAAAAACATCCTTATGTAAAATCTATAAGGAATCTTAGCCATTTTTCCAGAAAGACCTCCAGGTAAATGATGGCTTTTAATAAGACACATGACAATCTCAATTATGAGGATCATTATTGTGTGCCCTCCATGCCATTTTATGTTCCCAGCAGGATTTTTGTTTCTCATCAAGAGTTTCCAGGGATGTCTACAGTTCTCTGCGTGTAAAGCATATTTAAGTGGTCCCCCAAAGCTGCACTAATTAAAAAAAAAGCAAAAAAAAAAAAAAAAAAACTTTGTTAAGTGGTCAGACAGACTGGAACTAGAGGATTATAGGTAAGAGGAATAAAATGAAGGGTTGAAAGCTATAATTTCTATTTCTGTGGTGGCAACCGAATCAGCTGTTGGAGACAGGAGGTTTAAAGATACGGCTACTTAAGCGTCGAGTCTGGGAAGAAGGCACTTCAGAATTTAACAGGAAATCAGGCCCCCAGTGGTGAAGACACTCTACATGGTGGGGATTCCTTGCTGGACCCCTTTCCCAGCTGTCTCTGCTCCCACCTTCCCATACCCGGGTCTCCCACTCTCCATTTGATTCCATCCCTGTCTTTGACAATTCCACGTACTACCTTCTTTCCTCCCATTTTCTTACCTTTCTTTTACTTTTTTTTTTTTTTTAATACTAGTAGCATGCCCTCTGACCACTCTTCCCTGCTGGGTGCTCCTAGGAAATAGAGAGCATGGTTTAAAGGAGACACTGGCTTCCTCAGTGACCAGAGACTATTCATTCTTGAACATGCTGTGGCTGCAGATTTTCAGAAAAAGTCCCTCCCCTGGATTGGTTTTTAGGACCATGCATGCACCTATGGGTGTCAGGCAATCAAACTCATAGAAGGAGTAATTTGAAGAATAAATTACTATAGTAACAGGATCACCAATAAAATGATAAGAAATATAGGGGTCTGTCATAATATTCACTACGATCTTGGAAGTGATCACATGATTTGAATTGAATTTATCCTTATATTTTACATCTAATTGAATTTGGGTTTTATATTTGATTTGAACTATATTTATATTGAATTGAATTTACCCTTATATTTTCATTGGAATTAACAGAATCCTAGAGCTAGTAGGAAGCATGGGAATTTTGTAATCCATGTCTCATATTGAAATGAAGAAAATGAAGCCAGAAAATACTCTATTCTAAGTTATTCTGCTTGTCTATAAATAATATTGGTTTAATTTAGTTTTGCACATATTTAGACAAGGAAAATATTTTCCCAGAAACTGGTTTGAAATGTTTAAGAGATATAATCATTAAAATATATATGTATTAAAATACAACTCTCACTCAATAGGTGATAATACATATTGAAATCGCCTGGGGTTATTATTCACATAGCAAAACTTACCTTAATCGTTAATATTTCCTCTGACATCTGTATATGTATAAAGTATGTAAACTAGCCCAGATTCTGTACATAACTGAATATTACTTTTGTGTACAAGTACAGCCCCCTTTTGATTTTTTTTGTATTCCAATTATACATCACTCACAGTTCTGTAGTTTTAATCAGAACAAAAAGGATTGCCCAGAAGAAAAGAAGGTAAGTTATTTCATAACTTGTGTTGGAATTTCAGAAGTTCTTTTTCCATTTCTAACATTGTGCTCTTAAAAAAATGAATGAGAAATATTCCTATCTTCTTATTTATGAATATTCCCATAAGATTTGGTCAAAGTGGGTCACGAGGAAACCCACTGGAGATAAACAGCTAGATCCCATTATTAGAGGCAATTGGTGGTATTCTATAGAGAACAGAGTTTGCTTTTGAAGACATAATAGACTTGAAGTTAAAAAAAACAAGATATTATACATACCAAAAATATGTTTATGGAACAAAGCTTTTAAAATTTTAATTATACCTCTAAACTGGCTTTCTAGTTTTTCTAGGATATCAAACAATTCACAAAAAGAATTTTTACTCAGATTAATGTTTGAAAACATCACATGGAACTGTACGTGGTGATGTTCCTGGAAATGAGTATTTTTGTAAATTAAACAAGTAGAATGTTGAGCTCCAAAAAGCCTGCTACACTGCCTTAATGTAATAAATGCAAGTCTTAGATATATCTAAGAATTCATAATTTGGTTAACTGTTTAGTTCCAAATATTTTGATGCAAATATTTAAAAGGTGATCATATCTTCAGTTAAAAATGAACATTTTAATAAAATAGTGATACTTAGGTGGTTCTCAGTTTCCATAATTCAGTACTATTTGCTACTTATTCAGGGTGTATATTTCAGTCCCAAAAAGTTGAGGACACATCTAAGTAAAAAAAAAAAATTTTTTTTAAGAATTAAACAACAATTTTATGACAGTCTTCAGGTTTAATTTTAATTTGTGTTTCAGGAACTCCAAATTCAGTTAAATAGCATCAAGATCTGAATTGTCTCTATGGTTGTCATAATTTAAATAATAATATAAAAATATAGAGTGTTATAATATAATGAATGCAGACCTATGGAAAAATTTTGTTCCTTTAGCTAAAAAAGTAGGGGAACTCAGCACAGATGAGGATGAACATTATTATTATAATTTATTATTTTTCCTGGTACTTTTGTAGACTGATCGTAAAAATTGGGTGTGATATTTCTTGTCTGTGAAGGGATCCAGGGCTGATGGCAGAGTTTGTGGTGTGTGGCATGTGTATTCTTAATAAAGATATCCAGGACCAAACATTGTAGAGATAATCAGTCTTCCCGTCAAACTGCTCCTGGGATCTTCGGGGACAGGGAAGGGCAGCTGAATATCACCTGTCCACATTCTACAGATAGTGCCAAAGGATGTAACTCTATGAAGATTCAAATCAGATCACACACAAATACAATATTCCCAATCTGCTACTTATGTTGCCAAATAAATTATATACACATGGCAATGCTTGCTCATTTATTTTGCACAATTATACTAAATTTTGAACGGCATCTTTAGCCAGAGAAGCGTAGAAACATCTTTTGGCCAACAAAGGAAAAAGTCACCCCATGTACTTGAGAAAACATTTTCAGAGCTGTTGCAGGAGCTGCAGAAAGGCACATTGAAATATTCATTGATGGAAAATATATTTTGTGTAGAAACTGGGCTGTGCTTTAGTATTTTATCAGCTTGATAAAGTTGTTTGATAGTGCTCAATCATAAAAGAAATTTAGAAAGAGAAGAAATGGAAATAAAAATCTTATTAGAAGCCGTAATCATATAGATAGCGAAGTGACTGCTTGTTTTTTCAAGATGAAGCCTTATTTCAAGTAAATAACATTTTCAGAAAACGAAGTTGATTAACAAAGTTGAACATTCCCAGAAGGCAATTTGCCACACAATTCAAAATGCCGGTGCAACGATGTCAGCTCAGAAAAGGGGATTCAAAGCTGATCTGGGAAAATTAGTCATATTTCCTGCACTGAGAAGGAAAGCTCTCTCCAGGGTTTGAGGATTATGGTGAAGTGGAGATTTTGAGTATAAAAAAAAGGGAATTTTGAAGCCGGTCCTGTGGCCTAGTGGTTAAGTTCAGTGTGCTCTGCTTCGGTGGCCCAGGTTTGGTTCCCAGGCGTGGGCCTACACCGCTGGTCATTTGTCATGCTGTGGCAGTGACCCACATGCAAAATAGAGGAAGACTGGCACAAGTGTTAGCTCAGGGTGAGTCTTGCTCAGCAAATTTAAAAAAAGGGGGGCGGGGATTTAATTCATGTTCTAGGGTTATGTAGCTGTCATGGAAGGCTTTGATTTCCCAAATGAGTAACATGGAAATTATAATAACTATGACGAACTTATATTGACTAAATAGGTCTTTATTTTTCTCTAGGCCAGGGTTTCTCAACAAAGGCACTGTTGGTATTTTGGACCAAATAATTCTTTGGCCTGGGAGATTTCTTGTGTATTGTAGGGTTTTTAATCAATATCCTTGGCCTCTACTCACTAGATGCCAGTAGCATCCCTCTCTCACCACGTTGATATCACCAGACATTGACGCTGGTCAAGAACCACTTGTCTAGACATTTTTCATTGCTTGTCTTATCTTGATGCAGAATGAGTTATATTGATTCTTCACATTAACTTTCATGGAAATTTCATATAGAGAACTCTTATGTACTAAGTGAAGAACAGCTCTCTAATGTAAATGTTTCTGCAGGATAAAAAAAATAGGACTCTCAATGGTACACTCATGCCTTGAAATACTAAATATTGTAGGAAAAGTACATGAATTTTGAGGGATATTGAATGTGAGCTCATACATTGTGCCATATTTGAAAACCTGCAATGTAAACTAGATAAATTAATGCAAAATATGTCTGCTTTTGGTCAGACATGAAAAATTTTTCTTGTGTATTATAGTTAAATATAGTAATATATTTTCAGAGGTAACTTCTTGCAGCAAAGAACAAAATAAGACCAGACTAGGTGATTCTTCATGGAGCTGACTATAGCACAAGAGTGGCCTTCATTGTGTTTTCCATAAATGTTGGCTTTATCCATGTACTAAAGTACAGCTTTCCTGGGATAGTACACAAAATATTCAGAATGGAACAAAAAATCTTCAGAGAACCTGGGAAGTCATTAAAATGGGCCAATAACTATGTCTCTAAAACGTGGATTATCAACTATTTTTTTAATTAACAACAATAAGATCATAGAGAAGCTATTAGCTTGATACATCTTTGTTTTTGGGGGCTGTTTTTGTGTGTGGGGTTTTTTTGTGGAAATATATTGATAGAAAGGGAAAAAAATAATGGCATCATGGAAGTCTAGGAGGCAAGTCATCAAAAGAGAAATATCAAAGAATCTTAAGTTTTAGACCATAGAAAACAATATGTTATATAGTGTTGATCCATTATTCTTCTGAAAACTGTGGAAGTGGTTAAACCAGTAAGTCTTAGCTTGATTTGGCCTTAACAGAAAAGTTACATGAATGATTCGGATGTATTAAATGATGAAGATTTATTTTATTTCCGTATACATTTATAAATGTCTAATGAGTGTGAGTGGCTTCCCCAGAGAGTACCTGGAAAGACTGAGCTGATTGGCCCTTCCTGCTTTATGGCTTTCATGGATTTTTTCCAAAGCTCCTGAAGATCACCTACACCCACTAGATAATGTGGAGGCATTAAAATTTAAACATACCAAAATTTCTTTTTATTATATTTTTCAGATTTGAGATTTTAAAAACTCTTCATGCCCAGAGTTTCTGATTCAGTAGGTGAGACCCAAGAATCTGCATTTCTAACAAGGTCTCAGATGATCTAGGACCAGAGAGGGCCACTGCCCCAGAGTCCTGATTAACTCCAGGTGTAGCCTCTTAGTCTGACTTGATAACTTTCTCTTCATTGAAAATAGCAAAGGCCGTGTGACTATCAATACATAAAGGAGTTGTATAAATTTGGGTTTACTCTTTTGTAATAGATCAAACCAGCTTTGTCATTGGAAAAAATGACTTATGAGAGTGGATGTTTTTAATAAAAGAGTCTTCACATACCATTGAAAGACAGGAAACCTTAAAAGAAAAAAAACCTGATAAACTACTCCCAAGCTGAGATTAAACTGGCTCAAAACTTTTTTTTTAAATGCTTGCTACAAAGTAAAAATTCATTTTCCTACACTATAAAACATTTAGTTATCAATATTTTGTCCATATTTTTCCTTAATCTTCCTTTTCCACTTTCCAGAAAAAACTGAATCATTCTTCCCCCTCAGTGTCCCCATATCCCAAATATCAAGTAGCTCTTGTCCATATGTATTTTATAGCTTGAATGGGCTGCAAGGCCCTACTGATTCAATACTTTTATTTAAACTTTGGCAAGGTTCTATTAAACTTAAGTGTCATTAAACTACAGGACTTCTAATATATTAAATAAATTATTCAGGATTCAAAAAATCTTTTTCAAAGGTGGGCAGGGCCGCCAGCAATGACCGTGGAGACTGTGCATTGCACAGCTCCAGGAGATGGCGTTGGTAGAACTCATGACATGAGTGGTACTCTCTGGAATTGTGCAATCAGGTGCTCCTTAGTCAGAAACAATAGGCCAAGTTTAACAAGACGGGCATAAAGTTCTAATCCTAACTCCAAAATTCTACAGAATGGGGGACACATGGCTTAAGAATTATGTATGTGATTTATGGTGATTCAATTGACTGCTATTAACTCAGTGTGCGTCAATAGTAATATGAACTGCCCACAAAAACCATGAAAAGCTTGGTGTTGTAGTAGGATAGAGTTTCTGGTCTGAGGGAGATGAGAAGTCCCTTTTCCTTGTGGCTGGTGGAAGGAATCTAGAATGGACCACTTCTCACACACTGTCCTCAGCTCTGCCTTGTTTGTAGGTGAACCAAGGCACCAACTGTTCTGTTCACTTACCAAGAACATTAAATGATTTGTACTCAGCATAATAGGTAATCAAGAACTTTAGACAGAAAAGCAAGAAATTGTCTAATTGAATTTTTTCAATTAATCTCAGTAATCTGTGAACAATCTGTAGTGGTTATGCCAGTGAAATACGCCAACATAATGTTCCCATATAGAAATATGGCACCTTGATTCTAACTTTGCAATAAAAGTTTATCACAGAGTTCTTCATAACTTGTAGTCTTTTGACAACACAGCAGGGTAGGTTGAGAAAGAAATTATTCTGAGTTGAATACTGGAAGATCATCATCCAGTTTCCTCTACTCAGTCACTAATATCCAAAGACAGCCTTAAATAGAGTGATTGATTAATCAATCTGTGTCCAAACATTTTATTTTCTCCTAATGTAATGGGTTAGCCATAGTTCTGGAACACATAGTTAAACCTTGTTGCTGGTTCTTGGCCTTGTAAGACCAACTTTAGCTGATAACGTCTATAACACTTACAGATGCTTTAGGAAACCAGCGATACAGCTTTGAGAGTGCTTACTCTGTTTCTACACATTTTAATAACTCTGGCTCATCCTTTTCCACAGAAGCAAATGTACACACCTCCACACTTCACTGCGAAGACCTCCAGTTCATGATGTGTATGTCCAGAGCGCCGACATTAATGCCGTATCTGTGGTTTTCAATGGGGAGGGTGATCTGTGATAACAAAATTGTAGCCCTTCCTTCCTGCAGTTACCTCACTATCCGCACAGGCTTGACATCTGGAAACCCGCTGCCACAGGATCAGCTGTGATTCCTGTCCTACGGCAGGAAGCTAACTACACATTCCAGAGAGCCCTAATTGTTTTGATATTTTCTGGCAGCTCAAGAAGCTTGGATATTGGGGAACACACTATTTTGTACCAACCACACTTTAGAACCATACACAAAAGTATAGCTTGTCACAATCTGAACTGCTTATCGCTATTGGATGTTGTCTTTCTCTTAATGATACATAACTGTAAGTTGTGACCATATTCCAAATTTATCCATGTTAAATATAGAGTACTTTATTAGAGAATTAAAACAAATTCAATTCGTATTCACAGTATTATCCGTGGTTTATTTGACGATCTCACTTCTACCATCATTTTCTCGAGTAATCAACATGGAAGAAGGCTTATCCAAAGATAAGCTCCTGTCTAAATATTTGGAAGAGAATTGGTTAATCTAAGTTAGAAATTGATTCTCATAGTATTGTGAAAATCATTGTGCTCTCCATTTGCTCACATAGTGCCTCAGGTAACAGAGATTTTCAGATATTTATCAATTTGCTAGAAATCAAGAGATCTCCAAAAAAAGTGCAATGTCATTAAGTGTTGGGCAAACCCAACTGTGTTTTGGCTTCACTAAATGCCTGAAACTATTTTTTGTTTTGAGCTGATAAAATCTATATATTGTTTATTCAGAATGCCTTTACTCTTTAAAAAGATTCAAAGGGAATAACTACTGGATTGATTTACTGTTAATTTATCATTGAAATGGCTACACATAATTATTACCTTCATTGTAAGAGCACTAGTGCTTTTTAGTCATCAAATTAAGAATGAAATGGATTTTAGTAACACCCTACAATTACATTATTAATCAAAATTATTACCAGTGATCTTCTTGAAACTAAACTGGCTTGCTGCAAAACAGGTTGAGGATTGCTCTGATTTAGAGCATAACTCTGCAAAAATACAAAATAGGATTTTTATCTAGCTTACAAAGTTTATAATGTTTTTTCCTCTTTCCTACATTTCCTCCAAAATATAGCATTATTCCCCATTATATAGTTTTATTTGCCTTAATCTCCAATTTAATTTACTCTTTCTCTTTGCTTAATTATTTCTTCTGGAATTTTACATTCATAGTGATTAAATCTCCATCTCTCTCCCTTTTTCTCTCTCATAATTTAATAGTTGATTTTAAATAATTATGCCTTCTATTCTAGCAACTGTAATCTCTGATATCCCCTTTTGGTTAGAAATATTTTTGCACTGTGTTTATAATATATTTTCTATGATACTGATTCTATGTATGCTTAAGCATTTTGTCAGTTTTATCCAACTGCTCCTATGATAACCAGAAGATATTGTGCCTTCTCCTAGTATTTTAATACTCCATGTATACTGAGTGCTTAAATAACGATAAAAGCTATATTTGTGTGCATAGTTATTGGTTTGTTTACCTTCACTGCTCCAGAAAATCTTGCTAGGCAAGATGCCTGGGGCTGATACTTGTAACAATTAGCAATTATGGATTCCAGAAAGATGTTGACATGAATTAAAAAAAGAAAATTCAGAATCAGATACAAAATATATAATGTATTCTCTGGGATTGTTTTTTGTCGCCATTCATGTGGCTTGCTCTTCTTGCTATCTTAAACATCATTCACTTTTCATCAGCATCCACTGCATAATAGGAAATTCTGTATCAATCTTGCCTTATTCCTGGACATTCATAGACAGATGCATTATTTTCAGAATCAATAAAGCAGAATTATTTTTATGTGGTGGTGTTTGTACACATCGTTTATGTTTTGCAGAGGTTTGGGTAAAATGCCAGTGACCTACTTTTCATTGCTGAGGAATCCATCTACACAACAGAGGTATGGCGCGCCTGTCAGCCAGGAGGTGGGAACTTCCATCATCTGACATGTGTATTGTGCTCTGGGGGAGGGACAGAGAAGAAAGCCCAGAACCCTGCTCTCAGGGAGGTTACCCTCTTTACTGATAATATGCTGCAGGTGGGTAACCATCAGTGGTAGGTTGTCAGCAGAAACCTCTCCAGTGGTCCCCACATTGGGCCAGGCAGCAAAAGAATCCTCCATTTCTACTGAATACGAACCCTCGTTCAAATATTAAGAACAGAGTTAATGAAGAGTTCAGTTACAGGCTTTGGTTTTGATTTTGTTTGTTTGCTTGTTGATGATTGTTTTGCAGAAATGCCCAATGCGTTTGAATTGTTTTACTTTAAGCACGATTTGTACTAGAAATAGTGCCAATTAAGCTCTTTTTCTTTCTCTTGCACTTTTTAAATAACTTTTAATTTTCCAAAGAACTCTCAACCAGAAAGTTGATTTTTAGAATTTTGTTATGCCATGATATAATAAAATGCATCAAGGAGAAGAAAATAAAAGCAGCAGACTATTTATGCATAAGACATTTGCCTTTAAGCCATTCAAACTTGACTTTCGTAGTTTATTTTCAAGATTTTCCCACCTGATAACATAAATTTGACAGAATAAAAATGTAATTTTTTTTTTTATAATTTTTTTTTTTGTGAGGAAGATCAGCTCTGAGCTAACATCCATGCCGATCCTCCTCTTTTTGCTGAGGAAGACTGGCCCTGGGCTAACATCTGTGCCCATCTTCCTCCACTTTATATGGGACGCCGCCACAGCATGGCCTGGCATGCGGTACCTCGGTGCGCTCCCGGGATCCGAACTAGGGCCACCAGCAGCAGAGCTTGCGCACTTAACTGCTATGCCACGGGGCCGGCCCCTAGAAATGTTATTTTTGCCCATTAAATATACTACTTTCAATAATCCCCAAAATTTCACCTAAAAAAGAACCTGGAAATAGTTCTTAAGTGTAAGGAGAATAGAGAGATGGATACAAATGGTATTTATAACGCTAGATTCAATCTTGGCAAAAATGTTCCTAACTTTTTAGAAAGACTATTCCTCATGTTTTAATATAAAAGAGAATCAAAATATGAATGCTTAAGACCTAAAGTACACTAGATTCTGGAAACTATCAGCAACATACTGTAGTCCAAAAATGATAAATGTTTTTTATATAAATTTAATCAGGTCACATACAATGAACCATCAAGAATATGTGCAAATCACAATGATTGATTACTTTTGTCTGATTTTCCAAAGAATAAGATATAATGAATCTATTATGAAAGTCTCCCACATCATATCTTCCCCTTAAAAATGTAATATATCCATTTAAAATTACAATTTAAAGCCAAAAAATTGTTAACACTTCACAAGTTTTTCAATAATTTATAGACTTTCGCAGGAGGGAATTCACTGTGATTTTACAAATGGTTGTAGCATATATTTTATTACAAATTATTAGCTACAGAGTTTCCTCCCGGAGGTAAAACGTGTGGTTATGGTCTGCTCAGTTTTTGAAGCAAAATATTTTCTTCTTTCTTTAAGAGGAAAACTATAAAAGAAGAGAAGAAAACTACAACGTTCTTAATTCCTAAGATACAAACACCAGTAAACTGTCCATATCAAGACATTTGAAGTTAGAATCTTGTCGCTTTAAACCCAGATGTGTGTATTTTGGGCACATTTTTTTGAGCGCTACATAATCACAAAGTAACCTAAAATAACAATGGAAGAAAACTAAGCTCTGCTGATAAAACACACTTTACTTTTTATGTGGTGTTAACAAAACGACTTAGATAGAAAATGAAATCTGTCTTAGCTTACGACAGAAGCACAAAGACATTTCCCTTCTGGACAGCAGACTCTGGCATTGCAAGATCAAAGGGACAATTTTATCTGCACTGCGACTACAGACCAAAAAATTTTACAGTATTCCTGTCTCCATGCTAGAGCTTATGTGTCTCTAATGGCATTTAAATTACAGCCCTTCTGTAGCCATGCAGTCAAAACACCACGTCATCTGATGAGACACAGCATTATAATCTGTCATATGTCTCATTTAAAAATCCTTCTACAGTGTGCTTGTCCTCATGTTTCTCTTTCGCTAGAAAACTTGAGTGAATTGTCTTTTAAACTGGGTTTATGAGTTGACCTAACTAAACCAGGCAAAAGGCATACTTTGGTTTATATTATTTTAACTTAATTAATTTAAACCAATTTATAGATTTTTTTCCTTCCTTTTTCCTATGATACTCCACTCTCCACATTTTTGTTTGTTTATTTTTAGGGTTTTCATCTTTCTTATATATGACACAATACGTGGTATATTGTAGACACATATTAAGTGAAAATCAAAAATGTATGTCCATTAGAGAATAAGGGTTAAAATATTTTTTTCTCAAAGCAAAGTATTTTGCGTTACACTAATATATAATAGAATGAATATTATATGTAAATGAAAGAAGTTGTTCTCTGAATTCTGGTGTAGCACACTATGTAGATGGTATATTTCAGATGTCACCAGAGAGACAAGTTTAACTTGAAGATTTACTTTAACATAATGTTTGTTATAGTTATTTAACAATAAAAACTTTCTGAAAATTAGCATTTCATTTAAAATATTCCTGCAGGTATAAAAATAAGATGCTACATTTTCCACAGAAGCAGTGAGCTTTTTCTCAAAAATATAATAATTTTATATAAAAGATATAAGCAGGAACATGTAATCAATTATCTTATAACTTCATGCTATCCAATACTATATATATTGATAAATAGTTACCATAGGTATTTAAGAAAGCAAACTTATTTTGTCTAGGAATGTTAGATTAGTAACTGATGGATACCTTTGTTTTCATGCTGCAAAAGTATAACATGGGACTGCATGCATTTTCAAGTAGATTTAAATAATTTGAAAAAAATAATGAGTTTTTAAATCATATTAAGACTGAGATGCAAAATGCTTGTTGAGAATAAATGATTTTAAGGTGCCCATGGGAGGCATTTTTTTCCTCTTATTTTTTTAAATTACCTTAAATAAGCTTCAACTGAGAACATTTATACTAGAATGTATCTATCTGTTTTGGAAAAAGCCAACCATTACAAATAAATTGACCCTTAACTATCCAAAAGATTTTGACCAACTTTTATTCCCAGTATTTTCCTGTAGAAAATCCTCTTCTCTATGCTACATGTAGGGCAGGAGTGAAAGGAATCACCAGACATAGAGTAGGTTTGAGGAGTAAGATCTTTTCCCAGCCTGGAAATGCCAGGGATCCTTCAACATATTTTACTTACCTGAGGAACTACAGAAGGTATTTATTGAAAATGGGGACAATTTAATATATCAGTTTTTCATGGAATCCGAATTGGATGTCTCCACACTTAGCTGACATTTGACAAGAAATCATGACAAGTATTTTACTGTCAGAATTTGATGTAGCTGAATGGAACTATGTAATGCAATATTTTGATTTGAAATACATATTTTTCTTGTATTAGGAGCAAAAAAAATTAGTGATTTTTAGGAGCAAAAGAATAGAGTAGAATGAAAAATTCTCCATGTGTGGAAAAGAGTTGATTTTATGGTCCCACTCTCTTCTACCCCAAACTGCAGGATATATCCTAGAATTATTTCTGGGAGTCTATTAATTGATAAATACAAAAGATTACATGCAATACAATGAACATTTATAAATCTACTATCCAATTTAAGAACTAGAACAGAACCAACATGATGCTTCTCCCCGTCTCTCCCTTCTCTAGATGTTACTGTCATCAAGGCTGCCACATACAGTTGTGCAAGGCAGGTACTTTACAAATTTAAGAGATGGCCTACTCTCATATCCAGCTGGGCCTGTTATGAATGATGTTCCTGGAAGTCTGCAGTGCATAACCCACACAGATTTTCACAATGGCTCTGTCACTTTCATGAGCTGCCTTGAGATTATCTTTTCAGATAGATGACAGCTTTGCTTCTTTTGACCTTTACAAAAATGATAACATTTTAGATATAATCTTACTAGAACTAGGTTTTTTCACTCAAAATTATGTTTCTAATAGTCATCTACATTGTTGCATATTGTTATATGTTTGTCTTCTTCACTGCTGTATAGTGTTCCATTATGTAAATATCCTCAATTTATTTTTCTATTCTCTTCCTTGACATTTGGGTTGTTTTCTGCTTTGCAATTACGCATGCTGTTGCTATAAATATCCTTGTATATGTCTTTTGATACATATGGGCAAGAAATGCTCTAAGGTGTGCTTTAGAATAGGAATTTCTGAGTCTTAAGGTTTGTGGATGGATTAGCGGCATACATGAAAAGTAAAAAAAAAACTCTGAGTGTATAAAAAGAACAATATGATATTGGGCTAAATAAGGCTTTGTTTAAGAGACACAAAAAGTTTCTAATAATTGCAGCATTTGTATATGTGATTTTTGTGCATAAGCATCAATTCCATTTATAAGTAGCTATTTGGGTGGTTCTATAAAATGCCTGCCTTGCTAAATCAATCAGTCATTCTTTCCAAATCCATTACCTAGCAGAGGAAGCAAAGCCAGAAACTCTTTTGGTTATCTTAACATGGATTAAATGCATTTATTTTAAACTTGGAAAGTGAGGATTAAAATTAGAGGATTCAGCCAAAGCAAAAATGACCAATTTTACTCGCCTTTCCACACCTTGTTGAAGTTATTTTTGGAGATACTGAATATACATACCAAAAACTGAAGATTGTGATTACAATTCTAGGTATAAGGAGGCAGAAAAACATGTAGAAAGTTATTAGATAGGAAGATGTTTTTACGGTGTAAAATATACATAACATAAAATTTAAACCATTCTTAAGTATACAGTCAGTGGCATTAAGTACATTTGCATTGTTATGCACTTGTCACCACCATCCATCTCCAAAACTTTTTTCGTCTTCCTAAACTGAAACCCCATACCCATTAAACAGTAACTCCCTATTCCTGCCTCCCCCCAGCCCCTGACAACCACCCTTCCACTTTCTGTCTCTGTGAATTTGATTCAAATAAGTGGAATCATACAGTATTTGTGCTTTTGTGACTGGTTTATTTCACTTAGAATAATGTCTTCAAGGTTCATTCATGTTGTAGCAAAACTTCCTCTACTTTTAAGGCTGAATAATATTCCATTGTACGTATAGATCATATTTTGTTAATCCATTCATCTATTGATGAACAGTAGGTTCCTTCCACTTTTTTGGTCATTGTCAATAACGCTGATATGAACATGGATATACAACTATCTGTCCGAGTCCCTGCTTTCGATTCTCTTTGTGTGTGAAGATTTCTAAGAACTCCCGTAAGTCAGTATCCTGGGCAGCTACTCCCCTAGGTATTAAAAGAAAATCCTAAGAGTATGTTCTTTAGATAGATAGATGGAAGGACACAAACAATACACCTTTTATACTTTTTCTTTTACAATATTTTCCTGTTACTTGAATGCATTCATTTCTTTTAGGAATGAAAATTAGATATTGATATAATATCCAAGTTGCTATACTCTAACTTCAGTAATATGAAATGGCTTGAGAATTTTACTTTAGACATAAAGTTGTTGCTTTGAAGGACACCTTTCAGAAATGTGATTTTTCTCAAGCTACTTCCATTAATAATGGGTTACATTCGCATGGAATACTAATCTGCAGAATACTTCCCTCTGCTTGATTAATATTTGCCAGCACTCACAATGTGATGATTACTTGACGGATAAGTTGATAGGTAGGTAAATAGACAGATACATACATACATACATACATACATACACACATACATACATAGATGACCAGCCAGTCAGTCTAGCTCAACACTTTCATGTCCATTGTATAGCAGAGGAAGCTGAGATTTTTGAGAGGTTAAGTGTTCAAGGCACTTCAGTTAGAAAGTGGAAATGTCAAAGTTCAAAATCAGGTCTTCCTGGTACTAAAACCCATTTAGCTATTAGACATTCTTTCCTCCCTTAGCTAAGCTAATCCTTACCCAAACACCAGGAAGTTGACTGGGGAGTTGACAGCTGTTCATTTTTCTCTTGAGCAATGGAGCTCTGAGAGTTTAAATCATTTGCTTAGGATTTCATAGCTGATAGGTATTATAGCAAAAACTCAAGTCTTCTGGGTCATTTTTTATACTTTTCCCCATAACCTATGGAGCCCATGACTGCCACTGGTTTTTGCTGAAGTTAATATACTGTATTTTTTCCCAAAATATAAAGTCTGCACTATCTACATTGAATGTATTTCTAAAAAAATAGGTAAAGAATGTATCTTGCCCTATGCTGTACTTCTTTTATCAAGAGATTGAACATCACATTTTAGATTTGTTGAGTTTGAGAACAGTTCTCTATCATCTGGACCTTAATCTCACTACAATTAAGAAGAATTACTGCAAGAAATTTCCTTAAATATAAAATTAGAGTGCATTTATGCTTTTGTAGTATTAAAATTTTTTTTTAAGCTTTGATACAAATCCTACTAGTCCTGACCTGATGTGGTAGAGATTGCACAGGTGCTTCAAATCTGGATCCCCCTGGGGGTTGCCCCCTCAGCTCGTCTTTATAATAACTCTAGATAATAGCACTCTTCAGCATCCTCCAGGGCACTAGTTATCTATCCATGGAAAAATTCAGTAATTTTCACTAGAACTATTTGTAATTGAGCCATCTTGGAATTTTAGGGAATAGAAATGTCATTTGTGCATTAACACAAAAGGGGAAATCCCCTAAAGGTAACTACTCATTATCCTTTGGATTAATCCACTTTAGGTCAAAGGACTGGACTACAGTTTCCACACACTCATATGCAAATGAACAAGTTCATGTGTAATGAATTTACCTATCTTTTTAGGTGGTCTAAAAATTTCACCCTCTAGCTGCTTCATCAAAATATCTGCTCCTTTTATTGTAATGTCTTTCCAAAAAGAAGGGGGAGAAATGCACAGTAAATGGTAAAATACACAACTATATGAATGAAATGCTTTTAAAAAATCCAGATCCATGGCCAGCCCCAGTGGCCTAGTGGTTAAGTTCGGTGTGCTCTGCTTCAGCAGCCTGGGTTTCGTTCCCAGACATGGACCTACACCACGCATCTTTCAGTGGCCATGTTGTGGCGGTGGCTCACATACAAAAAGAGGAAGATTAGCAGCGGATGTTAGCTTAGGGTGAGTCTTCCTCAGAAAAAAAAAAAAAAATCCAGATCCATATCTTCCTAGGTTTCCATTAAGAAAACAGATATTACATCCTCTTATTACAAGTGTTTGTTACCACATCTCCCACTATGTGGGTTCATTTCTACTTAGAGAATCTGTAGACTGATCCCACCAGTAATACTGATGCTGTAACATGCTCTCATCAATGCTCACATGGCCCTTCTCTCCTGGAGTGTGAATTATTAGGTAAAATTCACTTTTATCCAATTGATTTCACTTCCTCCACATTTTGGTTTCACTAGCATAAAACAGAACAGAGCTTAGCAATTACCTAAAGCAAAATAAATGAAAGGAAAAAATATTTTGTTGGTAAAAGAAAAATGATAATAATACTGAAACATTTTCAGATTCAAGCAAGGTAAGAGTTCACTAGAGAAAAACAGAAACATACCTAGGTGTATAGTTTTGATATGAATACACTTTAAAAATGCAAACATTCTGAAATGTCAGTATAATAAAATTTCATTTCCAAAGGAGAATGGTTATTTGTCCTCTTTTTTTCCCCATTTAATTAATAAAATTCGTTATTCTTGTGATGGACTAACTAATAGCATAGATTTTTTTCCACACAAAGTAGAAATGGCTATCTCTCAGATATCAACTTTGCAAAAAGTCTGCCATTGACCGCTGATATAGTCATTTATGTTTGGAAGAGCTGCAATCTGATTCTCAGAAGATATTTCTCCAGAGTCAATTTATTTTCAAGTTTGTGATGTGGCCCTTTCTTTATAATGATAATCTTCCTGTCTCTTCCAAATATTCACTGTACAAAGATACACAAAAAGTAGACCCATAATGTTCTTAAAACTTTGAACAATTTGAAGGTAGGACATATATTCTAAAAAAATATATGCAAGTACGTGAGTAAAAGAAGGCTAATTTAAAAAAATATGGACGGTAGTCAAGAAGACAGAGAAAGGGAAAGAACGATATGGGGAAATAATGGGAGTTCTGTGGATGTCATTGCTTAGGAAATAGGAGGCTCTATTGGGAAAGGGAAGATGAAGCTGATAGATGACATAACTTTACTTCTAAAAAAATACACTACTTAAAGCAAGGCAATTATATTATTTTTAAAATATATATACATGTGTGTTACCGACATACAGATATATGTGATACACACACATCAAAACCATCAGTGCAATAATTCCTTTGCTTCTTAGAAATAATCACTGTAATACACAATGAATTTCATTTTTTGAATACAATGTACTGATAGAAATTGTAGTAAATTCCAGAATTTGGTCACTCTTCTTTATAGTGGTCACTTGGTTTGGCTTAAGTCCAATTTATCGATTCAGTGTGAGTTAATTTAAATATTTAGATTGGAAAGTGGCCGGAATTTTCTAATATGGTCAAAGTCCCGAGTATCTATGATGTTTTGCATCTATGTTATACATTTTTTTCTTTTTGACTCATCTGTTCAGAACTAGATTTCTAGTAAATTTTCTTAGTGCATTTTACAAGCTATTACTGGAAACTATAGATTAATTTTTTTGTTGGCCTATACTGTAGATGTACTAATGTGTTACTGACCATGTGGGTTATACACAGCAATTCTGGGGGACAAACACAGTCTCCAGCTAACAGTGAAGGGCACACGTGGGTTATCCGACATGTAAGTAATCAAGAAATGCAATACTGTGCAAAGACTGGTGAACCACAGTCTGTGAAGGAAGTTTTTTGAGCTTTTCACACAGATGGCTGCTGCAAAGCCTAACAAGGAGGGAGGAGGAGGAGGAGGAGGAAAGGAAGGGAGAGGAAAAATAAGTGGTGGGCTGTGTGTGTGTGTGTGTGTGGTGGGGGACTCTCTATAAGCAGCTTTTATAGTCCCTTAATTTCTTGACCACTGAACCAACTCCTTAAAGGAACCCTGCAACTCTTTTTATGACTACCATTCTCGTGTACATATAGTCTTTTGAAAATTCTAAAATTGACCATGTTCAATTTAGAATTGTTCTTTTAAGTCTTACAACTTATATACCGTCACGTGATTTGGGGAGCAAGTTTCTGTGTTGTTTATTTAATGCAGCCTTCCACTTGGTGATAAGCTACATGAGAGAGTGGACCACACCCCTCACAGTCTACAAGGATCCAGTGCAGGACAGAAAGCAGAACGAGGGAAGGAAGGTCTTCTGATGTGGTTTTTACATCTATCTAATTTATTCCAACCACTTTTCAAAGCTCTAGCTCTTCCTTCTCCAGTTTGTCTTCCAACAATTCATGTTAAGGGAAGCATCTTAGCACAAGAAACCGATGAATTGTTGCTGTACCCCATACTATGGATGCACCACTACTACTGAATTCAGTCATTTTCACTAGAACTATTTGTAATTCAGCCATCTTTGAATTTGAGGGAATAGAAATGTCATTTGTGCATTAACACGAAAGGGGAAATCCCTTAAAGATAACTACTCATTATCCTTTGGATTAATCCACTTTTGGGTCAAAGAACTGGACTATAGTTTCCACACACTCATACACAAATGAACAAATTCACATGTAATGAAATATATACAACCCTGGGAACTCTGTGTAGAAACTGTCAATACATTCTGCCACCCATCAAATAGGGTCAAGTTCCTTACCACGGTGTTGAAAACACTTCACATTTCTGAGCTCAGGAACTTAGCATCTTCAAACATCCCCTTTGCCTCTCTGCTTCCCTGTGTTCCAGCCATATTGGTCCCACGCTTGTGTACTATTTCCCTGACACATGAATTGTTCTGCTCTGCTGCCTTCTCTTAAAATCCCTTTCTCCTTGGAATGCCTCGGTCCAATTCTCTTCATGTATAATTTCTACTCATCTCTCTAATGGAAAAGAATTGTTCAAAACTTTCCCGAGTATTTTCAGGGACTGAATATTTAGAGAAAAGAGACTATTAAAATGGAAAAAAAATGTAGAAATTATCTAGCCCAACCTTTTCATTTTGCAGCTAAGGGAATTGAGGCACAGAGAGAAGACACTGCCCATAGTAATCAATGCTTCATCAAGACGAACTGCCCGTCTCTTGCCCATCTCTCTAGCGGAGATCCCATCAGCCTTCGATTCGGATGGTTCTGGAAGTAACCTTGGGAAATGTGTTAACCTTTCTGAGTCTAAATTTAAAATTGGGAATAAAAATAGGTAACTCAGAATAGTGCCTCTCTCTCCTTCTTTTCGTAGTCTTCTGAATCCCAGTAGAGCCCTTCAGTCTGCATCCCACATGTTCTTCCTTTCCGAGAGAATGGAGAGCTCCTGCCACAGCAGAAGATAGTAGTCAGAACACAGACTGTGGGGCCAGATTTTTTTTTTTTTTTTGATTCAACCCTTATGTCCATCACTTATGTCCACATGGGTACTGTAGGCAGGTCACTTAACTGCTGTGCCTCAATTTCCTCATTTGTAAACCGAGAATAATTAACATTTAATTCATTCAAACATGCTTAGTCAGAGCTTTCTGTCCTAGGCTCTGAGAGTTTATCAGTGAACAGAGAGATAAAATCCTGCTCTAATGGAGGTTCCATTCTAGAGGTAGGGGACAGATAATCAACTGATGAACTACACCTGCCCTCCCCCACTCCAACCCATAGTGATGTTCTTTCTTTCCGAAATTTTCTTCCTGCAGATGTCTAAAGCGCTGGCCCCTTCGCAGCATTCAGATTCTTATTTAAAAGTCACCTTTACTGGTTGCCTACTTTAAATTTCAGTTCCCCCTTGTTGCAGCTCATATTCCCTTTTCCGCTTTATTTTTTAAAATCTTTGGTCCTTATGACTGTCTAACATAATACATCTTTTACTTATTTGTCTTGTTAATGTCGCATCTTCCTCATTAAAGGGTCAACTCCATGAGGGGAGGGACATTTGTCTATTTTATTCTCTGCTCTATCCTAAGACCCTAGAGTGTGCCTGCTATCTATCAGGTGTTCATTATCTATTTATTAAATGACTGTGTTAATATCTAGTATAACGTCATATGGTGATATTTGCAATTAAGCAAAATAAAACAGAGTAAATGAATAGAGAGAATAACCAGGGTACTATTTTAAATAAGGTGGTGAGGAAAGTCTCTCTAAGAAGGTAACCTTTGACTAAAGACATGAATGAAGTGAGCTAACTGATTGTGGAACATTCTAGACAGCATGTGCAAAGGCCCTGAGGAGAATTCATATTTGGCATGTTTTATTAATGGCAAGGAGGCACACGTGACTGGAGCAGAGTGGGTGAGGATGAGAAGGGTAGGAGACAGAGTGAGAGCAATCATTCAGACCATTCATATAAGCCCTGGTGAGCACTATGGATTTGACCATGGGAGCCCACCAGACTGTAGGGTAGACAGATGTTGAGAGTCAAAGCACTTTGCAGATTATCTGACACGTCCACGGTATTCAGCATGAGTTATTTATTGTATTCCATGGATTGATCCACAGTTACAGGTCACAGATGATGGCATGAAAAGAAAAAAGAATTTTTCTTCCCAGTCTATACCCTTTATGATAACAAAAGCAATAAAATATACAGAAGGCAACTTAAGATAGAAAGGGACATGTAGAAAGTTTTACTTAAGAAAATATATAGAGACTAATACAAAGATAGGTTGTAATCTTTTTTTTTTTTTCCCCCGCTGAGGGAGAGTGGTCCTGAGCTCACATCTGTGCCCATCTTCCTCTATTTTGTATGTGGGATGATGCCACAGCATGGCTTGATGAGCAGTGTGTAAATATGCACCTGGGATCTGAACCTGCAAACCTGGGCCACTGAAGCAGAGCGCACCAAACTTAACCACTATGCTACTGGGCTGGCCGCCTATAGTCTTATTTTTAAAAAAGGCTTATCCCATGGAGCAGTCACACTCATAGAACCTGAAACACTTTAGTCCTACTCTGTGCTGTGGATTTTCCTGCTTTTATATGATACTCTCATATAACTGCATTTTATCAAAGAATCAGTCAATGAGATGACAAGCATTTCCTGTCGCAGAATTTTATTCCAAACTATTGTTTGATCTCACAAACACAGCAAAACATTATCAGCCACATCTTTTAACCTCTTTAAGATATTCCTCCTTGGAGGAAATGATTTATTATTATTGATAACCTCAATCCAAATTCTGCTTATGTTTAGAGTCATTCTAAGCAAAAGAGTCCATGGTAGCATTCAAGATTGTACCATATTGACCAAGATTGGCTACTAATTATTTTCTACATTCAACACATTCTCTGGAATTTTCAGTAAGTGTGATGGTTATTTCCAAAGAGAAAATTTTCAAGTCCGCTTGTAACTCATTGTGGAGGGGGTCAACAGGCTTGATGTAGCGCCAGAGACATCCTCCTGCAGCCTCACCAGAGGGAGGCGAGGCTTTCTCAGAAGATCAAAATAGGAGTTCTGAGGGTTTTTTACCGCAAGGGTCATGCTTATACTTAGTTATTTAGTCCAATTCTTTGTGTAATAGTGAGATCTCATACATTTAGCAGATTTTATTTGTCAAGTTAAAAAAGCATGTGCTATATTTAGTTCCAAAAAGAGTTATTGAAATTGGTTGGAAAAAAATCACAGAGTTGATAGAATATGTAGGCTTTTAATTATTTTACTTGTCCTAAGGGCACAGCAATTGGGCAGACTGCCTACTATATGTTCTGAATTAACTCCATTTGTCCAGAAAACTTGTTCATTATTTCAGCACTTTGAATTTTGGCCGCCCTAATTAATCGCTATTTTATAATTCAGGCCCTTGAACCTCTACGAGGGCTGCGTTTCTCCAGCCTGTAATCACCCTCCGCAGACAGCCGAGGGCTGCAGACAAAGGCTCCTTCACGCTCTCCGCTGCACCTCCGCTTCTGTGGAGACAGACTTGCTGTCTCCGATTCATGTGCTGAGTCCTCCTGGAGAAAAACGCCTGGGCGGGCCAATGCACAGCCCTAAGGCCGATGACTTACCTTGGTGCTTGGCCCTATCACCTGAGAGCTGTCACTTGAGTACCAGCAGAGAGCTAAAGGCCTCTTGGCATATTCCCTAGAAGAGAGGAAGGCACCCACAATCAGCCTCTTCCGGTTACATGTGCATTTCTAAATCCTAGCGCCGCGGAGTGTGCTGTGCTCAGGGGTCCTGATGCTGCGCCTCCTCACGTAGGCAGAGGAGCCTGAAGCCCAGGGACACCGGTAGGGGAGCGCTGCCAGCTCAGGTGGCCACATAAGATGAGAGGCTGCAGTCTTGCAGTTTGCCATCAGACTTCTCTTGCCACATGACTGCTCTGTTTCAGATGAATGGCAAACTATTTTTAACCTTATTGTTCACTTAGAATGAAAAAAATATCTTCTACTTGACCTTTTCTAATTATTTTCCTTTTACTTCATATAATGATGCAGGGAAATTCCTTACAATGAAGTATGTGTTAAAACAAATAAAAAACCCAACTTCCTTGTCCCCTAGTACTTCCTTTGCGTCTGAGAAAAAATCCATTAAGTATTCTTACTCTTCAAAAGCAAAATGAATGGAGGTTTATGTTTTCTGACATTTTGAGATGGAATGTGTTTGCCAGTGGCTTTCTGGGAGACGGGAGGAAAGGGCTGGATGGAGAGGCTGGCTGTCCATGCGGCTCCAGTGTGATGACTTTGATCTGAAGGAACTGCAAAGTTCTAGATTCTTAGACGCATTAAAAGAAAATGAAAACAAAATAGATAAAAAACAATTAGGGGGGCCGGCCTGGTGGCGCAGCGGTTAAGTGCACGTGCTGTGCTGCGGTGGCCCAGGGTTCGCAGGTTCAGATCCCCGGCACGCACCAATGCACCGCTTGTCAAGCCATGCTGTGGTGGCGTCCCATATAAAGTGGAGGAAGATGGGCATGTTAGCCCAGGGCCAGTCTTCCTCAGCAAATAAAAGAGGAGGATTGGCATGGATGTTAGCTCAGGGCTGATGTTCCTCACAAAACAAAAATAAAAACAAACAAAAACTATTAGAATAGGAGATAAATGATGTTATAATTAAAGGTTATAAAACTCTAGATGTTATCTTTCGACTGAAACAAAATAAAAAATAAACTCATAAGATGAATCAAAAAATGGAACAAGGACTGGAGCAATAATGACAGTCTTGGAAGTTGAGAGGTGACTTGGAGCCTGACCCATGACCTTCACTGAGCGCCTGAATGAGGAGGAAATGATGATTTCAAAGGGCCCTGATTATGAATTGACTCCTGTCTCTGCCTCCGTATTTTTGTGGGGTCTTAGGCAAGTCATTTACATTTTCTAATTGTCTATTTTCTTTTTTATGAGATAAAGTGATTCAATTAGACCAGGTGATGAAAAAAATCGAAAGAATTGAAAATTTAAGTACTAATCTATTTTGATAGGAAAGATAATCTTAGAACATTCCTTATAATAAAAGAAATAGAATGAGCTTGAATAATTTGTCAGCGTTACCGTATGAGATCATTGTTAGTTTTAGAGTTACTTCTTAAGATTTTTTTCTAAGAGAGAGAGTGTATGTTTGTGTTTTTAACTGAATCGGAAATAATCCAAATTGATTAGCCTTTCAGCTAATAATCTATAGTCAAAGAAGTCGTGCACATCTATGTACTTAAAGTATAATACATGCTGTCTTTGGTGTCAGCTCCACTTATTGATATTCCCTGAAATTAAACCGTAGACTTCCATAATTGTAAATTTCACAACTGAAGAAAAGATAAAGCAATTTTAAAAGGTTTTGTGTTTGTTTTCCTTTTCCTCAAGATAAAGCTGCTGTTAGGATGGTACCATGCCCATTTAGAAATCTTTCCTTTTCTTTTTCTTCCTTCCTCCCTCCCTTTCTTCCTTCCTTCTTTTGTTTTTATTTCATTTTACTAAGACAAAATTTTAAGCAAGAATAGCTCTAGATGAAAAAATATTTTATTTATTTGTGTTCAAGTTTTTGGTGGGCAGTTGCTAACTTCGCACTAGAAGTGGAGCACTGGTTTTCATGTTTGCTTCGAAATCTAAGAAAAAATGGGTTGCTCGTGTTTGGAAATTTGAAATTCAGATTCCTGAAGACCTTCCTTATGCTTCAAGGTTTTGTAACAATTACCTGAGCCTACTCTACTGAGAATCCCAAAGCAAAATATGACGCCGTAGATGAAAACACCTGATGCAGCCGCCCAAGTCAGCCTTATTCTTGTAGAAAGACATTTGAAAACAGTTCCAGCGTATATGTTTAGGTACCAATCTCTAAAATCTTTAAAAATATAAAAATCAAGGAGTGATTGCTGAGCAAATATTCTATAGGACGTGTACAAAAGCGTGGAAATAGGTCCACTTAAAGCAAATCATCAATCCTTATTCACTCAAATATTCCTTCAAATAGAAACGTTCTGTCGCACTTAATAATTGTAAAGACTCAGTCTTATGCAGTTTCATCAAATGTAGAACTTTGAATAAAATGTATTCTCCCTCTCCCACCCCTACCATCCCATAAGCACACAAACTGTCCTAAAGAAGAAATGTCATGTTTTGGAAAGATATAGTATTTACAAGTATGTAAATATACTGAATTTTAGGAGACATCTGTTTTGAATTTCTCAGTATGCTGTGTATATTTTTATTACATTATTTCTCCCAAAGTATTCCAAATTTGTGATAATGGAGGTACATCTAATTTTAAAATTTTTCTGTCCATTCCAATAAGCTATCTTTAGTAACCATAGAAGTTTGCAAAAATTGTACTTTCAATATAATATTGGTTTTAACTAAAGTAAAAGTTATATTTAAAGGCAGTAGGAAAATTGAGCCCCCTGCCATTACTTCTACCGTATGCCTCAGGCTATTTCCCATAATAGAAATGAAAACTTATTTGTTGATATCTTCTGTCTCCAATAGACATTTTTAGCTGTTTTGATACTAAGTTTTTATCCCCCCAAAATGATAATGTTTCTGTGGCGTGCCCTCAGATGTTTTCAGTACAGTGTGGGAAAACTGTGGTAACTTGAAAGTGCTCATCGAAAACCTCTTCATGGAGCTGATCTTGTCTATGGTAGTCACAGTCTTGTTAGGGTCCATAGAATTGTGTGCCTTACAGTTGCTTTCAAATCAGTGTAAGTTAGCAAAATTTTGTATCATTGAGATGATCTTAACAGAGCTGGGCAGAGTGTAGAACTGAGAATGTGAAGGAAATTTTTTAAATGAATATTTAGGTCAAAAAACTCCATTTAGTAAACTATTTTTGTTACCCTAAAACAACAAAAAGAATGGAGGGGATTTTTTTGACATGTTATTGCCAACATAATTTTTATGTTTTTGCCAGAAAATAAAAGCTGAAAATAAACTGAAGCATAATATATTTTTATAACTCTGTCTCGAGAATGTCAGAATTTCTCTGTAAATCTCATTATGTAAAATATGCCTTCCCTGTGGTAAATCTGAGGTATGGGGAGAAACTAATTGGATTGCTCAAGTTAGTCAATATGTTTGAAACTATTTTAGCAGATGCCTAGACTTTGGGTAACTGTATAATGCAATTTGGGTTTTTTGGTCAGAATTTCTTCTTTTGAGCAATAAGCAAAAATCCAAAGTGACAATAAGAAATGCAATTTTTACATGATGGCCACGAAGTAAATAGGCATCTCAAAGAAAAAAAGAAGAGTGATAACACAACAATGGAATGATTATCAACTTTTCAGACATTGATATAAGCTAAATTTAATAAAAACAAAAGATGTGTTAGAAAAAGAAGACTCTAGAAGAAATTATCTTATGGTATTTTTAAAGGTCTTTCTAATGGTATCTTTTGGGGGAAAATATCTTCTAACTAAAATGACTTTAATGAAAAAAAAAAAAAATCCAAGAAGGCTAGAACGTTTTCCCTTAAGAACATTATAACTGACCGCATCTTAGCTATTAGTAAATAAGCCTTTCTGTTTCTTTAAATTGGAGGTGGAACAAATTTTCCATTGCTGAGATTTTTTAGAAATATCAATATTTATGTGAATGTGCCTGATTTGGGGATAAACATATCTCTATATACACATCTGAACTCCATTGGCCCCTTCAGAGTTAACTGCCTTAGAAGATGGCACCATGAGCCACGGAATCTGCCACTGATCACCACTTTTTTGGAATTGTTTTTAAATCCAACTCCACTTATTTTTAACCCTGCTTTTTAAAGATACTGAAAGATGACAACTCTCCATCCTTTGAGATGATTCAATTTTCAAGAATAGCTGAAAACCCTTCATGTTACAAAGTTTGAGGCATGAAGTAATTGATCAGATTGATTCACAAGGACTGGAATAAAAAAACTAAGACTACTTTTCATCTGTGCTTAATGAAATAGCTCTAAAGGTCATTTCAGTGAACAGAATCAGATTGGGTGGGTATCTGTTCTGAACACCCATCTAGAAGGAATACTAAAAGAATAACGAAGTAGGAAAATAATTTTTTACCAGACCAGACCTCAATGAGGGAACAGTATGTGGTTAAAATATTTAGATACGTGTGTATGTGTGTGTGTGTGTGAAACTCACTACCAAAGGTGTGTTTTGGTAAGAACAGAAGTAGAAAAACTCATTTCTAAGGAGGACTTTTGTCTAACCAGATAACATCACTGCCTTCTCTGCTCTCCTCCACACAGACTTTCACTAAATAAAACTTGGAACAGTTTAAGAATATTGTTTTGAATTGGCCCTAACTTATTATACTTTCCCTAGTACCCATATGTCTTGATCAATAGAGACAATATAGAAATGTTTGCAAAAATGAAAATATTATTGCAAGAAGCATCAGTCTCTCAAAAAGTACTTTAATGGCTAGAAACATGTTCGTGATTGTAAGTTTTTAAAATGCGATATCTTTGTGCATATTATTAGGAAAAAATACAGGGTCCATCGCACAGAAGAGTAAAATTCCTAATTTAATGAGACATTTTATTAAAGAACAAGAAAGAATTATTTGTCTGAAATGTGGCCCTATGATTGCTTTTTATCAGTGATTCTGGTGGTGGCCAAAACCGCTAATGAGCATTAACCTGTTTGAACTTTTCCACGTTAGAACCTTTGAGGATGGTTAGCTTCTATGACTCAGACTTTAGGTTCCAGAACATCCAGACGCTTGGACCCAACATGGAAGCTAGCTGCTTCCACACTGCTTTAAAGTCAGGTAAATGAGGGGTGGAGGAGATGTGGGCTCCGTCTGGTTGAGTAGCTAGATGTAGACGTGCACCAGAGAATTAAGGACGAGGCAACAGTACATACATTGAACACCTACTGTATTCAAGGAAATATGTTAGGGTCTCAGGTTCCATAGATGATTAAGAAACAGGCTTGGACCTCAAGGATTTCACAGTCTAGTGGGAGATATATACAATGAAAGAGAAGCATACACATAGTACTCTCATAAAATTATTGGTGTGTCTATTTTTCATTTTTAAAGGACATTTCACAGAGAAAAAGATATAGAATTGAAACTAGAATTCTATATCCTCTTGGTGTATATGTCCTTAATCTATTACATTTCCCTATTCTCCCTCATTCTAAAGTTCCACGGGAAATATCAGATGGCCTTTAAGTCTCAGGGTACGTATAAGGAACATCATTTATATTGTCTTCTACAATTTTGAAAAAAAAATCCTTAGCTAATAATTTGGTAACAAAAAGTGTAAAAAAATGGAAGCTAATACATTATATACATAGAATGTTCAAAAGGAGGTGGGGTGGGAGGTAACCACAGAATTTGTCACTGTCTGAGAGCTTGTCCCAAATTATTCAGTGTGCTTGAGTCTCTGTGTCAACTGAGTATGTTGTTTAATATTTTTAGAGAATAAATATTTGTCTTCATCCTATGGCTGTATGATGTGTTTGTTTATTTGTACAATACTCACCATCTTTTCCATAATGTATATAAGGTATTTATGGACATATGTCTACTTTTATGTCTGAAATACTTTGACATCTAACCTTTTTTTCCAAAATCTATGCATTTGTAGACCTTTTTTCCAGAAGAAATTTAATGGTATTTGCATTTGTGTAATTCACTCATTACTAAAAAGCATTAGCTTCATGGTTGGAATGTTGCAGCTGTTTAACAGCTTCCAGGCAACGCTAAAAACTAGTTTTAAGACAGGAAACTGGGAAGAGTAGTGTATTTGATTGGAGTTTCAGAGGGGATATAAAAAAGAGCACCTAAATTGACTTTGAGCCAAGATTATCTGGTTAATACCCTCACTGATTAAAAATTGTAAGCTATAAAGCCACTCTGTTATTAATGGTAAATAACAAATTGTTAAGAACAGTTCTACAAATGTGTCATTGTATCAGTTTCTCCCTGCATTAATCTCCAGTAACCATTTATAATTAATACAGGAGAGAGTTTGCTTGTAAATTAAGTCCAAAAGGAATCATTCTGAAAAATATGATATAATTTTATTACATCTTTGCTAGAAACCAGGAGTTTTCTAGCTGGCTTACTGGTGGTGGGTGTGTGTCCTTTCAGGGTTGTAAATAATAAATTTATAAAGAGCGCATAAATGAAATCATAATTCTCTACTTTTACCTAATAACATCAAAGATGGTTTACTTCTATCTCTGATAGAATTTCATCTATTGCATGGGCCTCTTTGAAAATTTAAGTCATTCGATTTTCTGCAAATATGTAAATATAAAAGGCAAGCCGGCCCGGCCCCCTGGCGTAGCGGTTAAGCGCGCGCTCCGCTGCTGGTGGCCCCACTTCGGACCCCGGGCGCGCACCGACGCACCGCTTCTCCAGCCATGCTGTCATCTCATATAAAGTAGAGGAAGATGGGCACGGATGTTAGCCCAGGGCCAGTCTTCCTCAGCAAAAAGAGGAGGATTGGCATGGATGTTAGCTCAGGGCTGATCTTCCTCACAAAAAAATAAATAAATAAAAGGTAAGCAGCCCAACAATGATGATTTGAAAATTTAGATGGAAAGAAACTTTCTGTCTTACTGTGAAGTCATTTTCTTGTTTCTCTCTGGAAACGTATTTTAACATATAATAGTGTCCGTGTAACATTTTTTTGGAGGAGTAACAGTTATAAAGAATATAATGAGTAGTTTAAAATTGTTAAAATATCTGGATTATTGCTACACATTTAATAAGGAACTTTCTTATGTTGGTACAAACGTAAAGTAATATCTGAATGAAGTCTTTTCTCTCCTCAATTATGGTTTCAATGAATCGAGTTGCTACATGGTCTTATTGTTCAAAGAACAAGCTGATCTATTAATATTTCTTAAAAGAAAGAAGTACTGTGAATTGTTAACTAAATATTGGGTTTTGCCTGTTTGTTCTTTTAAAATGTAGAATGGAGGAAATATTAATTAATCCCTATAGCATTATTCTCTTTGACTAAGGAAAATATAAAATAGAATAACAACTATAAAAATAACAGAATCTGAGATCAAAAAGAAGTTATTTATCAGGGTTCAAAATCAATGCATAAATCCTTTAGATAATTAATCCAAACATGTCATATGGCATATATTTGATGAATAACTTGTGCTAAGATATTTCATTTTCAGAAGATTTATTGAGTAATACGATACTTAACGGTAATGGACTCTTGTCTTTTGGCTGGAATCCTCTTTCAGCCCAAAAGTCACCTGTGGAGAGAACACAGTGACCTGCTGGTTACATTAAGTAAGGTTCTTGATGTCCAAGTCTACTTCAGATTATTCATTCTCAAAGAACAAATTCTTATAAAGGTGATTTTGATGGAGTAAACCAAAATCTATGTAATGTGTAGCAGAACTCAATGTCAAAAATTTGTATGAATTTCCATATTTTCTAAATATAATGTTTTATATAATACAAAAGCCATAAGAAATCACTTTTTAATAGAGATACAGCTTTGTACTTAAAAGTTGTCAAGTTCTGTTAATCTCATTTATTTTAAAATTTCTGTGTAGAATAGAAACCCAGAAAGGTATCATACCCACTTTTATATCATAAGTTCTTTTTTTTTTAATTTCCATGGATTGTACTTTGTAATACATTTTTTGTTTACTATTTTTTGTCCCCTTTCTACCATCCTAATCATTCAAAGATTTTTTTTTTTTTTACTACAAAGTCAGTGTTTACTAAAAGCTCATGGGAAATAAAATCATATTATATACACGGGTTGATGTGAAAAACATTGGTATCCGGTTGATTGAAAGAACAGATGTTTCTGTAATTTATGAAGCCAGAAATACATTCACAATATCTTCCAAAAATAGTAAGGTATTCGAATAACAGAGTTAGTGAGGAATGAAGTCGAAAAGCTTGGGAGGCTCTAGGTTGTACACTGAATTTTGAATGGAGCATAGAAAATTAGAAAGATGTTATCAATATTCTAAAAAATGTGATTGTAATCATTCAGCTTATAATGTAACATGATATAATTATAAATTAATATTTGATTGTTTCATGTGAAAAATTGAAAAGCCTAACGTGTTTTTTTGACTATGCATACCTGATCTCCTCCACTGACAAATTTTAACCTACATATGCAAGAGGTCTACTTATTTCAAAAACTGATATGCTTTTTCTAGAAAAATACTTATTTTCTGTAACATACATATTACTCTTAATTTTCCGAGATTTATTTCCATGATTAATAATAGTATGTGGGTAGTGAACATGATGTAATCTATGCAAAAATAGAAGTATAATGATGTGCACTTGAAATTTATACAATGTTATAAACCAATGTTACTGCAATAAACAAAAAATTTAAAAAAAAAAAGCATAACAAGTTATGTTACTGATGTGGCAGTGTTTACTGGGAGTTAATTTTAAAATTATTTTGAATATCAGTCAACATGTCTATCCTTTCCAAACTGAGGAGTTAATCAACCATTCCTGCAAAATCTTAGATCAAGGACGTTATATTTCTTTGCTAAAAATAAACATTGCTGACCACGGCTTTGGCACAGTTTGTGGAAGTCATAATGGTTGTATTATTGCCATAATGGTTCTTCATTCTGAAAAAAACCTCCTAGATTCAGCTATGATTGAATTTTTCATCATATTCAATTCATTCCAAATTTCACACTATCCTTGTGACTTTTCTATAAAAAATAGGTTTTATTCTATTAAAAAAAGACGTTTTCTTGTAAATTCGTTCTTTAAATGATTAATTATTCATAAAGAAATAGCTTTGATGGCCTCATATAATTTAACTGTACAATAAGCTTGTGAGTTTTGGAAAAATGTAGTGACGTATATATTTTCTTTCCTTTTTTCTTTGCTTCAGGAAGAAGTCTAAATTTCAGAGCAAAGAAATACTGAAATATTTTTCCAGTAGACAAACCCTGAAACATTAAAAAATATGAAGATTTGATGCATGTTTAAAAATGCAATGATATTTAAACACTAGTCTAATTTTATGTAGAGCCAATGACATATTTATTTGATTTAAAATAATTTATGACCTAAGCTCGAGAACAAGAAACTATTTTGAACGGTGATTGGGAAAAATCATCCTAAATACACTGTAGTCCCCACACTGCGTTAATATTGGAGATTAAGACAGGGACGCATTAGGTTCATCCAGGGTTCCTAACTTTAGGAGAGTTTCAGATTAATTGCAACTTGTAAGTAGACATCAATCCTCTTTAGAACTACCTGTCTCGGAAGAGCTCTCCCTGCCTGTCAGTCAATACCACCCACCAGGTAAGGAGGCTACACCTTGGAGTGCTGATCTTACTGGGAATGTTATTGCATTGGTTTAAAAAGAAATGGATATATTTTGAGGTTATTTGGAAAAGAAATCTAACGTTTCTCTTTTTTATCAGCTGTTTTTGAAAGGAAGAAGCCTTAGAATCTTTGGAGACCTCGATTTAAATCTCTGTCCCTTATGTAATGAGTATCACGCCAGCCTTCCCAGAATATCTACTGTAAAGGAATATTCAGAAACAAATTGAACTAGTGTACATGAGGGTGATTTTATTATGCAGATTTTATCTAGGAAACTACAGCTCAGAGAGGTTATGTAACCTAGCCAGTGAGTGGCAGATCCCAGTCCATTGACCCAATTCTGCTGTTTGTTTAGTTATTATTCTGTGCTGGCAATCAAGTAGGTACACCTTTTACATTGCTGTAATTCACATGCATAGAAAACCTTTATACATATGGACATAGTAGTTTGTATGTATACATTCTTTACTAAAAAAAAAGTTTTAACCCAGTTCATGATAATAAATGGTTAGAAAAAGGAAAGTAAGGTAAGCAAAAAATAATAATTCTGGCCTATTATCAAAATAATAATAGTAGTATTATTGATTCATGTCAGAGTTATAGTGGTTTTTTTTTTAACCTTCTCTATTAGATTAACTCTGTAAATAGCTGAAGTAGTATATAGTTTTTAAACAATACACAGGGTCGGCCCCGTGGCGTAGTGGTTAAGTGTGTGCACTCTGCTGCTGGTGGCCCGGGCCGGATCCAGGGTCCACACCGATGCACCGCTTGTCAGGCCGTGCTGTGGTAGGGTCCCACATAAAGTGGAGGAAGATTGCCATGGTTGTTAGCTCAGGGCCAGTCTTCCTCAGTGAAAAGAGGAGGATTGGCATGGATGTTAGCTCAGGGCTGATCTTCCTCACAAAAAAAAAAAAAAAAAAACCACACCAAAAAAACACAAATATTTATGCTGTGAACACTTCCAAAAGCGACCACCACAAAGATGGGTAGTATGTAGATTTCCAAATCTTTCAAGAAAATACAACTTTCTTTTAAAATTATAACGTTCTCAATAAGTGTCAGTTGGACTTATGTGTCTGTGAAAAATATTTTTAAATCACTCAGAGTTTATTTTGGAACATATGTACAATATGGGTTTCTTATATATAAATCCAGTTAATACATATATGAACAATCAATTTTTTTCAATTGCTAGTGACTTTGCCAAATAGTGCAAAGGTTGTGCTGGGAACGCTCCCCTTCTCCAAAGCAAATTCATAAGATAATTTACAAAGAGAGTGGTGTAGAATCATGCCCACAGTTTTTTGGGAAAAGAAAACCAGAAACATTTCAGGCCCTTTGCTGTCAATAGGAGTAAGGGCTATCAGTAATTACAAAGCTGCTGGAAAACAAATTATAGTCTTCTCTGGGGTGTCAGTATCTCAGTGGTAAAGGATGTGTAATATGACCAAGCTTTGGCATGACTTGCCCTGATTTTCCTGCTTTTTCAGTGAAGAACTGTGTCCAAGTCTTCAACTTGGCTCTCTTTGCATTTAGTCATTTCTGACCTCTTTGATGCTTTCACTCTTTCTGTTGAAGTAGCCAGAAGTCCCAATAATTACAATAATAATTACCCAGAATGACCATTTCTGTAATAGGCACTTTATGTAATTGGGAAGAGGAAAGGGCTAGTGCTGAAGCATTTCATGAGATTCCAAGTCCTGAATAGAGAAAGCAATCCTCTAAGAAAATAGAAATGGATGAGAAAGAGAGGTCTGGGGGCCTCCCAGCACCAGCTAAGCTGGCATCTCATTTCCCGTGGGTTTTGGAGATAGTGTGACTTCCTTCAGTGGTGGGGGGTGGGGGGGCACAGCAATGGCTGTCTTTCTAATGCAACACTGTCCACTTTTTACATTTTGAAAAGATTCATTTCCATGAGCAGAGAATAAGACTGATTAAACTATAAATCTATTCACGGATATGTGCTGCCCCTAAAATGTTCAAACTAACTAGAATTAAGAATAATACTCTTGTGGTAGCCAAGTCTCCTTCCCTTCTTTTGTCCAGATCAGTGCTCACATGCTCAATTTAGGTCAAGGCATCAGGCAGAGGAAAGGACTGGAGACTGACACTGAGATGCTCTATTTCACACACTTGCCCTCTGGAAGGACTGGCAGAGGCAGTCACTTAGATTAAATACAGGTCGTCAGACAAGATATATAATCTATTCCTAAAGCAGACAACTTCAGCATCCCAATCCCTATGGCCTTTTACTGGGGCACATCACACTGCTCCTTCATGCTCCTCTGTCAATTCACATTAGAGTTTGCTTTATCTAAAAGTGGTATTTCATGTATTCTGTGACTCTCTTGCTCAAAGCAAAGAAATTGCTTTGGTTTATTTACGACCTACTAACCTTAAGCAAAACTGAAATACTTAACATTCTCACAAGCCGAGGGATGAGAAATAAAAGCTAAAATAAATCTGGCCTCGACGCGAGCTGGTCTTATTCTGCCCACATAATCCCCCAAAATTACGGGGAGGTGGATAGGAAGATACTTATCCATAAATGGCCTATTGTTATGGCTCTTTTCATTCAAGGAAAAGTATGCAAGTATGCAGATTGCTACTATCAACTTAGAATCCTGAACTTATGAACAGTGTGTTCTAAAAAATTACACTGCAGACTTTCTTACAGAAAATGTAAAATCTCAGTGCTGTTGAATCTTCATGTTTGAAAGATAAATGTTTTATAGCCAAGGATTAAGTCATGAAAATGAAGATGTGAAAGCCCCAGGATTAGAAGACATGAGATAGTACCTGAAAACACACATGATTAGCAGAAAACTAACCTGAAGCAGGAGGTAGCACAATTTTTCTATATGGAACAAAAACAATCTAGAATACAGGGCCCCAAAGCTTATTCTCTTTTCTGACACTAGGGTACTGGCAACAGAGATCCTATCTCCAGCTGTGGAAAACTTACACTGCTCAGAGATGAGGTTTTATCCTCAACAAACTAGAACTATGTGACACATGCATCCAGTTTATTTCAAGGAAAGAAGAAAGAATTAATTACTGTATTTACTTTGCTGTTTTATGTGTACACGCCAAGACGTTTAATATAATTTCTTTTTATAAGTGAATCATTTTCATTTTTAAGAATTTTAAGTTAATTATATTCTGCAAAGGACTTCCAGGAAAATATTTTGGAAAACAAATAGGAGCATGGTTATGCATTGCAATTAATTATAATTGCCCTAGAGCTTTGCTTATTAGTAGGCCAAATGCATATTTTATATTCATGCAAAATACACAGTTCAGAGTCTTTTTTCATAGCATCCCTAATTCACAAATGTTAGCAGATGTAGCCAGCGATGACTAGGTATGATTGAAAATGGTTGTATACTGACCTGACACTAATATCACAATAGGCGGGCAGCAGAACCAGAGTGATATGCCTCCAGTTGTAATTGATAATGCAAATAAATGAGTCCCCAGTCCCCTGATAATATTCTTTCCAGTAGCAACACAGAAATGCCTACTGATAAAGCATTCTCCTGGAGTTTTATTCTGTAGGAAAAATTTGCTTATTTCCAAAGAATAAAACGCTGCAAAATTCAGATTAATCACTGTTTTAGATTCTAAGACTATTTGTCACCTCAGTACGTACTCCCAGTAGATCACTAATCCCTCTTCCCCTAAAAAATCAGTTCCTATGTAAACAATTTGTCTAGAAGGTACTACACAATTAGTGGCTTTAAAATATTCTCAGTGAGTGAAATATTAAAATGTGCAAAGATTGAGAGTACATATTTCACTTATATTTCAAGAACAATTGCCTTGGTTGAATAGACCATGGCCACCTTCAAAGTAGTCTTCCAAATTGTTGTGAGTTGTCTCACTCACAGGTAATTATAAGCACCAGGTAAGTGGGTGCCAGGTAAGTGTATGAAATAGCGACTTTCTACCCTGGTTTTATACATCCAAAATGACTTTTTAAATTGATGGTAGAAAATTATTGAAAATGGTTCTAAAAATATATTCAATAGAGTTTAAAAATAAGCATAAATTACAAATACTCTTGGAGAACTGGGATATGAAAAGAACCAAAAAAAAAAAAAAAGTGTTAAGAATTTCACATCCAAAACAATTGGCGATGAATGGTTTTGTGGCATTCATAGATTGTATTTACCTGTCACAATATTGATGAAACCTTTGTGCCATAAGCTAAGAAAAAGGTGTTGAGCTGGTTTCTTCATTTATTATTTGTTCAGTAGTTTCTAAATAAGAGTTTTTTAGAAAATTGTTCTTATTTTATAACACTATATATAAATGAATAACACTGACTAACATTAATTTGATTTGAAGAAATCTAAGAAAATTCTGTTTAATTTGGATAGTCTAAACATACTATGTTTACCTACTAGAAGCATAGCAATATTTAAATTACAAGATATTGTTTTGATTTGATCCTCAAGCTACTCTGAATAACAAATTTTCCCTGTCATTAACAGGGAGATAATTTCATCTCTAGAACTAAGTCAAGATAGGCCTTTTTTTAGCTCAATGAAACAGATCCTTTCTCTCACACAATGTGAGGTGGAGGCTTGCCAAACTCTTGGTCGGAAGAATCACACTTCTCTCTTATTCTTTTGAAATGGCTTAAAATGCATAAAATGTACGACTAAAGCCACTCCGTTGTTTCCGACTCCCACCCCATTCAGATGGGGTACAGACAGACCCTAGACCCTATGGTACGTGCAGACACTAGAAAGTCAGCAGAATTCTAAGTCTGAGGGTTGCTTCAGTGAACATTCAACGCTGTCGGTGAGTTTGGAATTAAAATCAAAACCATCGACCGTTGATTGTGCCCTGTGGCCAGCCATCCTCTCCTCCATGGCTTCCAGAACTTGCTGAAGATGGGAAACCAAAGCAGGACTCACCAGGTTGTTGTCTCCCCTGTGCAGCGAGAGCTTTTAAGAAGGTCACAATCAACATTCATTGCTGTCGGTGGGTTGAACTGTGTGGACTAGCTCACTGGACAATGAATGCAACTGTGGCCCCGCTTTTTGCAGTCACATCTGAGGGACAGTCCATCTTGGAAAGATGCATTGAAAGTTGTAACATTGTTCTTTAGCTCTCCAGTCTGCAGAGTCTTCAGGCTTATGTATTCAATTTTTATCACACGATCAAATTCGGATGAAAAAGGCACTCTTAAGAATGATACTTCTCTACACTTGCGTATGTTATACACAGAGCACTTTTTTAACAGGTAAACAATTTTGTTCGTGGAATCTAAAACATAACCGTCTAAGGGAGCACAGTTCCTTCTGGTGCAGTGTTGGTGAGAAAGAAGACGTGAGGAAGCGCATCAGCACCTGTGTCATTGACACCCATGCCCTTGAAATAATAACAGCACGTACAAATGTCCATTCTCTATGTCTTTCACCAGATTTCCTGGTCAAATTAGGACAGAAACACCAGGTAATTTTATCTTTCTGCTGCTCTGGGTACAGACTGACTCAAACAATCCTGCCTTTTGCTGTGGAATTTGCTAAGGAGGGAAGAAAATATGTATAAGTAACTGTGTAACTATCAGAACACTGTGAAAGTCAGCCAGTAGATTGATTTCCCTAATGAGATCCAACTTTAAGATAAAATTTTACCCACTGTTTGTATTTTGCCTTTCAAGAACTTGATCTGTATTATTACACTTATAACTGTGTTCTACTAATTGCCTCTTATTGCTTATCTGAATTTTCCACTAAAAGGCTATGTATCTCATCGTTTTTTGAATGTTTGGCTCTATGTTTTTATGTAGAACAATTGTGATAGAATTCGACCACAGCAGTTTTAATCTTGTCATTTTTAATAATAATCATTATAATGATTACTATTATAACAACATAAATACTTCTGGAGTGTCTATGTTTGAGATTTTCAGAAAGCTTCAATATTTATTTTTTAAAATCTGTCAGATACATTAGTCTTTCCATTTCTTCCCATTTTGGTTCCATGTACCTTCAGCTCCCATTACAGAAACCCATTCCTGACACCCTGCTCTAGATCCCACCCTGACCATAAAATGGTCATGACCACCACATTCAATATCAAAACCGTGATATCCCACTCTCTGCCTACTACTTCTACCATTCTGGCTTCTCATTCTTTTATGCCCATGGCAACTGTCCTTTCAGTTTCAGTGTGCTGAAAAAAAGAAATCACACATCTTGTGGATGTGTGTTAGTACGTATTCATGGGCTTCCAAATTCCTTGGTCTCTCAACTATGACCTCGGGTTCTCCCACCCCACTCTCAGTAGTTAGCCCAAACATTTTCCTCTTTCTTCCTCCATTCTTCTCCACCATTCCATTTTCAACAGTTGACTGACCTCTGGTTTCCATTGAGAAGCTTTAATCCATCTGATTGCTCCCTCCATTTCCTAATTTGCAGTCTACAAACATATGGGCTTCTGCCCCATAGTTGTCTTCCTTCCCTCTGCCTTGCTCAGGGCATATCTTCCTCCATGATTTCCCTCTCCTCTTTCACTACATTGGCTCTTTCCATTTAACTTGCGACGAGTTTCAATTTTCTCTCTTCTCAAACAGAAATTTAAGAAAATCTTCTCTGTGCTTGCTTCATCCTCTAGCTAATCATCCCATTTCTTTTCTCCTCATTAAAGCTGAGGTTTCAGAAATAGCATGTGGTAGCTACAGCACTGTCTGTATTTGTTGACTCAACTATCTGTAATTTGGCTTCATCTACCATTCCTCTCTCCCACTCGTGTGTAACATTATTCTGCTGAAACTGCTCTTGACCAAATCCCCAGCGAGCTCCGTGTTACCAAATACAAATCACACTTTTCTGCCAGTTGTTCTACCTGAATTCCCCTCGATGTCTGTCACTACTGACACGTCTTCCTTCTTTAAACTCTAAGTCTCCATTGACTTTTGTGACCCTACTCTCATTTGAATTTCTTTCTGTCTTTATAACAGTGATGTCTTTTTTTTTCAAGAGGTTCATCTTAATCTGCTTAATCTACCATTACATTTCCTGTTGAGACACACTGTTGGCTTTCAGGGTTTCCTCTTACACTTCACAATCTTTGAAGGACTCTCAGCACAAGTATGATATTTATACCGGCTTAGATGTTGCTGATACTCAAGTCTTTATCTCCAGTCTAGATATCCCAGATGTGCACATCTCACTGTCTTCTGCTCTTCTCATAGACCAAGTCCATCTGTGATCACAGCAAACTCAACATCTTTTCCCCAAGGGATAACACCTTTCATCTCCTTGGCAACAAAAGCCAGAAATCTTGAAATCATCGCATGCTCCTGCTTTTTGCTGTCTCTTCTTCTCTGCACATATAATTACAAAGTCCTAACGATGCTCACTTGTTATCCTGCTAAGATTCCAATTTTTCTGTGTACTTCTGCTACCTAGTTCAGAAATGCATACTTCTTACTTGGATGATTCAGATAGTCTCCTAACTAATTCCTGCCTACAATCAACCATCTGTTCAATATTCTCTCCACAGTATTTAAAAAAAAAATATTCAAAAATCTAATCATGTTGTGGAACTCTTTAATACACTCTGAATATAATTTTCTAATATATTTAATAGATGGATTGTTCTGGTGGGAAAAATGTGCATATTAGCTAAGTGGGGAAAAAATAAAATTTTACCTGGAACTTCACATAGTCACTCAAGATTTATACCAGTACCTTAAGGAACTAATTGCAATTTTAAAGATTTTTCTAAAGTAAATGTAGTTGAAGATTTACTAATCTTGAAATGGTGAAGAACTTTTTCAATATTAACACACAATCAAAGCAAAAAAGAAAACACAATGATGGGAAGATTTGTCTACTTAATCTTCAATTTGTAGCATATCGATAAAACACACAATAAAAAGCAAATGGCCAACTGGAGAAGAATATGAGCAATAAATAAGACAAATGATAAATGTGCTTAATATATAAAAATTTAAAAATATTCTTAATGTAAAAAAAGCAGTGAGGAAAAAATTAACACCTCAAGAGATAAATGAACAACGGATCTGAACAGAGAAGACACAGAAGAAATGCAAATGAGTGATGTAAATTTGACAGTCATGAAAATTCAAATTAAAAACAATACTTAATTTATCTTTAGTAAAGCTAACTGTTGAAGAAAATGACACGGAAGCCAGTAATGCTGAAACAAATGCTCTCATACTATACCACATATGATTATCTTTGGTTTCTGCTGATAGTCACTTCTAAGCTTGACCTTACTGTCTTTTTTGAACATGTCACCTCCCCAGCAATGGCTGATTGGATCAGAGGTACACACCTGTCCCAAGGGGAACCAATACATAGGTGTGGCAGAGCCTTCCATATTCTTTTTCTCAGAAATTTGAATGAAAATACAGTAAATCAGCCAGCAGGTAGTCGGTGTGTACAGGATCTCTAATGTCACGAAGATATGGGGTAGATTGACATTTCACTTAGTTTATATGTCGATAAGTCAGAAGCAGAAGGTAATTAGTGAAGAGCAACAATGAGAAGCAGGTATGAGATGTTGTGCCCTTCCCTGAGAGACGGACGGGGCAGGCCACAAAGTTCTAGGTCCAGAACTCATTTTCCCAGCTGTCTTTGCTCTGTTTTTTGATGGCTTTTAGATGTTTATAAGATGATTGCAGCCGTGAAATAAACCCTAGTTTATTCGTTAGCTAAGACTGGCATCTATCCTTTGCTGTCGGAACCATACAATGCTCATGCGAGTATGAACTGATGTAAATGTTATGGAAACAATTTGGCACTATTTATCAGGAATTTTAAAATGTTTGTAAACTTTGAATCAATACAGTCATGCATCACTTAATGACGGGGACACGTTCTGAGAAATGCATCGTTAGGTGATGTTGTTGTTGTGTGATCACAGAGTGTACTTACACAAACCTAGATGATGTAGCCTACCACACACCTAGGCTGTATGGTACTAATCTTATGGGACCACCATCATATATGCAGTCCTCTGTTTACCATGTGACATGGTAATGACCATAATTCTATTTCTAGGATTCTCTTTATGTATATATTAAGATATTCAAAGCAACGTTATTTTAAAAATTTTAATAATGGAAGCAAGCTACATATCCAACAATGGGGAATGGAGCAATGAATTATGGCAGGAATATGATAGGAAACAATAATAACCCAAAAATGTTTTAATGAATGGAGACCCTGCTTACAATTAAGTAAAACTCAGAATGAGGATTAAATCCCTTAAACTTACTAAAGGAGCAGCCATGGGGAAATTAATTAACCTTCCTAAGCCTTAATTTTCTCAACTGTATAATTGGTATAATATTCCCTACTTGATAGCGTTGTTTTAAGGATAAATGAAATAACTCATATAACGACTTTAGCATAATGCCTGACACTTAATAAATATTTAGTAGTAGTAGTAATCCTATGCATGATAGGATCTCATTATGTGAAAGTTGTTATTTTTATTTAAATCTTAGTGTTGGAATTTTGGTTATTTTTCTTTTCACACGCATAGTATCTTTTTTCTCCTTTTTTTTTTTTTGCTTTCTTATTCTTTGTTTTGCTTTGTTTCAAGCTGGCAACATCTTCTTCTTTACCGTCCTTAGAGACTCTAGGTCTTGGTTCAAAAAAATCGCATCACAAATTATGCTTAACTTTTGGTCAATTGCAAAAAGACATAAAGTTAAATAGAATTATCATTTCCTTTATTAAATTCACGCAATGATCTAGGTTTACTGTCTCCTTTAATCTTCACAAGAACCATTTGGGGAAGGAAATACTATTTTGAGGATGGGAACAAGACAAAAAGTGCTATGCCTGCTGTCACAGAACTGGAAGAGTCATGGCTCTAAAGAATGTCACCTCCTTTACACTCGAATTTTGAGAATCTAGCCTTTAATGAATAACTATTTCTAAGAAAAGAAAGAATAGTGTATTCTTTTCAAACAATAGCTCAGCTGGAATTAACATCCAGTGGGATATAAGTAAAACATAAAGACATGGTCTGAGAACAAGATATATACTTCCAGACTCTATATTTGGAAGGATGACACAATAATTCAAGTGATTTGAGACCTGGTGTTTCTGTTTATCAGAAAAAATAATATCTATAAGTCAGAACCTTTACCTGGTTGGTTTGTTTGCTCCTCCAACCTGGCACCAAGAGCAATGTCAAACACATGATAAGATCTCAATAAATATTAGTTGAGTGAAAGAGTCATGAACACGTTTACTCAGCAAGCGGTACCTTCAATGACTGACTCATTTAACACAATGCTTTAGGCTAGGTGCTGAGTCGAAGTTGAGTCTTAGTCAAAATGTAGTTTTTTCAGAAAACCACATGCACAACAGTGGCATTTATTTCTAGCCTCTAGAGTCCTAATATTTACTTATATATTTACCATATATGAATTTAACTACTATGTTTCTTCCAATCTAATAAATCATTAATGGCAAGAGAAAGCACGCTTGTATAAAGTAGTAGAAAAAGGAGAGAGAGAGAGAGAGAGAGAGAAAAGAGACTCCACAGAACTCCCTAGCCTCTTCCACCATGTGAGGACACAGCAAGAAGTCACTGGCTATGAACCAGGAAGAGGGTTCTCACCATGTAGCCAAGCTGGCACCTTGATCTTGGACTTCCCAGACTCTAGGACTGTGAGAAATAAATTTCTGCTATTTATAAGCTACTCAGTCTGTGGTATTTTGTTATAGCAGCCCAAATGAACTGAGAGACAGGATGATTCAAGCCAAATTAATGAAGTAATGGGAGGAACCACAGTTATTAAGACCCAAAATTAAGCAAAACTTAAAATTCAACATAGTAAGACTACGATTAGTTTATCAAATCTATTCCCCAATTCATATGAAATTTCAGAACACTGATAATAAAAAGAATATTCCAAAAGCTTCTAGATGAAAAATCAGCTGACATATAAACTATCTGGAGTTAAAATGACATCTAACTTCTCAACAACAATTCTGAAAGCTAGAAAACAATGGAGAATTGCTTTCAAAATCCTGAAGGAAAATGATCTGTTCTAGAATACTAAATCCACAAAACTATCGTTAGGTACAAGAAAAGAGTAACAATATTGGGTAGAAGCCAGCCTCTTTGTCAGCAGTCCAACTGCCCCGAGGTTGCCATGCAGTAAAGAAGCTCACACTAGACCAAGCAAAGAGCCCAGATGGAGAGGCCCTGAAGCTACAGAGAGAGATGCTGGACCAGCCCCTAGCTCCTGCAGACCTACTGCGGTTCCAGCTTCAGTCCGAATGCAACCTCAGTGAGAGACCCCAGGCCACAAGTGCCCATAGGAGCCTTTCCTAAATTCCTATCTCATGGAAACCAGCAGGTAATAAATGGGTGTGGTAGCATAATAGCACTACGTTTTGAGGTGGTTTGTTACACAGCAATAGCCATTGGAAGTGTTACTCAAAAGTTTTACAATCTATGAATTGTGGTCCATCAAAATGAGGGGCTAGACCAACGGAGAGAAAAGCTTTAGAGGCAGGAAACCCAAGAGTGGAAAGAGGCAAAAGGATTTCCCAGGATGATAGTTGGGCCTGCAGGCCTAAAGGGCTGTTGGTCTAGATTGGAGCAAGAGGACAGAAGGCTTGAGAGAGCAGGCTGAGAAGAAAGAGAAGCTGATGGAATGCCTGCTGCATTCACTCACTCAGCAAGGATTTAAGTGCCAGAAACTATTGTAGGCACTGGAGGTGCAACAGAGGACAATTGTCTGTTCTCAGAAACTTGCATTTTGGTGGAGGGTGAGACACAATAAAGGGATAGACTAATAAATTTATAAATATATACAAAAAAAGGAATGAAGGAATGAAACTTGACCACTATAATTTTAAATTACCATCAATTATAAGACACACCACAATTTCAGAGATGTTAAAATGTAAGAAAGATGTATCTTAGAATCAATGAAATTCAGTATTCACCTTCAGAACTCCACTATTGGTGGGTTGCATTCCTTATATTAAACAACGGATACAATTAAACCTGAAAAAGTAATGCAACTAAGAAAAAAATGATGGAAAACTTTTGGGAATGATTTTAATTTTTTCCCTACATTGACAACAAATGAAATGCATGGTTTGAACTTTACAAGGGTTTTAAGAGTTTTCCGGGGTTGTTTTAGCCATACGTGATTTTTATCCTGAGTACTGACTTTAAAATCTAACTTTCCCCTTGACTTTAAGGTAAAAATAACTCCTAGGCATATAAACAGCTTTTTCTGAATTTCTAAGACTAAATTATAGCTAGTAAGAAAGGCCAGACAAATTTGTACTTTTACAAATCCTTTCTTTGACTTGACCCAATGCTATCACGATCCAATATAATTTTAACTGGTCTTAATCACATTTTCCTAGTCACTTCCCCATCGTCTTTAGAGAAATTCACTCATTCTTCCCGCTCCTAAGAAAGCTGAGGGTAAATATCTTCAGAGTCCTTTAAACCACTCCTTCTCATGCAAATTTTCCTAAAAAATCAACACCAAGTAATAAGAATAAAAGATTCCACTATATTCACTGCCTGAATCTCTCTACGCCCTGGACAGACAGCTTGGACCCAGGCACGCAAAGCCTTAGCTGGTGGCGCCAAGTCACACAAAGCCATTTTTAAGATGCCTGGTCCACCCTATCAATCCTCTTACCTTAGGCAACCCCCTCCTGCTGGTTAAGTGTTAACACATGCTTTACAACTGCAGGAAGGGATATGGTTTACAGATTAAAATTAGATGCAGAATTAAATTCCTTGAACACAGCAAAAAAGAAGAGGGTAGTGGAAGGGTTGGAGAAGACAATTTGGGCGTGCCAATACAGACCCACACTTAATTCCAAGACTTGGATTTCCATGAATTTGCATTATAATTCTTGGGTTCAGGTTCTACTTTCATTACTGGAAGTTCAGAGCAATAACACACAGAATCTGTCAAAGAATATGCAGTCCTGTGAAAATGCGTGTTCAAAATGTGGAATTTACAGCCATCGAAGATCGCTGAGTCAAATACCAGAGCTCCTTTTAGAAAGCCAAGTAGAGTAATTTAATGACTACTAATGACATTTGTAACTTTTCAGTCTACTCTAATAAGAGCAATCAGATCTCAGGCTTCAGAATGTAACATGATCACCTGCGCTTTTCAGAAAGGAATTTCTGTACGTACGGACAGCACTGCACAGATGGCTGAGCACATAACTGGTAACGTCAGAAGGAAGGGAAGGAGAGATCACCTTCTCCAAGTCATTAAACGCCTTTTGCAACTGGTAGACACAAACTAACACAGCAGTTAAGATAGACGTGTCTTTATTAAATAAAAAAACCCAGTTGTTGTCTGAAAACCTAAGACCTAAACCACTGGAAAAATAAAGTTCACAATATACACTTTCTTGGTTTAGAATTTAGTGCCATAAAATGAAAAATTATTTACTCAACCACTCAACAAACATGCATTGGGAGCCTGTTTATTTACTGGCATTCTGCTAAGTGCTGGGGATATCATGGTGAGCACAGCTTCCTGGGGATTTGAAGTCCAGTGGCAGAGAAGGATGTTCATCACATAGTTGCATAATTAGAGAGCTCGAAAGTGAAGAGCCAGAGAATAAAAGGAAGACCATCAGAACTTAAAAAAGAGAAAAAAGATCAAAGCTGAGTCTTATTTAAATTGCAAAGCAAGAGAACCCATACTAGTGAAGAAATTCACTAAGTCATACACCCACAGAGAAAAGTTATGGTTTTTAAGTGCTAGACAGGGGTATTCTTGGTGACATGCTAAGTAAGCGTTGAAAACTAGCTCTCTGAATAAGATGATGAATGAATCCAGGGTCTATACATGGTTGGGTAAAACAAATCTCATAGTTTATTGGTTAGTAAAGAGTCCTCAGTTAGGTCCAGTGAGAGTTTGGTGTACCAAGGTCATTCAAAGTTCATGGTCTTTTATAAGCTTTGGCTGGTTAGAGCTAGTTGTGATGAAATTTAGTTTTGATATCTTCCAGACAAGTGCTGCTCCAGTGAAAAATTTTCCACGTACAGATGTAAAAGATAATTGGGAAAGGATTTGGGGATATGGGGTCAGGAAAAGGAGACAGAGCATGCCAGGCAGAGAGAATAATATGTGCAGACACCAATCGTGGCATCAAAAAGACAGTTCAAGGAAAGGATAGAGGCCAGTGGTGTGGCTATAGCCTGTGGAGAGACTGCTGTCACTTGAAGTTGAGCAGGTGGGCTATGGGAGGCCATATAAGGATGTATAAGCCATGTCACAAATTCGGTCTACTGTCCTAAGAGCACTAGGAGTCCACTGAAGGATTTTAAAACCGAGGGTAGGAATGGGGGTTGGAGGGTAGTGGATGGTTACAGTGTGAAAGGTGAATGAGGGTTTTCTGGTTGAGTTGCTTATACACCATTTAGGAAGCAATCATCATTGTCCAGAAGAGAGATGACAGAATTTAAGACAGAGGTTTCCAATAAATCTGGATGATTTAAACAATGAAAGAGAGTGAGGGTATGAGAGGAGATAATAATTAGGGCACGCAAATCTCAAACTGCCCAAAAAATAGTAAACATAATGCTTAATCCTTGACTCAGTAATTTCCCTATCTTAGAGAAGGTGGTTGGCAGCCTCTAAAAATGGACCCCAATGATCTTCATCAACTGATATTTATGTTCTCATGTATAAATATACATATAACCTCCTCTTGAGTATGAGCTGGACTTAGTGACTTAATTCTAACAAATTGAAGGTTATAGAGGTGATGGAATCACTTTCAAGATTAGGTTACGAGAAAATGGGGTTTCTGTCTTGGTTGTTGTCTTTTGCTTTCTCCTGGATCACTCTCTGTGGGGAAAACCACCTACCATATCATGAAACAGTCTTGTGGAAAGGCTCCCGTGGCCAAGGACTGAGCCTGCCAGCAGCCACCTGAGTAAGCTTGCAAGTGGATCACCCTATAGTCAGATCTTGAGATGACTGAAGGACAATCAACACCTTAATTGCAGCTTCTGAGAGACCCTGAGCCAAGAGGAACCCAGCCAAGCCACATCAGATTCCTGACTCCAGAAACTGTGAGATAATAATTGTTACAATAAAATTGTTTGTTCTTTTAAGTTGCTAAGGTTTGGAGTGACTTGTTACACAGCAATAGACTACTGACGTAGAGAGCTTGCTGGTTAAGTGAGCAGTTTGTCCTTCTTATGTCACTTTCACTTTTAAAAAAAAATCTCCAGATGCACTTCTTCACACTTCTTCATTATTTTATTCCTTATCACCTTCCTTAAAATGTTTATTTTTACAGCAATCAGTGTACAGATAGGCATAATAGAAAATTTAAACAGCTTAAGTTTTAGTGGTTTAGAGATTGATAAAAGAGAAAAGAATAGGAACGTGATATGTTTATAAACAACTCTACTGTAAGGCAAGGAGGTATTCTGCTTCAGTAAATCTGGCACTTTCAAAGAATAGATAAGCTCAAAGTACTAAAAGTATATTTATCTTCTCTGTTTTGTTAATTTTTAGTAAAAACTCTGGTTGTACTTATTAACTGAAAATAACTGCCTTCCAATTTCTGCTGTAATTGTTTAATAATAAGAGAAAGACCTTTTATGGGCCTCATTCATGATATATGGCTACTACAAAATAGGAATGAGCTTTGGGCATATGTAAAATATGAAATTAACTCATTTCCATAAAAATCTTGCCCATTGGATAGTGCAAGGCTTTTGTCTTCAGTAATTCCCTCCCCATCTCTAACCCTACCACAAAGTACTTCTGGGAGTTTCCAGGAGATTTCACAAAGCCAGTCAAACTTTACACTGCTCCAGCCACCTTCTTCCACTTCTCCTTTCTATTTCATTACAACCGTTCCCATTTAGCACCACTGTTCATTTGGCTGCAGGCAGCCACACTCAGCAGACACTGCTTTCTCCTGCTGACAGAGCAATCTCCTTGGATAGCAACAACACGGCTGACTCAAACTGCCAGAGCTTCACAATATGGAGAATTAGTAAAGACTTCCTTTCATTTTTTCAGTGTAATACTCTGGTAAATGGTACCAAAGAACTGCATTTTCTCCAATATCGCATAAAGCTTTAATGGAGTAGTTCTTTCTGTTTATTCAGATTCAAACATAAATCCATAAAGCAGAGCCAACAGACTCAACTACATGCCAAGCACCTTGCTAAATTCACAACTGCTCCTCATGTTAAGGCTAAAGTTTTACGATTGAGCCAAGCCTAAAAGTCCTTTTTTTTTTCCTTCTTAGAATGAAGCTGCCTGTCAGGAAGTTTCTCAAGTCTTCATACAATAGATTCTTGAGAAGGCATGGCCAAAATCATCTGAATCACAGCAAAGGCAACTACTTGGCCTCAAACTGGCAAACGAAAGTGACCACCTGGCCTCAAGGTGGTTCCACACGACACCAAAGTAAAGTAATTCTCTGCTCTTTCATTTCTTCCTGTTAACAACAACAGCAACAATAACAACAACAAAAAATTAATAAATGTCTCAAGATTTCATGGTGAAAAGCACTGAATCAAAAAATTGGGAGATCTCAGATGGTTACTAGACATATTGTGGTGATCATTTCGTAATGTATATAAATGTCGAATCCCTATGTTGTACACCTGAAATTAACATAATGTTGTATGTCAACTATACTTCAGTTAAAAAAAAAAGAAGAAATTGAGAGATCTGTGATTCAGCCCAGTTCTACCATGAACTACTTCTTTGACACAAGTAGAACTGACTACTCTTCCAGAATCTTTCATTACAAATACTTTCCTCATCCCTAATAACGTGTCTGGAATAGTTGATCTCTAACATGTCTTCCAACTCTAAATCTCTACAGTTGACTTGAGAAAAAAAGAAAAATTACTTAGTCAAAAAATTATATATAGGTGGAAAGCAGTAGAGATGGAAGTTAGACTTCTCTGAGTATGCCTTTGTATATATTTTCAAACTTGTAAGCATGTATATGTTTTATGTATTCAAAAAATTAAATTAAATTTACAATATTATAAAAGCAATTCATAAAATTAAAAATGAACTACAATGGTTGAACCTAACTGCATATCCAGTTGGTAGAAAAAATAATTATTTCCTAATGACTTCACATAATAGATATTACTATGACTGTACCACCTTTGTGGAAAAAATTTTAGGGACACATGAAACTATAGATAAGTGTTAAATTTCACTCAATGGTTTAATTCTTCAGCAATGTTGGTATTATGAAACTATTTTATATAAATTGTAGGATAACGTAAATAACATAATAATACATAATAATGTTAACATTATTAGGACCAAGATTTTCAGTATAAGAGAAAAGAAATACAAATATAAAATCAAAGAATTTAATTAAAAATTATGTAATGCTATATTTTAATTGGAAATATCAGTATAAACATGTCTTAAAAACCAAACAAAATCACGTTTTTTCCAAATTTTGAAAGCCTAGAAGCAATGAGAATCTTGGTGAATTGCATTATTTGTTTAAACCATTCTCTGTCCCATTTTACTGGATCCCTCTCAGGTGCCCCTTCAAATGGGAGGAGCATACTTTCCAGGAAGAGCAGAATCACAGCTTGAAGAAATGCCTACATGTGCACAAGGTGTCCAGCTCAAAGGGAGGAGGCCATCTTAATAGACAACCCAACAATTCAGGAGCCTGGCTTAACTGTGAAGGGTTAGTTTGAGGCCCAAATAAATAAAGGAGGAAAGAAAAGGAACTGGAAAAGACATCTTAAATTTTGCAAGGAAAAACTGATTTTTTCCATTTATAGTTTCTGGGGAGGGAGTACACACATATGGTGGATTTGCTGTCAGGGTGTGGGCAAGGTGGAGTCATCATTAACTCCTGGATGAGAGAGTTCTCCCAGCTGAGCTTTATGATCACAGCTGGTAAACTCTAGCCAAAATACATTGATTGTCTCTTCTGATTTTCTCCTCCTCTCCCATTTCTTTACATATAACACTAATTCTCTACTGGAACTATGACTAAATTCAAGTTGTACTAAATTGTGTAATGGTATGTACTGGGCTCTGGGAATATCATGTTCACTTGATAAATATTACTGAAGGAATTGGTAGTTAAATTTTAAATTGCTGCCATGGCCTCTTTGTTAGGAGGATTTGGCTGTGTTTTCAAAATGTTGGGCAGGTGGGAAGGGCTCCATGTGATATGTTGAGGCTCTAGAGCACAGGAATACCTGAGAGTCATAAAGATGCTGAAGAAACAACCCCTGTCCCAGTGGAAGGTAATTGTGGCTCAGTTGAAGAAGAAACTAGAAATCACTTTGGCACCTCAAGGGAGATCCTTTAGGTGAGGATAGAACATAGTAAGAATAAATTAAGGAGAGAAGATGATTTTGCACATATTGTTGTACTTTCACTTCTTGGCTATAAAAAAAGAGATAAATTAATTTTATGAGACATTTAGACTTTGTTAAAATAAGAAATATATCCCAAATATAAGTTGATCATGAACCCCTTTTCGTCAATGGAACAGTCCTCAAAATGTGTTTGGACTATCTTAAATATAAAAACTTAAGAAATCAATAACCAAAAAATAACTATCAAAAGTATTTAATTTATTTTTAAAAATCATATGTTATGTATTTTCACACAACACTTATTAAAATCTTAGGACACAGATCTTCTGTAGGCCAAGTTTAGGCAATGTCTTTCTAGAGCAATGTCTTCTTGCTAAGATGGACTGTGGTCCCAGCAAACTGTTAGCACTCATCAGACACGCCAGCCTGACATCTTCACACATGTCTTATTATTAAACTGCACAATTCACAATACATATAAAAAAGGACCATAGTAAAGCCTTGAAGAAAGACACAGCCTACTTGGTAATTATTTTTAACTATCTTACAACATTTAATATATTGAATTAGGGTAGAATTTCAAGATGGTAGACTGAGTAGAGGCCTTATCCCCTCTTCCCATGAGACAACAGTACAATAACAGTAAGGGAATTAAAAGGTATAATTCTGCAGAGCCATAGAATGAAAGAAGGACCACCATGGGTGAGAGATTTTAAAACACATCAGGAAGTATATATGTGGGGAGAATAGGGGTAACTGGTGAAACAGATCTGGGGAGACTCTGGTCAAGATCTGTTATAGCTGAAGACTGATGCAATCCACACTACAGCATCCTAAAGAGGCTGTGCACTGGAGGGAGCAGGCAGAGGGTGAGAGCTAAAAATAGGAGGACTGGCTATAAATCTCTCTATAGAGCAGTCAATCCTCTAGTCAGCTCTCCTACCCCAACACGAGTCAAGCCTGGCAGCCAAATATTGACTCACCAGCAAAAAAGAGGCTTCTTCTTGAATGACATTGGCTAAATGACGTGGGAGGACTAGAGCAAACCCCCCTGAATTCTGGCATTTGGGGGACTCTGGAGTAAAGTCCACACGGCACGTGTTCACCCAGAGAGCTTGCAGTCAATCTCTCTATTTCCTCATTCATGAATATTGTGAGACAGCCAAGAATCATGAAATATTTAGGTAAGTCTGTTTAGTGACAGATAAAGACCAACATAAAAAGAAAAACTGACCCCAGAGAAAACAGAAGTAATACAAAGAAAGGAAGAGAACTTTGATTAAATTGTAATTTGTAACTAAGAGAAAAGTGAGAAGAAATTGTAGTTATAAAATTGGAACAGACTGTAATGAAAAGGAATGAACAGAGAACACAGAAGTTATCTTGGTAATTAAATGTGTGATTGCTGAAAAAATTAATAGAAATTTTGAAATGTAAAATTAAGTAATCTCCTGGTAGGTAGAATCCCAAGTAAGCAAGATTTTGAAAGAAAAGATTAGAGAAAGTCTAATCTCTGAAGCTCTAATATTTGACAAGATATCAGAAAATCAGATAAAATGGAAGACTTTCTGAACACCAAGGATAAAGAGAAGATCTTAAATAATTCCAGAAAATAAAATAAGAATACAAAATAAGTCACCTAAAGAAGTATCAGAAAACAAAATAGAGAGGCCAGAAATAGATCCACATTAACACAGTCAATTGATCTTTGACAAAAGAACAATGGCAGTACAATGAAGAGAAGATAGTCTTTGCAACAAATGGTGTTGGAACAACTAGATGCACACACAAAAACATGAATCTAGACATAGACCTTCCATTCTTCACAAAAATTAACTCAAATGGATCATAGGCCTAAATGTAAAATGCAAAACTATAAAATTCCTAGAAGATAACAGGAGAAAATCTAGATGACCTTGGGTTTGCCAATGACTTTTTAGATACAACACCAAAGGCAGGATCCATGAAAGAAAGAATAGAAAAGCTGGACTTCATTAAAATTAAAAATTTCTGCTCTGAGAGAGACTCTGTCAAGAGAATGAAAAGATAAGACACAGATGGGAGAAAATATTTACAAAAGACATGTCTGACAAAGGAATGTTATCCAAAATATACAAAGAGTTCTTAAAACTCAACACTAAGAAGAAAGAGAACTCAAAAAATGGGCCTCACCGAAGAGATACACAGATGAGAAATAAGCATATGAAAAGATGCTTCTGTGAAGCATCTGTGAAGCATCATATGTTATCAGGGAAATGCAAATTAAAACATCAATGAGATACCACAACATGCCTATAAGAATGGCCAAAATCCAGAAGACTGACAACATCAAATGCTGGCAGGGATGTGGAGCAATGGGAACTCTCATTCATTACTTGTGGGAATGCAAAATGGTACAGTCACTTTGGAAGACAGTTTGGTAGTTTCTTACAATACCCAACATACTTTTCCATACCATCCAGCAATCAAGCTCTTTGGGTATTTTTTTTTTTTAATTTTTTGTTTATTGCAGTAACATTGGTTTATAACATTGTAAAAATTTCAGGTGTACATCATTATACTTCTATTTCTGCATAGATTACATCATGTTCACCACCAAAATACTAATTACAACCCATCACCACAGACATGTACCGAATTATCCCTTTCACCCTCCTCCCTCCCCCCTTCCCCTCTGGTAACCACCAATCTAATCTTTGTCCCTATGTGTTTGTTTATTGTTGTTATTATCTACTACTTAATGAAGGAAATCATACGGTATTTGACCTTCTCCCTCTGACTTATTTCACTTTGCATTATACCCTCAATGTCCATCCATGTTGTCACAAATGGCTGGATTTCATCGTTTCTTATGGCTGAGTAGTATTCCATTGTCTATATATACCACAGCTTCTTTATCCATTCGTCCCTTGATGGGCACTTAGGTTGCTTGCAAGTCTTGGCTATTGTGAATAACACTGCAATGAACACAGGGGTGCATGTACCTTTACAAATTGGTGTTTTCAAGTTCTTTGGGTAAATACCCAACAGTGGAATAGCTGGATCATATGGTAGTTCTATCCTTGATTTTTTGAGGAATCTCCATACTGTTTTCCATAGTGGCTGCACCAGTTTGCACTCCCACCAGCAGTGTATGAGAGTTCCCTTCTCTGCACATCCTCTCCAACACATGGTGTTTCCTGTCTTGTTAATTATAGCCATTCTGACGGGCGAGAGGTGATATCTCATTGTAGTTTTGATTTGCATTTCCCTGATAGTTAGTGATTTTGAACATCTTTTCATGTGTCTGTTGGCCATCTGTATATCTTCTTTGGAGAAATGTCTGTTCAGGTCTTTTGCCCATTTTTTAATTGGGTTGTTAGTTTTTTTGTTGTTGAGATTCATGAGTTCTTTATATATTTTGGAGATTAAGCCCTTATCAGATGTATGGTTTGCAAATATCTTCTCCCAATTGTTAGCTTGTCTTTTCATTTTGTTGATGGTTTCCTTTGCTGTGCAGAAGCTTTTTAGTTTGATGTAGTCCCATTTGTTTATTTTTTCTATTGTTTCTCTTACCTGGTCAGACATGGTGTTTGAAAAGATGTTGCTAAGATCGATGTCGAAGAGCATACTGCCTATGTTTTCTTCTAGAAGTTTCACAGTTTCAGGTCTTACATTCAAGTCTTTAATCCATTTGGAGTTAATTTTTGTGTATGGTGTAAGGTAAGGGTCTACTTTCATTTTTTTGCATGTGGCTATCCCGTTTTCCCAACACCATTTGTTGAAGAGACTTTCTTTTCCTCATTGTATGTTCTTGGCTCCTTTGTCAAAGATTAGCTGTCCATAGATGTGTGGGTTTATGTCTGGGCTTTCGATTCTATTCCATTGATCTGTGTGTCTGTTTTTGTGCCAGTACCATGCTGTTTTGGTTACTATAGCTTTGTAGTATATTTTGAAATCAGGGAGTGTGATACCTCCAGCTTTGTTCTTTTTTCTCAGGATTCCTTTAGCTATTCGAGGTCTTTTGTTGTTCCATATAAATTTTAGGATTCTTTGTTCTATTTCTGTGAAAAACATTGTTGGAACTTTGATAGGGATTGCATTGAATCTATAGATGGCTTTAGGAAGTATGGACATCTTAACTATGTTAATTCTTCCAATCCAAGAACACGGAATATCTTTCCATTTCTTTGTGTTTTCTTCAATTTCTTTCAGAAATGTTTTACAGTTTTTGGTGTACAGATCTTTCACCTCTTTGGTTAAGTTTATTCCTAGGTATTTTATTCTTTTTGTTGCAATTATAAATGGGATGGTAGTCTTAATTTCTCTTTCTTCTACTTCGTTGTTAGTGTACAGAAATGCAACTGATTTTTGTATGTTGATTTTGTATCCTGCAACTTTACCATAATCGTTTATTACTTCTAAAAGTTTTCTGGTGGATTCTTTAGGATTTTCTATATATAAAATCATGTCATCTGCAAATAGTGAGAGTTTCACTTCTTCCTTTCCAATTTGGATCCCTTTTATTTCTTTCTCTTGCCTGATTGCTCTGGCTAGGACTTCCAATACTATGTTAAATAGGAGTGGTGAGAGTGGGCATCCTTGTCTGGTTCCTGTTCTTAGAGGGATAGCTTTCAGTTTTTCACCATTGAGGATGATATTAGCTGTGGGTTTCTCATATATGGTCTTTACTATGTTGAGGTACTTTCCTTCTATACCCATTTTATTCAGAGTTTTTATCATAAATGGATGCTGTATCTTGTCAAATGCTTTCTCTGCATCTATTGAGATGATCCTGTGATTTTTATTCTTCATTTTATTAATGTGGTGTATTACGTTGATTGATTTGCGAATGTTAAACCATCCCTGCATACCTGGAATAAATCCCACTTGATCATGGTGTATAATCTTTCTAACGTATTGTTGTATGTGATTTACCAGTATTTTGTTGAGGATTTTTGCATCGATGTTCATCAGTGATATTGGCCTGTAATTTTCTTTTTTTGTGTTGTCGTTGTCTGGTTTTGGTATCAGGGTAATGTCAGCTTCATAGAATGTGTTAGGGAACTTCCCCCCCTCCTCAATTTTTTGGAAGAGTTTGAGAAGGATAGGTATTAAGTCTTCTTTGAATGTTTGGTAGAATTCACCAGGGAAGCCGTCTGGTCCTGGACTTTCATTTTTGGGGAGGTTTTTGATTACTGTTTCGATCTCCTTACTGGTGATTGGTCTATTCAAATTCTCTACTTCTTCTTGATCCAGTTTTGGAAGGTCGTATGATTCTAAGAATTTATCCATTTCTTCCAGATTGTCGAATTGGTTGGCATATAGCTTTTCACAGTATTCTCTTATAATCTTTTGTATTTCTGAGGTGTCTGTTGTAACTTCTCCTCTTTTATTTCTGATTTTACTTATTTGTGCCTTCTCTCTTTTTTTCTTGGTGATTCTAGCTAAAGGTTTGTCAATTTTGTTGATCTTTTCAAAGAACCAGCTCTTGGTTTTGTTAATTTTTTCTATTGTTTTTTGGTTTCTATTTCATTTATTTCTGCTCTGATTTTTATTATTTCCCTTCTTCTACTGATTTTGGGCTTTGTTTGTTCTTCTTTTTCCAGTTCCTTAAGGTGCATTGTTAGATTGTTTATTTGAGATTTTTCTTGTTTGTTGAGATAGGCTTGTATTGCTATAAACTTTCCTCTTAGAACCACTTTTGCTGTATCCCATAAATTCTGGCATGTCGTATTTTCATTTTCATTTTTCTCCAGGTATTTTTTGATTTCTTCTTTGATTTCTTCGTTAACCCAGTCGTTGTTCAGTAGCATTTTGTTTAATCTCCACGCATTTGTGGCTTTTCTGATTTTCTTCCTATAGTTGATTTCTAGTTTCATACTGCTGTGGTCAGAAAAGATGCTTGGTATTATTTCAATCTTCTTAAATTTATGGAGACTTGTTTTGTGGCCTAATATGTGATCAATCCTGGAGAATGTTCCATGTGCATTTGAAAAGAATGTGTATTCTTCGGTTTTTGGATGGAATGCTCTGTATATATCTACTAGGTCCATCTGTTCTAGTGTGTCATTTAAGGCCAATATTTCCTTATTGATCTTCTGTTTGGATGATCTATCCGTTGGTGTAAGTGGAGTGTTAAAGTCCCCTACTATTATTGTGTTACTGTCTATTTCTGTTTTTATGTCTGTTAATAATTGCTTTATATATTTAGGTGCACCTACATTGGGTGCGTAGATATTTACAAGTGTTATATCCTCTTGTTGGATTTTTCCCTTGATCATTATGTAATGCCCTTCTTTGTCTCTTTTTACAGTTTTTGTTTGAAAGTCTATTTTGTCTGATATGAGTACTGCTACCCCACCTTTCTTTTCATTGCCATTTGCGTGGAATATCTTTTTCCATCCCTTCACTTTCAGTTTGTGAGTGTCTTTAGGTCTGAAGTGTGTCTCTTGTATGCAGCATATATATGGGCCCTGTTTTTTTATCCAGTCAGCCACCCTATGCCTTTTAATTGGAACATTTAGTCCATTGACATTTAAAGTAGCTATTGATAAGTATGTACTTACTGCCATTTTTTAACTTTTTTTTTTTCTCAGTGTTTTAGTAGTCCTTCTCTGTTCCTTTCTTCTTCTATACAGAATTGATGGTCACTTTAGTTTGACCTCTGTCTGAAAGCTGTACTCTTTAACTCCCCTCCTCCCTCCTTTTATGTTTTTGATATCATATCTAACCTCTTTTTTGTGCATTTGTATCCATTACATTCTTATCATGGAAATAGATAATTTTTCCTATTTGCAGTCTTCTCTTTTCCCCTTAAATCAGTCCCTTTAACATTTCTTGTAGCACTGGTTTCTTGGTGACAAACTCCTTTAATTTTTGCTTGTCTGGGAAATTTTTGCTTTCTCCTTCCATTTTGAATGATAACCTTGCTGGGTAGAGTATTCTTGGCTGTAAGTTTTTCCGTTTTAGCACTTTAAATATATCATGCCATTCTCTTCTAGCCTGTAAGGTTTCTGCTGAGAAGTCAGCTGATAGCCTTATGGGGTTTCCTTTGTATGTAACTTGTCTTTCTCTTGCGGCTTTTAGGATTCTCTCTTTATCTTTAAATCTGGACATTTTGATTATGATGTGTCTTGGTGTGGGCCTCTTTGCGTTTATCTTGTTTGGTACTCTCTGTGCTTCCTGTACCTGGATGTCTGTTTCCTTCTTTAGGTTAGGGAAGTTTTCATCTATTATTTCTTGAAATAGATTCTCTGACCCCTTGTCTTGCTCTTCTCCTTCCGGGACACCTATAACACGGATGTTAGTGCGCTTGATGTTGTCCCAGAGGTCCCTTAGACTGTCCTCACTCTTTTTAATTCTTTTCTCTTTTACCTGTTCACCTTGGGTAATTTCTTCTAGTCTTTCGTCCAGCTCACAGATCCGTTCTTCTGTATCCTCTATTCTGCTTTTGAGTCCCTCTAATGAATTTTTCATTTCCAGTATTGTATTCTTCATTTCTGATTGGTCCTTTTTTATATCTTCCATTTCTTTGTTGACATTCTCACTGAGTTCATCCATTCTTCTCCCCAGATCAGTGAGCATCCTTAACACTCTTAGTTTGAACTCTCTGTCAGGTAGGTTGCTCATTTCTGTTTCACTTAGTTCCTTTTCTGGGGTTTTGTCCTTTTCCCTTACTTGGAATGTATTCCTTTGCCTCCTTGTTTTGCCTCTTTCCCTGTGCTTGTGTCTATGTATTAGGTAGGTCAGCTACGTCTCCTGCTCTTGGATAGGTGACCTTATGTAAGTGATGCCTTAGGAGGCTTCCAGTGTGCTTCCCTCAGTTCTCAATGTTCCAGGGGTGACCCCTATGTGGGCTATGTGTGTCCTTCTGTTGTGGCCTGTTTGCTCTCCCTGTAGGCACCCAGGGAGGCCGAGTTATGCTCCTGGCCAGCTGTTGTAATGCTCAGCTGCTTGTAGTTGTTGTGGGCCCTTCAGTCTCTTTATCAGGTCTGGGCTGTCCCAGCACAGTTGGCTGCAAGTTCTAATACCACATTTGTGTTGCAGTATTTCTTTTAAATGAGTAGGCCCCCAGCGTGGCAGGTTGTTAGGCTCAGGGCCTTACAATTGCTGTAAGCCTCTAGCCTATTAGGTCTCTTATGAGCTCTCTGAGGATTGCAGCTGGGTGGGGCTGGCCTCAGGCATGGGAGCAGCCAATTGTTTCAGGCTTTGGAAGGTGGGGCAAACCCCCTATGTGGGTCTTTGAGAAGCACAAGTCTTCTGCAGCTGACAAGCCCTGCCGCCCACAGGTCCACACACACAGTCAACGCAATCCTGCCCCGTGTGCGTGCCCCGACCTCCCCAAGCGGACCCAGTCTCTCCACAGTGGGAACCCCACACACTCCGCCACCGCCCCACACTCTCCACCCGCTCCTTGTGCACACCCTGCCCCGCTAAAGTTGGCTCAGTTGCCAGGCTGCAGAGAATCCAGTCACCAATCTATACAGGCCCACAAGTTGCCTGAGGCCTTGTTGTTGGGTGGGGCCAGTCTCTAGGGTGAGCTGCCTGCCCTGGCTGAGCTGGATTAAATTGGGGCTCTAGCGGGTGGGGCGGACCCTGGGCTAGCAGGCCTCGGGGAGAACTCCAATGTCCTCTGTGTCAGCACGCCCACACCAGGCCACAACAATGGCCACCGCCAATGTCCCAGTCCCTGGAGAGGTCTCACCCCTCACCGAGATGCACTCAGGGCCTATTAAGTGAGTCTCTTTTCACCAAAGCACTGTGCACCTTTCTTTCTGGTGATTTTAGGTTGCTTTCTGAAACGGGTGAGTTTGCGTGTGGGCCCTGTAAGAGCCGGTTTTAGTTTCTTTGTGAACCGGGTTTTCTGGGGGCGCTCTCCAATGTTTTAGTAGCAGGCACAGTCAGATATTATGCCGCTGGTCTCGATTGTGCTGGGTCCACAAAGTGCCCCCAGCGGGGGCGCTCCCCGGCTCAGGGCCCCGCGCCTCCAGGGAGGCTGCGTACCTGTGAGCTGCTCCCGGAGGCTGTGAAGCTGGCGGCTTGTGAAGGAGGCGTTTTTCCTCTCCGGAAGGGAGCCTCTGCCTCTTCTACCTCAGTTAGGATTGTCCGTTGTTGCAGGAGTTCCTCTTATCCAGTTTTCAGTTCTGTCTCAGGGGTAATTTTTCCAGAGCAGTTGTAAATTGGCTGTGTCCGCGGGAGGAGGTGAGTTCCGAGTCTGCTTACGCCGCCATCTTGACTCGAGATCTCCCACTCTTTGGGTATTTACCCAAAGAAGTTGGAAACTTAATATCGCACAAAAATACCCCTGCACATGGATGTTTATAGCAGCTTTATTTATAATTGCCAAAACTTGGTAGCAACCAAGATGTCCTTTGGTAGGCGAATGGATAAATAAACTGTAGTACATCCCAACAATCAAATATTATTCAGCACTAAAAAGAAATGAGGTATCAAGTCATGAAAAGACACAGAGGAAACTAAAATCCATATTAATAAGTGAAAGAAGCCAATTTCAAAAGGCTACACACTGTATGATTCCAAATATATGACATTCTGGAAAAGGCAAAACTATGGAGACAGTAGAAAGATCAGTGGTTGCTACAGGTAGGGGATGGGAGGGATGAATAGGCAGAGCACAGAGGATTTTTAGGGCAGGAAAAATGCTCTATATGATATTACAATTATGGATCCATGTCATTATACATTTGTCCAGACCCATAGAAAGTACATCACAAAGAGTGAACTGTAATTTAAAATATGGACTTTGGATGAATGATGTGTCAATGTAGGTTCATTGATTTTAACAAATGTGCCACTCTGGTGGGGATGTTGATAACGGGGGAGGCTATGCATGTCTGGGGGCAGGGATAGCTTTGTACCTTCCTCTCAATTTTGCTTTGAATCCAAAACTTATCTAAAAAAAATTGTCTTAAAAAAAAAAGAAGCATGAAAATTAATCTAGCACTCAATTTCTCATCAATCTTGGATATCAGAAAACAATGGGAATAATACCTTCATGATAAGAGAGAAAAAATAAGATTTTCGATTTTGCTTTCTAAATGCAAACTATCAACAATAAATTGAGGATGACAACAATATAAAAGTCATTTGCAGAATCTGAGGGCCAGACATTTACCTCCAACATACTTTAAAATATGATATTATTTGAGTTTGTTACAGAAATCACTGAATCCAATACAAAAACAATTATTCTAAGTGGAGGAGGAAGATAGAGACCCTGGGAGAAGGAAGGTTAGAATAACAAAAAGGTGTTGTGGGAGAGAATTCTGAATGTGTGTGCGTGTGTGTGTGTGTGTAATGTATATGTATATATGAATAATTTTTTGATTGAAATTCTGGGAAAAACATCTGAGTTTATAAAGGCACAGAATACAGTAAAGAAAGAAATTATAAAGGAGAAACTGCAGTGAGATTTTTTTAAATGCTCTAATAGGATCTAACCAGTTCAGAAGGGAACAAGCATTCGAGTCTTCAGAACAAGAATGTAAAGCATTCCATTAAGTTGGTAGAATTAATAAGACACTGGAAAATAATATGGATGTGGTTAAATATATATATATATATATATTTACACACACACACACACACACACTCCTCCAGTCTAAGAACAAAGACGGACAAAGGTAAAGAAGGATGGTGATCAGATTTTGTAGAAATAACAAAACCCGTAAGAGAAAGATCTGTTGAAAACTTAAACATCTGTCATGATTTTGAGCAAATGGTAGATTGTAGGAAAGGAGAATCCTTATGACTGTTTTCCTAAGAGCACACATTGGAGCTGTAAAGAGGATGACTGCAGTCTGTTATACTATTGGATTCCAACACAAATAATATTAATCGAGTCATAGTAATGCCAACATTATTTTCAGCTTTGAAGCGAACCACGTTAAGACTCAACTGGGTTTCCAGAACAAAAGATGTACGTCACCGTTCTTGATGATTTGAAAGTAGTCGTGAACCTGCCAGGAGGAGGGAGGCAGAAGAGAAGTTGACAGTAGAATTTATATCCTCATTTGAAGAAATGGGGCATCAGGATATACTGTCAATCATGATGGAAGAAGGAATAGCGGTTTCAGTACAATATTTAAAGCTAAAAGTTTACCAAAATCCTGACAGCGCATACAGGAAGTAGAAGAACCACAGTAAGAAATCAGTAAATTATGCCAAAGGTGGATAAACCAATAAGTAGCTGCAGAAAGATATTTAAAAATATGGGAAAGACACAATGATAATTTTATAAAGCAATTATTTCTGAGAAGTAAAATTGAGGGAGGATAACATCATTTTATTTATGAACGCTTCTATATAACCTATTATTTTAAAACCATGATTTACGTCACTTTATGAAAAAGTACTTTTAAAAATATAAAATGAAATTACACTAGTATAATCTGTATTTTACTGCTTCTCAATGGAAACTAGCATGTCACACAAGTTTTTTTGTGTGTGTGAGGAAGGTCAGCCCTGTGCTAACATCTGCCAATCCTCTTATTTTTTTGCTGAGGAAGACTGGCCCTGGGCTAACATCCATGCCCATCTTCCTCCACTTTACATGGGATGCCACCACTGCGTGGCCTGACAAGCGGTGCGTCAGTGCGCGCCCGGGATCCGAACTGGCGAACCCCGGGCCACCGCAGCAGAGTGTGCGCACTTAACCGCTTGCACCACTGGGCCAGCCCTCACATGAGTTTTAATAATTCATGTTTGTCTGACATTGTTCACATTAACTAAAGCAGCTCTTCCAGTCCCCCATTACCATCCATTCCAAAACTTCGCAAAGTTATTGCTAGGAGTCTCTGAGATATTTTCCATGATTCCAATAACAATGAGGTTCTCTCCGACCCCTGCCGTCAATATCAACTATGGAGGTCCTGGTGTCTTGGCAACGGTGCTATTGCCAAAGCTACAAATGACCCGGCTCTGACTTGACAAACTGGTGCTAAACAGAAGCCACACAGTTCTCAGGAGCAAGCGGGGTGGCTGCCCCTCTTTCCCACCCTCTCACACTCATAACTCAAGTGTTCAGAGTTTTCCTCCTAAAAAGACAATTCCTCCAGCTTCTGCCCACGGCCTTTCTCCCTGTACAGCTCAAGGACAGGTCTAAGGGGTCCAGTAGGGGACTCTCCTGGGCAGGCACTGCCCTGGATGTTCTACATCCTGCTTCCAATTTGCAGGAGGGCAAGGGCGTGGCTGGCCTCAGCTGTTTGAAAGATGTCAGAATCCACCAGTTCCCTCATTTCATAGTCTCTTTTTGTATTAGCTTTATTTTTTCAGCCACAAGTTCTCTACACAGTAGGTGTTATGACCTCATAGCGACCAAAACACACGTCTCCCAACTTTGCAAACAGAAGGCAACTAGTAGTGACTCATAATGTACCCAAATTCCAAAATCTTAGGACAGGATTCTGGTTGAATCGGGCAACCTAGGCCAAACAACGATCACAATGTGATTGGCTAAGGAGGCAGAGTCAGGTAAATCCGTGACTCTTCCGACTGAAATCCTGTAGTTAAGAGTGTGGGAAGGTTCATTTTCCAGAAGAATGGCAGGGAGGGGGTGGTGTTAGCTCTCTGCAGACAAGAAGGGCATCTAGGTACAGAAACCACCCTGAGTGCAATGTCATGGAATGGACTCAGGGGATATAAGTCAAGTGGTTTATAGATGGAGTGCTTTTAGGATGTGACCTTTATAGATAGCAGAGACGTTTGTTCAGATGGTGCAATTTGAGATCAGCAAAGTCAGAAGCACATTCATTCTCAATCCTATTATGGAACCTAAATTTTCCACAGCTATTTAGTGTTTGGTTTAGATAAAGGCCCTTTTCAGATGTAAGAAAGAGTGAGTGCAAAGTTGGGAAATTATACTTTATCCCATTATAAACTATTAATAACTTCCCTCATATTAGCTTCTCAGATGAGCTATATAGGCAAGTAAAGGCTTGGATGAAGTGAGTTATACAGCAAGAGAGTTTTTATGCCTATTTTCAGGATGCAATGCCTAGGGAAAATATCAAAGAAGGGGTCAAGTCCTATGCAAAAGAAAACCATTAACCCTAGAAAGAAGTAACTCAGAAAACATGAGGCATGTGGTAAGACTCAGGAGGGACAGGGCTGGTTACGTTTCCACATGCGCAGAGTGGTTACATGTCCGGCTTTCCAGTTAGAGTATCAAGTTTGGATTCCAGCGATGTGAGCTTGGGCAAGTTCCTTCGCTCTCTGCTTCAGCTTCCTCACTTCCAAGTTACAAGTGGTTTTCAAACAAACCTCATGGGGTTGTGGTGAGTTTAAATAAAGAATATACGTAAAACACAGAGTGGTGCCCAGCACATATAAGACTCAAACAATGTTAGCTATGACTATTAGCAGGAATCTTAGGCACTCAGAAACAGCCTTTCTAGAAGCAATGGAGAAATTAAAAGGGAGAGGAGGAAGTTCAAAAGTCTGAGAGGCACTGATGGAAATGTTTACGTGCAGTATTCCATTACTGCAGCGAGCCCCAGCAACTGTAAAATTGGCTTAGGCCCTGTGGTGCCCAGACCTTCACATACAAGTTTTGAGATGGAATTTGGGGGTTTTTGCCATGCTGTGGGGGTGATGCCTTATTAGACAGTACAGTGCAGAAGTCGCAGGTTCACATAAATTGGATACTTTCTCCCCTGCGTTCACTCGATAGTGACTTTTAACTAAAATCTATATACGGCTGTTACCTAACCAGTCAGTGAGAATTTTGCATACATTTTTTAAAAGAAAAAAAAAATGTAGGATTCCGTGCCTCCTCCATCATGGGATAGGAATGTGGTGGAGAGAAACACACACACACACACACACAGGATTTGGGGTCATAAGATTAAGATCTGAGTTTTGGCTCAACCACTAACAGCCGTGACATTGCACCAGTCACAGACCTTTTGGGTCCTCAGTTTTCTTATTGGTAAAATAACACATTGGATTAGTATCAACAGTTTGTGATACCCTTTAGTCAAAGAAAATCTTACCAGGAAGGCGTGTGTATAAAACAGATATGAGGGAGGCTCCTTTGATTAAAATGGGGAAGAGATCACAAGAGTCCTGAAAATTCAGATCTCCTCCCCTTGGTAGCTGAGCAGCTCCCCAAGCCGCAGTTCCGTACTGCTGGACAAGACTGCTTCGCAGGCCTCTTCTGTTTTTAGTCAAGGATTTCAACTAGAGTGCCCACTTCTCCAAAGCTGAGCTCAATTAACGTACCATGGAAGTTCTTCCCTACATCTTTCGCCTCTTCTGTATATTTTGCCTCTTCCCTACTTTAGGACTTCTTAAAATATATTCTTAAAAATGTGTCTTAATTGATTTTAAATACAATAATTAGTATCAAGAAACTGTTTTAAACCATTTTAAAGTATGATAAGAGTACAAATGTGTTCACATTCAGCAATCAGCAATGGGTCACTCTCAATGATGAGTGGATTGCTCTCACTTTTCTGGCCTAAAGTTGGTCCACATCTCTTGTTGCAGACAACAAAGCACTTCTCTCCTTAACTCCTGTCGGTAGCTCTTATTACAGTTATAGCAACAATAGCTTATAGTCTCAGCTTCCAGTGTTTGGAGGAAACAACCTAGATTTGAAATCAAAGAGCTGGTTTTAAATCCAATTTCTACCACTTAGTAGTTCTATGAAATTTAATCAAATTGTCAAGCTTTCTGAGCCACACATGTAGATAATGTTCTTCACTGCATTCAGTTGACTTTCGGAACACCATACTTTCCTGATCCTCCTTGTGGTTTATCCTCCTACTCCTTTGTCACTCCTTCCAGCCCTCTTTGATGGTCCCTCTTCTTCTTCTTCTCTTATCCTTTCTTGTCTGCACCCCAAGGCCCAGATCTTGGTCATCTTCTCTATTTGTAAGATTCTCTTGATGGTCTCAACCAGCCTGAAGGCTTTGAATAATATCTATATCCCAGTGATTCCCAAAATTAATCTCCAGCCCAGCCCTCATTCCTCACTCCAGACTTATATGTCCAACTGCATACATGACATTTCCACTAGACTGTCCAATAGATACCATACTTTCAACAAATCCCAAACCAAAGTCCTTGATCTTCACCCCTAAACCTGTTCCCCGTGAAACCTTTCCCATCTCAATTAAAACAACTACATCATAATAGCGGTTTAGGCCAAAATTTTAGAGTCAGTCCTGATGCCACTCTTTCACCCTGGAAATCAAGTCAGTCAGGAAATTCTGTTGGCTGTTCCTTACTTAGATTACTGCTCTGGTCAGGGCTACCCTCATTTCTGCATGAATTGTCGTGATAGCGTCTTACCTCATCTCCCTGACTCCCTACTTCCTCTGGCTACCTACCTAGAGTCTCCATAAAGCAAGGAGAGGAATCCTTTTGAAATGAAATCTGATTATGTCGCTCCTCTCCTCAAAAGCCAGCAACAGTGCCCCATTGCACACAGAGAAAGCGAGGAAGTCTCCATGACAGCCTACGAGACCCTACATGGCGTTCTGACTTCATTTCGCATTGTTCTTCTCGTTTCTTCTCCTCCAGCCACACTGGCTACCTGGCCGTTATTCTAACTGGTCAGTCATACTTTTGACTCAGATCTTGCGTGAGCTATGCCCTGTGCCTGGAGCTCTTTCCCACGGATGACTTCACAGATAACTTGCTTGTGTCTTTCAGGTCTTTGACCAAATATAACCTTCTCAATGAGACCTATACTGACCAAGCTATTTCATTAGGCAAATTGTTTCCTACTCTGCCTTCCAAATCCCTCTTATTTATATTTATTTTCTTTATTCCATTACATTTAGCTCCTTCTAATAGATTACATAATTTATGTATTTATTATGCATATTTATTGCATATTTTCTCTCTACTACCACTAGAAGGTCACCTCCTTGAGTGCGGAGATGTTTGCTTCTTCACTGATGTGTACTCAATGCCTAGACTAGTGCTTGGTACACAGGAAGAGATGAATACAATTTTGGTTGACTGACTGACAGGATAAATGAGTGAATAAATAAATACATATTTTGAAGTGATTTTGTGAGGCTTAAATAAAATAATCTATCCCACAGCACCTATCACAGTGCCTGGCATAGAGAAAACACTAACGAAATATTTTTGTTCTTAAGCAATCTGCTCAGAGTAAATTCTGGGGTTAATGGATCACTGAAACTACTGTTTTCACCATGTGGAAGAAGTTCCCCATAGATCAAATTTTATATAAATCCTGAAAATGATTGAGTTGCAATAAGGAAATTTAATTTGAGGGATTTTTGTTAATCAAGTCTCACGCTTGTTTGCATGATGATAAAATTTTTGTTGTAACCAGATTTTTCATGAGCAGGTTCTCAAAGCAAGATTGGCTGTACTGTCATTGTTCTGCCTGGGGGGTGAGTAGCCCATCCTAGTAGTTGTCTTGCAGGCTGTCTTTATCTGAACTTATTTAAAAGACAGCGTCTCCAGAAAAATCACCCCACTTTATTTTGAAGACATCTAAGGTGTAACTGGCATACATTTCTTATGAGTGTTTCATTAGGGGTCTTATAAAGGAAAGAATTTCACATTTTGCAGATAAGAAAAAGATTTTCTTAAAGTCAAGCCAATTATTTAATTTCTTAATGCTTGTGATGGGCAATGCTTGTCAAATCATGGGAGTCATCCTAACCAGCACTTCTGGAGTTTGCAGGCCTTTGGGTTCCTGTCTAGGTACATGGGGGAAGGAACAATTTGCAAATTCCTCTGTGTAGGTGATCCCAGAATGGGTGTAGTCCAAATTCTTTGTAGCATTTCAGATATGTTTGTGAGTGCTCGGCAGGCTGCCAGGTGGCCTCCCCAGGGGCTGGTTGGCATGAGGGACTGGGGAAACCTCTTGAGTAGAAAGACATGTTAAGAGAAAGGCCACCCCACCAAAGCCTTTGTTGTGGGGAGAAGGTAGAATCTCATGTCTGTCAGTTTCCTTCTCTCCCTGGCATATGCAAGACTTTTAAGAGTGAATCAAATTCTCATGTTTATTTTAGGTATTAGCATAATACGGACAGGCAGATAAAGGAGGCAAAATCTTTGTAGCTACAATAAGAAGACACACAGAAAAGCAACTCACTATCACTTTCCTATTGTCATAGTTATTTAGAGCTGATAGCACAGTTGGAATCAACACATGGAAAACAAGATTCTGATCTAAAACACCTTAGGAAAAAAAAGGAACATTTATCATCAGTTTAAAGGGTAGCGAGTTAACAAGGCTCCAGTGTGAACACTGCCTGATCGTGGGTTAGGAGGTTTACAGTGGTGTCACTTCCAGCTGCCAACAGGTGCTGCTCTGGGTGTCAGTCTAAAGACCCGATTCATTAAGTCCTGCCACTCCAGTACTGTACTCTTTATGACAAGAAAAACAAGAAGGAACAGTGAGTCTCTTATATGTAACTCATAAAACTTAACACTCTGACCTCAGCCATATAAACCAGAAGTGAAAGAGGCAATTGCAAATCTGACCAATAAAACTGGGAAAGCACTTACACACTGGGATTAGAAGACTATATGTCTAGGTCCATGGGAAAAAGAACAATTTGCAAATTCCTCTGTGTAGGTGATCCCAGAAGGGGTGTAGTCCATATTCTTTGCAGCATTTCAGACATGTGTGTGAATGCTTGGCAAGCTGCCAGGTGGCCTCCCAGGAGCTGGTTAGCATAAGGGACTGGGGCAACCTCTTGGATAGCAAGACATAAGAGAAAGGCCACCCCACCAGAGCCTCTGTTGTGGGGAGAAGGTAGAATCTCATGTCTGTAGTTTCCTTCTCCACGTCAGGCCTGAAGACCCATATGTGTTCTAGAAAGAGAGAGGCCTCTGAGTAGAGATGAGAGAACTCTTCTGTTCTAAAATGCAGACACAAGGCACAAGGCAATGCTACTTTGGGATACAAGATAGAGTACAAGGGTATAGAAAGGAATCTTCCAGGGCTCTCACAAGCATGATGCTCTGGTGCGTGAGGGCTTTGGCCTGCCCTGCTCTACCTGGACACTGGTGGGACTGATGGTGAGTTTCTTTACACGGAAGAAAACAAAAAAATCTGCTGCCCCTAGGGTTTTGCTGTATACAGGGATAGAATAAATCTTTTTAAAAGTTCTGTTCTATATTCTACTGGAGGGGAGGGCAGGGAAGGAGACCATTGCTGAGAATGAGGACCTGGCTGATGCCTCATTTGCTGAATAAAACTCCAGAACGTGTGCTTCGGTAGCTTTGAATAGTTTGAGCTAGGTGGCGAACTGTAACATTGTCTTCTAAAGAAGTCTTACGTAGTTAGAGCAGAGGAGAAGGAGGAAACGGTCCTTAAGAAGGAGAACTGACCCTGAGAAGGCGGCATGAAGCGAGAACTAGGAAGAAAGTTTAGCATTTTCTCATATTCATTTTATGTGTTTATTATGCTCTGACATAATCTTTTACTAATATCCCAGCTGATGGGAAAAGTGCACTGCACATAAGACTTTTTTGTTACTTTTTTTTTTTTGCTGAGGAAGATTCACCCTGAGCTAACATCCGTGCCCATCTTGCTCTATTTTGTATGTGGATCGCTGCCACAGCATGGCTGACAAGCAGAGTAGGTCCACGCCCAGGAACCGAATCCACGAACCCAGACTGCCGAAGCAGAGTGTGCAAACTTAACACACCACTGGGCCGGCCCCGGGAGTTTTTTATTTGCTATATTATTGATGAATTATGGAAAAAGTGTTGCGTTCAGTGTGGGATCAAGTAGTGTGAGGAGAGGAGAGTGGAGAATAAGGTCTCAGGAGAAGCAAGTAATGCGAGCTGGAGGGAGCCTCTTCAGATGCCCTGTATGGTAGGCAGCACTTTAAGATGACTCCTTATGGATTGAATGAGATATCACTACTGTGATTATGTTACATTACATGGCAAAGTAATTTTGCAGATGTAAATAAGGTTATTAATCAGTTGACCTTAAGATACAGAGATTCTCCAAGTTGGACCCAATTACATGAGACTTTTAAAAGCAGAAAGTTGTCTCCAACTGGTGGTTGAAGAGGAAGTCAGAGAGATTTGAAGTTTGAGAGAGATTTGACATGAGGCAGGGTCATTGCAGAGCTAGAGAGGGAGACGTCAAGGACCTGAAAGTAGATTTTTAGAAGCTAAAAGTGACCCTTGGTTGACAGCCGGAAAGAAGATTGAAATCCCAGTTCTACAGCCACAAAGAACTAAATTCTGCCAACAACTTGAAGAATATTGGAAGTGGATTCTTCCCCAGAGCCTTCAGATAAGAGCCTAAGTTGGCCAACACTTTGCTTTTCAGCCTTGGAGACCCCAAACGAAGAGCACAGTTGAGCCCTCCCGGGCTTCTGACCTACATAACTGTGAGGTAACAAATAGGTGTTGCTTTAAGGTGCTAAGGTTGTGGTCATTTGTTACGCAGCAGTAGAAAACTAACATACCTGAGAATATGGATGAGAAAATGCTGTCTTCTTTTCATAAAGAGCATGGACACTTGATTGTGGCTGTTAACAGGATGGCCAGAGAAGCCTGGAGGATGTAGGGCCATCCAGGTGTCGAGCAATAAATAAGGGTGTTTTTAGGTCAGCATTTATTAGGTATTTTGATGAGGCGACCAAGGAATACCAAGATCCTATGTCAGCTGGTGTGGCAGCCGTGGGAATCTGCCTCTCAATCTTCAACTACAGGGAGTTTAATCGACCAAGGGCCCAGCTGCTGCTCTTTGAAATGCATTGCTGCATTTTCACTGAAGCTATCCTTTTGCAGAGCTGCTCCTTGCCAATCATTGGGTGCAGCTCGGGCACTAAGGCAAACCAGTTCCTGAGTGGCAAGGGATTCCTGATGGCTGTCTTTAGCTTGAAGGGTCCTTGACAGCTTTGCTCAGCCTTCCTTAGATTGTACAGAAGTCTAAGTACTTCCGTCCAATCTCCCTTTCCTCTCTCCTTCACTGGGGTCAGACTCGCGTCATGGGCTGACTGCTCTCCCAGCCTTTCCCAGCTCCCTACCAACCCATTTTTCTTCACACGGGCATTTCCCCTAATAAAATCCTTGCATGGTTAATCCTTTTTTAGTGTCTGCCTTTTGAAGGACCTGGACAAACACAGCTGGGTTATCTTTCCTCCCGTGAAATCCCTGGTTACAATATGAGCATGAGATAAACGCTGTGACACAAAGTGATACTCCATCACTAATTGGAGCTTTGGGGCTGAGTGCTAATGTAAGACTGTTGTAAACTGGGCAGCACCACCAAACACCCCTTTCCCTGACCTATGTTGTACCCACATTGCCCTGCATGGCCAAAGACCAGAGGAGCATGTCAACCCAAACTTGAGTTGCAATGAGAGGCCAGGTTGAATCAAAGCATCCCCACCAATGCCAGAGGAGAAGGACCCAGAAAGAAAAACCAAGAGTGAGTGTTCGCCTTCCTGCCTAGAGCCCAGTTGGTAGTAACTCTGGTCTAGATGCCAAATGTGTGAAAAAGACAGCTTCCCAGGGGAGGGAGAGGGACTAACTGACGGTTCGGCTGAGCTATCTCCTCTACTAATCTGATTGGATGGAAGGAGGAAAGACGTTACAACTAGGGGGGCTTTTATTTGTGTTTTCTTTAAATCATCCACCTGTAGAAAATGTGGCCTAATTAGTGGCCTGGAAACTGACCAATCTGTCAAGATTTCTCCTCCTTGGAGAGGAAGACAGTGGAAAGAAGAGCATAGAGAAGCCTTGAACTCTTTCCCCTGGGAGTCATTGTGTAGCTTGAGATCTCCCGTGCATCAGCAGTCTCAGCAGTGGATGTTTCTGGTGGTGGCATCAGAAGGGAGGACTTCGTGAGGGGCCTCAGCCTCAACCCTCTGGCCAGCAGCAGTGTCCGTGCTGAGAGGCTCTCGTGAAGCCTGGCGAGCAGCAGGGTGTCAGGAAGACACCTCCTCACCGCAGGGCCCCGGCAGAAGAAGAGGAAACCGGCAAATATCAGAGCATAACAGAGTACTGGACACACATAACCCACCCTAGGAACACCTCAACCATGTTGGATGACGATTTAAAGGAAACTTGAGGTCCTGCAGCAGCAGACAGGAGTTAAAACTAGGATTACACAAGTCGCACATACATTAAATAATCCTTGGTAGACATAAATGTGTTTATCTGTTCATAAATATACTTGAACTTCCTGAATCTCAAACTTGAAAACAAACTTCAAGTACTTACTCTTCAGTTCAACACAGGCACGCTAACCAAGACATCGTTGGGATGAGAAACGGTGCTTCCTTCTTTAGATTTAATTGGAACTCAGTCCTCTCCCTAAGATGTTAATTCTCAAGTTTTCCAATAATATATATGCATTAACAACTGATTTGGCAACTACTTTCACTTTATCAGTCGCAAGTACGCTTTATACAAGTATTTCTAGATGGTAAAGATGAGCTGTGTAACTGAAATCTATGCCCAACTCTTTGAAAGAAATGCGCTATGCTGAACCAACATTTTACTAGTCTCAGGATTTCTCTCTCTTGCCCGCTGGCCCTAATTTCCTTATTTTTAGGAAAGAGTAAGAGACAGAGGGATGGAGGAGAGCAGAACCTGTGTCCAGATGTAGAATTGAGAACTGGTATCACCAATTGTGAGCAGTGTCAACTTAGACAAATTATTTAATTCTTCTTAGCCTCAGCTTCCCCATTTGTAACTGCAAGGATTAAATATTATAATCTAAATGACAGCTTAGTACTACACAAATTTTTGTTTCTATGGTTAAAAAAAGAAACTCTATAGTTAAATGATGAATTATTTCATTACTCAACTATTATTTTCTGAGAAACAGTTCAATATTCTATTTAATTACTTTCATAAAAATAGTATGTTTAGACTTCCCAATCTATAAAATTTTTCAATGAAAAAAAATAAGAATATGTGTACTTTATCCTATAATTCATTCCTGAATGTCATTTACCTTAAAACCATTGGCATCTCTAAAAAAAGTCTTAATTTTAACTTTAAAGCAACAAATGGGGTAGAAATGTCATTATGAAAAACAGTTAAATTTTATAAGTGTCAACTAACTTTTAGCATCACGTCTCTGTATTAAGACGGCATTTCTCTTTACTCTAGGGGTGATTTTCATACACTACAGTTGGCAAACTAATGAATTATAAATCAATAGGAGAACTAATCAAAACACGCTTCTGATGAGAGACCCAAAAGCACCCCTTAGACTCAAGCTGGAAGACACCTCATCTTCCGGAAGCTCTTCTGCACATTATCTGACTGAGCCCACTGAGGGGAAGTACGTTATTTGGAGAACAAAAGTTCACTGTCACAGATTGTTTTCTAGCGTGTCCTTATCAACTTATATTTTAAATAGTATATGAAAATGCCATCATAACAGTGAGGAAAATAAACTCTGATCCTGAGGCTAGGTCAAGGTTTCAGGGTTTGAGAGATCAACAAACCAAATTTGATATAAATTGAGACCTTCAGAAATCGTTCAACCTGATTTAATATTGCCAGCTGCTGTTGTTCACTCTCAGGAGTCTACATGGAGGCAAGGAAGGAGCGCTGGCTTTGCAGTCTGGTCCAAACCCCAGCTCTGCTACTGCCCTCCTGTGACTCTCCGGCTTCAGTGTTGCAGAACTTTGAAGGTAATGGAGGAAACATACATGTGAAAGTGTGGCACATCATATATGTGGAATTAAGGGTAACTCGTCCACATGTCTCAGGTGACGCTGTTTTTTCTGATGCCATTCAGCCACTTCTTCAGCCAACTCTTAATTCATGGCATTGGGGTCATTTTGAAGGCCAGGAAGATGGTGGGCACTCAGGGAAAACCTGAATAACTGAAATCGATTGAAACTTCAAGACTCTCTAGATACTGTTTCAATCCAAGTTTTTTTTTAAACTGTTTTCTGTTTTATTTGTTTTTACTTTCCATTCTCTGTTAGAGACACCAAAGCACAGTCAAGCCAGCAATCAAAAACAGAAACAAAAAAAACTAAGAGGGATGATACGAAGGGAAAAAAACCAGCACAGTATGTATAATTCACAAACTGATTATTAACACTGGACATTTGAGAGTTGGCTACATTTATATGATTCAGAGCTGCCAGAAAGCTAGAGAGGGTCCCCTAACATAAAGCAAGTTCTATACATTTTAACAATTGTCGTGGTGAGACAGGAGCGATAATTCAACTGAATAATTTCCCCCCAGAGTGTTAGGATGTGATAGAATGGTTTAATTGTAAAATAGTAAAGTCTTTTTATGAGGTTCAATTTCATGTTTGCATAAAAGCCAGTGTATACAATAGCAATGCCCAGGTATCACACCTTCTCTTACAGAGGAAACCATAAAGAAATTTAAACTCTTTTTCTTCTCATTTCTTTCTTAAGGAGGAAAAGACATCTGCTTTGAACTGAAAGTGTTTGTGTTTTAGGATTTTGTAATAGAATTATTAAAAAAGGTTCCTGTCCCTTCGCTTCAGGTATTTTAAAAAGTTTTTATTTATTGTTCAAGCAATTCCAGGAACTACTCACCTGCGGTTCATGGTATTGGCAGGTCTTTACGATGCAGCACCATTTTCTGGGTGATTGTGCTGCTTTCGTTATTTTCTGGGAAATCTCTGCTGTCGTAGTAGGGGTGGGTGCCTGCCCTGCTCTCTTTGATACTCATAAAAAGACCTGCCTGTTGCAATATAGCAGCAAGTACTCAAAAAGACGTGCAGCCATGGGAAGGAAAAGGTTTGAGCTAACAGATGTTGTGTGGACATGCTGCCCAGGAGAAGTCATGGGGTGGGTGGTTAGGTGGCGCCCACCCCAAGGCGGCTTCTGACCCCAGCTGAGCCTGTGTGGACATCCATCTAAGCTCAGAGGAGAGAGTCTCTTTGCATATGGCTGTCTTTCTCCCTCTAGCCACTGTGGGAGGCCTGGTAATTAAACTCAACACTTGTTTTTGGATGAGCCCAAAAGAGGATTAAAAATTTTTCTTAAATTGGAATGCTAGCAAACCACGACCGATCAATGGCAACTGGAAATGAACAATGAAGATTGAATGCAGTTCTGAGGTTAGGGTAATCTTTATAGCACAAACATGGTTTCAGGTGAGCTTTTGTTTGGTTCACATATAGAATTAAAAGTAGATTTGGGGCCAATCTGAAGTTAGGACTTCATTTCTGAAGGCATAGTGATAGATTTCTATCCCATAGTTTATCTTAGATATGCCCAAGCTGCCACACAGATGAATACTGCTACTGTTGAGTCTCAGTTTGCCCACTTGGTAGAGGCTGAGATATGCAAGCACTGATTTCTCTGCATGCTTCTACTCTACTTGGTCCCTCTGGGCTTCCAAAAACTCACAGAAGTCGTTTGGCACTGCCAGGGAATTAATGGACTGTGATTTATAGAAGAATGACTAACTGATCATTTATTCCATGTCTTTGATATGAACAGACCCCACTAAGAGCAGAACGTGTACCACATTTCTTCCTTCCTTCCTTTCTTTTTTTTTCTCTTCTTTTCTTCCTTTCTTCCTTTCTTCCCTTCTTCCTTCCTTCCTTCCTTCCCTCCCTCCCTCCCTTCTTTCTTCCTTTCTTCCTTTCTCTCTTTCTCTCTTCCTTTCTTGAGGAAGATTGGCCCTGAGCTCACATCTATTGCCAATCTTCCTCTTTTTTGTATGTGGGATGCCACCACAGCACAGCTTGACAAGCGGTATACAGAGCCACACCCAGGATCTGAACCTGTGAACCCCAGGCTGCCAAAGCTGAGCACGTAAACTTAACCACTATGCCACCAGGCCGGCCCCAGTGTACCCCATTTCTTGAGGCAGCAACTAATCTCTACATCATGGGGTAGATGATGTAGAGATTACCATGATAGAACTGGGAAACAGCTAGCTAATATTTAATCTAAGACGGCAGTATCTAACAGAGAAGAACATATATTCAGAAATTGGCAGCCTTGAAGAACATATTTAGAATAACCCAGTGCCACAAATGTAGAGAAGACAGCTCAGTATTGTAATTTGAAGGTCAGCCAAAATCATACCTTTTTGCAAAACATGTTTCCCCTTTGGACCTCATGTAACATGAAAATTTCTTATGTTATCCGTTTGCCTGCTTCACAGTATTAGTTGTGTGTGTGTGTGTGTGTGTGTGTGTGTGTATTTATGTTTGGTAGTGGGGAACACTAAACATTACATTATGGTGTTAAGGTTCCTACTAAAATACAAACATTGTTTAGAAGAAGTGCCATCCTAAGCTTTATCTGTCACAATCATGATAGTTATGAGATTGTCAGGAATTGAACTTAGAGCTGTTATATTTTTTAAAAACTATATGAAAGAAATAATTGGGAACAAAACTGAAGTTTTAAGCGGCCTCATTGGCATTTCCTCATGGTCCAAGAGCATCTTAAACTTGACATCCCTGAAAGCAAAGTCATTTTCTCGCTCACCAACTCTGATTACGTTCTCAGACCCCACTGCCTTCCCAGGCACCCAGGGTAGGAACCTCAGGGCTGTCTCTGACTCCTCTCTGGTCTCCACTCCTCACCTGGCATTTGGGGACTGGTTCTGACATCCTGCCTCCTCTTTCTCTATCCCCTTTCTGACTGTATGCCCTGGTTCAGGGCTTATCATTGCTTATGTAGACGGTGCATTAGCCTACTCATGGAACTACTTGCATCCAAATTAATTTGTTTAGCCACTGCCTCCTTTATTAACTGTGAATTGGCTCAATGGTAGAAACCACTTTTAGTCATATTTTTACAGTGGTTCTACAAGGTCTGAGAAAACCCATTGCCCAGCATTTGTATATATGTTTGTGTTTCTGTATATTTTTCTGGATATGCATGTGTGTGTATGTGTATGTGTGCTTTAATGTTTGGAGACCCAGTATTTGGATTCCTTCGACTGATTCCTTAGACTGATTCCCCTGCTAGAAAAATCAGTACTATACATATGAGGATAGCTATGACTTAGCAGAATTTGTTTATTGCATTTAGAGAATGCCACAAATCCTTCCTACTCTCAGCTTGATCTGCTAAGCTGGTACCTAACGTTGATTATATGATTATATCCCAAAGTATTTAAAATAGCTTCTTTGTATCTAGTCAGATGTCGTAAATGTTGAAAGTGACAACTTGAGATTCTGTTTCAGATTGGGAATTCCTTTCAGAATCAAATCGTAAACTCTCAGGTACAACATGCACCTGAAGAGGATCTGATTAAGTCACTTTGTATCACGTGTTTTGGAAAAGTGTTAGCGGTTGAGTTATATTTGCTACGTTGAGATTTATCTTGAAAATAGAGTTTAATTCCATAGGCATCCTCCTGTCGTGCTTTAGTGGTTCTTTTTTTACTTCCTTGGCTAACAAGAAAAAAGTTCCAAGTCAATCAGTTTGACAACACTGGTTATAAGAATCACCCCATTCCCACAGAGGGGTTTGCTATAATTCATCCAACCCTCCTTAAGAGCTTTCCATATACCAGCAACTGTGCTATATGTTTGTATCTCATCTAATCTCCAGCAACCTTGTGAGTTGGGTACCATTATCTTATTTTACAGACCAGGAAGCTGAGACCCAGAAAACATAAGGGATCTGCCAGAGTCAGCCATTTGGTAACGACACGAATTCTACTCTGGGCTTTTGAGAACAGAGCAGAATTGTATAGATTGTTTCCCCAAGTCTCAAAGCCTATTAGCCATTACATGTATATTTCAGCAGTTCCTTGTGAACTCTGAAGGGTAAAGACCATATCTACGACACTTTGGGAACTAAATTAAGCCAGATCCCTAGCCAGCTAAATAGACCGGAGATTTGAATGAACATAGCATTGTGAGTAAAGATTCAGAAAACTTTGAAGAAACACAGAACATGTTTAATATGCTTCCTCAATCAATGATTAACATTAAACCTTATTTTTCGGTACCATGAAAGAAAGCTTTTAACTGTATAGCTCTCACTGATAAATAGCTCAAGCTGTAGAGCCAGAAGCTTAGATCATCTTGCCTTTAATACTTTTTAGCTTTGTGACTTCACGCAACTTGCTTAACGTTTCTGTGTCCCCATTTCCTCTTGTCTCATATGGAGATAATCACTTATGCCATAGAATTGTTATGACGACTAACTGAATCCTCACTGAGAATTGTTGTTATGGTTGTTATTAACATTCCTTTAAAACTTTGAAAATACAAATTAGATGATAAAGCTTTTCCAATGGCTGTTAGTATACTTCAAGATACATGATGGGAACTGAGGTATAAATAATCTATGTAATGCACTGCTTTTCCCTTGCAATTTACATTGCCTAGGAGGTAGACTTACTCCCTTACTTTCTGTTTCTCACAATAAAACATTTATGGAGAAGTTAATGTAAAGTACTCTTCTTATCTCTCAGAAGCATTTTGTAGGCTATTCTGAGAAGTCAATAATTTCCTATAATTTATACAGCACTCTTAAATTTCCTGGTGTGTTTTTACATACCTTACCCTGTATTTACAGCATCCCTGTGATGTGGGGAAGCTAAATATTCCCACCCTTATCTATAGAAGTGGAAAGTGAGTGTGAAGGTGAAGTTTCAGCAGAGGGAAGAATAGACACTCTATCTTCTAATTCATAGTCTCTTGTATCTTCCTCTGGACCAGTCTGAGAGGAAAGAAAAAATAACAATGTTGTATTTATCAGTAAATTGGAGTATCCCCTCGGAGCCCATCCCAGAGAAAGATTTTCCCTAATGAGGAGAAGAGAACACAGGAAGAAAAGACTGAATCATCTTTAAAAGTACTGGAACTTTTCTCTTTAATGTTAAAGGCTTCTAGAAGCTTCTCAAGCAAACACAATTGATAATAAAGGTGAGAACCCAATTTATTAACTACAGTAAGTTCTTTTCTCCTTAAAATCATCATTCATAATTCCTTCTCTTACTGACTAAAGATCATGGGAGAAACCAAGCCTACTAAGGAATTCTGTAATAAATCTTCACAAGCGACATCATTCTAGAGTTATCTTAACCTGCATACTTTATCTTTGCATTATGAGTCCATGTCAAAATAAAAAATTAAAATACTTTAGAGTAAAACAATTCTGGCAGATTATTAGTTTGAGTGATTGCTACATTCTCCTGCAGAGCCTAGATGTTGTAGGGGATTGTGTTTACCTTCAAAAAATAAAAAAATGAACAAAAAATATAAACAAACACACAACCAATAAAACCCCAAAACAACCCACAAGTGTTCTCGCTTCTGTTGAAGACAAGGGAAGCCATTGTAGTCTCACCAATAAGATATAAGCAGAAGAATCTGGGTGGGGTTTGCCAAGAAACCTTTTAAAAGAGAACCAGCTTGTGTCTTTGCTTTCCCATTCTATCTGTCTGAAATGCTGACAGGATGACTGGAGGTGCAACAGAAATGTGGGAACAGTCGTGAGAATCCCAGAGTCTTCAGTCAGAATACCTCTCAATTTCTTATTATCACAAACTGAATGAATGAATGAGTAAATAAGTGAGAGAATAAATGAATTTTGATTTTTATTAAAGTCCTTATCATTTTGTATTTCTATGATAGAAGGCCATACCCAATTTTCAGTGAAATAACATCCATAGACAAAAGTGAGTTCTGACGATAACTTAAAGTAAGTGCATCTCTCCCCCGCACAGACTCACCATCTGTGCAAAGACACAACACAAACCAAACTGTGTCATCTGTGGACAATTCCCTAAGAAATTTGCAATGTGGTTTTCCTTAAAAAAGAAATACTTTTTAAGCCTGTGTCTTCTATTCTTAAGAAAATTAGATCTATAATGACTATTTGGATTAAAACACAACAATATTTGCTTTTGTTGATTTTAAATAGGATAAGGTAAGTAAATGGTACAAAATGCCTTTTTATTACATTAAAGTGGCACAGAGACAATATATTTGAGATACTCAGCCCAGGAGCCTGGATTCACATCCACTGGTTGGTAAGAGCAGGAGTTGGCTGGGCCTGTGGGCAGTGAAGACTTCCTGGCGGACCCACACACTGCCATCTCTCGGGTCAGCTCTTATTCATGCACTGCTCTAGAACTCCGTCTCTGATTGGAGGTACATTTCATTTCACCAGGAAACAGAAAAACTTCAAGAGATTCCTCAAATTTATCATGGGAAGCCCTGGACATTTTCTTGCCTCTTTTGAAATCTTGCCTTAGTAACTGATAGCTTCTACCCTCAAGGGTTTTAAATAATGTTAAACTTTATCATGGATACATAATAAAACACTATAATTAATGACAACAGATTAAATCCTTTGTCTTCATTTCAATTAAAATGGATCTTACAAATGACCTATTTTGCATATACACTAGATATACTTCTAGATGAATCAAATTTTAAAACCAGAGGTTAATTGTGGGGGTATTTGGTAATGAAGAATGAGGATGCAAGTATGAGGAAGTGGAAAACACTTTAAGTCATTATCAATTGTCACTTTCATAGGAATTACAACAGGTGTTTTTGTTTCATCCCTCTTCCCGGTTCAGTATGTTAACTTTTTAATTAAAATAAATGGAATCAAAAGTGGAAGAGGGGCCGGCCCCGTGGCTTAGCAGTTAAGAGCGTGAGCTCCGCTACTGGAGGCCCGGGTTCAGATCCCGAGCGTGCACTGATGCACCGCTTCTCCGGCCATGCTGAGGCCGCGTCCCACATACAGCAACTAGAAGGATGTGCAACTATGACATACAACTATCTATTGGGGCTTTGGGGGGAAAAAAAAAGGAGGAGGATTGGCAATAGATGTTAGCTCAGAACCGGTCTTCCTCAGCAAAAAAGAGGAGGATTAGCACGGATGTCAGCTCAGGGCTGATCTTCCTCACCAAAAAAAAAAAAAAAAACAACAACAGTGGAAGAGGTTGAGGAAGACTCACTTGAGGGGGTTATGTTAAGCAGAATAATGCTCCCTCCCAAAATATCTACATCCTAATTCTTGAAACCTAAGAATATCTTACTTTACATGGCAAAAGCTAATTTGCTGATATGATTAAGTTAAGGGTGCTGAAATGGAGAAATGGGAAGATTGTCCAGGTGGGCCCAATGTAATCCCAAGGGTCCTTATACATAGAAGAAGGAGGGCAGAGTCAGAGAGCTTTGAAGACGTCATGCTACTGGCTTTGAAGATGGAGAAAGGAATCCATCCATTCCATGAGCCAAGGAATGCAGGTGGCCTCTAGAAGGTGGGAAGGGCAAGGAAACAGATTGTTCTCCTGGAGCCTCCAGAAAGAATGCAGACCTGTCAACACATTAAATTTAGCCCAATAAGATCCATTTTCAACTTCTGAACTTCAGAATTGTAAGATAATAACTTTGTGTTGTTTTATGATACTAATTTGGGGAAATTTGTTACAACAAAAATAGGAAATTAATATAGGGCTTATGTTTGCTTTGAATCTTGAAGTTTGAATTCAGTAGAAAGATCAGGGAGGGTGTGTATTCCCATCAAAAGGGGAATACAAGAGATAGTAAGGCATAAGGCCTAGAAGGAGAATGACATGTTGGCGTGGATGAAATGAAGACGTTTGTGAGAAAAAGATACGTGTGTGTAGGAGGTGAGGTTAGGTGATAGAAGGTGCTCATATCTCCAAAGAATTTATCTGCCATTCTAAGGAATTTGAACAATAGGAAATCATGAGGAATGATTTAATTAGATTTACATTTGGCAAGATTTAAAAAATAGCGGTCACAATAAGTGGAGTGAAACTAAAAAGCAATGATAGCAGTTAAAACCCAAGGTGCATGGTACCTGGTGGGAACAGATTATAATATAGGTATGCTGTATAGGAACATCAGGATGGGGCAAGGGTAGAGCTAAGGTGATGGCTGGGCACCAAAGGAAAACTTGCTTCTAGTTATGATTTGCATCTTTAGCAACTGAGTAAATATATTTGTGACAATCTGTGTGCATCTTTAACCTGCATTTTGAAAACTACTTATCAAATGCAACATATTATCTAAATAGTCTAACCTTCTCTCTCATCTATACAACTCATCAACCTGTCTTTTCACTCTTAATAGAAGTGTGGAGCAGCAGTTTGATAGACCTCAGCTGGTTTGACATGCTTATAAGACTTATGAAGAAAGTATCAATGGAAACAGTGTTTACTATGTCTGGAAAAAATTTTTTCTCCTCTACAGATCTCTGTGAGCTATTAATAAAGTTAATCCTTTCAGCATATTTTATTTACTGAAAGAAATTGCCATTATATCCATTTTGCATGGGCATAATGACAGAACTATAATAAAATAAATTAAGACTTATTATGATGATTTTAATCTCATGATAATGATATAAAAATGATTAGCCAGAACAGAAAATTGAAATTGAAAACATGTGGAGACCATCTTTCTGGTCCTTGAATTAATTTCAAATTTTCTGGGAGTGTTACTCAACTGGTTGCCCTACTTTCTGTAAGTACAACAGCTTTATCAGCCCATGCTTTTCCCTGAAGTTTCCACTAATTCATTCATTCATTCATTCACTTATTCAGCAGTACTATTTTTTGAGGACCTATTATGTTCCAGACACTCTTCTAGCACTAGAAATATGGCAATTAAAAAAATACATAAGTACCACACTCAGGGAGCTTATTTTTTTAGAAGGAGGAGTTGTACTATAAAAAATAAACAAATCAATATATAATGTATCAGGTACTTCAAAGGAAAATATAGTGGGATCAGAGGTGTAGGCTATGATGGGGATATTTTATGTAGGATCAGAGAAAGTGTTTCAGAAAAAGTAATTTTTAAATAGAAACCTGATAGAAGTGAGAAGACGAGCCACCTGGGGAAAGAGCCTTCTGAGTGGAAGAAATAGCAAGTGCCAAGTCCCTGAGGTGAGATCTCAGCCGATTCGAGGAACGGTGCAGAGACCGGTAGGCTGATCAGGCAGCAGGCAAGGGTGAGAATGGTGGGAGAGGACATCAAGGGAGGAGAGAGCGCCAGATTCTAGGCAATTGTCGGGAATTTGGACTTCACTCTGCCTAAGATGAGAGGTTATTCAAAGGTTTTACGGTGATCAGTGATATGATCTGACTTTATACTTTGAATTGAAAGATGTGATCTGACTGCTATATGGAGAAAAAATCATAGGAAGTCAAGGACAAAAGAAAGTGAATTGAGTGTAAGTAGTCAAGGGAGTGAGGGGTGAGAAGTGACGGATCCCAGTTATATTTCGAGGGAAGACTCAACAGGATCTCCCAATGGTTTGTATATGGAATTACAGCAATTATGAGAGAATGACAAAAGTTATGGTAGATTGTTTGCAAAAAAGGCTGAATTTTTTCCATATCCCTTTAAATATGCCCTTAGCAATGTGGCTAAGGAGTCTATTTCCCCTTGAATCTGGGCCAGCCCTACAACTTTATCTGGCAAAGAGAAGGAAGCAGAAGTGACTGGGTGCCAAATTTCTAGCCTAGGTCTCAAGAGGACATGTGTGCTTCTGTTCACCTTCTTGGAGCTCTAAGATGCCAGATGGACAAGCCAAGGATAACCTGCTGAAGGGTAAGAATCCCCGGTTGGTCAGCCTGCTGACTGTAGACACGTGAGTGGGTTAGCAGACAAGACCAGCCCGGAGAAGAAGACTTCTGAATTAAATAAATTCTTGCTATTTAGGCCATTAAGTTTGGGATGTCATTGTGGCTTATTGTGGCAATATATAATTTATACAGAAATTAGTATGTAGAAGGAATGATACCATAACCAAAACTTAAAATATATGCCATTGGCTTTGGAATCAGTTGGCAGGAATAAGCTGACAAATGGCAAGAAAATTATTAGCAAAGGTTGAAAAAAATGGCAAAAAATAAAATATATTATAAGGCTGGGAAGAGGAAGCCTAGGCTGTGTAGTAGCAGAAAAACCTGTGTTCATTTTGAAAATGTAAAAAAAAAGTACTTAATGAACTTTTGGATTTGATTAAGAAGAGCTTTAGTAGAATATTGAACGTGTCAGCTGGTTGCTTCTAGCTGTGTATGATAAGATATAGAAATAGATGAGATAAAGAAAGAACAGAGCAGCTTGTAAGAAGAATTTAGAGGAAATCTAGAAGAGAAAGGACTTGTTGGCTTGGAAAATAAAACTATTTTTTGTCCCTAGCCTTTCTAGCCAGCAAAAGATTCTAAAAGTAAAATACAGCTTGAGGAGATCAAATAAAGTAGGTGCTCATACAATCTTTTATAATGCTTCTGAAAGAATTAAGTTGGTTCCCAGTGGGCCCTCTCAGCTAGAAAAAAAAGGACTTCTAGAAATCTTAAGGCCATTATTCCACAAGGATTCGATGTACCCTAAACAGTTATAATTAAATCTAGAGAAAGAGGCTTATCTCTCAAATTGTAGGTGTGGTCCTTACAATTAGAGTTTAATGGAATTAGATTCATAGAAAATCTAAAAAGTTTTTAAGGGAGTTATATAGGCAAAAGTGCTGCCAGACTAAAAATGAAACAATTCAAAAATCAAAAATGCTTCTATCCTTTCCATAGGCTTCCAACTTTCTATGGGGAAGAAAGAATTGAGAAAGTTCCTCAAAGGCCATATTTTCCAGTGTTGTCTTCAGAAGTGACCGAGGAGGGGAGAAAAGGAAGTAAGTCTCAGAGGGCAAAGCCAAGAACCCACAGAGGAAGTCAGAGGACATAGAGAAAAAATGACTCAGGAACAACTTCCAGATAGAAGAATCAGAGCCTAATCAAAGGATACTCCCCACTGCCTGGTAGTGTTTGCTCAGTAGGATTTCAGAATGCTATGGATTCATGGGGCAGATATCTTGTCTTTTTGGTCCTTACATCTCTGGATCAAGAGGAGCCATATCAGGACCTGATGTAGCACCAAAAATACTGAATTTTGAGCCTCATACTGCAATTGGATAACACTTTGGGGATACAAGGAGGGGGTGAGAGAATTTTGTATGTGGCAGGGGTATGAATAGCTATGGCAGAAGGTAGACTATTGTATATTGATGACAAAAATGCCCACAATTCTTCACTCTGCCCTCTATTCAAGCTCTTTGCAAAGCAGTTTTGCAGTCCTTCCCATAAAAAGCCACTTGAATCTGGATGGCCTTGAATTTCCACTGATCTACATGTCTAACTTTATGCTGGTACTGCACTATCTTGATTACTGTTGCTTTGTAGTAAAATTTGAAATCAAGAAGAGTGAGTCTTCCAACTTTGTTCTTTTTCAAGATGGATTTTGATATTCAGTATTGAGTTGTAATCTGAATATACAATACCCACAATATTTAGTTAAAAATGGAATCAAAATCTCATCAAAGGTATGTAATTAGCATTTGACAAAAGTATTTGGTACTTTCTCTCTAAATATGTGTTTAGTACAATGCCAGTTACAAAAGATGCGTATAATAAATGTTCATTCCTATTTAAGTATACTTTCTTTTCACACACAAAATAATATTCTATAACCTGAGATCCATTTTGGCTGCTATTAAATATCCTCTGTGTGGGGCCGCCCCGGTGGCGTAGTGGTTAAGTGTGCGCACTCTGCTGCTGGCGGCCCAGGTTCGGATCCCGGGCGCGCACAGACGCACCGCTTGTCAAGCCATGCTGTGGCGGCGTCCCATATAAAGTGGAGGAAGATGGGCATGGATGTTAGCCCAGGCCCAGTCTTCCTCAGCAAAAAGAGGAGGATTAGCAGATGTTAGCTCAGGGCTGATCTTCCTCACACACACACACACACACACACAAAAATATATATATATATAAAATATATATATATATCTTCTGTGAACAGATTTTAGATAATGGGATTTTGTTCCTTCCAATGCAGTATATAGGCATAACCTCTAATGAAAGATTTGAGATCACAAAGTTAAAACATGGGAATCTTGGGAAAACATGCTGGGAACTTAAATCATCTGGTCTAGATGTACAGGACTCCATGGAATAGCACAGGGCCAGATACCCGCAGTGCTGACCGAGCTGGGAATGATAATATCTGACAAGCTGGGTTGCTTTGCTTGTCAATATGGGGATCCCAAGAGAGCTGTCAGGCATTGTATGCCTGATGAACTGGAGAGCAGCCTGAGCTTCTCAGACTGTGTTTTTCCAGTCTGGGATGTGGAGAAATAACAGACACATAAGCTCCTGGAAGCTCTACTTAGTGGCCTGGAACACTGAGTTTTTTTCTAGGCTGATTTCTGGGTATTGCTCAAATTTCTTAGAGAAAGCAATAGCCACCAAAATCAATTAACTCTGTCAAAAGGTTTTTCTAGTTCTTTAGATTCCTCTTCTCACCCCCACTTTTTTGTTCAACGTCCTTTTTGCATTTTCTCCTCTCTCTTTAAGGTTTACTTACCATAAGTACTTCTCTCATTGGACTTTGTTGGACTCCTTATCTATATCCTTATCACTACAAATCCCTTGGCTTTCTATTTTTCCTTCCCATCCCCACCACACTCTCAGCTAATCATCTCCTTTTTGCAAAGGATTCCTGAAAAGGAATATTTATAATTAAACCTGAGGAAGATGATGACAATTTTGGAAAATAGCTACACACCAAATATACTTTTAAGTAGCTATTATAGTCTAGGCATTTTGCTAGCTGCTGGAGACACATTCCTAGACAGGATAGATACCTCCCTTTCCACACTATTAAGCAAATATGTATAAATGTAATAAACGCTATGAAAAAGTGTTAGGTTCTGTTTGATGAAGCATTTGGGCAGCGATACCTAGAAGAAATTGAGGCCTGAAAGACGAATAAGGGGAGGTCAATGGAAGAAACATTCCAGCCAAAGAAAATAAAGTATGGAAGCCCTGGAGTGAGAGAAAACATAGCCTGTTTGAAGATCTGAGAGAAATCCAATATGGCTGGAACTTAGAAGAGAGAAGGAAGATGGGCTGTGTGTTGGGAAGGAGTTACAGTAGTGCCCCCTTATCCATGGGGGATAGATTCCAAGACCCCCAGTTACTGCCTGAGACCATGGATAGTACTGAACCCAATATACACCATGATTTCTCCTATGCATAAATATTTCAGATGCAACAGCAAAACTAGCACAAATTTCTTTTTCCTTCTTCACAATTTCACAGATAGAAGATTCATTCTTACTGTAGATCTTAGCAACCTCAGCTTACTATTTTCTTTCTTTCCTTATTAAGTTGACAACTTTCCTCTTTTCACTTAAAAGAAGTGCTTTATGGCTTCTCTTTGGCACATCCAAATTGCCAGCATCATGACTCTTGGGCTTTGGGGCCACTATTAAGTTATATAATGGTGACTTGAACACAAGCACTGCAATACTGGGACAGTCTATCTGTTAACTGAGATGGCTGCTATGTGACTAATGGGTGGGTGGCGTCTACAGTGTGGATCCACTGTGCAGGATGGCATGAGATTTCATCATGCTACTCAGAACCACTTGCAATTTAAAATCTATGAATTGTTTATTTTTGGAATTTCCCATTTAATGTTTTCTGACTGCTGTTGACCACAGGTAACTGAAACCGAGGAAAGCGAAGCCACAGATAAGGAGGGACTACTGTACATGAAATCGGTACTTGGAGACCACTTGTAGGACTTTACCCTACCTAACTTTACCCTAGGGGAAGATATGGCTTATCTAGAAGCTGACATGATAGGAGCTATATTTCAAAAGATGTCTCTATGGATTGGGGATGGATTTGGCAGCAAGACTTGGTGTGCTTGGGAGGTTATCTCACAACTCTAGAGGAGAAATTGCAGCAATGTAAGTGTGCCATGCAAGTGAGTATAAAGAAAAAGGAATAGGTTCTCTAGCTCCTTCAGAGACAGAAACTGCAAATATGGGGGTTGTGGGAGGAGAAGGTTTTGGGGTTGTGGGAAAATGACACATTGATTCTAGCCTGAGAAAGTAGAAGTATATAAAAATTAGATACGCCATGCTGTGGAGATTCCAGAATGCCAGATTGAGAAGGGTGTACTTGTTATCATAGGCAGGTGGGGTCATTAACAGTTTGGGGTGTGTGCAATGACGTGACAGCCAAAATACTTCACAAAGGGAAAGCACACACTTTACGACATTCCTAAATATTAAAGTCTGTTGAGTTTAAGCTTCTGCTAACTGAGAAATATTTTTTCCTGCCTTACCTCATCTTCTACTAGACTTCAATAAAATGGATCTTTCATTTGGGTAATAAAAGTCAATTTGTGTTACTTATAAAATTTCAGCATGTATGCTGACAAGGCGTAGACTGGGGAAGGAGACAGCAGGAACCAGGGTCCTTGAAGAGAATCAGAAGGTTGGTTACCGAGGCAGCCTCTGAAAAATACATTAATTCCTATTTTTACCTCCAACTGGACCTTGGAAGAGAAGGCCACAGGACCAGGGACGAGCCAGAGCAGTGCCTTCACCAACAGAGCTGGAACGTCCTGGCCATGGACTCTTCATAAACCCGTCATGATGATTCTCATGTTTTGATTTTCTGGAAGAAGGCACAACATTTAAGGGCAGCTCCATGTCATTTTATGAGGACCGAGGGAGATGAGAAGGGTTGAAAAATAATGGTGCCAGCACATTTATTTTAACAACCAGAGGGAGAAGTTTAGTTTCCCCAAGGGAAGTGAAACAAGAACATGGCCCTTCGTTGTGCATTTGTCCTGCCTCCTTTTTCTTTGTGGTAGAGAAATCACTGTAGAGCGAGATTCATATGTTCATGGGCTTCACAGAGTTTGTTTTGACGAAGCTCTACCCTTGGATCCAGCGAGGGTAGGTAGCCAATATTGCTTGCCTTCCTGCCTCTCCAGTGTCTCCTTTCAGTTCTTGGAAACAGACTGAGAAGTTATAAATTTGTTCCCTAAATGCTTCATGCCTGTTTTCCTGCTGTGTCTGTTATATATATGAGTCATTTTCCAAATGTTTAAAAGACAAAAATATTGTGTCAGAGCTCATTGTAGCATCTTGAAATTCCTTGAAGCCTCTAATGGAAACAGCCCTGGACCAGGAGCCTTGGTATTAGCTTTCTAGTTCACTTTGTCGCTCCCTGGCTGCATGAACTTGGACAAGCCAATGTGTGTCTCTGGACTTCAGTTTACAGGCCTAGATGCAATGAGGGCGTTGGGTGAGATGATCTCTAATCATGTTTTCACGACTTTTATTTTTGTATGTGCGAGGAGCCCTGTTTAACTCTGTTAGATGTGCTCAGGGACTGTAAACATACTAACACCGTGGATGTCATTCCAGAGCTGCTCATGGAAAGAAACCGAGAGGGGAAGAGAGAAGGGAAAAAGGAGGGACAGAGCAAATGCTGGACTCTTGGTCATGTCACTCATTTTCGTATTCGAACTTTATTTTGGCCAAACGAAAAACTTCATTTAGGATGTTGTATCAATGATCTTAAGTTAGATTATGCTGCAGTAATAAATGGCCTCAAAATTGTCAGGGACACACAACAACAACAGCAACAAAGGTTTTTTTAAATTTACATTATGTGTCCAGCATGGTTTGGTTTTGGCTCTGCTTCAAATTTTCATCATTCCTGGGCCAAAGCTTAAAGAACAGCTTCTTCCAAGGATACACCATTTGTAAGTCAAAGGCAAAGAGCAAGGGTGGAACCGTGTGAGGACTCTTAAAGCTGCTGAGAAGCGGCCCACTTCCTTTCTGCTCCCATTTTATTGGCCAAAGCAGATCATGTGACCAAGTCTGAAGTCAATGGGGCAAGAAAGATAATCCTCTTATAGGGAAGGCAGCAAACAATTAGGAACAAAAATGCAATCAACTACGGTAACATTTTTATGAAAAGTGAACAAAACTGAGTGGTCCCACAAGGAAAATAAGAGCCTCTGACCACTGACGTACTAGATAAAAGTCAAGTCGTGGCCCACTCCACCATCATGCTGACTGATTTTCTGTATACAGAGTAAAGAAAGTGGTATTAAATGTCTTTTTAGTACAGCTATCTTACAAACTCTGGCTCAATTATTCACCAATCAAATCAATGAAACAACCACATTCTGCTTACTAGATTGTCCTCAACTATTCAACAACCCTTGCCAACCCTGCCCTTCATTTCCTCCAACACACGGTGACTCTCTTCTCACTCTGCTCTTCTCTATTTTATCTCTTTGGATTATGTGTATGATTTTTTAAACTCGGATTATCACAGCTTTTAAAAGGTTGGTAAAGCACACTATCTGTTCAATAAATGTGGATGAATCTGGCTTCCTACAAAGCAGTAACAAATCAGCCCCCGTAAGGAGGCTAACACTCCTGCAGATGGGAAAGTGTGTAATTTGTTTTGTATGTCATTATTTTAGTTTTGTGTTATTTGAGTTTCTTGAACATTGATGTCACACCTACAATACTTACAAGATTAAAATAATTTAGGGCACTGTAGCTATATAGCCTTCCAAAGACTTAAGTTATTTAGTTGAATGAGAGGAAAAAATTGGTCTAAAGGAAAATGGGTTTACAGTTTTGCTCCATACTAAAAACCAACCAATAATAGCCTTACCCTGTTTGTTGTTGTTTTGTTTTTTAAGCAGGAAGGAACTTTTACAAAAACACACACGTGCTCTCCAGAAAACATTCTAAGCAGAGCTCTGTAATATTGTTTTACTTCTATATACAAAGTCTAAACATTCTATTCAAGCCGTATTAGACTATTATATCCTTTAATTAGCCAACTAAGAATTGGGAATGATCAGAAATTAACCATTTCTATAAAGCAATGCTCTAGAGGAGGCAGGATTGGAGACAACGGTCAAACAGTCTCACTCCTTCCTCCCTGTCATCTGACATTAAAAAGCTCCATTAACAAGGTCCTCTGGGGGATGTACATGCCCCATTGTGCTAAACTTTCCGCTGATCATACGATTATATTGCGATCTTTGCTTTCCTGCCTCATTTTTCATCTTCTTTATGCATCAACTCCTCCTGCAGATATATTTTAAAAATTATCGGTAGACAAAATATATCTCACCCGTTTCCCAATTTACTCATATTCTTTTCATTTACCAAGTTTTCAGGATTTGAAGTATGCTGCCCAGGAGGCCAAGGTCAGAGGCTGGCTCACTGGAGGACTCAACTGCTTCCTCCCCTCAAACATTTCCAACAACCCCCTATGACTTGCTGGCTTTGCATGTTGTGATTTTTTTTCAACTTCCACAGATTGATTTGTCACTTGCTGCTATTTTTAGCTGTGTGATCTTGGGCCAGTTACTTCAATTCCCTGTGTCCCAGTTTTCCTATCTGCATAATGAGGAAATGACAAGTCTCTACCTATTTGTGTTGTTATGAAAATAAAACAAACTATTGCTAATAAAGTACTTGAAGTATGGAACATTGTAAGAGCTCGATAAATGTGGACTACTTCTATGGAGATGAAGACATGGAGTAATCTCAAGCTTTAGAATTCGACTCCCCTACTAATGCAGCCCTTTCCATATTGCTATTGAAAATAAAAATATTTCCAATAATACAATAAACCTACCTCACAATTTTACTTACAAAGCACTTTTGCATGGAATAGTTCAGTAAGCTCTGAGGATAGGGATCTCTGGCTTCCTGTCTTGGGTACTGTGATGAGATGTTTCTTGGTAACTATTTGTTGACTGAATGAATAATAGAATGATATTTATTTTATCCTTGTGTGCCTGAGTCTTGTGAAGAAATGGTGATATATTAAACTAGTTGTATTAGTTTGCTAGGGCTGTCTAACACAGTACTCAGACTGGGTGGCTTAACAACAGCAATTTATTTTCTCACAGTTCTGGAGGCTGGAAGTCAGAGATCAAGGTGCCGGCAGGGTTGGTTTCTACAGAGGCCTCTCTTCTTGGGTTGTAGATGGCCACCTTCTCCCCATGTCTTCACATGGTCTTTCCTCTGTGAGTGTCTGTATCCTAATCTCCTCTTCTTACAAAGACACCAGCCAGATTGGATTAGGGTCCACCCTAAAGACCTCATTTTTCACTTAATCACCTCTTAAAAGGTCCTATCTCCAAATAGAGTCACATTATGAGGTATTGGGCGTTGGGACTTCAACATATGAATTTTGAGGACACTATTCAGCCTGTAGCACCAGTCTTTCATGTTAGAGCCACACAGAGAACCAGACTGTCTTTAGTCATTGGGTTCAATTCTCTTCTTTCAAAATTTGCTTTATCCTGGTAGCAAGGGCGAGGAGAGGGCAAGCATTTGGCAAAACTAGGATTAACATAAAGGTCTATAGTATTTTCCTTTAAAAACAAGAGACAGAAAGTCATGAGAGTAGAGATAAAACAAATCAAGATCAAAATAAAGAAATATAGGAGGAAAAATAATAGAAACACTATAAAGTGAAACGAAGTAAGTCAAGGAAGAGAGAGAAAGGAAGAAAAAGCCCAGCTAGGAAAATAATTTATCCTATGTCTTAAGAGTAGTCTTCCTTTTTATTTTCTTTAAGGCTAACTCCATGCAACATGCAAAAGAAGGTTGTTACATGTTAGGACTCTATCTAAGACTTAGGGGAAAAGGTAATTTTCGCCTGACATTTTCACAATGTTTCTCTATGATTAATTCAAAACCTCACTTGTTACCTTAGAATCCCATTTAAATCATTTCTTTCATTTATGCAGTTCTTAGCCTGAAAGAACTGATGACATTTATTTTCTCAAAAAATCTTATATACAGCTAACTACCAACAAGCAAACAAAAACAAAACTAATTAGTCAGGTTTTTATTAACTGCCCTAGAACTGGCTTTATTTGTGTCGGCCTGCAGCCCTGTCTCAACAACCACCACCGTGAGGTCCAGGTCGTGCAGTGAAGGCCTCAGCCCTTGAAGCCGTGTTCTACACACTGCTCTGCATTAATCCGTGGACTTAATAAGCATTCGTCTCCCCAGTGGTGCCTCGCTGTCTAACTGAACTACTTATATCCTGTAAATTTGCAGTCTGTTTGACTTCTAGAAAACAAAGCAGTCAGGCTTGCCTGATCTCATCAATTTAATCTAGAATATCTAAGCTACTCAACAACCCATGTATCTTTATGTAAAAAAAAAAAAAATTGGCACAGCGAGAGTTGTTATTAGAGACATGTGTTCCAGGCTGTGATCAGAAATTGTTAATCTTTCTGGATGAACATGAAAATATGAATATAATACATTAAAAATGAACGTGGCTAATGACTTACAATGTGCTGAAACTACCACTGTCATCTGTAGGATGACATCGTTGGGGTCTTGAGTATCAGTCAGAAAACACGTTTTCCAAGGAAAATCATGAGTCAGGAGAGTCATGAAACTGTCAGATAACCCAAGAGAGGAAGTGCATGGAAGTGCTTCTGATATATCAATTACACTTTTATCTGAAAGTTTTTAGCTCTGCTAATTTAAGTCTGATCAGTCAGGAAATAGTACATGCCAACCAAGGGGGCTTGATCCCAGAGACATTTGCGGACAAAATTTTATCTTTTCATGAACTGCGTCTGTAGCGGCTTGCACATTCTTGGTACCAGGCAAATGGATACTGTTGTGGTATAATGTTGCAGGAAGGTGGAAGCTATAAAGAAGAAGAATCATTCATTGTAAAGAAGAACTTATCAGCAGGTCTTCTTCCTGTTTTACCATTTGGGCAGGACATCACAAAACTTTTCCCTGTTTTGTGCTTGTGCAGGGAAATAATAATAACGGCTAGCATTTATCAAATACTCTGTACCAATCTCTTCCAATCACACGAATTATCAAATTTAATCCATATAACTATGCTGTGAATTGAGTATTATCATCGACCCCATTTAAATCCAGAAACAAAGGAGGTTAAATGACTTTCCAGACGTGGCATACTCAGTGAGTGGTAGATCTTGGACTGCAACTCAGGCATTTACCACAAGAGTGTCGTGATTAACCGCAACGCTATATAGCAATTCGGGGCATAAACTTCTGGTTAATGAAGACCTTGGCCTGAGAGAGGAAACGCTGCAATGGGAATTGGACATGCCCTGCTTGTCCCGCTTTCCACACACAGTAAGCCGTGTGCGAAGGGGTCTGAGTAGGAAAGAGGCCAAGTTTCTTTCAAAGGAGAAATAACAATAGGATGTGCTCCACACGGGAACTTCCTCTGTGAACACTCCAAGCACCTTTTAAATAGCAATGGAGGGGTAGGGAGGCACAGGCTTGAGTATGAGCTCTGCCTCTCTACCTGGGGGACACTGAGCAGTTCTTTTAATTTCTCTGAGCTTCAGTTTCTTCAGCATTTCCTGAAGATAACGATAGTGTTTATCTCCTATTTTGAAGAAGTAATAAGACTTTCTCATTTCATTTTCTCAAAAATAGTACAAATAGTGTCAAGAGGAACATGTTGTTAAATCCATTTGACTGGTGAGAAAATTAGGAAGTAATGAAGTTTAAATTAAACTCAGTAATTTCTGAACTGCATGTTTTTCCTCCTAAACCAAGTAGCTTACCATAAAGCACTTTTTCTAAATTTCTAAAAACTTCAGCGGATTGTTAGGTGATAATAAATTCACTGTCAACGGGGAAGCTCATCTATGGGCTGGAGATCAGATGGTAAGGAAGTAGCGTTCAGTTAAAATAGGAGATATGTAAGAGTCTCTTCTGAACCTGAGATTCCTTGACTTTATGACCACCCAAGATCTGGCCATCCTTTGTTCTAACTTCTTGGAGTATTTCTCATTCTACCCTCAAAGTTCTTTCATGTAAGCAGAAACTAGTTGTTATAGTGTCTCTCTGTAACTAGTTAACTTAGCTGATTATTTCATGCTTCTAATTACACTGAATTATTGAGTCCAGAAGAATATATTTATTACACTGCGAGCTGCTAAGCCTTGTGCTCCACGACTCTAGGTTAAATCATTAAACTCATCAAGTTCCCTTGAAATACAAATATGGATGCATTAACTCCAATCCATTTCAAATTCTGGGAAAGAAACAAACATATATGCACTGCTAAAGGCAACTTGATGGCCTTATCTTTCTTCCTTATCCAAAAGATATTATTAATCCTTGGGTAGAAAAAACTTACTATCAAAAAAGCTACATTTTATGAAAGGTCTTTTCACTTTTGTCAGTCCTAATGTGGGATCTGCCTTCCTAAAATCTGAAATAGACCTTCAAGTTTCTGAATTTATACTTAAGCTATACCTGCCATGCTAAATGAGTTTATTTTTAAACCAAACTTGTGACTAAATAAATAAATAAACATAATACTCACATTGAAACACATCTTTTAATGTAATTTACCATTCTAATACCATCTGTTGCCTCTTGCAGGCATTATGAACATGTCAGACTGAAGGTTAATTCAAGAAGAAACCAGAATCCTCTTTGAACTATTTTATTATGACTGTGTATTCTGCTTCTACTGCTTATGTAGAGTTTATGTAATTTTGTTTTTGAAGAATCAGGCCTCTCATGAGAGCTTTATTTTCTTTAATTTGCATTTATTTTTATGGCTTGTTTTTGCTATTTTTATGCTCAGAGGCCATATTCAGTTATCATTTAAAATAAACAAAAAAGATCAACTTGCACGAATTGGAACAAAGAAGAGATGTGCATATACCCAGCACTTAGCCACTTGTCAAGATACAGTGGCAACCACTTTGCTCTAATTTTTAAAAGAGATGAGAGTAAGGTTCTTACAAAAAAGGGGGGCAGATTCTTTAGATAAATCTTTACTGAGATTTTCAAGTAAATTGGGATTGTAATGGCCCATGATATCAGACATAGCATCCAACTAAATGTGTGTTTCACCTTCCACTTCAGGCATGACGGAGTCCTGCTATCGGACTTAACCACCCACCCACTCTTTGCCACAGAAAATAATCTTGAAACTGAATAAAATATGCAAGGTAACACCTTAAGGTATTGGACAACAGAAAGCAGAAGGGTTTGATCCTTGAGAGAAGGAAACTTGAAAGGAACCCCACGTTCAACCCGGGTTTCTGCCAGGAGGGACTTTCCAGAATGTGGTACAGGGTGGCAGAGACCAGGTGGAGAACAGTGGTCCATTCTGGTGAAAGTGGCTGGGACTGGAGTCTGGACTGATGAGACAGCCAGAATCTGTGGGACACGATATCAGAGTGAGAGGTCCCTGAATTCTTCACTGGATTCCCTCTCGGGTTCTTTCTTTTTCTTTTTTCTTTATTGAGGTAACGTTGGTTTATAACATTATATAAATTTCAGGTGTACATCATTATATTTCGATTTCTGTGAAGACTATATCGTTTTCACCACCCAAAGTCTAATTGCCATCCGTCACAGAACACATGAGCCCTTTGACCTCTTTCTCCCTCCCCACTCCCCGTTTCCCCTCTAGTAACCACCAATCTATTCTCTGTGCCTGTGTGTTTGTTTGTTATTGTTGTTGTTGTTTTTTATTTATCTTCCACACCTGAGTGAAATCATATGGTATTTGGCTGTCTCCACCTGACTTATTTTGCTTAGCATAATGCTCTCGTGGTCCATCCATGTTGTTGCAAATGGCAAGATTTCATCTTTTTTATGGCTGAGTACTATTCCATTGTGTGTGTATGTGTATACATATATACCACATCTTCTTTATCCATTGATCCATTGATGGTCACTTAGGTTGTTTCCAAGTCTTGGCTATGGTGAATAATGCTGCAAAAACATAGGGCTGCATATATATTTTCAATTTTTTTTTCTGTTCTTTGGGTAAATACCCAGAAGTAGAACTGCTTACTCGTATGGTAGATCTATTTTTAATTTTTTGAGGGAACTCCATACTGTTTTCCATAGTGGCTGTGCCAATTTACACTCCCCACAGCAGTGTAGGAGGGTTACCTCTTCTCCACATTGTCCCCAACACTTGTTATTTCTTGTCTTTTCAATAGTAGCCATTCTCAAAGGTGTGAGATGATATCTCATTGTAGTTTTGATTTGCATTTCCCTAATAATTAGTGATGTTGAACATCTTTTCATGTGCCTGTTGGCCATCTGTATATCTTCTTTGGCAAAAGGTCTATTCAGATCTTCTGCCCATTTTTTAATTGGGTTGTTTGTTTTTTTGTTGTTGAGTTGTGTGACTTCTTCATATATTTTGGATATTAACCTCTTATTGGATATATGATTTGCAAATATCTTCTCCCAAATGTTAAGTTGTCTTTTCATTTTGTTAATGGTTTCCTTTGCTGTGCAGAAGATTTTTAGTTTGATGTGGTCCCATTTGTTTATTTTTTCTTTTGTTTCCCTTGCCTGAGCAGACATGATATGCAAAAAGATACTGCTGAGGCCAATGTCAATGACATTGACGTACTGGTATATTTTCCTCTAGGAGTTTTATGGTTTCAGGTCTTACATTCAAGTCTTTAATCTATTTTGAGTTAATTTTTGTGTATGCTATAAGATAATGGTCTACTTTCTTTTTTTTGCTTATGGCTATCCAGTTTTCCCAGCACCGTTTATTGAAGAGACTTTCTTTTCTTCATTGTATATTCTTGGCTCCTTTGTCAAAAATTAGCTGTCCATAGATGTGTGGGTTTATTTCTGGGTTCTCGATTCTGTTCCATTGATCTGTGTGTCTGTTTTTGTGCCAGTACCATACTGTTTTAATTACTATAGCTTTGCAGTATATTTTGAAATCAAGGAGTGTGATACCTCCATCTTTGTTCTTTTTTCTCAGGATTGCTTTGGCTATTTGGAGACTTCTGTTGTTCCATATAAATTTTAGAATTCTTTGTTCTATTTCTGTGAAAAATATCATTGAGATTTTGATAGGGATTGCATTGAATCTGTAGATTGCTTTAGGAAGTATGGACTTTTTAACTATGTTAATTCTTCCAACCCATGAACATGGAATATCTTCCCATTTCTTAGTGTCTTCTTTGATTTCTTTCAACAATGTTTTAAAGTTTTCAGTGTACAGGTCTTTCACCTCTTTGGTTAAATTTATTCCCAGGTATTTTATTCTTTTTGTTGTAATTATAAATGGGATGGTATTCTTGATTTCTCTTTCTGCTATTTTGTTTTTTGTGTGTATGTGTGTAAGGAAGATCAGCCCAGAGCTAACATCCTTGCCAATCCTCCTCTTTTTGCTGAGGAAGACCGGCTCTGAGCTAACATCTACTGCTAGTCCTCCTCCTTTTTCTCCCCAAAGCCCCAGTAGATAGGTGTATGTCATAGTTGCACATCCTTCTAGTTGCTGCATGTGGGACGCCGCCTCAGCATGGCCAGATGAGTGGTGCATCAGTGCGCACCCAGGATCCGAACCCCGGCCACCAGCAGCAGAGCATGCGCACTTAACCGTTAAGCCACGGGACCAGACCCTGCTATTTTGTTGTTAGTGTATAGAAACGCAACTGATTCTTGTATGTTGATTTTGTACCCTGCAACTTTACTGTATTTGTTTATTATTTCTAATAGTTTTTGGTGGATTCTTTAGAGTTTTCTATATATAAAATCATGTCATCTGCAAATAGTAACAACTTTACTTATTCCATTCTGATTTGGATCTTTTTCTTGCCTGATTGCTCTGGCTAGGACTTCCAATACTATGTTAAATAAAAGTGGTGAAAATGGGCATCTTTTTCTTCTTCCTGTTCTTAAAGGGATAGCTTTCAGTTTTTCACCATTGGGTATGATGTTAGCTGTGGGTTTGTCATATATGGCCTTTATTATGTTGAGGTATTTTCCGTCTATACTCATTATATTGAGTTTTTATCATAAATGGATGCCGTATCTTGTCAAATGCTTTCTCTACATCTATTGAGATGATCATGTTATTTTTATTCTTCATTTTATTAATGTGGTGTATCACATTGATTGATTTGCAGATGTTGAACCATCCTTGCATCCCTGGAATAAATCCCACTTGATCATGGTGTATTATCCTTTTAATGTATTGTATTCAATTTGCTAATATTTTGTTAAGGATTTTTGCATCTATGTTTATCAGTGACATTGGCCTATAATTTTCTTTTTTTGTATTGTCCTTGTCTGGTTTTGGTATTAGGGTAACGTTGTCCTAGTAGAATGAGTTAGGAAGTGTCCTCCCCCCTTCAATTTTTTGGAAGAGTTTGAGACAGATAGGTATTAAATCTTCTTTGAATGTTTGGTAGAATTCATCAGGGAAGCTGTCTGGTCCTAAACTTTTGTTTTGGGGGATGTTTTTGATTACTGTTTCAATCTCCTTACTAGTGGTCAGACTATTCAGATTCTGTATTTCTTCTTGATTCCGTTTTGGAAGGTTGTATGATTCTAAAAATTTACCCATTTCTTCTAGGTTATCCAATTCGTTGACATATAGCTTTTTGTAGTATTCGCTTATAATCTTTTGTATTTCTGAGCTGTCCGTTGTAATTTCTCCTTTTATTTCTGATTTATATGAGCCTTTTCTTTTTTTCTTGGTGAGTCTAGCTAAAGGTTTGTCAATTTTATTTATCTTTTCAAAGAACCAGCTCTTAGTTTCATTGATCTTTTCTATTGTCTTTGTAGTCTCTGCTTCGCTTATTTCTGCTCTGATTTTTATTATTTTCTTCCTTTTACTGATTTGGGGCTTCACTTGTTCTTCTTTTTCTAGTTTCTTTAGGTATATTGTCAAGTTCTTGGCTGAGAGCTGATTTGAACACACACAAGGCAAGACTCTGTGGGCTTAGCATAGTGTGGCTCCTGGAGGCAGAGCTGAGTGGAGACACCAGTTTTGCAGTGCTGAGAGACCTGGAATTTCTGGCTCAGCCTTAGGGAACAAGCCTTGCTGAGCATACGAGTATTCAGTTGAGACTCTGGAAAGACCAAACCTTAAGAGTAAAGACTGCTGTCTAAAGTAAGGTCTGAAATCCAAAACCAAAGTCAAAGCCAAGGTTCTGAGTCTTAGCATAACCCATCACTTACTTATATTTCTACACTTCTTGTCATTTTGCATGCATATTCTTCACTTTTGATTCATTTGATGAACAATTCAACAAATATTCACTAAGCTCCTATTGTATGTATAAAGGCACCGTGGTAAACATAATTGTGTTTTTAAACACAATACATAAAATATACAGATATATAAAATATACATAACATAAATATATATTTCTCTGTTATATATAATATATAATTATATATAAAATATAAAGTATATAAAATATCTTCCTGGTATTTGACTTCTCATTCATTTATTCACTATCTTCCCACAAAAACCCAAAGCAATTTCTCTGAGCTACCTTTCTATATTCCAATTTGAACATGATTAGTCTGCAAGCACTATTCCCAAACTGAGATATATACAGCCTTCATAAAGGCAACAGGGAACAGCCAACAATGGTAACTGAGTAGATCAAGCATTGTTTGTTATTTGAAAATAACCCATACCTGATTTCACTATTATTGTTCCAGATTATAAAAAAGCAAACCTTTTCTACCTAGTCTGAAGTTATGAAATGAGAAATATAAAGCTGTACTTTAACACTATGTCAACTCTATAGCAACATAGGCATGTTGACATTTTGAAGTGATGAAAACTCTTATAGTCATCAAAGGGCATTTATCAAGCAGATAAGTTCAACAGTTTATAGGGTTATTTGGCATATTCTCTGGATGTGTACAAGCATAAAGGGAACACAATTACTAGTGCTTCTCTTTGGAAGAGTTGAAAGCATAGCTCACACATCACAATGATCACGTTATTCTCCTTACACAGTTTCAAAGCAGATATTTTTCCCATTTTACGGATGGAAAAACTGAGGTTAATTTTGCATTAAGTAATAAAATCCAGGTTTCTCAGCTCCTGCCCAGAATACACTGGCTTCCAGTAAAGCAGTTGCTTGAATTCAGATTTTCAAAAGAACTGTTTTTTATTCGACACTTACATGCATCTGTTGTTGGAGAATTTCAAAAAGGCAGAAGGCTCTTTGTGTGCACGCTTACATTCCAGCAGATGTGTCAAGTGGATTTTGCCATAATGTGGGATGAAGCTTGAGAAAAATTGAAAGTTTATTAATTTTTGATTTAATGCAACGATAAGAGTTGGAGTGGCTCAGCTCTTATAATGCTATACAATATCGTGATATGTCAATAAAAGAATAATAAAATTAAAACCACATAGAAACCAAATGAACTGTAAATATTTATTATTAAGAAAAATCAGAGTTTGTCTACTTTATTAGGACACTTCCATAAGTTTATCAAACTTTTATAATTTGGTGTTCTTTACAGAGATTTGCAGATTATAAGGTTTCTAGTATATACATATATTAAATCACAGGAAATCCTAACTTCTGGATTCTATTGTATATTACTTTAGCATTCAGCCCTAAAATTGAACAAACAAACAAATAAAAATCCTTGAGGCTTAAGCTTGGTAAGCTAAAATTAATCAGTGACTGTTTCTTAAACAATCTACCTATCAGGAAACTCATGGACAATGTTTCTTGGGATTAGTGATATAAAGACTGAAAGTAAACTGTATCTTTCAGTGTGGACATCCATGTATCTCTTGGATCAGTGGTCTTGAAGCTCCCTGCCAATGCAGATGCCATATATTAAGGGAGGATACCAACACTGAGCACTGAAAACAGAAATTTCCATATTAGACCAGTGGTTCTCAGCCAGGGGTTGAATCCGCCCCAGGGGACATTTGACAATGCCTGGAGACAGTTTTGATGTCACAGCTTGGGAGTGTACCTGACATCTAGTGGATAGAGGTCAGGGATGCTGCCAAACTTTCTATTAGGCACATGAAATCCCCTTAAGACAATGAATTCTCCAGCCCCAAATGTCAATATTGCAGAAATTGAGAAACTCTGAGTTAAACTAGTTTTAATAGTAGTCATAACATTCTTAAAAGCTTTGAGATAAACCTATTAACATGTAAATGAAGTTGTTTGTGGAGAAAGAGAGGATGTCTAAGTCTTCTTTGCTAGTGATTGAAAATGTTATCAGATATGGTATAGAGGTTAGGTATTTTAGAATTTTCCTTGAATGAGATCAAAAGAGCCTTTGAGTAGGAACAATAAGATAGTGTATTAGCTGTGGCCAAGGTATCATGGGTTAGGATTGTATTTAAATTAAGTTCATTTAAATTTTCAGAAAAATCAAATGTTTGTGCTTTTTAGGATGGTCTTTAAATATAAATGACATTCTTATGCATTTGATTTCCCAGCCAACATGGTTTAAAGGGTCACAACCTCGCTAGAAAGTGCCAGGAAATTGATGTAGATTAACCAATGCTCAAATAAAGTCATCTCATTGACCAGATTGGAAATAGGTTCTTGCAAAGTCTGGGGTCTGCTTAAACCCACCCTGAGCATGTTCTTTGATAATGTGCCTGGTGCAGTGTCCTACTTAACATTTCTTGGTAAAAATGATGTTATTGACAATTACTGCTGCTTATATCTTGAGAGCAACAGGAACTTATGAATCCCAAACAGAATATTGCACATGTCAAAACAAAACCAATGTGCTTATCAAGGTTGTGGAAATTTTTGAAAACTGCTCTAAATTCATGCAGACAATGAAAACTAATTTTGATGCTGAGGATAATGGTAATGACATGAGTACAGACATGAAATCCATGTAAATTCCACACAGCTTATGAATGCTGATGAGGAAAGAGTAAGATATACTGACTTTCTTTTCTCCCTGGGCAGAATGTGTACATCCTTGCTTTTCCTTTGAGAGTTGTCTTTTAAGGACTGAGGTAAATTGATAACTTGCTTTTTAATAATATATTTTTATTCACAGAAAACTTAAGTTATTCAGTCACTTTGATACATTATTGTTTCACTCTCTATAAATGAAGTGGGAATAACATTTTGGCTTCTTCCAGATAATTCAAGGGTGAAAAGTACTACCTAAATTCACAGTATTTATCACAAGACTGGGCCTTATAACTTTCATGGTGATTTCATTTGGGCTAATGGCTTTTCCATGCTTGCTGGGTATCCAGTAGAAGTGGGCAGGATCCTACAGGACCACCCAAACTGGAATAATGTAAAATGTTCCCACCACCATGGTAAATGTGCTGTCCTAGAATCCCACAGGCTCTGTGGCTTACGGTGATTAATCACCTCTCACTCCTAAGCCTTTGCGTGGAATAGTAAGGGTTTTAAACACTCTCTGAAATGATTGCCAAAGCTCTTTGCAGTTCTTAAATGCTGCAATGCTCTATAAGTATACCGTTTCTCTTTTTCACAGCACAATTTCTTCCTTCTAGTAGATGCTGCCAGATGAATCACTTCCTGAGATATCGTCTCAGCACCATGATGGAAATCACCCTGTTGTCATACATTCAGGCACAAGAACTTCAAGATAGAATCCACAGGAGTTAAGAAAGGCGTGGGAAAGCCGTTAAAGCACAATGGTTTTACATGTTCAAAGAGAGTTAAATGTAATGCATTTGCCATGACTTTTTGAAATTTTTCTAATGTGAGAGTTAATTTGTGAAAAAACCTGTTAAGAAAACCATAAAAAATGAAATGAAATATGATTTCTAATTAACATATATTCTGTTCTAGGGCAATTTAGGCCATCTAGACACTCCCCAACTGGAGGAGGACATGATTATTGAATTTCACTGTATCTGTGTTCTTCGTCAGTACCAAAAGATAGTTTCATGATTTCTTAAATAAGAATTTACAAAACTCTTCACCAGCAAAGTTGGATCTTATTCTAGTACTTGCTTTGGAGAATGAAGGGTATTACATATATTTCTAAATAGCTTATTTTACTAAACCTATTTCTGCTCAACTATAAAAAAGAAAAAGAAGGACAAGAGAAGAAAAGAAAAAAATAAGAAAAAGCCGGGGGGAAAAGAGGGAAAAGAAAACAGCAGCCATTCAAAAATATTCATGGACCACAGGAAAATCTGAAGGGCTCTGCTTTTAATACTCAACATCTGTCTTCGAAAACATATCAATCACATGATCACTAACAGCTGTTGCATTAGACTTTTAATCAGACATGATTTTCAAAAGGGAGAAAGAATGCCGTTGGATCAGTTGATGGAAAGTTATTGCTTAGAATGCACCAGCTTCGTACTGGCAACCAATTCAAAATTTAAAGAGACAAAACTTTACCGAGCACGGTAAACACTATTCATGTGTAAAGGGCTGTGCTATGAGCAGCATAAATGGTCCCACATGTTTGGAAGCCTGAGGAAAACAATGTAGGTCATGCCATGTATTCAAACTGATACATTTAATGTGATACGGAATGTATTTTTAAAAAGTCTCTACATTCGCAACAAGGTAGGAAAACACAAAAGTGTTATACATTTTAATCATGATAAATACTGAATGGGTCCTCTAAGTTTGGGGAGCCTATTCTGTCCTAGGACTGTGTAACTCCCACTCATGTTATTGGAAATTAATAGTCCACGTGGGAGTGGGAACATCAGGGATTGTGACAATTGTACATACATTGGGGAAGAGATCACTTCTGTTTTGAATTAACTTCAAACTTTCTTGGAGACAACTCGTAAGGTCTGTGCCATTTACCTCTTCATGCTAAGATATAATGGCAGCACACTAAAAATTCTTGCATTGAAGTAGGGCATGTTGTTCCAAATTAAGGGAAAAAAATGTACTTACTTCCAGCACAGGATATTTCTTAATTCATCAACCATTTGCTGCTGGAGCTGGTCACAGAATCACTGGTGTCCAATAAGACTGAAAGAGAATTAAATTTACATGTGACTCTCTCTGGCAAAATAACTTTATTTATTACATCCCAGGAATATGCAGAACGGGATCACTTTCTCCAGTGTCATAGTCATTGAGACCGCGGTGGTGGTAATGTTTCACGAGTGATGGCTACAATAAATTGCAACTGAATTCCCTTTGAAGATACAGGTTTTTAGTCAGAAAGGGTTCCCCTTAAATGACCAAAACAATGAACTTATCTTTCCCCTTATTTATTATAAATAAAAGACATAAAATAACTATAGAGGTGAATATTGCATGGTACTTAATTTCTTTGTTATAATAGGAAATTATTTCTTATAAGGATTCTAAATTATATCCTACAAGATTTATGAGGATAATCATGATTTCTAACCATTATATCCCACTCCAGAGCACAGAAACATTGATTGCAGACATAGGTGCCGTATTCTATATTCAAAAATGATGATACACAAAAGTATACAAGGACACGGGCTTTGATTTCCTAGAGTTCAGTCATAGAACAAACAGAACAATTGCAACTGGGAGGCAAACAGAAATTGCTAGAAAATAATGACTTCTGTCTTGGAGTGGTGGGGAAAGAGTGGGATGAGAACCTGAAAGAGCTTGACTGGAGAAAGGATACTAGAGGTAGACTTAGCAGTGTGTGCACGAGGGCGTCCAAAGGAAAGTGCACAGCCAGTGGCAAGGTGTGTAACTGAGAGCATCTGGTGTGGCTCCAATGTGGCATTCAGATCCAGGGAAGCAAAGAGAAAGTCAGGACATGAAACTGGACATCTAAATTGGAGCTGGATTATATATAGCCATCAATGCCATGCTCTCATATTTGTAACTTTTTTTAAATAAACATTGAGACTCCATCTGAATAAATCATTTTCAAACTCTGCTCTCAGAAGCCATGGGATTTATCAGGAGAGTCATCAAAGACTGCCGTGTTGGTGAGATGAGAAGCAGAATGAGTGGCTGGATCCTAATCCTCGTTCAGATTTCAGCCAGATATGAGTCCCATTCACCCACAAAATGTTATTGAAGAAAGGATTCTGTCGTGTAAGGAAAAATAAATAAATAAAAGAAGGAAGAAGTTTAACAATCACCATATTAAATATTCTGAAGTGGGAAAACCACAGTTACACCACGTTTTGGTTTGTCGGTTGGTTGGTTAGTTTCGAAAGCTGTTCTGACAGCTGTGCAAAGAATGGGTTTGAGGAAGACAGACCACCTGTGAAGTAAGTGCAACAATTAATTTTGAGAGATAATAGAAGCCCAAAATAAGCCAAGTGGAAGTGGAAAGAAGAGGACTGATTTCAGAGATGAGTCAGAGGTAGACTACTCAGCACTGAGTAGCACATGGGAAAGTGAGCTGGTTTGGAGGTGGTGAAGTCCAGCAGGGCCACCCACTGTGTGGTCCATGGGTCAGCAGCATCCCACCCGAGAGTCTCAGCCTCCACCCCAGACTTCCTGAGTCAGAATCATTGGGGTTGGGGATGGGGGTGGCCAAAAATCGGTTTTATAACAAGTCTATCAGATGATTCGTATGCTCGCCAAAGTTGTAGAAGCGTTGGTATAGAGGTTGAGCCAAAATTCCTTGGTTGGTGAGTAGAGTGGATAGTGACTAAAAATGGGAAAGTTATGTTTGGAGACCGAGATAACCGTTTCAGTTTTGGCCATGCTGTACTTGACATAAGTAAAGAGTAGCCAAGTAGATATTTAGAACACGGGTGTGGAGCTCAAGACAGGAGTTGGGTTGGGTTATCGTTTAAGGTAGGGTGTGCTGGTTTAAGAGATAAACTCCTAAATTTCAGTGTCTTAACCAGCAAGCTTCTGTTTTTGGCTCATGTAAAGTCCCAGACAGGTACCTATTCTTATCTATAGGTTGCTGAAGGCTTCTCTGACTGCGGTAGCCTCACCAATGTTGGCACTGGCTCATCATCCTTGGGCTGCAGAAGAGGAAGGGCATGAGGACCATGCATGGCCAGCCCAAGAGATGTGCATGTCACGTGCGCTCCACCTCAGATGGGAGAAGGCAATCGTTTGGTCACATCTCACCACAAGGGAGGCGGGGAATATATATTCTAGCTGTGACTTCAGGAAACACATTTGATGAGAAATTGCCCAGTCTTGGCCACGCTTGAAGACAGCAATTTGAGAATCAGTAGTACGTGAATGGCTTTCTGAAACCTTGGGAGAGGACAGTTTTGCCTGTATAATGTGTTTTGTCAATAAGTGAGATAAACAACATGATAAGACATATTGGTGTGCTAGTCAACTTGTTACTGCCCAACATGGGGCCAATAGTCAAGAGGCAAGGTGGTAGGAGAAAAAGGACTTTTTTATTACAGCTTGCTAGCAAGAGTGAAGGCGGCCAACTCATGTCCAAAAGAGCCATCTTAAGGGGGCATGAAATCTTACAGCAGTTATATAGGCCATTGTGTTATAGGGGAGAGGTTAGGAATGTTGACCTTCTGGTGTTACAGACTGGGAGTGCCACACCAGATCTTTCATAGATTCTCTATTCGAGGGTCATCACATTCCTAAGGAACTCAAAAAACGAAGTTATCATCTTATCGCAGCTGGGAGGTACATGCACAAGCAGTGGTCGTAAAATCTACAGAGCAGTTAGATCTCCTGGAGGGTGCAGATCCAGCTGGGTTAGTTTGTCAGAGGTCATTCAAAGTTACAATAGAGGTTTTCTTTTCTACAATATGGCTTCCCTCATGTCAACCTTGTCTTGAGCTGGTATCAAACTGATGAGACATATTGAATAATTAAGTTCACAACACTTTCAGAAACAAATGTAGAAAGTTAGGACAGTAAAGAAAGGTCTTCAGGAGGACAGTTTGTTTAGCTGGAGATTTGTTATAGTTTCTTGAAATTGAAGGAAGTACATCTAGTCTTTAAGATATTCTATTCTTATCCTAAAAAGTGATTCTTGTAAAATAAGTAAATACATACTGCTTTCTTGAATAGATACAATGTTTATTTGAGGTATGCCTTTTTATAGTATTATTTATATTTTAACTCTTCAAAAAGTGCTCAGAGTTTTTCTCTTACATTATCTCACTCCTTTTCCTTTTTTTTCAATCACATACCTGGTAGCCAGATGGTAGATGATTTGAAAGGTGACAGAATAAGAGTTTAGCTGAAAAAGGTTTTTATCCAAAGGCACAAGATAAGTGCAAATCTCTCCTATTCACATGGAAGGGGACTGAGATTTCCAGTGTTGATCTAATTTGATAGCTGGAAACTATGATTCTTAGAGCGTTATATTTTCTTCTTCCGAAAACAATTCGCTTAGTGGTGAGCAGGGAGCTAAGGAATCTAAAATAATTCCTTTATATGGTCTGCGGAGCATTTTCTCCATTTAATTTTCATCTGTCTTTGCAGACTTACTCACTTTCATAATTGCTGGCTCACTGGTTTCTGGCTGGCAGCCTCCTACCCCTCCCCCCGCCCCCAGCAGGCCTTGATGGGGGCTTCGAGAAACTCCCAGGGCTTTGCAGAGCACTTTTGCAAACAACTGAGCAAGAGAAGAAAACAGAGAGTCATGCAGGCTAGACTTGGGAAATATCTTTGAAACGCATTCTCCCTAACTTCTCCTGGTAAGTTAGGTGTCCAAAATCATTCCGTCCATTTAAATATTGAATATTTATATTTGATAATATATTGTAGTTGTAGTTGAATATCACTTCATTTTAAGCCCTCTCCCATACAGGGGATAATATTACATTCCAATGTGTGTGGTAACGTGTAAAAGAGGTAACAACTAACTGAGACAAAACAAGAACACAGCAAAGACCAAAAATTACCTTATTTCATTATTAATCTCCCATGACATCACTACATGGAATCCCCAAGAAGAGGGAGCCAATGTTGATTGGAGGTTTGTCCTGCCCTTCTCTATAGCTGACTGTGGGATAGGGTTGCTATGGTTACCTTAGGGGGCTGCTGGACTGGGAGGGAATTGTGACAGCTGTCCCAATGTGGAGGGGCCCGTAACCTGTATAAACTTTTGTAAAAGTGGTTTCCTTTGTGATGAGCTTGAGATGTTACACTGCTTACTTTGGTGTTGCCAGTGTATATTATGAGGTCAATAAAGTTTCCTTAGATGGCTCAAGCCAGACTGGTATGTGCCTGCAATCCATTACCCAGGCAACAGGAGGGAAGCTAAGCTACTGAGAGGGGTAGGGGCAGCCTAGTGACCTTTCGTCTAGAATGTACTTTTCTCTCTTCCTGAGAAATGCGAATCATATTTCAGATGTTGCTTCTTTCCTGAAGTTGGCCTTATTCCTTCCCCAATGCCATCTCAGAAAAAGTACTTCCTGCACAGTGTTCTCACCTCGCTTTACTTGAATGTCGCTTTACTCAAGTTGCAAACATGAAACAACCACTGAAGCTACAGTGGTAGGAAGGGTGGCGTAACAATGTTGCAAATTCAGTGTTGTCACATCTTTGTGTCTCTACCTCAAATGGGCAGCTGTTCTTCCTGAAAAAGCCAGGATGGGATAAAACCATTCCAACTGAAGTGCAGAGATGTGAGGGGGCAAAAGATACACAGCCGAGAGGCAGCGCCATACAAATAGAAGGGGCACTCCTCGGTTGACATTTAACCAGTGGCAGGCCGTTAGAGGGTTTACCGGAAGACGGTAACCTGGCTACGTACAAAGAGTAAATAAACTGAATGATTAGTTTTCTGCAAATAACATGAGGCCCTAAAATAAGGAAACTGTCATTCCAATCCAGATTAATATGGGTCCAGAAAAGGTTGGGATCTTGCAGTCAAAGAAAAATAAAATCTTGATTGGACCAGAAAATGAACAATATCTTTCACTATGAGGGCAAGTTTTTTTTGTTTTCTTGTTTGTTTTAGTTGTGTTATCATTGTCTTATTTCTTCATCAATGTGGAAAATAATGAATGAGCAAAATAAGATTAATAGCTAACATTTATTGAAACTTACAATGGGCCAGATACTGTGTTCGGATCTTTATATATATATATATATATAAACTCATTTAATCCTCACATCAAACGTAAAACTAAGTGTTTTTATTATTGATATTTTACAAATGAGGCAACTGAGACAGAGAGAGGCTAAGTTACTGGATGAATGTTACAAAGCGAGGCCAATGACGAGAGCTGAGATTAAAATCCAGACAATCCGGATGCAGAGTGTGCTGCCTTCACCTCACTATAATACTCTAGTGTGAGGACTTGGTATGATTGTCTGCAATACCATCTGCCATCATTGGTGCCCTGGGTGGAGGAGAAGACACCAGGAGCAAGGAACAGAGCCAACGATACTGTAAAGCCGTGGAACCACCGATGGGCAAGGTCCCCAAAGGGAGAGAAACGGATGGGAACAAGAGGGTGATGAGTTGACAAGGGATAGGAGGATCTTCTAATCCAAAGCGAGGAGGAGTGGATGGAGCACAAATCAGTGCCTTCCTACAAGCAGTGGTTTAGTGACTCAAGCTGGTTCAGTCATGCTACTGAATGGCCAACTTAGTCAGAGTCCTTTGTCTCCAGGTGCATGGTTGAAAGAGGAGGGTGGAAACAGCACACTTATTGTTAACTAAGTCGACCAAAAGTGCTCTGCTCACCCTCCATTTCTAAAAATTTGTCACATGCTCTCACTCATGTGTATCTGGGAGAAGAAGACATGGGAATTTGGCAAGGTCTAACGATCTTTAACAAGCTCCCAATGGGTTATAATCCAGTATTTTATTTTATTTTCTAAGGATTTCTCCAGCCTCAGTCCAGCCAAACTGGTCTTCTCTTACTCTTGTATATGACACTGGGATTTCACTCCACATAGGCTCTTATCTGCTATTTTCTTTCCATTTCTCAGTAGCTAATTCCTCCCAGCTTTCAGAGTGCCATTTAATTATATCTTCAGAAAAGCCTTCTTGGGCTTCCTTTGTTAGATCAAATCCCAGGTGAAGTTCCCACAGCATCATTTAGTATTTTTTGCTACAGTACCGATTTTATATTTTGTGATTGGCTAATTTTTATCCCCCTCCCTAGACTGTAATTTGAATGGAGGCTCTCTTTTGGTTCATTGTTTAATGCCCCAAAATTTACAACAGCAGGTACTCGATAAGTGCTAGTTGACTGACTGATTGACTGAATAAATAAATATACAATAGCAATTCTCTTTCACTAGAAGTACCCAGAGACTGGAAAACCACCTATTGGGAATATTGTAGAGGTGTTTGTATTTGAACTCAGTGGATTATACATTTAGTCATTCAGTACATATCTACTGAGTGTGTGTTATGTGCCAGGGACTATAACACACCGGAGACTGATCTGGAACACAGTGAAACTTTCCATGAATTGCCACACTTGCCCTCATCTCCTGATCTTTGCACACTCTTCCTTCTTCCTGGAGCACTCCTTCACTCTACGTTTTATCTGACCAATTCTTAAACATCCTAAGAGTCCCAACTTAAATGAGTTTCACCCTGGTACACTTCCATGGCCCCCAAAGTCTGTGTTAAAGGCATAGATCACAGAGCATCACTTATCGTTGTAGCTGTCATGGATTATAGGATGGCTGGCAAGAGGTGTAGCAGACTACTACTGGTCACCCAGTATCCGTTCTTCTCCACTTACATACATTAGACTTTTAGCTGATCCCAGAGCCACCAGGTTAAAGACTGCATTTTCCAGCCCTCTTACAGCTAGGTGAGGCCGTGTGGCTGCATTCTCATCAAAGGCATGTGAGTAGATGTATGCATGATCCTTTCAGGTCTTTTCCTCGTATATAATTATCCATGAACTTCCCTGCTCTCTCCCCATAAACTCTCCCTTTACATTGGCTGGCATATGGCAAAAATTGGAGCAGACTCCTGGGGTCTATAGGTGTTGAAGACGGCCCTGCGAGTCTGCAGACTGGTACAGGATAGAGACAAACATTTTCTCATTTATTTCTCTATACTTTGGGGTCTCTTTGTTACAGAAGCTTAGCCGTTCCCTGACTAGCACCGCAGAGATTATATTTATGTAGTTTACCTTTGTATCCTCAGCTTGTTGTATAGGATCAGACATACAGTAGGCACTCAATAATTATTTATTAAATAAATGAATGAATGAGTTGATTAAGTGAATGAATGAATGATTATCGAAATGAGTGGTATGATTCAAGCTGGGGAATGGCCCATAACCTGGTGAATGTCTAAACCAAGAAATCACGATTGGGCCTGAGTATGCCCTGAAAAGACAGACATATAACCTGGAGATTACATATATCCATACAGATAGATAGATAGAGACGGAGATAAATATATAGATATAACTTACATATATCTATGTCTGCAATTTTCCCTAGAGGAAATCAGTTAATTATTTAAGAGTTGAGAGATAAATGGGCATAATTGAAATGCATAATTCCAAAGTGGGAGCAAAAAACAGAGTTCAGCAAGTTACTGAAGTTTTACTCTTTGGTTATCTTTTTTTTTGTATGTAAGCTCGTATTTCAGTAAGCTTAATTTGTGCAAATCTTCAGGATAAACAATGAGGTTTCTTACTTCTGCAGACAATTTGTGTTTTCTTTGCCCTATTTGAGGCTCTTGGCTTAATTTTGGAGTCCCGTATTTACCTCCCCAACTGGGCAGCAGGATCTTGTACCTTGTGTTAGACTCCCTGACCTGGGGCCCCGATTGGGTATTATCATATGCCACCAAAACAATGCCAATTTCCTTCCATTCTTATTTAGTCTTAGTTCACTTTTTAATTGTCCTCTATTACTTCCTTCTGAGCCCAGTAATGTTTTTAAGCATACACATGGTTATCCAAGACCTAGTTAATTGTAGTAGAAGGACTTCCAGTATCTTACTCTTCAGGTTACTTTTTATCCTCTAAATGTAGATTATTCATTCTAAATATAGATTATTTATTCGTACTTTTTTTTTCTTTATAGTCTGTCTTTAGTGCTGTTATTCTATCCAGTGGTGGTCGCTATTACATCTATGCAATTACTTCATTTATCCGTCAATCCATTACCTTATTTGACAAAAATCTTAAAATGATTATTCAGATCTGGGTAGGGCGTTACTGCAATGTGATGGATACTAGAGTAGAAATACACACAGTTGACCATAGACGCTGAGCGTTGGGAAAATCCCACTCTTCCTTGAGAGGTCAAGAAAGGAAGTCTTCTTTGGCGTGGTATTATTTGAACTGAAGTAGAAGCTGTTATGCCTCCTACGACCTGGGCTTGGAAGCCCCAGAACATCACTTCCATCCCAGGTTATTGGTGGAAGCCAGACACAAGGTCAGGCTTGATTCCAGTGAGCAATACCCTCCCCTCTTGATGTGAGCAGTGGCATATGCAGAGAGAGGAGAAGAGGGCTTGATGTCCATCTTCACTGACTGTTTCCCACACACAGAACAGCCAAGACATCCAGAAATTCATCTCCCATTATTTCAGCAAAATGTGTTGAATATTCCTTCTCCTTTGTTTCCCTCTCTGTTAACCACATTTTTTTGTATATTGGATCCTACTATCTATTTTCTATAGCTAACATTTTTCCTATTACTTAAATTATTTGAAAATATAGATGTTTTTAACTTTTATTTTTCTCTCAAAATTCCCATCTGTGTTTCTCATTCGATTTTCCACTTCTTTTCCATTTTGCTTTTTGGTGACTTTATTTTCCTCCCTCATTTGCTTTCTGACATTTGCCAATTCAACATTTTAGGTGTCATTTTCTTCCTCAAGATCTACTTCAAACTACTTTAAACAGTAGTTCTAACAGACGTTTTCATAAATCCCTTTGAGTTATTAGGGACTGTCTCAGGATATAGTATCCACCTATTTCTTAGTGGTGATATTTTTCACAGCTGTTTTTCAACAACCAATTTCTTTTGCCATTCCTTACTCTCTTTTTGGGGTAATATTTATGTATACATCTTATGTGGTTTCCTTTTTGAGTATTTGAGTAGGCCATCAATTTGTGGGCAAAGATTGTGAGAGAAGTGTCAGGGCCTCAGGAAATTTACTTTGCTCTCAGTGGAATATTCTCTATTTCAAGTCTTTGTGTCTATGTATCTGAAAATTCATTTGAACTTTCCCTTATATTTTCAGCTGATAAACATCAGCAGCTGCGTGTAGCTTACAAACCCCATCATTTCCACTCTGCGGCTCAGTCGCACAGATGACGCACCTACACTCCCTCTCTCCTTGTGGACGTGCGCTGCCTGTGCACACACTGCTACAGTTCTCCATCTCCTTCCCTCCTCTTCTCTCCTCCTCCTTCTTCCTCATCTCATTTCTTTACCCTCCAGCCTCTTCCACAGACAGCAACATGCCCCTGTATCCTTGTTCCAGACAGTAAATCAGTATTTTTATCTCTTGGGACATGCAACGCACTTGGAGAAATCTGTGCTTTTCCATTTTTTTTCTGAGTGGCCTCTCCCAAAGTCTTCACTCACCCTGATTGTCTTTATACATACTAAACTTCAAATTTCTTTCACTGATATCAATACTTTCTAAAAGCTCCAATTGTGTCTTTAATATCGTAGGTTACAGCTTAAAGATAATTCTTCTACTCTCTCTTATTTTTATATATATGTATTTGCACATATATTATATACACATTTATACATATTACATATAAATTTACATATATATTACTACATATATACACTCACACACTAAATATATAAAGTAAACAAAAGAGGGCACAAAATGCATGAGTACAATTCAGAGAATAATAAAATGAACACCCGGTCCCCAACATCCAGCTTAAGAAATAGAATATTAGCAGAACCTTTGATGCCCCTGTATGCTTTCATCAAACGCATGTTCCTCTGCCCTGGACAAATAGAGTGTGCCCTGAAGGCTGTATCATTAATTTGTTTTTATTTATAGAATATATGTTTGCATGTATGCACAGATATGTACATGTATACAGTTCTTAAACTGTGTATTGTTTACTTTGACCCGTTTTGGGCCTTTATAAAGGGGAAAGGACTCTGTAAACACTCTCCTACAGTTGCTTTTTCTTTATATACTTTTTCATACCTGTAGGTGTCATTCATTCATTTTAATTCATTTTATAATTATACAAGAGTTTCTTGAGTCTATATGAAATCACTGGGTTATAGAGCATGTGCATTTCCAAATTTTCATGTTTAAAACTAAGTATTTGTCAAAGTTGTTGCAGCAAGGTCCACCCAACAGTAGATTAGGGTTCTTGTTCCTCACTGGCATTTCCATCATTGCTTTCAGTTTTGTTTTCCTTATTAGGAATAAGGATAAATATCCTCGCACATGTTTAGAAGCCATTTATTTTTCCAATCACTACTGTATAAAGCCTGCCCAACTCTTTTATTACTTTTTCTTTCTTTATCATTTCCATAAGACTTATAAGTATGTATGAGTACCTATGTATATGTGTGTGCGTGTATCTGGATATTAATTTTACATTGGTCATACATGTTACAAGTATATACTCCAAGTTTGTGACTTGTCTTTTCACTCTTAACACAGATTTTTCAATGAACAGAAGTTCTTACTTTTAATGTAATGAAAGGTATGAAGTTTTTTCCTTTTGAATGGTGTCATTTGTATCTTACTTACAAAATCCTTCTCTATCCTAAAACAAGGAAGTTATTCTTCTATATGTTTATACAAAAGTTTAAAATTTTTCCTTTTGCACTTAAATTCCTATAAATGGAATTACCATTTGTGTGTGATATGAGATAGGAATGCAATTTAGTTCTTTTCCATTTGGCTATCAGTTGCCTCGGTAGCTTCTCCCACTGATCTGCAATGCTGTATCTACCCTGAATTATGCTCCCTACATATTGACAGGTCCATTCTATCGGTCTGTTCCTGGTGCACTGCCACACTCTATTAAATTGAATAACTTCAAAATTTATTTTTATATCTGGTGATACAATTTCTTTGTTTGGTCTTTCTGCTGCTCATCTACCTCTTCCATCTTTGTGGTCCTCCTTCCCCCCTCCCTCCTTGACTTAGTCTTCTCTCCTCTATCTCCCTCTCTCTTGTTCCCTTCCTCTCCTCACCACAGCTCTCTTTTCTTCTCTTTCTATAGTTCTTCCTCTTCTTTTTCTCCCTCTCCCTCTTTATTCCCATCTTCTCATTCCATTAATCTATTCCTGAAATGTATAAGAACTCACTTGCTTCTCACATAAACTGTAACTGAATATGAGGGATAAAAATGAGTGGGATTTGAGTTGAGGAAGAAATCACTTCCAAGAGGGATAAACCCAAAAGGAGAGGTAAACAGGGATCCAGAAATCTTGTAGAAGATGATATTTGAGTTAGGACTTAAAATGACAGCTAGATTTTAGAGTCCACATCGCCAGGGTCAAGGCCCTCCAAGTAGGAGGAACACACTGGAATACATTCTGGGAACATGAAAAGGTAGATGATAGTCAGCTTGCAGTGGGTAGACCAGTTTAGCTAATGCACAGGTGGAAATGGCAGGGAGTCTTAAGCCAGTGAGAGAGAGCGATCTTAGTGATCTTTCCTTGTGAGCCATAGGAGAACCACAGAAAGATCATGTTATGATCCGAGATGTATTATAGGAAAGTTATTTGACAGCAATGTGTTGCATAAACCAAAGATGAGAGCAACCGCAGTCCAGGAGACCACGAGGCGGTATTAAAATAGTCTAGTCAAGGGCTTATACCAGGGCTTTGGCAGCAAGTATCAAAATAATAGACACCTGCCAGACCCTTCTCAAAAGGGGAATCAACCAGTCTTGGTGATCCTGGGCAGTGAGGGAGAGGAATCAATCAAAGACAACACTGAGGCCTTGATCCTGGGCCACTGGAGATATCAACTCCCTTTACCAGGACTATATGGGACTACGCAGTAACTAATTGAAAATGTCAGTTTGGCCCCTCAGAGGAGTAGCCGATGCCATACATTTTGGTTTAGAGGCTATGTATGTAAACAAGATACAAATGGCACCATTCATAAAGGAAACAAATTCATACATTCCATTACAGTAAAAGTAAAAACTTTTGTTTGTTGAAATATACTGTGTTAAGAGTAATACTACATTGTAGAGGAAGCTAAGGATGAATTTACCTCATCATTGAACATGGTCAAAATTGGAGTCATCAGCCCATAATTAGGAATAGGCCAGCAGGACCTACTGTCCTTGGCGAAATCAGTGTCGTTCTCCAAGGTCTAAGGCTCAGTGCCAGGCCATGGCATTGAAGAAGGCACCATGGGCTGCTGATGTCTCTAGCTCCGGGTTATTGGGCGACTGGGATGGTGGAATCGATGTGCATAGTGTCACCTACTACCAAAGTCAAGTAGCATGAGGACTAAAAGGGATCACTAAATTTGATAATCCAGAGGTCATCATTAAATTCAAAAAGTTTAGTGTCAATGGCGGGTTTGGGGATAGATGTTAGATTTCAAAGGTTTGAAAAAAGAATAAGGAATGTGGAAAGACAGACAGCTGATTTACACTACTATTTCGAGAATTTGGGGTTGATTAAGAGGAAGCTGCGATGGGATGAGCTAGAGGGAATAGCAAATGGGAGAAAACTTGTCTGTAGTTCAGAAAGATCTAGAGAAGAAACAAATTTGAAGAAGTAGTTGATAAGGTGGTGGAGGGCGTGAGGCTATGGAGCCAAGAAACAGGTAGAGAGGTCTCGTGTGAAAAAGAGGGAGGATCAGCCCCTCCCACTCCAGGAAGAAGGAGGCCTGTGAGAATGAAGACGACAGAGCGATTCTGAGTCAGGACAAGGCTTGCCAAGGAGACACACGGACCCACCCTGCTCTCAGTGAAGCAGAAGGGAGAGTCATCCGCTTAGCGTGGTGCAGGGGCTGCGTGGTCGTGACCACTGAAAATCACAAAGCCTTGCAAACAGTAGCTTTGCAAAATGTGGTCGAGATTCAATCACCACTCTGTGGCAGAATCCACAAGAACACAACTATTTCTCATTTACTATTATTGTTGTTGTTGTGCTGTTATATTTTTGCATAATTTCAGATTCACTTTCCTAAAAATAATTGCGCTGAATAGCTAAGGGAAACATTTCAGTTTTCTGCCTCACTGCTTATAAAATATGTTAATAGGCAAAAATAGAAATCAAAGCCATCTCTTTTTTTATGTGAAATTACAGAGTACACGTTAAAAAAACAAGTTTTCCTTTAACTCGAGAGGCAGACCTAAATCTTGAGGGGTATAAAAAAAGGTTTCACATGGGAAGCTGGATTTTCAGGCTAATGAATGCAACTCTATTTTTGATACCATGCTGTATGTTTATATAAAATAGAGGATCATTTTAGGCCAATTAGTGGCTTGCAAACCCTATACTTTTTCCAGCAAGGGCTAAGCTTGACGAACTTGAGAAGTTAATACAGAAAGATGTTGGCAGGGAACCATGCGGTTGGCTTGATTCAAGGCAACAAAGCTTTAGCATAAATTAGTTTTTATTTGTTAAAAGAAAAACAAATTCTGTTTGTTTTTGTAATACAGTTTGTTAGTTCTTTTAATTTGGGGGAAAATTTGGGGAATTCCAGTTCTCAGAGAAGTGAGAGGCGCAGGGCAGCGTGAGCCAGGCCCCGGCTCACAGGCCCTGTGTAAACACCCATACGCATCTCCCTCAATGCCCCTCGGTCAGAGGCAGCAGGGCGGGCCTGTTATGCCTGGACCTCAGCTGAACCGAGAGTGCCAGCCGGGCGATGACTACTGTGTGATCCATACTAGATTATTCAGACCACCAAAAGGGAGCCTCTGGCGCTCCCCATCGCCCTTTCGTCCTGACTATTATGGAGTGGCTCTGCAACCAAGATTTACAGAATGCTATTGCTTCCATGGAATTTAAAGATCATTGAGTCTTTTCTCTTTGTTGTACAGATAAGAAAAGTGAAGACTGGGGGGCTGGCTCGGCGGCGTAGTGGTTAAGTTCATATGCTCTGCTTTGGAGGCCTGGGGTTTGCAGGTTCAGATCCTGGGGGGTGGACCTACTCTTATCAAGCCATGCTGTGGCAGGTGTCCCACATATAAAGTAGAGGAAGATGGGCACAGATGTTAGCCCAGGGCCAATCTCCCTTAGCAAAAAGAGGAGGATTGGCATCGGATGTTAGCTCAGGGCTAATCTTCCTCACTGAAAAAAAAAAAGTGAAATTGGACACACCGTTTGGTGTTGTCAAAGTGGATTAGTACAACACCTGACCAACCCAATTCCCCAGTTGAAGGCTCTTGGATATAAACTGCACCATCAGCAGCCTCCTCTGTTTGGCTGCCCACATGAGGAGAACAACAGGAAATGAGAAGATTTTTAGCCCCAACCTGGAAAAGATAACATACCTGAAAATCAAATACTCTCAGCACAGCTAATGGTAAAGTCTCCTAAATTCAGAATTCCTGTGAGCATTTTGCACTTCACTCAGGCCTCAGCTGCAATTCCCAGCTGAAACGAAGCTTGGAGCCCCTGGGAAATCTTGATGTGATTGTTGCTATAGTCTAACTTATTTTTATGGGTTGGTAAAATTTCAAGATTTGCGGTGCAAGAGTTTCCTTAGAAGCAGTCTGCAGTTAGAGTTACCTCAGTGCTTTCGCTTAGGGCTCACAAAGTATTCTCACATTTACAGTGCACTTGATACTCATGACTACACTGTGAAGTGCTGTGGCTCAAATTGCTAGTTGTCTCCAATTTCTATTTTCTTTTTCTATTGCAATAGAAGTCCTCTATTTGTGAGGGTTCTGCATAGAAACAGAACGAATAGGATATATATAGAGAGATATAAAAGGAGATTTATTATAGGAACTGGCTCACAAGGTTATGAAGGCCACGAAGTCCCACAATCTACCATCTGCAAGCTGGAGACCCTGGAAAGCTGGTGTCATAATTCAGTCCAGGTCCGAAAGCCTAAGAACCAGGAGTTTGGTGTCCGAGGGCAGGAAAAGATGGACATTCCAACTCCAGAAGAAGGAGAATTTGCCATCTTTTACCATTTTGTTCCATTTGGGCCCTCAGTGGGCAGCAGGATGCCTGTCTACACTGGTGAGGGTGGATCTCTTTGCTTAGTCAACTGAATCAAATTCTAACCTCTTCCAGAAACGCCCTCAAAAACAACCCCAGAAATAATGTTTTCCCAGCTATCTGGGCATCCCTTAGCCCAGTCAAATTGACACATACAATGAGCCACCACAATCCCTGACGTTTATATGGGCACAAAATAAAGACCACATATCCCAGCCTTCCTTGCACCTAGGTTTGGCCATATAGCTAAGTTCTGGCCAATGCGAGGAGAGTGGAGGTAATGAGATGTGTGTAGACTTCATGTGTCCTCCTTCTGTGTTCTACCATTGAAAGACAATGGCACACTCTCCTGCCCTTTCCATGTCCCACTAGAATATAGCCAGAATAGTGCCAAGGTTGAGAAACTTTGTTCTAGGTGGTTTCAATATACCAGTGAATAATAAATGCTGAAGATTGTTATTATCATAAATGTCAATGTTTGGGTGACCTTGGGCACATTTAGTTAATCATTCTAAGTTTGTTTCCTCAATTTAAATTTGAGATACTAATAGTTGCCTTGAGGGATATGACGAATATTAGAGGGGTTATGTATGCAAAGTGCCGACCACGATGTTGTCGCTGCTGTTAGCATCAAGCCTCGCCTGGTTTTGTGAACTGCAGAGCGGGAAGGACTGGACGGGAAAGCTCCACTGAGGGGGTGGGACTCAGAGGCTGTGGCCGGCATCGGAAGACTTTCCTCTCCTTTGTGACACCACTGCGGGGGTTTCCTTAGTGAGCAAGACGGGAGTCTGTGGTTAGTGCTGGAACTCTTTGTCCTGAATTCACAGTAACAGGAAAAGTGACTCAGTGTCCAGCCTCAAAGGATGGAGAGGCTGAGTCTGGTTGGGAACTTCCTCCCTCCAGTCAGGATTGGTCTGGGAACTGGAAGAGGCGAGCTGAATGTTGGGATGATTCACGATTGGTGGGCCCAGCGAAGGCAGGGTGGGTGGGAGACGAGGTGGAGGGTATGAGAGGGTTCTGGCAACAGGAATGTTTATTAGCCTGGTGGTTTGAGCTAAGTTTTAGTAGACAATGGACCTAAGTTTGAATCCCAGATCTACTACTTAGCAACTGCTATTGGTACCAATTTCTACCTCTTTAAAGTGGGGGTAACAGCTACGTTTTGAGGCCTGTTAACAATAGCCATCATCTACTGAGTTCTTATTATGTGTCAATCCCTCTTGTAAACATCTTTGCACATTATCTCAGGTACTCTTCACAACAACCACAGGAGGTAAGAACTCTCATGATTTCCAGGTTGCAGATGAGAAAACTGGGGCTTTGAAGAGGTCAGAAAATTGGCCCCCTGTTACACCCACTGCTTGGTCGCTTTTCCTCTAAGTATTAAATGAGAAATTCTGAAGTGCTTAACACAGTGCTTGGGTTATTGCTATGAATAAATGGTAACTTTTTAATATTATCCCAGTTTTAGAGATGAAACCATTGAAGCTAAGAACAGCTAAGTAACTCTCCCCAAGTCCCACGACTATGTTGGTAGAGCAAGGCTCAAGCTTTCGGCTCCGAAGACGTGACTCACCCCATTCTGCCCTGCACCAAAAGGACATGGGAGAGTTTGGCAGCAGCCACCTCACCAAGGATTGAGTAACCACGTTCAACCAGTTCGCAGGGGTCAAGCGGAATGCCCGACTTCTTAAGGACACGGCCTTATCCTCCTCAGAGAGGATGTTTTTGTTGTTCGATGCATCTTAAACACAGCAGCCAAGAGCAGTCTCCATCCACCGCCCCTGCCCGCCCCTCCTTCCCGCAGCTCCAAGCCGCCTGGAGGGCTCCAGTCACGTGATCTCTCTTCACTTCTGTTTATGGAGTTTCTCAGCCAAGAGGAAAACCATTAGGTGTCAAATTGCAAGTAGAAAGCATCCAAGAAGCTGCCTATTCCAGCACGAGTTCCTGCCAAAGAACCTTAAATAAACTTGGTGGAGGGAAGATGTCTAAACCTATTCTGTATGCAGTATATTTAGTTTGTGAGATTAATGCATAGAACTTGATTTCATCCAATTAATTTGGGTTCTAAAAGCAGATGAAAACAATAGACTTTTTTTCCCTTCTGATTCTCTCTGTGAGCTTCTTTTGGGTAAAAAGCTAGTCAATACACTACTTAGAATAAAAGAAAAATCTATGTAAAGAGTTAAGTAACTCTTTATTTGTATTTTTAACCAAAGATGAGAGAAAAAGTCAAACAATTTCTTTAAGAATCAATGGCTGTATACACTAGTAATACAAATAGAAAAGATTTGAACACCTAAGAGGAAAAAAATCAATACAGTTAAGAACTATAGCTAAACATTTAAGATGCTTTGCCTCCATATTTAAAAAAAGTCTGCTGTTTCTATGCAATGCTTTCTAAAGGAAAGTGAACAGTTTTACCGTCCTTTTAAAAATAAATATAATAAAGTAGAATCCCCTTATGTTTTACATGACTTAATGAATTTCACGCCACCTGATTGATTTCCCCACCACAGGGCACATTCGTATAAGTGACTCTCACTAAACAATGGAAGCTAGAGGCAGAAGCTATCTGACTCCAGAGCTCCCCATTGGAGAGAAGAGGGTGAACAGTCAGGCCAGTCCTGTTCCCCCACACTCCCACACTCGAAATGGGGGAGGGTTGACCAGGAAGGAGAAGAGAACAGGATTTGACATCATACCTTCAAGCAAAATTCATTTTCCCAGAAGAAAGTTCACATGAGAGACACAACAGGTCTCCTCCTCTGTGTGCATTTATGTAAATGTTCCAGGACTAAGTTTTGGAGGAACTTGGGAAGAGTTCAAGGCAGATGCTGAGGCTTTCTGGAAAAACGGAGAGTAGTAAGAGATCATTCAGTCAGGAAGGGTCAGACAGGCCAGAAGGAGATACTCCAAGAAGACAAGACAAGAGTCAACAATTTAGAGTAGGAATCATGCACGAAAGTTGAAAGTTGGATGCCCACTCAGTAAGATGTTAGCGTGTATAGTCAAGAGTCAAGCAGTGAACAGTTACCTGAGTAGAGATCAGGCAAAGGGACAGAAGGGCAAATAAAACCCTAAATTACAGAGCAGAAAAGTTACAAACACAAAAGCAGTGGAAGGTCCAAAGTTCAAGCTGTGAAATCTGTTGGTTCAAAGTGCCAGTCATGAATAGTGAGTCCAGGAAAACTTCAAGTACTTACAATTGATAAAAAAAAAAAAATAGTCTCCCTCTCCTGGGACAGCAGCAGTTGGAAAAAGAGAAAATGCTTTTGTTTAAAAAGCAAGGTCATTTTTGCCTCTTGGCACGAAGCTGTGGAAAAAGGGAGAATGTTTGTGAAAGAAGAAAAGAAAAAGACCTTAAAGAAATGGTCCCCCGCTCTGGGGCATGCTCCTCCTGGTGGCACGTCCCTCCCCCCTCGGCCTGAGGACAGTATAAACAGTCTTTCTCAGCAGACAGAGTGGAGAGACCACAGGCTCTAGAACACAGAGTGGGCATCGTCAGGATCTATAAATCAAAGAGGCCACAGATATGCACTAGTGGGTCCAAAGTCAATACAGGTCGTAAGGACAGATGGATAGATCTTGTTAAGATGCTCTGCAGACCACAAACAATTGACCCAAGTAGTAAGTGATCACGTGGCTAAGGAGCCACATTCTCCTAAGATAGTGCTTCCCAGACTTGTTCACCATAAGAGCACAACAGAATCAATGAAAGTAGTTAAAAGGCACACTGGAACAAACAGTCAACTGGAGAAGATATAGTTCTTACACGAGGCTTCTTATCCCTGCGGATGACCAGCCTCAAGCTTCTTGCAGCTTCAGAAGCCTGTGAGGAGGAGGGGGATCAATGCCAAGGTGTACCAAGGCGCCCAGCTCACCTGGTTGGATGCTCTGCCTTAGGGGATGATCTGAGATCTCCTGAGATAATTACCCTTAGAGGCAGGTAGCCACACAGTAAAAGAAATGGATATAAACAAACATCAAAGTTAAACAGAAAGCCCTAAAAACTGCTGTGTAGAGAAACTGAGCCCGGCACAGATTAAAGTGATGTTCCAAGTGCCAAGTATAGCATAGCAAAAGAAGTCATTGTTTCCCTGAGCAAAACAGAAGACATTTTTCTCTTCTTCTTCCTCTGCTTCCTCCTCCTCTTTCACGTGCTCCTCCTCCTGCTCCTCCTCTCCTTCAGGGTGTGGAATTTACAGCGTCTAAAGGTAAGGAAACAGAGGCAGATGAAGAGCCAAGAGCAATCTAGCAGACCAACAGCAGCAGTTTTGCACAACGAAAACAGGACCGGTAAAATACAGCACAGAGATGGCAACTGTTCAGGCTGCTGGTGTGTTTTGTCAGGCCAGGGCCGTGTTTCATAATAATTGAATTTGAATGCTTTTAGGTAGGGTACGCATTTTCTGTTGTTGAAGCTGCCACGACTAATAAAAAGGTTATTATTAATAATAAATAAATAATAAAATAAAATAATAAATAATAATAAAATAAATAAATAATAAAACCAATAATAAAAAGATTATTATTATTATATATTTTTCTTAATTTTTGTTTATTGCAGTAACATTGGTTTAGAACATTGTATAAATTACAGGTGTACATCATTATACTTCTATTTCTGCATAGATTACATCATGTTCACCACCCAAATACTAATTACAACCCATCACCACACACATGTGCCAAATTATCCCTTTCACCCTCCTCCCTCCTCCCTTCCCCTCTGGTAACCACCAATCCAATCTCTGTCTCTATGTGTTTGTTTATTGTTGTTATTATCTACTACTTAATGAAGGAAATCATACGGTATTTGACCTTCTCCCTCTGTCACTTTGCATTATACCCTCAATGTCCATCCATGTTGTCACAAATGGCTGGATTTCATCGTTTCTCATGGCTGAGTAGTATTCCATTGTGTATATATACCACAGCTTCTTTATCCATTCGTCCCTTGATGATTTTATCAACCTTTTTCATTCGTTTTTGTTATTTTCCCAACCTCTGAAGATAAATTTGAGTTTGCACCCTCCAGCTCTTGAGCAGTTCTGGGAAGACCTTGAAGCCAGCATTTTTAGAGGCATAACCTCTGATGATCAGCCTAGCAGAGACAAGCTTGGGACCCCAGGAAAGAAATATACAAAAACAGGACCACAACTAGCACAAAGACACAAATGATTTCTAGTAAGGAAACACTGTTACTGAGAGCTATTATAACAGTTTCAATATTTTTGTAGTTAAAACACACATACATATTTTTCTAAAAACTGTATTTCCTAAATTATCTTTATTAAACCTGTATCTAGCTTACCATCATATTTTGTTATTTAGTTCTCAATTAGTTCTTTTGTTTCAAAAGTTATCCAAAGAACATGTTGAAGTTGATGTACATAAACTTATGTGAACTCAATCTACGATCTGATAAATATCTAAATACTTTGGCAGGAAAGACCTTTCATTAAGTCTTCCAAGTAGCCCAACATGCTACACAAATAGGCTTCAATAGACGTATTCTATATCTGTTAGATACGTAAGGCTTTTGCAGCATTGTTCTGATTTGGGGGCAAAGGCATAACTCAACCTGGAGCTCCTGGTATGTTTTTTCCTAGAAAGGAGCTAGTGTTATGTGGGATGGATAAAGGGATATGTTTATAACGATTAGCGATATGAGATCTACGTACGAAAGCTCTGACCCAAAAGAGAACTCACTTCCCAGTAGTTCCCCAGTCAGAGCAGTAAGATAGGAGTGGATGTCTATAATGGGGACGCAGAGATATGACCTAGGAATATGACCTAGAAAAAAATCATTTTCCACAGAAACAATATGATGGATTTATCCTAGTAGTACCATTCTTAAGTAAGTGTAAGCTCGATGATATAAAATGTCAGCATGCACACAGAAACCTGCAAAGCAAGCACGTGTGACTATAGCATGTAGTTTATTGACATAACACTCATATTTGTTGTAGCATTTAGAAGCTCTGCCCAGCCCTCCCCTGACCCTCTGCCTCCATCAGAATAAAACCATGGCAAAGGTTTTAGCACAACCTGGTGGTCATTCTACATTGTACAATAAGGTGATGAAAAGCGTTCAAACACATCCACGCAAAAATACAGTATAACAAAATTATCCCCGAGAAAATGCAAATCACGCCTATGAAATTTACTGTTCTGTGTTACCTAATAATAAAATATTAGCATAAATCAGTGAATAAAACACATTTTCTCAAATTTGTCTTTATTCAGCACTCATTCAGAAAGGAAATAAATATATTTTGATGGAAAAGTGTCCTGGGCTAAAGATCTAGTCTTCACAGACCTTTTTTTTTCTTTGGCTCAGAGAGTTATTTCCATAGAATTAATTTTAAAAATTATTTTAAAAGTTAACAATTTGGTCTTAGTCAACGAAATGAGAAGTTGGAGTTTAAAAATAAGTTAATAGTTTGTTTATATAAAGAGAAAGTCTTAGAAAGTTCAGATTTAAACACTGAATATTTATAGTTGGTTTCACTAATAAATGAATATTTCACTGAGGGTAATAAAAAAATATAAAATAATTGTCTAACTTATTTGTCTGGTTTTCTCACCCGAGCACACAAACCCCACTGAATTCATTTATATTGTATGTTAAGTTTATAAGCTTAAGAAAAAGCGTTCTACTTATAAAGCAAGGGATAGAATATCCAATTTGATTGAGACAGGGATCAAGCTGCCAACTAGGTGAGATTTACTTTCCAGGGAGCATTCAGGGACTTATTTCCTCTGACATTTCAGATTCTAAATTATTGGAGTCAAAATTGTTTAAGTCTAAGATTTTTGAATCTTCTTCCAAGATTTTGTTTATTGTTTTTGAAGAAATTTTTATCAAGCAAGGGTATAATAAGGCCCAGAGTTTCCACATTGTGTTTATTATGAACCCACAGCCATACTTCTCTGTTAATCTTTACATTTTCTTTAAAGGTGATATGATTTATATACTAGTTTTATTTCAGAATTAAAGAATTAGTGTTACTCTTTGTCAGTAATCTGTTAACAATTACTACTGAAATATGACTGTTTCAATAATTGAAATATGATTGTTTTACTGAAATTGGAATGGAATGTGTACTTAGCTCTCTATTATGGGCTAGCCCAATGTTGAAGATCTTCACACAATGGACAAAAATAATGTCTCCTTTTTAATACTGCAAAGAAATTATACTTTCCCTTGGTAGAATTCACTTCTTTGGGAGCTTATTTCCATGAAAATAAGATATTTCATACTTACAAATACTTCATTTATTAAAAATACAGATTCTCATAAAAAAATTCACCAATATTTTACATGCATATTCAGTAATAAAATCACTTCACAGGCACTCTGTAAAATTCATGAAACATTACGTTATTTGTACCATGTCTTGTACTACAGTGGTGATACCTGTTTAGTTAGGTCAAGTGGAGTTGCTAAACACGCATTCATATGGAAGTAAATCACGAATTTATTTCTGCACCCGTCTGATGGAAAAAAACTCCAATTGTGACTTCTGAGCCATTGTTTTTTATTAGCTTCTTTAAAGCAATACCCATTTCTCATCTTAAAACTTGACAGGTAGAATGGGAAATTATTTTTAGGTGAAGTAAGCAAACCAGGCAGAAAGGGCCTAGAACCAGATGTTTCCCTCCAAGACAAGAATTTCCAGACAATGCTGAGCATATTTAGATTCGTTTAGTCACTCCTTGAAGTTCCTCTCTGGGTTCCCCTCACTGAACCCTCCCCTTCCTGACCAGTGGCAGGAAGACCTCCCCAAGGCCGCATGCCACGGTGTTGCACGAGAGTTAAGCTCTGCTCTCTGGATGGGGTTTATGGCAGACCACGGAGTCCCCCACAAACTCGCTTCCTTCCACTTAATAACACTTTCATTAAAATGTCCCCAGAGCCTACCATGTGTCGGGGGCTTGGAATACAAGTGACAAGCTCACTGAGGCATGTGCTCTGTCAAGCTGAATCATGAGGGAAGAAAGACACAGGGGCGGAAGTACACAATGAAGGAGGTGTCGGAAATGATCAGCTGTGGTGGAGAACTAACACAACTAAGATTTCTAGAAGCTGGGAGAACAGCACAACTTTTGTTCTAAAACACAGAACTTAAATGTGGGTGACTTGGTTGAGAAGACATGGTAATTAAGTCGAAGATCATCCATAGTATATATTTGACTTGGGGTTGATATCAATTTATACTTAAAAAACAGTTATGCTCATGATTGAAACAGAAGTTGACTTATTCCTATAGCATTTAAAACACGCTGATTAACCACTCCAATGTTCTCACTATTGCAAGTTGCTACAGAAAGGATACACAGATAAATTCAGACATAGTTCCTGATTTTGAGGAGCTAGGTTTCCTGAGAGAGACACTTGTAAAAAAGACACAATGGAATATGATATGTACCTAGGGTTATAGTCACTGTGCTGTGAGAGTAGGATGAGGGAGCAATAAACTCTGGCTTAGGTAGTAAGAAGATATTTACAGGGTTAGTGATATTTGGGAAAGTGAATTTAATGATATTTGTATTAAAGGCATAGATGTTCACCAAGCAGTGCAAAGATCTCAAATTATTTTGTCAGGAAAAGATAAAAGTCTGGAGTTGGACAAAGGAAATATAGAGTCAGAGACAATACCTGGGAAAGGAGAAAATTGTAAATAATATTCTCAGAGAATTATTCTGGTCATAAAGTATGGACATGGGTGATTAAAAATGAAGATCTTGAGAATGAAATAAGAACTTTGTAAATAAATTATGTTTTAGAGGGAATATGTCAATATAAGATAGAAAAATATATTTGAAGACTCTCAGAGAGGAGACCAACACAGACAATGAAATTAAAAAAAAGCAAAGTATAAGAAAATTAGGGAATTTGGCGGTTCAGTACAAAAAAAAAGGTAATCCTCATCCCCCCAACACATGAACAAAGAAAGACGAGATGGGAGGTGTGAGAGGAGAGAGAGAGAGAGAGAAGAGAGAGATTGAGAATTAAGAGAGACAATGGAAAGGAGAAAGGGAAGAAATCATCAATGATATAAATAAGGGAAATTTCTCCAAACTGAACAATATTTTTTTCCATATGAATGGGCCTGCCAAGTGACTAAAACAGAGAAATTAAAAACCAGCCAACAAACAAAACCTGCCCACATCACGGTACCAGACTGTGAAATATTCAAATACCGATGACAAAGAATAGATCCTAAAGATCTGGTGAAGAAAAACAAAAAAAAGAGATCAGAAACCAGGGGTCAGGAACTGAGCAGCCTCAGATTTCTCAGAAGCAACAGTCAGTGCTAGAAAACACCACAGAGATGACTTCAAAAATCTGAAAGAATCCAACGGATGTTGATGGTTGAACAAGTTTCCCTGAAGAAAACCAACTACATGGAAGAAATTCAAAGGTAAAGTAAACGGAAAAAATCATGAAAACATTAAAATCCGAATATAAAGATGGAAAGTGCACACAGTGTCCCAGGAAGACTTCATACAGTAAATCAGCACTAAGATTAGGCAAAATGAGTTTCTGAATTTCGAAGATCAAGAAAGAATCATGAAATTATCCAGGAAGAAAACACAAATTAGGGCTTGAAAGAAGAAAAATTTAGCTTGGCTCCAACATTCCACAGCAACAATCAATGATAGAATCCAGTGAAACAAAGTCTATAAAATTCTTTAGGATCAAAAATGTTACTCCTAAATTTTATACCTCCTGCGTGCTGTCCTTTGAGTATAAAGACAACGGTAGACATTCTCAAGTATCAGATCAGAGGGAAACAGCACCATAAAGAATATCTGATAAGACCCACTTTACAAAGAAATCAAGCTAATTAGAGATGAATCCAAATAAGGAATTCAGGAATGGTGAAGCCCTAAACAGGATTCTAGACTCTGACTCAATTTAAATATAAGTCTAAGGCAGTACCAGTCAGCTCAATATGGTGAAATTAGTTATACAAATAGAAAAAACATCAAGAGATGGAGAGAGACAATGTTGGAGGAAGTGTGGATATGACAATTCATTATCTTTAATAGCAAGAAGATAAATAAGGTAAGTTAAAACGTTCTGAAGTTTTTATAATCTTTGTCTTAAGTTCGACATGAAGACATTTAAATGTAAAATATATTATGAAAAAGAAAATTTAAGTATAAGTTTAAAAAGTTAAGAATTCGGTACATGTGTGTGGTGATGGGTTGTAATTAGTATTTGGGTGGTGAATATGATGTAATCTATGCAGAAATAGAAGTATAATGATGTACACCTGAAATTTTTACAATGTTATAAACCAATGTTACTGCAATAAACAAAAAATTAAAAAAAAAAAAATTAAAAAAAAATTTTCAACTCTTTAAAACCCCTTTTTCATCAATAAGTTCAACTAGATTAAACATAATCCTTTTTTAAAAACAAAAGGAAAATCTATATTACGATTTATGTTTTCAAATTTTTATGTTATCCTAAATTTTTTTAAGTTTTTTCTAATCTAAAAAATCAGTATTTATTTTGGCCTTCTTCCTATCTACTTCCTTCCTTCCTTACTTCTTTCCTTCCTTTCTAACTTTTATATGTGTAGAGAAATGACTAGAAAAATATTCACCAAAATGTAACTATGGTTATATCTGAAAGCGTGTTTGGGAATTTTTAAAAATTTAATTTTTTTCATGTAGATTATAGATTCACAGTTTAATTCAAAACAGTATGCCAAGCTCCTACCTATGTCACCATCCCCCACCAGCTCCCATAGGTAAGTACATAGTGTTTCATTGAACGGGAGTACCTTAGTTTATGTATCCAGAAGCCTGTAAATGGACATTTGGGTTGTTTCCAATAATTTACTATTTCAAAGAAAGATGTAATAAATAATTTGTACATGTGACCTTTTGTAACTGTATAGATATTTCTGGACGGTAAATTCAGAGATGTGAGGGTTCTAGGTAAAAGTGGAAACGCATCAGTAAATTTGATAACTATTGCCACATTGCCCACCCATAGGGTTGTTTATTTTGTACTGGTAAAATCACAAAAGTCCTTGTTTCCCCCACAGCCCTGACAACACAGTGTGGACACGCTTTTGTATACGTACCATTAAGACCATTATCTCAATGTAGATTTGGTTTGCATCCTCTTATGCGAGTGAGGTTGAGTTGAGCATCTCTCCAGGTATTTAAGGCCTGTTGTAGTTCTTGTTCTTTGGACTCTATATTCTCCTTTGACCAATTTTCAATTGGATTTGGGATGATTTTTTATTTTTTGGTTGGTGCTTTTCTCTATTGCTTGCTTTTATATAATAAGAATCTATCAGTTTTACAAAACATACTTACTCTAAAAATCATGAAGACCGCAGATGAAGAGTTTGCCCTGAGGGTGTGTGCGTAAACCTCTTCTGAGAAAGGACAGGAAAAATGAGCATGGTAAGGTAGGAATATATTTCAAAATGGATAGGAAGAAATTCAGGCAAGTGGCTTCTGTTTATTTATTTTTTATTTTAGTGAAAGAGTCAACGGCACTTGATGAAAGAAGTAGCCGTGGAGATGGCTCAAGTTTGGACAAGCATGAAGGAAGATAGTAAAGGAGATCAATTTAGAACAGGAAAATCATCCATTCACCACATCGAAGTCCTGAATCAGGTTTGGAATGAGCAACAGGTAAAGTATGTCTTCTAAAATAATAGTAGCTCCAAGCAGAGAAGCCGCAGGAGAGTAAGTGGGAACAGATATGGAGAATCTAACACAGGCTTAATAGTCAATGGCCCGAGCACCGGTGGGTCAGGGTGGCGGAAGGACCTGATGATGTTGTACAGGCATTTGAAGCCAGGGCACAGAGAGCAGAGAAGTTTCCAGATGGGAAGAAGGACAGAGTTCTCCAAGAAGTAGCTAGAAATTCCAGACCAGACTCAGTTTTTATTTCTTTTGTTTTTATTTTCCTTTGTGAAAATTAATATCAGAACATGTCTTGTGCTTGTAATCTTTTCAGCTGCTTTGTAAAGTCACAAAACACAAATCGCAGAAAACATTCCTGGAGAGATATCTTACCCGTAAATCTCCATAGAATTATGTTAAATAACAAATAGCCTACAAAGTGTGTCATCTTGCAATGCCAAATAAGATTAATCTCTTCCTTTAACATTGTATAAATATAGGGTTGATCTTATTTCTGAAATTCATATGCTCTCTGAATGACTACAGGGCGTTGAATTAAAACATACAATAAAAATCTGTACAGAGAAACTTAGTGAGTTTTCTTTCTTTTTTATTTGGTGAAGAAGACTGGCCTTGAGCTAACATCTGTTGCCAATCTTCCTCTTTTTGCTAAGGAAGATTGGCTCTGAGCTAACGTCTGTGCCCATCTTCCTCTATTTTCCATGTGGGATGTTGCCACAGCATGGCTTGATGAGCAATGCATTGGTCTGCGCCGGGGATTTGAACCTGCAAAGCCCGAGCCACTGAAGCAGACTGCATGAACTTAACCACTACGCCACCAGGCCAGCCCCAGTGAATTTTCGTAATTTGACTAACTTGTCATTGATTTGACTGATTTTGACCTTTTTTAACTTCCTGCATTTAAATTGTGAACAAACATTTTGCTACCCCTTGAAAGAACAAACAAAGTTTATTTCCCACTGACTCTCATCAAAGAGAAATTTGACTTCCACGATTTAATGCTACTTTAAACAAAGACAAAACTGCCAAAGTGTGTTTTATTTACAAAATAACTTGTTTCATTTAAGTCATTTTGTAAAACTAAAACTGACTGTGAGCCCAGATGAGAAACATTAAACTATCTTAGAGGAAAACCTGCACACTTGCACACACAATGGAAAATCCAGACTAAAGTTTATATCAGACTGTGTTTACATCACTAACATGTATTTTCTCCGTAATTCACCAGACTCTAGCTATTGAAAACAAATGCTTTCTGTATGTTGAACTAAGTATAATCCTTTATGATGTACTTGTGTCCTTCAGAGGGATGCAGAGTTATTTCGGATTACCAGGTGTTCCAAGATGTATGAGGCTCAAAGTCAAGATACAGCTTCTAGGACAAAGATCCAATGGGTTATTAGACTTATAACCAAACCAGAGTGCCTCCCCATGGGCAAAGAATAGTGCAGAGGGAAAAAAGCATATTTTTAAAAGATGATGTCAAAATAATCATTGGTAAAATGTTCCGCAGAGTGTTACCTTAAACAGCTAACTACTCTTTGCTATTGTCTGTGAAGATCCACCACAATGTTTGAGAAATGACGGGAGATTTATTGGCCAAGTTAATTCAAAGTAACTCAAAGCAGATGCTAGATGGCCAATGAGTATGTTCATTTTTTATTTCCACTAATTATGACAAAAATATCCAAACTTTTAGTATTAAATCTTCTACATATTCTTTGTTTTCCATCCCTGTCTTTAGGTTCAGTTGTCAATGCAATAAAAGCAAATAATTAAATATAAATGGAAACTCCTTTATAAAGGAATTTACTACATGTCAATTTCTTATAAATATAATAATCCATTTCTCCCCTTTCTGTTTTATGACTTATAACATATAACAAAAGCCATGAAATGTAATTGATTAGGGATGATGTTGTCTGAGTTAATGAAAAATCTGAATTATTGATTACCAGTAAAATTCTCAGTGCTCAGTTACCTAAGTACACCATGAGGAAACCCCTATGGTGAGCCTGTGTTAACCAGAGGGGGACAGATTCTGTGAGTGACCCAATTCTATCCAACTATTCAGCCCATGAATTAATAGTGGGCACATTGTTTCCTTCCTAATGCCGCATCTTCCCACTTCACAGAGTTTGCATGAAAAGCCACATAAGGTTACATAATCCATAAAAATTCAAGACAATATTTTTATTCTTTGACTGGTCATCAGCCTCCATGAATCTGATTTGCCTGCTATACAAGAGAGATATTGTTGAATCTAACAAGTTCTCCTTTTCTGGAAAATTAAATATAAGTGTACCAGAGGTCCCAATTTAATATGGTAAACAGGTGTATATGAATCGAGAAGGCACTGGTTTTTCTGGAGGGAAATACATGTATTCTTTTACAGACGAAGCCCACTTCCAGTTCCCTGGCATTTTAAGTTTGGGGACAGCTAGGTCAGAAGAACCAAGCTCCCTTGGCCTCACCCACCAGAGACAGTGAATGAGTCATACTCTCCATAAATGTGGTTTGCTTTTTATGGTGCCCTGTTAACTCGTTTCAAATACTGATCGCTGGGTCTTCTGACAAACACACCGAAATGTGATCCAAACAGTAAGAACTTGTTCTGATTACCAAATTGAGGGACAATGGAACAATGACATTTCTGATTTATTGTTGTGCTTGATTTCCTGGCACTCATTTGAATGATGAGGTGATCTTTGTTTATACGCATCATGAGAACAATATTTTCCTCTGGATGTTTAAGAGTGTTTATTTTTGTATAATAACTTCAATGGTGTGAGTTCAGCTAAGCTTGCTGTGTTGTGTAGCCTTGTTGAAAGCATGTATTACCCATGGTTTTGTTTTTGTTTTGATCATGGATGGAATAAAGAAAGGACAGAAAATATATTCAGATTGTTTTCTCCACTAATTTTTTAAAACACACACACAAAGTTGATACTCAGGAAGGCAGAAGAGCAGAGGGTTATAAACACAGCCTCTGGTGCCAGTAAGAGCTGGTTCACATCCTGGCTCTGTCACTCACTAGATGTGTTATAAGAGGCCAAGAACCAAACTTTTCCCAGTCTCAGTTCCTCATCTATAAAATGGAGATACTAGAACATCTGCTGCATAGAATTTGTCTTGAGAAAAAAATGAGGTAAAACAATAAAATATCTGGCATGTATGATGTCTTGTTAAATGTTAGTTATAGTAATGATTATTAGTTTTATTTGTAAGTAATGATATAGGATGCATACTCTTTGGATGGGTTAGTACTGAACCAAGAAAATGTATTAACCAGGAAAATGTAAAGAGAAATAAAGAAGTTTACAAAAGAATGATTACAGAAAATGGACCCTTAGCAGAATAAATCTTTTTACCTGCAATAGGAAATAAAAAGCCCAGTTTTGAATGTGTCTCTTTGAAGAACCTACAGATTGTTCCAGCTGTAAAATTTGTATTAGAGAATGAAAGCACAGCCTTTTCTACTTGTTTTAACAGATATTCTTTCCCTTTGAAGTTGTGCATTTGAAGGTCTTCATATCAAGAAACATGTTGCAATTAGCCAAGGGCAATCACCACCCACTTATTTGGTCTAATATAGTGCTATGAGAAAATTTTATAACAAATCTCTGGTGCAAATTAAAAATTAAGATCAGTTCCAGTTAGTTATAAGAAATAATAATCTTTATACTCAATGTTATAGGAGGAAACGAGCAAAAATGGATATGAAAATCCCACTGCACAAGTATCGGAGTTCTGAGTAGCTTACACTTTTAAAATGATCATTGCAGACATTCAGCTAATCATTTCACACAGTTTTACCATTGCAAGGAAATACTAAAATGTATTTCTCTTTTCTGCAAATATTTACTTGTCACTATACAAAAAAGTAATAGCTCAGGAGCTGAATTTTAAGACTACTCCATGTATATTTTATTCCCAATAAAGTCTGACACCAATAAGCTTTAATAAAATAAGCGAGCTTTAAAAGAACCTTAAGATAGTCTCTTTCTGCCCAGTAAATATACAATGGGACCAGAGCTTTAACCCTAAAATGGACCAGGCTTTAAGTTGGAACTTTTGGCTTGATTTTCTAACTCAGTCTTGGAATTACTAACGGCAGTGCCAAACTTTAGAAAATGAATTGTTTATGTCTCATGACAGATTCCCTAGGAATGCAACCCACGGTCATAGATGTGGGTCTGTAATTCACTTTATTTTCTTTTTTAAGGTAAAAATCGTAGATATATAATTCCATGTTCCAGTGCAAGGGCCCCACCTTCTGACTGATTTACATTCTCATGGAATAATAACCCTTCTGACCCGCTACACTCTCTCTCCTTTTTCCACAACTTCTTGTCTGCAGAAGAAAAATGCTTACAGGTTGCTTCTTAAACTAATAGCAATAGCCATGTCTCTATTTTCTAAGTATTTATTTTGTATCTTCTTGAAAGGATAGACTCAAGTGGAAAATACACATTTAAAACATACCACATCCACAAGTGGAAGATGTCACTTGCAGCTGAAACCTCTAAATAAAAACTTTACTTGTAGGGGCCAGCCCGGTGGCATAGCAGTTAAGTTCATGCATTCCCCTTTGGCCTCCCAGGGTTCGGATCCTGGGCACAGACCTACTCACTGCTCATCAAGCCATGCTAAGCCGGCGTCCCACATAGAAGAGCTACAACTCTACAACTATGACACGCAACTATGTGCCGGGGCTTTGGGGAGAAAAAAGAAAAAGAGGAAGATTGGCAACAGATGTTAGCACAGGGCCAATCTTCCTCAAAAAAAAAAAAAAGCAGGCATTACAAATTCTTTATTAAAAAAACTTTACTTGTAAATTATTTAAAATTTAGAACTTTTTGCTGTTTGTATTTTGAAGCAGCTCACAGATAAAAAAGACCTATGACACTAGTCTACTCAACATGAGAACTATACATTTTAACTACATTGTCTAATGAATGGCAACTGATCAAGTTTCAGCTGGAAAAACTGAGGCACAAAAGTTGGAGTGACTAATGAGAGAAGTGAAAGCCAGCTTCCTTTCTTTCTGGTGCCCATAATTAATGATTCCCAATCCCCCTTTTCTCATTAATAAGTAAAGAAATAGTGAGTAAACAACATACTTAGAAACTGTTGCTTCATTCTAAAATTCACTGCTTTTCATACGTTCATGACAAGGCACCATACAATAAGGCAAGGATTAATTGCTAATTTTGTATGTATGATAATAAAAGAATCAGGAGGATGAACACAAGATAAATGCGAGTTGAATGGAAAGCAATTGATGATGTACAGTTAAGACATTTAAAAACAGTCAGGAGAGTAAGGATGTAGAAAACCAAACCAACCTAAAGGTAGTGTGAGACTAATGTAATAAGCTGATGCAGAATTCAATAAAAGGAGTTGTGTCTGTTACCATCATTTTTCTTGAATTTTTCCTAGATCCTAAACAATTATTAGACTATGGATCTTTAAAAAAAGTTAAGACCTGTAAAATTGTCCTACAAATGTTAATTGCATAAGCCTATATTTTAATATGTGCTTACATAATTCATTGATGAACATGTAACATACTTAATATATTATGTACAAGAAAAGATAATGATTGAATTTCATTATGATTATCGATATCAATTCTTGGTAAAAGCATCTAAGCATTTGAGAAATTCAAAGTAAATGCATTTCAATGAAAGTTAAGGATGAACTTTAACATGGAAAATGTGCCTGTGTAATATTATATGTCTCATATCAATGTTTTATTCCATAAAAATAGCTATTTTAGGTTTTATACGTAAATATTTAGCACAAATACATTTGCATGATTCCATTTTTATACTATGGATTTAAAATATATTGCATTTGTTTAAAGACCTTTATTTAAGTTCAGTTGTAACAAACATAATTTGGGGTCAAAAGTATCAAGCAATGAATTTCACATATTATACAGAGAATAAACCATGTTGCAAAATTGTAAACACCACGTGAAGATGACAAGATAGGCTTGCTTGAAAATTTTAAATGAGATTAAATAAGCCTGAAAAGATGTTGGAATAAATGCTAACATATGGAATATAAGTTTTCCAAATGTTAATTTAGTTCACTTTCCTGTAGTAACTATACACACACATACTACATTTATGTCTATTTCTAGGAGTAAAATAGTAAACTATAAGATACATATGAATAGAACAAGGAGGACATCTTGAGGTCATTGTAGAAATGTCGTGTTATTCTTAGAACCCACACACAATTTATGATTTAAAAAATAGATCCTTTAAGCTAAGTTAACACTTCCAGTATAAAATGTTGTATTTTTTCTTCAAAAAGACAAAAAGGCAAAGTTTCTCAAGAGCTTCTACATTCACTTGAAAGAATTCTCTGTCTCTCTGTCTGTCTGTCTGTCTCTCTCTCGCACACACACACACACACGCAAAGACTACAAAGAAGTTCTATTTTGCTGAAAGATGGGTAAAATTGTAAAAGAAGCATAAGACTGTACAAAATGTTTTAGCAAAACTGTCTTAAATATTTTTCTACAGAAGTAAAAAAAAAAAACCTTCCCACAAATATTGTTCCAATGCACTTCATTAATCCACTGTATATCTATTTTGCTCTCCTACTTCTAGAAAAAATAGAAATAACGTTTAATATGAGGTTCTGAGTTGTCCCACTTATGTCTTTTCCTATGCACTTTGAGTTAAAGCTGGACTTGCTGGACCATTGGCAGAGTGCTCTGGCTCCTCAGGATCACTTGTGGGTTTGGAACCTTCTTCCTCTTTGTTTCCTTCCTGGACCTTATCTAGGGCATCAGGTGAACTAACACAATTAGCATCCTGTTTTGTTTTGTCCACTTCATTATCAAATTCAATTTTATCTTCTTGATTGTTGTTTTTCTTTACTTGTCCATTCTGGGCAGGATAGGTGCTAGCAATGATGTCATATAGGAATTGGTATTGCTCCTGGTAAAGAAAGAAGCAAGAAATTATATAAAGGAAGTTTATGTGATTATTTTTATATCAGATGAAAATTAGCAAGAACGAATCATTTACTTGTGGAAGTCTTGAGTAAGAGAAAACTATTCTTATGTGTTTTCATAAAAAAAACACTTTAAACGGTTTAGTCTCCTTCCAGTTCTAAAGGATTGACTGCAGGGTACTCTTCAAAATTTACCCTGTAGCCACACCAAACCAGTCTTCATCCACCTCCCAGGCCATGTGGTGTCTCACTGCCAGGTCCTTGCCCACGATGCCCTTTCTTGTGCTTATTCTCTTGGCCAATCATCTAAGTGTCTACACATCTACGCATCATCTAAGGATCAGAGCCGGGGTCACCTGCTTCAGGAAGCCTATCCTGATCCCCAAAGGTTCAATTAAGTGCCCTCCTTCATGTTCTTATCATTTCTCTTTCATTTCACTTACCACATTCTTTAATAAATATCTGCCTTTTCCTCACACTAAACAGTGAGTCTCTTCATGACAAGAGCATACAGTAGGCACTCAACACATTTTTAAAACTGATACATGCAAGCTCAATGGCATACACAATTAAAAGCTGCAGGTATCTGAGTGAGTAGTTACGTTTATATCGAGACTAGTCACTAATTCCCAGACAATTTCTATGGTTACTACCACTCATAGAGGATACATGTTTGATTGACTGCATAAATGCCACTTACTACCCTGTCTGTAGCCACACGTCTTTGCAATGTAACTTTGCAGGCCCTTCGAACGAGACGTGGAGTCTATTTCCCCACCCCTTGCATCTGGCTGGCCTTACGACTTGGTTAGGTAAGAAAATGCAGAGGAAGACATGCTGTGCCAGTTGCAAGCCTGGGCCTCACGAGGTCCTGCACACTGCTGCTCAGCCGCGTGGAACGCTGCTGCCTTCACGTGATCACGCTTGGGCTGCTGCTCTGGACGGAGGGAGATGTGTGATCCACTCGCCCCCGCTGTCACAGCTAAATGCCAGCCGACCGCCAGCCTGTGGGCAGTCGAGGTCATTTTGGACCAGCCAAACCGAAGCAGACACCCCAGTGACACCAGACGTATGAGTGAGCCTGGTCCGGATTGGCTAAGCCTGACGTGATCGGAACAACTATTCAGCTGATCAAATAGACTACTGAACTATAATAAATGTCGTTTTGTGCAGTCACTACATTTCGGGGTGTTTTGTTACACAGCAGCACAAATTGGTACGAGATTAAAGGTGGGAGAAATTAGGGAATTCATCAGCATTTAAAGAAACCTTCATGAACTGCCACACTAAGTGCTGGCAAGCTCTAAGTGGGTCTCTCATTTATATTGATAATAGTTCAAGGTGAATTATCACGTGAAAACGGAAGATAAAAAAGAAACATAGAAAAGTGAACTGAAGAGAAAATAAGGAAAGGAGAGGAGAGGAGAGGGGGAAGAACGAGAGAGGAGAAGAAATTACCAAAATAAAAATGCAAAATGTGTTAAAAGCGATGGTGAGGGATACTTACAAAGGTGGGAATCATTCCTGGCCTAGCTTTGCGTAGAGATTTCACTACTTGAAAAACATCTATCACTTCTTCTGTTTCTGCGCTTTCCAAGAGATTTAACAAGGCACAAAATATTCCTGTTTGCTGAGATCCATCTCTATAAAAGAAAGAAAAGATAAAAAAAAAATCATTCTACATTGTATGGAGAAAGGGATATCAGAATAAAAATGGAAAGAGACATATTCTTCACTTCATGTTTGTCGTAACTATTTATTCCAATCTCTTAAGAGCAAAATAGTTCTGCCAAGTGCATTTTTTTGGACAAAACTTTTTCAATTTGGGAATAAAACAATCCTATAGTTTAAAAAATATTTGTCTTAGGCTTTCAAAAGGTACTGTCTTCTGTTTAGTACTTTACAGATTATAATACATTTTTATTTACATTTGAAGTTATTAAGACATAGATCATAATGCCAGTTTGATGGATGAGGGTGTCGAGATTTAGGGAAGATAAAGGCATGACTAGAAAAACTGATGAAACCAAAAATACCACACTTGATATTCTGTAAATTACTAGATATCATGCTTTTCTCCTTTTCTGCCTCTCTACTGCTTTTTACAAATGTTTACTCTTCTGCAGCCCCAGAAAAATGATGCCTGGTGGAATTATTCATTAAAAAGAGAGCAACCAAATGATTTATCACACTGTGAGAGGTATGTTACATTTTAATAAAGATTCAATGTAAAGAATACGTTATTAGCAAGACTTTATTTATTGTACATAACTAAGGAACACATAGTAGGCATTCAACTATATCCTAAGAAACACATACAGTTTTAAAGCCTAAACTTCCCTTCTTCAGTTTTCTTTCCACACAAATTTCACCTTTGAAAACTCAAATAAATGCTGAAAAGTATATGTCTCTAAAAAATTGATTCTAGTATATGCAATTCTAACAGTAATGATGAGGCTTTCTCAAAAATTCTAAAAGCATTTCACTAGATTTACATTTTTGTCTTTACTTCTCTTTACACTTTTTTATTTCTTATTTACTTTATATTTTTTACATAAACATTTTATATTATGCATCCTTCTTTCAATAGCTCTTATTTAAGTTGGATATGTAGGCATCTATCATAGATGAAAGTTAAGGGTCTGCATAACAGAAATTAAAGCATTATTATGTATATCATTAAAATCTTTGCCTTTTGGGTCAGTATAGAAAGTCAAATGATGGGTTTCAAATCAAAGTTGCTAAGCATTGAAATTTGAGTTAATATATAACTTAAGATGTGTTTACTGAAGGCAAAGCATTCAGTTTCCTGGATTCTCTTAAGGTCTAATAGAGCGGATCAGTGCATATAAGCATAAATGAGTGTAATGTCCATCCATCTATCTGTTCATGCATCCTTCTGTTCATTCACTAATTTACTCCGGACATACGACATTCCAGGTTCAATGTTAGGCTCTGGGGTGTCAAACATGACATGACAGTAGTATTAAGGAATTCACTGCCTAAACTATCACACTGCAATCATTTTATTCTATTTCTATAAGAGGTACATGGTGGAAGCCTAACTCAGAGTGACTCCCTATGAGGCTTTCATTGCAGCGATGCATTTTATATATCAGGATAAACAGAATTTAACAGGAAGTGTGAACCAAGAAGTCAAGTATTATGATGATTTCTAGAGCATATTTTATCAAATCTCACCCACCTGCAGTGAACCAGGAGAGATGCACTCTTGTGATGCTTGTTCCCTTCAGGGGCACTCCTCTTGGGAAGTTTTTGTTTGAGAACCTGAATCATAGAGATCAACTCCTCGGGTTCTGCAGGAAGCTCTTCCACATTCCAGTTGGTGTATTGATATTGGCACACAGTTCGAGGATCTTTCCTCTAAAACCAGAAGTGAAGGGGACGTTAACTCAAATGAACTTCAGCCCACTGAATTATTTGATAGTCACATTTTCTTCACAAGTACTGATTTAAGTCGTTTTAAAATTTTAATCTGAAAACATTATTTAGATAGCTGCTTTGCTTTCATAGAGTAATTTATATTAGTTTTTCTATCAGATCAATTACCTCAAAGGTACATACTTCTGAAATTATTTACATACCTTGGAATGCCTCAATTCAAATACACGGAGGGTGTAAGCTGGAGATATGTTGGTTTCTTTCATATCAACTTCTATGTCTCCATATGTTTGCTTCCCTTCTCCCCAGTACTGAGCACAGGCTTCCTAGATAAGAAAGAACACGGTTCAACAACTTCTATAAGGGTTCTGTTTGGTTTGTAAAGTATTCTCAGCACCCGTCTCTGTCTGTCTATCTGTCTCTCTCTTCTTCCCTCTGTTCTATTAAATTGAAATTACGAATTGTGTTCTAAAATTGAAACCTACCCATAAAACTCTCAAGTCTATTTTATGTATGTTGGACATCCATTCAACCAATACATGGCGTTTCCTTGGTGCAAATCAAGGGAACTTAGGAATAACTGAGGTGGCCAGGACACTGCAGGAGCAGCCCTGTCATCACTAGTGTAGGTCTTTGAGACTTGCTCCTCCCTTCCACACCCTTATCATCACCTCCTCAAAAGTTACAGATTGAGCTGATGTCTGTCACGACACCTGCAGTAACTTAGGTCTCACTGTCCCTCCAGTGGTTCCTGAGGAAGGAGACTGCATCTTCGGAGCTTTGTCTCTGTATCTTGATGACCAGCACCATGAGCACCTCTACATAAGCTAACTGAAAAGTCTAAGCAAAGGGTCAGGTTGAAGAGTTGGTGAATCACAAAAGTGTGTCCTCCCTCTGCAAATAGTTCCCACCAACTACAGTCCCACAGTTGCTGACAACAATGGGCATTTCTGCCTGCACTCTCGTTCCATTTCCTGGCTTTCACAATTTACATGAAGAAAAAGATGGCCGGAATTCCACGCTGGAAATCTGAACATATATTTATTTTTAAAAAAGAAAAACACATAAAAATAAAAAACAACTTTCTATATGCAGGGGCAGGGAATCAGAGAAAAGAGAGGGAAAGAGAAGGCATAGAATATAATTACATGCTTAGGAGAGTATTCATTTAAATAAGCTTTAACATACATCAGATAATGTATTAGGTGCTAAAACTAAGTAAGATCTACTGCCAGCACAATTTTGAGAATTCAGGATATTAAAGAAAGGATCAAATATATGTCACAGGTATTAAACAGAAGATCCAATTAGATCTTGGGTTCACCTCCAACTACAGAATTTAACGATAATAAATATTCCATGAACATAAAGGAGGAGGATCTTGATAAATTTTTCAGGAGTTTTGTCTTGCTAGAAGAATAGGATCAAGATGGGAAGAGAGGACACATTTAGATATACAGAAGTCAGTAAACTAAGACTCAGTGATGAAAATGCAAATGGTCTGCTAAGATTCAATCAGTAAACCTACTTGTCCAGAGTGGAAAGCATAGAAAACACAAAAATATGAGGAAAATGGAAAGAGAAATGAGGGTCCAATTATTGAAGGTCTTAAATATCAACTGAGGAGTTTGGTTTTTAACTTGAAAATAGAAGGAAAATGTGGCTGTTGTTTTTAGCAGGAGGTGACACTGGGATTGCTGTGCATTAGAGGGCTTGTGAGCAGTGTGCAGGACTGGAGGGGGGCAAAGATGAGAGACCATTAGACGCAGACACAAGATGTTAGAGTCCAACACTTGGATGGAAAACCGTAGAAAGAACAAATGAAATTGTGTGACAAGGCATCAGAAAGACTTGGGTATAGTGATCAAGTAAGTAAACCAAGAATGGAGAATGATATTTTATAACAGAAAGGCTTAAAAAAAATAGATTCTTAAAAGTACAAACCTGGTCTCCACTCCTTAGCTCTGTCAGCATAACAATAACTTTGACTTTTCTTTGGAATATCATCTGCCAAAAGTCACCAACGGTCTCTTTCAGCGGTCCCTGAGCAGCAATCATCACCTCAGGCTTCCAGTAACTCTTTAAAAAAAGAAAAGGTGAGACTCTGTTACTAACAGATGAAAGAGCAGTGGATTCTTAAAATAACCATTTGGAAATATAGTCACTTAATTTGACATCAAAATTCTAAGATTAATATATATTAATAATTATATTAATAAATATTAAGATTCTTGGGTCCAAAAAACAATGTGATATCTGTATGTAAAATACTTAGTTAATGATAATACTTAGCTAATAATGTGAAATCAAGTGTAGAGCATATCATATTACAAGACTAAGTTTTCCCTTCCAAAAATACCTTTTTTTCTCTAAAAAGATTAATGTAGTTGCAAAGAGAAATTGTATAAGCATTTCAAGTTATCTTCATCATGTCTCTATTTTATTGGTGTTTATATATTCTTATGATAGCTCTTAATTAAAGTAATATTTATGAATGTGTGTTTCAGGAAAATTTGGAAAAGAAATCCAACTTAGTGTAAATGCAAAAAGTATTTACTAAAATGACTAAATTTCTTTGTTTGAATTCTCAGTTTATTAAAAAAACTGTGACACAGACTCATCTAATAATTAAGATAATCTGAATGAAAAGTTCTTAACTATACAGATATGCAAATTTGGATTTGCTTACAATTTGGGTATCTGAGTTAATACAAACATTTTCAAATACTTTTATTTGCTCAAATTTTATTTTTAAAATTAACATGATTATAGTCATATTTGTCATAAATTGTAACTAATAGCATTGTCATATATTGTGTCAACTCATTAAGTTTTAATATTTTTAAGTCTTTCAATAAGTTAACATATAGTATTAAAAGTTGAAACTTTGTTGTCAATCAATACATAGTTACTCATCATTCTTTTATAAAGCCACTGAATGAACGGCCGTGATAACACAGATATATTTTTTTAAAGAGTTGGATCCTGGGTTTTGGAAATTTCAGTACCCACCATTATAAAAGATGCATTAATGTATTTGCTGGTTTCCTCTGAGTCACTGTCGTCATCAGAAGATTCATCTGAATCACGCTCACTCTCTTTGCTCACTTCCAGTTCATGTTTAAGTGGCACTCTGTTAAAGTCATCTATGTAAAATAAATTACTAGTAAGTCCCCTTTAAAAAATCAAATCTCTGCTTGATTGTCACATGGAAATTAGAAAGTGATTTAGAAGTGACAGATTGCATTATGTAAATTTATTGACCTACATGGAATGAGCTGCTACATAAAATTCAGTTCTTATCAATTAACAAATTATCAAAAAGAAGTCTAAGAAAAAGAAAGCCCTTAAAGGGTTCCAGGAAGAAACATGGGACATAATTCTATGTTAAACAACAAATAGATACCATAACATTCCGTATGATTGTTCAATCTTTGATACATATGCTTTAGTTTTCCATGGAATTCATCATTCTGCTTGATATAAGTTTAAAAAATACATATATAAGCTAATAAAATACATAGCTTAGGCAAAACCTAATTTTTCAATTATATCCTATTAACATTAAATTAACAATCAGTTAAATAGATATCTCTGATAAATTATTTAAGCAAGAAAATTATTTAGTCCATAATTTCTCACTGTTTCTCAATTTCTTTAATTTCTAATAACCTGGTCAAATGATCTGAGTAGCCACATGGCCATCAATGCCATATTTTAAACTACATTCATAAGGAATCCTTCAGAAATTAACTAGGTCAACCATGCACTGATTCGATTTATTTGGTTGTCTAATTTATTAGCTTGGGTTATATTTTCTCCATGCTAATTTTAGTGTACACAACTGAGTAAAATTATAGTTGTACCAGATGTGGTCCTATCAATATGCCTAAAGAGCAGAATTCAAGTCTTAAAAACCGTGCATATTTTGATCTGTTAAATTTGATGATTCACAGTTTATAGAGTACTTTCCACCTACTTTCAACCTCCCAGATGTAAGGAAGGGATAAAGAGAAGGCAGAAAGGGAGCAAAGAACATAATCTTTGCCATTTGGCAATGATCCTGGAGTAAATAATTGAAATAAACTGAAGATGAGAAAAATCAGTAGAGACAACTTGGCCTTTTTTCTCCCAACTTCAGAAGTTACATCTTTCTGCCAACCCATTTCTGAAATAATTGGTAGAAAGAAAACACTGAATATAGTCTATCCTCCAAAGTCCATTGTGAATTTTGGGGTTCAAAGTATTTGCTTTAACTAAAATTAACTAGCCTATTAACTATTCTCCACTGTTAACGCAATGTTGAAAGTTGCTTTGGGATCATTTGAGTGTATGTGTCTTACATTAAACAAATCCAAAAGAGAGCTTAACTTTATCTGATACAAAAAATAAAATAAACTACATACATGGAATGATGTGAGAATTCCTGTTTTTACTTTTATTTTCTTCTTGATTTCCAATGTGTTGTGTCCTCCAGCTCCTATATGATGGAAGTCTCTGAAAGGAAAAACAAATAGAATGGAAAACTCCTTTAAAAATGTCAATGTTGGCTTAGATTATTATTGCAGCATAAGATGCTTCCTAAAGAAAAGTATTTCATCAAGTTTTGTGAAATTTGTATACATCCCCTACAGGTCACAATTTTTAAGTATGCCTCTGAATTTTTCCTTTTAATTGCTCAGGCATTTAGTGTTTTTGACATGGTGAGTTTGAACTAAATATATACAATTATATAACAGAATATGCTTTCTCCTTAGGAACTGCTGGAGAGTGAAACAGCATGGTTTGTTCTTGTATAAGTTGAAAGCACTGTACAGATGTGAATCATTATCCATATTGCAAAAGCGATGGTAAATTATTTAAAAAATGATCCGAAATAGACTCTCCAGATACAGCACTCACAGAAGACTTGGCTCACTCTTCGAATAGTTGATACTCATTTGCTTACACCTTCCAGACTGCTTTCCCTCTCACTCACAGGAGCTAACCAGTCAGCAAGACCTATCCTTTCTACCCGTGAAGCTCTCGAAGCCTTTTACGTTTCTCTTTCTACTCAGTTCACCGCACTTTCATTTCTCACTTGAAAACATCAGTGGTTTCTCAACTGGCCTCTTCACCTTCAGTCTCATCTGCTCTGATCCTTCTGAAACACAGGACAGAGCGTGTCCCTCTCGGGCTCTTCAGCAGCTTCCCATCATTGTTGGAAGCATCCAACCTCCTGAAAGAGCACAAAAGCCTTCAGGAATATGGCCCTGATGGTCTCTCCAGCCTCATCTCCCACTGGGACGCTCGCACTTCAGCCAAACCAGCTTTCTCAATTCTTGGAAGGGCCAAGCTGTCCTTCAGTTCTTTCCAGACTCACATGTGTGTTTTCTGCCTGGACCACCCTTTCCCCCTTTTGTCTCTTTGCTAACTTCTACCTGCTCTGTAGGTATCAGTTTAAATGTCAATTTCTTTTGGAAGATCTCCCCGCCTGCAGCCCTCCCTTCCCACTTGTCCTCCCATAAATATTTGTCAGTGGATGAATAATCTAAATCGAGACAGCTCATCATGTATAATTCGGTAGGATTTTATGTATATATGTGTGTATACATATATTTTTTAATATGTATTTAATATTTAATAATATTTCTTTCAAACTAAATATGGCACCTTGTTTCAAACCCTCTTTACTGAATGAGTGAAAACCTCATCATTGATTATCAGGCCACTTGAACACCATCATGAGCTGCACGGAGGCAGATGCCTTGGAAAACATCACAACACCTTTTGCTCTTGCAAGAATGGGGTCCCTGCCCTCTAGCCACTACCCAGGATGAGAGGGTGAACTAATGGCTCATCTTCATCTAGAACACAAAGTTTTCACACCTGAAACCCTGCTTGTTTCAGTTGCTATCACAAGTCTAAGCCCCCCAGTGCATCCACATTCCCCAGAATTACTCCTAAATGATTACTTGCATCCAACTCAGTCTCTTAAATCTCACCCATCAATGCCTTCCTCTGCCGTCTGGTGCTCATGGTCTGTCATCAGCAAACTCCCATCCATGCTAATCATCTTTTCCTAACAGTCACTTCACCTTTTTGTTTGGGAGCAGGGGGGCACCAAGTGAAACCTAGATGTCCCTTCAAGGCATCACCAAGAATGTTGTAGCTCTTTTTAAAAAGCTTTCCCCCCTCACACCCTATTTACCTCACAACTTGAAGAAAAGATATGTGCTCTCTTTGCTTCCTGCTTGTACTTGCAAACCATTTCTACACATTTCTCCTTCCAAATACCCAACTACTTTGATTTTCCTGCCATCATACTATATTCCCTGCCCTTCAGTTGGAGGTGTCAGGTACCGATTTCTGGATCACTCCTCCTCATTTAGTTTTCGACTTGGCTAATTGTGTGCTCTTCTCCTTGAAGTCCGTCATCATTCTTGGTTATTTCAACCTTGACAAGGATGATCTATCCAACACACCAGTCTCTTAATTTCTTAGCTTCTTCACTGTCTATGGTCTTTCCCTCCACTCCTCAGCAACCACTTTCTCCATTCTACCTTTGTAGCTTCATTCCAAACATTGCAGTACCTTAAAAATTATGATTTCAACTATCCCTGTTATTGGCAATTACCTCTATTCTTCCTAGTTATTTATTTTAGTATCTTCAATCTAGCAATCTGCAGTTCTATCAAAATCTCCAACGTATCTTCCTTACTACTTTCTCTATGCACTTCATGTCCTTCTGTGGCCAGTTTGCTCTTTATCATTCACCTCTATATCATTCATTTACAAACAATCCACAACTCCTTTGTCTCCTGACTTTCAAATAGTCACTGTTAAAAATCCTACGTGGACTTAACCCAACTATCTGCATACACAGCCCCTATCCCCAGAGAGCTTAATGTTGCTGTAGAAAACAATACAACCAATGCACTGACCTCTCTTTAAATTCATGACCATAAATTTCAAATGACCCAACAGTAATTTCTGACAATCCTGCTGCCTTTGCCTGGGGAGATTGCTTTTCTACTTTGATATCACTATTTCATACCCTTTCTCCTTCCTGAAGCATGAGCTCTTCTTTACCCTACTCACTCCTGTCCCCCCGAACTCTCAACTGATGATCTTGCTTCATATTTTCTTGAGAAAGAAAAGACAACTAGGCAAGAACTACAACTTCTCATCACCAAATCTACCAACCACCCTCCATCTTTACTCTCATTTTCTGTATTCTTTTATGCTTAGATGGAATAATTTCACTGTTTCTATCAGCGTTATGGTACCTACTTGTGCTCTTGGTCACACTCTCTCCTCACCTCCACTTGTAAATCACTTTGACTCTTGTGCCTAGAATTGTACTAGGCATGGAGCAAGTCATACTTGTTTCAGTGAAAGAATTTACTCTTTTTTTAAGTGACTTTACATATGACTGTTTAAATTAAATTTTTTTTTTTAAATTAATGACTAGATAACAGTTCTTTTTTTTTTTCATTTATTTTTTTCCCCCAAAGCCCCAGTAGATAGTTGTATGTTATGGCTGCACATCCTTCTAGTTGCTGTATGTGGGCCGCGGCCTCAGCATGGCCGGAGAAGCGGTGCGTCGGTGAGCACCCGGGATCTGAACCCGGGCCGCCAGCAGCGGAGCGCGCGCACTTAACCGCTAAGCCACGGGGCCGGCCCTAAATTAAATTTATAAGTGTTTCCAAACAGCACATGTGTGTATGTGGTTTTGTAGGGTTAGTGTATTGAATATGGTTGATCTATCAGCTGAAGAGTGAAAAAACAAGAACACATCCCTCTGTTTAAGACTACCCTGGTAACCTGCTGGTTCCTCCACTGCAGTACACGTCTTCTGGGGGATTGGGTTACTTGGTGATTACTGCATACTCCACCTCCATCCCCCCGCCTCGGCCCACTTTGATCCAAAACATTAAATGATTCTGTATGTGATTAAAAGCACATTCCTGGTCTTACGGTGAAACTCTCTAAATTGGTTGGTTTGGTAGTTTACAGAAAGGTTCCGTAAACTGGAAATCATGGGTGAAAGAGAAAGGTTACAAAACATTTTTTTTGACAACTGAGCAATTTGGAGATAGCTATGCCAACTTTCTGAAATCATAGTGAACTACATCCTCGGTTAGCTTTCAGAGTAATTGCCTAATAAATAGGTTAGGACACATGTATTTATCCTTCAGTTTCTGTCTACCAGCTCCAGCCAGTTTAACTTCCTAAGTAGTCATAAACTCCTCTAATTATTTCCTTTACAAACCAAAACCAGATGTCGTTTTTAAAGGTGAGATGCGACATTGCCTTTGGCGAACCAATTTTGTGGCTATATACTATTATTTTGACACTTTATTTTATACCAGCTTAATGAGGAATGGTTAAAAGTGTTGGCTGTAGAATCAGATTTCTAGGTTTAAACAAGTCGCTTACATAATGGTTGTGGGCTTTCAAGAATTTCTCTTAACTCGCTGTGCCTTCGTTTCCTCATCTGTGCTTCACTGGGTATGGTGAAGCCCAAACGCAAGAACTATGTCAAGTGCATAGCACAGCACAGGAAAATAGACAGCACTCAGTGAAAGTTGTCTGTGATTATTATTATTGTTATCACTATTATTACCTGGAATTCAGCCTCCAGTGGAGATGGCTCACTGGGTGGGTCTCTCTTCTTCATGTTAGGTAGATATGAATGTAATTCAGACAAGCTCACTTCTGTTTCTCCAAACTGATTGTATTCCACCAAGGCCTGATGGATCAGGATATACTGTGCCTACAATTTCAAGCAAAAACACAGATAATCAACTGATAACTTACAGACCTACAAATCACATTTAAACAAATTATGTATTCCCTTAATTTTGTCATATTGGGACAATGCATGAAAAAGAAAACTGGCATGTATAACATTTATTTATCATTTTTTTAAATTGAGGTAATATATCATTTAAATATTCTGGAAGTTGGCTCTCACAGTTCTCTAGAATATGAGGAAATTTTATCTCAAGCTATTTTTCCAGAAAAAAAAAATAGCTAGTTAAATAGATTAGGCATCTACTATGTGGTGCACAACTTTTATCTTATTTCTAAAAATTAAAAAATATTATCTGTTACTTCCTTCAGTGACTTTATTGAGTCAGCAGGTCAAATTACTAATAATAAACTATAATAAATTTCACACTATATCTGAGAAAAAAAGCAAGTTAATATTCCACAGAGCACATTTACAAAAAGACTTCTCTAGACCTAAAAACACAATATTCCAAACCCAGATTTAACAACTCCTAATCTTTTATCATATTTGAATCTACTATTTTAAAATACATTTTAATTAATTTATTTTAAATAAATGACATATTTCTGATAAAGTTCAAGCCTTTTTATTCACCACCTCCAGTCCTCTGAGTTTGGCTGTATCTTCCACTCTATTTTATTTCTCCACAGGAAATAATTTCTTTTTTTGTGTGTGATTCACAATTGTTTTTATATTTCTACACTAACATCTATGTATTCATAAACATTGTACATTTCTTAAAAATTACATAAATCGTATCCCATATGTTTCATTTGGTGACTTTGTTCACTCATTGTTTTCATCTGAGCCAGAGAGATAGATACAGACCTAGATTATTCTTTTCAATTGCAGCATCACTCGTGCACTACAAAGAGTCCATATATCCATATTTTGCTTGCCCATTAGCCTGTTGATACACATTTAGGTTGTTTCCAATTTTTTTGCTGTTCTAACAAGGCTGAATGCAATGAACAATCTTGCACATGTTTCTGGTTGTGCACACTGGTGCCTGCTTCTCTTGGGTCTGTATATATACGCGGAATTGCTGAGTCAAGTGCAGATATTTGCAATAATAACCATCACTTACAATTACTGAGCACAGGCATGTGTCAGCGACTGGTCTACATGCTGTACTTGGACGACTGTTTTGTTGTAGCTCTGTAAGTTACATACGATCATTACCTCCATTTTATAGACAACTTAACAGAGGCACAGAAACATTAAAAACTTGTAAAAGGGTGCACAGTATTAAGATTCAGAGTCAAGATTTGAAGCTTGGAAATCTAGTTCCAAAAACCAGGCTCTTAATCACTCTATTATTCTGTCTCCCTAGCTATAATTTTATGAGATGCTGTCAAATCCATCTTCGGTGTTTCTATTTTTTCCCAATCTGATATATTTTAAAATATTTTTCATAGTCATCCTTCCACAGTACTTTTAGCCGCTCTTGCAAAATGCTTCTGACTATGGTTGGTGCTTACCACTTACTTTAGTTGTCAGGAAATTAAAAGAGAACTATTTTCACCCTCTGTTTGAAGTTGAGAAGAGTCTGGATTTCTTTTAAGATCACTACTCCCACCACGAAAAGATTTAAGTCAGACAGCAAAAGCGAGGCTAGTGGCTGCAGGTTAGAGCATACCTCCACTTGAACCATCAGGCATCTCTGTCGCCTTAGCTTGACGACGTAGCCATACACATCCACCTTGTTCTCTGCCTCCAGGCCTTCCAGCATGGCGTCAATGCCGATATAGGTGCCTGTGCGTCCCACACCAGCGCTGACAAAACAAACAGGAAAGGGAAGGCGTGACCAGGCAGGGAAACATATGGAAGGCCAACAGGGTGAAGCAGAGAAGAGAATGTAAGTTTCTCCTCTTGGATTGTTTCCCAAAATAGTAGCTGCAAAGGGGAGGCCGTCCCTAACAGCCCCAGGCGTAAGGTGCTGCTGTCCCTCCTGCCTTTACCTGCAGTGCACCACGATGGGGCCGCTGAAGAAGTTGCTGAACGCGTTCACGCGCCGTCGCAGCTTGAGGAGCAGGTGAGGGTCCTCGGGCACCCCGTGGTCCGGCCAGCTGGTGAACTGGATGTGAGTCACCTCTCTTCCGGTTACTTTTTCTTTTTTCTAGTCAAGAGAGAATATTTCCTTTGAGATGATTTTTTTTTCAAAGCAAACGACCTGACATAAGTAGAAGGGAGGACCACTATGAAAAACCCCTCATGCACGTTTTTCAGCCACAATTACAGTTTCCTTTCCAATTAATAACTAGTCATTGAGATGCCATGCAGGATTGGAGTGCACTAACTAGTAAGCACAAACTTACCAGCAAGTAAGTAAGACATAGTAGGTGTAGCTGAAACTGCTAGGAACTTTCATGCTGCCAAGCCAAAAACAGACAAACAAAAAACCACAAAACAGAACCAAACACACAAAAAAATGGGGGTTGGTGGGTGGGTGTTAAAAGATATAAAGTAAAAGCCATTCGCACAGCTTTTTGAAATACTTCTGCCTGGTAGGCCAGCAAACAGGACTATTTGTCACGTGAAGACAGACTGATTAATTATTTGATTAACACAGTATTTGTTAAGCCCTCTTGTATTAGAAATGTCAACTCAGCCTGCAGAGAGAGAGCTGAGGAAAGTCAGCCCCAGATTACAGCTCATGTTTGTTCCAATTCCAAGTTAACCACCAGAAGATGCATAATTCATAATTCTGTGACCAGGTATGAAGAAGAATCACCCACATTTAGATAACAAAAGAACCAACAAAACTTGGCTGGTTGTAATTTTCTGGTAGGACAGAACTGAATTAATTAAGAACAATGATGAAAGACTAATCAATGCAACCAGATCAGCCTTGACCTCTACTTCTCACCCATATCTATGGTTTGGGGGTCTTCGTGACTTAGTCCATCATATATTTAGCCATGAACCATTGGTGGGATTGTTCCACAGCCCTCCATGGGCATAGTGGCTAGTGATACCATGGGAAACTGGGAAGGCCTTGGGAGAAATCCACAATTGGTATTTTTTTCTTGCAGAAAATGTATCTGGACCACATGGAAACACAATGTGGATTACTAAAAACCCCCCAATAAATGGAATTCAGAGAAAATTTCAACCTATCTATAAAAACTTCCATTTTTAACAGCTTTATTAAGATATTTTTCACATACCATAAAGTTCATTCATTTAAAGTGTAAATTTTTTTTATTATATTCACAGAGTTGTAAAATCATCACCATTATCTAAGGACATTGTCATTACCCCAAAAAAGAAACCCATACTGATTAGCAGTCATTCCTATTCTTGCTCCAACCCCCTAAGTCCCAAGCAATCACTAATAAACTTTCTGTCTTCATAAATTTGCCAATTCTGGACTTTTCATATAAATAGAATCATATAATATGTGTGAAGACTTCCATTTTAACTATTGTTTAAGGCCACACTGACAGTTTTCTTTACTGAACTAAACATTTTATCTCTCCTACATAGTCAGAACTTTATACTCCTTACACTAGTCTCTAATTGTGCCATTTGTATAAATATTCTTTCCATAAGGGTGATAAACCCATTGAGAATAGGGACCATTTTATCATTCATTCATTCAATAATTCAGTCATTTGTTCAAAAGATTTAATGAGCCCCTTTCTTTTTACTTCAAGGGTCACAGCATTGTGAATACTTTTGATGTGACCTGGACAAAAACCTGTGACTTGACCTGACCCTCTTGGCTTGTGTTATTGTTCTAAACCAACCCTTCCTCCTGTAGGTCATTAAAAATAATTTTTCCCAGATATATTTTAATTTCTCACATTTAATATTCCATAATTGTATTTTTATACAAACAGTATGAAAATAAAATTATGTAATAAAACAAACTCACATTTGTAACATTCAGCTTCTGAATGATATAATCTGGACATCTTTTGTGCTCATTGATCTTCACAACAACATCTCCAAAAGCCCGGCTGCCCTCTTCCATTGATGGCCAGTATTCTGCACACTTGTTCTATATTTTAAAAAATCATTAATTATTCCAGTTTTTCATTTAAACAAATTTGTTTATTAAACAGTTTTTTAAAAGAAACAAAACAAAAATTTAAAATTTATTCTTCTGAAATTCTCAAAATATTTGTATATTCTCCTTTGTGATGCTTGAAATGTATTCTATTTCCCAGGAATGTGTCCTGAAGGATTTCCTAACTATCTAGCAGAAGGATGATCTTCCCAGGCTTAGTTGCATGTTAAAAGATGACGTGTTTGGTGGTCAGCAGAAATGCTGTTGTTGCATATGGTTAATTTCAGGCTGCTGGATGGGCAGGCTTTCAAGCTTCCTAAGGTAACATTACATGAATGACCACCTACCTGCCCCAGGTTGGTTTTGTGTCAAGGATTCACAAGTACTTGTGAAATCTGCACATAGAAACGTACAGAACTTATGACAATACCCCAAAGAAATAGGAATCGAATATAACTCCAGCAATTAAGCAGAAGCATTTTAATTTTATTCATACATACATATATTTATATATGTCAAAATTTTATTTTTCTACATGTAAGAAAAATTTAAATCAAGCATTATACTGATTGAAATAGAGAACTGTGCGTTTTAGCCATCAAGCACATATCTGTGGTTTTTCGAAATGCAGTTCAACACTCTCTTTTCCTAACCCCAGGCTCCACCCTATGAAGCCATAAACCTTCACCCTATGAATCGCCGGGGTCCTTACCCTGTTTCCTTCTTCACATCGAGTGACCATGACAATAACCGTGGCTTTCTGTTCCCAGATCATCCGCCAGAAATCATCAACAGTTTCATCCCTGGGACCTAGGAAGTAAACAAATACAAACTGATAAGAAGTATCTTCTTAAAAGTGCTACAAAACAATTTTTCAAAAAGAATATTGGACTATCAGATAAATTACCTTGTGCAGCAATGTATTTCCTGGGTTCTTTGAAACCCTGTTCAAAACACACACAAAGGTATATCATTTACTGAACACTCCATTATTCACTTACATGTAAAACTGTGAGTTAGAGGAAGTTGCTTTAGATCCACCATTCTTGGTTCTAATTTTCCTGGGTATTTTCAGATTATAAGGGAGATTTTATTAACTCATGATCAGGCATTTAATTGTGCCAAATATGTTAGTTAGCATTATAAACAATATTCATGACTTTGTGTCTTTGATATATTCCCAAAACAATTTAAAAAACTAGACTTCACCCTCATCTAGGATGATGCAGTAATTTACAAGAGTAATTCAGTCATTCCTATATTTTATATCCTGCCAACCCCTACAGCACCATCTGCCACAATTTACACCTCCTTACCAGACACATAGCTACTTTGGGGATTTTTACTCAATTTCTTTCAATAAATCACTCTGAGATTACCCCACACTTCTACCTTACAACTAGTGCTGGGATACACTGATGATTCCCCAGACTCTTTTTCTGCCATTCTAGGTAAAAGATACAATAATTTTCATTTCATTAAGTATAACGCCTGCTTTCTCCACTCCTGTTAGAAAGGCAAAGAAGGAGTACAGAGACAGAATATTGTGCTAATTCCTTCCAAAACTATCTCATATTCCTTAAATTCACCTCAGCAATCAGAGAAGCCCGTCAGAGAGGTAACCTTTGCCATTACATGAAACTCAGTCACATGGGCCACAAGAATTCACGATTAATCTCAGTAACTTCTTGAAACTTCTATCTCATGATATAGTATTACCCATACATTCATTCATTCAACAAGTACTGATTGAATGTCTACAATATGTCAAGTACCTATCTAAAAGCTGAAGACACATGCTTTCCAGGAGCTCCCAGCTCCACTGGAGAAACTAACTGGATAGCATAATTACCATATATATTTGAATAGAAAATAGAGATTATTTTTCTTCCAGAGACTATCTAAATCCTTATAAAATCTCCTCTCAATTACTTTACTTTGAAGAACAAATTATTATTTGGAAAAGACACTATACACTAAAGTAAACTTGATCAATGCTAATCGTGAAGACCTACAGAGGTCGCTTGTAGAATCAATTAAAATAGAGGTGGAAATTATGACAGTACTAGTAATTATTTTTGCACTATGACCTCACATTTGTTAGCGTTGGTTGTCATTGTACACAGCCTTTTGAGGATCGTATGAAAAAAGAATAGAGACAGAAATTGCCTTGTAGATATCATGAACACGTCAGGGAAGGAGATATTTGTTGCTTGGGATAGATTTTCCAGGGATGACATTAAGCAAGAATACACGAAGTATTATGTCTCTGACAAAGTTGATGGGAGGCAGGACACTGTACAGGTTACAGTGCTGTCTCTAGAGAGAGAACACTTGAGAAAAAAACCCAGCTCTGCTTCTACTAGCAAAGTAGGGAACACCTCAAAGAGTTGTTGTGAATTTTAATTGAATTAGTATATGTAAGGCACTTAAAATGGTGACTGATAAATAGCAAATGTACTATACAATAAATTGTATTATTATTGTCATAATAGCCATCATAATCATGAATGGCAAGAATTTTGCTTTGGAAAAATCATTAGATGTCTCAAAAAGGAAATTAATTAATGATTAGGACACAGATATTCTCTATCTAAGTAGAAAATATTTTAAAATTATTCTATAACTTTACATAAACTGTGTGTAGTGAATAATGTTCCCCAAAAACTCATGTCTACCCAGAACCTCAGGATGTGACCTTATTTGGAAATGGGGTCTTTGTGGATGTAATTTGTTAAGATGAGATTACACTGAATGAAGATGGGTCCTAAACCCAATGACCAGTGTCTTTATGAGAAAAAGGAGACACAGTAACATAGAGACACTCAGGGAAGAAAGCCCTGTGATGTTGGAGGCACAGATTGGAGTGACACAGCCACAAGCCAAGGAAAGCTAAGAATTGCCAGGAGCCACCAGAAGCTAGAAAGAGGCAAGGAAGAATTTTTCCCTGAGCTTTCAGAGGGAGCGTGGCTCTGCTGACACCTTGATTTCGGACTTCTAGCCTCCAGAGCTGTGAGAGAATAAATTTCCATTGTTCTAAGCCACCCAGTTTGTGGTACTTTATGCCAGCCCTAGGAATCTAATACACTGTGTAAATTAATAAATAAATTATTATAATTTGACCATTTCCCCTACTCCACTAAAAGTTTATATATTCAAGTAGACCAAAACAAAGAAAGAAAGAAAGGAAAACCATCTATTTCAATTGCTTTTTCTTTAAGAAAAATTTGGGAATTACCTTATAAACCAGCATATATGGTAGCATGACATAGACTTTTTCAACTATATGATTGTCAAAAAAAATTTTGGTAGTCACTTTTTTGGCAGTCTGTGTGGAAATAAGCACTTTCATGCATTGCTGGTGGAATGTAAATTGGTGCAACCCCAGTGGAGGACCATTTATAGTCTTTTAAAACTATAAATGCATAATCTTTTTGACCTGGCACTTCTTTTTTTTTTTTTTTTTTGGTAAGATTTTATTTATTTTTTTACCCCCCAAAGCCCCAGTAGATAGTTGTATGTCATAGTTGCACATCCTTCTAGTTGCTGTATGTGGACGCGGCCTCAGCATGGCCGGAGAAGCGGTGCGTTGGTGCGCGCCCGGGATCCGAACCCGGGCTGCCAGCAGCGGAGCGCGCGCACTTAAGCGCTAAGCTACGGGGCCGGCCCTGACCTGGCACTTCTTCTTTTAGGAGTTTACCCTATAAATATACAGAAACCCGCTGTGAAATAATATGAGTCAAGATTATTTATTAAACCATTGTTTGTAATAGCAGAAGATTAGAAACCACATTTAATGTTCATTAACATAGGAACTCATTGAACATCACAATGCAGTTACACCACGAGTTACTTTAAAAATATAAAAGAAAGATGTAGAAATGCTCTGTGTCTGGAGTCAAGAAACTATAGCTGGTGAGCCAAATTTAGCATGGCCTGATTTTGTAAATGAATTTTTTTGAAACACAGTCACATCAGGTATTGTCTGTGGAAGTGTGTCCACTCGATTGCAGAGCTGAATAGTTGAGACAGAGATGATATGCCCAAGATATTGACTATCTGGCTCCTTACAAAAACTTTGCCAACCCCTGCTCTTTATAATGATATTCTATATGTCCAAGATATATATTTTAGGTGAAAAAAGCATGGTACAGAACAGAGTGAATATTATGTTAAAATTTTTGGATAAAAGGGAGGATAATAAATGTTGATGTTTTCTTGCTTATGTATAAAGAAACTCTAGCTGGGTAAATAAGAAACAACATAGAGGTGACCTCTTCTGGTAGGTGGGGGCACTGGGCAAATGGTGAGGTGAGTATGAGGAAGATTTTTTTTGAGTTTATATATATTTTTATACTGCTTAAAAATTTTTTAACTCATGATGTATTATTTATTTATTTAACAATTATATAATAAATTAAATTTTAAAATATTTTGGATAAATTAACCATGTACCAATATTTGGTTTTGGACAAATACAATGAACAGATGATCTAGGTCAACGAAGATCATCCTGGCTGGAATACAATGTTATGTAACTGAAACACAACCATTTGGAGTCAGACAGGCCTGGGTATGAATCCCAACTCAAACTTTTACTAAGTGAACAAGAGCAAAGCAACTGGTTAACCAGAGCCTCCCAAACCTCACCTCTACCGCAAGCATAGTGCACAGGCCAGGGCAAATGCGGGCTCTTAGAAGAAATAGATACATAGATCCTTTAGTCTAATATCCAACACATTATAGACACAAAGTATTTTAGTTCTTAGTATCATTTTGTCTGGAAAAATTCTATATTACACCTACTATATAGGCAAATAATAAATAACTATTCTTGCAAATATTACTGATTTAGTTGTTTATATCAGTGACATTATAGGCTTACTTCAAACTATTTCTGACATATCTAAAATTTTTCCATGACAAAGAAGGAACTAAATGTAATGCATAGATACAATAAAAATGAAAATGACCAGTGACAAAATGACGAAGACATAAAATAATCTGGCAGTTATGCATTTTTACTCACATCAATATAGCTGGCATTGATATAATTTGACCCTGCATCTCCATTTATATCAGAGAGTTCAACACGGTTGTAATCATCTATTCAAAGAAAATAAACATAAATAAATGAAATAATGAATAATCAAGTAGCCTAAATATACATAAATCCAATTCTCAATGAGTACTTACAAGGAAGGATGTCAACATAACGGTTTTTATTTTGGTTAAAGGGTTTTCGAGCATCCTTGATAGAAAACTTGCTGAACACCCGTGGAATGCTCTGAAAGACACAAAGATCCTTTGGGTCACAGCAGATTCAAGAAAAATAATTTTTCCCTTGCCACTTATCATTTTGAGCAAATGAGACATCCTCTAATGTATTTCCTTTATACTGATGAACAAGTTGCATATGGTAATTGAAATTAATGTTATTAGAAATTATGCAAAAAACACTTTAAAAAATGATTGGTGGACTACTTTCAGAATAAATCCCAAGAGTGACAGCAAATTTAGAATTAATTGTTCTGCCACTTTAAAATTCATTTAAAAATACATACTTGGATGATTACCTAGAGTACAAGTACAAAATCTGCCAAATATGTTTGGGGACACCACTTCGTAACTGGTAATAATATAGTGAGACGTTATTTTGAAATGTTTACTGGTTCCAAGACTATGAGTCTCTCTGGTCTGTAAATATCTGCTAACAGTGTCTGCTCTGACTATGTTGCAGTATTTTATGTGGGATAAATTATAAAGGCAAATGGTAATACAATACATTTAAAACGGAATTATCTTGATCATTGAGAAAAATTTCTCATCATCTATCAAGAAGAACACACACCTGAAATTCAGCCAGAAAAAGTCTTCCTTCGTCAGCAATCTTTTTCTTGTAAGTGTCCAACAAAATATCTGCATGGATTGGCTCCACGTTCATCAGCTGTTTCTCATCATCTTGAAACATATTAAAGATTCAGGACTGATGTTATGTCTAGCTTTCAAATCTTCATATAAATTTTATTTAACTTATATCTCGGCTTCAAATCTTAGCTTCTCTCCTTCTCCACGCATTTCACCTGGAAACTCTTGCTCACATATAAAGATTCCCCTATAAACCCATGACTTCTAAATCCTGTGCTCCAGCCCTTCTTCTGGACTTTATCTTAATCTTTCAGACTTACTCTCAGGTTTTCTATAAAGTTATCCCATAGGTTCCTCAAAGTCAACATGTTCAGAGTGAAAATCATTTTTCCTTTATTCTAGCATTTCAAATCTCAGGAACACGACCACCATTCACAAAGTAATTTGATATTGAAACTTCCAAGTCCTCCAAGATGTCTCCCTCTACCTATAGCCAATAGGGTATCAGGTCCGTTCCATCCCTCCTGCCAGCGGTCAGTTTCAGGTGCTCCTACTTACCCATGTAACTACATCTTCCTAACTCCTCTCCCTGTCTCCAGTCTTTCCCCAAACTAATTTATCTCTTAAACTGCTACAAATTAATCTTCTGAGATACTAACATGAGCAGGCAACTCTACTTGTTTAGAAAAAAAAAAAAAACCAACACTATTGTTAGTGTTCCGTTGCCTAAAGGCTAAAGTTTAAATGCTTTATGTGATAGATGAGCCCTTTTGTAATCTCACCCAACCCATCTTAACCACACTATTTCCCACGCGCTTTCTTTACACCTGATGTGTGAATATTCTCCAAGTGCTTCACACAATTTCATATGCCCATGTCTCTGCACATATTGTGCTCTCTGGGTAGGATGTCCTTCCTCACTGTCTATGTTTAGAGCTCAGATTCCAGGGCATAAAGTGGTGAGTGAGCAAGGAAAACCTCCCTGCCTTCACAAAACTCACATCCTAGTTAGGGGAGGAGAGTTAACAAACAAATGAAATATCTAATTCAATGTCAGGTAGTGATCGACTCTGCAAAGGAAAATAAAGCCTACTGAGGAGCTCCAAAGAACCAATTCTAAAGCTCCTGCTGACGGACTTGGTCCTGCTCTTGCCAAAGGGAAACCCCTCAAAGACAAGTTAATACGAGATGATGGTGGGGTTCTGAAATTCCTCCTGTCTTGAATATGAGAAAACAAATCATTTTCTCTGTTGTAAACATAGTTTCAATTTATTTAACTCCATCCCCTTTTACTGGATCAAGCATCACATTTGAAAAAAGAAATTAAAGAAATAATGTAAAAGTTGGAAAAAAAAGAGAAAAAATGGAATTTGTTTTCCTCTCCTAAGTCAAATTACAATTTTTTGTCATATCCATAAATGTGCCTTTAGTGGGAACAACTACCACCCCGCCCTTGCAGGGCTTGATCACACTTACCACCTGAGCTTCTCTGACTTTCCATCTGCTTTTCCCTCCATCACTCTCGCATTGGTTGGTCTAATGTTTCCCCACAATCTTAGGAGACCTAAATTCCTGCAGTTTTCTATCTTCTATCTTTCTAAAGGCCCATACACATTCAATGACTATGGCATTTATTAAATTGCTGTCATATTTATCAATATTTTTGTCTTTCTCTATTAGATTCTAAACCCTTTACAAGCAGAGTCTGTGGCCTGTCACTGCTGGCACAATATTTGGCATATACTCTAAAATTCATAGATACTTGCTAATTGAATAAATAAATGAATTCAAGTTTCATCATTGTATCAACAGAGGAAGTCCAGGTTAGGTAAAGGTTGAATTCTTATTTTAAATGAATGGATTCAAATGTGGGGGAGATATTTGCCAGTAAAAAAATATGCATACTTACCCCTTTCAACAAGCTCCTGTTGTTCATCTAAATTGCTGTGAAAATAAGAAATGGAAGTTTCTGTATTCTTAAGAAACAGAGAATTCAGTTGGCATTCAATTTATATTTAATGAATGTATTGAAGGAAGGAGGGAATGGAGGCAGGGAGGATAAAAAGGAAATGAGGGGAAGAGAAGGAAGGAACGAAGGAAGGGGGGGAGGGGACCATGATGGGAGGGGACAGAAGAAAGAAGAAGGGAAGAGAGGCGGGCAATGGAGGAGGGAGAAGGAGAGGAAAGAAAAAGCAGAGGAGGAAGAACCAACCAAGGGTTGTCTGCTAAACTCAGAGAAGTGACTAAATTATTTTAAAACTCTTGTTTTTCATAAAATGTGGTTGTTCCTGGCCAAAGGAATACATACACTCCCCTAAATATTTCTCTCTCTTCTATTGCCTTCGTCATTCCTAGCTTCCTCTGATGGACTTTGTACTAAAAGAACAGACACACATTCTTCTCGTTGGCTATTATTAAAAGAAATCCATAACATTATTAGTGAATGTAGAAAATATTAATGATACCAGCTGGAGACAAGGTTGACATAAGGGAAGCCATACTGTAGAAAAGAAAAACTCTATTGTAACTTTGAATGACCTCTGACTAACTAACCCAGCTGGATCTGCACCCTCCAGGAGATCTAACTGCTCTGTAGATTTTACAGCCCCTGCTTGTGCATGTACCTCCCAGCTGTGATAAGATGATAACTTTGTTTTTTTGAGTTCCTTAGGAATGTGATGACCCCCAAACAGAGAATCTGTGCTGATAGCCATCATCAATGAAAACTGAAAGATCTGGTGTGGCACTCCCAGTCTGTAACACCAGAAGGTCAACATTCCTAACCCCCTCCCAACAACCCAATGGCCTATATAACTGCTGTAAGATTTGTGCCCCCTTAAGATGGTTCTTTTGGACATGAGTCAGCCATCTTCCCTCTTGCTAACAAGCTGTAATAAAAAAGTCCTTTTTCTCCTACCACCTTGCCTCTTGACTATTGGTATGTCTTGCGGCGAGCAGAAGGCCCCACGTTGGGTGGTAACATTAATATTTCATGTAAACCAACAAGCCCGTACGAAAAGTCTTTGATCGAAAGTTCAGTGATGACCTGAGCTTCATGCTGTCTTCTCATTTTTCACTTAACTGGTTCGAAACTTGCCTCATAATGGGTGCTTTCATTGTTATTATCACTATTATTTTTTCATTTTGAAGTCAACTCTTACCTGGATCTTTTCTTATGCAGATCATAGATTTTATAGAGGACAATCAGCAGGGCTATTGATGTCACAATAATAAGAAATACCAGAAATATAATCAAGGCTTTAGAATTATCTAGAAATAAAAAACACCACATGAAGAGAGTTTATTATGTTAAATGTTTTGTTGGATTCTTTGAATAATCACCTGCAAAGTACTTTACATTTTAATATTTTTATTTGTTTTGAGATTTTCAAAAAATAAAATTTTTAGAATGAGATCAAATGCAAGAAATTCTTGATTTTGTGAATTTTGCCTCTATCATTCAGAACCAATAAAAACATTTCATATTTTAAGAGAGTAATTAGAGTATAGAAGAACAATTCTCTTCCCTTCCATTAAATAATGTCATTTTATGAGATATTGTCATTTAGATTTAACTCTTTCAGTCACCCCATTTTGAAGGGATCAAAGAAGTAATCTAGTTGTTATAATTCTCAGAGAGAAAGTCATATAGTTTAACGTCATTTGCAGAAGTGGGTGGCCTCCTACGGGGATCAGAAACTCCTCTGTCCCACAAAGATGAACTTCCTTAGCTACTCATTGAGGTATAAAATCAATTAACCAAGGGACAAAAATTGTTTGACCCTACAGTTAGGATTAGATTTACCCTGAGGTAAATTTTCACTAAGGTTTAATGTGAAATCATGCCTTTTCTTGGAGGAATGGCAGAGAAAAGAAAGTGTATTGGACTATCCCCTGCCCTGAATTAGTATATCATACTCTTCATATACGGTGAAAATGCAGCAAAATAATGCAACAATTAAAGGCCTCAGCTCCAGAACCAGACTGTTGAGGTTCCAATCCCAGCTCTGCCACTTCCTAGTTGGGTCCTTGGCCAGAATCCTTATTATCTTTGTGTCTCTACTCTGTAATCCCTAAAGTGAGGTTAAATGAGTTGATTCACAGTAAACATTTAGCACAGTGCCTGGGATGTAGAAAATACTAATTATTCACTATTCACAAACAAATAGTTTTGAGTCTTACTGTGAATTTAGTGACTCAAGATATCTTGGAGAACAAAACAAAGATCCCTGTCCTCTTGGAACTGACCTTCTAGGGAGGAAAGACAGACAATTCACAATTATGTAATAGATAAGCAAATGGTGAAGTAGGTCAGAAGATGATCAAGAACGTGAGAAGGTACGGGAGTTGGCTCAGTGGATATCTGGGGGATGCATGTTCCAGGCAGATGTACAGTCACAGCAAGAATCTGAAGGCAGGAGCATGCTGGCATGTCTGAGGAACAGCAAGGTTGCCAGTGTGGCCAGAGTGGAGTGAGTGACGCATGAACAGCAGGAGATGCCACCTGGGAGTGTGGCAGTGGGGGAGGGGGGGAGAAGGGTCAGAATTTTAGGGTCCTGTAAGCCATTTTGAAGACACACTGGTTTTTGAGTTAAATGTGCAGCACCTGCAGGATTTTGAGCAGAGGAGTAATCTACTCTGACTTGTGCACTATACAGAGCTTTATGACTACTTGTTGAGAATGCCATCATCCAGGCAAAATATGACAGTGGTTCAGACCAGGCTGCTAGCTCTGCAGTTAAGGGAAATAGTCATATGGATGTACAGTTATGGAGATCTGGAAGGCTGTGGGTGGAGCAGGCTTCAGGGAGAACAGGAGCTCAGTTTTGGATTTCAGAGTTTGAAAGAACAAGTAGACATCTAAGTGGAGATGCCAAGTACAAAGTTGGATACACAAATCTGGAACTCTTGTACCATGAATCTTCCAAGAAAAGGTCAGGGACTGGACACAAATTTGGGAGTCTTCAACATAGAGTTGTTATTTAAAGCTATAAGATTGAATAATTCACCAGGAAATTAAAATTAGATAGAGGAGGAAAAAAATCCCAAGACCGAGTCTTAAGATACTCCAATATTAAAAGGTTGCAGAGGAAAGATGGAACTGGCCAAGGAGATCAATGAGCGAAATAGGAAGAAAACCAAGAGTGTGGCATCCAGGAAGCCAATTTAAAAGGAAGTATTTCAAAGAGGAGGGATTATCAACTACAACAAATGCTGCTGATGAGTCAAGTTCAATGAGGACTGACAATTGACCTTTTGGTTAAGTACAAGGGAGGGCACTGTGAAATTTGACAAGAGCAGTTCTAGTGGAAAATAGTCAGACCCAAGAGAAAATAGAAGGAGAAGAACCAGATACAGCCACAATAAGTGTCTTTTTCAAGGAGATTTACCATTGGGAGGTGCAGGAGGTAAAGAGATATCTGGTAGATAAAGAGGAAATAGGGTCAAAAGAAATATTGTGGTTGTTGCTGTTTGTTTTTAAGATTGTTTCCAGAACGTGTGGATAAAAATCTCATCAGAGAAGCAATCATCTAATCTCATCTTCCTCAAGTAAATTACTAAAATGAAAGGATGTTATTAGCAAAATAGAATATCGTGAACTGAGATTTTGCAAGAAATTGCACCAAATGACTATGAGTAAGCATTTCAATCCATAGCAATTAATCAAGATTGGCTCCATAAAAACATTGCATAGCTTCAGACTTGCCTTGATAAACTTATTAATAATAAAAGAACCAAGTCTTCAGATATATCTGGTGGCCTAAGCACATGTGTTTTTCTCTCTTCTCTCCAGAAACTCCACTAATATTAAAGAACTCACAGTGGCATAGATCCACAATGGCAGAGAGAACGAGATAAGGGAAACTAGAGGTAGAGAGATTTCAACAAGTTCTGGAAGGTAGAAAACAAAAGAGAGGAAGCCACAACCCAAATAGCACGCTGTGAGGGATAGATACCAGTTACTCCGAATGCCTGAGTCTCAAGTTAGGAGGTACCATATTCAGTGGAAATGGATCATAGGACCAAAAATGCTACAGTCGAATGTCTATTTACAGAAAAACCAAACACCCCTTGAAAAGACACTCCTGGGGAGGAGACAGAGGTTATACTCTGAGAAAATTAAATGGAAGAGGTAAGAGACTCAAGGCAAAATCAGGCTCAGAAGAGAGCAGAGATGAGGCCCAGGACTGAGATCAGGAGGGCAAAGTAAATGTCTGCATATTAAGTGGTTGGACACCTGTCCCTCTGCCCTACCGTGAGAAGCACCATTCCCCCACACTTTACCTTGCTACAAGGAGTAGTACGTTGATTAATTTCTGGAGATAATGAATGGTACTAGAGAAAATAAATGAATAATACCACAGGCAATCTCCTCAGTCAATGAGCCCCTCAGAGGACCACAGAACTGCTAATCACCTTTTCCCATTGTCTCACTCTAACGATGATCAGACGGCCAATAAGAACCAAACTCTCAAGGAAACCCTCAACACAAAAGAGGCATGCCAAAATAATAAATCAGCTTGTGAGTTCAAAATGTGACTAATAGGAGCTCCAAAAAGAAAATGGAGCAAAGAAAATTTGTCAGAGATATAAGTTTCCAGGTCATCAAGCCAATAATATCCAGGAAAATAAGTGGAAAAGACCAAAAAAAAAAAAAAGGAAAACCTAAAAGTTCCAGGGAGAAAAAATATAGGAACAAAAGAATATATGCAAATATATATGCAAATATACACAAAAAGAATGAGGAGCATGATGGCATTTGAAAGTAATACTGGATGCCGGAGAACAAAAAAAGAAACACTTTGTAAATTCTAGATTTTTAACTTAGAATTCTATATTCCAGATCGAAATATTGATCAAGTGCCAGAGAGGGATAAAGATATTTTCATACATGCAAGAATTAGAATATCTTCTTCTTACACTGAAGGATATATACCAGTAAAATTAGAAAAAAAAAATACATGAGATTCAGATGCAGCAACTCTAAAACAGGAAACTGATGAAGAAACCTTTACAATGGCAGCTGAGTCGCATCCCCAGAGAGTCCAGATCAGAACAGGAGGAAAAGGGCCCCAGGAATTCAACTGCTAATGTGTCAAAATACAGATGATGGAATGTTATGGCAGGGAAACTCAGCAATACATTTCTAGTAGGTGTACTCTTGGCCATTCACAACCCAAGACCTCCCCTGGAGTAGATATCACCATTAAAAAGTAACTGTATTATTTATCTCTTATGAAAATGTTATTGTGTGCAAAGTTAACAAAACTTTTTCTGCTTTATGGAAAAAGGACCATGGGATAACTCTCTAGTTCTGTTGATGTGGAAATCTGATAAAGATGGAATATTAGCTGTGTTACCAAGCAACTTTGCTAATGGTAAAAATGATCTGTGATTGCCAAACTGTATCCGGACAGGGAGGGTTCTGTATGAACTATGCTGTCCTGGTGGGAAGTCCCCAGCTTTGGGTACATCCCTACTGGCACATTTGGAAGCTGTGCCCATGGAACTATTATAACAGATACTGGTTCCTTCCTTAACGCAGGGCTTCTAAGCCAGGGCAGCTCCTGTACCCACACATGTGGTCTCAATTCTCTTACATCTCAGTTGCCTCTGGGAGGGTCAAAGAGTAGTCCCTGGACTGCAGTGTGCACTGCTACCAGGATTCCCACTGCCAGACTCCCTTGCTGGCATGCTGTGTGTCCTGTTCTGCGTCTCTCTGAGTGACATGGTCCCAGGTCTGGCCTATTATGGTGTGAGTGTCAAATGTTCAGTTGAGTCTATGATCCCCAGGAGTAGGCGCTGAGGTTATAAATTATTTACAAAATCAGAAAAATTCAACGAAGCTGTTCATATTGCAAGGGATTATAAAAGAAAAGTATTTATATAGAAATAAAATCAAAGATATCTGGCTGAATTCATTTGACATTTAACATTAGGAGATTTTATTCTATAAATCTGAGCAGAAAGAATTAAAATTTTATGTAGGGCTTAGAAAAGCAATTTGGAAAATATGCTGTTTTTGTATCTTCCCTCTTTGGGAGCCTCTGGAAAATAAAGCATTAGTGACTGTGCACGTGCCTAGGTGTGTAAGAGACAGACTGAGAAGTGGCAACATCAGAAACAGTCTGTGCTTGATAACAGCACAGAGAGCTTTAAATAATTTTATTCACAAAAGTAACAAGTAGAGAAAACTTAAAACAGTGTACTAAATCTTCTTCCTCCATAGGCTCAGATGAATAGGCAATGCTAATTACTCTAGAAAGAGCAGCAGACAATATTGTTTACATACATAGAGGAGACTCTAAAGAGAACCGAAAACAGAAATGGTGAAAAGTGGTCATTCTGGCAAGCAGAACGATGCGTGGGGAGTGGTGACACACAGGTGTGATTTTCATTATTATCATGACATTTTGATTTAAATAATTTTTCTAGATGCATCTTCATTTTGATTAAATATTTTTAAATATTAATGATGAAAAAGTAATAGTCATATTGTTATTAGGGAATGCTTAGCTTAGCTTCATTTGGGTAAATCAGGGCAGATTTGTATCTAAAGCCAGCTTCTGTCAAGCATACCATTGAGGGACAGAATAAGATAAATAGGTAACAGTCTCTAAACAGTACACAAAACAAACATGTTTTGTTACTAACATGAAGGAGTGTCATAATCATAATTTAATAGTTTATGCAGATAAATCTTCTTATGAATTATTTTATGAAATCAATCCTTTAATAATTGAATCTCCTAATTTGAATTTAAGATTTTGTATTTTAATATAATGTTCACCTATACTTATGTTTTTCCAGACAACTTAAAATATTATGTTTATGGGAAATAAATAATTTAAACATTTAATAGTTAAACATGAGTATGAATGTAAAATAATAAAGTGCTAATATATATTTTAATATAAATATAATATAATAAATAGTCAAGTAATGACTTACAAGATGTTGTTTCTGAAACACTTTTTGAAAGTCCATGATGTTTCTTATTATTATAGTAGACCTGAATTTCAGTAATAAAAGAGAAAATTGTTTTCTAATGTAAATTTATACATCATAATGTAACACATAACATTATTTTTCATACAATGCTATTTATTTTCATTAAAAATATACTGGTTAGGAGCCAGCCCCGTGGCGTAGTGGTTAAGTTTGGCACATTCTGCTTCAGCAGCCTGGGTTCGTGGTTTTGGATCCTGTGCACAGACCTACACCACTCGTCAGCCATGCTGTGGCAGCATCCCACATACAAAATGGAGGAAGATTGGCACAGATGTTAGCTCAGGGCTAATCTTCCTCAAGCAAAAACATGAGGAAGATTTGCAGCAGATGTTAGCTCAGGGCTAATCCTCCTCAGCAAACAAACAAACAAAAAAAGTTTATATATATAAAAATACTTCTTTAAGTGATAAAGATTATGAAGCCAATTGTCAACATTGTGTTAAACAGTCAACTATGGAAATTCCCATTAAACCAGAAATCAAAGTGATAGATTTGACTGAATAAAAGGGAAAATTGTGTATGACTTAAAGCACTGTAAAGAAAATTAAAAGGCAAACTATAAACTGAAAACAACATTTGCAACTCATATGGCAAAGAGTTCAATATCATTAATATCCCAAAAGCTTCCCCAAAGAAAACTGGACAAAGAAGGTAAAGAAAGAATATGTTACCACAAGAATAACAACAACAAAAACTATATTTATCTTCAACAGCAAGTGAAAAAAACTGACTAAAACAAAAAGAGATGCCAATACCATATTTCACATACTAAACCTAAAAGAAAAAGAAGGTCATGTCCAGTGTTGGTGAGACTGTCGAGAGCAGTCATTTCATATCCTGCCATCGGAAGGGTAGTTTAGTAATCTTAACAAGAAAAAAAAATTATCACGAAAATTCTTAAAATACATGTAAATTCCTTTTGACTCAACATATTATTTCAAACAGAAATGATTAAAGACACATTCAAAGATTTGCTATTTACCAGTAAATGTGTTTACTAATAGTTGTTTATAACAGAGACCAAAACAGGTATAGTTAGTAAAATGTAATAAAGCCATATGATAGAATCCTATGCAACCATTAAAAATTATATGGTATCAGAATATTAAAATGTTCATGATATAGTGATATATAAAAAATGCAGCTTACCAAACTATATATTCAGAATGTTGATAGTATATATGTGGGATATATATAAATGTGCATTACATATTATGGAAGTTGTGAGTTAATGGAAACTATATATTGGTCTCTGACCCCAGTTCCTGGCACAGAACTCCTGAAATCCTTATAATTTCCTAAGTGATAAGAGCACTTGAAGCACCTTTTGTTCTAATATTTGGTCTTTCGTCCTGGTTCCTGACACAAAGCTCCTGAAACTCTTGTAATTCCCTGGGCGATGGGAGTGTCTTTCATTCTAATGAGGTTACTCTAGGTGGGCTCCTGGATGGCTCCCGGATGGGGACTGGTCACCAAAATTACCAAGCCATGATTAGGAGCTTGAAATTTTCAGCCCTATCCCATTCTCTTGAGAAAGGAGGACTGAAAATGGAGTTAATGGTCTATCATGCCTACGTGAGGAAGCCTCCATAAAAATCCTAAAAGTATGGGGTTGGAAGAGTTTCCAGGTAGGCGAGCACATCCACACTGGGAGGGTGACACACCCCAACTCCACGAGGATGGAAGCTCCTGTGCTCAGGACCCTCCCAGATCTCGCCCTATGTATATCTTCACCTGCCTATTCATCTGTATCCTTTTATCATTTCCTTTAATTAACTGGTCAACCTAAGTAAGTATTTCCCTGAATTCTGTGAGCCACTCTAGCAATAAGTCGAACCTGAGGAAGGGGTCATGGGAACCTCTGATTTGTAGTCAAGTCTTACAGAAGTTGTGGGTAACCTGGGGACCCAGTACTTGTGATTGGCATCTAAAGTGGGAGGTGGGGCAGTCTTGCAGGACTGAGCCCTTGACCTGTGGGATCTGATGCTATCTGCAGGTAGACAGTGTCAGATTTGAATTAAATTGTAGGACACTCAGCTGGTGTCACAGAGACTTGCTTGATGTGGGGGAAAACCCTCTACACATTTGGTGACCAGAAGTGTAAAAGTGAAGTGTTTCATGCGAATAGCAAAGGAGACTCACAGAGAAGAAACAGACAAGAGATTGAATGAACTGAGGATTTTCCCTACAACGAGAGAGAAAGACTGCATTTTTCCATTTTAGAAGCATATACACAAAATACAATCAGTGGACAGTGAGCTTATGAGTGAGCTTTTTAATTCTCTATGTTCACTGGCATTTCCTAATATTTATTTCTACTATTTTCTAAACTCAATATACCTGTAAAAATTTTTGTAATTAAAAAAACCACATTAGTAAAGATAAAAAGCCAAGGTAAATAAAGTATTTAGCAGAGTAATCATCTATTGTGCGTTAAATGTTGCGCTTGTCGATAAAGGAGCAATAATTTAGTTATAAGTAAATCATATGGAAGGTCAAAAATATTCCAACAAAATACTTGCTTTAAATCACCGGTTTCAGGGCTAGGGATGAAAAGTTTGGAGTCAAACTTCTCAGACGTTTAGTGTGTGATTCCACCAGACATCAGAGCTTCTCAAGCTCACGTGAGCACTGGTCTTAGTATTATTTAAGTACCGCAAAATAATCATAACGTAAATAAGTATTGTAGTGATTACGGAAATTATAATCTTACCTCAAACGTATATGTTGTTGAATACTGAAGGTTTTCTACAGAGAAGTGGCAATTTTTGCCTGTTTCCTCTCTAGCCAGGTACTCTCCAGTTTTGACTTTCAAAGAGTAGTTGTATGGGCTGGGGCCATTAACATCCTCAGGACTGTCACAAGTCACAGTCACACTATTATCTGAATTCCGCAAAACCTTCAGGTTCCTGACCTTGCTTGGAGCTATCAAAATGAAGAAAGAATTATTAGTGTAACCATTTGGTAAACGCATATTTAAATTACTTGACCATACATGTGTTTGTATAATTTAAAGTATTTTAAGTGTTAATTTGGGAATTATGGATGGGAAGTTATGATAGCACATACATGAAAAAGCTGTAAAAAGCATCTAAAAATAAATCATCTATTCATTCAATGAATATTAGCATATAAGTTGTCCTTGAAGCCATGAGAGTTTACGCAATCCCCCAAGGAGAGGGTGTAGAACTAGAGAATGGAGAAAAAGAGAGGAGAGTGGGGGAGCCAGGGGAAGGAGGAAGGATGACTGGGAAACCCCGAAGGCCTACACACAATCCAGGTCCTTCCTTCTTGAAGTGGTTGCATTATCCTGGTCAGCGCCTACCTGGCTGGATCCTTCAGGAGCAAAAACAAACTGTCTTTGTTTTCTGTGATACCACAGAAATACAGGAAAATAACAAAAGCATAAACTTGAGGACCTGGACTTTTTAAATCAGAACCTAAATGACATTAAGAGACTTCTATGTCCAGCCCTAAATAGGACAGTTTTTCTTCGTGAGCCTGGTGCCAGCTAGAGTCTCTGGAGCTATCAATTGTGCCTTACAGAGGGGATCTCTTCTTCCTTGAGCTTAATGGAGTTAGCATTCACCTCAGAGGCAGATCCAGCTTTGGGCCTGGGACCTATGGAGACATCATATAGGCGGCAAGAGCCAAATGCCATTGAAAGGAAACCTCAAATGGAAAACGTGACACAAAGTACAATAGCAGATAGTTCAGTGTAACAAAGAGAAGAAAATGCTAACAAAGTGTTACGTTGTATGAGGTGTTGCCTCAGGTGAGCAGAGGCCAGCAGGGGAACGCTTTGTGAATGAGACATAGTCAGATGTCTGACTGCAGTTAACACTCTAGAGGATAAAGAGGATCACCGAACATGCATTTTTATCTAGGTTGGTGAGATAATTAATTGCCTGAAACCTTATCAATTGTACCAGTTAATACGCCCTCGTGCTTCATTCTGACAATTCTATGATAATATCTGAAGAAAACAGAGAACTCAAGATAACAGTTTTAAATTATTGTATTTTAAATTATTATAAACCCTAGATGTTAACAAATGGGCCGGCTCAGTGTGTTTCCCAAATAAAACATAAAGATAGATGTACTGTACGCTAAAAAGTTCATACTTTGCTCCTTGCCATTCACACAAAGCAGCACTAAAGCATGTAACTTACGTGCTGTTCCTGTTGTAAAAGTGCATGTCACAGCAGTTCCACTCCGTAGTACTTTTCCGGTGACATGGGCACGTAATGATACACTATATTTTGTATAAGGTTTCAAATTTTGCAAATCATATTTGGTCTGACTTTTATCCGGATGGAAGCATTTTTGATCTCAGAAAAAAAAATGGAAACATTTATTAAGTCATTAAAAGTCAGGATTACCACATATTTAATTTAGTCTCCATAAGAAATCACTCTAAGCCAACTCCAAACTGAGTATTGAGAAATAAAGAGATCTTTGGTGCTCAGAAGTACATATTATCAGCAAATGTATTAAACAAATTCAATTATTATAAATAAACTCAAATATTCAAAAATTATGGTTTTGTATCATTAATTTGGTACATAAAGTATTTAATAATAGGCACATTTGTAAAACAGTTTCTTTCCTTTCTGAGAAAACACAGCCCACAGTCGATATTAGGGAAGTCTTGAGTTGGGATGTTTCAGAAAGATTATTTCTCAGTGAACCTTTTTCTGATACTAAATCTCCAAACTTCAAACATTAGTATTAGCTACTGCTATGGAATTTAGATGCAGAATCCATTTGATCACCAATAACTAGATCCACTCCACCATACTAATTTAAACACTACAGTAATTCACGGGGGCTGCAACAATGAGGGAAAACTTCACGCTGACAGTAGAATCTGAGCTGTTCATTGAAAGATGAGTGAGATTGCATAGGTGTAAGGGACAAAAGAAAACATTACAAAGGAAAGAAGGAGCATTTTGAGTTTAGGGACAAGCCTGACCAGGACAGCAGATTCTGGCTGGGGAGGCATATGAGAGATAGGACCTTGCCTGAGTGTGTTCTAACATCCAGGCAGAAGAGTTGGCATTCGTTAAGTTGAAAAATCACTAGCCACTGACTAATTTTGAGTAACCAAGTGACATCAAGAAAGATGCATTCAAGGAAGATTAGAGTGACAGCAGGCTACTGGATAGCAGCTACAGTAATGATAATAATAATAATACCAATAATGATAAGAACAATGAATAGATCACTCCATGTGCCAAGCACTGTTTTAAGTGGCATACATGAATTAATTAACCATTGCCACAACCCTATAGGTTGGCACTCTTGAGATCATCCGATTTTACAGATGAGAAAACTGAGCCATAGCAACATTAAATGATCTGTCCATGATCTCACAGGAAGGAAAGAACAGAGTCGGGATGGGACCCAGGCATTGAAGTTTGAGAATCCATGCTCTATTCTTCACCATTGTGCATACTGTCTGGTGTGGAAGAGGGGACAAGGGTCTGCAGTGGGGCCAAGCTTTTTCTTAGTCTTTTAGATACTTCACTTCTCCATTCCACTGGAATGCGCCTATGGACTTGCAGAAACAGTGTAAGAAAAGATATAACGCGTGCTAATTTTTTGTCTCAGTTACTTATCCATAAAATGCAGATTATAGTAATATCTCTACCTCACCATGGAATGCTAAACAGTAGGTGAGATAAAGTGTCTGTTCTAGCCTGGTTAAGCGTCTAATTTCTCAGAAATCTCCCAAGCTGGAGTTACTCGATTTACACCTGCCCAGTCCCTAGTGAGAATTTTCTTCAAGGGCAGAAAAGGTGTGAGCTGAAGAGGGACAGAAGGCACCCTCTGACTCATGGCTTCTGCCAGATCCTTATATGGGGGTCTGGCTGCTGGGACAATGCCCAGCTTCTTACTCAGCTACAATCCAGGTGTCAACATGCTATTCTCAAGATCAATGTGGCTTCCATTCAGTAATCTAATTTTGTATGTTTGCATACGTAACCTCACAACCACTCTTTATCTAAATGTTTCATTTATGTAGTTTTATGAAGCATTTATCTTATCTAATTTGACAAAAGGCAAATTGTTGATTTAATTTTGAACAATATGTTGTTCAAAAGATATTGTGTTGGGGGATCAAAGTTTTCACTGCTTAGAAAGGTGGTTCAGAATGTTCACTTCTTTTGCCAAGACTTTCAAGCCTTGGTTGAAAGGCCAAAATACTTGGTACAAACATCTCTGCCTGCTCTATGTGTTTGAACACTTTTTCTCAGGACTCTGACATCAGAAGCACAAATTGTATGGGACAAATTAAGGACTTATTTGACTTAGTGCTCAAAATTTGTTTTTCCTTAGGCCAACAGGGACATGCATAGCCTTCAAGTCATGCATGTTGCACTGGAAATGGCTAGAAAGACACTAGCTTCCTCACTTGTCACCTCTTTGTTTTTAGAAAATACCTCCGGAAATCCATTAGCGAATTCCCAATTTGGACTGCTCTAAAGGATCTTCTTGAACACTATGCCAAATAATATAAACTTGTTGATCCTCAAAAGATTTAGTGCTGCCAAAAAAAAAAAAGGTAGTTTTTCTCAAAAAAAAAAAAGCATTACACAAAATAATTTCCAGCAACGTCATTATGATCTTGAAGGGTGCTCATTGGTTTCAAAATTTTTTGTTCTATAAATTTCCACCATATACTCTGGTATACAAACTACTCTGTAGTAGAGAGGGTATAGAAAGTGAGAAATACAGTAAAGGATAGTAAGCAGAAGGTTCAGAGAACAGAAATGAAAACCAAACAATATGCTCATACAGAAGCCAAGTAACAAGAGGTGCCCAATGAGGCAGAGAATATCTAATTGTCTTGCTGTTTCACCTTCCTGTAATTCCCATTTTTCCTTTCTCATAGACATAACTTTTGAAATTACCATAACCTCAAATACATGGCCTATATTTCTTCTCCATAGCTTTTGAGTTCTTTTATACTAATTTGAAAACTACATGTGTATTTAATTTTGCATTAGCTGTTTGATTAAGATTCAAATAACTAGCAAAAACAATACGTTATCAAAATATAAAATACCATGCTGAAAATAATTGGTTTTTTACTTTTCAAAATTTTAAATTTATGTCTGGTTCCTACCCACCAAACAAAGAGATGGAATTCTGTGAGGTATTCAGCTCAATCCTCCCTTAAGCTATAGGTAAAGGATTAGTGAATGGGCTGTCCCAGGTGCTGAGGCTGCTCTGAGATGGTCCATCTATGCTCACTCTTTCTACAAGCATTTTAGATATTTTAAGTTTTCCAGAAAATGTTTGTTCTCTTAAACAGGCTCTCATTTGGAGGACTCATGATTGAACTGGTAATACTACTTTTTTTGGACTACATTTATTTCTGCAGAAATAACATAGATCTATGTTCCAGGATTCCACCTGCCATCAAACTGGCCTCCGTGGATAAATGGGTATATGTTCATTTTTATTCACTCAATATTTTGTGTGTATCAACTCAAGCAAGTTTTGGAAGGTGTATGTTTGTTTGTTTGTTTGTGTGCCTGAATAATGAGTTCAAACCAGTGCAGTAAAGAGTATTATCTTCCAGAGACTTTCTTTCTCCAGGCTTTGGAGTGTAAAGATTGGAGCTAAGACAGATCAAGAAAGACAAGCAAATATTGGGGATGTTCTGGGCTGTCATAGCTGGAGAGCTCATAGTGAGTGGAAGCAGTTCTAAAATCAAGGCATATAGGATGCCCATCACAGTTGCTGCGTAGAGAGCTCCGTGGCTCACTATCTCAATCCTCATTTCTAGTACTTTCCAATTCTTGATTTCTCTTTCTTGATATGGAATTAAATTCTATAAAAAATTACCTGAAGTGTTCTGATAACAAAGAGTAAAGTTGTCAAAAGAATTTTGAGGGGGTTTCCAGGTAATCTCTCCTTGATCTGAGCTTTTATTTCCACACATAAGATTTTCAGGCCCTTTTGGAACTGTTAAAAGAATAAGAATATAAAATATGAAAAATAAGACATGGAGAAAACATTCTTCATATTATAAGCATGCATTATTAATAACCATATTTTGATTTTATGAATAATGAAATTAAAAGAAAGATATCTGGCCTTATTAAACTTGCTTTAGAGGTCATTTAAGAGTAAATGTCACTGCAGAGGCACACTGTGGAACCTCAGCACTCCACTGACTTGAAGATCTCTGAGAACCCCCTCCTCACCTCATACATGTTATTGTCCAGCTGTCTTTGGATTTCTAGAGTTCACTGTGCTGAAAATCTGTCGTTGGTAGGATTGATAAATTTAAGTTATTATTTGGAGTAGCACTTGTCATTATTTCCAGTAACCAGTCATTAGAACTTGAGGTGAAGAAGGTAATAAATGCTTACATCAAATTTACGAGGTGTAATTTGCACTAAGCACACCCATTTGAGGTAGAGTTTGATGTGTTTTGACAAATATGTGCATCTACATAACCACCATCACAACCATGATGAACATGATTATAAGAACATGAACATGACGAAGATACAGAGCATTTCTATCATCCCCCAAAAAGTTCCTCTGTGCCACTTCCCAGTCAACTCAGCTCCCTTGTCCAAGCCCAAACACCCTCTGAACTGCTTTCTGTTACTATAGATTAAATTTGTCTTTTCCTTCACTTCATATAGATAGAATCAAACAGTAAGTGCTTTTCATGTCTAGCATATTGCACCCAATATAATGTTCTAGACATTCATTCAGGTTGTCTCATGTGTCAGTAGTTAGTTCTGAGTAGTATTCCACCGTAAGGATATACCACATTTTATCTATTCATTCAACTGTTGATGGACAGTTGGGTTGCTTCCCGGCTTTTCGCTTCTATGAATGAATCTGCTATGAATATTTGGGTAGAAGTCTTCATGTTAACGAGTTCTTTCCTCTTGGGTAAATATCTGGAGTGAAATTTCTGAGTCACTACTTTACATTCTCACCAATAGTACTGTCAGTGTTTTTAATTTTAGCCATTTTAGTGAGTGTGTAATGTTATAATCATCTCATTGTTACTTTAATTTGCATTTCCCAGAGGACTAATGATATCGAGCATCTTTTTGCTTATTGACCATTCGTATATTTTTTTTTCATGAAGTATATGTTCAAAATGCTTGCCCGTTTTTAATTGGGTTGCTTGATGTCTCATTTTGTAGATAGAAGAGTTCTCTTCACAGTCTGGAAAAACTTCCTTTGTTGAAAAAATTAATTATGGGTATTTTTTCACCGTGTATGGCTTGCTTTTAAATTTCCTTCATGGCTTTATTCAAAGAGCAGGAATGTTCAATTTTGATGAAATCTAACTTACAAAATTTCTTCTTTTATGATTCTTGTTTTTTGTGTCCTAAGAAATCTTTGCCTACACTAAAGTAACAAAGATTTTTCTCTAATGTCTTCATCTAGACATTTTATGGTTTTAGCTTTAGTGTTTAGGTCTACAATCCATTTTGAATTAATTTTTGTGTTTGTTGAGAGGTAAAGGCTTATGTTCATGTTTTTCTATACAGGATACTTGGATCATTTGTTGAAAAAACTACCCTTTCTCCCCACTGAATTGCCTTTGCACTTTTATAAAAAATAAGATATATTTTTTCTGGGATTTGTATTTAGTTACGTTGATTTATAAAGACTGTAATAATTTTAGTACTTAATATCCAAAAAAGTACTAAGTTTTTCTAGTTATGCTGAGGACTTAGCGTTTATGTCGTTTTATTTTTCTGCTTGTGGTTTTGAATTGTTTTGGAGGATTCTTGGGAGACATAGATTTAGGCAGCTCCCTTAGTCCTCAGGTATCTCTTCCATATGAAATTTTGAATCACTTTAGTATGTTCTGTCAAAAATACTGTAATATTATAATTAATAAGAAAGTTCAGTAATGTGGCAGATTGCAAGATCAATACAGAAAAATCAATCGGATGTCTATGCACTAGCAATAAACAATTTGAAAATGAGATTAAGAAAATACCACCATTATAAAAAGGAATAAATTTAAATCTAGTAATAAATTTATAAGTAAGTATCAAGAAGTGCAATTGCTGGATTGTATGATAAGAATACATTTAGGTTTTTTTTTGTGAGGAAGATGAGACCTGAGCTAACATCCGATGCCAATCCTCCTCTTTCTGCTGAGGAAGACTGGCCCTGGGCTAACATTCATGCCCATCTTCCTCTACTTTATATGGGACGCCGCCACAGCATGGCTTGACAAGCGGTGTGTTGGTCTGTGTCCGGGATCCGAACCCGCTGACCCGGGGCCGCTGAAGTGGAGCATGCGAACTTAACTGCTGTGCCACCGGGCTGGCCCCAAGAACATGTTTAGTTTTGTAGAAACTGTGAAAATGTCTTCCAAAGTGTCTGTCCCAGTTTGCATTCCTAGCAGCAGTGAACGAGAGTTCCTGTTGCTCCACATCCTCCTCAGCACTTGGCTGTGTCAGTGCTCTGGATTCTGGCCATTCTAATAGGTGTGTTGTGCTATCTCATTGTTGTTTGAATTTGCATTTCCCTGATGACATATGATTGGAGCATCTTTTCATGTGCTTATTTGCCATCTGCATATATACTTTGGTGATTATATACATTTTAATACACTGAAGATTCACTTTGCTAACATTTTGCTTACTATTCAGTAAAGAAGAGACTGGCCTATAGTGGCCTCACCTTTGCCCGAGTTTGGTATCCACATAACATTAACCCTAAGCCTATCCCAAACTCTAACAATAATCAAAATAAGTTCATAGATTTCCATGTCTTCTATATTGTGGAATAGTTTGAATGAGAGAGGATCTAACTGTTCTTCAAATATTTGGCAAACTTGCCTGTCTGCTTTTTAAGGGCAGGTAAGGTAAGCAGACAGTGAGTATGAAGTGAGTAGAGAGATACAGGACTATAATTTTAATTCCAATTTCTGATGCTTCCTAGGTAAATGTTCATAATTCTTATGTTATAGAAAATTATGCATTTTATCTAACTTTTCATGTTGGATGCAAAGTTGCTTTATAATTTGTAAAATATCCTTAGTTTCTTTTCTTTTTTTCACCCATGGGGGAGGGTTGTTTTGCTAGAAGTCTGACCATTTTATTATTATTATTTTCAAAAACAAGGCTTTAAATTTGTTAATAAATTCTTAGTACGTTTGTTTGTTCCCTCTTTCAATAATATGTACCCTAAGCTCTGTTATAGTCTCCCTTCTACTATCTTTGCATTTGTTTTTTGCTTCTTTTCCAAGCACTTTCCATTGATTTTCATTCAATATATAGCAAAGTGATAAATTTACCCCTAAAATATCACTTTATCTTCTATGAGGCCATAAAATTTTCCCCAAATATGTGTTTACTCAGATCTGAGTACCGGTGTTTCAAAAGGTGAATTTAGGCCATTTATATTTATAGTGACTTTTGATATACTGTGACATGTTTCTGTTATCTTGCCTACTGTTTTCTACGTAGTATTCTCTCTCTCCTTCCCTACCTCCCTGCTGCTGCCTTCTCCTCCTCCTGCCCCTTCCTCTTCTCCTTCTTCTTCACCTCTTCTCCTTCCTCTTCTCCTTCTCCTCCTCCTTCTTCTCTCTGTCTCTCTCTCTCTCTGTCTTCTCACTCTCTTTCTCTCTCTCTTTCTTTTCCTCTTCCTCTTCCTCCTCTTTCCTCTTCTTCTTCTTCCTCCTTTTCTTCACCACCTTTTCCTCCTCTAATATGTAGACCTTTTTTTTTATTCCATAACTTTCATCTACTGCTTATAGACAATGCCATCTATTTCTCTGCCTTCTTTCTTTTTCTGAGTGGTCACGCATAAACTGTCATACACATAATCAACATCATATTTTTCCAGTAGACTCCAAATTTAATTGGAATCTCTATACTTCCACTAAATGAGAGTGGGATTTTAGCACTTCTCACTTTCTTCTCCCCTCCATCTCCCAAATGCCATTATTTTCCAAAGTTTTATTTTCCAATTGTTGTTAGTTATTATAGTTTTATTATTTACATGGCTGAAATTTTAGCAACAATAATTATTATTTTCCATCAATACTTAGATTTACCCCCACATTTTATTAGCTTATGTGCTGGCTTTACTTCTGTCAGAGGCAGGATTTGATGGAGGGGCAGAGGGTGCAGGAAGACATGGGAAAGGGGACGACAAAACATTGCACTTGCCTCACAGTTTTGTTTCCACCACAACCTCACAACAGCCTACAATTTGCAAAAAAGTCTGACAGAGGTTTGCATCTCTGTCAGTTATTTTGAAATTCTACTTTAAAAATTGATACAAATCCATTTTCTGATATCATTTCTCCAAATCTATAACATCATTTTCTGTGATTCTCAAAGAATCATAAAAACACTAAAAAACAGAAAATTTACATGTACATGTAAGCAGTATACTCACTTCCAAAATCTGTTGCAATAATTTCTGTTTTATTAATAAGCAAATGATTATTATAGATTATTTGTGAATGGCAAGTATGATTACGGTTAGGTTCAAGGCCTTCTGCTTTAAATTGTGTCCCATTAGATGAATATGTCACATTAGATGAAGGTGAATGATCTGAAAGAAATAAATATTTCATATGAGTATATTAATACAATATATCACACTTAACTTTCTTTTTGGATTTCACATCTATAATTATTTAACATCTATTAGATTAAAAACTTATGCAAATAGTCAAAATACTGAGTAAAAGATCTTGAAAACTACTATAATGCATGATTTTGCCACACTTAATTTTAAAGAAAACCTTAGGAAGTATAACTCAGTTTGAGAGTGTCTCTAATTTAACTGATGGAATGAGGAATTCGTTTTTGTTCAGAAACTGAGATTGCACATGAGTTAGCCTTTGCCTGATGGATATTTTAGATACATCTTTGTGTTATCATCAGTCTATGACATTTGTTCTTGCTCTCCTCACACTGCTTGTATCATAGCTGTGTAACTTCCTCGTAACGTGATTGCAACCAGCTGCACACTCCTTCCTTTGTGTCTGAGTGTGTATGTGTGTCTGTCTGTCTTGCCAAATACAGCCTAGCAGATGGCTTTATGCCAAAGGAGGGAAATTCCACCTCAATAAATTAAAATAAAAAGAAATAAAAAAATCATTAAATCATGAATCATTTAAAAGAAATGTTATTTCAATTATCGCCCCCCCATATGAACCGTAACTCATATTCCTAGAATCACTTACTGTTCTTTTTCCATTTTTCTTTCATCTAAGTGTTCTTGAAGTTGTTTATGAACATTGTTGATGGAGGGCTAACCAAATAAACTCTTGAATCATATCCTATGTGTTTTTCCTTTCATCCTAACAATATGTGTCTCATAATTTTTTATAACACCCTTCTCTGATAATCTCTTCAATAATGCCTTGTGTATAACAGTTGCCAAGAAAAATCTTGTAAATTAATTGACTTTTACTATTTAAAAAATTATTTTTCAGGGAAGTATTTGTCTATTTTGTGAATTTGAGAGGTATAGAGAATACAATGATTTGACTCCCAACATATCAAGGACCAAAAGAGAAAGAGAGAGAGAGAGAAGACAGAGAAAGAAGGAAGGAAGGAAGATAGGAAGGAAGGAGGGAGGGAGGGAAGGAAGGAAGGAAGGAAGGAAGGAAGGAAGGAAGGAAGGAAGGAAGGAAGGAAGGAAGGAAGGAAGGAAGGAAGGGAGAGAGAGAGGGAGGGAGGGAGGGAGGGAGGGGGAGAGAGAGAGAGAGAAAGAGAGAGAGACAGAGAGAGAGAGAGAGAGGGAGGGAGGGAGGGAGGTGGGGAGAGAGAGAGAGAGAAAGAAAGAAAGAAAGAAAGAAAGAGAAAGAAAGAAAGAAAGAAAGAAAGAAAGGAAGGAAGGAAGGAAGGAAGGAAGGAAGAAAGAAAGAAAGGAGGAAAGGAGGAAAGGAGGAAAGAAGGAAAGAAGGAAAGAAGGAAAGAAGGAAAGAAAGGAAAGAAAGGAAAGAAAGGAAAGAAAGGAAAGAAAGGAAGAAAGGAAGAAAGAAAGAAAGAGAAAGAATCTAGAACAACTTCCTGCCACAAAAAAATTCTCTGATCAATGCTATATTCTTACCACATTGAAATTTGTATGCAATTTTATCTTTTTCACAAGTAGCGCCACTTTTGTTCCATTGTAAACAAATAGAGGTATCTGCTTTATCAGCCTCTACACACTCAACTAGTGTAAAATTTTGAGGATCTGTCAAGAAGAAGATATAGAAATAGACTTGATTAATATTTCATAATGTGTGCCATAAGCTCAACTATAGTCATTGAAATTATATTCATGAAATAGAATTTGGCAAGTATTTAGATTACTTTTGAAAAAGTCTAATAACTCTCAGGGTTTGTGTTTCTTGATTATTTAGTTTATCCTTTTTTTCAACCTCACACATTTTGGTAGCATTTCATTTAGAATTTACACCACATTAAAAAAATGGAACCCAAACAAACATCTAGATAAAATTGCATTTTTTTTGCACATTTTAAAACACTAATTCCATTTTGTTTTCTTATTTATATCTTCAATCTTTTCATTTACTCTGATTTTTCATTGAACAATTATTACACAGAGTATGAGGGCTTCCCTCCTGGGGAATGCAATTTTAAAAATTGCCGTTTTCTGTTTTCTTTTTTTTGAGGAAGATTGCCCTGAGCTAACATCTATTGCCAATCTTCCTCAATTTTACCTTTTTTTTTCCCCAAAGCCCCAGTAGATAGTTGTGTGTCATAGCTGTACATCCTTCTAGTTGCTCTATGTGGGACGCAGCCTCAGCATGGCTTGATGAGAGGTGAGTAGGTCTGTGCCCAGGATCCGTCGGAACCAGCGAACCCAGGGCCACTGAAGCAGAGCACCTGAACTTAACCGCTGCACCACTGGGCCGGCCCCTGTCATTTTCTGTTTTTAACTGATAATTTATTTCAGTGATATTTAGAGGAAATGAATAAGTTAAATAGCATTTTTCAAAAAACATCAGACTTTAACCTACTTAAATGTTAATAAATCGATCAATGATCTTGAATTATTAAATGATGCGAGAGATTCAACAAATTTACACAGTCCCCAAATCCCTTTTCCAAAGTGCTTTTTGTTAAGATATTCTTCCCCTGGGGTCGGCTGACACCGTGGTCCCTTCTCTTTCCCAGCAGTAGCTTAGCTGGCTAAACTAGCTTGATTGCCTTAAGTCACTATACACTGTAACGCTCCTTTTTTTTGTGAAAGTACTTTTATTCTTTCCACAGACACCAAATCCTTGACTTTGTGTTTTTCCTCAATATATTCCAGACAGACTTGTATTTAAAAGGAGAAATATGTGCACATATATATATGTACATTTTTTTTTTTTTTGTAAGGAAGACTAGCCTTGAGCTAACATCTGTTGCCAATCTTCCTCTTTTTGCTGAGAAAGATTTGGCCCTGGGCTAACACCTGTGCCCATCTCCCTCTATTTTATACATGGGACACTACCACAGCATGGTTTGAGCGGTGTGTAGCTCTGCACCCGGGATCTGAACCTGCGATCCCCGGCGGCCGAAGCGGAGCACATGAACTTAACCACTACAGCACCGGACCGGCCCCAACACATATATATTTAATGACTTGAATTAAGTAGAGGATAAAAACGAAAGTTTGTGGATAATCACTTATGCACGGTGGGATGAATTATATCCAGTCTAGATGAACCACTCTGTAAAAGAAGTGTAGGGAGGGGGTGAAGGATTAAGACAGAAGTCTGATATGAGTTTATAATTTTCGCTGGGTTAGCAGAGCAGAAAGTTCGCCCACTCATGACCTGCTAACTTCCTTTCCCTCAGCCCTGCTCTCTCACCCGACTGATGCCTCTGACCACTAGAATGCACACCATGAGAAACGGTACCATTTTGGTAAATATACAAATAGAAATCAGTAGACATTTACCTGGTGGTACTACTAACTGTAAACTTTTATGTGGAGTAGAACACGAATCATGAGATATATCAACAGCGAAAATTTCACATTCTTGTAGGCCCTTCAAACTAATTGTATTGTTTACACACGTAATATTTTTATCAGTAGATGCACATTCCACTTCATCACTAACATTTAGTTTTGCATTAAAATAGTTGTTTGTCTTGTCATAATGGTAGTCCACAGAGATTTTTTCATATTTGTCCCCTGAAAGAAAATAAAATCGTGGGGATTATCTTTTTTATTTTTCAGAACAAATAAACTTACATTAAATGCAAACGTCTTAACACATATTTTTGAAAATACCCCCAGGAAAAGAGAAGGAACACATCAGGTGCCTCCATATTATTCTTTTGTAATTCCCTTCACATCACCGCCTTATCAAGGATCCAGCTTGCAGATTTGCATTTGGATGATTATTGGATTAATGTCTGTCTTCCTATCTGGACTGTATATTCACGAGAGCAGAGTCCAGTCTATTTTGATCACCACCATAAATCAAGATCCTCGCATAAAACCTGTCATTAGCAGGTGTCCAATAACTACCTGTTGCATTGATGCACAAATGAATGATACATCTGACAAATTTCTTCTTCTTTCTTTATAATTTCCCTTGCTTTCTAAAATGTAGTTCTTGATTATCTGTTTCTCCAAATATATGGAACATTAATGATTAGAGAGCACAGGCCTCATTATTCCTTTACTTACATGAAATTAGTGATAATAAATCTCCCTGAGCCCCTTTTCTCAGCGCCATCTCACACTTTCACCTTTATTTAAACAAATTCTGTTGACTGGCAAAAATGTCTTTTCAAGTATTAATTTATTCACTCATTTTTAATGCAAAAAAAAAATTCTTAAGCCCTTACTATGTTTAAGACACTGTCCCAAGCACTAGGAATATAGATGATCAGCTTTTGGAAACGTATGGTCTAACGTGGAGAAGACATAGACATGAATTACAGAAGACATGTAAATGCCTAAAATAAGATTATGCACAAAACAATATGGGAGGAAAGAGAGAGAAATCTATTCAGATTGTAGGGACGGGAGAGGCTTTACAGAGGAGCTGGCTCAGGTTGTGGTTTAAAATATGAGCAAGACTTACAAAAATTGATGGGGGTAGGGGTGCTAAGTGAGGATGCGGTGGACTTCCAAGCATAGAGGAAGAAGGAAGGAGTAACACAGAGGTAGGAAGACACATTTGTGTTTACAAAGCTGTAAATAGTTCCATATTACTTAAGTGAAGAGTGTAAGGAGGCAACGATGCAAGAGGAACCTGATCATGAAAAATCATATTAACCAAGCAAACCTATGAAGGCTCATCTTTACACTAAATGTGCGGAGAGCTACCGAAGGCAGGGACTCCAGTGGTGAGATTAACACGTATGGAGGGATAAGCCCTGGCTGTGAAGAAGGATTCTACTTCCACTGGGGAGAGAGGAAGAAAATGGCAAAAGGATGGATATGAAAACTGTTCTCAAGCATCTGCTTTGAGCCAAACCCTGGCAAGACAGAGAGACAGAGACAGGGACAGAGAGACAGAGACAGAGACAGAGAGATTTCTTCTTCTTGATAAGCCTTGAAGATATTATCCATACTTCATCTTAATCATTACACTGAATCCTTGTCCCCCACTCCCAAACAAACTTGGTATCTTTCCATTTTACAAATACCCAAACTGAAGTTAAATGGCCTCAACAAAGTTGTTTAGCTAATAATTATTAATTATTAATCCTGGTACTCAAAACTAGGTCTGAATATAACACCAAAGCTTCTTGCCCCTGAAGGACACTGGCTTTTAATATGTGGAGCTAATCATTGGTGAGAAATTAAAGCCGGTGAGTTTAGCTTGCTAGCAGGTCTGGGAAGCTTGGAATGAAGAAGGAAATAACTAAAGCGCTGTTCTAAAGTGACATATGCTGCCTCTGGGTAAACAAACTTACCACATGATGGCTGACGTGGAGTAGAAGCTGTAACAGAGAAAAAAGAGAACGTAAATTATTAAAATTTCATTTTAGAATTAAAATTCATTTTAGAATTTCATTTTAGAATTAAAATTCATTTTAGAATTTCATTTAATTCTAAAATTCATTTTAGAATTTCATTTAATTCTAAAATTCATTTTAGAATTTCATTTTAGAATTAAAATTCATTTTAGAATTTCATTTAATTCTAAAATTCATTTTAGAATTAAAATTTCATCTCTGCTATAGTCATTTCAGGGAAAGGTGGTTTCAATGTCTCAACTTCATATACTGTAAAGTCTATCAAGTTAGGTTTAACAGATAATGTAGGGTTTGCTGTGCCTAGTACAATATTTTGATCTCAAAACTTTAAAAGCTATAAACTAATGAGGGCCAGCTCCGTGGCTTAGCGGTTAAGTGCGCGCGCTCTGATGCTGGCGGCCCGGGTTCGGATCCCGGGCGCGCCCCAAGGCACCGCTTCTCCATCCAGCGCGAGGCTGAGTCCCACGTACAGCAACTAGAAGGATGTGAACCTATGACATACAACTATCTGCTGGGGCTTTGGGGGGAAAAAAGTGAATAAATAAAATCTTTAAAAAAAAAAAAAAAAAAAAAAAAAGCTATAAACTAATGAGATAGTTCTATAACAAATTTTCATGAATTTACCCAATAAACACGATTGTGATCATAATAATGCTAAGACTTTTTGGTACACATGTAATTATGGTACGGCAACTCAGCTGACTATTCACGAAGCCAAAACCATTTTAAGGGTCCTCATCCCCTTGATTAATCTCAAAATAGATTTACGTAATTATAACCCCTAGAGGGTTCAATTTACACCTTTGTTTAAAAAGAAAAATCAGAAAATGTGCCAAGGCAGCTTCTTTCTCTAGTTTAACTTTTCTAAGCTCTTTGAAGATATACCAGATCCAGGGTAATAAATTGCTCTCTCAACAAATTGAGACATATCTTGCATGAGCATATGTATTTAACTGAAGAATTGGGTAAAAATGTGCTTTGTGGAAGCTAAGAGATCTCTGCTAGTCTGGGCTTTGAGTTGGAAGGATCTGGGGGAGAATGGTGGGCTCACAGGCTCTGTCCTAGCTGACCCACCTACGGATATCGTCAATTGCGCAGACCCCTTATTCCCTGGAGGCCCCTTGCCTTGGCCTCCAGGCCCCACGCTGGGTGCCTGGAGCTCTGCAATCACTCACTTGGAATGGAGATTCCCATTGATAGTACTGGTCTTTCTCATACTAATACCTAAACCCACTCTTAGCGAAAGAAGTCCTAGCATATTTGGTCAATTCTCTGTGCGTTTTCATGAACACACAACTCTTGGGGGATGCTTCTACAACGGTCTGATAGGTTATTGCAGTAACATTATGCCCTGATCTCATCAACTGTTGCACAGCTAAAATAGATAAGTGTTTTTGACTAATGGCCAATCCATGGCCCTTGTGGTTGAACTTCTCAAGGAAAAGAGCCCAGGGTGATCAAATGGAAGACCCTTCTGTGAGCACATCCCAGGCTCACGGTGGTGGTGTGACTGCATGACTGAGGGTAAGGTTGTCACCTGCTGTGGGAGCGGCTGGAGAGGCCGTGACTGTTGCAGGACTCAGAGTGGGTGGTGCAGTGGGCGTATGGTGCAGATCTGCAAGGAAATGAACAGAAGAAGAAAAGTGAATGAGTTTGTCACATTGAGGAGCGAGGGAGAAACTCTTTAGCAAAGATAGTTTCTTAACCAAATCTTTGCTTTAGGAATCCTCCTTTGAATTGATGCTTGCTTTTAAAATAAGAAAGTGAATCAAAGATTTATCTAGAAATGACCCTTTAAGATAACAAATAGTTCAAATAATTTGAACTAACCATTGTATAAGTTGAGAGGAAACTATGCATTCCTTGGAATAATTCCTCCTCAAACTACTCCTTTCCCTTTCAATTACAACTCTCCTTATTTTAATTACTAATAAGGATACTAGTTACTCTTTTGTACTATTCATTGCATACCAGGCTTTTTACATGAGTCCTCACATCCATTCTCTGAAATGATTATATCTATTTTTACGAAGAGAAAACTGACACACAGAAAGTATTAGTAACTTGTGCTAAAGTCAGCTAGAAAGTTTAAAAGACTGAATTTAGTTCAAAACCTATATATATGCCCAGAAAATGGGCATATTTCTTTTGCTTAATTTTTTGTCAATATGTGAAAATTCGTAAAACAAGAAAATTGCAAATAATATTTCATGTGAAATAAGAGCTGCATTAAATTCCAAGTTTCCATTTCTTCATCCATAACCTGAACCACCTCAAGCATCATAGTCAAACCTGAGGAGTTATCTTTGGTGGTGATGTTGGAGATGCGTGAAGGTAAGGCAGCAGAGCTGCTGTGTGCAGGGCTGAGGGTGGCTACTGGTGTCAAAGGTGTGTCTGCAGGGAAGGTGCTGGATGTAATCGTCTCTTCTGGAACACCTGCAATCAGAAAGGCCATCAGCACTGTCATCCATTCCTGCCACACAAGGGCACTGGCCAGTCAGCCAACATAGACGGGATTATGAAAGCCAAGGCTGAGCAACAATCCAGCCCTTCTGCTCTGCCACAATATACACATTCTGCAAAACTGCACAAAAACAGCAAAGTTCATGGGAGAGATAAGTTTAAGGGCAGACAATTCGAAACCTACGCAATTTTGTAACCAGAGCACAAATTTTTTAAGTATTTGGGACCTCGGGAGATAGCTTGGACAGCCCAGCGAGGCCACGCCTCCTGGCTGAAGGCTGCCTTAGGCGATATTGAAAATGCACCAAAGTGACAGAGTGCGGTGCTGGCTTGCTGATGCTGAGACCACAAAGATGGAAGTGGAGCTCTGAGTGTAGAAGGCTGTGTTAAGGTCAGCACAGGAGGAAGTGGACCCTGCCACATGCTGAGAGCCTCGCGTGGGGTGCGCCTCTCTGGGGAGGGATCCCTGGCTGCAGGTGCTTAGTTCTGATTGTCTTAAAATAGTGCTGCATGGGCTCCTGCCTGAGCAGCTGCTGAGCTCAGGGTTTTTTCCTTTCCAGCTGAAGTTTACAACTCTACTTTCACTATGTAGGCTCCCCTAGCCAGGAAAAAACAAAGTGGTTTGGAACTAAAGAACTTCCACCTTATACTGACAGCATTCCCTTATTCTCCAATCTTGTAGGAGCCAATCGGTGTAGAATCAAGTGTTGCAGCTGAAGAAACTGCACATTGAGTTTGGTTAGGACTTTTCAGTGTCGGGCTTCCAAGCACCTAATGTGAGTTCCATCTTCCCGCAGGCACCACACCCAGAATAACAGCACAGGCAATCAAGATTCATTCACTGGGTGCCTATGAGATGACTAGCAGGATGCTAGTTGTCATGGCAAAAGCAAAAGAAACACGAACCAGCCCCTGTTTCTGCTCGTTTGCTTATTTCACTGTCAAGATCCCTGGTGTCTGCAGTTCGATGATAGGAGGTTAGTCCTGCACCTAGAGTCCAATTCTCAGGGCTTCAGCAGCGTGCTGCCTGCACACATGTTCTGAAAATGGCTTTGATGCAAGCACGCAGGCATCCTCCGATTACAATGGGACTGCAGTCCCTCACTTCACACGTTTACGCCATTAGAACTGAAAATGCACCTTCCACAAATTTGAGTTTGGGTTCTCAGCTCAGCCTTCAAAAGCCACTAAACTCCCAAATTTAACTAAACTATCGAATGAATAACATAAACATCAGTTCTTCAGTTCTGGATCCTCAGAGGAGGCTCCAACACAACGAGGGGAAGAGTAGGAAGGGTTTCTTCTAGTCCTTTAAGAAAAGTTTTAGACACAGAATTGGCCCTGGGCAAAGTTTAAAAAACAGCCAGGTTTGTCATTAGCCTTCTTCCACATTCTTCTCGACTCCTCCTGTCACTAGCTCCTCCTCTTCGCCTCTTCCAAGTGCCCCCTGTCCCCATGCTGTTTTGAGCACTCCACACTCACTCTTCCCAAATTCCTGCCTTCCCTCTGCTTATGAACACCACTTTTCTCTGTGCAGGTAATCACAGTGCTGGCTTAGGAGCGGCATTTGCTACTTTAATTAGGTTAATTAATTCTAATGGATTTTTAATTAGTGGAATTAGCCACTGTGAGAGGAAGAATTCTTGATCAGGGCAAAGCAGACCTGTTTGTGTCTTCTTTAGTTATTTTACAGCTATTTCCATCCACCACTATCGAATCTGTGGATTTGCTGAAATCTCCACATCTTTTTACTGCGGTTCCTATGGCAGCTGGAATGGGAGAAGGAGGCAGGACGAGGAGGCAGCTCTGTCCCCAGCTGTTTCAAGTTTGTAGATTGCCTTAATGACTTATATGCCAAAATAACAGTTTTAATACTTCACAATAATAATTATTCTATTTGATATGTTTGTCTTCCATGTTTGATTCACACCTAAAGCAAGGCCAATTCAGCGCCAGCTCTGTGGGCTTCCCCATCCATATCTTCAACTCTCAGGCATTCAGGTCACTAAATTTATATATGGGGCTATGTAGATTTGTAACCTGAGAAACATACTGTTTTTCAGGATAAAAAGGGCACCATGAAGTGATTTAGACACTGATTTTGGAAAGACTATGATTTTTATAAATACAGAGATGCTAAGCTGAAAGAATCTTGATGTCTGAATGGGGAATATGAGCATCTATTTCTTCTTTCTCACTCTTTTAAAAAACAATTTAATCGTGGTTACAATTTCTCAGTGCCCTTCATTGACCATGGGAGTCATCTACTCGTCATTGTTTTGTTCATTGGTAGGAAGTCTTTAAGTAAAGATTCATGTATATTATTCTTTATTACTAGCAAAAAGAAGTTTTTGCTGGGCAATATTTGCCCAAAATATAAAGAAACATAGAGAACCCTGAATCACAGAGAACCCTGAATCACAGTTTCCTCCGAAACAGATTTTTCCTGTGTTCTCATAATGCTGGTTCTTTATTATTTCATCTCTATGATAAGGATCTTTGTTATGTGGCCTCATAGACTAAAGGTAACCATGAAAGTATGAAATTCCAGATTCATCAACCAGCAAGTGCTACACGGTGAACACTGGTTGGATTCCCTCACACTGCTCTTAAACACAGCAGTTGTCATGCACTCTTCATATCTGCACAAGACTTAAGGACCCGCCAACCTGGTGTGTCATTCCTGCCCGGAGCAGGGGTGCGTGGGAGAGCGGCAGCCTGGCTGCTGAGTGTCTGAGTGTCAGATCCGGCAGAGGACGCCTGCAAGGCTGCGTGCGTGGAAAGGTGAGGCGTCGGTGATGTTGTGACACCTAAGGTGAGAAAGCGAGAGCATGTCATCAACATTTCCTCACTGCAGACGGAAAATCCAAATACTAGGAGGTTATAAGGAGAAAACTGCTATTATAGTTTAGCAAACTGCGAAATGACCCCATCTATTAACACGTGCATCTGCCCGTCTTTAAGTTCCCTGATGGGAAGGTGGCACCTGAGTTCTCCGTGTACATCCCAGGACGCTCCCTGGGCTGGATGCAGCCACGGACGACTCAGGCTTCCAGGTGGCTTTTTGGACTTCCAAGTCACTATGAGCTTTTTGAATTCTCCATCAACTCGCCAAACTGAAAGTTGGGACCTTTCTTTGTAAGCAGAATAAGAAAAGAATCCCCCAATATACAGGGTCTTACAAATCACAACGAAAAGAAGAAATAGAAAAATGGACAAGAGATGTAACACACATCCATCTAGTCCATACAGCGGCCAGAAAGTACACGCAAAGAAGTTCATCATTATGAAAAATGTTTAAATGTAAATCAAAATGAAATATTTCTAGCTATTATACTGGCAGAGTTTTAAAAGATTGTTAATATCCAGTGCCAGAAAAGATGTGGGTACACAGCTGCATGCTCACACACACACTCACAGAATCATATGCCTAGAGTCTTTAGGATATACAACCGCGGTTAAAATGGTATCTTTAAGGAGAAGGATTAGGGGAGATAGTATTTCATTGTGTGTTTCATTGTGTGTGTAAAGTACATATAAAGTATATATATATACTTTATATGTATATATTTTTATATGTATATTTTTTATAAATATTACATAATTACATTTAATGTTACACATGTGGATGCTTGTTGTAATCATTTTCAAAAAAAGAACAATTTTGAAATGGTGCATATTCTATTGTTAGAAAATGGATTAAAGGATTTTTTCACCTACATATATAAGCAAGAAAAATTTGATTGAATTCCACAATATAAATCAATCATAAACATAGATTAAATAACACATATAGGTTTTATCTCAGTAAATAACTGAAATATCACCTGATAGCAAGATTATTTTCTAGAAAATAAAATGTGCTTTTTTATTTGAAAGCACAAGAAACTTTCCAAGCTAATTTCACCATCAGTATTATTGCGCCAGAGCAAGTCAGTATTTTTAAATTATTCATCCTTATTTCCAGTCCACTCCATTTTAAACCTTTTTTCCTCCCATTTTGCTTCATATGTAAATCTCTGGCTTTAATGTTTCCAGGGGAAAAAATTGGTGACAATAAAAAGGTAGGAATGTTGTATGTATGTGTTTGTGTATACGAAGTGAAACGTGGAGCCTTTGAAATGGGAAACTTCGTGTGACATTACTCAGTCAGTAAAAAGGTTGAGCATGAAATGTTCTACCCAGCCATCCACACCCTCATCTTCACATTCTTTTTGTTAAAACTGCTGGAAAAGAATTCAAATGCTTGCAATGCTTAGATGGGTCCTAGCCACTACTCTGCTATGGCCGCAGGGAAAAGTGGAGTAAAGATTAAATACACAGTGCTGTACTCAATATAAGAAGGCACTGAACACTTATTTAACTGCTTAATACAGCCAATAAACTTCAGCAGTGTAGTACTCAAAACACTGCAGTGTACCAGAAACAAAATTTCTATGATGATGTTATATATGCTTGAGTTTCAAACTAAGATTAATGGCATTGTTAAACAAATTGCTTCGTTTCTTTAATGAGCATGTCTATAAACCGGTTTGCCTCAGAAAATGGCCACATAGCACACTATTTCAGAAAAGGCATAAACAACCCTCATTATAGTTGATTTACGTACCGAATACACTGGGAGACCCAACGTTAAACATAGAATGTGCACTAAGGAGCATCAGTGGTCTTCCCTGGCAAAAATACCCCCACATCACTGATATTTTGCTATGAACATGGCCACATTACCTTCAATTCCACCATTAGGACTCACAATCTTGATTAATTAATTTTTTTAAAATAATGCAAATATCCCTGGAAGAAATCCAAATAACAAAGCTGGCTTATTAATCCTCAGTGTGTTTTTTTAAAAAGTAAATGTTCTATCTCTAATAATTTTCTGATATTGAGAATCTGGAATTGAACAAAGAAAGATTCTGCTTTGGGGTACAGCCAGGGAGAACAAGACTGACAAAGCCCTGAAGTAGGGACTTGTGACCTGTCCAGGGCTACGGGGGACCTCAGTGAGCAGGCACCGGGAGGATGGCGCAGCGTGTGGAGCTCAGCGGAGAAACGGACTTCCCTCTCTCCCTCCCCCTCTCCCTCCCAACACTCACTCATTACTGTGGTCAGCCAGTATTTCATCAACACCTAGATGTCCCACATTTTATACACTCTAACAAAATCACATACATAGAAACTGAATACATGATGTAGTTAAAGAAAAACTATTCTAATAACTTTAGAATTAACCAAAAAAAGACAAGTTTTCCTAAACCCCATTTCAGGTAACATATCCGTGCCAACCTGTCAAAGCAGGAGCACTAGCATTATCCAGAGAGATCAGCAACACTTCAGCTGAGGTGCTGCCTGGGCTAGGAAGACGTGTGGTCTCTGAGGAGTCATTTCCTCTTTCAGAGATGCTTGTGGGTGAGAATGCAGTGGTGCGAGCGGGCGAGGGGTCACTTGGAGGCATACCAACGGCCTCTTCTGTTGCGTTCAGTCCTGTTATGTTTATGGGAGATGGAAGAAGGAAAAAATAAATATGTGAATCATATCCTGAGACGTATACTCATCTGAGTTTACTAACTCCCAGATCATTATGGTGTGTATATAAATATATATACATATACATGTGTGTACATACACACAGCACACACATATGCTATATGGTACATAAACGTGCACAGTGTGTGTATATATATTTGTAAATGCACATACGTATACACACGTCCATATATACCAATATAGACGTATACAGAGATACAGATATAATATATAGACTTAGATATAAAATGAGCTACAGAACAGTGGCTAAAGATAAAAATGGGGAAATGAAGTTGAAAGCCGCTGTACTCTGCCCTCTTCCCATTCAGTTACTGAATTATCAACTGTCCAAGGCAATTAGGTTCAGAAGGATGAAGCACAATGTATAAAGATGATTAAAAGAAATTGTATAAGACTTATCAATGAAGAAAAGAGTAAAGAAAGATAAAGTCAAAAGGGGATTATTAGGAGGGCTAGGGTTCCAGGAGAAAAAAAATAGAAGACAAAGGTTCTAGATAAACACTGAATTTTTTTTTACTAAATCAAACTCAAACAAAGCAGAGACTGGATAAAAGACTAGAAAACAAAATTCATAAACAGCTGTACAGATGATCCAAGGCTACCAAGATGTTTTCAACTTCATGATAACAAAAGAAACACAATCTGAGATATTGAGATCACATTTTCCGCAGTTTCAATTCACTTTAGAAAGAAGAAAAATGTGATGAGATGGTGGTGAAACAGGTACACGCACCCCTGACGTGAGCGCACAAATGGTAAAAGTTTCCGCAGAGCAGATTAGCACCATGCATTAAAGGCCTTTAAATTTTTTTCTGTTCTCTTACTCAGAAAGTGTATTTTTTAATAAAAGAATGAGAAAATACACCAAAATTGTTTTTTAAAAACCGAAAGCACATTGTAATCTCTGGATATTGGAATTATAGAGGTGTCTTTTTTATAAATTTTCTATGTTTAACATATATTTAGTTCTATGAATAGCAAAATTTATGTTCGATATTTAATGAAAAAAATGAGTTATATCACACAAGTGTTTTAATTAGTTCGGTTCAACAAGGTTAGGTAAGGGGGAAAGGTGCAAATACAGGAAGAGGAAGAGAATGGGAGAAACCAGAAAAGGAGTAGAGATGATAAGACAGGATAGAATTAGGAACTGAGTGGAAAGATCACTGACTAGGGAATTAAGAAAATGGAAATAGAAATGACACAAAGTCCTATCTTCATTGATTAACGTCGAAGGTAAAGTGAAATTAGTCTTTACTAACTACAGATAAAAACCCTCTGAACCACATTGAACTACCCCAGTGGCAGTGCACATGAAATACTGCAGGACTGTTCTGTGACGACAGAAAGCTGAAGGGATAGTACAGATGTTATATGTGTTATTTTCCAAAGGAAATTTTCCATCTCTAAAATTTCATAACCTAATAACTCACAGATAAATATTTTTACTAACAAACTTCCACCCATAATTACATGCCAACCTATCCTATTAAGTAAGAAGCAAGTAGCTACTTCTTGTCTCCAGTGTGAAATCATAAATCTAAATTTAGTATTGTCTCATCTGCTATATGTTGAATAAAAGGAGAGGAGGAGGGAAAGGGAAAAGACAGGAGGAAGAGAGGGAAGAAGGAGGGGAAAAAGAAGATGGAAGGGGGGAGGGAGGAGCTTAAAATTCTGTCCAATAATCATCAATTCACTTTCATCATTATAGCCTTGCCAACATTAGTCTGTTGTTTTTGGGTTAAACTAACATTGGTGTTGGCAGAGTTCCAATGATCTCTTTTGCTTTGAGAGAAATGTTTGCAACATTCTCCCTTTATTACCCACTCCCACTCTTTTGTTAGATTTGAATCACAAAGAGACTAGAAGGAAAATCACTCCAAATACCTCACACAAGAGTGCTATATACTATTTTGGGGAGTAACATTCCTAAAGATTACTTCTGGTCCAGCAAATTCAGTCCAGGGTGTGTGAAGACAGGGTATTTGGAGAGCTACCCTCCGACCTAGAAGCCTTAATATCCTTGCACAAATCTTAATCTCGGTGCACATTCTCTAGTTTCATAATTAAGAATTTAATTTAGGATTAGAAAACGTATTTCCATTGTCGATTCTACATTGTCCCTATACCCCTACTTTGGAGACACTACTGGTTTCCGCAGATTATATTCATGTTGGCAATATTTGGGAGAGACCATTTGCATTTGCATTTTGAGTCACTGTTTTAACTTACCTGGTTTTATCATTTGGAGGCTTGTTACAATAGAGTTAATGCAGAGATAATGAACACTCTCAATAAGGTGATGAGTCAGCTACGATGTTAAACATTCACTCCCCAATTCACCCCAATCCCATCCCCCTCCTGCAAAAATAACCAGTTCATATGGTAGAGACGAACTCACTCTTCTGCAAAAAATGGAGGTGCTAAGTTGCTTGTGAGTAGGTGGTATAAACCAATCACAATTTGCTATGCATTAATGACTTTCATATATTTATAAATGGCACACTATAAAACTACAAAATTCTAATATTAGATCTTTTAAAAAATAAGAGAATATGCTTCTTATGCAGATTCAGGAGCATATTGTTAAGATTTGCATAGTTCTTTGCTTCCATAGTTTGGAATGAATTTCCATTTAATTACAAAAATAATTCCTGTAATAACCCAATTCTCAGAACATTTCAAATTTGCCTTATTAGAACTGTGCATTATAACTATTAAATCAGAATTGTCTAAATAGCTTTACTTACGTTCTTAATGTTTACTGTTAACCAAATGATTAATCAGGAAATCAACAGTACATTTTCAACAACAATAACATTTAAGTGATATAATTTATTTTTAACCTGATGCAATCTATTTTTTCCCTTATTTGCATTAATATATATGAATTTAATTTCTGCATTTTCATTTCTTAAATTTAATTTGTCCAGGATTAGGACACTTGTTAAGACTATTAATTCAGTTGTGACAGTAGAATTTGGAAATGATTATTACAAAATATCTTAATAGTCTCAAAGTTTTTCTCTTGGAGCAATATATATATATAGTAATATTTATAAATATACAATATATATAAATATGTGTAAATATATTTATATAAATACATATTTAAATAATATAGAAATATTATTAAATAATATATTAAATATAAATATATTTAATGTAAATATATATAGTTATATTTAGAATTCTAATTTCTCAGATAATTCCTTAACCCATTTTTGAACTCTAAAGTTTTGTGATCTAATTTACATTGACTTATTTGTAATGTTAAAATTTTAAAAGAAATAGGAATCCTGCCATGTGATTTACAGTCAAGTTTAAGAGTAGCTATAATTTATAGACAATAATACATACACAAATAATAATATGTTCAGGTAATTATCAAACTTTTATCTTATAAACAGTAATATTAAGAACAAGAGAATGTCAAGAACCATTCATGATTATAAGGTTTGCCTTCTCAAAATGATTTCACTAGATAATAATAGAAAATTCTATCAACATTAAATATATAAACTTTGCAACAAATTAATAAAATAAGTAAAATGCAAACATTAATTCTTACCAGGAGAGGGAGAATTTTGGGCTTGTCCTGCAAAAAGAAAAACAAACGTCTCTTAGAAAGTTTCAAATTTCCTACATACGTATGTAAATATAAGTTAGATTTATGTATACACATCATATCTATGTTAGTTAACATTCACAAAATGGCCATTTTCAGTACATTTTACCCTAATGAAACTATATTCCTCCTCTTAATGTTATATTTACAAAGCCCAAGTGTGTTGAAACTATGCTATTGGTTTTTGAATTCCCAGATAAAATAAGAAAAATAATAGAACAAAGGAGAGCTATTGGAATTAATTTCCAGCCTGCAAAAGACTTTGGAAAGTTTTCCCAAATGCATTCATTTATTTAAAAAATGATTGTTTATTGGGTACCCACTATGTGCTAGACATTATGCCATATTCTAGGGATGTAATATGATCAAGATATAGAAATTCCCTGCCCCCAGTGAGCCCAGCTCAGTGTGAGATATAGACAAAATAAATAAATAAATAAATAAGCCATAGAGTGTGATGCCAGAATGTGCTGTAGAAGCACATAAAAGGACCACCTGATTTAGACTTCCAGGATGGTGGCTGGCCGATGGAGGACGTGGTAGAAAGGGTTTCTTGGATACATTTAAGCTGTGACCTAAAGGATTATGGACAGCCAGCTTAGTTCTAGAGGAACAAGAAGTTCGGATTTAGCCTGCAGCTTTAGACAGTGATTGGAGCGAGGTGTTTAAGGGGAGGTCTGGTAGAGAAGCATTTCAATTTTAGATCACCCTTGTTGTGAAATAGAAAAAAGATTATGAGAAGGCTAAGCTGCAGACAGGAAGACTGGGCAACTAAAAGGAAAGCGTATGAGAGCAATGACATCCTACATGAGGAAAATAGTACCAAAAAAAAAAAAAAAGTCCATGAAGCACTTAGGAAGTAGTTATCAAGACTCTGTAAATGTTTGGAAGTGAGGAAGGTGGAGAATGAGTAATAAATAAGGAAAATATTCAAGTTGATAGTTACACTGCTAGTAAGTTGCAGTAGATAGATTGTGGGAGCTTTCAGCAGCAGAAGAAAGAAAAGCAGATGAGAGAGGAGAAATTGATATGCTTGAGACATCCGTGTAAAAATGTTCAGTGGCATTTGGCTGTAGCGGTTGGTAGCTCAGGATATCCATCTAGGCTGAAGCTATAGATCAGCATATAGATGGAGATTGCAGCTATGGAGGTGAAGGAGAATCCCCAAGTTATAAAAAAGAGGAGCGCCCAGGATAGAACTCTGAAGTTAAATAAATATTTAAGGAGAGCGCCAGCAAAGGTGACCTAATTTTCTACAGAGGAGGGAAGCTGAAGTCCACAAGAGTTAAGAGTAGAGGGTGTTTCAAGAAGGAAATGATTGAGTCACATAAGATGAGGACTAACACGGGTCAATTGGATTTATCATCTGGCTCTGTGGGATGTTGGAAAGGCCACTTTTATTGGTGTGAGAGGAGCTGGATTCCAGTGGAGTGAGACATATTTTCACCCCCCATCTTAGTAAATGACTATTAAAAAGATCATAAAGTTCTTTCCCAAATGACAGGCAAATGATGTTGTGAAAGGGAATCAAGCTCAGATGGAAGAATGGCTAGTATCTAAGGTAGCTTCCTGCCTTGAGATCTTATTTTCTGAGGACAAACTAATCTGAAAAAATTTTCTCCCTTCAGAGGCTCCATCAGAGGCATATGAGCCAGTATTCTTCAACGACATTTCTTGGTTTATTCCTTGAAATAAAATGTATTATTTGTATTATTATATAATATGTAAATGTGTGTAATTATTAAAATATGTATAAAATATTTTTATATTTTCTTATTTTAATTCTCTACTTTTTCTTAATCATTCAACCTTAAGTATTGTTTTTAATTTACATTATTTGCATCTTTGTCCCTCCTCTTGTTTAGTCAGTTTTTATCTTTCTAGCCCATATAAAATAACATTTTTACTTTGTATTTTATTTTTAGTTTTCTGTTACTAGTTTTCCCTCTCCTCTCATTTATTCTTATTTCCTGCTAAATTAACTTCTTAGACTTGTGGTGATTTGCAAAAGAAGTAATAAGAAAAATAAAATACTAGTATAGCAGTAACTAACAGCTCTTGTCTCTTAAGTGAAAGGAAAAAAACCCTCATGGTAATTGTTTGGTAAATAATTTAGCATATTGTCACATTCAAAATCTTCAAGTTGGTTTGAGTGTACGAACACATTTCATATAATACACTCTCCTCTTTATCTGAGAAATATACAAGCTTTTAAATATCTAAAAGTATTTTGATATGCCTTTTCTCAATATAAACATCAAATTCCTTGGAACTTTGAACAAGTCAATTCGATTCAGTTAGATTCAAGAAATATTTACTGGTTTGCTGGCATACTACTAGGTGCTAGGTTTGAACATTATAAAGGCATGGTCCTTTGCCCTGGAAAAGCTTATATAACCCATAAGATAGATATTTTATATATATATATATATATATATATATATATATATATATATATAATCTCCAGTGGTCTGCAAAGACATTTAAGTCATAGATATACCTGATTACAACCAATAATTAAAATTCCTTCCATCTGAGATCAGCAAGAATCACATAACAAAATGAGGAGGAGGAGGAAGAGAGGCAGCTGCAGATCTTGCATATAAGTGGTCGATAAGTAATTGTTGAATGATGCTGAGCATGAGTAAATGAAGGGAGAACTCAGACAGACCTGATGACACAGCTTTGGGAGAAGAGCCAAGAGCAAGCTTTATAGACCATGACAAGGAGATGGAATTTTTTCCTGTGCATGATGGAAACCACTGGATCAATGAATATAGAGGAGAAATCAAACAGTAGATTTGATGACAGAGAAAAGAGGACTCTCAATGTTACCTGTACCAGCTCCATCATTAATTCCACAGACCACTGTACTCTACTGTTCTGATTTATTAGCTTGTTGCCACCAAAATATGTAGCACAAATGTTATAGATCATTTTATAAAAAGAATTATAATTTGTCACATATTTACCATGGAAATGAAAAAAGGAATGCTGAGACAGTAAGGACACTATTTCTTTTTAATATAATAACTATGAATACTAGAGTAAACATGCTAGAAATGTTTCCAACCAGTAGACTATTCGTTGGGCCACAGCCATATTTAATGCCTCAGAGATATCAATTTAATTCCAATTGGTTCAAAAGCACTGAAGTTTTTTAAAGGAAATATATGATGCACAGTATTTTAATCTAAGTTTTGAAAAGGAGGGCAAGGTAAATTACCAAAATGGAGAAGACAATTTCTAGAGATTTATCTTTTTTAAAGAATAATTCAGAAATGATATTTTATCATTAATTGCTAATATTTATTGAGTGTTTCCTGGGTGCCAGACACTATATTAAGCCCTCTGCTTGTATTTTCTCTCTTAAGCATCACAGCAACCCTAAGGAGCTTAAAGAAGTCAAGTGTCTTGGCCAAGTTCACAAAACTAGTATGAGCTAGCCCAGGCTTGAGCCCGAGGCTGTCTGACTCTGCAGGCCATGTTCCCAACCCTCAGGCATCCGCTTTCCTCATTAACTTGTTCCCATTGCCTTGCCTCTCCATCTCACCGCTCACTGTGGAAATTCTTTTGGCCAGTGTTTTGGGTTTCATAGAGATTGGTGTTTATTAAAAGCTCATAAGCTAAGTAAAAAAGCATCTTAATCAGGATTGGACTACAGAGTATAAGACTAATAGCACTACAAATGCTACAGTAAACTTGACCCCAAATATAGACATTCAGATTAAATTATAGTCTGCTGAGTGAACGCTCTGTGTATGGTACAGAGGAATAGTAGAAAAAATTCAGAAGTGTGTCATTTAAATTTACTACAGAATATTATTTTGACAGGAAAGTCAACCAAACTACAGTAACATCAAACAAAAGTATTACAACTCACAGACCTCTTGTTTAGCTGTGAAGAGGCTTCTGGAGCTTGGGAACAGAGTAGTAACATATCTATATGTCTATATCTATCTATTTCTGGTCTAATCATGGCCTCATATTCAATATTGCCCCAAATCCTTTAATCTTCAATGCAACAAAACGTAGCATCCATAGAACACAACATAATATCTAAAGATCAGTCACATCAATCACATTTTCCTTTCTTCTGTGTTCATGCTTACTTCTCATAAAGGCTTCTCAAACTGACTATGCATTTACTTTGTACCTATTTATCTCAAAATCTGATTCTAAATTCCTCCACTGAGTGATTTTTAGGCTATATTGAAACACTGTATCTTATGTTTTATTTCATTTTCTTTATAGAGTATTTCATACACACACACAGCCTTTTATCTTTTTGAAAGAAAATTCCAAGCCTTCAGCATCACATGCTCAGTGTAAGACTAAAATTGCTTGTTTTCATGGTCACAAAATCCCTATCAGAGATTTTCAGTCCCTGTAACACTTTTAATCAACACAATAGATCACATGGAAATTATTTTGACACAAAAAATCTGGTAGAAGCACTCTAAAATAAAATTTAAAAAATTCAAGCTGCTCCGAAATTTAAGCCAACGTCCTTAAGAAAATATTCAGGAACTACAGCAATGCAACTTGAAACGACACTAATTTCAATAAGCCACATCTACCACATTACATAAATTTTAAAAAATGTTTCACTTACTTTTTAAAATATCAAAAAAATTAACTACAAATATCAAAGTAAGAACACATATAAAGGCAACCTACATGAAATAGCCTAGTTAAAAATCTAACTATATCTAAAGAACAAATCCCCGCAGAAAGTCATCTAATGACTTTTACATAAATGTAAGCAGTATGCTAACAAATACTTCTATGGAGACTGTCTCTACCTAAGAGATAAAGTAGAGGATAGGCGAGTTACTTAAGTGTTTAGAGGAGACAGTACTAGCGAATGTCTGCAATAATTTGTCAGTGTCTCATCACATTCTGCAATTCTTAGGTTATATGAGCAATGCTTCAATTGTCTGTTGCATTTCATGTACGCAGACGTTATCAAAATCATAGAGAGGACTGTGCTGAATCCTCATTGCTAAACAAGACCTGATAAGATTGAGTGTATCAGATATGTAATAATTTCACGACCTCCCCATTTGGCTGCAGTATATAGTCAGAGAGATCTGCTGGGCCAGTGCAAAGCAGAAGACCTAACGTGCTTGCCCTATGTAGACAGCCCAGCAATCTTTTTACCCTAGTTCATGTATTACTTAAAAGCAGCCATATACTGTGAGCAGAGTCAAATAGACCTGGAAAAAGCAAATAAAACATCAGCATAAAGTACTTAATAAAACAATAAATAGTGTGCAATAAATACCTATTTAATATTAGGAAAGTATATTCATATAAACAGCACTACCATATATGTAAACATTATATATGAACAATGCTGGGAGGGTATGGAAAATAGGTAAAGAAAAATATGTGAAATAGCAGTGGGAATTAAGAGGGTGCATGTATAGGTGTGTGACAATAAAGACAACGCATCAGTGTTTCTAAAAGTATGAACTGTGGTGAGCTCTCAAGTTCTATAAGCACATCTAGTGAACATAATAAAACAGAGCACAGTAATATACTTAGGTTTCTACATATTATCCTCTGATTTTACTCTTCTGAAGACAACATTTTCTATTTTTTTGGCGTAAATGCCTGTGTTTTCATTATTTCAAGCAAAGGAACACTTAGAAATATTCCAGTAGGTGGCACTATGGCACCAACAATCTGTAAATCATTAAACCTAGCACTCTTTTCCCGTTATAATCCTGTTGTGAATCACCAGTGGAATTGACTAGGTACGTTAAACAGATGAAGATGTAGATAACAGAGCACTTGATCTTCAAAGCTGTGTTAGTCTAACATGTGTATTGTTACTGAGTTTACCTTTCCCAATATGTTTCTTTTACAACTCAAAATGTTTAAGTGATCGCAAATCAAAGTTACCTTGAAGTCACACCCCCTAAGTCCCTGATCAGAGATTTCAGCAAAAACTAGAAATCAACTGAGTGAAAATGACATTTCAAAAGACATACTTGGGCTTCAAATACTACCCGTTCCCACACCACCCCCACAAAAAGACGTGGAATGCCATTTCCAAAGGGATTTAAACCTGTCTAGTTCCACAAGTCTAAGGAAAGAACAAGGACAGAGAGTGAAATAGAATAGATGAAATAAATACTTATTCTCAGCATCTGCCCTAAAATGAACAGTGGCGTGTTTTGAAGGGTGAGAATGCATCCCTGACCTCTATAAGCACAAAGGCCGTACAAAAGTGGAATAAGCAAATCAAGACAAAAAGTAAGGGTCAGCTAAAACAGATATGCATGGTTTTCCACGCTTAGTAAGGCATGTAATAATACAGCAGGTAAATAAAATAAAAAGATTCTACTTTTACTTACTCTGTAAACCTGATATATGATCCACAGATAGCAAATCCAACAAATCATGTCAAATTAATAAGTATTTATGCAGTACACACTCCGTGCAAGTGACAAACAAGGTTTATCTGGATTTCAGAGAACTGTAGGAAATAGACTTTCCCTCCTTCCATTAGCCTCTCAGTAAATAGAAGGGTGATAGCAACAGTTTACTGAAACATTGTATCAGACACTATGTAAATCTCTTTACATATGATTTGCATTTAATCATCCCAGCAAGCCAATGAATTAGCAATTATTTTTCGTATTTTATAGGGAATGAAACTGAGATTTAAAGGAGTTTAATAAATTGTTCACAGTCACACACCTGGGAAGTGTTAGATGCGAAGGAGTGTCTAATAATCATTTTCTTATTATTTACACACATTTTATGTTAAAACATTGGTTATATAGTTATTATGCCTGGAATCTCAAGAATAAAACAGTTGCTGTTTACCACCAGAAAATAATATCAGAGATTTCAAATCATATAGAAACATGGGATTTTAGTATCTATTGATATGTAGTTCCTCTGATAGAGAAGGAAACTAAGACTCAATGAGCTTATATGCCTTTCTGATTTCATGCGATTTAGAAAGGTCCATGATTTACAAGCTCCAAAAATTACCACAGAATTTCAACATACAGTAGTCCCTCTTTATCCAAGTTACCAGCAGTCAACCCTGGTCTGAAAATACTAAATAGAAAATTCCAGAAATAAACGATTCATAAGTTTTAAATTGTGTGCCGTTCTGAGTGACACGACAAAATCTTGTTCCACCCTGCTCCATCCCACCCGGGACGTGACGCATCCCCTTGTCTAGCAGATCCATGCTGTATATGCCACCTGCCCGTTAGTCACTTAGTAGCCGTCTCGGTTATGAGATCAACTATCCGGGTGTCACAGTGCTTGTGTTCAAGTCACCTTTATTTTACTTAATGATGGCCCTGAAGCACAAGAGTAGTGATGCTGGCAATTCAGATATCCCAAAGAGAAGCTGTAAAGTGCTTCCTTTAATTGAAAAGGGGGAAGTTCTCGACTAAAATAAAGACAATTATACGCTGAAGTTGCTAAGATCTACTGTAACCTTTATTACCATATATTGTTATAATTGTTCTTTTTGCCTAACTTATAAATTAAACTTTATCATAGGAATGTATGTATAGAAAAAAACATAGTATATATAGGGTTTGGTACTATCCCTGGTTTCAGGCATCCACTAGGGGTCTTGGAACACATCCCCTCTGGATAAGGCCGGACCACTGTACCTCTTTTGGAGCCTCACTCTTAAATACTAAAGGACACCCAAGAAACACTGGACAAAGCCCCTAACAAGAAAGAAAGAGACAAAGATAAACAGAAGAGAGACCTGGGAGAAACAGAGATAACGCAAGGAGCAGAAGACACCCTGAAATCGACTGTAATCCGTGTTCTCAGAAAAGAGACAACATGGCATCCATGGGCAAAGAGCAAGGGGTAATAAAGAGCAACATTTCAAGATCAAGAAAGGAAGTCAATAGATACCGGCTAAAATCTTTGAAAATGAGAAACAGCAGTCCAACAGAAAAATACCATATAAATGTGGCAAAATATCTTCAAGTGTTGTTTGCGTTTCCTTCTGGAAAACAGGAATCGAGATGGGGAGTAGGATGCAGCAAAAGGCTCATCGTATTTACTCTAGACCTTATAGGACTGTTGAAACTTGCAGACTACGCACATACACACATCTGAATAAAGATACAAATAATAAAGAAAGGTATCGGTATGTAAAACTGAGTTGAGGATAAAAACGGCAAATGCACGGGAGTGAAATAAAATCAAGGAATTCGTTATTTTTAAATACAGCAGTCACATCTAGCTGTCTCCCAAAGGATTGTCATGTGCAACATCACAAATATTCCCGTTCGTATGTAAGTACATATGAGCATGCACACACATACAGCTCTAAAACCAGGCATGCATTTATATGTCTTACATTTGGCTTAAAACACCATGTTATCAATTTCAGCCATATTGATTAACTAAACAAATAACAACAAAAAATTAATCAATGGAAGATGACCATCTATAAAAGATTGGTTACTCTGCTTTACTTTTTATCTTAAAATACTTATCTCTAAGTCACGGAGAAAAAACACTAGATTATCACTTCCTGTGTAATGATGGCCAACCTGATTCGATGTAGAGTTGCTTGTCTTAAAATGTCCCATAGTCAAATTTGTTTCAGAAGTATTTCATGCTACATGTCTCTTGGAGAGATTTATAAAGTGTGCTAACATATGAAAGGCAAAGAGAAACTTATGTAGTTTGTTTAACCCAGAATCTCTCAAAAATATTTGCCACAAACCCGTGTTTTCCACGGACACACTGTCTTGGAACACGAGCAGCGTGGAAGTCAGTGTTCCTGAGAACACAGCCTAGGATTCTGGTTTGTATCAGTTACGTGTGACTGTGTGTGTGTGTGTGTGTGTGTGCGCGCGCACGCGCATATATGTATAGAGAGAGAGAGAGTATAAACAGTATTATAACCCTGATTAATACAAAATCAAGATGTGTATTAATCTTGGCTGCGCATAAGATTAAAAATACAGACTAAATCAGATTTAAAGTCCTGGGCTCCACTTCCGCAAATTCTGATTCAGTAGATTTGGGGGGTGACGTGATCTGTGCACGGGTATTTTCTTAAAGCTCTACTGGTGATTATGGTGGGAACAAGAGTTAAGAAGGATTGCAGAAGGCACTTCCTTATGCACATACTCTAAAAACATTTCCCAGAATAAGTTTATTTCCATATTAAATGTCTTTTTGTTTCTTATGAAAATGTCTATTTTCACTTATCTAAAACCAAGGATAAATACCTAATTTATAAAATATACTTCAGACAGCAAAAACTTTTTAATTATATTAACCCCTTAATAAGCGTATTTTTTTTAGCTCATTGCTTCCTCTAGGATAGCATAAGATCATAGTCAAAGAAATACAAAGAATTGTCAAAGGACATCTGCACAAATGGTGAAAGTGTCTTCAGTACTATTAATAATATTTACTATTTAATAATCAGCTACTATGCTAAATAATTTTACATATTACTTTAATCATTACAGAAACCCTACGAAGTGCATAGCATTATCCTCTTTTTACAGAAGAAGGCTCAAAAATAAATTTATGCAGGGCTAAAGAGCTCACAGGAAAGAGTTTGGTTTTAAATGCAGATCTCTCTGACTCTACAAACCCCTGTGCTTATTCACCTACACTCTGCTATAAGGGAAAAATATTTAATGCTAAATCCACAAGTTATGCTAAAGAGCTATCAGAGACCCTACGATGAGTAAAATATCGTGTATGAACATCAAAATGGGATTCAGAGGAAGTCAGACATTAGAACATATTTTTAAAACGTGCAAATTGCTGAACAATGACGATAAGAGGTAGATTTTCGTTTTTAAGAAAAAAAGTTGGGGAAATGAGAACAGCCCTGTGACAAACTAAAACCACTGTAGAGACTTATCCTTTAGTCTTTTTACTCAAATCCTCCAGGAAGGAAAAGTAGAACATACATGAAGATGGTTTATTCTCACTGCGTCCACGCTTTAAAACAAAACAAAACAAAACAAAAAGCTTGTGCTGATCAAACCTATGTCTTGTGAGAGAAGTGGGGTGAGGGGTGAACGGGTGAGCTAGGCTCCCTGCGGAGAAGAAATGGTGCCAGGAGGCTGAGGGCTGTGCATTTCATCGGGTTCTGTAGTCAATTACCGGCGGCACCACCCACAAACTTTTTTAAACGACCCAGGAGAGAAATCTAAATTACACTATTTTTTTGTGAATTAAACACAAGATAATAGGAAATAAACAGAAAATAAATGTGAGGTTGTAGGGAGCCCGCCTGACAAACCAGTCTCCCATCTCCCAAACAGGATCCCACGCCGTCCGCAGCTGCACAAAAGCTCTCTCTCCCGAAGGAAGGGTCACAAAGCGAAGGCTGATAAACGCGCCACTAACTTTTCATTTCCCCTTAATGAAAACTCTGAACAGAAACACTTGATTTACTTTCAAAATCATTAAAGGAACCCAGGCCTAATGGGAAAGCTCCACTTTCAACTAGAAGAGGTTTTCAATGTGTTGTTCTCACGAGCTGCTGTTTGCACAGCTAAAGGCGAACAGCAGCGGCTCACGGCTCTTGCGGTTTCTCCTCCTCAGCACACTTCTGTTTTTCTTATTCTGAGTCTCTATAGGAAAGGAAGAGGTGCGGCTCGTGCGGTTACGCGCACAGCGCTTCCAAGTGGTGCAACGGGTTGCCATAGCACCAGCATAATCGGCCCCATCTCGGGGTTAAACCACAACTTCTCCAGTTGTGTCGAAGCTGTCTGACTATACATCTAACTGCTACAAAAAAACTGAATTTCAGGTTGATTTGTTTTTGTTTCCCTGCAAATGGATTTCAGAGATAAGGTTGATCATTATGAGGATGGCTCCTTGCGCTTCAGAAGCACTTCATTTTGAGGAGTACGTGCAAATGAGATTTTAATGAGAAAAAAAGGTAAATCCAATCTTACCTTGAATAGCATAAGAAGTCACCTTCTCTTTGGCCAGCAATTAAATTTGATTAATTAATTACATAATGAAGCTGGGAGGAAATAAGTTACAAAGAAGAAAGGAAGAGGCATGTGCGTTATTTGTAAATAGAATTCACATTCCTTTCACATCAAGATTATGAAATGACCAGAGTCAAGGCAAGGATATTTCATGTTTGCGCAGAGACCTTTATCATCACGATGAATATTACTCTACCACTGTGACATACCCCATCACACGCTTTGCAACCCAATGTTTTGGGCTAAAAAATTGGAGTGACTTCCTTGATGTTGCGCTCAAAGTCTCAGGAAAGGTATTGCCTGAAAACACAGAAATGCACGGGAGCATTTCCCACCCGGCTGTGTTACCTGCCATGCTCCAGCCCTGGCTGGTAACAATTCTCCATGCTGAGTATTTCTACCAATTGCCTATGTTTCAGCTAAAAATAATTGTTTTATGATGTAGAAAATATTACAATAATATATTAACATTCATAAATGATAAATCTTGGAAAGGGTCAGGAGATAACTTTTTGTTTAACTTCTTTAGAAAAAATCATATTGGGTCAGTTTTTCATGCCTTTTTATGTCAAAAAACTTTTCCTCTAACTTGAGTAAAAAAGGAACATTTTTTGAATATTTACTATCCTCATAATAACTCTATGTGATAGTGTTATTACTCTTGTTTTATGAATGAGGAAATGAAGACAATGACAGTTTAAATAAATTGCTCTGATATAGAGTGAGTAAGTAACAGTGTAGAAACTCAGTCCCAGGTTACCAGATGCCAAAGCTCCTGCATTTCCTTCTAACCTGGAAATGCACCTCCTAGGAGTAAAGGATTCAGCGTGTTCATTTCACATCATTCTCCGGAACTTCAGTACACAGTCCTCAAATAGGTAATATCTGAGGTCTCTGCTTCTTTTGCATTTCCACTGCCTGCGCCCTAGTCCAAGTATTATCATCCTATTTCACCAACCCTTACACTCAGTTTTTAAACTCCAACTTCCTCCCTCCTTTCCCCACGTGTGCTAGATACGTCCGTATCAGTCTACTTTTCAAATGTACTGATGTGCTCCTTTCTTGTTAAAGTATTTTAGTAGGAGATTTCAAAATCTTTACCATTATTGTTGAAAGCCCTTCACAACCCATCTCTGACCTGCCTTTCCAATAACGTTATCAATATGCTTAAATGAAATCACTCATTTTACTTCAAATTCAGCTCAAATGCAACTTCTTGTAACCCAATAAGACTTCAGCACGTGTCCCCTTGCTCCCTGTCAATTTAGCATTACCCTAGCCTGGAATTCTCTCTCCTTCTTTTAATGACCGTGAAGCATAGCCATCCTCAAAACTTGGTTCAAATTCCAATTTCATGACAATTCTCCTCATCTCCCCAGGCCATGGAAGTCTTTTAACATTTATAATAATGATCATGTGTACCACTCACGAGAATGCATATCATAAACTGACATCTAATTAGTTATCTGTTTACAGAGTGTCTCAGTTAAGATCATAGACTTTGGAAATAGCACACAAGGGTTTGAATCTCTCCATTGCTACTATCTAACCATGTGACCTTGGAAAAGCCGTGTACCCTCTCTGAACATCAGTTCCTCTTCAGTTAATCTATAATATCTACTCATAGGGCTGTTATGGCTATTAAGTAAGACAATGTTTGTGAAGCGCTTAGTAAATGCACTTAGTAAGTAAGCGCTGAGCACTTCTCGCCTAGAACTTAATAAATGGTAGTAATCCTTGTTATTGTCACCATCGTGATTAGCACCTTCAGGCATTTGACTTGTTCACTCTATTTGTTTCTTAAAAACACTGGTGAAATCAGAATCCCTTGTATCCTACACAGTTGCTGGCTTATGGAAGGTAAATAATAAATATTTGTGGGTTTTAATCTTTTGTTTATGCCTGTGGTCCCACGGTAACAAAGCTTTGAGCAATATAATTTTGAAACTCATTGTAAGATATGGCATGTGTAATTTCTCATTTCATAAGATGGGATTGCACTTCCTCTTTGCATTTTCATATGCATTTGAATTTTCATATATATCTAAATTTATGTCATGCAATGAAGAACAAAATGCAAAACTCTACCCAGAAGAGCTGGGCTTTGCATTGTACTCAAACTGACCTGGTTTTGAATCCTAGCTTAGCCAGGTAGGATCTCGTGCGGGTTAAATGAGTTGTGAGCTTGATCCTCCTTGTATGTAGAGACAGAAGCATCATATCTAGCGTACGTGTAGGTTGATATGAGGATTATATCGAGTAATGCTTGCAGAAGGCTTCACAAAATGGCTAGCAGGTACACAGGTGGTGTCAAATAAATGTTCATGACAGCACCAGTCCACCCCTCTGCCTTTTCCACTTGGTAGCCATCAATGGTCGCAATTTGCAAAGGAGATTCAGGAATCTAGTGATAGTTAAAACTATTTTAAGAGGCTATCAGTGCTGAGCCATCTATTCATTTAAATGACACACACAATCTCATTTTATTTTTAATTATGAGTTAGGTAAGAATGTATGTGTGCCTACTCTCTTGAATTCTGGATTTTTGTGTAATTTTTCTATGATTGTGCAACTTGTGCTAGGCAAGGAAGAATCTGAGTTACACTCCCAGGTTATGGTAGTTTGTGGGCCTCGTAACTGGAATGCGCTTTCACACTCAGTGCTGTGCTTTATCATATTCCTTTTGCCTTTGTCCTCATCCCTTGGAGGGATTTGAAGAAATTTTATCAGAAGCAAGGCTTGTGAGTGGCAATAAAGATATCAACCCTCAACAACACATGAGTTTCCCTTGACCTCTCACCTGTGATACCGTCTCTGTGCAAGCAATGGGATTGGCTGCATCCCGTGGTTCTGGATCCCAGCCTCCCCTCTCAAAGATGCTTAGACCACACCAGTGCCTGTAGGCTCAAGGACCCACCTTCCTGGCAGTTACCCAGAAAACTGCCTCAGAACCCCCCTCACTGGCTGATACAGATCTACCGTCTGTTTCTTAAGTTTGACAATTGTACAAAGGAAGTTTTTCACAGCTGGATGGAAAAAGATATGGCCTCCTTCAGCTTCATAGTCAGTTTCCTGTTCCTCCTTGCTGATTGGCTGAGGCATTCCCCCAAGTCAAAAGAATACCTTAAGCTTGTGTTACACCTGTGCTAAAATAGTCACCATTTTAAAACCTCAGGACGTGGCTTCTTTAGGCCTGGATCCTCACAACGTCCAGAGCCAACCTGGGCACTCACACAGCACATCAACACTCCATGTGTTGAATTAAAACCGGTTTGACTGAATTAAGTTATTTTAAAACACCAACAATTACACGTCCTTCAGCAACATTTGGAGTTGGATATGTAGTGACCTAAATAGAATTACTCATTACTGGTCTATTTCTCATTTCAACCATTTCTTTTACTTACTTTTAACCTTAAGGTACAATTTTAAATCTCAGGTAGCATCCATAGCCTCGATTTTGAGGTCTAGTCCTGGATTTTGAGGCAGGAATGAAATCTGGCCATTGGCACAGTTCTGGAATAATGCTTCTAATGTTCTCCAGTTACCCTTTTAAATGACATCAGCAGTCCCAACAGAAATTACCCCACCTGTGTCAGACCCAGGGATGCAGCCGCTGGTGGATGAAGCTAGACAGTAAGGGCAGGGAAGCTTGCCTTCCTTCCGTAGTCATAAAACCTTCCCGGGAAAGTGGACGCCAGGGTTTTGAATTATCAGTTAATTAACATAGTGTCATTACTTATACCTAATTTACAGAGATCGAAGAACGTTTGTTATGCCGGATCTGTGACAAAGCAAGTCCAGTTCTTGACACGGTGTGTCATCTCACGTCACAAAACAAGGAGCAAATCTGGGCTGAGATAATGCTTATGGGAAATCTTTTGAGACTTTCATAGATTTATTTTCATTTTTTTGTCCCTTTATAATAATCTATTCCAGTTGACCCTAGTGAGCTGGAAGGTGAAGCTAAAATTAGGTAGGTTCTTATTGTTAATGAGGAGTTATCAAAGGCATACACTTTTTAAAAGAATAATAGCTAAGTGTTGATAATGAAATAAAGGTAAATTTGAGACACTTTTAGTGAGGAAGTTTTGGGATTTTTTTTCTATAATATATATTTCTTTCATAGTCTATCACCTCTGCCAATAAAATTAAATTTCCTTTAAAATTTAGATGTTTGTTTCTCACAAAAAATTAATTCCAAGTCAAAAAACTATAATTCCTGTGTTGATAAAGTGAATAGAACTGAGAAATAGTCACAGTTTTCCAAGGATGACTGCAAAATTTGTTACAGTCTTTCTTTACTTCAGACCCTTGACATCAGGCCTTCAGATAAGAGAAATAGGTGAAATTCACATGCTATATGGCTGTTAATAACTTTTTTAAAGGATTATGCAAATTAATGGGGGCAAAGATCAGTCTCCAAAAATGGAGTGGGAATTCTAGTAGAATAGTTTTACAGCATATGGTATGATTAATTTTTTTTTTTCCTGAGGAAGATTTGCCCTGAGCTAACTCTGTTGCCAATCTTCCTCTTTTTGCTTGATGAAGAGTGGCCCTGAGCTAACATCTGTGCCAATCTTCCTCTGTTTTGTATGTGAGACACTGCCACAGCATGGCTTGATGAGCCGTGTGTAGGTCCATGCCCAGGATCCGAACCTGTGAACCCCAGGCCACGGAAGCAGAGCGTGTGAACTCAACCACTACTCCACTGGGCCAGCCCCACGATTAAGTCTTTTGATAAATTAAATGCAGACACTTTGGTGTATGCATGGGGAAGGAAGTCTAGAAGCATAAGAATTATTATGGTAACATTAACTATTAAGTATCAGTAACTATTTACATTATTATCCATCTAACTCACATATATCTGTGTTTAAATTGTTATAATGAATCTGTTATGTTTGTAATTAGAAAATTAATATTGATCATGTGTGTCTGAGAGAAATTTACTTAAAACTATAATTAATCTCTATATTTTCTGCTAATTGGTTTTTATACAATGATTGAAAGAAAATAAAAAGGAACATAGATGTGTTTTTAGAAGGTCAGGATCATGTTATACAATATCCTCAATCTGTGGATGCTTAAATAATGTGCTGACACCTTTATAATCAATCAGATCAGTTGCCCCATTGAGTATCCTAGAACACATCTTCTAAAAATGGTTGAAGTCATAATAATGATGATGGTGACAGGAGTTAACATTGATTGAGACATCACTATATGCTAGTATTACACTGAAGTGCTTAGATGAACAAGCCCTCCCTTTATATAGCATCATGCCACTCTCTGAACATTCTTTGACTAATATTGATAATTTCCCTTCTTTGCTGCTCCTCCAGATATCTCCCAACCCAATATCTCTTCAAGATCACTATATCTTTCACATATGTCCTGGGAGAGGCTAGGCAGTATATTTAAAATCACTATGGACTGGAGGACCATGCAGACAAAGTAATGGTCTCCCGCTCCATGGTAATGTGGTACGAGGCTCTGTCTCTTACTGCTACTTAAATTAGTCCCTAAAAGTGAGCTTTGCCCTCTTATCTGAAAGCTGGGCGGGTCACTCCTATCTTGCAGTGATGTGGTGAAGATCAGAGATACACAAAGCGTCCAATGCATAGTCAGCATTCCAAGTAATAGGCAGCTGTTTTCATAGCCAGGGATGTAAATGAGAAGTAGGATATCACCAGATACAGAAATGCTATAGCAAATATCAGTTGGAGGTTTCTAGAAGGAAGTCTGCATTCACTAATATTGTGGAAGGGAATCTATGATACATGTTTAACTACATGAATTTCACAGAGAGGAGGTAAATGCACTGTAGACGAGGAGAAACCACTATGCTAAGGATACAGCTGAGTGGAAAATATGTAATTAGGAGTCAGATCTCCTAGCTTCAGTGTCATTGTGAAAATTAGTGATAATATTGTAAATTATTCAGTCCTACAAAAAGTTAGTTGCAATAATAAAATTCTCTTGAAAATTACTTACGATTAGCATCTATGTTCAAGAAAGAGCATCAAAATTCAGTGTGTACCACAGACAAAACCAAAATCAAAGATGTTCTACAAAATATCTGACCAGTAATTCTTAAGTTTCAAGATCATTGAAAACAAGGAAAAATTGAAAAACTGACACAGATCAGGGGAGACTAAAGAGACATGATGAATAAATCCAATGTGGTATCCTGGATTGGACGCTGTAAATGAAAAAGACCATGGGTGGTCAATGGTGAAATCTGAATGAGTATGTCTTAGTTTTGACAAATGTACCGTGGTTATGTAAAATGTTAACATTGGAGGAAGCTGAGTGAAAAGTAAATGGGAACTCTCTGCAACTTTTCTGTAAATCTGAAATTATTCCCAAATTAAAAGTTATTTTTTTTAATTTTTGTTTCTATAGTTCAGAGAAAGATGAAGCAGCTTTTCTTTCACTTTTAACCAGAATATTTCTGAGATTGGGGCACTTTCATAGCACATGTGATGGATGTTTGCAATCAGGGCCCAGTCATCACGGAGTCGTAACGCAGATGTTGTAACTAACTATGACTAAAAAGACAGTGAGCGTTATACTTCGGGACATGTTTAAGGAATCACAAAATTTCATGATTGAAAGATATAATAAAGCTTATCTGACTATCTACCTAATACATGAAATTGCTTTATAAAACCCCTACTCCTAGTTGTGAGTTCATTCTTAAATGTTGTTACTGAAAATTCACACACAACTTTTTATGGATATCAACAGCATCCATTATCTAACCAAAGTGATGGTGAGCATGAGGTGCTGCTCCAGGTGCAGATAAAAGAGGACACAGTCTTTGGAGCAAAGAGGCAGTGTCATTTCCACAGCATATAAGAAATAAGCAAATGCAGGCAAATAAAGATCTTTGGTTTAAGAAGATAAACATGGATTAAGTTGAAAGTGTAGAAACATAATTTTTTTCGAAAAAGTTTGATTGCTACTTTATAGTATACCAAATGAATACCCAAAAGTTGACTTATCAATTAAGGAAGCTTGTAAGGTTGTTTTTAGGGTTTTTAGCCCCCATATATATACATAATTCACCCATAGTGTGAAAATCATTTAATTAAAACAATGGAGAGAAGTATAGTACGAACATCTCACAACTTCAAAATTCTTAATTTTTGGTCTGCTTTTTAAAAAATACCAGCAAAGTAAAAAAAATAAATAAGTAAAAAAAAAAATCACAAACCAAAAGGCTTATTCTGCTGTATTCCTGGGGAAATTCTGTTTCACCCTGACAGTATATTATTCTACAATCTTTCATCATACTCTGTTTCTTTTCCTAAGAGATATCACCAGAGGAGTGATAAAAATGAATTCTTCCATTTTTCTGAATAACAAACTGAAGGTGAGAGAGCCAGGTTAGGCCTCTGTAATGGGAACATCCAAAACAATGTCTTCATTTATTTAAAACACACACTACTCTGTATTCACTCGATAAATATTTTAGAATACCTGTTATGAATAAGATACCATTTTTGAAGCTATGGATACACAGTCCTTGGCCTCAAGCAACGTACAGCCTAATAGACACAGCAAATTACAGAGGAACAGTCACAATAATAACTGACATGTACATAGCGCCTATTCTGTATCAAGCACTATACTAGATTACCTATAATATCTGTGTATATGTACCATACATATGAGTTTCCCCAATCATTGTAATCATATGGGGTATGTATAATCATCATCCTGATTTTAGAGATGAAGAAAGCACAATAAGGCAGGTCAAATAATTTGTCCAAGATCATTCAGCACGTGAGTGGCAGAAACAGGACTTGGATGCAGACGGTGTGGCTCAAAGTCGATTCTTTTAATCATTAGGCTATAAATAACCAGATTGCAATGTGCCCAGTGCTGTAGTAGAGCTAAGCACAGTGTGAAGAGTAACGACGGAGGACTCCTTGAAAAAAGTCATGTCTAAGTTGAGAAGGACACGTAGGAGTTAGGCGGAAAGGGAAGACAAGTCTTCAAAAAGAACAGTGTGGCCCACAGTTGAGAACCTAGTACATTTCAGAAAGTAAAAGTTATTCTTCATGACTGGAAAGCAAGTAAGGTAGAAAGGGGCTAGAAATGTTTCTGGAAGGGAAACGTGATGCTGCTGATAAGGGCCTCCTATTATATACTAAGAAGTTTGAACATTATCCCCAGACGACAGGAATTATTGTAGAGCTCTAAGCAGGGGAGTGATCCCATCTGTGGTGTGCAGAATAGAGTTTAGGGATGCAAGATGAAAACAGGGGTTAGGAGGCTGTAAACTGCTTTTAAAACGCTGTTAAAATATTTTCAACTGCAACTAACAGAAAAAACTTCAAACAGAATAAACAGGGGCCAGCCAGTGGCGCAAGCGGTTAAGTGCGTGCACTCCGCTGCGGCGGCCCAGGGTTTGCTGGTTCGGATCCTGGGTGCACACCGACACACTGCTTGGCAAGCCATGCTGTGGCGGCACCCCATATAAAGTGGAGGAAGACGGGCACAGATGTTAGCCCAGGGCCAGTCTTCCTCAGCAAAAAAAGAGGAGGATTGGCAGATGTGAGCACAGGGCTGATCTCCTCACACACACACACACACACACACACACAAATAAAAAACAGAATAAACACTAAAGAATTTATTATTTCACAAAAAAAAACCCAGGTAATCCAGTGGCTCAATAATGTATCAGAGCCCAGGTTCCTTCCATATTTTTTCTCTGACATTTCAGGGTATGGGCCTACCTACTCTCAAGGTCTCAAAATGAGTAGGTGTCACATTCTCATGAAATATCAACCAGAGACAGGAAAGGGGCTTTGTCTTCCTTTTGTTTCTTTTTTAAGACTCAAGGACAAAATTTCCCCAAACCCATTCCATGGTTTGTTGCTCTAAACTGCATCCCTATCAAAGGGAATGTGGTCACCGTGATTCACTTTGACCCATCAGGTCCTAAGTTTAGGTCCCATGGAAACAGTAAGATCTAATGGAACTTTAAGTGACACAGAAAAGCATGATAAGATAAATAATTAACTAAATTTCTTTTAAAAAATGAAGGTTTCATTAGCAAGAAAAATACAGAGTGTGGGGATAACAACTTCAGAGGCTACTGTAGGAAGTCCAGTGGTCTGAATCCAAGTTATGGCAATGGAGGTAGATAGAAGTGAATATTTCGAGAGATATGAAGACTATAGACTTAGTAATATTTAATAACTGAATGCTGAGCTAAGAGAAAAGGAAAAATTTGGAATAGGCCCTGGGTTTCTCTCCTGGGCAACTGTGTAAAAGCTGATATAATTCACTGGTATAGGGAACATGAGAACAAAGCAGTTTAATGGAGAAGATTTTGAGTTCAGTTGGGGTCACGTTGTGTTTGAGATGCCAGTGGGATACTGATTGGAGACATCAGTACAGAGTTGGAGAAATGGGTCCCTACACAGAAGAGACAGCAGAGCTGGTGATAGAGATGTAGAAGTCACCAGCTTACAGAAGACAGATTAACGGCAATGAATCAATGCAATGAGAGTGAGTGGTATCGCCCAGAAAGACATCAACACCAACACTGTAGGAGCCAGCAGAGAGACAGGAGCCAGAGGACTGAAATGAATAAGACCGAGAGAAGGAGGTTTCATGCATCATGGAAACTGAAGGAGCAAAGAGAAGAAAGAAGGAAGGAAGGAAGTTGTCAATAATGTCAAATGTCTCTGAGAGGTGAAGTAAAGCAGATGCTCGAGTTTGGTCCATTGGATATAAGTTTTTACAAACTGGGGGCGGGGGTGGTGTCACTGATGCATGCATGCAAGTGTTTCAGTGGCATACTGGGAGAAGAAGCCAGAAAGCAGTAGGCGGATAAGTGAATGGGAAGTGAGAGAGTGTAGACCGTTAGGCCGGCAAAAAAATCTTTAAAAAGTGTGAAGGAGGGGCCAGCCAGGTGGTGCAGTGGTTAGGTTCACGAGCTGTGCTTCTGGCGGCCCAGGGTTCGTGGTTTGGATCCCGGGCACGGACCTACACAGGGCTTATCAAGCCATGCTGTGGTGGTGTCCCACATAAAGTAGAGGAAGATGGGCACAGATGTTAGCCCAGGGCCAGTCTTCCTCAGCAAAAAAGAGGAGGATTGGCAACAGGTGTTAGCTCAGGGCTAATCTTCCTCACACACACACAAAAAAAAGTGTGAAGGAGAAGAAAGAGCTCGAGAAGATAGAGACTTAGAGTAGAGAGAGGGTATTTATTTGTTAATGTATTGCCATTATAACTACTTCTCTCAAACTTGTGTTTTGATGATAATATTTATAAATTGTTTTGGAGCCTATGGAAGAAAAACTCTAGATTTAAAAAAACATAGTGTAAATATTTCTGGAATGTATTATAAACTAAATCCATTAGGGATTTTTTTAAAGCTTTTTTTTTAGTCTTTGTTTTTAATTTAAATTGTGAATGTGTCCAAAGCTACATTGTGTTCCTTTCTCTATGTATTTCTTCAATGGTGTTTCTTTTTATTACCAACCTTTAAACCCCAAACTGATCAGGTTTCATATTTAGAAAGTTGAATATAATTTTTTTATCTAATAGGGTCCTATAACAATAATAAATTATTAGGAAAATGTTATCATGGGGATTTTGGCCTTCAGTATCTTTCCTTAAAAATACTAAGGAAGGGGCTGGCCCCGTGGCTTAGCAGTTAAGTGCACGCGCTCCGCTATCGGCGGCCCGGGTTCGGATCCCAGGTGCGCATCAATGCACCGCTTGTCCGGCCATGCTGAGGCTGCGTCCCACATACAGCAACTAGAAGGATGTGCAACTATGACATACAACTATCTACTAGGGGTCTGGCGAGAAAAAGGGGAAAATAAAAAAAAAAAGGAGAAGGATTGGCAATAGATGTTAGCTCAGGGCTGGTCTTCCTCACAGAAAAAAAAAAAATACTAAGGAAAACCAAGAATAAGAACATTCATAGTCAGTATTTAAGACTAAGTCTGCCAAGCTATGCCATGGATGTATTTCACTCACTACCTAATTTACAGAATGTCTGTATTACTGTCAAAATGCCTGAGATAAGTATAAAAATGAATTCAAAGCAGAAGCTAGTAACACTTTTAGGCTTCATTTAGCACGAAAAAAATAGCATTTGTTCTTACACTTCTGAATTAAGATGCTCACAACAGGAAAAATAAGAGAACATATATTAGTGTTTCTTTACTAAGGTCTCTTGAGTGATGCCAAAGAAATATCTGATTAAATTCATTCCTTTACAAATGCAATTTTCAGAATGATGAGAGTGCAAAGAGAAGTGGAGAAGAAGAGAGTGTAGTTTGAAAAAAATAACTTCATCATTCATGGACTTTACAGTTCAAAGACTAGGTTATTAGTTCAGTTACAATAAAATCTGATTTTTAAACATTTCCTAATTGTATCCATGTACAAGAAATAGGTTCTCCAATTGCTTGGGGGAGAGAAGGGATCCTGGAGAGCCTGGCATGAGTCCTGGATTCGATCCTGGCTCTGGTTGTAGAATGGGCAAGTCAAGGATTCACCACATCTATGGTTTCCATATCTGTAGGATTCAGCAATGGGATGTTTAGCGAAGGTTAAAACATGGCATGAAAATAATGCGAAAGCTTTAAAAATGAAGGAAAAGATTTCAAAAGAGATATTTAACTTTTAAATCTAATTATATAATTTCTTTTAAAAGAAGTAAGTCCATTTATGTTCTAGACTATAATTTGAAAAAATCTTGATCAAACAATTCAATTATTTTCCAACCCTACGTAAATGAAACCTGTAGGTGTAAGTCATCAAATTATTTCTTAGTGAATCAAAGGAGTTAAGGCTTTTTTTTAAACATGCAATAGATTCTAGTTAGTGTCAGAAACAAATATGCTATCCTTTCCCCCATAAATACACACATACCCACCAGCAAACCCAGTCTTCATCTGCTAAACAGAGCAATTCATTAACAGTTTGGCTCAATGTAATATTAAAGACTCAGGAAGGTAAAGAAGGAAGATTCTCAAAGTTTAAAAAAAATCTAGTTTTATGAGGGCCTAAGTAGTAGAGACGCCCACACAGTGCAAGCAAGGAGGGCAGAAAGCATAAAAGGAGGGCGTTGGGTGCAGGTGGGCGGGTATGAGCACCAGAAAAGCTGGCAGACAACCAATGTGAGCATGGCCAGTCGGAGATAAAGAACCTTGCAGAGGAATATGGTGGCAGAGGAAACAACACTAAGAATTAGTCATTTCCAAACATACTCTAAAAGCTACCACAATTTGAATTCTGAAAATATGTGTGTTCATTTTTTGTGGTTACTATGCAACCATTTAGCTATTTCTTTGTAATTTTTGCCCAGTGTGCTAGTTGTAGGTACTATTTCAGCCATGTTATTTGCACAAAAGTCATTCCTTTGAAACTACTGCCATTAGGCTGAATCATATAAAATGGTTTCTTTTGTAGATCAACAATGACTAAATATTATCAATTTTACATGTTCAGCCTATATGTCACGTGTCACTTGCTGTACGTATGCGAATACCTTCTAGTTTAAATGTATCATAGCCCTCCGTGGTCTTGTTGCTGCTTGCAATATGGCTGGGTGGAAGGCTTTTGTTAAACTCTCTTAATTTCCCTTAAATATAAATCTGTTCACCAAAGGGCTCTAATTCTTCCATAGGGACAAATGGATTCCCCAATTCTGAAAGGCTAAAACATCTACCTATGCCTGCTGGGGTCTGAAATCTCTGGGACCCCATGTTTATCTCCTCCTCTGGCATTTACAGTCTTAGTCTCCTCTGTTCCTTTACTTTTGAGCTCAAACATTACCCTTCTCATCTAATCTGAAAAAATCTGATTTTTCCTGGAGAACATTTTAGCTGCTGCCATGTTTCTCTCTTCCCTTTTTAAATCCCTTTCCTGATACACAACCTAATGTCTTATCACTCATTCTCACCCTAACCTTGATCATTAGTCTTTCCTCCAAACCATGCAATTGGAATTATTATCCTCATCTGGTATTCACCGGGCAAATATGAGGGCCATTTGGTAAGTCCTCAGGCCCCCTCACTTCCCTTATCTAAATACTGTCCATTCTTAGTAGTGGCATGGCAGGTGCTTAGTAAAATTCAAGTGCTCAGTTTGTATGCAGGTCCATACCTCTGATGTTTTAGTGCCTCTATTCTTCTGTGTGTTATGCACTGCCCCCTCTTCTTCATCTAGCTAACTCCTAGATGGTCTTTAAAACCCTAAATTAGGTGACATTATTTTTGGCTACCATGTCACTCTGTGCATATGTTTATATAAAACTTATCACTGAATTTTCACATTTTATTTGAGCACCTGGAATGCTCCATATGGCTGACTTTCAGCATTTCTGCTCCTTGTCCAATGTGTCTTTCTGTAAAGCCCTCCTGACCACTCTAAGAATCAATAGTCCACTGTTAGGAGAGCACATTGTGACTCTGACTCCTGCAGTCAGGGCTGGCTACAGGCTACATCCCTGAGTAATTATCTATCATTCTCTCATTCACTCTGCAATCAAATATAGTAACAGTTCCCCACTCTCCCCTGTGTTTATTTTAATTACCATATTTTCTCATGTGGGGTACTGCCTAGAATACCTGTGACACAGCGACTACTGAACAAATCTTAGGATTTAAATTCTATCAACTACCTGAATATTTCCCTGAACAGTCTAGCTTTCATTGATATCTTTTTTCCATATTTCTACGGCATGTTGTGAATTGCTGGTTTGCATACATATGTATGTGTCTTGTCACACGAATAGAGGAAACATCTTTTCAAGGCAGGGACCCTGACTTTGTCTTTCCTGTGCTCTCTCCAGCATTGAGCTCACTGCTTTGCAGTTAATAAGGATTCAATAACACAGCTAGAATGAGTGAATGAATGGATGAATGCCCTCACCCTTTGTGGTCCATCAATAATGCAACCAAGACAAAATCTTGGCTTTCCAGACTCATTTGGCCAAAGAAGTAGGCATCTTACACCATCACTTATTGTAAGACAGAATTATTCCCATCTGAGGCAAGCCTACTATTTTTCTTTGATCTTTGTACCTTAGGAAGCTTGTCAGATAAAATGGCCCAATATAGATTTAATAATACGAAGTGACTTCCAGCTATGGCAACTAACAGACACAATAAATAATCAAAAGCTATTCATAACCCCATTATTCTTTGTCTAACTCTATAATAAAGGCTGGAAACCTAAAATATCTTATTTTTCAGTGCCTCCCTCTCACTCCTTATAGCAATGGGTGGCCATATGATGCATTTCTGGCCAATAAGTAAAGTCTCTGATGAATGTTTCCATTTCTGAATAAAAAGGAGAAAGCTCACTAGGAAAAATCTCTTGACAATTTGCCCTTCCCTTTCTTCTTGTCTGGAATGCAGATGAAAGGTATGGATGCACAGCAGCCATCAAGAGATGTGAGATGGCAAGCATGAGGACAAAAGCCTATAGAATAGGATGATAGAGAAGAAATATGAAAAGAGGTTGGGTTGCTTGTTGCATCCTTATGCCTCTGTACCAGTCATTAATTCCTCTAGATCTCTAGTTGTGTGGTTCCTCTTTATTTGAACTACTAGTAATTGTATTTTATTTTGTTTGCTAGTTGAATACAAAGCTGACTGATATGTGTAAACTACAGAATCATTCCTGAGGTTTCTTGCAGCCATCTGTATTCAAGCAAGATTGTATTTAACTTATAAAGACAAATGAAAATGAATCTACTATTTTAAACAGCATATCCGTGGTGGAAGTATTTATAGTCTTCCTTGAAAATAGTGTTATGTTAAGATCACTTTGCTGATGGAATATTTTATGCCCTTACCTTCTGTGTCTGGTCTCAGTAAGGCTGGATAAAATCTGTTCACCACCACTCTGTTATGGCCCTTTGCATATTTAAAGGCTGCTCTTGTATCATCTTAAACTCAGTTAATAGATTAACAGATCCTTTAATTTTACATTTACTTCAGCATCTAAACATATTTAGCAAATGCTTTAATTATGTCCTTTTCTTTATAATATAGACCAGTCTTACCAATAGTTTCTAAAAATTTTTGGCCCAGAACAGATCTATTAAATCCAAAGAATCTGTTTGGGGGCCACTATGATCTCAAAAGAATCTCTCCCTTGCTTCTGCCCTCTCCTTCCTACACAAGTGAAGACACACACTATTCCAGACACACAAGTGTGTCTACTTCTATTGTTCAAACATCTATGAGCAGATGTCCACGACTCTCCCTGCATCTTTAAATGTCAATATTTGAGCAGACTGAAAGATAATGAGCTACCCTTTGTTGGTAAAGATATACTAATGACCATATGAACAGTGCATGCACCTGAGCTGTCTTTCTAGAACTGGGAAGAGATTCATTCATATTCTTCCATGTTCTCATTTTATCCTCAATGCACCAATCAGAATTTATTTGCTGACGTTCAACACTTTACCCAATACGCTCCTCAGTCTGTGCTGTGGTATTGACCGCCATGCACTGTACTGGACATCTCTGAACGTGTCTGTTCTGTTTACCAGTCAGATGGTGAGGAACCAAAGAAGAGGGATGCGTGTACCAGGGTCAGTGATTGTCTCTTCTTGGAGACACACAAGTGCGTGGAGAGATCAGGATGATAATATCATTAAAGTTACCCCAGTTACCTCAAGGTGGGGATCTGGCTCAGACAGCCATGAGGGTCCGCCACTGCAAAACGTCTCTGCGTGGACCTCGGGGAGCACTGATTCTTCTGCAGCTTCACAGTCTTTGCCTCCAGCTTGCTCTCATTCCCCTCCTGCCTAAGTAGACTTCTTTGGCCCATTTTGATGTCAAAATATGCTCATCAAAACTATAATAAATAATTAAGTGTATTCCCTTATGAAATTTGATGTTCAAATGATTTATAAACTGCTGTAAGAGGCTACAAAAATGTTGCAAAACTCTCCCCCTTGTACTTGCTCCAATCCAATTCAGCTTCAAAAGATACTCTCCAAACTGGGAGACCTCAGTTTTTCATGATGGGCCCCCCAGAACATCCGCCTTAAGAAGATAGAGAGGATTTTCTTTTTCTTCTTATCATAAACCGCTGTTGATATGTGAGTATCACAAAATCAGAAGGAAAGAGCTGTTCCAGCATTTCCTCCAGTGTTGGAATCTGTGAGGCACTTGACGGGGGAGGCCGTGCGTTGGGAGAACAAGCCTCGAGAACCCTCACTGCCATAGGTGGCCCCGGAGACGAGATCTGTATTCTTTCCCAAACCACCTGGTCCAGAGCTTCACACACTCAAGCCTGAAGTAAACATCTGAGATGAACGTGAAACCAGCTCTTGCCATATCTGAGATGGAATTTTCCACATTTTCAAAAAGCATTCACTAAATATCATTTAAGGCCACTCTATCTGACTTTGTCATCAAGTAACATGACTATTAAAAATTATTAGTTCACAAAGAAAAAAACCAGTTGTTTTCTACAGGCAGACAGTTTCTCCATTGGGCCCCAGTGAGGTAGTTATAAGGGTACCGGGAAAGATCACGTCCTCCGAAGTCTCTTCTCAGAAAGATCGGGAGGAACTTGGTTTTTCTACACACATAGCATCTTTCAGTCTCTTCTTGCCAACCAGGTAATTTCTTTTGCTGTCTAAACACTTCGCAATTATGGCAGAATTCACACTAAATGGCCATTTTGAACAAATATTTTCCCGTTTTTGTACAGTTCCCTTTCAAATGTGGGAAGATGGGCTGTTCCTTATTTCTCACAGCTGGCCGCAGACACTGGCTGAAGGAAACACAGTGAACACCCACACTCTCACCTCAGTTATCCACAGACCAATCTTCTTAGAATATCTAAGCTTATATGGATATAAAAACATTGGAGTAGACACTGCCTTCAATAATATTATTTCTCCTCCTGTTCACCTCCTATATTCTTCCTATTGGATATACTACACCTCAGATGACCTAAAGGCACGTGGGGAAAAAAGGTATAGTTCTGAAGCATCAGAAGTGTTTATTGCTATTATTAATATAGAAAAATTCTTTTGTTTGTGTTCCTCTACTCTGCTGCTAGGCAGGTAACATGATGTCATATGTAAAGGAATAATAATAAACAATAATAGCATAGCAATGATAATAATAATTACTAACGTATATTCAGCACTTTCTATGTGCCAATCATTTATTCTTTAGTACCTGTGAGGTAGATACTCAAATTATCAACATTTACAGACGAGGAAACTGAGGCACACAGAGGTTAAGCAACTTTCCCAAAGAAATACAGAAAGCAGTGGGGCTACGATTTAAATCCAAGTAGTCTAGTTATTGAAGTCGGCAATCTTAACCAACCACAGAACTGTCTTGTAACTGATACTCTCTGTCAAGGCCAGCAGGTCAGCTCTGGATTCCGAGGGAGGCTACAGGTGTCCGACGTCCAGGTCAGGGCGCTGTCTGCTAGAGCAAGCTTCTAACTGAAGTCTCCTTCAGCTGCTTCCAGAAGCTCTCGCCAGTACCTCAAATTATTCAGACTCAGGATTGTTTCCTTCCAGTTGCACAAACCCACCTGTGCCCTTTTACACTTCACGAGAAGTTTAAGCTTATTTAATTAGATAAAGGAACCCTATAGCTAAAAGTGCTCCTCAGAATTCTATTTTTTTAAAGAAAGATAAAAAGTTAAAGACCATTGTTATTCAAATTGTTACCACTACCAGCTTGCTTTGGCTCCATTAATAGACTGAAAAGAATAAAATTCAGCAAGGTATAGAGGGGAGCAGGTGTACTCAGCAGGGCCCAGGTCTAGGGAATTCAGAATTACATAAAAGCAGTCGTAAGTTCAATCCTGCCTGCAGTGCTATTGTGTTGGGAGAATGTCTTTATTCAACGGCAGAGTGATCACAGACTTCGGAGTCTCTTGCATTTCCTAGGTGCAGAGACCTGGGAAGTAGGACACAGATGCTCCATTTCTCCTACAGCAAGTGTTTCGCGGTCTGGCTGGGGGCGGTGGTAAGTCAGCCCCTCCCTCCCACATTTGTACAATGGACACATGGCATAGTTACAGCAACTGTACACAGAGAGTGGTTAGTCCTGAATGAGGGCTTGATAGGAAGTCCTTGAAGTTAAAGGAGAAACCATAATTTTCACAATTCCTATGAAAACATCTAGATGACACAGTACCAAAGGCAGGCTTGTTAAAAGAACAGAAACGCAACTGGCAAATAGCTAAGACTAGCAGTAGCATCTGTAAGGCTGTCCTGAAAAGGGAGAGAGGGAATCTGGCCAGAGTGTGGGAAGTCACTGGTGGAGTTAAAGCTGAAAAAAGGCAAACGCATACATAATAAGGAGAAGACTATTTGTTAAGTTTTTCAGTCTTCATAATTACTTTTTCTTTTTTTCTCTCTCTTTCCATCCTCTTCCACTCTTCATTGCTATCAAATAAATCACTTCTACTTATGACATTCCAGTTTAAACCATATATTGATACTTATGTTTATACTGATATAGGCTTATGTTTATATTTTTATATATTTATCTAAACACAGCTCCCAGAAAATTCCTTGTCAAAATGACTCTGAAATCAAGCTGTTTGGGATCAAATCTTGGCTGTGCCTCCTATGAGCTGTGTAATTCAAACAACTTACCTAATTTCTGTGCCTCACATTCTTTATCTATAAATGGGGATGACAAATATATATACATATAGGATGAGTGAATGAATATATGCATTAAACACAGCATCTAGCACATTTCAAGTGCTAATGTTGTCAGTAATTTTAATGATTATTCTTATTGATATTATTAAAATAACCAATACGGCTATACAGGAGGAAATAACCATATAAATCAAATGACTATACAAGAGTAAATGAACCTGGTTAGGTTGACTCTGAGATTGCTGGTGTTTAATACAATATGAAAGTTGGCCAACCACTTGGACATGGCAGCATCTCAATAGCCATCTAATACTCAGTAGTCAAGGTACCTTGTCCCTGAATTGCCGTGTCCAATCTAAGATATCATACATTAAGAACGGAACTGAAATCCAGGAGTATTTATAAGAGGCTAACCCAATGGTAGGGATGGGGAGGGATGTAATATGGCATGCTAAATATAGAAAACTTAAGAAAATGTAGGATATTTTTTCCTAAGAAGAAATAATGTAGGTGAGAATACAAGAAATACATTCACATACTTGAAATGTTATTACATGGAAGAAGGTAGAGTCTTGTTCTATGCTGCTGTCAAGGAAAGAATTTGATCCAGTTGGTTCTCAGAGTGTGTTCTGGTGACCCAGGGGGGTCCCCAAGGAACTTTCAAGTTGTCTTCAAGGTCAAAACTATTTTTGTGATAATACAAAGATGTTTTTTGCCCTTTTTCTCTTTCACTAGTAGCAAATGGATGCTTCTAGAGGCTAAATGGCATACGATATTGCAAGAGATAGAATGTAAAAGCAGATATGAGAATCCAGCTACCTCCTACTAAGACAGACATTAAAAAGATTTGTAAAAACGTAAAACAGTGCCACTATTCTTATTAAATCTTTGTTTTATAATATGTGGTTACTTTTCCTAAAAATATGCTGTTTATATTAACATACATTGGTTTTATTATTATTATTAAATTAATAATAAACATTTTAAAATTCTCAGTTTTATTTTTTATTCTGATAAATATAGACACAACCCACATGAAGAAAAATGCTTCAGGGTCCATAATTATGTTTAAGAATGGAGTTTATTTTATTTTTAAGAATGTTTAAGAAGGAGCACTGAGACCGAAATGTTTAAGAACCACCGGTTTCAATCATAGTGTAGGAGATTTTTAAAACCACATATTTCAAATTATTTGAGCTGTTTGCCACTAAACCAGGCTTTTCTCTTAAAAAAGTAGTCTGTAGAAAATATTCAGACGGTGCGGGTTTGTGGTAAAAGGAATACACGCATTGATCTTAACGGCCGCTAAGATTTCTTTCCACTCAGATTGTGCAATTCCCTTCCGGAAAGAAGTGAAAAGGGAGCTTGCCGAGAATATTGTTCTCGTAGGCTGCTGTGAGAGTTAGCAGGTAGGCATGTGGTGAGAAGTGGAAGTTTGGGGTGAAGCAAAAAGTGAAGAAGGCCAGCTCAAGATATGGTGCCCTTTGAACTGCTGTGTTGCTGGAAGGTTCTCTGATGAAGGGGACAATGAGGCTCATGGGCTTACTGCCAAAGTCACCTAGATTTCATGAGAGGACCTCTTCCTGGGTGGGTGGAGACTGGTTTCCGAGACGGCCTCACAAGTCTCCCCTGAACATTCCAGAAACTAAGAGTTAAGAGTTTTTCAAAGAGGAAAATTGACAGAAGCACATATAGTTCCTCCTCTAGACTATCTCACAGCTGACAGCCTGGTAACTTTTACTCATTGTCCTGGTTTGTATCATTTGTATCACTGTATCAACATTTGTATCAACTCAGAATATATATGTTCCTCTCCTCTTCCATATAACTTTATATCAAAATTTAAACACAGCTGCACAAAAGATAAATGTGCAAACCACGTGAATGCAATTCACAGAAGAGGAAATGCAAGTAATGGTAAGCAAATAAAAAAATCAAATTAAATGCAAAATAGAAATTTTAAGAAATACCAGTTGTACTTATAAAATTAACACTTTTGAAAATGATGAAATTAAACTCTGCAATCGTAAGTGAAAGGAAACTCTCATGCATAGCCAGGAAGAGCATAGGCAAGAACATTTTTCCCAAAAGCCATTTGTTAAAATGCATGAAGAGACTTAAAAGGTTTCTAGTCTTTATCATTCCAGGTCTAGGACTCTATCTTAAAGAAAGTGTTATATATCTATGGACACAGCTTTCTGTATAATGATGTGCATTTTAAGAAAGAACTGCCAAAATATTCTGACTAAGGAACTAGGTTCCAAAGAAAAACAAAGGTAAATATTCTTCAGGGCCAAATTGATTCGGTCCCCAAACATACACTGTCCATTTCCTCAGACAGTCCCCACCTACTGTGGCCTCAGAATAAGCATTGGTCCCTTCTGTTTCTCCATGGTGCAGCACCTTCACATGGGGAGAGGCCGCACGTCTCTTATCTCTGCTTCGTCTTCCGTTTCCTGGCGTAGAGTGTTGAGTACATACATGTGTGGAATATTTGTAGGAAAGACGTTTACAAAATAAGAAAATAGCTACTATGACATATGACATAGTATATCCAGTGGTAACACAAGAGAATAAGGCAGAGGTCAAAATATGAAGAAACTGGTGCCTTCTTAGAGACTTGGGACTGACGTGGCCACTACCTTAGGCCCAGGTGTCTCCTCTGGTCCATCTTAATCAGGCTCTGAGCTTCTAACCTTAAGAAAATATAATCTCACATGTCTAAAAGTCTTTATTTTACTTGAAATAACTTGGTCTTTAACTTTAAGTTCATTGTTCAGACTTTTATAAAATGTTATTTTGAAAAATATTATCTGGGATGAAAATTGTTTTTCTTACTTACCACTACAAAGGCAGAATGCTGCCTGCCAATGCAGATGTTTGCCGCACACTTTTGTAAGGTAGGGCCATAGTGCTTATTCAACCTAACGTCCTCAAGTGGGTGGAGTGAAAAATACGTTTCTTCTAAAGACTTTTTTACTCCAAAGGAAAGGGAGAACTGTGTTTCTTTCCTAATTATTATGAAAAGCAACCAGAAAACTGTGCTACCCCCTCTAAAGTCTTCGCAAGGGGGCTTAATTATAATTTTCTGGAAATCAGCATGAGAACAGAGGAGCAATTCCATTAAGTCTTGTCCTATATGTATTTGTGTGTGCATGTGTGTGTGTGTGCACGCGCACGTATGTGTGAAATATATGTCCCACTTCGCATCCCAGGTTGCAAATACCAAAGTGCTAACCACCATTTTGGGGGTGAGAGGGACAGGAAGAGGCATGGAAAACTTACGTTAGTCTGTAAAAGGTCAAGCAAAAGCCTTCCTTTCATGCACCACTTCACATAGAGAAATATTTTTCCCATATACTAGAGATTGGTAAATCATAGTAAACATTCTAGATTATGCGTGTCATTCTGTCTCATGGAAGTAAAGCATTTATGTATTGTGTTTCTTTCATGAGTACAATTATTCACAGTGCACGTTGCTTTATGTTATCCCCTCCTTATATAAAACGTCACAGGAAATCATACTCAAGCTCTGTAGTTTGCCATTTTTCTATCGGAACATCAGTCATCAGTGCCAGTCTGTCTATAGAAAATAGTCTAAAATATTCCCATGGTATCAAGTTATCTCAAAGAGTTATAGGGGTTCATTCATTCATTCATATCATTATTAATTCAACACATATATGTTTAAAGGCTACTCTCCTATGTCAGGCAATGAGGATACAAAAGCAAGTAAGAAAAAGTCCCTCCCTTAGGGAGACTTACAGTATTGCACGGAGAAACTAAAAAGTAGATAAGGAAGGGCATTCCACTGAGGCAGGGATCAGAAGGAAGTCCCTGTGGGCATGTGGGATGGCTGCAATCTCCATACATTTCATACCTCTTCTCCGGAAAAGTGAAAAATCTGTGCTATTTCACAAAGCTGATTACTTAGATACAATTTAGTTTGACACATTCACTGAGTATCTAACCATAATTAGACTATATGTCTGTATAATCATGGAAGAGATGCTACCCACACATATTTTTATGGGGCATGGAGGAAGGCACTGATGGCCAGAAGAAATCTGAAAGAATTTATTCAGGAGGAGGACCGGGGAGGTTGAAACCCAGGCAGCAGTTCTGAGAGGAGAGAGGGCAGCTGTGAAAAGTGACCGAAGACCTGCAGTGGAGATGTAACACTGCAAAGAGCATTTTGCAAGAATGGACTTTCCTCTCAGACTTCTGGTATTTCCATTTGGGTGGAGGTTGAAAAAAAAATAGAGCAAAAGTTTTCTCATAAGGTTTTGCAACTTCTGCTTCCGCACTCAGTCAGAACCGAGAAGTAGCAAGAGAGTTAAAAATGAAAACATTGTTTATTTTTTTAAATGGCAATTGATTTTTTCCCACAAAACTGAGTACACTTCATTCAGGTATGTCTAGGATTTTAGGGGAATATCTATTATGAATGTATTTTTATTGAAAATGAAAAAGTAGTTTATTCTTGACATCCTTCATTTTACTTTGAGGATAAATAAAATCTCCACTGTTTGGCTCCAATAAAAACAAAAAATAGGATGACTTATAAAAGTTTGATTTCTTTAATGAAAAAAAATCTAAAGCACCAGTAATCTGGTGATGGTATTCAGTATCAGAAAAGGCGCTTTTCTACATTAACATTTTATCAACTAGTAAACTTAGACAACCTTAATTTTCTGAAAGATTAATTATCAACACTGTGATTAGGAAAAAGCCCCAGCTAATTTTCTTTGCTCTAGTAACCAAATCTTTTGGATATCAGTCCAAACTCTGCTTTACTAGAAAAAGATAAATCAAAATATTTATTCTAGATATTAATACACGTATATACAATAGGTGTAAAATGATCTTAATTCTGTCATTTGGTGGAGATAAAATGTTCTATAAACACAAGAAATAGATCTTCCAATTTAAATAAAACTGATTTTTCCCCCCTCCAATTTAGTCTCCTGTCTAGTGCACTTTACTATTACTCCCTGAGAGAAGTCTGCCTACTTTAACAATTTCTAGTCATGGGATGTGGCTGCCTCCATTTTTATCTCCATCTGGTGGAACACAACCAACCTATCTGAGCTCTTAGCTCCCACTTTAAAGCAACTAAACTTTCCTTGTGCACCCGTCACCCCTCCAACCCCCACCTCCATGACGTGCAGTTCTAGTAAAGCAACAAGTAGTCAGCTTCCTCAGGGAGCTTGTAGCAATGCATGACAAAGTAGCCAGCCCCAGCCTTGTGGCGTGTAGCAGAGTGCATCAGACTAGCTCTCTGGTCTGGCGTCAATTGTTAGACAAAGTTTCTGATGCCCTTCACAGCTCCTGTGCATATACTCTCTATAGCAGGCTCTCATCTTCTACTGGCAGGTATCTGGATCCAAGGGAAAAAAAGGGAGAGTGGAGGACAGAAAGAAAGGAAAGTAACAATATGTTTTAATTTAAAAACTGAGGGTAATAGGTGTTTATTTCTTCCACGTGCAAAGGATGAAAATACATCTGTGATCTTTTTCAGCATGAAACACTTAACATTTGTTCTCTTATCAGAAGCAACTGTCGGACGCAGTTGACATGGTCTTTGAAAGAAACATGTCATAATGAACACCTATGATTTGAAATGAGTCCTTATTAATCTGTGGAACAATGACAAAATTGTTGTACCCTCTGGTACAATTGTTAAATACGTAAATAATTCTTACATGAAAAAGATGATGCCACTTACAGTGAATAAATTTTTATATTGTTTTGTTAAGCCTCCTTAAACCTTTCTAATATTTAATATCTCGTTGGTACTACAAAATTCTCACCTGTGAATATTTCTGATCTTTTAAGTTTCTAAAAATTACACGATGTCTCTCTTGATCGCCGTAAAAAATACCCAGCAAACCTCATAGTGAGTGATGCTTAGTGAGTGCTTTCTGATGAAGCATCCAAGAGTTTAATCATGTAGGCTAGATTGCACAATGTTCCTGTTGGTTGAGTTCTAAAGAAATGATTTCAGCTAAACCAGTAGTTCTCAAGGGAGGTGGGGAGGGCTCGCAATTTTGCCCTCAAGGGACATTTGGCAAGGCCTGGAGACATATTCAGTTGTCTTGACTTTGGGGGAGGGGAGAAGGGAGGAAGGTGTGCTACACTTCTGGTTTGTAAAGGTCAGGGAGGCTGCTAAGGATTCTGCAGTGCACAGGGTTATGGCTCAATTATCCAGCCCCAAATGTCAATCAAGCCAAGGCTGAGAAACTGGACTAAGCAATGCATTTCACTGAAAAAGGAACTGAGGCTTGAAGAAGTCAAGCAGTTTATCCAATATCGCACATCAGAATCTAAGTCTAGTGAACAGGAATTAGCGGTAGAGTTAGGATTCAAACCTTGTCCCTGAATGTCTAATCTGATATTCATTTCATTATCTCAGACAAAGGAGTAAATACTTCGTGACACACTGGAGGAATTCTGGACCAGGTTCTCTCATTTTTGATACAACACAGGACAAGTCATTCAATGTTTTGGGGTTTCGGTCTTCCCATTTGTAAAATAGATGAGATAAAATAGATGATTTCTAAAGTCTCTTTTTTCTTTAAAATTGTATTATTGTGTAAATAATGATTCTTTACATTATAGTAGTCTTCAAATTTCCAAATTCCCTTTCTCTCTCTTTTTAAACTTCTCTAGGAATCCACCCAAATAGAGGCAGGAAATATTGCTGCTAATCCCAAAAAACCAAGTGTCTTGAGCAATATTCAACTCTCAGTAAATAGTGAAGAACATAATAAAATTCAAATGCATTTTCTAAAAATAAAGTGACAGGAATAAAAGGTATTCTCAAAGTCTATTATTTTAATGGGAAGACTAGTTCTTCTCATCCTTTGAGATCCTGTGTACATATTATTTTGACTATATACATGCAATATAAGTACTACAAAAATAAATGAAAATCAGCCATGTAAACAGCAAAAGGTTGTCACTGAATTAATTGAATTGGTTTGACAGATACAACCCATTGATATATTTCCTGAAATAAAAGTTTCCAAAAGTATTCATGGATCTGTAATTCATTCTTAGTAACTTTAATATTGTAGACAAGAAAAGTCGATCAGTATTTAAAATTTCATTTTAATACTCAGGAATTTAGAGCAAGAGAGGGACCAAAGTTGCTTGTTATGTCCTATATTTTGCAGACTGAAGAGTGCAGTAGATTAATTGCTACAATTGTAAAATAGGACAACAGACAAAAAGAGAAAATGTATAGTTGCCCTCTCTTCACTAAAAACAAAACTAGTACTTGTAACTTGTGTGCATAAATTTGGGGGGTACTATGTAACCCCTCATTTTAGATCCCCTTTTATTATAAGAAATAAACGAAATTTTAGATGTCAGATGGCTATTTCATTTCACTAGCTGAAGTGTTTTTCAGTCAGAAGAAAATAAGCTATCATTTCATTTCATTTTTTTTGCACAAAAAGAATTTTAATCCGACCCATGTGCCATCATTATTGTTAACCTCTGGACATTTTAACAACATTTTGATGGACCTTAAATCAATTAACACTATAAAGGAAAACATCTGTGGCCCTAATACTTTTTGGATTGGCTCTTAATATTGTTTTTATAAGGGATTTAAAATGTATTTAATAAAAAAAGCCATTGAAAATTCCATAATTCAGTGCATGTTAAAACAGTAGACGTTAAAATCATGTCAATTTTACCAACAAACATGAAGCATGTGTGTCTGTTGGAGAGGATTATTAGAAAAGTCAGCGGAAGGAACTGTCTTCCTGCCCATCAAATCCAGATGTTCAGCCCATAAAATGGAAGCCTGGAGTGAAAGGCAAGTTATGGTATCTAATACATTTAAGAAGTGTTACTTCTGAGAAAATTCATGGACAAGGAAAGCCAAAAGAGATTTTTAAATGAATTATGCTTTACTTTTGTTTTAAAAGAATGTAGTAATATTTCCTAAATTAAATATGGAAAGGAATAAGGAATGAATTAAAACAAAATACACATGAATTTTTTTTCAAAAACACTATTATGTAAATATTTTGATTTAAAATATAAAGGTTACTTTTTAGCAAAAAATAGATCCATAATAAGCATTTTCTTTTATAAATGAACAAAACATATACTTTGAGAAAAGATTTCACAAAATCATGGCTGTATGGGTTGCACTGATTTTTAGTTTTCCTTAGTTTATTGCTCTTTAGCAAATACAGACGTTTGCGGAATAGTTTAATTACAAAACAGGAGTCCACATTGACAGTGAGTGAACACTCCATTTTTCTGTATCTTAATTTCTAGATTAATATGTGAACTATTTCTTGTTTTTCAAACCAAGATTTCAATTTTTATTCCATCTCTTAAAGTGAAAACCCAAAGGAGAAGCTAATTATAATAGTAATAACAGGACTTCTGCACTCCTTTATAGTTTTCCAAACACTTAAATAATGCAACAAGGCTTTATATTATTTCATTTCATTACACTTTATTTAGTGCTTTCCTGTTCATTTTCTGTAACCACCCTATACTTAGAAATGTGAATATTAAAATTTAGTTTGAGAGAAGGCACTCTATTAAGGATAACAAAAATGTCATTTGGAATTTTTGAGGATAATGCATTTTTTTTCTGAAAATTGACTAATTAAGATAGATGGTAAAAATATGTCTAGTTAGATTGATGTTAGTACAAAATATCTTTAGTTTTACAGTGCTCCTGAAAACTAGAATGTGACAAAACTGGCACAAAGTTTACATTTGACAACTAAAGGTATTTTTATTATTCTTATTTCCCCATCTTTGAAGTACTCCTTGTATTCTATCTGACCTGTTCCACTTCCAGAATTTGGAGGTTCTGCTTGCCTTTGATCTCTCACTAGCCATTCCCAATAGTCCTTTCATCCACGCTCTCTAACTGCCCTCGACGTAACACCACCTCTATTCTTAGGACAGGGATAATCTTTCATTTCAAAGGCTTTGGTGATTTTCTGTTGTAGGTCACCCTGAAAATAGCTTTAATCTTTCTCCATGTGGAAACCTCTCTTTCTTGAACCTGTAGGTGGACTTATGGGTTCCATTTGTTCTACAGTCCCATGTACAAGGGGACATCACAGCTCTTCACATTTAAATGATGCTGACTCCTTTTTATTTAGATGGAAAGTTGTTTCCTCCATTCAAACTTTTATCCTTGAAACAATGGGCCAAAAAAAAGTGGTATTTGCTTGCATAATTGAGCTAACACATCTGAAAACGGATTACTTAGGTTACCAGGCTTTTTATCTCCCTCCTCCTTCCATACAGCTAGATTTTCTGCATTACAGCAAATCACGCTTTCTGACTCACTGATGATGTGCCTACATGCATGATTATCTATTTCCCACATGCTGGAATACAGTTTCCAGTAAATAGGTCCACTTTCTCTCGTTCCTTCCGTCCGCACTCCCTCCCCTTCTTGCGTGCACGCGTGATGAAACAGATGTGCTTAACCTATGTGCTGCGTTATATCCTTATGAAAATGCAGCCGAGCCAGAAGAGAAAGCTGCACAACTTTCTCCTGTGCTGAGCCTTTTCAATATGATTTCATTACTGAGATCACAGTAAACTGCCAAAAATTTTGATATGCCCATTTTTCAACTTAAGCCAAAAATCGTAATACAAAAATAAATATCAATAATATTTAGATTACTCGCTCTTTTGGTTTAACCATGATTCTGTTTTCCTCTATTAAGACTAGTGACCAAGGATGGTCTGAACACTTGTTTGATACTCTGAAGAATTAGAAACAAAGTATAGAGAGAGATGAGTCTCCCACAGCGTGGGTGAAGCCTCTCGTAGTGTTCTAGGTGCATAGGAGGGGCTCAGTGTTGCTTCTCTTTCCTCCTTCCTTCTTTCTCAATTTTGTTACTTAAGGTTAGAACAAGGAAAACTAAATTTAGCTATTCCCTTTTAGGATATGATAATCAGTAAATTTTATGATAAATATCTGGAAACATAAATTAACAAATTTACTTATGTTCACGACAAGTATAAGCTAGACTTCCTAATGATTTGTATACTTCAGTTAAATGAGATCACATTTATAAAATGTTGACAATACTGCCTGGAACATAGTAAGCACAATTTTTCTTATTGACTAACTACCAATTAGTACAAAAATAATTTATTCTAAATATATATCTCTTTTAAGAAAACCTACCAAGCCTGAAATTAAAATCTTATATACATATCTTCCCAAAAGGGCAAACCTCTGTGTGCTGTATAATTACCAAGGCTATTAGGTCCTACTTAATATAAGAGTAAGTGATGACCAATTTATTTTTCAAATTTCTCAAAGACATGAAAGATTTAAAATTTGATTTAGAAATAAGCCTTTTATGTAATAATTAACTCTCAGCAAACCTCCCAACCTGTCCAAGTATTGGCTTAAATAGTATTTTAAAATATTTTTGTCAATGTGCATTAAAACAAAATATACATCACAAGGAACTCACAGAGCATTATCTTTTCAAGACATTTTCAGTTAAATTTCTAATTCATTAGCCTCTCATTATATTTTACATAGTTTTTATGAAAACAAATTATTTTTAGTTGTACTTCTCTTTTTTTTAATAGCTAAGCTAGCAAGGGACATATATATATACAGAAGATATTTAATTCTTCCAAATATTGTTATCAATTCCTTCATACTTACTTTTGTGATAATATTTAAGTGAAATAGGGGTATTTGACAATAATTAGGATGGTCACAATCACTGTTCATCAATCTTTCAAGAGGAGGCATGAATTTGGATTTTTATCTAGAATTTACTGGATTCTCAATATATGCCAGCATGCTAAGCCATTTACAATCATCAGCTCTTTTGTTCAACATCTAAAACGAAATATTTTTCTCCTTTCCATCATTGGCTCCCCCTTCTCATTTTCTTTTCTTGCCCCTCCTTGCAACCCCTCCAAATAGAAAGTGTCCTATGGCTCAGAATTAGGTCCTCTGTACTTCTCCATCTGAACATTCTTCTTACACTACCGTATGCAGTACCTTGGCTTTAAATTCCATCTGTACCCAGAGACTTCCAAATTTATGTCTCCCATCATCAAGACCCAAGGAGCCCCACACTCTTAACTCCAATTGATTTCTAGACATCTCTAGTTGGATGTCTAATGAAAATTCAAGCGTTAATATGGACAAAACAGAACACTTGACTGCCTAGCCTTAATTGGGGTGTTTCCCATCCTGGTTGCTCATGGGGAAAAAAAATGAGTCATTCTGTATAACTTCTCTTTCTCTTCCACACAACAACTTCTCTTGATCCTATGTCAATTAAATCCGACCATTCTTTCCACCTCCACTGCCAACACTCAGTCCTAATTACCACCCCTTTTCCCCCTTCTCTCTTGTATTCACTTGGCTCCTAGCTGGTCTCCAGGCTTTGACTCACTTCCAATCTGTTCTCCTCACAGCAGCCAAGGTAGCCTCTTTAATATAGAAATAAGATTAGGTCATTCTCTGCTTAAACATTCCAAATGGCTTCTTCCCTTTACACTTAGGGTGAAATCTAAATTCTTTCCATTTCTGACAAGGCCCAACAGGACCTGCCTCCTCCTCTTCTCTCTCCAGCTTCACCACACACCACTCAGATTTTACTCACCATACTGGAAGCACCTGACCTCCTTCCTGTGCCTTGAACCCAGCAATTTTTTGCTTTCTCCAAAGGGCCTTTGTGCCTTCCAGTTCCTCTTCACATAAATCTTGACATGCTTGTCAGCCAACAAGTAGCTTAATGACACTTCTTCCAAGAGGCCTTCCTGGATCATTTTGTCTAAAGGGGCATTCACCCCACTTCCCCCGCCCCCCTCCACCCCAGTCTGGCCTCTCTGTCTCATATCACATTGTTTCATTTCATGGCACTTATCAATATCTGAAATTTTCTCAATTGTTTTTTCGGTCTTCTGTTTGTTATCTGTCTTCCTAAGATGTAAGTTTCATGAAAGTTGGTACCTTTTCTGTCTTATTTACCACTGTGTCAGCACTCAGAATGGTTCCTGGCACATAGTAGGGACTCTATAAACAACTGTTGAATCAATGAGTAAATCACCTCATTTAATAGCTACTGCTATTATTCCCATTGTACAGATAAGGAAACTGAGGATTGGAAAGGTAATTTCCCTACTACTTTATAGTTGGAAAGCTCAGAAAGGAGCCTAGGCAAGATTTCAAAGCACTCTAAAAGTAGAACTTGTTGAATCCAATATTTCTAGTATTTTCTCTTTCAATTACTTTCATCAACTCCCTGCCTCTTTTCTTTTGCTTATTTACTTCCTTCAGATCATCATTTCCTCTGACAGTCAAAACTCTGCACTGATATCTTCTGTTTCATTTATTTTTTCTTAGCCATTGTATATCTTGATCATACCTAAAGTGTCAATAAGTAAATTAAATTTGGAAAATAAAAACATGGAGCACTGAAAAGTAGAAAGACAGGGTTTATTAGGCAAAAGTTAAAATCCTATCTTAGAAACCCAAAAAGTATTTGGAAGCGTAAGTCTAAGAAGTCAAAGTAGAATATTTGGCCTAAAGTAGCTGATTGACAGTGCACATGTATCATGGTAACCAGATATAAACATATTTCTCGTTACTTCCCCTGAAGTTATAGCCACCTTGTCCCTGGAGTAGAAAACTGTAAGACAGCTCTACCTGACTCATTTAAGACGCCTCTTGGATGACCAAGAAAAGATTATCTGGTGTCTACACTTCCTGGAATGAGACGAGAACTTCATGTGTTTTCCATGATCAAAGTGTTTAACAAAGGTCAAGTTACTTCCCTTGCACTTCAAAAACAAAAAAAAATCTAGATACTTTGGTAAATTATTCAATGGTTTTCACTTTATGTAATATCAAAAACAAATTAGGTGGGGGAAAATCCATTCTTTCCATCATGTCACTCACCTCGGGACAGACTCAGTGCTGCACTTTGTTAACCTTCTTTTCAAGATGATGGTAACACATCACTTTTTCATTATTAATGTGGCATCAGCATTCATAGTAAAGACAAATTAATCAAAGATGTTTTTTGCTTTTTATAAGAGACATATAGTCTTAGCTGGCTTGGATCTTGCTAAAGATATGCAAGTGGCTCATCCACAATGTAGCTAAATCATCACCTATGTAGCTAAATCAAGTGGATGGGGCTTAAATATATGTTTCACACAAATAACCTCTGAGAAACTACCAGCTGCCTTCAGTCTTGGTGTGATTTGCCCACCATCATGTAGTCCTGTTCTTAATTACCTGGTTATTAAGCTGACCACTAAGAAGGCTGAGTAACCCAATGGAAAAATAATAGACCTAGACTCAGATAGACCCAGGATGAAATCTCAGCCCTCACCCCCCAATTCTCCTTCCTTATTAGCTGGTGACCTTGGAAAATTACTGTGAAAGGTTACCAAAAAACATGAAGGATTTGTTTGTGTGATGTGCATGTGTGTATGTTTTAACATTTCTCTCAAAGCAAATCTTTTATTTTCAGTCTAAATCACAAAACAAACAAACCAAAATGAAGTGGGACTATTGGCTAGTTTCTCTCTGTGTCTACCACCATTATTTATTAAATATCTAATAATAATCTACGCAACTCAGTGGCAACCCCAGAAGTTCTGTAACTGAAAGCCTGCAGAAGAAATCTGGTTGGAACGGGGGCCTAGATGTAGTCTGTCAATAATAGAGTTTTTACTTAGTGTATTACATGTGGATTTTAAAATAATATTTTTTTATTTATAATTTATAAAAGATTGAGAACACAAATAATTATCTGTTGCAAGGTATATTATTACTTTGAGATGGAAGCTTATGGAAAATTTGGAAGATTAAAAACTCTATCTCCAAGGAGCCACTGCCACAGATTACAGACTTCACGAGGATAGGCATGGAATATGGTATTCCCAGCACGTAATACCAGGAAAGCACTCATAAAATATTTGTTCACGGAATGAACTAATTAACAAATAAATAGATTTAGCTAGGCTGGGAAATGAAATACTCAGAAAGTTTTTAGGTGATTGGTATTGAGAATCTGAGATTTTTATTTGCCTATTATCCATTTTTGTATTTCTCAAATTGCCTAAAATAATTATGGCTTACTTACAAAAAATTGGGATATGCAATTTTATACATAACACGTGATTGAAAGAGGGGAAGAGAGAAAGAAAAGCAAAATGTTGCCAAGAATTTTAAGCGACTTTTTTCTTTCTTCTATTTCCTGAAATTTTCCATCCTGTAGAAACTTTCGCCATGAATAATTCACTTAAATAACAACAACAAGAGAAGGACAGAAGTAAACTTGTTGTTGTGAGTTGTTAAGTTCTCTCTACATGCAAAGTTGGGTTACACTGACAGACCATCCATTTATTCAACAAACAAGTTCCAAGAATCTGCAGGCACTCACTTAATAAAGCAGAGACCCAGTGATAACCTACATGAGCAGCCAAGTGGAGAGATCTCTGAGAGGGTTATTGACGGGCTCATCACAGCAGAAGAACACCTATCCAGATGCGAAACGGGTTGAAGAGCAACGGATGTGCAGGAGGGCTGCCCAGAGCAAGTGACCTTTGAACTAAATTATAATTTGCCCAGTTAAAAAAAGATGTGGAGGGGAGAAAAAACAGCATGGTCAACAGTTTGGAGATAGGAAAACATTATATTTTTAGGAAAATGCAAGTTACAACAAGAGTATATTATGTATGTCACAAAGTGGTTACAGAAAAACCTGGAGAAATCTGGAGGGATTAAATTAGAACTGTGTGTGCCACGCTAATAGCTTTCATTTTTCCTAAATGCACAGAGACCAAAGTAGGATGATTTGACGCCTTATTGTGATCCCGCCAACCGTTGTACATTGAGAACATATTAAATTTATCGTGTTGATTCTTCTCTTTACTTTTTCGCTCTGCCAAATTAGTAAGAAGCTGGCACAAGGTGTGTAGGCTAATCAGATGAATGCCATGCAAATGAATGAGAATTAAGATAAAACAATTCTAGACTATACAGCCATCCTACAAGCATTTCTAAAGTTTTCACTGGCGACTTAAGAAATAACCAAAACTCTCAAAATCTCAAAATGAATCTTGCTGAAAGACCTCTCAATCACAAAAGAAATGTTACTGATAGAAATATCAAAATAAATTTGAGAATGGCTAATACTGCCCACTTAAAATTTGACACAAATGAAAAGTTACACTACATAAATTACATTTTATGCAACATTGAAATGCAAAAAAAAAAAAAAATGAAACTATCAGTGTCTAAAACTTTACACAGGAAATATTGTTTCAGGATAATTAGAAGAATTAAAACATTTTTGTGAAATTCAGATCTGCATTGTTTGACAAGGAAAATTATACTTAGAAAAACAATAAAGGAAAATTCCCAGAGGCATAAGCTATAATCAGTAAAATTTGATGTGGATAAAAATTGATCCATAAATTTAATAGAAATTGTAAAAATTAGATGAAAATTAATGCTGTTGAACATTATTTCAGTAAAATAAAAAATAAAAATGGAAAATTTGTAATGATTTAATCAGGTTATATAAAAAAATACTCAGGGAATTAAATTGGCTTAATAGAGTTTTTTTCTGTGAAATCTATCCTCAAAGAAAACTCATAAATGTTGGTATATACTAATTAAATGTTTATTTTCATGAAAGTTGAGTCAAAACATACTTGAGATCATAATCATGGGATCAGTATATTCTCTATCCCATAGGAAGTCATTGAAGGAAAGATTACAAAGGTGAGTTTTGCCTTTTACACAGATTATCCTGTTGGGGGTAGGTATGGACACAGCAGGGATTGAAGGCATGCAAGATTTCAGGCTATCATTATAATAAGAAAAGAGAAAAATCTCTAGCAAAGAGTTGTAAAAGAGGATGGATTTATAAACCATTCAAAAAGTAGAATCCAGAGTAGCCTGAAAGTTTCTAAAACAGAGGATGCAAAGTTAAAAGAATTCTAAGATCTATAAGTATTTATTCCTCTGCCCCATAACCTTAAACTTGATCTCTTCAGAGTCTCTCAAGGAAGAGATGTGCTTTGGAATCATGTTTCAATGGTAAAGAGCTGCATGCTGTGATTTCATGGGGTCACATAAATAAAATTCACAACTTTGCAGAGTATCTCATAGTCTTCAAGCGTTTTCACAAACGTTATCACTTTTAATGCCTACCCTACTTTCCAGATGAGGGGACTGTGCCTCAAAGATGGAAAATGATTTGGATCAAGATCACACAATCCATAAAATTAGATTTCCAAAACATTTTTCACTCCAAATGCCTTGGTATTCTCCAACTTTGAATGGCGCCTGACTCATTTCCTATGATGCTTACTATCCCTTTTATCTGTAAACAAATTATTGTTTTTTCTTTAAGTGGAGATATTTAAAATATAGTAACCATACTTTATTGCCATGATATTATCTCTTAGCATCATTGTTATTTATATCTTTCTCTAATCTATTTTCATAAATATCAGGAGAAATATGTGTTTTTAAATTTACAAAGCAAAGAATTTCTCCTTGTATGTCAGTGATGTTTGTTAAGTTCACTTTGCCAGCTGTTTACATGCTAATACATATGAGTTTGACGCTGACCCAGCAGCCCTCAGCTCTTGGCTTCTGCTCCTGAGTCAGCAGATCGCTTTTTTGGTGGGTAGATGATTTTCCCCTAGTTGTTTACATTTTGGTTGGAAGCAATTTTCTAAATACATGAATATTGATCATTTTCACTTGAATATCATTGCGTGTAGTTATAATTTTATCACACGTGCAATACATATAGGAGAAATCGAAGTTTTAGTAGAGTAACTTTTTCACTTCAGATACTTGTGTCTCATTTTTAGCAGGAAATAAATGTTTAATCTTTAAACACTGTAGAGCTAAATACCATGGAACATGTTAAAGTTTGAAACTGGGTCTTCAGTAAAGAATCTAATAGAAACATTGATACTCTTGCTGATTATCTTTTCAGAAGTGAATCAATTGAAGATACTATGAATGGACACAGAAGATGCTTATGTATTTCACTAACATTGACTTTATGTATGTTTTATGCTTGTCCTGGCTGAAAGAGTAGGAAGGGTTTCATTTCTTTCTTAATTTTTTCTTATTTTTGTTGTGATCCCTGAGCTCACAATTCTCTGCTTACAATAGCCAATCCCCAGACTCTTGACAGACTGAAATCGAAGTAGCATATTGACATATAAAAAGGAACACATATTAAAGATTTTAGGCAACACTCAGATATTTTCTAATTTAAATATTGGTTAGGGTCATGTACACAAAATCTAATGATTACTATAATTTTTATTTCAACATTATGTAGAAATAGATATCACACTATACTGCTAATTGAATAGCCTGCAATAAATCATTTTTTTCCTTTATCCTTCCCTAAACAGTACTATCATTATGTACGCAAACTCACAGCACTAATCCTTTGATAATAGGCAACCAGTATGGGATTGGGCGTCTGGTACTGACAAAGCTCTTTAGACTACACTGAACTTAAGTTTTAACTGAAATTAAGTTAAATTTCCCTTCCATTTTGTCCTGTGTAAATATTCCCACAAACTTATAAGATGACTGAAAAAGATCAAAAGTGATGACAAATTTCTTTCTCTGCACCAAGGTGACTTACACACACATGGTCTGAACACGAAACCTTGTCTACATTGATGCTGCACTCTCACTGACAAAATTAATCAACCTGAATACAAGTCTCTGCTCTTTACCTACTCAGATTGAGATTTGTTATCATGTTTTCTAGTAAGAAATAATGCCCAGATGCTCTACAAACTTTCTGTGTACACACAATGCCATGCATAGGGTGAGCCATCTTCCATTTGCCCTTGGAAACAGTCCCAGAGCATTATTAGTATCAGCATACATGCCAGTACTTGCAAGGACGGGATCTGACTTCACTTGTCTTGTCCCTCTGCTGTATAAGGGGGACATACCTCTTCATTCCGTACTTTTCTTCCTATAGACATCTGTGTCTGAAGAACAAAACTGACCCACCAAATGAAATGCCATTAGCAAGAATGTCCAAGGAGCAGGTCAAGTAAAATTTAGGAGCAACATTCTTGAACTATGGACTCTTAAGAAGTTAGGAGGATCTTTCCAGATAAGAGGTAAAAGAAGATATGAAAGAGGAAATAGCACAACATAAAAGTTAAACAGAAAGGCAAGGCCTGTAAAGATATAGGTCCCAAATTATTTTGTTTAAAAATCTTGCTGAAATGGTCTTACTGCCTCCATCCTTCCACTTTGCCTCTAGCTAACTTTTTCTACTCGCGTTTCTCTCTCCTCCGTCCTCTCTTTCTGAAATTTTCCTTGTCCTCCTCCTTCTTCTCCCTCATTATTATAATCTGCAGTTTTGTCATAAAACATCCATTACTCTTTCAGTGTCTGGTAAGAAACCAGGTGCAGATGACACAAAAAAGACATAAGACACGATTTCGGCTTTCTTGTAGGTTACAATGGCAGTAAATGCACTGACTGGTAAATAATAATAATACCACCACCAACAACAACAAATTGAAATAGTATGTGAAAAATGCCAAGGAAAGGTGGTAAAAAGCACACAATTTCAGTGGAGATAGTTTGTTTCAAGAGTGACGAAAGAGAACATTCGAGAGGAAATAGGATTTGCACAGAGCTATAGAGGTCTTGAGGAAGTATAGAGAAGCCGGATGTTGACACTGCCTCCTGCTTGGTCTATTTTAATCAACCATAAAAGAAAAAGGAAAAAGGGATCCCTGCCCAGCTCCAAACCCAGCTCCTAGCTTGTCGGTGACTCCATTGCTCTGGTAGAGTTTAGAATGTATACCAAAGGCAATGAGAAGATATCAGAGATACTTTTTCTTCCTTTGTGTTTTATATTTTTAAGCTGTAGAATGTGGAAAGAAATGGATGAGACTTCAGACAGATTAGTAAACTATTACAATCTCCAGGTGAAAGATGATAAAGGCATGAATTAGGTGATGGCGATGGAGCTGAAGAAGGGGGAAACAATTTCAGAGATTATTAAAGAGTAAAATTACAGGACTTGGGGAGCATTTAAATACATATTTCAGATTGTGTCTTTTTTTTTTGCCAAAACAAAACAAGATTAAATTTAGGAAAGGAGGTAGGTTCCACATCTCCGAGGGATGAGTCTGGAGATGGAGAATCAGGATTATTAATATATAGTAGGTAATGATAAGGAACTCTGAGTGTAGAAAGCAGGAATAAAACTGGCCAAGGATGGAAGCCCATAGAACCCCAATATTCAAAAGTAGACAAATATGGAGAACTAGTAGATAGATGATAGATAGACAGATAGACAGATAGATAGATAGAGGATGGATAGAAGATAGATAGATATATGTGTATCATATAGCAAGTGTATATAACTTACACATTTATAACTATATATATATATACGTGTATATATATGTATGTGTATGTATATGCATACGTACATGAACAGTGTACTAATATCTACACTCCTACCCTAGTCGTCACTGGTGGAAGGATGTGAAGCAGCCCAGACAGAGAAAAGAACTAGCTCAGGCTAACCACTCTGACCCTGCACTTAGTTACATAAAGCAAGAGACGAAAAGGAAAGACAGACCCCTAATTCCACCTTCCCCTTCTTCTAACAAAATGCATTTCAAATTCTAGCAATGATAAGTGTCATAGGCAGATTTTTATTAGGAAAATACTATTAAAAAATCAATAAGTAGTCACACTCACACCTCAAAATCTCTAAATTGGAGAGTATTCAGAACTTAACAGGATTGCTTATGAGATTCAATTCATAATTTGCATCGAACACCGGGGATGTGCCAGGCATAGTACATGTGTGTAGCATGAGATATTTCTTTTTAATGTAGGTGGAGAAGTGAAGAATTATGTCCAGGAAAGGAATCTTAACTATTATGACTCATAACTCACATAACAACTCATGTACTCGTAGCTGTTATGTTTCAGAGGGATAGATCTTCCTGGCGTTACACCTTTGTCAGAGCCAGAGCACATTCATCTCTACCTGCATTCTCAAAACTGTCCTCGTGCCTGAGCATGACCAGGAAACTTTAGACAAAGTTTTGGTTTCCGATTATCACGCCAAAGAGGCACAGAACAAAGAGACTGCAAACTTTTGTGTAAAACTCAACCCAGTGTTGTTGTTGCCCTGGCCAAGTTTAACTTTGGCCTGGGCCATATTTGTATTTTAGACATTAAATAAAACATCTGAATTGTGCACATATTTATCCCTTGATGTCTCTCTGCATTTGGCTCTACTTCTCTATGCCTTTTGTGTGTAAGCAATATTAATGTATTGCCCAAAAGTCTAATATTTTCTATAGATACATAAAACGTATTATCCAACTCATTTGCTGCTAATAAAGAAAAATATACAATTTAAAGTATTACTAACTTCCCAGATTATACATTGAATCAGAAAATGTCTCTCGGAACTTAAAATATGATACCAAGATCTGCAGATGCAAATGGTTATATCTCTATATTTTTTCCAGAAATAAGTATATATTTCAGGAAGACTATCAATGCCTTTTAGAAAAATGTTTGCCCTCAAAATTTATGTGAGCAATTGAAGTTAAACTTAATCTTTCAAAATAAATCTATGTACATCTATCCATCTAGCTATAGTATAAATTATTCAGCAAAATTGACTTAAAGGTTTCTAGATCATTTTATACTCTTATTTTGATTATGAATTCAAAGGCTTTTCTTATGGTAAAAACCTTTAATAGACTGAGTTGAAATTTTTATGGTGGTTTGCTCTGTGGCCTATGAAATATTTCTGTATTTCTTTATGCTCATTTAGAAACGCTTTACAACAGTTTCTGAGTGTGAATTTTTAATGAAAATATACTCTGATTTATGATAATACACATATTATCACCCTATTAAAATTATTGTTCTTTATAATTTGTTTTTGATTATGATAATCAACTTTATAAGGATGGTAACTTGATAAATATTTTCTGTACTAAGACAAAATGCTGTACCTATATAGATTTTTTTCGTAATCCATCTTTGCAGGTAAAAAAAAACACAAAATTTTCTCACACTGCTTTCCACTCTCCTTGGTTGCCCAAAATATAAATTGACAATGTAACATGCTCAGGAGGTAGATACTGCCCGGCCTTTCAGAAGAAAGGAGGGCAGTGGAAAGTCAAGAAAAGATTTCAAAGTGAATTCCAATTAGCAAGATTTTTAAAAGTATTTTTTTTATTTTTTTAACTAATTTGGAATTTTCTACAAAAATACCGTTTTAATGTCCTTTCAATAATAAGAAACAGCTTTTAGATACAACATTATAAGGAGTAACATTAAATATCTATTTATTAGTTACATTTAATAATCAACTGAAATGTACTCATGACACAAACTGAAACTGTTCAAGAAATATCCATTAAATTGACTGTAATTGTACAAAGATCTCAAACTTAAATAGGTGCCTGAGGTCCAATTAGTTACATTTTCCTATACAACACAGCATTTGAATGGTTCTTAACAGTTTCAATATTTTATCTCATCAAGGCTGTACTATTTACCCATCACCCAGGAAGGGCGGTGGCCCCACAAGAATTTCCAAAGCAAAAAATCATTAACACTATTGGTAAGGAACCAAAAACTTGATTTAAAATACATTCTGTGATAAGAACATGCAAAAAGTTAATATTTTATTAAATACTCCAGTGTATTATTTTAAACTATCTTATATCTAAGTATTCAATAAAATATTTCTGTGGTAATCAAAATTTGAGGAAGCAAACTCTTGGTCCGAAAAGAGGGAGTGGCTTAGGTGCAACCAAAGCTGTATTAGGACTAAAACAAAATTCATTTTGTGTTAAAAGGATAAAAATTTACCTATTTGGTCCTTAAAAAAATTCCTCAGACATTCATAAATTTACGTTCATGTTCTTAAGGGTTAAGTAACAATGCGGCTTTTGTAATATCCTGGAACAGTTTGTAAATAAAGATACGGATAGACAATGTTTTCCTTTTAGATTGTGATTTTTTGTCCGAGCATTGACGCCTTTTTAAAGAGCAACAATGTATTCTGTCCCATAGCAAACCGTGTCTCCCTGAGCCACAACAGCCTTGACCATTTCACAGTGGGCTCCCTCACTTCCAGTCACCAACACTTAACTTACGTTTACGTCTATTTCAAACCAATGTCCCTCCACCAGAGAATACAACAAAGGAAATATTAATATTCCAGTACTTACCTGTACTAAACACCCCCAGAAAGGCAAAGCCAAAAGCCAGAAGTTTAAGCCACAAATACATGGTCATATCTGGAAATCAGCCGTATTCCTCTGAAACAGCATGCGTCTTCTGAAAGGCAAAATAATGGTTATCTCTGTAAAAGTTTTTCTCCGCGAAACTGAATCAAAAATAAAAGAAATGAATGCATACTCTTCACTGGCGTCTTATCAGACAGGGAGCAGTTTCCTCCTCTGCTACCCTGAGAGCAAACCACTTGCTAGCTACATGAGCTGAGAGGTAGTGATGATGTCAGATTCGATTTTACTAACTTCTCCAAAAATATTGTAAAGGGTTCTCTTTGCAGGAAGTCAAGAGAGTTGTTCAAGTCAGTGCAAAGACATCTCACTTCCTTAATTCAAGTACTTAGACCAAGTTAGTAGGCCTTGTAAAAGATTTTCCCTTCAAGGAAGATGTTTTTTAAGTATCCATTAGTACTTCTTAATGATATTCATTACAACTTTTCTTTAAACATCAGATCCCCTGAAAATAATCAATTATTTTCGTACCTAACAGATGATAAAACTGATTCAGCACGGGTTTAAAAAAATGGGGGTTGGCAAGAAGATGCGCTATTTGAGTGAGTAGAAAATAACTGTATTTGATTTAAAAGGAGCAAATGGACGAATAAACAACTACCTATCTGCTTATTTTTGGCAACTGGGATCATTGACCATTAGGGCATTCAAAACCCAGCAATATGACAGTTTTAGCAGTCAAACCCATTTCCTATGCAAAAGCACTCTCAGAGAGCCAAGCAGGTCTGCCCCAGATCTTTCACAGATCTCCTTGTGAGGCTAGCAGTGCATTCAGAACGTCTCTTCCGCTACAGCCAATCCTGCTTCAAAACAAGAATGTTTCTGTGACTCAGGATAGTCTTAATGCTGTTGATGAGGGGAAGAGAGCAGGGAAAATCCAGAACTCTCCTTTACAAAAGTTCACCTTTTTTTTCTCAGCAATACTTTCCCAACCTTTTTGCTCTTTATGATTCTGATGGTGTTCTTAGTAAGTCCATTAATTAGGAAAATGCATACTAGCAAAAAGCTACTGTGAATTCAGCAATACAATTAAATGCATTGCTATCATTATCACAATAGTGGTGTGCATTCAAAAATCATAGTGCGCAAGTATACAGGCATTATTATTTGAAGTATAGATAATGCTTAGGGGACTTACAGAGAGTCCTTGCAGTAACTCTACAGTCTCCAGTTAAGAAGCACTGTTGTAGAGTTCTTGTATATAAGTAAATACATCTTTTGATATTTACAAACTTATTTTACTCTTACTTTGGCTCTTAGGAGCTACAGAGCCAAATTTGCACACCTCCCCTTTGTGCAAGTGGAAATAATCCCACATCTTAAATTCTGGGTAATAACATTATAATAAGATTTTTGTTATGATTTTGATTTTAGTATGATTATTATTATTATAGTTAATTACTGAGCTGGTACCATGTCCAGGAATATGTGTAGCACTTTAACTGCATAATCTAATTTGTACAACAACGCTTGAGATGGATAACGTTATTATTCTTCATTTTGTCTACAAAATTCAGAGAGGTTAGGTGATTTGTCCAAGGTCTCACAGCTAGGAAGTAAAGAAGTTGTGTTTTTTGTTTTTTGTGAGTGTGAGGCAGATCAGCCCTGAGCTAACATCCGTGCCAATCCTCCTCTTTTTGCTGAGGAAGACCGGCCCTGAGCTAACATCTATTGCCAACCCTCCTCCTTTTTTTTCCCCAAAGCCCCAGTAGATAGTTGTATGTCATAGTTGCACACCCTTCTAGTTGCTGTATGTGGGACACCGCCCCAGCATGGCCTGACAAGCGGTGCATCGGTGCGCGCCTGGGATCCGAACCCGGGCCGCCAGTAGCGGAGCATGCACACTTAACCGCTGAGCCACGGGGCCAGCCCCAAGAAGTTGTGTTTTGAACCCATCTCCAAGTTTCATCCTACTTTCCTTACCATCCTCCATCATTTCTCTCACTTCTTTCCTCAATCTTTTTTACTACGTATTTTTATAATTCTTAATCTTTAGAAGATAGAACACTGATTCCGTAAAAATGATGTTGTTCTCTTTTTACAAATGTGTTTTTGAATAAAATAGCTGTGGCTGCAAGCACAGCCCTTCAGTAGGTAGGCCTAATGAAAAATGCGTATCAGAGGTCACGAATTTAAGTCCTCAGCCCCTCAGCCTATTTCTTAAAATATATTTGCAATGGAAATCTATTTGGGGGTTAGCTTTGAATAGCTTTAAGCAAATACTTGTGTTTTGTTAGCTTGCTCTTATGGCAGCATATTTGGCAAAACTAGAGGCCAGGAGGAAAGTGCATGACATACCGAGATTAATTAGCAACAAATGAGTTGGATTATATGTTTTACTTTAAGGTGTTAAAATTGAATTTAGTGCCTACAGGAAATGTTAGATGTTTGGGTAGTAAGATTTATATTGCATACTATAAAGGGATAAAGAAAGAGAGCCTAATGTAGAGAGACAGCAATGGATAAATAAAAATAAGCACAATTCAGGTGCTCTCAGAATGGAGGTAATAGCGAGCCAAAGGTTTGATATCCCCGAGACACAAGCCATCAGGAGGGAGGCAGGAGGGAAGGCCCTAGCAGCTTGCTGGGGGACAAAACACAGCTCCCCCGTGACAGTGGGCAACACTAAACTGAGCATCTAGACAGAAACCTGGTTGGCAGCTGGGCTTTCCACAGGGCATCCGAGGAAATCTCCTCCACTCTATCACATACGGGCCTAGCATCCAGGCCCTGAGCCCTGGGTGTGCAGCAGCAGAAAACTCTCAGAAATAGAAGGAGTATTTGTGACACACTGATGTGATCCACTCTCATGGATTCTGAGACAGAGAGTGGGCAAGCTGCTGATAAATGGTATTTTTTTAAGGACAACGGAGACTGGGAAAGGGCCAGGAAGTAACGTCAAGGTTTATAGGTAGTAAATAACATGATACTTCTTGAGTGGTTGAAACAGTATGTGTCCAAAACAGTCTCAAAGTTAGATCAATAAAATTTTTAAATAATCATAGCTGATTGACTTATACTAATTTTTTTTTTTTTTGGTGAGGAAGATTAGCCCTGAGCTAACATCTGTTACCAATCTTCCTCTTTTGGCTTGAGGAAGATTGCCTCTGAGATAACATCTGTGCAATCTTCCTCTATTTTGTATGTGGGACACCACCACAGCGTGGTTTGATGAGTAGTGTGTAGTTCTGCTCCCAGGATCCGAACCCATGAACCTTGGGCCACCAAATGGGAGTGCGCGAACTTAACCAGTACACCACCGGGCCAGCCCATAATAAATTTTTAAAAGCTGTAATATTACATCTTAAATAATACTTTATTTAAATTAATTATCATTTCCCAGATTTTTCAGTTACATATAGTAAAAGTTATATAAAGATAGAAACAGATTACATGAGATTAACTGCAGAAGCAGGTGTTATTAATTCATTCACTCAACAAATGTACAGTCATCTCCTAATACAGGACAGTCAATTTTCTTGACATGAAGAAATAATGGTGAGCAAGAACAGATGCTCCTTTCCCTGGTGGAATCTATACTTTAGTGCAAAAGACAATGACTAATTCACTAAGCACCATGACAAGTTCAGGATCCAGGAAGGACTTGATGTTCTGATGTCTGCATGTAATAGGGTATTTGGTCTAGTTGTAAGGTCAGGGAGGTTTGCGTGAAGTCAACAGCAGTGAAACTAGACCTGAAAAAATAATAGATGTTAAACAGGTATGGGGAGAAAGAAAGAGTATGCCAGGCAGAGGAACCATATATTTAAGGGAGGAGAGTATGTTCAAGGCACAGAAAGAGGCACGTGTGGCTCGCAGAGAGAGAAGCGGGGCCTGGGATATTGCAATATATAAATGTGTCATATCAGCTCTGTGTACACCTTAAACTTAATGCTGTATGTCAACTATGTCTCAATTTCTAAAAAAAGTCAGACGTAAAAAAGAAAAAAGAGGTGAGGCTTCAGAGGGAGATGATAGCCAAACCCTGCTAGGCCTTGTAGGTTCTAAGAGATTTATCTCTTTATTCTAAGAGATATGGGAGCTATTGAAGCATTTCAAGCATTGTTCCTGAATCTTCTTGCCAATGATATCCATATCGCCAGATCTTATACCATCACTTATTTCTCTGCCCTCGTCTTATGTGACTTCTCCACAGCATTAAATACAGCCAGCCTCTACTTCTCCAACGCTTACTTTGGTCAGCTTCCAAAACATCACTATCTACTGATTTTCCTTGACCCTCATTGGCTTATCCCCAGCTGCCATGTTGGGTCTCCCTCCCCTACCTGACTTCTAACTGCTGTGATACATTAAAAGCTCAGTCCTGGGCCCAATTCTCTCTTTCTGGGTGAGCTCCTTCATGCTGATGACTCACAAATAGATATCTCCAGTCAGCTCTATAGCTCACGTCTCTGGACTCACATTTGCTCCTGCATTCTCAACACCTACACGGGATTGCCTCACAGCCAACTCCAGGAATGTGGAAGTTTTGACTCATCCCTTCTTTAAACCTGCCCTAACTCCTTATCGTATCCATATCTGTAAATGCACCAACATACATCCGGTAACTTCCACCAGAAACCAAGTTTTATTTTTTATTTCTCCTTTTCTACTTCCAATTTATTAGCAAGTCCCATTCATTCCATCTCCACCATCTTAACTGGACTCCATTTCCAATTATGTTACCGAGGACCACTCCACCATGACTTCTGAAACAGCCTTTTTTTTTGGTGAGGAAGATTAGCCCTCAGCTAACATCCATGCCCATCTTCCTCTAGTTTATATGGGACGCCGCCACAGCATGGCTTGACAAGCGGTGCGTCGGTGCGCACCCAGGATCCAAACATGCGAACTCCGCCAGGCCACCGATGGGGAGCACGAGCACTTAACCACTGCGCCACTCGGCAGCCCCCTGAAATAGCCTTTTAATAGATCTCCAAGTTTCCATCTTTTTTCCCTTCAGTATTTTCTCTGCAGAGCAATCAATTTGATCTTCTCTAAATACAAATCAGGTCGTGATAGGTCCTTAAAACCTCTCAATATTTTTCCACTTTGCATGTTGAATAAAATCCAACCTCCATGCACATTTCTCAACTCATTTAGCGTCACTTTCCTCTAGCGTCACTCTACTTTGGCCATGTAGGCTTTTTGTTCTTTGAAATGCCAAGCTCTTTCCCGCTTCAGGGCCTCTGCCCCTCCTTCCAACCAGGACTCTCCTCCCACTCCACCCCCACCATCGGCTCTTTACACAACTTCCTTTAGATAAGAGCTTAAATGTCACTTTCTCGAAAGGTCAATTTTCCCTGACCATCCCACTTAAGAGATGCCCCTCTATGCTCTTTTCTCTCTCAGCATCGTGTTCCTCCTCTCCAAATCTAGGGATGTATTTGTTTATTCATATCTACTTCCCCCACTAGAACATAAACCTGCGTTCTGGATGGTAAACCACGAGGTTGAAGGAGTGTTCAGTACAGTAGTTGCCGTATACGATCTTTGTTGAATGAATGAATGAATAAATGAGACTGGCGCGTGAGGCTGTGGCGCAGCCAGCGTATTGGAGGTTGGCGGCGGTAGGAGCAGGCAGAAAGGTCAGGAAGCTTGTGCTGTGGTGCAGGCAAGGGGGTGACGGCGGCAGAAATGTTTACCAGTTACACAAACGACTGAAGTAGTTAACACCAGCAATTATAAAATTTGATACATACTCTTATCAATGAACAAAATATTATAAGAGGACAAAGGAGGGAACACTTCATCTTGATGAGTTGATCTAAAATACATTCTTGCATTCTGCCGTTTTGCCTTTTGAATATTTAGGTATTGAACAGAGAAATCAGTGTTCCTTGATAAATCTGCCCCTCTGTCTTTGGGTTAAATGGAAATCCAGACAAAAATAAGACTCACCAGTGTAGAGCTGCCTAAGAGGGGAGGTGGTGCTGCTCTGAGCCCCAGAACCTGAACTCTCCTGGTGGTCTTAGGTAACCCTGGTCGCCATATCCCTACATCACTGCCAACTGATGTAAAATATACAACGCTGATGTCATAAAGAAAAAAAGATTTTGCCTAGTAGAAGAAACAGAGTTAAATCCTAGTTCTAGCTGTGATTTAATCTCTCTCCTATGGAGTTAATAATACCATCTTAAGTGTTGCTGTAGGAACTAAATTAATTAAGCAAGCATTCAATTAATGGTGTAGAGTAAACATACTGGGTTATAGTTAAAGGCATATACAATAGAATATACATCCTTTCCTCCTTCTAGCCCCAACAAAGAAGAGAAACAGAGACCCACAGGAGGGCGAGAGAGGAGCTCTCTTAAGACCTGTCCAGACCCGTTCCCTTCTGGAAATCCCACAGGCACAGGCTAGAAGAAGAGAGGAGGCGAAAGAGTCAAACTAAACATGAGACAGAGTGTTTAACTCAGCTGGAATGAAGCTTTTTTTACCCCAAAGTAACTGGGAAGTTGTGGGACCTGTCCTCTATATTGTTAAGAGATGGAAAACAGAAATTCAATGTGCTGTGTTTTCTTTAATCAGCTTAAAGGCACTGTCAACTGCGTGACGTATTCTGATTTCAGTGATTTTAAAATATGTTCTATAAAATGTGTATCTTAGAATCAAGACATACATTGAAATAGCTGACCAGTGGCAGGACAGAAATACAATTATTTGATGTTTGTATCTCAATCAGTTCAGTCTATTTAATAAACCAGTAATACATATAAAGAGCTATAATAGAGACCATGAGTTTGGATACCAGTTTCCAAATCTGTAGCGCTAAGTCTTGGAGCTTTTAACAAGCTAAGAGACCACACTGGCCTGGTCTTCTGTGGGTTCTGCATTGTTCTTGTCCCATAAGGTCTCCGCTGAGATGTGTGTGCTTGACTTGAGGCCACACATTACTGGTCAGAAGACCCGTCTAATGTTTGCTGATTCCTTTGAAGGCTGCAGGACACTGAGGTCATCTCTCTCCCCGTGTCTTTCTGCACTGGCTCCTGGCAATGAATGACTTTCCTTTCTGGGCTACTCCAATTGCATAGCTGGATGCATAACTCTAAAACGTAGCAAGTGTAGCACAGGAAATGAATTAGCTTCTAATTCCATAAGGAAATATAATGTTGGAAAATATGATCGTGTAAAATAGAAGTCATGACTCTACATGTGGTCTGTTGTATATGCTTTAATTATAACCCTTTAATTATAACCCTTTATATAAATTATAAACTATAATTTATTCTTAGTGTTCACTCTAAACCATTTATTGGATGCTTACTTAGTTAATTAATTTAGCTTTCACAACAACACTAAGTATTATTCCTTTCTCAACAAGATAGAAAACAAAAAACAAACGCTGACGATCAGTTCACTGTCTCAAGTGTCCCTGATGCTGCCCTCACACCATGTCTGCCCAGCTGCCATCCTACCCACATACATGAATATGTTTACCTGTGTGTGCAGTTTTCCATCCCTTGTTATTATGACTCTCAAACTCTTCATCATCAATTTAATACAGAAGCAGTGGTTGGTGGTGGCTTCTTTCTTAGTAGCTCTGATTATTTGAAAATGATGTTAAATAGTAGTCTGTGTTTTACCTACTTGTTCATAAAAATTTCTAGAAGTCCGTCTTTGAATCACACCGTGGTTTGAAGAGCACTGTGGAACACCAGTGTAACATCAATAAATCATCAGGAGACGGTGCACAAATGTTGCAGAGTATGCAGTTTCAAGGTAGAATGTCAGATTCCAGCTTGAAATTAGTCCCAACAAATAATGGACAATAAAAATAAAAAGTTCTTTCAAAAAGCTGATAGCAAATCTTAACATTTCAAAGAATATAGACATGCAGATGTTCCAAGTTCATAATAGAGAGTCACAAATTAAAGAATGTTAGATGAGCTATGGATTGGACCTCACTAAAATAAATTAAATGAAACAAGAGCCAAACACATGAGAGAATGTGTAATTTGAAGTAATGTGTTCCCAGAACTTCAATCTGTTGCAAGTCTCAGCAGTCACGCTCCTGGCGTCTTAAAGTCACTGTATGTTGCTTTGGCCTGTCACTAAAACATAACAAAAAGACTCATTCTCTACTCTGATTTGTCTAAAGTAAGCTCTGGTTATGTTGGTTTTAATTCGACGCAATCTTAAGTCTGTCTTTAGGTTGACAACATGGGATATAGCATGCTATGGTTGGGGGAGGGAATCTTGTATTGTTAAAAGAAACAATTTGGAAAACATAATTTCTCATACAGAAATTTTGTTTGCTTCAATAAGGCCCAGTTGTGTGGAGAGTCCTAAACCCACTTCTTTAGAAGAATCTTTGCCACCTAGCCCCTCTCCCTACAGCCCCTCCTTGCTGTTACAGTCATAGTATGTCTGTGTTGGCACCAAGGTGAAGTGTTTCATGTCAAAAATTCCATGGGTTACTTTGCGCATGAGGAACTAGGGCGATGCCACCAGTGTCTAAGTTCCACATGTTATCTTACTAACTGATGACTAGACGATTGTAACAGCTGCAAGACTCTGCCTAACTTTAGGCATCGTAGCTGCTGCTTCCGAGAATAAAAAGGGTGAGAAAATCCGCTGCTTGGGCCCTGAGTTGGGCAAAAGTACTTCCTAGTGCAAATGTGATTTCTGAGAAGCCAGATTCCCTCGGAGAGTGAGTAGATCTATGTGGGTCTGTGACCCTTGTGAGTCGCGTGTGTAAGAGATCCACGCTCAGCTTTCCCTTCCACGTGGTCTTTTTTGATGTTTATTTCTTACTCTGACTTTTGCATGTTTTATTCTATCCCGTATAGTTAAAATGGGTGTGTCCCAAGATGTCATGAAGGCATCCAGCAAAATAATTAGAACTCTAGCAATATAGCTAGAATTCAAGGGAGCTCACGGGCTTAGAAAACGGACCCAGTGGACTCAGTGGGAAATAGAGGATGCAAATTACACTCATAATCATTCTCCCAAAAATCTGATTTTGTTCTTTTGTTCCCTACCTCAGTTTGTGGCACCACGAGCCATCCTGCTGTGGAAATAGAAACCTCTGTATCACTCTTGAAACTTAACTTCCTCCAATCCATCACTAACTTCTCTCCATATTACTTCCCAAATATATCTTAAATTTGTCAATTTCTCTCCATGTACACCATCACCATCTTAGTCCAAGTTACTAAGGTCTCTTGAATAAATAACTAAAATGACCTCCCAACAGTTTTGCCTATATCTGTCCTAACGTTATATCTCACTTGCCAATTCATTTTCCACGTTTCATTCAGAGGGGTCTTTTCTAAATGAAATTATATCTTGTGCAACCAACCCCCATCCTTTCAATTATTTTCCATCAAACTTAGGATTAAAAGAAGAACACTTAAGAGGACTTCCAAGGCTCTCCATGGCCCAATGTTCATCTCCCTCTACAACCCCACTTTTCACCATCTCCCTACACCCCAGGCACACAGGCATCAGCTCAGACCCTCCTGTTTACCATAGCCTTATTAAGATAGGAGATTTTACATGTAACATCCTCACTACTTTAAAAGCTCTCCCCCCAGCTAGCAATACTCTTCTAATCCTGCCAGTAGGATCAACCACCCCTGTCTCAAGGTAGTCTTCCTTTACTTCTCTGATTAGATCAAACAGACTACCATTTGTGGGATTTCCCCTCTCCCCAACCTGCCCTCCTTCCCCAGCACACTTCCCTCCCTTGATGATGGACATCATCACCCACCCAGTTACTCAAGCCGGATTCCTGGAAGTCATCTCGGATCCTCTCTTCCTCACTCCCCATCCTCATCTCAAGCTCATCCCAATCCAGAAGCAAGTTCTCTCAATTCTGTGTCTAAAATGTATATCAATTTCACCCCCTTCTTCCAATTCTACTAGTGCCGTGTCTATACACCACCACTCCTCTCCTGGAGTACTGGTGCAGCCTCCTAACCTGTCTCCCAGCTTCCACTCTTGCTCCCCTGAAAGCCATTCTCCACAACGCAGCAGGAGAATTTCTTAAAATGTAAGTCCATTACGTCCTTGCATAAAATCTGCTTAAAGGTTCGTTTTACAATTCAAATAAAATCCAAACCCCTTAGCAGAGCCCACAAGGCCCTGTAAGTTCCAGCCCAGTCTGTTCCCACACCTGATCCCACAGACTCTTCTCTCCATGCTTCTCTCATGTTTGTCTTGACCCCACCTTGGCCATGGCCGTTTACTTGAACAATGCTCGTTCCCTCCTACTTCCCATCACCAAATCCTTCTCATTTTTACGTCATGGCTTAACTGTCAGAAAGGCTTTCCTTCACCATCTTTTCTAAAGAAAATCCCCAAGTCTGATTCTCTGCTTCATCTCAACCCCTTAATCATTTCTTTTGTAACATTTTTCAATAATCGTGATTCTTTTTTTTTTTTTTTTTTGGTGAGGAAGATTAGCCCTGAGCTAACATCCGTTGCCAATCCTCTTCTTTTTTGCCGAGGAAGATTGGCCCTGGGCTAACATCCGTGCCCATCTTCCTCTACTTTATATGGCACACTGCCACAGCATGGCTTGATAAGCGGTGCATAGGTCCATGCCTGGGATCCGAACCTGCAAACCCTGGGCCACCAAGGTGGAGCACATAAACTTAACCGCTACACCACTGGGCCAGCCCCAATAATTGTGATATTTTTATTTGTCCATTTATTTACTAGCCTTTCATCTGTCTTCCCCACTTGAATGTAAGTTCCATAAGGGCAAGTTCCCTGCTTGTCTTGGTCACCATTGAATCAATGGTGTCAGGAACCTTCTAGAAGGTGCCCAGAACTTATTGTTAGTAAAGGAAAAATGATGGTATAAATGAATACAGAGATGAATATGCGTATAAATGAAAGATGTGCATTTCTTTTCCCCATGTGAGGAAACTTTAACGTATAAGTAATTTTGTTAGATAGAGATACAGCATAATAAAGAGAGAGCTTACACTTTTGAGTCAGCTTTCTTTCCTAAAAATTTAACTGCTGCCACTAAGTTTTGAGGCCACTAAGTTTTGAGGCCTTGTAAAAAGTTATTTTGTTATCTACACTTATTGAGACCTTTTCTTAGCAGTTTCCTCAGCATAAAATGGTGGATGCTACTATACAGAATTAGAATGTAAACTAACTGAAATATGTCAAGCATCAAGTACAATGTCATACATGGAAGGGGCTCCAGAAATGTTAGTTCCTTAGAGAACACAGCCTGTGACCTAGACATTGACCCAGGAACCAGAAGACCTTCTTGCTGTTCCTGGGTGTCCCACTCGCTCCCTGACCAGTTAGCCACTCTTTTTCTGATTTCCCCATTTTAGGGAAATTCTCTACCACTTCCTACCTATAAAATTTTCCCTCACACATTAGCTTCCTCAGCTAATGATTGGACAATCCATCATTGTCTCAACTGGAAAAAGTTTAAGATAGTTTCTCACCCAACTTTAATAGCGGCAAGAGGGGCAAAAATTAACATGTTGACTTTTTCCAAATCAGATTCTGGTCCAATTTCCAAAATGTTTCAATTCAAAATTTGTAACCATCTTTAAAAATGTTTCAAAAATCTGCAAGCCCATCTTTCCCAACCTCTTACTTAACAATTTAATAACCCTGTACAAATTCTTCAGAAGCACCACCTAAAGGAACCCGCTACCATGCCCGTGGATGGCACCTGTGTTTTGAATCAGTGGACTTTGCTTTCATATGTAATCAATTGGCTCACGTGGACTGTTAGGGGGTTTTGACCTTTGTTTCTTTTGAGGGAAGCATTATGTGTTGGGGAAATGGTCAAAGGAAGCTACCCTCCTACTGTCTAGTCAGCACACTAGCCAAGAATTACACTCAGACTTCCTTCTCCAGTCTGAAGACATGAAAGGGTTGCCAGCTAATAAAATTCCATTTCACTGTGAATTGATGATAAATCCAAAAATCAAGAGGACTGATATTTAACAATCAATACCTTCTTCATTAAAAAGGAATCCATTATCCTGGTTTGGAAACATCTGGATGAATAATGAGTATATTATATGGTAAGGTCAGAAACAAAAAGTTTTCAAGTTTATTAGAATGAGGTCAGAACACAAAGAACTGTAAAATCTTCATTTCTACATTTGATCCTCATTTCTAAACTAAAGGTGAAAGTTAGACGGAACTAGCTTTTTTTTTCAAGTTTGCAGTCAAGGCAAAGGGATTTTATCACTTTAATAACCAAATGGTAATTGCGAAAACGTTCACTGACTTAGTTCAACAAGTGCCCCCTTAAAAATTTCCTCTTTTGTAAAGAGGCTGTAGGACAAGTGTGAGAGAGTAAGGACGGCCACACATTCTTTGACAAGACTTGAATAACAGAAAAGGCCTTAAGAAAATGGCAGCTTCCATTTCCTGTCTCTTGAATACTCACTCTGGAAGCCTGGAGCCTAAAGTAGCCACATGTAGAAGTTATTTAAAGTAGAGGTCAGCAAATTTTTCTGGAAAGGGCCAGATAGTAAATATTTTAGGTTTTGTAGGCTATAGAGTTGCAGAGAGTAGACAATATTTAAAGAAATGTGTGGCTGTGTTCTGATAAAGTTTTATTTGTGGATACAAATTTGAGTTTTACATAAATTTCAACTTCATGGGACATTATTCTTTAGATTTTTTTTAAACATTAACAAGTTGAAAAGTCTTTCTTAGCTCATGGGCTATACAATAGGCTGCAGACTGGATTTGGCAGAGAGAGAGAAAAAAAGAGATGTTCAGGCAGCCCTCAGTTGCTTTAGCCCTCAGATATCTGTGTTATCCCAGCTGAGGCCCCAGATACCAGGGCAAGATGTGTCATCTGCATTGTGTCCTACCCAAATTCTTGGTCCCCAGAATCATGAGATCTGATAATAATACGTTGTTTTAAGGCCTAATTTTTGGGATCGTTTAAGCAGCAATAGATAACTGGAATAACTCATATCAAACATGACGATGAAAAGCTACACTTAATTTTTTGAAAACTCTGTGACTATCTCACCAGTCCATCCCTTATAAACACCCTTTCCCATCGGACCATATGGATCAACAATTTTGACTGTGTTGATCAAAATAATTAGTTTCCTTGGTGCCATAGATACAACTGCATTATCAAAACAAGTAAAGTTTGCATTAAAAAGTCACATTGAAAGGTGTGAGTTATACTAAATCAAATAGAGTCTAGTTTTCTGATTTTGCCGTTAGAAATTAGGTAACAAGTGAAGCTGCCAACTTTCTAAATCTAGGTCTAAAGGAACACCGTGTCTCCTTCACGACTCTCTAACGGACATATTGTTTTTGTCACCCAGCGTTAATTCTTCCTGCTCTGGTCATCACCCTTTGAGCACGTCCTTCTCTCCACACCCACCCCTGTGGCTCTGGAGAGGCTGACTGCACAGGTGGAGCACATGACTCAGGCCCATGTCCGTCTGCGGAGAGCATTCTCCTGGCCAGAGAAATTGGTTCCACAGTGGGCACATAACCCAACCAGAGCCAGTTCGGCTCAGGTGACTTTAACTGATATTTTTGAGAAAGAACTCTCACATTTTTTTTCTGCTGGACCGAAACTTGAAAAAATGAAAAAAAGCTAGAGTTTGGACCTTCTCTTGCTACCATACTAATTCTAACTCTATAGCCCAAACTGCTTAAAGGCGATGGGGGGATGGGAACTAAGAGATGTGGAAAAAGATGATTTTTCACGTGCTCAATCTAGTTATATCTAATGGAGTGATATCTCTAAATGTTTTATCTTGTGTTAGCCAATAAATCACCTCTTTGCTTAGAGTAGGTTAAGTCAAATTTTGTGACAGTTGCAACAGAAAGTGCCCTGAGTCACCCCATGGGAAAAGGCTTTCTTGCAGTGGAATATTCATTCATTTATTCTTTAACAAATATTTTTAGAATTATATCTAGTATATTCCAGGCATTTGTGATGGACTTAAGGACACAAAAATAAGTAGGAGCAAAGTGCAAGCCCACCAGAAGCTCACTATCTGATAGTGAAAACAGGCTTAGAGTTAAATAATTAAAATGCAGTGTGATAAAGTATAACGTTGTGGCCTAAAGGAGGAAGTGATCACCTATGCTTGAGCGGACAGTGGAAGGTGCGCAGAGGGGAAGGGCACCGGCTGGGCGGGGGAGGGGCACCAGGTACAAAGCACGCGGGGGAGGTTTCCAACAAAACACCTTGTTTGAGGAACTGCAAGTACTTCAATTTCATAGCATCGTAGTGTGCAGAGAAGGGGTGGGAGAGAGAGGCCATTCTCAGGCTTTAGTTGTGATAGGAGAGGTTCCAATTTCAGCCTGTGGGCAAAGAAAGATCACCAAAGCATTCTAAGCAGGCAGGAATACGATAAAATTTATTCTTGGTTAATCATTCTGGCAACAGCATAGGGTGGGTTTAACTGAAGGGAGGGACAATAATCATGACACCATGATGAGAGCCAGAGCCAAGGGAAAAGCCATGAGGCTGATGGACAAAGATATTAAAGACGTCTCATCAATCCGTTTGGATCCAATGGGAGGAGATGAAATGAACATTCTTAGATTATTCCCCAGTATTTACACTGGTCAGACTTGGAAGCTATAGTAGATGCGAATAAAAGTAAAATCTCCCTAATCTCACTCAATTCCAACTCCTCCTGCTTTGTAACTTATAAATGCTTCCTTTTTTCTTCCTCTCTGCTACCAACTCATTTTTATGTTCTTTCAACAAATAATGTACAACTTGGTAACTTTTCTTTTTTTTTTTCATCTTTATGTCATGGCCCTTCTAATAAACTTTCGGTTGAAATATTCTCATTCTCTCTCGCCCTCCCTCTGTCTCCCTCTCTCCCTCTCCCCGCACCCTCTCTCTGTCTTTCCTTTCTGCAAGCACTCAGAATGCGTCTGGTGACATAAAATGCTGGGAGGGGCGGGGAGCGGAGTTCGTTTGTGTTGAGGAAGGCCACTGGAAAGCGAGGGTGAATCAGAAAGACTTCTCAACCTTAAAGCCTCAGCATCTTCAGGGCCAGGTCCCTCTACAACTTGATGTCCACGCGGTCCCCACCAACACACGGTGTAGGAAGTGGCATCTTGGTTGTAAGATGTAAAGCGGCTAATGGAGGGCTCAGACGCAGCTCCCCGCAGACTCCTGTTGCTTCTGATGTGGGCGGAAATGAGCTCAGTCTAAACTGCTCCGCTGCTTCCACCCCTCCCAGCTGGGTGGTGCAGCTGCAAAGCGTGTGCTGTGAACCCTGCGAGCGAGCCACACATCCATGACCTATGGCAATAAGTTAGGAACACATGAAACCGGAGGCGGAATGACCTTAACAACAGGAACGAGGCCCTTTGTCACACTGCACGATGCCTTGCCGACCCACAACTCGAAGCTGCTGGGAGCAGCACCTTCAAGGTGCTGAGCGCACTTCCTTTGTGATGAACTGAGCCCTCCGCTCTGCTGCTCAGCAAGAGCGAGACAGGAACGCTGCGCACAGGAAGTCAGTGGTTCCCTTTTTAACACTACCTGCTCGCACTTCAGCTTCTCTAACTGCCCCCCAGAGCCTCTCTGTGTGGGCCGGGGAAGCTGCGCTGTCTTTGCCCTGCCCTCCTGTGGGACTTCTTCCCAAAGGCTGGGTGGAGGAGGGTTGTGGGCCGGAGGCAGTAGGCTGGGTTTCACAGCGCAGGTGATTCGCAAGGGCGAGGCCAGGTCCAAGCTCACAGCTGCAGGGGCTGAGTTCAAGGTCAGGGTAGAGCCCCCTGTTGCTGTGGCAGAGACCAGCAGCAGAAGAGTTCTTCCTTCCGCATGACGACAGGTCAATGTTCGCATGAATATTACATGCACGTTACAGACAGCAACTCCTCCTGAACAGGGGAGGCCTCTGCCCCTCCCCTGACACGCATATCTAGCTCACCTACTACGCTGCCCCTGACTAATACATACATCCTAACTCTAGACAGGACGATCTTCATTTAAATAAAGAGTGCACGATTGGAGAACACCTAGAGTGGGTTGAAAATGTCTGCTATGCCTAGGAACATATGAGTGAAGAGAGAGCTCTTTCCTCGTTACCATCAGGTCGATATGGTATGTAGACGTCTCTACAATGGTAAACCAATGATTGAAAAGAAAAAACAGCTTGAGTAGGGGAGTAGATTTGAAAAGGACCATGCCAATGACAAAATTGACTTTATCTTCTCAACTGTATTATGAAGGAAAGTATGTATTTTAATCCTAGTCCCCTGATTCAAGACTGCTGAGGGAACTTCATTCATTCTGTTAGATTCGTCTTTGTGATCTCCACTTATCCAGAAGAATGAGATCCCTGGAAGCCAGGTTTTTTGTTTGATTGCTGTAATCTTTGAAATCTTTTGTTACTTTGAAATACCAGAACCAGCTTCACATTTTACTGTGTTCCAAGACAGTGATCCTCTGCCTGATCGTCTGTGGTGATATTTTTAAAGGGATGTCAGTGAATCTAGGCTTTCCAAAGAGAAGAGAGGCTAATTCCACGAACATGTGGTGCTGCCATGTAAACGGGTATAAACAGCTCTTTTAGCTTGAAGCTTACAAATCTTAACACACCGTAGATATTATACGTACACAAAAAATAAAATACAAAGTAAATTGTGTGCAAAATTCGCACCACCAAATATTCATTTGAAAATTTCTCCTCATGAAATAAAAAATATTATCTTATTCTACACGTACACACACTGTTATTATATTTGCATTTATCTTCACCTGGAAATTACATAACATACTTGCAAGATAAAATCATGAATCTACAACAGTTTGTCAGCTTTTAAAAAACTATTCATCTTAAAAGAATTGGACTGCCCAACTATAATTAAAAGGAAATTTTTCTAGCTTTTGCGCGTTGGCTTTCAGAATAAGCTAATTCTCAATATTAAATAATATTAGGGAATTTGTGGTAATTTTATTAGGTATGTGGTAATTGTATTATGATGATATCAATGTGAATATAGGAGAATGCTCATAATTTTTTGTTTAATCAAGCCAAAGGTTTTAGGTGCAAAATGTCATGATGTTTCTACAATGCTTCACAAAAAAATTAAGGAGATTAAATCTAGAGATTGATAGGCAAGCAGACAAAGAAAATACAGCAAAATACTAACAATTGGTGAATCTAGGTGCCAGTATGTAGATGGTCACTGTGAAATTCTTTTTATTTTTGCTTAAATTTTCATAATACAAATCTTAAACAAGAATAAGTGTAACATAATGCAAATTCACCTCACAGGTTGGGCTTCTAGTTAACGGTATCTTACCAAAACTATTTGATATTCACCCTCTAAAATATTATTATTCAGTATTGTATTATTGAGTGTTATTCATTTTGCTACCATGTTAAAAGCATGTGCAACTGAAGCTCAGTTAAGAAAGAGGACACTTCCAAACACACACGGATGGATGAACTTATCCATCTTCCTGTAAAATGGGCGTGTTTATTGATGGATGGAAAAAGTAGGTTCTGCAGAGCACATTTCGTTAAGATTCCATTGATGTAAAAGTGTGTGTGTGTGTGTGTGGGTGGGTGGGTGTGTGGGTGTGTAGGTGAATACAAATGTAGGCATAGAGAGATGTCCAGCAGTATATTTGCCAAGAGGGAAACAATGATTATCTCTGAGTGTTAGATTGTCGAGTGATATTATTCTCTTCTTCGTACATGTTACTCTTGCTTGTTTTTTTATAATGAGTGTTATATCATTTAAAAAACAAAAGTATAATACAGCAAGTAAATAACACATTGACTTTAATCCTACCTTCTTTAAGAAATACATGAACTTTTTGACCAGAAACATATCATGCATGCATGCATGATACAGACTTTCTCAAGAAAAATGCAATGGTATTAAGCTCTTTTTAGGTCGTGTTTACACTCATATTTTTTTTCCTTTTCCACTTAGGGTAGCATTTGAGTATGTGGTTTTTATTTCAAAGAATTTGAACTTCTAAATAAATAACTTCCTCTGACATTGTATTTTCCTCTGTATCTAAGGAAAGAATTATTCACCTACTGTAGGCAGGCTAAACCATAAGAGAAGTAAATCAAACTGACTGTTATATTTTCAGTGAAAATCTCTTTCTACTCTTTGAAAATGTCATTAGCAAGGCAAGCCTAAACATAACCAGAGAGCTGACTTTGGAATTTCACTGTCTTTTCATGGAATAAATGAATTCATATGTATCACTTTCATATAGATGTGTGTAATGGAATAAACTCAAAATTACATTATTATATAGTTTATACTTTTCCTCAATATGTTTATTAAAGTGATGAAATTTATTCTTAATTTTTAACATCTACAGTCATGTTTATTAGATGTTCACCGTGGCTAGACTTGGACCCCATTTACAAAGTAGTACATTTGAATATTTAAAAAGTTAGCAACATGCAACAAGCAGAAAAAGAGCTGTTGCTTGAAGCTGATGGCAGTAACTTTCCCTACCTTCTTCCTTAGTGGGTTAGAAAGTGCTCAACATCGTTCATACGAATGCACTTAGGGTAGTTCATGCAAAAAATAGTGAAATGACACAGTTACTAGTGCCTTTCTTTCTGGTTGGTTCCATTCATCCTTCTGTGCAAACCTATTCTCAAGAAAGGATCAGGAAATCCCTTAATACTGATATAGTGGTTGGAGTCATCAACCAAAAATCAAAGATCTAGAATCTAGTCATTTCTGCTATTCTTTTCCTGAGTGGTTTCTGCAAATTATTTAACTTATTTGAGTAACTGTCAATTTCGTGATTGGCAAACAAATGGTTTGGACATAGGGGTCTCTAAGGTTCTTATGTGCTCATGTTCAAATCTAGAGAACATTGTTAAGGTGGAAGGACCGAGGTCCCCTGAATGGAGGGACATGATGCCCGGGGACAGTGTCAGCACCCAGTTCTGGAGCTGTGTGCCAGCCCAGGTGGGTAAATGAGTTTCCTCTGATGCTGTCAGGTCTCTTCTATACCAGTATAAAAACAACTGAGTTCTGAGCCCCTACCTCAAGGATCCCTTCTCGGTGGTTGTTTGCATCAGATGCAGCAGGTAGCCTGGTAGGAATCAGCACATTAGGGTATGACTTCAATGCCCTTCTGAAGCCATTTTTCCTCCCTGCAGCTAATGAGGTTTTTCCATCCCTCTTTGTTTCTAGGGCTTCTGTATTTTTTTCCTCCATATCTCCCTCTGGCCATTTCCCTCTTCCTTGTGTAACATCATCTGTTGATGCTCAGATCTAGTTCTAGTTCAATTCCCTTGGATCCTGTAAATGGTAAGAGGATTACAATTAAATATGCAACTGAAATCTAACAGTGCTCTGGTGCCAGGCGTCAGAGCATTGCTGCTGGCTGCTTCTACAGCAAGAGGATATGGTGCCGATCGTTTCTGCTGTGATAAGACGCATGGTCCTGGACATAGACATTAACATCCTCAACAATGTCAGCTGTCTTGAAGTGTATCTTATGGATTTCAGCAGCAGTGGCAGGTACCAGTAGTATTGGCACTTTCAGCAAGGATTGGAGTGAAGGAGCGATGTCATCAGGGCTGAAAAGAAGGAAGAACAAAGATAGTGAGAGTGGGCTAAGAGGCTGAGTCAATGGAAACACATGTGAGACTGCCCTCTCCTGACCCATAGGTGATGCTCAGGTCTATTTGACAGGAATGTGAAGCCTAGATGGAGTTCACAAATGGCACAATGGATATCATGAATCTATTCTTGCCATCTGCCTAGGATGGAAGAGAAAACACATTTTATGTGTATTTTAAAGACACACATATAACTCCAGCTGCCTACAAATCATCTATAACTAGTCTAAGTCATCTATAATTAGCCTCTAAATTTTCCGTGAGCTCCGGAATCCTAACACTAATGCAGTATTCCATGATGTAGTATATGCCATTGAAATAATATGTCAGCTATGCTGAAACTATAAAGTGTGTAAATTTAGGTCATTACTAATCAATCAATCCACATATATTTAAGCCACAAATTTGTATTGAGGATCTACCCTGCATTAGTTAGGTACGATGCTATTATAGAAATGGTGTGAGATTCAGTAGAAATGTCCATCAATATAAAGGATAATTAAGATAAATTTAAGAGACAGGTTACGATTCCAAACAGCAATAATAAAAACAATAGCAACGTATCCAGAGCCACCATTTAACAATCACTTGCTGTACACCAGGCATTTTTATAAACCTTCTACATACATTTCTTCATTTAAGTGTTCTTTATTTCTATGTACATTTCTTCATTTAGATATTGAATAGTGTTGTATTATCCCTATCATCCAGCTGACAGTTGGACTTCAAAGCAAGCGTTACGAACTTGTGGCTATTATTCTTTTTTTGGCCCAAATTGTTGTTTTTGTTGTTGTTTTAATCTGAACTAGTTGCTAGCATTTAAAAATAAGAAAGATTTACTTAAAAATTCACACTTTTAGTTTCTCTTGAAAAACTAGATTGTGCTATGCTAGGGCCTACATGACAATAATATGCTCGAGCCGAATAATGTACGCCGGGTCTAAACGAGGCATCCTAGGGTTCACTAATTTATTTTTTAGAAAAATGCAAAAAATTGTGTTCAGCTTGATGAATTTTCACAAAGTTAATACAAAATTAATTTTCACAAAGGTAAGAAGCACCCGAATCGAGAAACAGATCATTAGCAACATTTCCAAACCCCTGCTTGTGCTCTCTCCCAGTACTTCCCCCTCCAAAGGTCACCACTGTCTAGACTCTAGCACAATAGGTTATTTTTGCTTGTTTTTGAACTTTACATAAATAATAAACAATTTATTTTTTGTCTGTGGCTTCTATCACTCATCAATGTATTTTTGAGCTTCATTCATGTTGCACTGTGTATTTGTGGCTTGTTCATTCTAGTTGTGGAATAGAATTCCATTCATAAATGTATCAGTTTTATTTATCTATTCAACTGTTAATAGCCATCTGGCTTTTTTCTAGCTTTTGGCTATTGCTGTAATATTCTGGTGCATATCTTTAGGGGGACATACATACAATTTTCTATGAGAATTAGCCTAGGAGTAGAATTGCTGGGTGATATCGTTGCATACATTCAGCTTAGTTGGATATTGTCAAAAATATTTTGCATTCCCATCAGAAGTGTATGAGCATTCTAACTGCTCCAGGTTCTCACCAACACTCGGTGCTGTCTTCGTTTCCTTTCCTTGCAGTCATTCCAAGGGGAGTGTAATAGTGTCACATCATGCTTTTAGTCTGCATTTCCCTGATGATGAATGAAATTGAGTACTTTTCATAAGTCAGTTGATCATTTGGATATTCTCTTTTGTGAAGTGCCTCTCAGTCTTTGATCTATTTTTTTTTTTTGAGTTGTCCTTCCCTTCCTAGTTGATTTGTAGAAATTCTTTATATATTCTAAATATAAGGATTTGTCAGACGCATATTGCAGTATTGCAAATCATTTTCTCCCACCATGTGGCTTGACTTTTCATCGCTTAATAGTATTTTTTAAAGAACAGAAATTCTCTTTTTCAAGGTAATCCGATTTGCCATTTTTTCATTTCATTTCATTCATTTTTAAAAAATTTTTCCCTATATGAATTTTTGCCTCCTGTTTACAAAATTATTGCCTTTCTGAAGTTCATGAAGATATTTTGCTATGTTTTCTCCTTAAATATTTATTATTTATCCTTTGACATTCAGATCTACAACCCATCTGAAATGGATCTTTGTTTATGCGATATGTGGGTCAGGATATTTTTTTCTACATGGGTCTACAACTGACCCAGCACCGTTTATTGAAAAAATCATCCCTTCCTCCAGTAAACTACAGTGGCACTTTTGTCATAAATTGTTACACAATTTAAGTTTGGGTCTTTTTCTGGACTCTATTCACTTCTTGGGGCAGTTTGTTCTTAGACCAATACTACACTGTCTTAATTATTGTACCTTTATTAAAAAATTGACATATAAAAATCTAAGCCCTCCAGAATTGTTCTTTAAGATTGCCTTGATTAATCTTGGTCCTTTGCATTTCCACATAAATTTTAGAAATGGCTTGGCAATTTTCTTAAAATATCTTCTGAGATTTTGGTTGTGATTGTATTAGATAAATCCATTTTGAGATAATTTATATCTTTACATTATTTGTCTTCCAAACTATAAATATGGTATATACCTCCATTCATTTAGATCTTTAATTTTTCTCATGAATGTTCTGTTGTTTTAATTATAGATGTCCTGTATGTTTTTGTTAGATGTATTCCTAAATATTTAATGTTATTTGATTACACTGTTTTTTTCCTTTCATTTTCCATGTTTGCTCCTGATGTATAGACGTGTAATTGGTTTTTGTATAATGACCTCATGTTCAGCAATTATAGTTTCAATATTGCTAAATGCATGTTCAGCAATTGCAGTTTCAATGTTGTTAAATTTTAGTATTTTGTAGATTCATTTGGATTTTCCATATGCTTGACCATATTACTTCATTCTTAGCTTTATTTCTTTTTCTTGCCTTATTGTACTAGGGTGGACCTCCAGTACCTTGCTGAAAAGTAATGATGATACTGGGCAACAATGTCCCAGCCCCAAACTCAGAGGAAAAGCTTTCAACAATATACAGTTAGCTATGGTATCTGCTGTAGGGTTTTTTTGTGTGTGTGTGTGAGGAAGATCAGCCCTGAGCTAACATCCATGCTAATCCTCCTCTTTTTGCTGAGGAAGACCGGCTCTGAGCTAACATCTATTGCCAATCCTCCTCTTTTTTTTTTCCCCCCAAAGCCCCAGTAGATAGTTGTATGTCATAGTTGCACATCCTTCTAGTTGCTGTATGTGGGACGCGGTCTCAGCATGGCCAGAGAAGCGGTGCATTGGTGCGTGCCCGGGGTTCCGAACCCGGGTCGCCAGTAGCAGAGCACGCACACTTAACCACTAAGCCACTGGGCCAGCCCTGCTGTAGGTTTTTTATAGAAGCTCTTCATCTAGATTAAGGAAGTACCTCTCTCTTCCCAATTCAAAGAGCTTTTTGTGTCATAATGTGTTAATTTTTTCCTGCATCTGAGGAGGTAATTATGGGATTTCTCTCTCTCTCTGTGATTATGTGGTAAAATACATTGATTGTTTTTGAATGCTCAACTTCCCTTGCTTACTTGTAATGAAGTTCACTTGGTCATGATGTATATTCCCTTTTTTTATTTCTCTAATTTTTACATGCTAGTATTTTATTTAGTATCTTTTATTCTTTTGTACTTTTCCTTTCTTGTAAGGCCAGTGTAAGCTTTTGATAACAAGATTATGCTAGCCTCTTAAAATAAAATTGTAATTGTTTCTTTTTTTCTGCTCTCTAGCAGAGTTTATGTAAGATTGGTGCTGTTTCTTACAAAAACTCTCTGGGCCTGGAGGATTTTTGAGAGAAGAGGAGAGCAAAGATTTTAATAATAGAATCAGTTTATAGGTTAAAAAAACTTTTATATTTTCTAACTATTTTTGAGGAAGTTTTGATAAGTTGTGTTTTCAAGAAATTTGTTTATTTAATCTAAATTGACAACTTCATTGATAACGAAGTTGCTTTTAATATTCTTTTACTATATTTTTAAAGTTCATAAGATCTAATTGGTGCAGCCACTATAGAGGTTTCTCAAAAGTTAAAAAAAGAATTACCATATAATCTAGCAATTAGACTTCGGGGTATATATCCAAAGAAAACAAAATCACTATGTCAAAGAGATATCTGCACCCCCATGTTCATTGCAGCATTATTTACAATCACCAAGATATGGAAACAACCTAAGTGTCTAAGTGTCTATCAGTGAATGAATGGATAAAGAAAATGTGGTAAATATATATATATACATATATATATATATATATATATATATATATATATACACAATGGAATATTATTCAGCCATAAAAAAGAAAAAAATCCTGCCATTTGTAACAACATGGAAGGAACTTGAGGGCATTATGCTAAGTGAATATAAGTCAGACAGAGGAAGAATAAATATGTGATGTATGTGAAAGAATAAATATGTATAAATATAAAAGATTACATTAAAAGAATTTATATGGGGAATCTAATAAAAAACTCAAACTCATAGAAACAGTATAGATTGGTGGTGCCAGAGGTGGGGTGGGGGTGTTGGGTATGGGGCAAATAGGTGAAGGGGGTCAGAAGGTACAAACTTCCAATTATAAAATAAATAAGTTCTGAGGGTGCAATGTACAGCATGGTGACTATAGTTAACAATTCTGTATTGTATACTTGAAAGTTGCTAAGAGAATAGATCTTAAAAACTTATCATCACAAGAAAAAAACTGTAACTATGCGAGGTGATGGATGTTAACTAAACCTCTTGCGGTGATCATTTCACAGTATATACATGTACCAAATCATTATGCAATGCAAACTAATGCAATGTTATATGTCAATTATATCTCAATAAAAGTGGAAAAAAATTTTTAAAGTTCATTTGATCTGTAGTGATACCATTTATTTAATTACTGATATTAATATTTTATATTTCTGTCTTTTTTTCTTGATCGGTTTTGCTAGAGATTTACTAATCTTTTCAAAGAATCAATTCTTGAGTTTTGCTAATTTTCTCACATATATTTTATTTTATATTTAATTGATTTGTTTCTTGCTTGTGTGTGTGTGTATATATATACATAATATATTATTTCCTTTTCTGTACTTTCCTTTGGTTTGATTTGCTATTCCATTTCTACTTTCTTGAGATGGAAGCTTATACCACCAGCTTACCTCATTTATCTGACCTCCTTCATCTCTGAAGGCATTTGGGTTTACAATTCCTTTAAATGGCCATTAACTTGTCTAAGATCAATGTGACATGTTTATAAGTTAACAAAAGGTAACAGAGCAAAAATTCAAATCCAGGCTGTCTTACTCCTAAATCCACGGTCTTTCCTACTCATGTAGGGTTCATCACATAAGCCATGAGGTAGAGGATACACCCAAGAAAGAGATCAGAGGAAAACAAAAGGAAAAGAAACGAACCTTTATTGATGCATACTTCCCAGAGGAGCTTCTGGAGGAGATAGAGAAGCAATTTCTGGAGGAGATAGAGAAGCAATTTCTGGAGGAGATAGAGAAGTGAGAGGAGAGCTAGGTGAGTTGTGTCTAGACACTTCCCAAGTATGTGACCTTGGACAAGTCTTTCCATCCTCTGTGGTCACTATTTCTTCCTCTGTAAAGCAAGAAACATGGCCTAATTATTTCCGAGGTTCCTCTATATTCTAACAGCAGAGTTTCAAAGGGGAAATAATGATCAATAATATTAAATGTTAAAGAGAGGTTAAAAAATATATATATTAAGAAAAAGGTTGGGGCCGGCCCTGTGGTGCAAGTGGTTAAGTGCATGCAGTCTGCTGCGGTGGCCCAGGGTTCGCCGGTTCAGATCCCGGGCGTGCACTGACGCACCGTTTGTCAAGCCGTGCTGTGGCGGCGTCCCATATAAAGTGAAGGAAGATGGGCACGGATGTTAGTCCAGGGCCAGTCTTCCTCAGCAAAAAGAGGAGGATTTAAAAAAATTTTAAAAAAGGAGATGTATTTTTTAATCAGATAATCATTTTATTACTGAAGGTGGGAGCCAGATTTCAGCAGTTTTAAAAATAAAATGGGTTTTATGCCCTTCTCAATTAGATAGAGAACTCTGTGCAGCAAGACATCTCCAACAGCACTCCACAGCGGGAGCAAGTCATAGCAGGGTAGGAACATGGAGCTTCGTCAGCCAGGTGGCGACACTCAGTTTACTGGGTCGTCATTTTCACAGCTATACAGCTGCAGAGCTACAGACCCAAGATGGGATCACCAGGAAAGACCATCACAAGTGCCAAAGAAAGATAAATTAACCTAGATTGTAGCACCGAAAGAGCACCTGGCAAGAACTGGCATAAAAAGAGTCTGAGATAAACAACATCTTATCCAGAGAAAACAAGCTTTCACAGCACTAGTCTTTACACAAAGATGAATCATGAGACAGTGTGACAAAATTCTCTCATTGACCTAGGTTTTTCATCTATGACATTGTAAGGGCCAATACAGATTAAAAATAAGAGGCTTAATGCTCTCTGTTGAAAGTAAGGGAAAAGATTTCTCTTTCCTCCTTTCTTTTAGAGCATTTACCTTAGACAACTTGTAATTTGAAGTACTATCTCGTCTCTTTAAAACGTGTGTGTGTGTGTGTGTATATATATATATATATATACATATATATATATAGAAAACTAGATAGACCTTTTGTCAGCTTTATGACCCAGGAATGTCTTTCTCAAGGACCTGGGAGCCATCTCTTTGAAATGTAAACATCTAGAGAGATTGCACTCCTGTCTCCCAGTTTCTGTCGGAGGGTGGGAGCCTAACTTCAGTGGATGCCTTGCTCCTCGTTGCAAAACTACCTCTTATTGTGAAACATACCTCCTATTATACCCTCTTGATGAAGCCAATCAGCAAACACAGATGGTGACTCCAGTTACCATGGAAAAGTGTGGATGAACTGTGTGCAACTGTCAAATTCTCGTGCTTGAGGACTAGTGATTCTTTATCTTGAAAACATGCATGTAATGGATTGTACCTACTTGGCCATCAAAGGGGATGAGATTCCTTTCTGTCTTTGCAATCTCTTAGCAGACTGCCTGTGATACACATCACCTTCTGGTTTAATGCTCATTCAATAATGAAAGTGTTTTCTTTCTCTACTACCTTTGTGGAGAGAGTTTCTGGGTTTAGAGATGTTTTTATTTTTACTTATATCTCTCAAACTCATATTAGGGTTGAACCCACAACGGAACAATTTGAGACTTGAGAGGGTATTCTAAGATAAGGCTCCTTTCCCCTTAGCCAGACTCTTGACATCTGTTCCCAATAAACTAAGTAGATCACTTGGCTAGATGTGGACTGTGCTGGGAGGGAAAAGGGAGAAGGGGAGAGTCAAGTTTACAGTCTGGACAGCAGGAAGAGAGTCCTCACTTCAGAATCCTTTTGTTCATCTCCCAGTAGCTTTGTGGAGCCAGGTAAGTGTCTGTACGTGAGCACACTCTGACACGGAAGAAATAAAGGGAAGTGTTACATTCCAGAGTTCAAGAGTTCAGGAAGGAAGCAGAGGTGAAGTTACCTTGAAGCTACTGAAGAGGAAGTGTCAGGGCCCCTGGCTTTTACAGGCCCCTTTGAAGGCCCTAGGCAGGTGTTTACACAATTGTATGCTTTTGTAAAATTTGCAAAAGTAAGATCTTTCTGCATTCCTTTTGATAGAGAGGACCCACCAAATCAAAAAAGCTTTAAGCTCCTGCAGTAAAAGGAAAAAGAAACAGCAAGGGAGCAGAAAAGGTGGGAGAGAAACACTGAATTTATGTATTTCCTAAAGGATTTTTATAAGAAAGTAGGCACTTTCCAAAAATAGCTACTGTGATGTCTTATGAAAAGATAACTTTTTAAATTCCTGCCAAGTAATAGGAAATTCACTTACCCAAACGACCTGAATTCTTGATATCCCCAACTGAAAAGCCTGTCAGAAAATAGTTCACCAAAACATCTGCTTTTCTTCCACGTAATTTATTTCACACATTTAAATAGTGTCAGCTGCAAGTAAAATAGCATGATCATTACAATAGTACAATCTTTTGAAAACAGAATGTTTTTGAAAATGGCGAATTTTAGGAGTTTAAATTATGAAAGTACAGGTGAACACTCTTTTTGTGTTCATATACTAAAAGTATTTCAGAAAAAACCCACAAATCACTATTTACACGCAATTTATTTGTATTATTATAAATGTATTAGGCTATGTGGCAGAAGGTAATGACAACCTTTCCCCAAATATCCTTATTTCTAAAATACTCCAAATTAAAATAATGGCAACATTCATTAAGTACAGCCCCAAGTGGGTAGGAGGATGGGGATGTACAGAAAGAGCAGACAGTAAAAGCTCATGTAGATGTTTTGTAATGCGCACAGATCTCCAATCTGAGCACGAACATTCCTCAAGGCTGCGAGAATCATGCAGGATCCTGAGAATGTGGTCTCTCCCTTTGTGCAGGCATAGGGTTTCACTGAAAGCGGAATAGTGAGTAGAACTTAGAGACTGGAAAGGGATAGATCTGAGTGTGCACAGACATATGGGAGAGCGTGAGACCTGGGCTAGCTTTCTGTGGCCCCCACCCCACTCCCCTTCTGCAGGCCTTAAGCTTCTCAAAGTCTTGCTCTATGAGACCTATGGGGTTGTTAAAGTTGTCTAGAACTTGAATCTTTGTCTTTCCTTCATCAGAATTCCCTCTGAGATATCCCTTGCCCTTCACAAAATAAATGCGCTATAGATGCTGAAGGAACAGAGTAACAAAGAGAAGGAAGATCTCTTCCACCCCGTTATCTTTCAGACTTCAGTTGAGAAGGAGTTTTGGCCTGCCCACCCTCTGCACCTGGGATTCCAGTGAGTGGTGATGACAGACCGCAGCCCACAGCAGTGATGAGAGGTTGGATCGCCTGAGCAGGGACAGCAATGGGACATGATGTGTGCAGGAGAGACAGTAAGACCACTTCAGCTTAGCTGACAATTCCTCCTGGGCACGTGTGAGGCGGGGGAGGGGCACGGGTGGTTATGAGACAGAGGGAAGGGACCTCAACCACCATGTGTTTGATTTTTTATGCCCTTCTGCAAATAAAAAGAACTTTAGTGATTAAGTGAATTTCAGTACTTCTTGCACTAGGAGGTCTTTCCAACCAGGCTGCAAGCTCCTCAGAGTCTCTCCCTTTTGTTTCCTGTTTTTTTGTGTTTGTTCTCTCTTTAGGATACAATGGCGCACGGTGATCCTCAAGTAGCAGTGTTGTGTTTGGTATTAACAGGAAATTCATTATAAATTAATGATATTATAAAACAACAATCATAAGAATTCTTGTTCAAAAACAGAAGTGGAGAGAAAGTTTTCTCATTATTCACATTTAATTATTAAGTTATTTTGGGCAGCTTGAGTTCGAATACCAAAAACTGATAAATTAATTGCTTACGTTTTATGAGTAAAGAAATCAATGCAATTTTCCTTTCTTTTTTTTTTTTTGGTGAGGAAGGTTGTCTGTGAGCTGACATCTGTGCCCATCTTCCTTTATTTTGTATGTGGGATGCCCCACAGCGTGGCTTGATGAGCAGTGTGTATGTCTGTGCCTGGGATCTGAACCCACAAACCCTGGGCCGCTGAAGCGGAGCAGGCGAACTTAACTACTACACCGCTGGCTGGGCACCCAATTTTCCTTTTTATAAGTGAGCACAAGTAATGTTTACAGGGTATGTATAAAAGATTTTCTTCATCTCTTAAAAATACGACGGAAACCCTAAAATTTCAAATAGTAACACTGTTAGTTTCTTTTTTTTTTAAACTAACCATTATAAGGGCTTTAAGTGTTGAGATTATCTGTTAAACATCGACTGTGTGTAGATATAAGTGACAGCAAGAATGACAATAACCTTACCAAATTTAAAATAACTGTTCCAAAATCACAACTGATTTCAAAAGGATAAGATTTTCTGAGGGGGCCCGCCTCATGGCTTAGCGGTTAAGAGCGCGCGCTCCGCTGCTGGCGGCCCGGGTTCGGATCCCAGGCGCACACCTACGCACTGCTTCTCCGGCCATGCTGAGGCCGAGTCCCACATACAGCAACTAGAAGGACATGTAACTATGACACACAACTATCTACTGGGGCTTTGGGGGAAAAATAAATAAATAATTATAAATGATAGCTTCTAAAAAAAAAAAAAAGAATTTGATGAAGGACTTCCCAGACCCTTTGCGAGATCCTTTAAAAAAAAAAAAAAGATTTTCTGAGGAATATGCTTAACGTGAGGAGTTGACACGTTCATCCAGCCCTTTCATTTTACATAGGAGGCAGCTGAAGCTCGGTGATCGTCTCCCCCAGAGGCACATGGAAAATGGCTAATTATTGTCAAATGTGGAAGTTGCATCACATTTCTGGAGTGCCACTTCTAGGTACCACCTAAAACAAAAATTTTAGAATTTTCTTTTTCATTTAATCTGACTTAATTGGAGCGGCCCTTGTCTCTTCATGATAAGAGTACTTGGGGTGGAGATGGTTACAATGTTGACCCAGCAGTAAAGACAGCAATTATCACAGCCCATAGGCTGCTCCTAAATTCATTCAATAGAACAATGCATCTTAAAAGGTTTTAATAACGAAGTCTATTAGTAAGAACAATGTTAAAAACAGCTCTTCAGGGGCCAGCCCCGTGGTGGAGCGGTTAAGTGAGCATGATCCGCTGCTGGCAGCCGGAGTTCAGATCCTGGGCACGCACTGATGCACCGCTTCTCGGGCCATGCTGTGGCTGCGTCCCACGTAAAGTGGAGGAAGAAGGGCAAGGATGTTAGCTCAGGGCTGATCTTCCTCACAAAAAAAGAAAAAATAGCTCTTCAATTTTCACAGCAAGTGCTCTCATTTACTTTACATGACGTGGCATGCATTGATTTGACAGACGAGGATTTCAAATATCATATTAAGTAATGTGCTTCTACCTGTGCAAATCTGCAAGCTGCTGAGTACATCTCCCATCAGCTCACAGACTTTATTTATCTAGTGCAAAAGAAGCTGTTACTTGGGAGGTTGCTAAATTTGGCAAAAAATGTGCCTTGTTTATTTTAGCACTTCCAAAAATAAAAGAAAATATAAACACTTAAAGGTAAGAAAATGCCAAAAGCAGGATGAATTACATAAAGTACATTTTTTTTTAAATTTTCTGTTTATTGCAGTAACATTGGTTTATAACATTGTAAACATTTCAGGTGTACATCATTATACTTCTATTTCTGCATAGATTACATCACGTTCACCACCAAAATACTAATTACAACCCATCACCACACACATGTACTGAATTATCCCTTTCACCCTCCTCCCTCCCCCCTTCCCCTCTGGTAACCACCAATCCAATCTCTGTCCCTATGTGTTTGTTTATTGTTGTTATTATCTACTACTTAATGAAGGAAATCATACGGTATTTGACCTTCTCCTTCTGACTTATTTCACTTTGCATTATACCCTCAATGTCCATCCATGTTGTCACAAATGGCTGGATTTCATCGTTTCTTATGGCTGAGTAGTATTCCATTGTGTGTATATACCACAGCTTTTTTATCCATTCGTCCCTTGATGGGCACTTAGGTTGCTTCCAAGTCTTGGCTATTGTGAATAACGCTGCAATGAACACAGGGGTGCATGTACCTTTACAAATTGGTGTTTTCAAGTTCTTTGGATAAATACCCAACGGTGGAATAGCTGGATCATATGGTAGTTCTATCCTTGATTTTTTGAGGAATCTCCATACTGTTTTCCATAGTGGCTGCACCAGTTTGCACTCCCACCAGTAGTGTATGAGAGTTCCCTTCTCTGCACATCCTCTCCAACACATGGTGTTTCCTGTCTTGTTAATTATAGCCATTCTGACGGGCGTGAGGTGATATCTCATTGTAGTTTTGATTTGCATTTCCCTGATAGTTAGTGATTTTGAACATCTTTTCTTGTGCCTCTTGGCCATCTGTATATCTTCTTTGGAGAAATGTCTGTTCAGGTTTTTTACACATTTTTTAATTGGGTTGGTAGTTTTTTTGTTGTTGAGATGCATGAGTTCTTTATATATTTTGGAGATTAACCCCTTATCAGATGTATGGTTTGCAAATATCTTCTCCCAATTGTTAGGTTGTCTTTTCGTTTTGTTGATGGTTTCCTTTGCTGTGCAGAAGATTTTTAGTTTGATGTAGTCCCATTTGTTTATTTTTTCTATTGTTTCTCTTGCCCGGTCAGACATGGTGTTTGAAAAGATGTTGCTAAGACCGATGTCGAAGAGCATACTGCCTATGTTTTCTTCTAGAAGTTTCACAGTTTCAGGTCTTACATTCAAGTCTTTAAGCCATTTGGAGTTAATTTTTGTGTATGGTGTAAGGTAAGGGTCTACTTTCACTTTTTTGCACGTGGCTATCCAGTTTTCCCAACACCATTTGTTGAAGAGACTTTCTTGTCCCCATTGTATGTTCTTGGCTCCTTTGTCAAAGATTAGCTGTCCATAGATGTGTGGGTTTATTTCTGGGTTTTCGATTCTATTCCATTGATCTGTGTGTCTGTTTTTGTGCCAGTACCATGCTGTTTTTGTTACTATAGTTTTCTAGTATATTTTGAAATCAGGGAGTGTGATACCTCCAGCTTTGTTCTTTTTTCTCAGGATTCCTTTAGCTATTCGGGGTCTTTTGTTGTTCCATATAAATTTTAGGATTCTTTGTTCTATTTCTGTGAAAACTGTTGTTGGAACTTTGATAGGGATTGCATCGAATCTATAGATGGCTTTAGGAAGTATGGACATCTTAACTATGTTAATTCTTCCAATCCAAGAGCACGGAATATCTTTCCATTTCTTTGTGTCTTCTTCAATTTCTTTCAGAAATGTTTTATAGTTTTCGGTGTACAGATCTTTCACCTCTTTGGTTAAGTTTATTCCTAGGTATTTTATTCTTTTTGTTGCAATTATAAATGGGATGGTATTCTTAATTTCTCTTTCTGCTACTTCGTTGTTAGTGTACAGAAATGCAACTGATTTTTGTACGTTGATTTTGTATCCTGCAACTTTACCATATTCGTTTATTACTTCTAAAAGTTTTCTGGTGGATTCTTTAGGGTTTTCTATATATAAAATCATGTCATCTGCAAATTGTGAGAGTTTCACTTCTTCCTTTCCAATTTGGATCCCTTTTATTTCTTTCTCTTGCCTGATTGCTCTGGCTAGGACTTCCAGTACTATGTTAAATAGGAGTGGTGACAGTGGGCATCCTTGTCTGGTTCCTGTTCTTAGAGGGATAGCTTTCAGTTTTTCACCATTGAGGATGATATTAGCTGTGGGTTTCTCATATATGGTCTTTATTATGTTGAGGTACTTTCCTTCTATACCCATTTTATTCAGAGTTTTTATCATAAATGGATGCTGTATCTTGTCAAATGCTTTCTCTGCATCTATTGAGATCATCATGTGATTTTTATTCTTCATTTTATTAATGTGGTGTATTACGTTGATTGATTTGCGAATGTTAAACCATCCCTGCATACCTGGAATAAATTCCACTTGATCATGGTGTATAATCTTTTTAACGTATTGTTGTATGCAATTTGCTAGTATTTTGTTGAGGATTTTTGCATCAATGTTCATCAGTGATATTGGCCTGTAATTTTCTTTTTTTGTGTTGTCCTTGTCTGGTTTTGGTATCAGGGTAATGTCAGCTTCGTAGAATGAGTTAGGGAGCTTACCCCCCTCCTCAATTTTTTGGAAGAGTTTGAGAAGGATAGGTATTAAGTCTTCTTTGAATGTTTGGTAGAATTCACCAGGGAAGCCGTCTGGTCCTGGACTTTTATTTTTGGGGAGGTTTGTGATTACTGTTTCGATCTCCTTACTGGTGATTGGTCTATTCAAATTCTCTACTTCTTCTTGATCCAGTTTTGGAAGGTTGTATGATTCTAAGAATTTATCCATTTCTTCCAGATTGTTGAATTGGTTGGCATATAGCTTTTCATAGTATTCTCTTATAATCTTTTGTATTTCTGAGGTGTCTGCTGTAACCTCTCCTCTTTCATTTCTGATTTTACTTATTTGTGCCTTCTCTCTTTTTTTTTGGTGAGTCTAGCTAAAGGCTTGTCAATTTTGTTGATCTTTTCAAAGAACCAGCTCTTGGTTTTATTAATTTTTTCTATTTTTTTTTGGGCTCTATTTCATTTATTTCTGCTCTAATTTTTATTATTTCCCTTCTTCTACTGATTTTTGGCTTTGTTTGTTCTTCTTTTTCCAGTTCTTTTAGGTGCATTGTTAGATTGTTTATTTGAGATCTTTCTTGTTTGTTGAGATAGGCCTGTATCACTATAAACTTCCCTCTTAGAACCGCTTTTGCTGTATCCCATAAATTCTGGCATGTTGTATTTTCATTTTCATTTGTCTCCAGGTATTTTTTGATTTCTTCTTTGATTTCTTCGTTAACCCAGTTGTTGTTCAGTAGCATTTTGTTTAATCTCCACGTATTCGTGGCTTTTCTGATTTTCTTCCTATAGTTGATTTCTAGTTTCATACTGCTGTGGTCAGAAAAGATGCTTGGTATTATTTCAATCTTCTTAAATTTATGTAGACTTGTTTTGTGGCCTAATATGTGATCAATCCTGGAGAATGTTCCATGTGCATTTGAAAAGAAAGTGTATTCTTCGGTTTTTGGATGGAATGCTCTGTATATATCTACTAGGTCCATCTGTTCTAGTGTGTCGTTTAAGGCCAATGTTTCCTTATTGATCTTCTGTTTGGATGATCTATCCATTGGTGTAAGTGGAGTGTTAAAGTCCCCTACTATTATTGTGTTACTGTCTATTTCTGTTTTTATGTCTGTTAATAATTGCTTTATATATTTAGGTGCACCTACATTGGGTGCGTAGATATTTACAAGTGTTATATCCTCTTGTTGGATTGTTCCCTTGATCATTATGTAATGCCCTTCTTTGTCTCTTTTTACAGTTTTTGTTTTAAAGTCTATTTTGTCTGATATGAGTACTGCTACCCCAGCTTTCTTTTCATTGCCATTTGCATGGAGTATCTTTTTCCATCCCTTCACTTTCAGTTTGTGAGTGTCTTTAGGTCTGAAGTGTGTCTCTTGTATGCAGCATATATATGGGCCCTGTTTTTTTATCCAGTCAGCCACCCTATGCCTTTTAATTGGAGCATTTAGTCCATTGACGTTTAAAGTAGCTATTGATAAGTATGTACTTACTGCCATTTTTTAACTTTTTTTTTTTTCTCAGTGTTTTAGTAGTTCTTCTCTGTTCCTTTCTTCTTCTATACAGAATGATGGTCACTTTAGTTTGACCTCTGTCTGAAAGCTGTAATCTTTAACTCCCCTCCTCCCTCCTTTTATGTTTTTGATATCATATCCAACCTCTTTTTGTGCATTTGTATCCATTACGTTCTTATCATGGGAATAGATAATTTTTCCTATGTGTGGTCTTCTCTTTTCCCCTTAAATCAGTCCCTTTAACATTTCTTGTCGCACTGGGTTCTTGGTGACAAACTCCTTTAATTTTTGCTTGTCTGGGAAAATTTTGATCTCTCCTTCCATTTTGAATGATAACCTTGCAGGGTAGAGTATTCTTGGCTGTAAGTTTTTTCCTTTTAGCACTTTAAATATATCATGCCATTCTCTTCTAGCCTGTAAGGTTTCTGCTGAGAAGTCAGCTGATAGCCTTATGGGCTTTCCTTTGTATGTAACTTGAGATTCTCTTGCAGCTTTTAGGATTCTCTCTTTATCTTTAATTCTGGACATTTTGATGTCCAGATGATGTGTCTTGGTGTGGGCCTCTTTGGGTTTATCTTGTTTGGGGCTCTCTGTGCTTCCTGTACCTGGATGTCTGTTTCCTTCCTTAGGTTAGGGAAGTTTTCATCTATTATTTCTTGAAATAGATTCTCTGCCCCCTTGTCTCGCTCTACTCCTTCCGGGACACCTATAACACGGATGTTAGTGCGCTTGATGTTGTCCCAGAGGTCCCTTAGACTGTCCTCACTCTTTTTAATTCTTTTCTCTTTTACCTGTTCAGCTTGGGTAATTTCTTCTAGTCTTTCGTCCAGCTCACAGATCCATTCTTCTGTATCCTCTACTCTGCTTTTGTGTCCCTCTAATGAATTTTTCATTTCCAGTATTGTATTCTTCATTTCTGATTGGTTCTTTTTTATATCTTCCATTTCTTTGTTGACATTCTCACTGGGTTCATCTATTCTTCTCCCCAGATCAGCGAGCATCCTTAACACTCTTAGTTTGAACTCTCTGTCGGGTAGGTTGCTCATTTCTGTTTCACTTAGTTCCTTTTCTGGGGTTTTGTCCTGTTCCCTTACTTGGAATGTATTCTTTTGCCTCCTCATTTTGCCTCTTTCCCTGTGCTTGTGTCTACGTATTAGGTAGGTCAGCTATGTCTCGTGCTCTTGGATAGGTGACCTTATGTAAGTGATGCCTTAGGAGGTTTCCAGTGTGCTTCCCTCAGTTCTCAATGCTCCAGGGGTGACCCCTATGTGGGCTATGTGTGTCCTTCTGTTGTGGCCTTTTTGCTCTCCCTGTAGGCACCCAGGGAGGCCGAGTTATGCTCCTGGCCAGCTGTTGTAATGCTCAGCTGCTTGTAGTTGTTGTGGGCCCTTCAGTCTCTTTATCAGGTGTGGGGAGCCCCAGCACAGTTGGCTGCAAGTTCTAATACCACATTTGTGTTGCAGTATTTCTTTTAAGTGAGTAGGCCCCCAGCATGGCAGGTTGTTAGGTTCAGGGCCTTATGATTGCTGTAAGCCACTAGCCTATTAGGTCTCTTGTCAGATCTCTGAGGATTGCAGCTGGGTGGGGCTGGCCTCAGGCACAGGAGCACCCAATTGTTTCAGGCTTTGGAAGGTGGGGCAAACCCCCTATGTGGGTCTTTGAGAAGCACAAGTCTTCTGCAGCTGACAAGCCCTGCCGCCCACAGGTCCACACACATAGTCAACACAGTCCTGCCCTGTGTGCGCTCCCCTACCTCCCCACGCGGACCCCGTCTCTCCACGGCAGGAGCCGCACACGCTCTGCCACCACCCTGCACTCTCCACTGGCTCCTTGTGCACACCCTGCCCTGGTAAAGTTGGCTCAGTTGCCAGGCTGCAGAGAATCCAGTCACCAATCTATGCAGGCCCACAAGTTGCCTGAGGGCTTGTTGTTGGGTGGGGCCAGTCTCTAGGGTGGGCTGCCTGCCTTGGCTGAGCTGCATTAAATCGGTGCTCTAGCGGGTGGGGCAGACCCTGGGCTAGCAGGCCTCAGGGAGAACTCCAATGGCATCTGTGTCAGCACGCCCACACCAGGCCACAACAATGGCCGCCGCCAATGTCGCAGTCCCTGGAGTGTTCTCACCCCTCACCGAGTTGCACTCAGGGCCTATTAGGTGAGTCTCTTTTCACCCCAGCACTGTGCACCTTTCTTTCTGGTGATTTTAGGATGCTTTCTGAAATGGGTGAGTTTGTGCGCGGGCCCTTTAAGAGCCGGTTTTAGTTTCTTTGTGAACCGGGTTTTCTGGGGGTACTCTCCAATGTTTTAGTAGCAGGTAAAGTCAGATATTATGCCGCTGGTCTCAATTGTGCTGGGTCCACAAAGTGCCCACAGCGGGGGCGCTCCCGGCTCAGGGCCCCGCGTCTCCAGGGAGGCTGCGTACCTGTGAGCTGCTCCCGGAGGCCGTGATGCTGGCGGCTTGTGAAGGCGGCGTTTTTCCTCTCCAGAAGGGAGTCTCTGCCTCTTCCACCTCAGTTAGCATTGTCCGTTGTTGCAGGAGTTCCTCTTATCCAGTTTTCAGTTCTGTCTCAGGGGTAATTTTTCCACGAGTAGTTGTAAATTGGCTGTGTCCACGGGAGGAGGTGAGTTCCGAGTCTGCTTACGCCACCATCTTGACTCCTCTCCCCTAAAGTACATATTTTGAACACTGTATCATGTGATCAACGCTGACCACCTAAACGACAGCAATACTAGGGCACTTACGTAATTCGTAAGGAATCCAGCCACATAGCCTGACTTTTATATTTTATAGGATCAAGACCATCAATTTGGCCCAAGAAAACAGTCCATGAAACTTAATTCAAAGTGATTTAGAATACATATTTTCCTAAGTCATTTTCATCTCAAGACTTTTGCTTTCTATACTCAGTCTTGCCATGTGAAAATGCAGGCAGATAATTAAAAAGAAAACAACTAGAAAACAACAAAACCAAACTCATGTGATATTAACTTATATTTTTAAATTAGCATTTATTCTTTTGAGGTTTGAACTAGATGTCCTGAAGTGATAATCGTCTAGGTTTATTTGAAGCATTTGAGACTTTTAAATTTAACACAATAATTATGACATAGAAGGATTTAAATATGGCACAGTTGGCATTATAGTTAAAACTGCCATATCTGGTTTACACAAGATAACCCATTCTTCTGTGGGTTCCTGTGATTACTATGTTTATGTTGAGGTTGATATTCTAAGGCTTTGTTTATTACTCATGACTTTATAAATTAAACTAGTTTTCCATTGTGGACAAAGAAGAACTCTTGAAGGGGTGTGTCTGAGTATGTGTGAGTTGGAAATAGTTCACAACTAATTTCATATTCAGGATCTAGAACATAAGTATCTTTCAAAGGCCCAGAAAGTTTGAAGCAAAATTTTTTGACTCTAAGTATTATTAGTGAGTTTTCTTAAGTAGATGGAATATTTACTTGACACATTAATAGCTCCATAAATGACAAGCATGGACTTCCACTTATGTTCTTGACGTTAGGTTCCGCCAGAGTTTCTTAGTCTCGGCACTGTTGCCATCATGGTTGGATAATTCATTATTGAGAGGCCTGTCCTGAGCACTGTAGCGTGCTCAGGAGCATTCCTGGCCTCTTCCCACTAGATGCCAGTAAGACTTCTCAGTTGCAACAACCAAAAATGTCTCCAGATAATGTCCTGGGGGTAGGGGGGGAACTAAAATTGCCCCCAGTTGAAACCGCCAAATTGGGCATTAGGAGTTTTTAAAAATAAATAAAATACAATAGACACAGAGCACTCTTTTACCTAGCATTCGTTAAAACCACGTTCAATTCACATAGGGTAATGATGGCGTTTTCTCTGCTTTTTCTGTAGCTATGAAGCGGAGTCATAAGAGAAATGAGGAAGGATGCTGTGTTATCAGCGGGCGGGGCCTGGGGCTCTGCTAAGTCGCATCCTCTAAGCTGCATGGAGAAAACACGTGCAGGAATTGTCACTGGGTTGTTCTGTGGTCCGTCGACAATCTCCATCTCTTACACAAATGAATGCAGAAATCGGTAGCTTTTCAAGTGAAAAAGAATAGGCTTTGTATCATCCAAAGTGATTTTCAATGAAAGAGCATTTGCATGTGTCCTTGCCACTCTCCCGGGGGGTGCCAGGACAGAATCCTCGCCCGGGGGGGAGCCTCCCTCGCAGGCCTCGCACACTGGCCGCCTGTCATCATGTTTGATGTGGGCTGGCAGAGTCCTGCTCCAGCTGACTTAGCCCTGGGCTGCTCCTTACAGCCGACGTTAACAGGCACCGGCATCGAGGAAACGGTTCTCCTGCAGGGATTCTGACCTGAAGCCACAGATTCGGGAGTGAGGTTGTAGCTTCATGGCGTGTTTTTAATTTAGTCACCTCAAAGGTTTGTATTCCTCAGACTCTCCCCCTCCCATCCCTTGAGCACCCCCTCCTCTCCTCCCAGCCCCAGAGGAAGTTTCTTTTGTAAAGAACAGAGTCCAGCGAGGTAGCTAATGAGCTACACACTCTCTGCTTGAGACGCCTTTTTCCCTTCTTCAAAGGCAGCTCGTGGGAGGGCACTGTGCTGTGCACGCCAGTCACCAAGACACCCCCGACTCCGTCACCCTCACCAAATTATGTCCTGTTTATCACAATTGGTCACTCTGAGTAGCTTTTCACCTGGATTTTGACCATCAACACTTTCGATATCTCTGAAAAGATTTACTCTTAGAATTAACTTTTCCAAAGAAATTTTACATTCTGATGACTTAAAATGGTAGATGTTGTTCACTCTAAACAGGTTTTCTCATTATGCACATTTTGGTAGGCTAATTCTTTGTTGTGGAGTCTTTCCTGGGCAGGTAGGATGTTGGGCAGGACGCCGGCCTTTACCTGCTAGATGCCAGTAGCATCCCCCTCGCCCCACCCACAGTGTGACAACCAAAAATGCCTCAAGACTTTGCCAGATGCTTCCTGGGGGTAATACTGCCCCTGATGGAGAACCACTGATCTAATGAGCACAGAGCAAGCACTTGTCATTTGATAATGTGCTGGAACTTTAGGATTGTTATACATTTACCACCAGAAACAGTTACAGCCATAAAAATCACAAAATCAGATGGCTTTTCTTTTTCCCAAAAGGAAAATTCTTATAGACTTAATTTTTAAATTTTCCCAAATATCTTGATAGACATGAAATGGAGAGAAACCCATTCAGTAGGAAGCCATGGTTTTTCATTGTTCATAAGTGGGATTTTTCCTAGTCTAGAGGAATATGACGATTGTCTCTGCAGTCACATACTCGTGTGTGACCCTCCCGTTTTTCCCTGACCAGGTCCGGAAGCTGTGTGTTGCAGAGAGTGCAGAGGAAAGCTGGGCCATGAGACAAGGCAAGTGTGTTGTGACCGAATAACAGGGAACCAAGTGACTTAGGCTTTTAGTAAGGAAATATTGGCAAGGCAACAACTGACAAATTACACCACACAGAATTCTTCAAAATTAAATCAGTTAACGTGGTCTTGACATCACTAGTGCAAAAGATACGTTTAAAAAAATATTTTTAACTAAGTGCATTGTAATTTTATAAAATGGTATAAATATCAATGCAGCTAATTTCTGATTTAATACAAATAAGGAATTAAAGTAGAACTTACCTTTTGCACTTTACAAGCATTATCCTTGGCACACAAACTTTAAATAAGGGCTGTCTGCTCTAATCCATAAGAACAACTATGGTGGAGAGAGTAGGGGTTGATATGTAACAAGTAGAATAATCACAAAAATGGAAAAATAAAGAATCAAAAGAAATAATAACACTTAAAATACAATGATATTTTACATTGAATGGCTTTGCATTTTAGAGGACTCTCTTGTTATTGCACAATAGAGTATAAAAAATTAAATAGTAAGATCCCAGTGAACAACAAGCAGACAGTTTTACATTATCATTACTGTTACTAGGAGCGGGGGTGGGGTATAGAGTATGAATTTTGTCATGCAATAGAAGAAATAAAGTAGGATGAGGGGCTTCTGAGTAATACTGGAGAGATCCTTCTGGGTAGCATCAGAAATGAATGTTGGTCTCTGTAAAACCTCTCTTCCTGTGCAGATTTAAGAAGGAAAGCAAGCTGGCTTGCAGGTGTTATGTAACTGGCAATTGCAGTTGGAGGGATTCTATTGCCTGGATCCGTGAGGTGCCAAATATGAACAGAAACAGCAGAACTATAACAGTGGAGCTCAAGGTTAATTAAGACACTCTACTTTAAATGACTGACTTTGGAGTAAGTATGGAGAGACAAGAGATCATCTTTAATTAGTATATTAATTCTGAGATAAATTGCCATCGACATGAATTGTTTGGGCTTAGCATGGGATATAAATCAGAGAGAGGCACAAAAGATGAACAGAGAAATATCAAAAGAAGAAAATCATCATACAAGACCAAAAACAAGAGAGTGGCATTAATTACTTCTGATTAGGATTCTCACTAACAATCTAGTGAGAATGACTGGAAACTAATACAGAAAACATTGTTGAATTTTTATATTATTTGTAGATAGTCAATATGTGTTTATGCTTAGGTTAAAGTGTTTAGTAAACTAGTTGTATTATTTCATAGTAGAGGTTTCTTTCTGCCCAACTAGTTATTTTATTAGCTTTATATAGTCAAATGTTAAAAGAATAGCTTTGAAGTATCATTTTAAAATGGTAAAATGGTGGATCCAACTAATATTTTCAGACAAAATTTTGATGTTTAAAGTAGGAAGATCATCTAAAATAACAGAATTGAAAATAGCCCATCAGTTAGATATATTATGTTTTCATATACATTATCTCAGTGTCAACGTGGCTTAGGTCAGTCAATACTATTTTGTCTCATTGGCTATCTGATCCCATTATCCAAATAGTATTACAAAGGGGCCTTTGCAAAATCTTTTCCATGAAAGGGAAAAACTTGTTCACAGTTCCTACTATACATCCTTTATATACTATGATAATAATAACTTACAATTCTATCATTCATTCTTTCATCTAATACACACACATGCATATATAATAGGCACTGCCCTATTTGCTAAATGTAGGATGTGAATGAAACAGTTACAGTCCTTCTCCTCAAGAAGTTCTCGCTCTAGTGGGGTGTGGTCCAATTTACGGAATTTGAGAGTTGCACAATGGGAAGGTCATTAAGAGTTTTAAGCAAGGAGCAACATAATCTGACTTACATTTTTAAATTTCCTTTAATTACTCTGCAGAGAATGTACAATAGAGAACCTAGAATGGAAGTGAGGAAATCAACGTGGGTGCTATTGCAGTGGTCAAAATGAGAAATGACAATGGCTGGAAATAACCACGGAAAGAGTGAGGGAAATGGACAGGCTACACACGTAATTTTGAGGTAGAATTGATAGGACTTGACACCACCACTTTGAAAATGGTGGTGGGGATGGAATAAAGGTGAGATTTGAAGGTGGAAATGTTCGAAATTGAAAGGCTCTTTGTACTGAAATAAAAAGTTAATCTCATGGTGCTTTAATACAGGAACCTAAAGAAAATACTAAAACTGGAAGGACTTGTTGGTAAACCGGATGATATGTTCTTGAATTTTGAACTGAAGGATAGTTGTGATATTGAAAGTGGGTAATGGGGTGAATTCCAGTGCAGAACAAATAAACTATTTTTGAATCATTTCACGTTGAGTGGGAGGCAGGTGGCAGTCACAGTTGGTTAGGCTATCCAACGGTGTTTCCCTGCCTCCTCTCCCTTTTTCACCACCCACAACAAATTTTGGAAAAGTACCACCCACAACAAGTTTTGAAAAAATCAGATACTTCCTTTTTCAGCCTCCCACGTAGACAAGAATTGCAATGCTGACTTGTTATCACCAATAACAGGTGAGTGAAAGCATGCTCCTACTGCATGGGCTTCTAGAAAAGATGTTTCTTACCTAACAGAAGAGAATCAGATGAGATCTCCCTCTCCCTGTCCTTCTCCATCTTCTTTCCCTTGCTGTTCCTTAGACGACTCTTTGCATTCTACCCGTGCCCTGTGATATGAACCACCATCTGACTGAATGATGTGGTTTAGTTGTCTCTACTCAAGCTACTGTCCTACCATTATCCTTGCTTGGATCAATAAAATGTGGGAGGAAGTGATGCACCATTTCTGGGTGGCACTAAGAAGTCTTAGAGAATTACAAAATGCCCACCCAGGATTTTGATGAATCAACACCAAAATCACCTACACCAGACTTCTTGTTAAGAAAACAATAAATATCTTCATGCTTGAAACTACAGTTGGTAGGGTTTTCTGTTATAAATTAATTCTTGTTGATAGAGGAGAGAACATCCAAGTAGCAATTTAGGCAGGAAAATAAGTGGGGAGCAGGTAAATTATAGATATAGTTGTAGGAATCCAACTTAACTGAAATCTTAATTGAGAGTATGTGATGGGACAAAGTAGAGTTATTTTAAATTACTGTCAGTTTAGAATATTTTCTCAACAAACAAGGCAGCTTGGTGTAATGAAATAGGGTTTGCCAAATAGACAAAATTAATCCAAAAATCTTCTCATCTATTATTTTAACTTTGTGACTTTTAGCAAAGTTACCTAATCTTTTTCTGTCTTTATTTCTTCACCTGTGAATAATTATCTAGCAACTTAAAGCTGTTGTGAGAATTAAATGAGATAATGCATGTAAAATATGTAATGCACAGGGCCTGGAATACGGTAAGCAGTTGGTCAACAGTCTCTGAGCATCAAATTCCTCAAGAGGAATTCACAATTTTGATGTGAGAATCAAGTAATATTATGCATATCAAATGTCTAGCAGAGAGAAAGTGCTCAATAAATATTCATCACTCCATCTCCTGAAAAATAATCACAGCAAATTTATTATGGGAACATTAATAGATGCTTAGCTAACTGTTTTCATATATAATTTCTGGTGGAAATAAAGTATATAGTCAAATAAAATGTCCATGTTTACCATATGGTGAAATAATTTGAAAAGTGTCAGAATCTACTTAGTTGGAAGTTCTTTGAGGTCACAAACTGAACTAAATATGCAGAGGCCATAAAGAACTAGACATTCTGTGTCCATTGGAATGAAAATTTGAATAAATATCAGATGGAAGAGGAGAGGAGCATAGAAAGCTTTTAGATATCTGTTCTAGACACTGTAGGAGGCTCTGCGCTCTTTGATCTATTTTGTTATAGCTCAGAAGTCTGAACTTATCCCAGCTAAATCTCACTTTCCGTTCTCCCTCTGTAGAATGCTTTCCTGACCTATGTTCCTGGCCTTGGATCATTAAACCTGGAGCTGTTATAGCCCCAGGTATTGGCAGTGGTGTTTCTAACCACGGCCCTGTAACCCAGCCGTGAACCCAGAGAACCAATCTGGTTTAATGATGTGGTTTTGTTGCTCTCTACTCTAGCCTGAAGAGTTCAACCATCATATTTGCGTGGCCCAATAAAATGTGAGTGCAAGTGACGTGTGACTTCTGGGTTGCAGCATTAAGAGCCAGTGCATGGTTCACTGAGTACCTTTTCCCTGCCACTTGATCCTGGAGGCAGATCCATAGCTGATCTCTGAGCAACTGCAATGGGCAGAGAAAGAAAGATCCCGCCCCCCAACCCATGTAGTATGAGCAAGAAACAGAACCTTGTTCTGTTAGGTGTCTGAGATGTTGAGGATGTTGGCTTCCACTGCATAACCTACCCTGTCCAGACAAAAACCCTCATTAAAGGAAGCTCTTCCTCCCTAACACAAGACCTCAGCTACCCAGATCAGGACTAGCCATCCCAGAGGGTGTATTAGTCAGGGTTCTCCAGAGAAATAGAACCAATAGGATATATATCTGTGTGTGTGTGTGTGTGTGTGTGTGTGTGTGTGTGTGTGTGTGTGTGTTTAGAGTGTAGAGAGAGAGAGATTTATTATGAGGAATTGGCTCACACAATTACGGAGGCTGAGACGTCCCATGATCTGCTGTCTGCAAGCTGGAGACACAGAAAGTTTGGTGGCATAATTCAGTTTGAGTCCTAAGGCCTGAGAATCGGGGAAGCCAATGATGTAAATCCCAGTCTGAGGACAGGAGAAGGTGAGATGATGTCGCAGCTCAACACTGAAGCAAAAGGGAGGAATTCCCCCTTCCTCTGTCTATTATTCTATTCAGGCTCTCAGTGGATTGGGTGATGCCCACCCACATTGGGGAGGACAATCTGCTTTGAGTCCACCGATTCCAAAGCTAATCTCAGCCAGTAACATCCTCACAGTCACACCCAGAAATAATGTTCAACCTGGGCAGCCTGTGGCCAGTCAAGTTGACACAAAACATCACAGAGGGTAACATAAAAAAATGCTAAGAACCAGAGTACCAACAAAGTAGGAAAGAGGTTCCAACTTGACTTACTCCCTTCACTCTTGTCTGAGGGGAGCTACGTAGCTATCCTCTAAAACACTGGCTCGTATCACACGTCAGAACTATTGACTTCAAAAATATGAAGTTATATGGTTGAAAAGCAACAGAGTTTTTTTCCCCGTTTTCTTCTTTTACTCAATTTGCAGTCAGATAATCGGAGGATTTCCTTTGTAAGGTTGGGGGGAAGGGCCATCAAGTGGGCCTACTAGCTCCTTGCGCTTCTGTAGGAGAGCTGCTTTTGTGGGTGAAGAGCCTCATGGGCAGGATCCTTGTCACTGGGCCAGAGAACGCTTTTACACCAAGCACCTACTTCCACTCTCTTTCTAACCCTTGAAAACTCTCACGGTACTTTTTCTCCAAGGCTACCTACCACTGTGTCTGATAAATAGCATTTCCTTCATTTAGAGACTATATTACTCATGGATTATTTAAACCTCCCTAAATGGCTTCTAGATAATTAAGTAAACAAGAGACGTGTTGTGCAGGGTCGAACCAACTCAGACACAAAGAATGTAGTAGCTTAAATGAGGCAACTGCGTTCGTAAAGTTAAAATTAAAACAACATGTTGAATCGTGCACATAAAATATTGAGTAAATTCATGAGCTTCCTAATAGACATTTCTTTTCGAAATTCCTTTTTAGTGTTTAAATAAAAAATAACCTAAGGTAGAAAACACAAACAGGACAGTAGGTTTTGTAGTCAATTATTTTATTTTGAAATTTGCTTCTTACTGTTTTTAATCACAGATGGAGTGAAGTATTTTTAATGGAGTGAAAAATAGTGTGTTCTTTACCAAACCGTACCTTTGGGGTTCTTGTGGATTCCCAGTATCTTTGAGGTTACATTTATAGTGTGATAATATTCAAAAATAAACAGAAACAAATTTTGAGTGGAATACTGGCTTCTTACTTTAGGTTCTGGGCAAGAGAAGATAACTCTTCCGTGGGCATGAGGTGAGCCCATCTACCACGAGCCTTCCGCTCGCATTGCTAGAAGGAACTCCACTAGGCAGACCTTCTAGGACATCTATCATCCATCAGGGCACTCAATCCCATATTGAGCTTCAACAACCTAGTGAGTGAAAAATGGAAAACATTTTTCTTGATTTAAATACAGACAAATAAGAAAAGTAAAATTTTTGTCCAAATTCAGGAGTAAAGAATGTGGGCACATCATGAATCTGAATGCTCATCTGAATTAATTTAATAAATGGAATTCCTCCACTATTTGAGGCTTTGTGGGATAACAAAAAATGAACAATCATCGAATAATACATTGAATAATGTATTTTGAATAATGTATATTGACTAATACATTGAATAACGTATATAATGTACATTGAATAATCCAATGTCAATTCTCACTTTTTATCTTTCTTAGTCTCTCAGTAACATTTGATAGGGCTGATCCCTTCATATTTCTTGAAACACTTTCTATGCTTGGCTTCCAGGATGCTACACTTTCCTGGGTTTTGTCCTACCTCACTGGCTGCTCCTTCTTGGTCTCTTGCTGAGTCAGTCTCAATTCTTCAGCCTCTAAAGTTTAAAGTGCACCAGAACTCAGTCCTTGGACTTCTTTAAGCCTCACACAACCTAGTAATCCCCATACAACACCATTTTTATGCTGATGACTCTGGAATATCTCTAATCTCTTCTGTGAACTCCAGACTTGAATATCCAACTGTCAACCTGACATTTCCACTTGCAACTCAAACTTAACATAATTTAATTCTCCCCACCAAAACTCTTCTCTCCATTGTTACCCATCTTAGTAAATGAGACCACTATTTAGTCCAAAAACTTGGGTATACGTCTTTACTTTTTTCTTTTTCTCATACCCCACATTCAATCCATCAAATCTTATCAGCACCTCCTTTAAAATATTCTAAAACTGAATACTTTATTACCACCTCCAGTGTTACTATCCTTGTCCAAATTGGTTTCCACTCTTGACTCCTTACAATCAATTTTCTACACAGCATCTTGTGCTATCTTTAAAATGTTAAATTTCTTACTTTTAAACATACACCCTTGCTAAAAATCCTACAATAGCTTCTCATCACACTTAGAATGAAATCCAAAGTCCTTCTTTCCTATGAGTCTCATATTATTGGAGCACCTGGCTCTCTCCACACTCAACTTCTCAGCCCTGTCAACTGTCTCAACCCACAATGACCTCCACAGTGTTCTTTGGCAAGCTAGTTATGCTCCCATCACTGTTTTTAAATTTGCTGATCTCTCTGCCTCAAATGTTCTTCCCCAGGATAGCCTCATGGCTCACTCCATTAATGCCTCCAGTGTCTCTTCAAATTAATCACTCATAGAGGATTTAAGCAGCCTATCCAAGCCTATAGTCTGTTCCACACTGATCACTATTCCCTACCTTGCTCTGTTTTTCTTCATAGTCACCAAAAACAGGACAAAATACATGAAGCAATGATCTTCAAGGTGTTAGACATCAGGAAACAAAGAAGAGTAATCCCTGAAAGATTGGTCACAAAAAAGTAAGCTCTACAATTGCCTCAGCTTACTGACATAAATGAGACTCCAGGCCATGGATCAGGGAGGAGGATCTCAGGTGGAGCCTAGAAAGTTCTTTGAGTTGAGGAGATGGAACCAAGAGTCTGGGGAGACCAACGCAGCTAGAGTTTGCAGGACAGAGTACAGGAAAGCAGAAAGCTACTCAGAAAGAGAATTCCAGAGACCTGCAGAATTCCAGAGACCTTCGTCTTGAGTATTCAGCAGAATACTGAACTGCACATGCGTGAGAGGAAACCCTTCAAGGCCAGAGAAAGAACCACTCAAAAGGATTAGAGGAAACAGTACCTGGCATTCACATGTTCTGGGAATTGTGGCTGCTCCCACCAACCAGAATGGACAATTTTGTAATTCACAGGAATTCCCTTGTCAAATATTAGTTGACTATATATGCGTGGGTTTATTTCTCTGTTCTCCATTCTGTTCCATTGGTCTATGTGTCTGTTTTTATGCCAGTACCATCCTGTTTGATTACTATAGATTTGTTAACATAGTTTGAAATCAGGAAGCACGATGCCTCTGGTTTTGTTCTATCTCAAGATTGCTTTGGCTATTTCATGTCTTTTATGGTTCCATACAAATTTTAGGATAGTTTTTTCTGTTTCTGTGAAAAAGATTGCCTTGAATCTATAGATGGCTTTGGCTAGTATGGACATTTTAATAATATTTACTCTCTCAATCCATGACAGGGGATGTTTTTCCACTTATTTATGTCTTCAGTTTCTTTCATCAACGTCTTATAGTTTTCAGTGGATAGATTTCAGTCTATAGATTTTTCCCTTTCTTGGTTAAATTTATTACTAATTATTTTACTGTTTTGGATGCTATCCTAAGTGGGATTGTTTTCTTTATTTCTTTTTCAGATAGTTCATTGATTTTTTATGTTGATCTTGTATTCTGAAATTTTACTAAATTTGTTTACTAGTTATAACAGTTTTTTGGTGGTCTTCAAAATTTTGTATATACAAGATCATGTCAAAGACAAACAGAGACAATTTTACTTCTTCCTTTCTGATTTGAACATCTTTTATTTCTTTTTCTTGGCTAATCACTCTGAATAGAGCTTCCAGTACTATGTTGAATAGGAGTGGTGAGAGTGGGTACCCCTGTCTTGTTCCTGATCTTAAAGGAAAAGCTTTCAACATTTCACTGATGAATATGACGAAAGCTGTGTAGGCTTGTCATACATGGCCTATATTATGTTGAGGTATGTTCACCCTATACCCACTTTGTTGAGAGTTTTTATCATGGAAAGATGTTGAATTTTGTCAAATGCTTTGTCTGCATCTACTGAGATGATCATATGATTTTTATATTTATTCTATTAATGTAGTGTATCACAATTATTGATTTACATATGTTGAACCATGCTTGCATACCAGGGATAAATCCCACTTGATCATTATGTATGATCTCATTAATGTGCTGTCGAACTCAGTTTGCTATTATTTTGTTGAGAATTTTTGTATCTATTTTTATCACAGATATTGGCCTATAGTTTTCTTGCCTTGTAGTTTCCTTGTCTGGCTTCAGTATCAGGGTAATGCTAGTTTCATAAAATGAGTTTGGGAGTGTTCCCCTCTCTTCAATTTTTCAGAACAGTTTGAGAAGGATTGGCCTTAATTCTTCTTTAAATATTTGGTGGAATTTATGCATGAAGCCATATGGTCCTAGGCTTTTCTTTGTTGGCAGGTTTTTGATTACCAACTCAATCTCTTCATAGGTCAATTAGGATTTTCTATTTCTTCTTGATTCATTCTTAGTAGGTTATGTTTCTAGAAATGTATCCATTTTTTTCTAGGTTGTCCAGTTTTTTGGTATATAATTGTTCTTAGTAGTCTCTTATAATCCTTTGTATTTCTGTGGTATAGTTGTAATGATTCCTCTTTCGTTTATAATTTTATTTATTTGACTCCTCTCTCTTTTTTTCTTGGCAAATCTAGCTAAAAGTTTATCTTGTCAAAAAATCAACTCTTAATTTTGTTGATCTTTTCTATTATTTTTCTATTCTTTATTTCATTTACTACTGTTCTGAGTTTTGCTATCTCCTTCTGTCTGCTAGTTTTCGGCTTAGTTTGTTTTTCTTTTCCTAGTTCCTTGAGGTGTAAAGTTAAGTTGTTTACTTGAAATCTTTCTTTTTTTAAAAAAGTAAGCATTTATTGCTATAAACTTTCTCTTAGAACTGCTTTTGCTGCATGCCATAGTTTTTGGTATGTTGTGTTTCCACTTTTGTTTATTTCAAAATTTTTTTTAATTTCACTTTTGATTTCTTCTTCAACCTATTGGATATTCAGGGGTGTGTTGTTTAATTTCCACATATTTTTGAATTTTCCACTTTTATGCCTGTTATTGATTTCTAGTTTTATACCATTGTGATCAGAAAAGATACTTGGTATAATTTCAACATTTTTAAGTTTGCTAAGACTTTTTTTGTGACCTTTTGTATGATCTATCCTGGATAATGTTCTGTTTGCACTTAAGAAGAATGTATAATCTGCTGCTGTTGGATGAAATGTTCTACACATGTCTGTTAAATCCATGTGGTCTGAGGTATAAATGTTTCCTTACTGATTTTCTGTCTGGATGATCTATCCATTGTTGACAGCAGGATATTGAAGTCCTCTACTATTATTGTAGTGTTGTCTATGTCTCTCTTCAAATTTGTTAGTATTTGCTTAACATATTTCGGTACTCTGATGTTGGGTGCACATATATTTACAATTATTGTATCCCCTTGATGAATTGACTCTTTATCATTATGTAATGACCTTCCTGGTTTCTTGTTATAGTTTTTACTTAAAGTCTGTTTTGTCTTATATAAGTACAGTTTACCCTGGTCTCTTTTGGTTTCCATTTGCAGGCAATATTTTTTCCATCTCTTCACTTTGAGCCTATGTATGTCCTTAAAGCTGAAGTGAGTCTCTTGTAGGCAATATATAGTGGTCTTCCTTTTTTATCCATTCAGCCACTCTGTGCATTTTTTGAGTAAACTTAATCCATTTACATTTAAAGTAATTATTGATAGGTAAGAACTTACTAATGCCATCTTGTTAATTGTTTTCTGTTATTTTGAGGTTCCTTTGTTTCTTTCTCCCTCTCTTGCTGTATTCCTTTGTGAATTGATGATTTTCCTCAGTGGTGTACTTTGATTCCCTTCACTTTATCTTGTGCATTTACTATAGGGTTTTTGCTTTTTTGTTACCCTTAGGCCTACATGAATCATGTTATAGATATAAGAGTTTATTTTAAGCTGATTACAGCTTAACTTCAATTTCATACAAAAAGTCTACCCATTTACTCCTCCCTACACATTTTATGTTTTTGATGTCACAATTTACATCTTTTTATATTGTGTCCATAAACAAATTATTGTAGCTAGAGCTATTTTTAATACTTCCGTCCTTTAACCTTTATCCTAGAGTTAAATGATTAACAGTATTAGAGTATTTTTAAATGATACTGTACTAGAGTATTGTGAATTTGACTACATACTTGCCTTACCAGTGTGTTTTCATTTTTATATGTTTTCACATTACTAATTAGCATTCTTTAATTTCAGTTTGAAGAACTTTCAGCATTTCTTGTAAGGCAGGTCTAGTGGTGATGAACTTCCTGAGCTTTTATTTGTCTGGAAAGTCTTTATCTCTCCTTCATTTCTGAAGGTCAACTTTGCCATGTATATTACTCTTTGTTGATAGTTTTTTTCTTTCAGCACTTTTAATATATCATCCCACTGTCCTGGCCTTTAAGGTTTTTGCTGAGAAATTCATTGATAGACTTATGGGAATTCTCCTAAGTGACATGCTTCTTTTCTCTTGCTGCTTTCAAGATTCTTTGTCTTTGATTTTTGTCAGTTTTATTATAATGTGTCTTGGAGAAGATCTCTTCTAGTTGAATTTGTTTGTGTACCTATGAGTTTCACAAACTTGAATTCCAAATCTCTCCCTAGTTTTTGGAAGTTCTCGGCCATTACTTCTTTAAATAAGCTTTCTGCCCCTCTGTCCCTCTCTTATTCTTCTGGGAACTCTATGAATGTAAATTGTTTATTTTAATGGTATCTCATACATCCTGTAGATTTTCTCCATTGCTTTATATTCCTCTTTCTTTTTGCTCCTCTGACTGAATAATTTCAAAGGATTTCTCTTCAAGTTTCACCGATTTTTTCTTCTGCTTGGTCCACTCTGCTGTTGAAGCCATCTATTGAATTCTTTTGTTTAGTCATTGTTTTCTTCAGCTCCAATATTTCTGTTTGGTTCCTTCTTATGTTCCCATCTCTTTGTTGAACTTCTCATTTTGTTCTTCTATTGTTTGCCGGGTTTTGTTAAATCATGTATCTGTGTTTGCTTATAGCTCACGGAACATCTTCATAACAATTATTTTGAGATTTTGTCAGGCAATTCATGTATCTCTGTTTTGAAGGGATCAGTTTCTGAAGGTTTACTGTGTTTCTTTGGTGGTGTCATGTTTTCCTGATTTTTCACAACGGCTGTAGCCTTGTGTAGGTGTCTGCACATTTGAAGAAGCAGTCACCTCTTCCAGTCTTTATGGACTGATTTCAGAAATGAAAGACCTTCATTTGCAAGTGGGGGTACACTAGATCATGCTGTGACCCTGGATCTAATGTTGCAGGGTGCTAAGTGTAGGAGCATGTAGTGGCTCTGGATCCAGGATGATGGATCCAGTGTGATGTCTTGGGGGTTTAGGCTTCTGGAGTCCACGACATCAACAACTGCATGGTCTTTGGTGAGCATTGCAAGGGGATCTATAGTGGCTGCAAGGGCTGTTGGGGTTCTCAGGAGCACCTCCAGGGCAAGTGGCAGTGGTGGCCTGAGCAGTGCTGTGCACATCCAAGGCTGCAGGGCTGACTGTAGGTGGCTGTGTAGTTACAAGGGCTGATTGCAGAGACACACATAGTGGTGAGGGCCAGGGCCAGCAGCAAGGGCTGTGGTCAACAGCAGGGGCACAAGAGCTGTGGGGCCCTGGCTGTCAGCGTGTACTCCCATGGCTGCAGGGTGTCGCCACTGGCACACAGTGTGACAGTGGAGGCCAGTAATGGCAGTCATGTCAGGGGCATGCAAGTGCACAGACAGAAGAGCTAACTACAACACTGGCTGCATGCCAGTGACAAGAGGTAGGGCTGGATCTGGGCCTGCAAGCGCTTTGGGGGCACTGGCTGTTGGCATGTATGACTGTGGCTGCAGGGTCTCACCACAGGTACACACAGGGTAGTGGAGGCCTGTGATGGGAGTCAGGCTAGTGGCATTCGGGTGCACAACTGGAGGGGCTAGCCCAGAGTGTGCATACAGCAGTGGTGGTCAGCTGCAGGGGTCTAAGCTGGTGTCTTGCACTTGTACAGCTGCAGAGGTCAGGACTGGCTGCCAATGTGGATCCTGGGTTCCAGTGGGGGATGAGGGTTAGGGAGGAGGGAGTGTGGAGATACTCAGGCAGCTGTCATCTGTGAACATAAAACCTACAGGGGGAAAATGTCAGGGGTGAAATCTGCAGGGGGTCCACAGTGGCTGTGCTGGCCTTTGGTTTCTTTGGTGGCAAAAGCTTCTGGGATACTCTGCAGAGCAGGCCACTGGGAACTATAGTCACTCCCACCATGTGGCTAATACTCGTTGACCCTTCCCTCTTCCTTGTTCCAAGCTGTCTCTATTTGTCTCAGCTTTCTGGATGGGGTGAATCCAAAGCAGTCCTTTGTGCACTGCCCCCAAAAAGCTGGGGAAGCTGATTGCCAACCCACTCTCCCTTTCCTGGCAAGGGGAACTCTTTTGTGCTGGGGAGTTTCTGCTTACCACTGAACAGTTTCAGCCTGAAGGATGGGATAATGAAAGAAAAATGAAGCTGTTCTTCCTTCCCTTTTTGTGTGGTTATTCTCAGACTTTTTGTTCCACCGTATTGCCAAAGTTTCAGAGCTATTTTTGTTCATAGATAATTGTCAAATTGTTCATTTTTGTGGAGGAACAGAGGCTGGGATCTCCTATTCTGTCATTTTGGTGACATCATTCTCTAATATGTATTTAATTGGAGTCCCCAGAAAGGGGTGGGCAGAAAAGGTATTTGAAGAAACAATGGGTGAAAAATTTCCAAACTTGTTGAAAACTATAAACCCACATGTGTACAAGAAGTTCAATAAAGCCCAAGCACAAAAAACATGAGTAAAACTATAGCGAGTACGTCATAATCAAACTGCTCAAAACCAACGATAAAGAGAAAATATTGAAAGCATCCAGAGAAAAAAGAAACTTTACATATGGAAGACCAAAGATAAGGATGACAACAGATTTCTCACTGGAAACAATACAAGTGAGAAAATAGAATCTTTGAAATGCTGAAATTAAAAAATGGAAACTATTGAGAATTCTATACTTAGTGAAAGTATCTTGCAAAAAATGAAGGCAAAAGACTTTTTTAGAAATACAAAAGCGGAAGAATTCATCACCAGCAGATCTGCACTATAAAAGAAAAAGTTAAAGGAAGTACTTCAGCAGAAGGAAAATTGTACTGCATGAAAATATTAATCTACACAAAGAAATGAAGATCATCAACAATGGTAATTAGGTGGGTAAACATATTAATTTTTTTCCTATTATTTAAGTTTATCTAATTTTTATTTTCATTTAAGTTTATCTAGACAGTAATTGATTATTTGAACAAAAAATAATGAGGTAGTATGGGGTTTATGACATATATAAAAGTATAATGTATGCAACAATACCAGAAAGGGCAGGAGAGGGTAAATGAAAATATACTATTGTAAGGCTCTTATACTACACATAAGGTAATATAATACCATTTGAAAGTAGACTACTAAGTTAATAGGTATACTGTTAACCCTAAGCAATCACTAATAAAAGAGTGATAGCTAATAAGTCAACAAAGAAACAAAAAAATTACTCAGTTAACCCAAAAGAAGACAAACAAAAGAAGGAAAAAGAACAAAGAACAAATGAGACAAATATAAAGCAAATAACAAGATGATAGATTTAAATCTAACTATATTAACAACCATATTAAATGTAAATGATCTAAACGCACCACTTAAAACGCAAAGACTATCATATCATAAATACAAGACATAACTATATACTGCCCACAAGAAATGACATTTAAATAGACACAAACAGTTTAAAAAGAATGAAATACAGAAAGATATAATATGATGACACTACTGAAAGAAAGCTGGAGTGGCTATATTAAGATCATACAAAGTTGATTTCAGAATGAGAAATATTAGTGGTGGTAAAAATGATCATTTCATAATGCTGAAGGGGTGAATTATTTAAGAGGACACAACAATCCTAAATATTTATGCACCTCATTACAGAGCTTCAAAATGCCTGCAACAAAACCTGATGTAATTACAATGAGAAAGAGACAGATCTACATTATAGTTAAAGATTTCAGTACTCCTCTGTCAATAATTGATAGAACACGTAGACAGAAATCATTAAGTATATAGAATATGTGGACAACACTATCAACCAAATTGACCTAATTGACATTTATAGCACACTCCTTCGAACAATAGCAGATTATACATTTTTTTAACACACATGGGACACTTATGAATATAAACCGTATTCCAAGCTGTAAAACAAGTCTCAATAAATTTAAAAGAGTTAAGTCTTTTAAAATATGTTTTCTGGGGCCAACCCCATGGCTTAGCAGTTAAGTGTGCATGCTCTGCTACTGGCGACCTGGGTTTGGATCTCAGGCATGCACCAACGCACTGCTTATCTGGCCATGCTGAGGCAGCATCTCACATATACCAACTAGAAGGATGTGCAACTATGACATACAACTATCTACTGGGGCTTTGGGGAGAAAAAGGGAAAAAAAGGAGGAGTATTGACAATAGATGTTAGCTCAGGGCTGGTTTTCCACAGCAAAAAGAGGAGGGTTAGCATGGATGTTAGCTCAGGGCTGATCTTCCTCACACACACAAAAAAATACATTTTCTAACAACAATGGAATTAAATCAGAAATCAATAACAGAAATATCTTTGGAAAATTTCCATATATTTGGAAACTAAATAATACATGTATAAATAATTCATAGTTCAAAGAAGAGAGCAAGAGGAAAATTAGAAATTATTTTGAAATGAAAATAGGATTATGAAGCATCTGAATGAAAATTAAAACACAGCATATTAACATTTTGGGAATTTCACAAAAGCAGTACGTAGAGGAATTTGTAGCACTAAACTTTATATTCAAAAGAAGAAAAGGTCTTAAACTAATGACCTCAACCATAAAAAACTTGAAAAGGAACAGTAACTTAAATTCAAAATAGGCAGAAGAAATTAATAAAGATTAGAACAGAAATTATTGAACTAGGAAATAGAAAAACAATAGAGAAAAATCAATGAAACCAAGAGCTCATTCTTTGAGAAGACGGATAAAATTGATAAAGCTCTAGCCAGTTAGACCATAAAAAAATAAAAAATAGAGAAGGCACAAAATTCCAATATGAAGAATGAAAGAGTTGACATCACTGTAGAATTTATAGATATTAAAAGCATAATAAGGAAATATTATGAAAAGCTTTAGGCCAATAAGTTTGGAAACTTAGATAAAATGGACAAATTCCTTGAAAGACACAAGCAATCAAACTCAATCAAGAAAAAAATAGATAATCAGAATAGCCCTATATTATTAAAGAAATCAAATTTGAAGTTAACATCTTCCTAGCAATGAAAACTCTAGGTCCAGATGGCTTTACTGGTGAATTCTACTAAATATTTAAGGAAGAATAATTTATGCCAATTGTACATAAACCATTCAAGACAATTGAAGAAGGAATACTTTTCAACATTTTGTATTAGGTTAGCAATACCCTGATACTAAATCTAGACAAAGACTTTACACAAAAAGAACTACAGAACAATATTCCTCATCAACATAGATGCAAAAATACTAAACAAAATTTTGACAAATTAAATTCAAGTGGAGTTTAATCCTAGAAACACAAAGTTGGCTTAACATTTAAAAATCAATGTAATGTACCATATTAAAAAAACTAAAAAATAAAATCTATGTGATGTTCTCAATTGATGCAAAGAACACATGTGACAAAATTCAGCATCTATTCCTGATAAAAATTCTCAGCCACACTAGGAATAGAAGGGAACTTCCTTAACCGAGTAAAAGGCATCTGTGAAAATTCTGTAGCTAACATATTCTTACTGATGAAAACTAAATCTTTCCCCTTAAGATCAGGAATGAGATACAATGTCCATTCCCACAACTTCTTTCCATTGTATGAAAGATTCTAGCCAGTAAGGCAAGAGTAGCTAAACAAAAGCCATCCTGACTGGTAAGAAAGAAGTACAATTGTCTTTATTTGAAGACAACATGATCATCTTCGTAAAAAATCTGATGGACAATATGCTACTAGGAAAAAAAGTGAATTTAGAAAGGTGGTAGAATAAAATATCGATATACAAAAATCAAAATTGTATTTCTGTATGTTAGCAATGAACAATCTGAAATTGAAAATGTAAAAAATACAATTTAAAATAGCGTCAAAAGAATCAACTAAACTTTGAGGTGAATCTGACAAAAGATGTGCGTGCCATGTGAGCTGAAAACTGTAAAACATTGCTGAGAGAAATCAAAGAAAATCTAAATAAATGGAGTGGTGTTTCTTGTTCGTGGGGGAGAAGACTAGATTTTTTTAATATTGATTCTCCTCAAGTTGATCTACAGATTTAATGTAGTCCCAATCAAAATCCCAGTGGGCTTTTCTGTACAAATTGATAAGCTGATTCTAAAACTTGCATGGAAATTCAAGGCACCTAGGAAAACCAGAAGAATTTTGAGAAGAAGAGCAAAGGAGGATTAACCCTCCCTGATTTCAAGACTATTTATAAGGCTAAAGTAATAAAGACAGTGTGGTATTCATATAAAGATAGACAAATAGATCAATGGAGCAAAATAGAGTCCAGAAACAGGCCCATACATAGATGGACAACTGATTTTTGGCAAAGGTGAAAAGGCAATTCTGTAGAGAAAAGATGGTCTTTGGGCAAATAGTGCTCAAACAATTAGATAATCATACACAAAATATGAAATTTGATTCACACCTAGCACCACATACAAATATTAAGCAAAAAGGGATTCTAAACCAAAATGCTAAACCCAAAACTCTAACATTTCTGAAAGAAAACAGGAGAAAATCTTTGTAATCTTGTGTTAGGCAAAGATTTCTTTGATACAACACTAAAACCATATCTATAAAAGAAAAAAAATTGATAAGGTGGATTTCAACAAAATTTGAAAATTTTGGTCTTCAAAAATTAGCTAAGAGAGTGACGTCAGCATCACAGCAGAGTGAGCTTTCCCATAAACTCTTCCCCCGATAAGATACAACAAAAGTAACAGTCACAGACCGACAATGGACTCCTAGACAGCAAAAAGCAAGATCAGAATGATCCACGCTGCCCCACATCTGAGAGTGGAACGTGCTGGGCCCACCAAGGAAGTGGGGAGAGGTAAGGAGAACTCCTCTCCCTCCCCATCAGATCAGCGATCCCAGTCCGCATGGCTCCCTGAGAGGGGGGAGGAGCAGCCCTCTTCGGGCTCTCTCAGCCAGTGGGAAACTCCCACACAGAGGCCTCAGAACTGCTAGGGGTACCATCAACATCTGAGCACCCCAGGAGAGCAGATAACAAGGGGCAAGCGAAAAGCTCCCCCACACCAGGGACCCAGCAGGCAAAAGAGAGAGCCCCCACTCCCCACATGCCAGACACTGCAGCTCAGCCGACCAGACCAGACCAAGCAGCCAGCGGATCACAGCGAACAGCCAGGACAGAGCGCAGGAGTCTCAGATTACACAGCCCTTAACCCCCACACAGCGGCGGCAGGTGGAAATTGCAACCAGATATTTCCAGGATGAGGAAAAACAAAGCCAATACAGGAACCACAATGCAAAGGTACATGAAATCACCAGACCAGAAGGAAAATGACAAGCACCCAGAAACCAACCCTGAAGACACAGAAATCCATAATCTAAATGACAGAGATTTCAAAATAGCTATCATAAAAAAACTCAACGAAATATGAGATAACACAGACAAACAATTCAATGAGATAAGGAGTTTCTTCACAAAAGCGATTGAAATCATAAAGAAAAACCAATCAGTACTGATGGAGGTGAAGAACACAGTGGAGGAGACGAAGGAGAATCTGGAATCTTTAAAGAACAGAGCTGACAATATGGAGGAAAGAATTAGCATTATAGAGGATAGGAATACAGATATGCTCCAGATGGAAGAGGAGAGAGAACTAAGATTAAAAAGAAATGAAGAATGTCTCTGAGAAATATCCCACTCTATTAGGAAATGTAACATAAGAATCATAGGTATTCCTGAGGGAGAAGAGAGGGAAAGAGGAACAGAGAGCCTAGTCAAGGAAATAATAGCTGTGAACCTCCCAAATCTGGGGAAGGAGCAGGAAATACCAGTAAGTGAAGCCAATAGGTCGCCTAAATATGTCAACAGGCAAAGGCCCACTCCATGACATGTAGTGGTAAGGCTGGCTAAAGTCAATGACAAAGAAACAATATTAAGGGCAGCTAGACAAAAACAAAAAATAACGTACACAAGAACTCTCATCAGGCTCTCAACAGATTTCTCAACAGAAATTTTACAGGCTAGGAGAGACCAGAATGATATATTGAAAATACTGAAAGACAGAAACTTTCAGCCAAGAATACTCTATCCAGCAAAAATATCCTTCAAATTTGATGGAGAAATAGTAACTTTCCAAGATAAACAAAAGCGAAGGGAGTTCATGGCCTCGAGACCCCCACTACAAGAAATACTCAAGAAGGCCCTCAGGCCTGAAAAAAAGAAGAGAAAGGGAATACAAAGCTTGGAGCAAGGAGAAAAACAGGTAGACAAAATCAGAAAAATAGTAGATCTTTACCAGAATAGGTTAGCAACCACTTAAATACCAAAATCAAAGATCAAAGGAAGGAATTCACCAAAAATAAATATAACCTCATCACTGTAAACACACACCCACAACACAAGACAGAATAAGGTATAACAAGAACGACTTAGAAGGGGAAGAGGAAAGTGATTGAATTGTCTTAGTATAAGGAAATAAGAGGCCATCAGATAATGGAATATCTCATACAGAAGATTTTTTATACAAACCTCAAGGTAACCACTAAACAAATAATCAAAACAAAATCACATATGATAAACAAAGAGAAAACTAGGAGGGTCATAAGACAGAACAACCAAACTGAATTGGCAGTCTGAAACACATGGGACAAGAAACAAAGGAAATGCAAAAGAACCAGAAAATAAGTGACAAAACAGCAACATTAAGACCTCATATATCAATAATTACCCTAAATGTAAATGGATTGAACTCTCCAATCAAAAGATACAGAGTGGCAGGATGGATTAAAAAGGAAGACCCAACAATATGCTGCCTCCAGGAAACACATCTCAGCTCTAAAGACAAGCACAGGCTCAGAGTGAAAGGATGGACGACGATACTCCAAGCTAATGGCAAACAAAAGAAAGCAGGTGTTGCCATACTCATATCAGACAAAGTAGACTTCAAGATAAAACAGGTTAAGAGAGACAAAGAAGGGAAATATATAATGATAAAAGGGACACTCCACCAAGAAGACATATCACTTATAAATATACATGCACCCAACATAGGAGCACCAAAGTACATAAAGCAATTATTAACAAACCTAAAAGGAGACATTAACAACAACACAATAATAGTAGGGGATCTTAATACCCCACTTACATCAACGGATAGATCATCCAGACAAAAAGTCAGTAAAGAAATAGTGGACTTAAATGTAAAACTGGATGAGAGGGACCTTGTAGACATATACAAAGCACTCCATCCAAAAACAGCTGACTACACATTCTTCTCAAGTGCGCATGGAACATTCTCAAGGATAGACCATGTGTTGGAAAACAAAGCAAGCCTCAATAAATTTAAGAAGGTTGAAATCATAACAAGCATCTATTCAGACCATAATGCTATGAAACTGGAAATCATCCACAAAAAAAGAAAACTGGGAAAGTGACAAAAATGTGGAGATTAAACAACATGCTACTGAACAACCAATGGATCATTGATGAAATTAAAGGAGAAATCAAAAACTATCTGGAAACAAATGAAAATGAAAATATGCCAAACCATACGGAATGCAAAAAAGCAGTCCTGAGAGGGAAACTCATAGTGATACAAGGCCACCTTAACAAACAACAAAAAGCTCAAATAAGGAACTTTAAATTACACCTAACAGAACTAGAAAAAGAAGAACAAACAAATCCCAAAGTCAGCAGAAGGAGAGAAATAATAAAAATCAGAGCAGAAATAAATGACATTGAGACAAAAAAACATTAGAAAGGATTAATGAAACAAAGAGTTGGTTCTTTGAGAAGATAAACAAAATTGACAAACCCTTAGCCAGACTTACTAAGAAAAAAAGAGAAAAGACTCAAGTAAATAAAATTAGAAATGAAAGAGGAAAAATTACAATGGATACCACGGAAATACAGAGGATTATAAGAGAATACTATGAGAAATTATATGCCAACAAATTGGACAATCTAGAAGAAATGGATAAATTCTTAGACTCATACAACCTCCCAAAACTGAACCAAGAAGAAATGGAGAATCTGAATAGACAAATCACAAGTAAAGAGATTGAAATAGTAATCAAAAACCTTCCAAAAAATAAAAGTCCAGGACCAGATGGCTTCTCTGGTGAATTTTACCAAACATTCAAAGAAGATTTAACATCCATCCTTCTCAAACTATTCCAAAAAATAGAGGAAGATGGAATACTTCCTAACTCATTCTATGAGGCCAACATCACCCTGATACCAAAGCCGGACAAAGACAATACAAAGAAAGAAAACTACAGATCAATATCCCTGATGAACATAGATGCAAAAATCCTCAACAAAATATTGGCAAACCGAATACAGCAGTACATTAAAAAGATCATACACCATGATCAAGCGGGATTTATACCAGGGATGCAGGGATGGTTCAACATCTGCACGTCAATCAACATGATACACCATTTCAACAAAACAAAGAATAAAAACCACATGGTCATCTCAATAGATGCAGAGAAGGCATTTGACAAGATACAACATCCATTTATGATAAAAACTCTCAACAAAATGGGTATAGAAGGAAAGTACCTCAACATAAGAAAGGCTATCTATGACAGACCCACAACAGCCAACATCATACTCAACAGGGAAAGGCTGAAAGCCATTCCTCTGAGAACAGGAATGAGGCAGGGCTGCCCACTCTTACCATTCCTATTCAACCTAGTACTGGAGGTTTTGGCCAGAGCAATTAGGCAAGAAAAAGGAATAAAAGGAATCCAAATAGGTAACGAAGAAGTGAAACTCTCACTATTTGCAGATGACATGATTTTATATATAGAAAGCCCTAAAGAATCCATTAGAAAACTATTAGAAGTAATCAACAACTACAGCAAAGTTGCAGGGTACAAAATCAATCTACAAAAATCAGTTGCATTTCTGTATGCTAATAACGAACTAAAAGAAAGAGACCTCAAAAAGATAATACCATTTACAATTGCATCAAAAAGAATAAAATATCTAGGAATAAATCTTACCAAGGAGGTGAAAGACCTATACAATGAAAACTACAAGACATTATCGAAAGAAATCGATGATGACATAAAGAAATGGAAAGACATCCCATGCACCCATGCACATGGATTGGAAGAATAGACAGTTAAAATGTCTTTATTACCTAAAGCAATCTACAGATTCAATGCAATCCCAATCAGAATCCCAATGACATTCTTCATGGAAATAGAAAAAAGAATACTAAAATTCATATGGGGCAAGAGAAGACCTCAAATAGCTAAAGCAATCCTAAGAAAAAAGAACAAAGCTGGAGGCATCACAATCCCTGACTTCAAAACATACTACAAGGCAATAGTAATCAAAACAGCATGGTACTGGTACAAAAATAGACACACAGATCAACGGAACAGAATGGAAAGCCCAGAAATAAAACCACGCATATACGGACAGCTAATTTTTGACAAAGGAGCTAAGAACATACAAGGGAGAAAGGAAAGTCACTTCAATAAATGGTATTGGGAAAACTGAACAGCCACATGCAAAAGAATGAAAGTGGACCATCTGCAATAGCCATTCACAAAAACTAACTCAAAATGGATCAAAGACCTGAAGGTGAGACCTGAAACTATAAAACTCATAGAAGAATATAGGGGCAACACACTATTTGACATTGGTCATAAAGGAATCTTTTCGGATGACGTGCCTACCCAGACTAGGGAAACTAAAGAAAAAATGAGCAAGTGGGACTTTATCAGATTAAAGAGCTTCTACAAGACAAACAAAACCAGAATCAAGCTGAACAAACAACCCACCAGCTGGGAGAAAATATTTGTAAAACATATATCTGACAAGGGGTTAATCTCCATAATATATAAAGAACTCACACAACTGAACAACAAAAAAACAAACAACCCAATCAAAAAATGGGCAGAGGAAATGAACAGACACTTCTCCAAAGAAGATATACAGATGGCCAATAGGCACATGAAAAGATGTTCAACATCACTAATCATCAGGGAAATGCAAATCAAAACAACACTAAGATATCACCTCACCCCCGTTAGAATGGCTATAATCACCAAGACAAAAAACAACAAATGTTGGAGAGGATGTGGAGAAACAGGAACCCTCATACACAGCTAATGGGAATGCAAACTGGTGCAGCCTCTATGGAAAACAGTATGGAGACACCTCAAAGAATTAAAATAGAAATACCCTATAATCCAGCTATCCCACTACTGGGAATATACCCAATGAACCTGAAATCAACAATCCAAAGAGGCTTATGCACCCCTATGTTCATTGCAGCATTATTCACCGTAGCCAAGAAGTGGAAGCAACCCAAGTGTCCCTCAACTGATGACTGGATCAAGAAGATGTGGCATATATATATACAATGGAATGCTACTCAGCCATAAAAAAAGACAAAATCGTCCCATTTGCAACAACATGGATGGGCCTGGAGGGTATTATGTTAAGTGAAATAAGCCAGAAAGAGAAAGACAAGCACTGTATGATCTCACTCATGTGGAATATAAACCAACACATGGACAGAGAAAACTGTACTGTGGTTACCAGGGGCAATGGGGGTGGGGGGTGGGCACAAGGGGTGAAGGGAGACATGTATATGGTGATGGACAAACAAAAATGCACAACCCAAAATTTCACAATGTTATAAACTATTAAAACATCACTAAAAAAAAATTTCAATAAATTTACAAGAATAGAAATCATAAAAAAAAATTAGCTAAGATAATGAAAAGACTGTTAAGATGATGAAAAGTCAAACTGGAAGAAAATATTTGCAAATGATAGATATAATAAGGGACTTATATTCAGAACATATAAACAATTCTCAAAACTCAATAATAAGGAAAGAAAGCCCAAGTTTAAAAAGTATTTGAAGAGCCATAACAAAGAATATATATGGATGACAAAGAAGTACATGAACAGATACTCAATTTTATTAGTCACTAGGAAAATTCAAATTAAAATGCAAAATATCAGTACACTCCTATTAGAATGGCTAAAATTAAAAATACTGACCACACTGGGTGTTGGCAAGGACGAGGAGCAACTGGAATTCTCATACATCAGGATGGAAATGTAAAATGGTGCAGCCACTTTGCAAAACTGTTTGACGTCTTTTAAGAAAAAATTAAATGTGTATATATTACGTTTTCTAATCAATCCACTCCATACAAAGACTTATACAAAAGTGTCCTTCAAGGCTGGCCCAGTGGCATAGTGGTTAAGTTCGTGTGCTTTGCTTTGGGGGCCCAGGGTTTGCAGGTTCAGATCCTGGGCGTGGACCTATGCACTGCTTATCAAGCCATGCTGTGGCAGGTGTCCCATATAAAGTAGAGGAAAATGGGCACCCATGTTAGCCCAGGGCCTATCTTCCTCAGCAAAAAGAGGAGGATTGGCAACAGATGTCAGCTCAGTGCTAATCTTCCTCCCTAAAACAAAAAAAAAAATGTCCATAGCAGCTTTATTTGTGGCAGCCCCCACATGGAAACAACTCAAATGCCCATCACAGGTGAAGAGACAAATTTTGGTATATCCATACAACGGAATACTACTCAGCAATAAATAAGAATAAACCACTGTTATACACAACAACATGAATGAAGCTCAGAACAAGTAAGCTGCGTGAATGAAGCCAGGCAAAAAAGAGAGGACCTACTATCTGATTCTATTCATGTAAAACTAGAAGATGCGAACTGCTCCCCAGTAACAGAAAGCAGAACTGTGGTTGCCCCTGGGCAGAGTGGGGCAGGGAGGAGCAGGATGCAGTGATACAAAGGTCACTCAGGAAATTTTTAGAGATGATAGATATGTTTACCATCTTGAATGTGGTGATGGTTTCACAGGTATATACATAATGTCAAAACTTACTACATTATACACGTTAAATACATGCAGTTTATTGTATGACATTTATACTTCAATAAAATCTATTTTTAAAAGAGATGTACAGAGAATTCAGGTTGTAGCTTGAGAGAGAGGTTTTGTAGCCATCATCTTGATAGCGATAGTTTAGGAGTCGCTTAAAAGGGATTCAAGGAACCATAATTCTGCTGACGATGTGTGCAGAATTTGAGTACCACCGTATGTTTACAGTCAAACTGCTGGGGGTTGAATCCCAACCAAGTTAACTCAGGAGGTGTGAATCTTTGCCAAGTTTCCTTGTCCAACCTCATGAGATTGTCGTGAGGATTTAATATATCACATAGTGAGTATTCAATAAATGTTAACTTACGTTAAAATTTGAGTGGGTGGGGGGCGGTTCATAGGTTTGGTCAGCTGCTCGAAGAGGTCCATAACTCAGAAAGTCAACAACTTCTCTGGTAACTGAAGCTGTGGAAGGGGATGAAATGAGTCAAAGAGTGCCGAAGCAGACAAGAAAAATGAGCACAGAAGCTTGAGGGAATATCTGAGCTTAATGGACAAGAGACAGAGGAGAAACCAGATAAGAAAATTGAGAAGTAATGCAGAGGTGAGAGGAAACCAGGAAATGGCAAGGTCACAGAAGCTAAAAGAGGAAACATTTTCAAGAAAAAAAAAATTATCAAATCCTGCAGCCACGTGAAAAAAGCTCAAATATAAGAAAGATCCATTAGACTTGACAATAATGAGTTTGTGTTGACTTTTTTTTATTGAGCTATAATTGACATATATATTAGTTTCAGGTGTACAACATAATGATTCAATATTTGTATATTACTGTGAAATGATCACAACAGACGTCTCGTTAGCGTGTTGACCTTTGAGAGAACAATTTCACCAGAGAGGTGGGGGAGCAAGGCATATGATAAGGGGCTCTGGATGAATGGTTAGGAAGGGTAGGCAAATTAATTCAGACAACTTTTCAAGAGATCTAGAAATAAATAAAAAAATAATGCTATAGCTGTAGGTGGTAGCGGGGCAAAGAGTAGTCCCATGCTAAGAACTACCTGAGCATGTTTTCAGGACAAAGGGAAGAAGCCAGGGACGAACAGGTGATTGGAAATGAAAAAAGACAAGTGAACTGTTTCAAAGACAGGTTTTGAAAGAAGTAAAAGAGAACGGGAAATAGAGCACACACAGTTGTCTTAGAAAATACCAAAAACAGTGCATTTTATGGAAGCTGGAAAGAAGCAAGGAACAGTGAGGACCAAAGACATTTGAGCTGAAGAGGACGCAAGGAGAGGACTCTGGTATCATTGGGCGGCAACTGCTTCATTGTAATAATTACCAAGTTCATGAGAGAAGATAATTGAGCTGACATTGCTGACACCAGAAGGTAAGAATTATCAAAAGTTTGCTATTAGCACGTATGCTGTGATGTGCTATATGTACACTTGTTGAAGAATTTAAAGAGAGTAAGAGTATTGCAATCTTATATACCTGACAACAGATTCTATTACAAACTCAAAGTTTTGTTTTGTTTATAATAAGTAATCATATTGATGCGAAGAGCCACAAGCAATGAGCCACGAATGTACAACCATGAAATGAGGGACCTGGTTATTAAGAACACTGGTACGAAGAGAACTAGCCCTTGGTTCTAGTTCTGATTCTGTCCCACGACCTTGGATAAGGTGTTTTGCCTTGCTGAGCCTCAGTGTCCACCATCAAGTTCGATCCAGCTCTAACATGGTAAAATTAAATATCTTTATTTCAATTCCAGAGATGATATCATCCTTGGTTTCATGAGGCTTGCCAAGTTTTTTTTTTAATCTAAAACAAAATATGCTATTCTCATCAGTAGTTGAGAATAAATAAATAAGAAATCCCAAAGTCAGCTGCCAAGCGCCTGTACCTTGGGAGTTCAGATTTGTTGTCAAGTCCTGCAGTCACCCTTAATTTCCAACATATAAAGCTAGAAGGGCCATTTGTGTGGCTACATAGTCCTTCTCAATCACAGAAGGAGCCATTGCCCTGCTGGCTTCACACAGGTCATCCTAAGCAAAATGTAGTTTTATTTTAGGGATAAAATTCTAAACTATTTATCTTCATGATATTTTCCAGAGAACTTGAGCTCACATTGAGGAAGGACTTTATTTCAGAAGGACTGGAGAATAGCAGTTAAATATGAAGGTTCAGGAATCAGGACGCCTGAGTGTGAATTCTGGCCCCACTGCCTACTATTTACAGCGTAACCCCCCGAGCCTCCTTTCTCCATCAGTAAGATAGCGCTGTTAAAAACTGTAATGAGCTCATGGATTGAATACGCTTAGGATAACATCTGTCACATAGTAAGCAATAAATGTTGGTTATTCTTAATAGAAATACACTGCATTTGGGGGAAAATATTTTTTCATCACTGAATATTTCTTCTGTTTGGATAATATTCAGTTGGGTAAGTTATATTTGCAACCTAAATATAAATTAGTTTTAACAATCTTAAGAAAGGCATGGTCCCACAAAGGACCTTAGAATAAAGGGTGGCACTTGGAATACCTTCTGAAGTAAATTTTAAATACCTTCCACTTATCTTTTCCTCCTTCTCCCTCCCACCCACCCACTCATCTCCACTCCCATGGGGACCAGTGGTCCAGGTACTGGTTCTTGTGGAAGAGTGTTAGTAGAGAGTCCGAGAAGTAGACAGGAGCCTAAGACCTGGGTATACCATGTTGAACAGCTTAGAATTTATGTTACAAACAATAGAGTGCCTCTTTAAACAGGAAAGTAAAAAGATTAAACATGCATGTCAGAAGATGATTTTGGCATGCCTGTACAACAGGGGCTGGCAAACTTTTTCCGTAAACGGCCAGATGGCATGTTAGCTTTTGCAAGCCTTTGTTGCAGCCACTCAACTCTGCTGCTATAGGACAAAAGCTGCCTTAGTCAATATGTAAATTAACGGGAGTGGCTGTGTTCTAATAAAACTTCATTCACAAAAACAAGTAGCAGTAGCAGACAGAATGTGATCCTGCTATAGAGGATGAATTAGAGAGCATAAGACTGAACCCGAGTCAGATAGTCCAATGAGGTAGTTGGCAGAATTGACCAGGCAAGAAATGCTGAGGCTTGAAGGAAGCCATCAGCAGAGGAGACAGAGAGGAGGGAATAGATTTTCAACGTATGTGGGAGATAGAAACCACAAGTCTTAGGGACCAATTGGGTATAGGCAGAAATGATAATGAGGGTCCTGAGGTTGGCTCTGACTTGGGTGACATGTGCCTGTGGTACCCCCACTGAATGATGAGAAACAGTGTGGGCACAGAGCTACCTCTGAAGAGAACATAGTACGTGAGAAATCTCTACTTTCTAGCCACAAACCAAAGCCCTGACCAAAATTCTCACCTCCATCCAGGACCGGCTGCATAATTTCCGGGACCTACTGCAAAGTAAGTGAACTCGTGGGACACCTTGTTCAAAGCTGTTAAGATTTTCAAGACAGTAATGGCAGAGCATTATACCAAGCAGGGAGTCTTTCTAAGCACTGGGCCTTGTGTAATGCACAGGTCCTAGAACCACGAATCTGCCCCTGCCCCATCTCCCGCCTGGCATCTTTCAGGGGTAGATTGGCTACCGTAATTCCAGAGACATGCTACTTTGACAAAATTGAACCTCTAGCCATATTTCTTTTGACTAGTGGATTTCAAGCACATTTTCCCATGGTGGACTAGCTTTACTATGCCAATAACTAAGGATCTTTTTTAATTGAGATCATAACTTTTTAACACGCCGCCATAGCCCATTTTTGTTAATCTCCAAATCTGTCACATAGAATAAATAGCTGTACTTCAATGAAGATTTCAGTTTAAAGGAGCTTTTATTTTTTCTTCCCCCAACTCACATTTAAGATGATGACAGAATGGCAGTAGGCATTTTCCATGATTGATGGAGAATGTCTTTTGAAGGTGAGTTTCTCTCTGTGCTTCAAGTTGACAAGTGCATTTTGGGAGCCCCTTTGAAGATGAATTCAAGCTCCAAAGCGCTAGAGAGCAAGCTGTGTTCCAGGGTTGCTGTTTCCATGGGGGCCTGTGGATGTCTTGGAAGCTAAACCAACTAGGAAGCTTGGAGAATAGTCTGTGGTCAGTGAAGAAGACTTTCGCTGACCAGAAGTCCAGAACCGCATGCTGCCTGTCCAGTTTATCTACCGTTGTTTTGTGCCCTTAACTCACGTAACATTGCTTAGTGCATCTTCCTCATTGCTGACGTATGAGGTCTAGATCATCAAGATCAAAAATTCACTTTTTGTATTACTTTTGCTCTCATTCCACACAGCTTCTGAGGGCATATCATGTCAGGACGTCAGATAATTTACATTTCATAACAAAGAGCAAATAAAAAGTAAAATGTCATCTTAGCTGGTTTCTGTGCTTACATACACGTATACCCCATTTACAATCAATTACTCTCCTATGTACCAAGAAATATTTCTTTCTATTAGAGAGGGGAGAAGCTGGCTACCCACATGCTAGAATTCCTGCAGAGTGGTCACCTACATACCGTTGCCAGATGAAATACAGGACACCAGGTATTTGCAAATATTTGGGACATATTTAGACTTTAAAATCTGTTGTTTATTCAAAATTCAAATTTACTTGGGTTCTCTGTGTTTTTCTTGCTGGATCTGGCAATGCTACACCTAAACTGAGTGGGAAATTGAGCTATATGACTCCTAAAGTCCTATCTAGCTGTGAAATACTCAATCTAGACATGATTTTACCATTTCCAGTAAACCAAACTAATACCAAAGAATAAAATTTAAGAGAGGGAGGATGGTGATTCAATAGATGAAGAAACTTGCTAATCGTAAGTAGAACTGTACCCCAATGTAATCCATTAGTCAGCACCCCATCACCACACCAGGTGACCCATATGGAGTCTAGACTGGTGGTCTACAAATTGGGATATGCCCACCACAGGAGATACTCAAGGTAGTCCATTGAGGTAAAGGAAGAAAAAAGGAGAATGTTCAATTTTTAAATAAGAAAGAAGTATTGTACTATTATTTAACAGAAGAATTGAGCCCGGCCCTCTGCCTCCTTCAGGAGTAAAGGTATCCTGAAGGACCTGTGACAGTTTCACAACACAGGGAGTCAACAGAGAAATGCACATATTAATTTTCTGCACTATTAAAATGGACAGATGAAAACATTTACAGCTTTTGTGCTTTGTTTTGCCGCAAAGGTCATGGCATTTAGAAAAATTTCTAAGAATCATTTTCTAAACTTAGATTTTCCCATACAGTTTCCGCAGAGTTTAAATTCATTTTTAAAAATATAAAACTGCAAATCTTCTGATTATTGTACAACAGTGGACATCAGGGATGGTAGGAATTTAGTGGATAAATTTTAACAAAAACATTTGCTTACTAGGTGGATGAAATTTAGTACCGTAATTTAATAAGCACAGTTAATGTATTTTTTCTTTTGGATCTATATATCAACATGGCATATATTAGTCAGTTTTGACAACCATTATAACCAAGTATCAGAACTGCTTTATCATAAAATTTTTTGACAATAGTAAAGCATTGCCATAATATTTTTCACATATGAAAATATTCTCATACATCTTCTTTGTGAAAACAAAACAGTTTTGGTATTTTACTTATGTGTTAATATTTCAGGGAAATTAAAAAGTTTTGAATCATTCATAAATAAAATAGAAAGTGTATTAAAAATTATTATTCATTTGATCTTTACCTCATTCTTTTATTTTTTTAATTTTGTGAATTTTTAATATTTGATTACATTTGAAAATTTACATAATTTATAAATAAATAATATCCAGAAATCAGGGGTGTATGCTTAAAGTTTTCTGTTGATAGCTGTGTACTAAAATATACATTCAGTGGCCTGCACAATGATCTATCATAGATATTTAGGAGACATTCCAAAATTGGGTTGGGGATTTAACTTGAAATTTTGTTATTTTTTCTTCCACTCTGAGTTTATTAGTTTCAACAATTCGATATTATCCCAGGCAACACTGCTCTTTCTTTTAGAGGGGTTTTCAGTCTCCTGTTTTTGCAAAAGGAGTTTAATTTGGAGACCCAGGCCAGATCTATTGTTAAATTGCCTTTTGCTTCAAGATTACATGGATAATTCTTTGCTTTTCTTATAATACATAGTTCAGCAGTGCTGTTTAATATCTAATTTAATCATTTCTACTGTAGATTAAATGTATTTCCCGTAGTTATAACTACCTCCAAAAATTAGTTACAATTCTGAACTTGAAGATGATTGCTAGGTTTTTGCCTTTAAAAACTAGTTTTCATTTTTTATTTGGTAAAGGAGAGTGCTACTTATTCTTTCTCTTTTATTAATCTGCCTATTTAAAAAAAAAATAATGCGGGCAGCCTGGTGGCATAGTGGTTAAGTTCCTGTGCTCCACTTCCACGGCCCAAGGATCGTGGCCCAGATCCCTGGCATGGACCTACACACTCCTTACCAAGTCATGCTGTGGCAGCATCCCATATACAAAATAGAGGAAGATTGGCAATAGATGTTAGCCTGGGGCCAATCTTCCTCACCAAAAAAAAAAAAAAAAGCATTTGTAATGTAGTTGAATTAAAAAAACAATCATTTTTGTATTTAGGAGTAAAGAGTTAACCAACAAATTTAGAAAATATTAGATGGAGAAAAGAATGGATAACTTAGGGGTCCTTAAAATTGCTATGACTTCTTGAAGAGGTGAAAAGAAATAATTGGACTAGAATTCCAATGTCCTAGTCACATGAAGAGGTTAGTAATATGCATAAACGTGATCTTTTTAGTAGTGGCAGCTCAGTCTCAATAATATAAAGTTACAAGTCTTCTTTAACTTAGAAAAGATATAGATCAACAGCTTTATGACAAATGAAGAATAGTCTCAATACTTTGACTAGGCCATATTTTACAGGCAGACTAAGTGCAATTAAGGAAAATGTTTTAGGAGTCTAAATTTATTGTTGGATGTCATTTTTCTATGTAAGAGGTATGCAGTAGAAATGTTGTATACATACAAAAACATATACGGATTTTTCTTTCAACCTGGCTAAAGTAAATGAGTTTTCTAAAACAACTACTCTTATGAATGCTTTGGTGGCTTATCAGAAAAAGTCCTTAGAAAGTGAAGAAAGGGAAAAACATTTAAAATGGCTCACTGAGTTACTCTATGCTGACAGCAGATTATGCAACTAAAATGGGCCCCGAGCCTGAATGCTCTCAGATCTTGCAGGGGGCGTTGTGGCTTCTTAGGGTTTCACTTGACTGTGGACCTCTACACTGTTCTATATTTAAAATATGTGTTAGTGAATAATTGTCACCAGTTTGTGGTTACCAAAACCACCCTGAGAAATATGAAAAAGAAAAAGAGGGAATGAATAAAGAAAGTAAAGGCCCAAATGAACAATTTTTTTTTTTTAATTTTTTGTTTATTGCAGTAACATTGGTTTATGACATTGTAAAAATTTCAGGTGTACATCATTGTACTTCTATTTCTGCATGGACTACATCATGTTCACCACCAAAATACTAATTACAACCCATCACCACACACATGTACCGAATTATCCCTTTCACCCTCCTCCCTCCCCCCTTCCCAAATGAACAATTTTAACATAATAAACATCCGATTTTCGGTGATCTTTCTGAGATCATAAACCCCTCTTCAAGGATCATCCAAGCTCTTTGCCTCAGGCTAATTCCATCCAACTTGAAGGAATATATGAATCTAGCATTCTAATTTAAACCTAGTTCCCAGCACCACCTCCCTGTCCATCTGAAAAACTTATCTTTGAAGGTTCAGCTCATTTGTTGTCTCTTTTGCAAAAACATCCATCATGAATCAAGAATATTTTAATGCAATGCTATCTCACTGATTGTCATCAAAATGTTTAAAATCCTGTCTTCTTAGTTGGAACATGAGTTCTTCAAGGCAAGGTGATACACCTTATTCATCTCCATATGCCCAGTGTTTAGAACAGACCAGCTCAACATTGAGAAATGTCTGACAAATTCAAGGAGAAAGAGAGAAATAAAGAAAAGAAAGATTGGCTGAGTGAATGGATAAATGAATGAACAAATGGTATTAGAGGGGGTATTGGGTGTGTCACAAGTTGTTATCAGAGTTATAGAAAGAGTATAGCACATTTCTCACTTAAGATCCCCTGTTAGACAAGCAATTGACTCAGCCCTGAGAATTGGATGGAGTGAAAGCCCAAGAGTTTTGAGTTGGAGTCAAATGTAGTAGTAATAAAGAGTTGGTACTAAATCAAAGCTAGGCAGATCAGTAAAATAGAGCTGTCAATCCAAAGAGCCTAAGCAAAAAGTCAAAATCCAAGTTGAAAGCAAAGAAATGGAAACAAGGAACACTAGATGAAAGAAGAGAAGCAAAACCAAGAGAAATGCCAAAGGCAAGAGAGTGATTACTACAGTTCTTTGTGTGCTAGTGATACTGAACCTCTTAATCTCAAGTTCATATGCCCGATGTGCAGTAAGCCAATCACTGAGACATTGGTTCTTGGAGGTAGAAAAAGGTTTATTTGAATTGGCCAAAACAAGAAGGCAGAAGGACAGGTTCTCTCAAATCCACCTCAATGAAAAAAGAAAGCAAGGGGTCTTTATAGAGCTAAAGGGCTTGGGAGGAGGAGTTTCTGAGAAGCAAAGGGGAAGTATATGTTTCTTTCACTCCAGATAAGCCCTCGGGCAACCAGGCTTCTGGGCGTTGGTAGCTGGGGGCTGCTTACCTGGTGGTCATAACTTCTTTAAAGGCATTCTTTTTCTTCTGCAAAACAAGCTCATAAATTCTTGTGACCCTTGAGTCATTCCTCAGATTAAACAAGAAAACAGCAAATTAACAAACTTATAATGATGCATGGATTAACTTCTTTTCATCTGTGTCTGTGTTGGGAACAAGGTCAAAGAGTAACCATGTTCTTATTGAATATTTACAATAACCCTCAAGTCTTTGTCTTCTCTAGTAAGACCTTAGCATTGTGTAGTGACCAAAAGTCAGATCCTGGATGGGCTGCCTGAATGCGAGTATTGGTTCTGTTGATGACCAGATTCCTTACTTTGAGCAGGACATTGTCCTCATTTGTAAACCAGGGATGATAACAATACGTACCTCAGAGGGTTAATGTGAGAATTAAATAAAACATGTCTGTAAAGCATTTAGCATAGTTCCTAACACATAAGCAATAGTATAGCTATTGTTACCAGGAGGTCCTGATTCAATTTGGACAAATGAGGTAAAATAAGAGATAAGAAAAATACATACATGGGTTCTGGGTAGGGTATTTATCAGTTTTCTTAGATCAGTCTTGCTTCATGTACGTTGTCTTGGTATCTTATTTGGTTTTTATGTGCTTTCACTTTAAAAAATAAACTTTAAAACGTAAAATGTGTTAGAATATCTTTAGGATATCAAGATAGGGAAAAATTTTCTGAAACATGAAATAAAAGATACAAATTATAAACAAAAAAATGTTAGACTGTGTCAAAAGTAAAATCTCTGAACAAAAGATAAATATCCCCCAAAATGAAAAATTGTACTAGTAATTGAAAAAACACAGATAAAAGGCAATGATGATTTTGCTTTTATAATAGCACAGAGGTGGTTGCAGAGCAAACCTCCCATGGGGACCAAGTAGAAAAGCTAGACAAATTGCAAAGGATTTAACTTAGAGAGAGTATGTTCTTTGATTATAGAGCCAAACCAGAAATCAATAGCAAAAAGATAACTAGAAAATGCCTAAATGTTTAAGAATTAGACAATATATTTCTAAATAACCCATAAGTCAAATAACTAAATAAAATGTAGGTAATATCAATGAGAATTAAAATATGGCATATCAAAACATTGGGAAGTAACTAAAGCCATGCTTAGAGGAAAATTTATAGCATGGATGAATATATTAGGAAAGAAGAGAGACTGAAAAATAATGAATGATATTTATCAATCTAAGTAACCATTTTAAGACACTTGAAAAACAAGAGCAAATTAAACCCAAAAAAAGAAAAAGAAAGGAAGTAATAAACATAAAAGCAGAAAGAAACGAAAGAAAAAAATGTAAAATGAATTAACAAATCCAAGTGTTGTTTCTTTAAAAAGATTTATAAAAGTGATAAATCTATATTGACTGACAAATTTTTTTAAAAGGTAAAAATAACTAACACCAGAAATAAAAAAGAGGCCATCATTACAGATATTTATTCCAGATAGGCATTTACACTCAAAGACCAAAGTAATTTGCCATATTAATGTCATAAAGGAGAAAAATTACGTGATAATTTCAATAGATACAGAAAGACATTTGATAAAATTAAATCTATTCACAACTACTCTTAATAAACTAGGAATAAAAGGGAGTTTCATTAATACGATTTAAAAAACACAGCAGGCATTGTATTTCACATATCCATATGTTATTATATTAGAGATATTAAAAGCTTTCCTCCTTGAATCCCAAACGAGACAAGGATGTTCTGTCATTGTCCCAAATCAGAACAGAAAAATCAGAATCTCGTTTAGGTTAAAAATGCATGTTGATCCTCAGCATTGGAACCTGTTTTCTCCCAGGGACGGAGGAGGCTGGAAGAGAGGGAGAAAAGGGCAGAAGATGGTTAGATCTCTCTCAACCTTTTTTCTTTCTCCTTTTTTTTTTAATATGAAAAGCTATTTAAAAGACAGAAAAATATAAGTAGTACCAGAGGCTGGTGTGAAAATGTAGATGCTGCTGGTGTGAAAGAAAGAAAGAGAACACGGCAGAGAGCCAGACAAGTCCAGTGATTTACCGAGACATGGGGAGAAAGGCAGGGGACGCTGGGGAAATGAAACACTGGGAGACAAAAGGGGTAGGTTTGAATGTCTTCTATGTTTTATGTTTTGCTTCTATTTCTTTTTTTATTATGGTGTAATAAATGCTGCTAAATTCTGGTACAAATTAGATTATTTACTTTTCTCTGAGTCAGACATAGCCATTGTCTCTTTTGACTAGGATGAAAAATTATCAAAATAAATAAAACGGCTTAAGATGATCCTAATTTCTTTCAAAGCCCCCTCAAGTTAAAACCAACCGCTTCTCTCTATTATCACCCTAACAAAAAGACAGTCAGCCACATCCTGAATTTAATAGAAATATATGAACATAAACAATGATAACTTAAGGCAGTAGAAAAAAACCCAATACTCAATGACAATTTGTAAGTTGATATTTTCAATTATCATGACCCACATTATAATAATTATTAATAAACCTGCTTATTCTGACTAAATTTTATACTTGGATTTCAGATAAGTGAGATGAATATTGCTCTCTGTTGTAACTCTGACAAGTTAACACAAGCCATAATCTTTCCCCACAGAACCTGCAGGAAGAGAACCACGCACGCAGGTATACTCCATAGTGCAAAATTCCACTTGGACATGGTATCTGTGGTCACTCCCTGTTTGTGTTAAATTGGTTGGGTCGCTTAAAAAATTAACATCAGAATTGTTACACAGACAACGTAGCTAGTGTGTTGCATTTTCCAGCGGGTCCTGTTGGTATCTCATAGACACAGCCAGAAATTCTTGGCAAAATCTAGGGCTCCTAGCTATAACAGAGGTCAGTAGTATGGACTATGAAATTCTGGATTCAATCACAAATGGGCCATTAAAAGCTAACTTTATAAAAAATAAATAAACCCACCGATCTGTTGGGTGAGTTTTGCCAGTGCATCTAGAACAGAGCCTTACCAGTGCACTATAATCAAGATTGTAAACGGCCTGTTATTACATTGTTGTTCCTGTGGTAAGCAAACAAAGATACATTGAAGTCAGGCAGGTAACAGTATTAGCTCCTGAGTCATTTCCCAGACTTCATGGAGCCAAATCTTGCATGGCCAATCAATATGGAGCCACACAGTTGTTTTTAAACGTCCTGCCACAGGAATTGGCTTGCAGCCACCATACAGGGTGGTGTAAAGAAGGCTGATACTGCAGGAAGGGAGCACAGGCTTTTGCCTCCCTGGAGTCTGTTTATTTGTATATTTTGCCTTACAATCAGTATTTTAAAAGAAAGCTATAAATTTAGATTTGCCAAGTCAGAACTCTTGAATATGGTTTTAGTCTAGAAAAGATATTTCTGATACGAAACTCTTGCCTGAAATCTTGAATCTCCCCATGGGTCCATCCTAAGCATAAAGGGTCAGAGACCCAGATAGTGACTTATTAAATTTTAAACATTTGGTTTACTGATTTTAATTTTTATTGTAGTGTACAATTTTGGAATTCTGTACACCCTTGCAAGGTTGCAGTGTGTGCATTTTCTCCAGCAGAGAGGGATCAAGTTTTTAGATATAAAAATTCAAAGAAAGAAAGGATAATTAGAACTAAGATATATATCAAAAGGAAAAAATCTATAGTTTCTGAAGTGTACCTTTAAAGTTCACCTTCTTGCCACATGTATGTATTTTATGTTCTTGCAGGAATACAGTCTTTTTCTATTTTACAGCAAATAAATCAAAACAGGTTATTTAGATTGTTTTTGTGATGAAGAAAATATTTATCAAAAAGGCTATTATGAGTAGCAATAGGAAGTAGAGCATTTATGTATGCTTTTGCATTTGGAGATAATTTTATAAAGCAGAAAGCCAGATTTTTGAGAATTCTACCCACCATAAATAACCTGCCATAAATAATAGAAGATTTCCTGTCTTTTTCTGCTATGTAAAATGGAAATCCCTCGGTAATGCAATCAAAACATGCACCGATATTTCTCATATTGCATTTCTTATCCTTTTATTATGACTCAGGCTTCTGCAAGGCTGAGCAGGTGTATCTAGGAGTCAGGTAACATGAAACTTTGTCTTCTCCAGTTACTTTTTCTCATTCTGGACATATAAGCATTTATTAATTTTTTTCTCTCTAGGGAACATTATATCCTCCAAATATATGCAATAAATATCACAATGATCCACAGGAGGTACACGAGTGCTTCCAGTGAGGGGAGGGTGGAGTGTGGTTGTATATCTGGGAGAATCAGGAAGAGTCTCTTCCATCTAAGCTGTAAAATGTCTTAAAAGCCTGTCCGTGGGTGTCCTGGTGGTGCAGCGGTTAAGTGCCAATTCGGCGGCCCGGGGTTCTCGAGTTCGGATCCCGGGCGCGCACTGACTCACTGCTTGTCTAGCCATGCTGTGGTGATGTCCCATGAAAAGTAGAGGAAAATGGGCACAGATGTTAGCCCAGGGCCAATCTTCCTCAGCAAAAAAAAAAAAGCCTGTCCAGATGTTATTCATCTCTGATAACTCTTGAAGCTAGGATATTGCTCAGCAAATTTGCTTTGGAAATATGTGTTGCTTAATTAAGTTAGTGCTTCTCAATTTACTTACTGATATACAAATACCAGCATTATGAAGTCATGCCTTCATCCCACAGCCAGGAAAGGCTGTGTGGTGCAGCACGCTGTTCCTCCAACTGGGTTGACACATACCTCTGCAGCACTGAGGAGATGCAAGGAGGTCTGGGAAGCCATAGGATGAATATGGGGCATTTTCTGGAATGGCAGTTTTACTTGAGGGAGGGGGAGAGAGAGAGTCAAATAATTCAAAGTAAATTGACCGGTGGGTTATTTAAAAAGATAGTATGGAAGCAAATACGTAATGGAGTAATACACTAAATTTGCACACACTTTAAGATAATTTTAAGACAAACAATTTTGGATACTTAATAGAAACATCATGCTTCAGCAGGACACGTCTGGTTACAGCATCCTGCTCCATCTAGAGCTGACGGTTTCCTCCACTCTCAGGACCACTTTGGTGAGGAACCATCAGAAGGATGACAGAGCAAGAGCAACACTGAGCTTCTGGCCTTCTTTCTTCTCACAGGGAGAGCCTGGTCAAAGCTTGTTCAAAATATGCATAAAAGGGCCAAAATACTGTCACCACACCAATATCACAGAGATTTTTTTTAAAAGATTCAAATATGATCATGTAGGTAAAAGCCTTTTATGAACCAGAAAAGAAGGGAAAAGTAGTTTTTTTTTCACTTGTTTATTCTTTTATTTGCCAGACATCTATTGAGCACTTACCATGAGACAAAACTCCACTAGGTACGGTTCGTCTCTTCAAGGAACCAACAGGCTAAAAGAAAAGAGAGACGAATGACTCGATCGTTTCAACAGAGTGCATGGAGGCCAAGGAGAGCTGTTTTCTCTGAGTTCAGTGAAGACATTTGAGGAAAGACATGAGGGTTGAGGAGAGCACAGAGATAGCTGAGGAAGGAGATTGTTGGGCAGAAGGGACACTATGAGGCTCAGAAGTAGAGTACATTTCATTTGTTAGAGCGATGTCATGTTCGAGGAGTCAGCACACACGTATGTTTTTCTCCAGCAATGTTCCACATGGATGGAAAGGTAGGTAGATTTTTTTGAGATTCAAGTCTTCACCGGGTGATTACAAAAAGGGATTTGAATGTATAAGCAAAGAAGTGGTTTTATGAAAGGATCAGGACATCTAAAGGAGATATGGAGGACATCACTGAGAGAGAGCATGTGAGAAAGTCAATGGACTGGGGGTCTACATGAGGATGAATGCCCAAGTGAGATGCTGAAGCATGCAGAACACATGAGGATTTGTCACACACAAATAGGGCTGGGTGGGCCGGCCCCGTGGCTTAGCAATTAAGTGCGCACGCTCCGCTGCTGGCGGCCCGGGTTCGGATCCCGGGTGTGCACCGATGCACCACTTCTCCGGCCATGCTGAGGCTGCGTCCCACATACAGCAACTAGAAGGCTGTGCAACTATGACATACAACTATCTACTGGGGCTTTGGGGGAAATAAATAAATAAATAAAAATTAAAACAAAAAAAACAAATGGGGCTGGAAACCAAGAGGGGAGATCAGGTTACAAAGTGATGTGGAGAGGATCACCCCAGTTTTGTACAACTAAATACTTGGGACACACAACAAAATGTGAATGGTGGTTGTGGCAGGGTGACAGAATTTTGAGCCAGTTTTATTTTCCCTGTCTTCTATATTTTCCAAAATTTCTCCATGGACTATATATTGCTTTTGTAATTGAAAAAAAATTAAAAACAGATGTGGTAGCCCAGCGATTATGGGAGTAAAACCAAACAGGTGATTAGAGACAATCATTCCCAGACCTGGAGACACAGGGAGTGACGTTGGGCACCGGGGAAGCATCACCTGCTGATTACAAGGTGGACAGGCACGCCACATTTACTGTACTTCCTTCACATCTCCGCCCTGCACCCATCCTCTCCTCTCTCACCCAGAAACACACATCAAAACTCACACACACAGTGAGAAACTCACACGTCAGCACACACACACATAGTCACCTCTGCACTTCCTTTTTCTTAAGATGACAGGAAGCCCTAAATACCATTAACACAGGCGACCACTCCCAGTGCTTCTCTGAACACGTCTGCGTGGCTGTGGATAGTTTTGACTGCGTCCTTTGTTGTCACATGGTAGGCTTCAGCACAGGTTACTGTGCTGGGAAGGCTAATTTAAGTTAAGAAAATTCCCTATTGAATAATTCCAGTTTCACTCTCCTGCCTCCATCTTTCCACTTCCGTCTTCACTTCCAATAAAACTCAGCAAGAGAGATAAATTTACTCCTAGTCCAGTCCAGAGATGTGGGAGAACCGAAGGACAATAGATGATCCTGGAACCAGATTCCAGTGACTTTTCTCTGGGTAATTCATCAATGCCACCATCCGGGCAAGACCATCCTCCTGAAATCCATAGACCTTTTCCCTTACGCTTCTCCAGCAATCCCTGTTACTTACAATTCTGGTTCCACGTTCAATATAATACAGGGCATGAGACTGATTATTGAACAAGTTTATTTTAAAATCAGCTTAAAGAAGCAGTAATCAGTACAGACTATGTAGATATCACTCAGTCTTTTCTATGAACGACTTTTTTCATCTCCTTTCCCTCCTCTAATCCTAGCTCTTTGAGTCTCATTCCTTTTTGGCTAGTTTATTCCACCCCATCCCATGGCTAAGTTTTTTTCTTTAGTCCCATGTCGGCCCTTGGAAGAGCAAATTGTTCTGTTTAGCCTATAGATCCCAATTTCAGTTTCAGCTTGGGCAGGATGTATCTTATACTCAACTGGATGGGATCTCCTAGATTTGGTGCGCAAACGTTGTCTGAGACAACTTTGGATCTGTTTTCCTAAACCATTCACTTTTAATTCTGTGACCACTTGGATTATTCATTCTGGAAAATACAGTTCACATGAGGTCAAAAAGTACTTGAGATCTTAAAGGAAACCAAGAGAGTATGCGCAGGGACCTCCCAGCTGAGGAGGTGTCTGCATAAACAGGAATGATCCTGACCCCGAGTCAGACAGACCTGCACTCAAATTCATCCGGTGCCATTTCTTAGCTGTATGATCTTCAGAAAATTACTTAACTTATTTGAACACTAATTTCCTTAACCAAAAATGGGATTATAATCACCTAATACAGTTAGTTTGAATTTTTCAGATCTTGTGCACACAAACAGTTCTCAGAACAGTGACTGCAATAATATTTGGTGGTTTACTTCCTTCCCTCTGTGCCTGCTCTTTGAGAGCGACTATCTTTTTATCTGTCAGATGTCAGCCATAATGTTAAAAGAAATAAGCCCCAAGACCAAAAATTTTGGAGAGAGATGTTGTACTGCCTAAGAATTCAGATGAGAATTGTCAATGGGTGGTCCAGCATTCCAGCGACACCAGAATTTCTTGGGACTAATCTAAGACCAATTTGAGGGCTGATTCAAACACCAGATTGGTCCTAGAATCAACCTGATTTTCCTGAAAAGGAAAGAACTTCCTCAGGTATCTTTTAAGCCCAGCCCAGCTAAGACTCCACGGATCACTCCCAGCCTGGAACTGAATCCCAGAAAAAGAAAGAAGGAGAGAGAGAGAGAGGGAGGGAGGGAGGGAGAGAGGGAGAGGGAAGGAGAGAGAGAGAGAAAGAAAGGCGGGGGAGAGAGACAGAGAGACAGAGAAAGGAAAGGAAAAGAAAGGAAAGGAAAGGAAGGGAAGGGAAGGAAAGGAAACAGAGCTAGTTGAATTTCTTGGAGGACAGACAAAAAAATCATTCTATTAATATTCACCTTGTGGCACCCTGTAATCCTATATTCCATTAATCCAATAAAACCATTAATCTATAAAGACACAAATCTCCCTAACAAAACAGTATTATTTCTACTATTTAATTTAGACTTCAATAATCTTTCAAAGTTATCAAACAAAATTTTCTAATTGAACTAAATCAGAATCTGCTTTTGACTGTATTATTTTAATGTAACCTCTCTCTCTTTTCTGCATCTGTGGCCACTTCTATCTCCAACTCTTCTTTTCTCTGAATTAAGAAAGTAAAACCTCTGCCAGAAGAAAATACTCTGAGAAATAACCCTATGGATAGACTCATCTGAATAAGAAATCAAGGAGGAATCTAAAAAGAAAAAAAGATGATACTCCTGCCTTTGGACCTGCTACATTTTCTACTGCCTTTGGACCTGCTACATTTTCTACCTGCTGGTTTAGAGCACTCCTTGGTTTCTTTTAGGACTCAGTTTTTGAATTTGGGTGTACTGAATTTTCCAGATTGAATGATGAGGAGCCATGTGCTTCTGTTTATCTCCTTGTCCCTACTGAGGTCACAGTAAAGAGAAGAGGAACACAAAGCAGGTGAAAAGAAATGAAGGTCCTTTCTGGCAACAGAACCAAAAGTTGTGAAGGAACTAGGTTGTGAAAGTGAAACCATCGATGCCTCTACAAGAGTCAAGACGTCTGTTTTCCTTTTCTTAAATATTTAGCTTTCTTTAGTAAATCTAAAATTTAAAAAGCAATAGCAGATTGTAGAAAGGGCTAAGATAAGTTTTTCTGAGTGTTTCTCTGCCAAATCTAGTGCTAGGAATTTCAGGCAGAATAGCGTGAAAGCTCTTTGGTGTCAGATGGGCTTTTCAGCACCGGAAGCTCAGGGCCAACAGTGAGAGTTCTGAAGCATGGACCCAGATCCCCAAGTCAGTCTTGAGACCACACTGTTCTCAGGAATCCGCCAGACTGCAGGTTGATGGACAGGGTCGCCTGCATCCCCAACGCTCTACATGAGACAGGTGCTGACTGGTCCATAACAGCAGCCCCAGGAATTGGCTTCCTGTAATAGGAGACAGAGCATCACAGGCAGGTCGTTTTACCCAAAGCCTTTGTATCTTATAATAATGATAATGACTCTGTTCACTGTTTTATTCTTAACACTTAGAATAGTGCCTATCAGGTAGTAATAGATACTTATTGAGTGAATGAATGAATGTAGTGCTTACATTGTGATAGACACTTAGCTTAACTATCTTTTGTACATCATTGCATTTAATCTTCAAGCTTACAAACGCCCTATAGGGTATTAGGTGTTACTCTCCCCATTTACAGGTAAGAAGAGCCTCAGAGAGGTCAAGCAACTTGCCCAAGCTAGAAATAGGGCTATCTGATTCTAAAATTCCTCTAGCTATGCACCATCATCCCATCTCATCCTCAGTCCTAAAATAATAATTTTAGGACTGATTATTAAGGAACTATTTGCTAATGGCCCTAATGGCAACAAAATAGTTACCTCGAATTATTCTAAAATATCCTTCAAGAAAATTAATTTTCCCTATGTTTATTCATGCACTCAGGCAACAAATACTTATGAAGTGCCTACTGCTATGTGCCAAGGACTCTGCCAGGTTCTGGGATGGTGTGGACAAAGAAGACTTGAGTTCCTGTCCTTAGAGAGCTGGAGACCCACACATAAGTGGAAGGTCGTAATATACACAGAGGGCTGAGCACCATTTCAAAAAGATGCACAGGGGCCGGCTCCGTGGCTTGGTGGTTAAGTGCGCGCACTGTGCTGCCGGCGGCCCGGGTTCGGATCCCGGGTGCGCACCGACGCACTGCTCCTCTGGCCATGCTGAGGCCGCGTCCCACATACGGCAACTAGAAGGATGTGCAGCTATGACAGACAACTATCTGCTGGGGCTTTGGGGGAAAAATAAATAAATAAAATCTTTAAAAAAAAAAAAAAAAAAAGATGCACAGGGTATTGTAGGCATGCAGGAAAAGGAGATCTAATCCCCCTTCCTCCAAGAATGTCAAACAAATAGTGTGCATTAAGGCAGCACAAGGCTGAAAGTACTCTGGTGGCTTTTCAGGCAGCGATGCAACTGCAATACATCACATGATAATGTCTGTATTCAGGTGTTAGCGCGTGCTCTTTGCTTCAGACTCATTTGTCATTTCCAATCTTGGTAAACTGTCACTCATCCCTTTTCCAGGTTAAAAACTCTGTGGGTTTTTTTTTTAAGGGTTAAAAACTCTGTGTTAAAATTCTCTGTTCTCAGATATTTCATTTTCTCATCTTTAGATCATTTTTACTGTTCTCTCTACATCCATCACATTTATTTTAAATTATGGAGCCAAAAATTAGAATGAGTCCCCTAAAAAGCCTTGGAACAGTGATACACATCACATAGAAGAGGAACGCTCCTACTGTTCTACTCCTGTTTCTATATCCCAGGGTCGTGTGGATAGATTTCTGTTTGTGCAGGCAATTCTTGAATAACACACCATGCTCCTGTTGTCCTATCAAGTCCCTTAAACTACAGCAAGTGCAGCTTGTCCACTCCCCATTCTCTTTCTGATCACACTCCTCCAATTCCACCACAGCTTTTGGATTTCCCCTGTGTTTAGAAGCGTCCACATGTTATAGGTTTTAGGTTCAAATCTAAGCAAATTAAAAGTAGTTTAGGAGACGAAACTAGCAAAAGCAAATGCACACAAGTAAACTGCAGATTCTAATTAAACAAGTCACTAATTCTAGTGTAATTTCTTCTTACTTACAGTAAACAACCAAAAACATTTGTCTGTTTATACCAAAATACCTGCCCTACCTGCTGGATCCTGCACTGTGTTTCCTGTCACGACAATCGCAAAACAAGGATGCTTTATTGGAATTCACATTTTTAAAAGCTTGTGAAGCTATTTTGAAAAATAATTGAATTATTATTATTCCAACTATCAGCAAAATATTTCAGATGTTTTCTGTAGCTGCAACAGTTGGCTGGAAATACAGAAATATCCCTACGCAACCCTTGTCTTAGGGTTCATCTCTGATTTGTAAATGTAATTCACTGAAAGTCTTTTACTTAAAAAAAAAAAGAAAGGGCAAAAAGAAAAGAAATAAAGCTATAATAAAAGCACTTTATAGTAGTTAATGCTTTTGTATGTCACTTTGGTTCTGCACATACAAATACACATGTATTTGTTATGGCTGATAGATGATAAAATAGATCAATAGATAGGTAGGTAGGTAGATAGATAGATAGATAGATAGATAGATAGATAGATAGATAGATGATAGTTAAATTTTCTATATCTCAGATATTTTTCTAAGTGCTTTTCAAGTATCAAATCATTTCATCTTTACAACTCAATTACTTTACAGTTGAGGAATTGGAGGTACAGAGAAGTTAACTAACTTCCCCAAGGATGCAGAGCAAATGAATTGCAGAACTAGGCTCAAGAGCAGCACTGTCCAATAGAAATATAATATGAGCCACATACGTAATTTTAAACTTTCTAGTAGTCACATTCAAAAACGTAAAGAGATGGATTAAATTAATTCTTATACATTTTATTTCACCCAGTACGTCCAAAGTATTATTTCAACATTCAATTAACAAAAAATAATTAATGAGATATTTTTACATTCTTTCATGCACACTATATTTTCAAAATCCCGCATGTAGTTACATGTATAGCACACTCATTTGGTATAGCCACATTTCAAGACCTCAATAGGCAGTTATGGCAAGTGGCGACCATTTTGCATAAGGCAGCTCTAGAGTCTGGGCTATTTTTATTTATTTATTTATTTATTTATTTATTTACTTATTTATTTTTTGATGCTTGACATTGATCAATCTCAGGCTTTAAAATGATGAACGTTTCAGATTGGGTCACTGGATTTAGCTTACATAAATATAATCAGTTCTAAATAATAATGCAAGTGTTTTATGTCTATTTTGACTTCAGAAGGTGCATGAGGAGCATGAGCCAAGAACTAAATATTGCCTACATTTGACGAGATGGGAACCTACTTCATCAGCTGAGCCCAGCTTTCCCCTAGCTGTTCACATCGCACCACGTGCCTTGGTTCCACCCTGCAACATCAGGCCCCCATCCCCCCCGCCACCCATTTCCTTCTGCTTGGGCATGCAGCTTCCCCCTGCCCCAGACCATTCTTTTGACCAACCTTCTCTCTTTGTGTGAGTTCCTAACAGAGATCTTCTTGAGCTTCAAGTGGTTCTTGAAAGCTCCCTAATATCTTTGAACACTCTCCTCTACTAAAGTTCTCTTACATCCACTGTGGTCAGATGTTTTTTGGCCAAGGGGAGATGACATCTTTGAAGCCAAAGTCCCAAAGCTGGGCGTGTCCCAGAGCACAAAGAGAATGCATGGGCACAGGACCTAGCCCAGGGAAAAGGCTGCGCTAGGCAACCCTTTCTCTAGGTCTGGTTCTTGGCACTTTCTCTTTGACACGTTACCTCCCTTTTATTGAGGTTTCCTGAACATTCTCCAGGGTCACCAATGGGTAGCTCAATGGGTGTTCCTTCTTTCCTTCTCCCATATACCCAGAAAGGGGAAACTAGGTTAAAGGAGCATGTGGGGCAGTCCTAGAAGATAAGAAAGCCATAAAAGGGCAGCCTGGGGGGAGGGGGAGAGGAAAGAGGAACACGGCCCCCTCCTTGCCTCCCTGACAAGGGTTTCTAATGAGGGAGGTGGTGGGCAGGTGGCGTGCAAAGCGTTCTCAGTTCTCTATAAAACAAGCTGGGAAACACCCTCTTCCCCACAATCTTGTGATGTCCTAAGTCACCCAGGAGTGATTTGTACCCCAACCAAGAGCAGGGGCCCCCCAGGGCCAGCCTCATCACCACCTCAACAATGGCTCCAGTGCTGCGCTGTCTCAATCCCATTTTACCTCAAGGAAGCCCCTCGGGCTGCACATTTTCGGATTCTGTCTCAAGCTCACTTGCTGCTTTCTTTGACAAGGGAGGAAAGGGCAGGGAGAAGACAACCCAGTGGCTGTTGATGACCAATGTCTACAAAAAAGTTTGGAGACACTGCCCTCCTCCAGCCACCCTGCCACGTGTATAAACAATCCAACCTCTCTGCAGAATACTCAGTCTTTTCCATGCAAATCCATGACTGTTTTATTCCCAAATCTCTTAAGAGTAAGACAGAATATTAAGTAGAAAGAATATTAAGAGTCAGAGTAAATGTCAACTCCTGGTCCTCACTTGACCTTTGAAGAGCCAAGTGACTTGGGCAAATTACCTGAGCTCCTTGCGTCTTAGTTTCTTCATCTATAAAATGGCAGAATTATATTTGTCCTGCCTACCTCACAGTATTATTGTGAGATTCAATTGAGGTAATACACATAAAGATGCTTAGCTAAAAAAACAAAAAAAAGTTTTTAATTAAAGAAATTAAAAAATAAAAATATACAGTGAGAGATGGCAACTAGACTTTTGGTGGTAAACACAATATAGCCTACACAAAATTGAAATGCAATAATGTACACCTGAAATTTATATAATATTATAAAGCAATGTTACCTCAATAAAAAAAGTACTTAGCAAAGCATCAGGTGCTATACACATATTATTATTGTGTGCTATTTTGATCAAGTGCTATATATTATTCCTAACGTCACGTTGAGTGTGTGTCCTCCTTTGCTGCATAGACACTGCAAGTGCCAGTAGCACTGTGAAATTTATGGAGTTCAAGTCAACTAATTTGTGTCACAAAAAGTACTGTGGAGGATGTATTAATTTTCCAGAACCTATAACCTCTAGGCTGATCTAAAATATGTCAAATAAAAAAATTCAGTTTTATGTCATTTATTTTCCTTTGATAGAGCTACATCTGAAAGATCAAGGGTGAAATCTCAACACAAGTCTACGACATTTACATGAAAATGTAACTGAGTGACTTGCCTACTCCATTATCTTGTTTACTGTTCACAAAAAAGCAAATCTAATGGCCTATGTTATGGTTACAGATTAATAGGAAAACAGAATAAAGCAAGCATTCCAGGCAATCAGGAACACTTCCCAATTGTTCAACCCACCCAATTCACCATTAGGCATTTGATAGTTATCTGAAAGCCAGAAAAACTGGAATACCCAGATACTTTGTTCTTTTGTTCTTTTCCTGGTCTATGTCAGTGGTTCGCAAACTTCAGGATACACGGAATCACCATATACAGTTTTTTTTATAAGCAAATTCAAGTAAAGCAAACTTTACAGGGCTTCTAAGGGTTTTTGTTCATATCTTGACATGAGCAACCCGTGGACTTTAGGACCTAAAATGGCTTTATAAGCTGCAAGTGGACCCCAGGACTACCAGTAAGACTACTTACTGTGGCCACTGTTATCTCCTTCGCTCATCACCACTCAAAAACTAGCACTAACAACTACCATTTATTGGGAACTTTCTATATGCCAATCACTACAACAGGCATCTTTTATTTACTACCTCTGATGTTTACAACAACAGAAAAAGGTGGGTGTGACTATAACCATTTACAGAAGAAGAAACAGAGGCTCAGCCAAGGGAAGCAACACTTTGGAGGTTACGTGGCTAGGAAATGGTGTAGTCAAAACCTCAGCCCAATGTGGATCCAATGGGTGTGGCTCTTTCCACCATGACAGAGCACAATAATGACGACCTGAACAAAATCTTCAAGAAAACCTTCTCTCCTGTAGTAAGCAGACCCAGACCGGTCATATGGCACATGTGGTGTTTTCCGTTTGCTGGTTTGCCTGGTTGAAGAGGTCACTGCCCCTGAAAGCTTAAGAGGACTCTGTGACATTGATTAAAAAAGAGGTTCAAGCCTTTGGTGGTTCTCCTCACGGGCTGCTAGCAAGTCAGTTACATGGTCAATATGAACAAACGGAGCGTTTCACAAGAACGATCTTCACAGGCTCAGTGAGATTTTCTTCTGCTTTGCAGAACATAACGTCAAGCAAATTATCTTGGACCATGTGGTATTGACCCAGGAGAAAAAGAATGCACAGTTCAGAAGGGGACTAGACAAAAATCACTGTGTAACTGATGCTGTGTAACAGGCAAGAAGGTTACATAATATTTTTCGGCATGATCTCTGCTTTATCCAATGGTTAGCAATAATAGCTAGCATTTACTGAGCACACTATATGATAGGCATTTTTAGTACTTGATCCAATTTAATCTTCATAGTGTACTCATGACACAGGTACTGTTTCATCTACAGCATTTTATAGATGAGGCTAAGTAACTTGCCCAAGATCACCCCACTTATCAGTAACGGGGGTTTGACCCCAGTCTCCTGGTGTTTGGGCCCCAGTACTGAGCCACTCTACAACCTAACATGTCAGCACTGAGCTAAGAGGTCAGACTTTTGGCAGCAATGGCAGATGCAATACAGACGTCTAATGACACTTCCAAGGGTAGGATCCAAGAGTAATATCTTTGAGTTGCAAATTTGTTAAAAGGAACTGTGATGCAAAAAGTACAAAACATATTCTTGAACGAAGGAACTGCACTGAAATCTGCCCTTTTAGTCACGATGCATTTCAAACATTGAGGACTAGACAGTATCTCTAATAAAAGCTTCTTACTTTACTTTCAGACCTGCCCTGGATTACTGTTCAAATCCTTTTACATTATGTGTCTGAATTGTCATCTGATAGTGGGAATTCTTGCTTGATAACAGAGTTTAGCTATGTATTTTAGCTAATTCAAACCATAATTTTTCATAGTTATAAATCTATAGAGGGTCTAACAGCAAAATTGGGCCAAAAGATAGGACTTTTTATTATGTTATATTAAGTCACAAAATAAAGCATTTTTCAAATCACTATTCCACAGGCAATTCCTTTTAGCCATAGAAGTTCATCTTGAAGACAAAACTGCTGCTTGGACTAATACATTTGATTTAAAAAAAAAAAAAGTAGGACCTGGCAGAAGAAAAGCAGTGAGTTCGCCTGGTGGCAGATGGAAAAATCATAAGGACGTGAGCAGTGAGGCTGACAGGGCAACGGGACCAAATATAAAGCTTTGGATATTTTTTATTTAATTATATACATATAAATTTTTTTTTGGTGAGGAAGATTGGCCCTGAGCTAACATCCATGCCAATCCTCCTCTACTTTTTGTATATGGAACACCGCCACGGCATGGCTTGATGAGCAATACATAAGTCCCTGCCTGGGATCCAAACCCGCAAACCCCAGGCTGCCAAAGTGGAGTGCGCAAACTCAACCACTACACCACCAGGCCAGCCCCTAATTATATATTTTTTAAAATGTAGCACTAACTTGTGCTAGACACTACTCTAAGTGCTTTATAAATATTAACCAATTTAATCTTCACTATAACCCCACACCTACCAAAAGGTAGGTACTGGTTTTCAGACATAAGCTCTGCTCCCAAGTTCATGTTCTTAAGTCGTGTTATGTTGTTTTTGTCAGTGACAATGCATAATCCTAACTAGAAAAGTGAGGGCATGGAAATTAAGATATACTCACTTAAAGACTTGCCCAATAATTTTGGAATATATTGTAGTACAGTTTAAATCTAGTTGAATGTCCTCTAAAGGAATAAATTACACAGAAAATTTTTAAAAGATTATTTTTCCCCTGGTAATAGAAACCTTGATCCAACAAGTCTATTAAAAATAATCTCTCTCTCTCTCTCTCCTTTTCTCTCTCTTCCTTCTTTCTTTCCCTCCCTCTTTTCTGCCTCATTAAGCTTTAGGTGTATATTGGATTAATATGTACAGGAAAGGAGCAAAGGGGTAACGTGGTGGTGAATGTACTCTACAAACAGGTCTCCGCAGACCTCTCATACACGAAGTCATATTTTACCAGCTAGATTCATGGTAATGATCATACTCTCCCTGGGAGCTTCATATTCATTGGCTCATGCAGCAATATTTGAGCACCTACTGTTTACCAGGCACTGTGCTAGATGCTGAGCACAAAGGAATCAATTAAAGAGGCAAAATCTAGGCCTTCATGGAACATGTTATTCTAGTGGGAGGAGACAGAGAATAAACAAGAGAAATAGTAAAATAAAATGTGAGATAGTGCTAATAGCAATGGAGTAAAATAAACCAAGAAACAAGGCAGTGAGTGTCCGGGTGGCGGAGGGAGGCAGAGTCTGCAAACTTAGATGGGGAGGTCAGAGAAGCCCTCTCTGAGTCAGGACGTGAAGGTGGGGAGGAAGCAAGCCATTGCAGGGGTACCTGGGGAAAAGCATCGCAGACAGAGAAGAGCAGAGCACAGGTGCTGCGGCAGTAGCATGCTAGGAGCAGGGAGGTCAGAGTCACTTGCGTGGAACAAATGGCAGAAGCCTTTGGATCCCTTGGTCAGGATCTGACTTTTACCCTAAGTGGGCTGGGCAATCATTATAAGTCCTTGAACAGAGGCATGGCATCGTCCTGACTGTTTTCATAGGATTACTCCCACTGCTGTATGGAAAACAGCCTTACGAGGAGCAAGAACGGAAACAGAAGAGCAGTTAGTAGCCCATGACGAATCGTGTACTCAAGAGAGGACAGTGGGACGGCGGCTTCCACCAGAGTGGTAACAGGAGGGAGTGAGAGTCTGATTCCAAGTTTATTCTGAGGGAGAGTCAACAGATTTGCTGAAGGACTGGAGATGGGAAACGAGAGAAAGAACAGCCCTGCTCTGAGCTGATATATGAATGGAACTGCCATTTTCTTAACTGGGGAAAAACAGAGGAGGAGCAGGCTTGCTGGGGTTCAGGACCTCTGATTTGGACATGTTTAAGTCCCAGATGCCTGTAAACACTCAGGGGAGAGGCGCAAAGCGGAGACTTCACTTGTGAGTTATCAGCATGTAGAGGGCGTTTAAACCCATGACCAGGATGAGATCACTCAGGGAGTGAATACAGATAAAAAGAGAAGTAGTCCAAAGAGTGAATCCTGGGCAACTCCCAAATTTACAAAAAAGGAAATGGGAAGGAATGAGTAAAATATACCGAAAGGGAGCAGCCAGAGAGGTGGAGGGGAAGTCAAGAATGTTGGTGTCCTTCAAGGTATGTGAAAGGATCCTGTCAAAGGATTCACTGGGAGTAGCAGAATGGAGTAGCAGAAATGCCAGACATGCCGGTCACTACCTGTCAAAACATTGTGGGGTATTTAGGACTGTGTCTTCCATCCCTTTGAATAAACACCCAGATACCTCAGTGGAACTTGCTGTTCCAATGTGGAGCGGGACAGGAGTAGAGGGGATTGTAGACAATTACACAACAATCTCAGGACAACTCCCTGAGACTAGAACTATCCAAATTTTCCACAGAATCCATCCCGAGAAGCAACATCAGCTTCTGCAGGGATGGGGGAGCCAAGAAACATGGAAAAGAAACACAAAACTGAGACCTAAAGTGACAGAATCCTCTCACTGTTATGGAAATAGGAGGAAATACTGTCGGTTAAAATGGCATCTTTCCAACATTCTCACAGTCCAACTACTGTCACAATCCTCTAGAGTCTACTTTCTATCACAGTTATTTCTATAAGACTTCAAGTGGAAGGCACAAATGGGAAGTCTCACTTAGGTCATCATCAGGTAACCTAGCAGGGCAAGAGTATTTAAAACGCTTTGTTGAATGCACAAATGAATGTCAGGCTTTGCAGGCACTGAGCAAAATATAGACAGAATGAAGACATAACGCGTTCGTCAAGAAAACCAGAAAAAGATGAAAGGTTTGTATAATTTAATCCTGGGAGCAGACAATGGTAGAATCTATCTAGGAAATTATTTGCATAATTTCCCCATAGCTAGGAAGATTTTCTTTCAGCTGTAAGCAACTACCGTATTTAATTAAAATATCTTCACCTTTATTACCTTTTTGTCCCAATGATTGCCGTATACGTGCTTGTTCCTTTGTTATAAGAAGTGCCCTGCTGGGGGCCAGCCCGTGGCTTAGCGGTTAAGCGTGCGCGCTCCGGATCAGCCCGGGTTCTGATCCTGGGCGCACACCAATGCACCGCTTGTCCGGCCATGCTGAGGCAGCGTCCCACAAACAGCAACTAGAAGGATGTGCAACTATGACATACAACTATCTACTGGGGCTTTGGGGACAAAAAGGAAGAGGATTGGCAATAGATGTTAGTTCAGGGCTGATCTTCTTCACCAAAAAAAAAAAAAAAGTGCCCTGCTTCCCAAAATGACAGCTTGAAATCTAGCAGAATCCTTGCTTAACTTTCTCACAGTAAATAGAGTTCTTTGTTGTACTTCGTCTGAAAGAAAGTGTCAATATAATTTTTAAAAATTGTCTGGCGCCCACTATGTGCAAAGCATTGCTCCAGGGACAACCACAAGCAAAGCGCCATCTTTATCCTCAAAGAGCTCGCAGTCGGTGAGTGAAACAGGGCAAGGAAGCTTGGGAAATGTCCTCTGACAGCTACGCATCAGGTGCTACGAGGTTATGGACGGAGAAGGGATCAGTGAGGTCTGAGACGATCTAGAAAGTTTCATCCTTTAAAGTAGACGCTGGAAATGGGCTTTGAATGATTTATTTTCTAGGCAAATGAGAGAAAGCTATTCCAAGCAGAAGGAAGAGTCTGAACCAAGGCGCAGAGGGATGTTTGCGGTGTTGAAGAGGCAATGAGTAAGTATGGTGAACCAGCTGGAGGGAGAGAGGGGAGGGGAAAGCCAGAGGATGAGAGAGAGGAATTAGGAGGTCATTTCCCTATCTAGTGATAAGAGATAAGAAAATAGAAGATGATCAATATCTGACTCATATTTGTTTTATATGTTACTGCTCAGCTGCAGTGAGGAGGTGAAGTGAATAATGATACTGTGCTCCATAGAAGCACCCAGACCAAGTCTTAGAGTTTTCTTAAAGAAGTTTACAGTTTTGAAATACCTAGAAGCTCCAGGCCTTCGGGAAACCGGGAATTAATCTACTTTTCACTATTATTTGGATTCAAGGGCTAAACCAAAGTGGGCAAAAGGAGGAAGGATCATATGATTAGCTGAAATATGCAGAGGTGATGATGGAATGGATAATAAGAGGAAGTCTGAGTAGAAATGAAACTTCAAACATGAGAAACCAAAAAAATATATACTGAACACTTGCTAAATATATAATTATAGCTGTTCAAAACAATGTTAAATTTTTTTCAAGTTAAGTACAAGCAAAAATAAGAGGTTTCACTATAATCCTTTAAAACATGCAACAAGTGAAACTTTTCCAAAGGGCACACATTTTGTTTTTAAGATTTTGTCGTTTTTAATAACTTTTTTTTTTGCATTTTGCACTAATAAAAAGGAAACATTGAAGTATTTTTTAAAAAGAATCAAAGAGTAGAGACCTAAATATACGCTATACTGCTTCTTACAGTTCCTTTTTACAAGGTTGCCATGAGCAATACATCCAAACCTCCACCTCATCTGAAAAACCAAATCCCTTCAGTCCTTGGAATTTTTAAAGAAATGTACAGCTAAATATTCAATTTAACTCTGAAAATAATAATAAAATAACATTATATGCTATAACAAAGAATAAAAACAATAATAAGTAATAGTATCAGTAAATTGTGTCTTTTATATGGTAACACATGGAAATCATCAATATTAATATTCTATTAACATAGAAACCAAAAATGATCTATACCACTCAAATTAAATAAAATTGTATTATTTGATTTGATTTCTAGGTATAAAAGAAAAAGATAATGTAGAATATAATAAACAATAAGACCAGAACAAGCAGTCCCAAATAAATAGAATGGGAAGAACGCTAGTTGCTTAAAATGAGCATTCCCAAGGCCAGCCCCATGGCGTAGTGGTTAAGTTTGGTGCACTCCACTTTGGCAGCCCAGGTTCGCAGGTTTGGATCCCTGGTGCAGACCTACACCACTTGTCAGCCATGCTGTGCCGGCGTCCCACATACAAAATTGAGGAAGATTGGCACAGATGTTAGCTCAGGGTGAATCTTCCTCAGAAAGAAAAAAAAAAAGAGCATTCCTGAGGAGGAATCTTGCATAGTCGAGGAGACCTAAGTTAAGCCAAATCTCACTTTGTTTTGATGTTTTTGTTACCAACTGTTTGAGCACCTTGCATTTTAGTTGATCCATAACTTAATAGTGTTTTATACAGAGGGAAATGTCTATTGATATTCCTTGTTTTCTTGTCATCTTTTTCATCAAGAAAAAAGAAATTCAGAAGGACTTTGTTCCTGGGAAGAGAGAGAGCACCGTGCAGCAGTAAGATGGCTGACCTTGAAATCAGTTCAGTTCTTCCCCTTCAGAGCTTCCTGACTTGGCCTGTCTCTCAGGTTTCCTGAGCCACACTTTCCTGACCACTAGCCTTCTTATTTTATAGTTCTAGTCTCTTTATTGATAAAACCAATGTGATACGCGATAACAATACCCATGGCCAGGGCTCCTGGGAGAATCAAACAAGTTAATGCATGGAAATGTGTGTTGTAATACTACAGTGTTAGACCCAGTTTGGGAACATAGTTGGTCTTTTGTTAGCAAATAGAAAAAGAAATGCTTGTTCGTTGATGCCTCAACAACACAAAATATTTAAAGAACAAACTCAAAATATAGGTTATTAACAAATAACATTTTTAAAAGTATGACTACCCTTAAAATGGTAGATTTTATAAATAAAAAGTCACATCATGAATTAGCTTTGACAAAAACAAGGGAATAATTCAATTATAGTAAGTAACCCATTAGGAGGATAAAAATGATCCACTGTGTATATAAGAAAGTTCAAAGGCTTCTGGCTCTACCTACCACTATACTGCCCACCTCTCCTCGACTTTACCTTCTTATTCATTTTGCAATTTAGGTCCTAAGCTCCTGTTCAGTGTGGTGATATCTCTACAGAAGACCCTGGTAATATAACTTGAAACCTACACAAGTATAGACATGTAGTTACCTTTTTTTATCACCCAGAGCCCAAGCTGAGATGAGAAGCTTCCTTGCTATCTTTCTCTGCTTGTGAGCAGATTTTTCTATCCCTCCTTTTCACAATGAGGGTAATCTTTTGAGGGTCAGGAGAAGATAGAATCCACTCTAACTCCCTACTTTGAGTGACGCCTGAAGCTTTTCCCTCTGTGTAAGTACAGACTTCTCCCCAAAATTTCACTTTGCATCTTTTTGTCAAGAGGGATCGTGTAATGTCCTGTCTATATTTTTGCACCAGGAAAAGACTCTTGCATTAAATAAACAAAGAGAAGAAAATCTTCTGTCCTAAAATTAAAAATTGTGTGTGAGATATTAAAGGAAATGTGATAAAAATATTCTGCCGTTGATATGTTCAAGTTACAGATATTTAGAAAGGGCCTCACAATATTATTGTATTGGTGGCAACTGCCAATGATGATTCTTCTGTTCCAATCAAACATCTCATGATACTGAGCAATCGGCTTGCTCTGCACACCATGATCTGAGCCAATTAATCACAATGAGTTAGGGAGTGAGAAAGCATGCTTTAAGTCAAGTAGCCAGCATAACCAGGAAGATGGCAGACTAATGTCTAAAAAAATAATCTTCAAAAATTACAGAATCTTGGGGCCAGCCCGGTGGTGTAGTGGTTAAGTTCGCACACTACGCTTCGGTGGCCCGGGATTCACAGGTTCAAATCCCTGGTGCAGACTGACGCACCGCACATCAAGCTGTGCTGTGGAGGAGACCCACATACACAATACAGGAAGATGGACACAGATGTTAGCTTAGGGCCAATCTTCCTCACCAAAAAAAAAAAAATTGCTGAATCTTGAGGTAGTTATATAGGGAAAATGGGCAGTAAGGAGGGGGTTTCCTTCAAGCATGATGGACTCCAGGGTCTTTTATTGTTTCATTCTTCTGTCAGCTGTGATGGATACCTTGCAGGTGTGTTTCCCACCTGTGGTCAGCCTGTTCCTGGAGAGAAATTCATAGAACAAAGTTTTAATTTATCAAGCTATTGAGAAGTACATATGTAAGCAGAGGCCATAAATCAGGAGAGCATGTGAATTTTTTAGACTACGTGCAGAGCAGTGAGTTGTCTCACAGAGGGGGAGCTGGGGCCATTTAGTGTAACAAGATGGCCTCACTTATGCTCACTTACACCAGGTTATTCAAAAGTTGTCATTACTACTATCAGAGTGTACATACAGGATTCCAATAGGAGTTTGAGAACTTTGTCAGACCAAAATTTAATCATGGCATTGCTGAGTTCTGAGTGTTTGAATTTGCTTATAGTACAATCAGTCCCAATGTGAACCACTGATTTATGTCACCTTGTGGTAGTGGCAGGAAGTGATGTTTGTATTTCACATCATATATGTTTTTTGTTCTAAGTAAATGTCTGAAAGCATAATGCCTTGTAAAATGATATAAAATACATGCACATTCATATTATATTATTTATGCAAACTGGTTTGAATGAAAAGAACGAAGCACACAGGAAAGGACTAGAACTAGGCCAGGAAGGTGTTGATTGTGGACTAGGGACATCTTTGCTGGTGGGAATCTAATCAAGCACCTTGTTCAGATTAAGACAAAGTCATATTTGTCTCTTCAAGCTTTTAGGAGACATTATACTTTTTTATACCAGTACAAAGAATCATCTTTCTCACAGAGTCCTTCCTACCTAATTCCTCTCCAGCAATCTCACTCCATCTGAATCATCCTTCCTCTGTAATTCACGATTAGGCCTCATTCAGGGGAATGCATACAGGAGATAGTCAATAAATACTGTTGGTACAAGACTAAAGCAAATTTTTCATGATGATCCCCACTTAACCATTCACAGAAATCACTGATGATCTCCATTCTCTCAGTTAGTAAAAAAGTCCTAATTGATGCTAAGACAGGTTGAATTTGAGGCTAATGAACTACTCTCCAGGTTGCCTTCACATTTCTGCTCTTAGGGTTGAAATGTACGTTTCCCAAGAGCAGTGTTTGTTCATACATCTGTTTATGCCAGTCGTACTAATGATTGTGAGTATGCAATAAAAATTAAATTTTGTAAACTGATTAAATATGAAGGCAAAAAAGAAAGAAAGGTATTCCTGTGAAAAAGAGCTGTTCCTTTTGGAAAGATTGCTAAAGATAGTGTGTATAACATTGTGATATAGGGATGAACCATGAGACACTCTAAACTATTAAGGAAAAATTACCATTAAAACCTTAAAAGATTTAGCTCTCAGATTGTTTGACAATTATCTTCAAATCCACGCACCTGTCTAAAGAAATCAGACCTGGTATTTATAGATGAGGCATTAGGGGTGCGGTTTATGAAAGCAATAGTACGTGGAACTCCAATCTGCAGATCATTTCACGGAGAAAAGCCTTGGCCAAAAGTCAAAAGATAAGTTTTTCATTTCAAATAAAAATTTTTGATACATCTAAATGATATTCTATGATTCCCCACTGTGACCAACATTTTTATTTGTCCAATCACTACTGGATCAAATCAAATTGAGCAAGATTGACTTTACTGTACTATCTCAGGACAACAACCAATACAAGCACTGAGTAATATAAAATGTATGTTTAGATGATTTTAATTTAACCTCAAATCCTACAGTTATAATTTCCCTTAATGCTGATGCAGTCGCCATACTAAGCTCTCCCTGGAACTTGAGCATTATAGCATCACTAGAGAACAACACAATGCCCCAAAGAAATTTATTCATTCTTGTCACCTGAGGCCTAGGAAAAGAAAAGAATGGATTCCTAGCTTATCTTCTGTGTACAAAGCCTGGAAATCTCCTTCCTAGCAAAAGGTTAATAAATTTGCCCCAAGCAGATAATTGAATCACTGGAAACAAAGAGAAAAAAAGACCTAAAACGAGAACTACATGGACAAAGCACAAAGGAAGATCTTGTAAGTGGAAAGGAAAATTCAGTAAACAAGTTCGATATTTCTTGGAAGAAGAGGGAAGCTAACTTTCTGAAAGATATCTTACTCATTTTTTACAAGTAGACTCAACAGCCCGTTAAAGTCACTTTATGTCATACAGAAGAGCTGAAATTGGCAGAAATGGTAAGTTCTCAGCTTCCTCATATTGACTTAACTTGTTTTTCTGGATTCCAACCTTGGGCTCTCCTTGGAGTCCAGCTATCTGGCCCAATTAGGCCATTTTGGAACAAACAGCTGTGTTTAGAACCCACTGTTGACTCAACAATCTGAGTTATGTGGTGATTTCTGAAAGGATAAATGGACCATGGCTCCCCAGATTTCACAGAAGCCATCCAACCTGAAGCAGCCTGCCATGACCAGCCAGTCTCAGGGGGTCCACCAGCTCCTTCAGGCAGAAAAAAGGGCCAAGGACAAGCTGGAGGAAGCCAAGAAGAGTAAGTCTCCATTCTGTCTGACCTGTGAGGGGCATGCAGTGGGATGAGCGCAGACCTCAGGAGCAAGCAGACTCCGGTTCACATCCTGGTTCCTCCCTGTGAGACCATGGACAGTTCACTGAAACTACCCAGTCCTATGTTCCCCATCACTGTCATGGGGCAAAGTTTCCTAACTCAAAGCCTTTTGAGGGGCCATGTGCTAAGTGGGATGATAATGGACATTGAAGCTATGGAGACATGGGCATGAGCCCTGTCTCTGCAACTTCCTTAATGTTGCCACACTTCAGTTTCTCCATATTGTGAAATGGTTAAGAGATAGACAACTGCCAGATTGAATTTACTTAGTAGTGAGTGAACTTCAGCAAGGTCCTGATCCCTTGTAAGCATCAGTTTCTATTTCCATAAAATTGTGATTAATAACAATTAATAGCTCACTTTCATCCCTCTCTTGATGGCTTTTAATTTCCAATATTTTAAAATATCTCTACTTTATTCTCATTTTCTAACTTTCTTTTGATTTAGTCATATATCTATATATTTGCATGTAGAATATTCTCAATAAACTTCAATGTCCTTCCTCTTCTCTTTGATATTCACAACAACCATATGAATTCAGTATTACTATTATTCCCATTTTATGTGTGTAGAAACAGAGTTCGTAATTGCCAAAGGTATATTTTAAAAAATAGAAAATACTGTGCCAGGCATCGTGCTCAATGTCTATCTTATTTACTCCTCACACCAACTCTTTTTTGCAAAGGGGGAAAGTGATGCTTAGAGAAATTATGCGACTTGCCCAAGGTCACACAGAGGATAAAGAGTAGAGACAGGATTTGGATGGAGTCTGATTCCCAAGCCAAGAAAACACCAAGACCTGTGTTTTCTCCACTATCCCGTTTCAAATCGTTTCATTAATCTATAATAATTTGTGTCATTTACCTTCTTCCTAATTATATATCCTGCCCTGCAATAAGAGTCATAGTCCAGCAAGATAGAAGCCATGTCTTAAAAATGTTGCATATGTAAGTCTTTGGATGAAGGCAGTGATAGGAATAGAGTAGATACAGGCAGAAGCTTGATTAAATGTACTGAATGAGATGCGGGAACAGCACATTATAATGCAAGAGGGAAGTCGGGAGCGAGGCACTACTCAGGCCACTGGGGTTTTTGATCACAGGTCAAATCATTTTCTTTTCTTAAGACAAATTGATTTCCTGAACACTCAGCATTGTGGGTGCCAACAACAAAAAAGGAAAAGACTCCATGTGGAGGTGCTAGAAGAGGAAAGGAAGCAGAAAGACAATGAAGACAAACTTCACCTACTTCTCAATTTCTTTTTCTACAACAAACCATGCAAATGACTGCAAAATGGTATGAGCGCAGAGTAATTCTAAAAAAACAAAGCAGTCCAGAACTACTGGTTAAAACAGTGTAGAAAACTCCCTTATCTTTATTCAAATTTCTTGAACCACATTTAAAACTTCCAGAACAGAAGACTAACTTATTTTAAGCCCTGATAATAATGCTACCTTTGCTTCCTCATTATGGAAGAAACAAAATGACAATATTGAGCAAAAAAAAAATCAATATTATCATATGATTCAAATGATTTTTACCAATTAACTCTCCTTTTTCAAAGTCATTAGAGAAGAAAAGTATTGTGAATCATGGAGGTTGCTTGGAGGTGAGAACTCCTCAGAATGATCTAGCCTCAGATTTCATAATAAAGATAAAAGCCAAGCTTCTTTTCCTCTCATCTAGTAAATCTGCTGTCCTTGGACAATCTTTCCTCAGAAGTCAGCACTGGAAAATACATATTGTATCATCTGTATACAAAATGTTCATTTTATTTGCCAGTGACTTATTGTACTTGTGTCCTTTTTTTCTTGGTCTTTGTTCATAAATATGCAAGCAAATACTCAACCAGTAATAATAAACACTCAGGCAGTAAAAACATTCTGGAAAATATTTTTCCAAATATTATTTCAACAACTAACCTCTGCACTCAGTTTTACAGAGAATGTCAGTCTGTCCTCTTGGCCTCAGAAAGCTTGGCTCTGAGGACCGTTTCCACTGGGTAGAAGCTGTTTTCTTCCATAGCTGCCAGCAGGTAGCACTTTATAGCTACAACGTCAGTGACAGTATCCATCGTCCTCACTTCTTGAGCATTCTATGGCAACATAAAATATCACCTTTTGTACATGGTTTTGTAACTTCTCTCATATTTCAATGGTTTTTAGTCCATTCATTTATTTAATTCAATAAGTATTTATTAGGTGCCGACTATGTCCCAGCCACTTTGATATATACACAGATGAGTAGACCTAGACTCTTCCTTAAAGAATTCCTCAGTGAGATAAATGCATAAGTGAGCAGGAAAAAAAGAGAAAGGAACAGTGACATGAGAGGTACAGACAGCCATCATTTTTATAAACCCGTGTATTTCACTTAATTTTTTTCCATAAATAGATTCACTTGAAAACCTGACATATGAAGGCAGAATAGAGACTCAGAATGAGAACCAATAAATCACACAAGCAAACACCATTGTCAAAAGTCTACGAGCACCTTCTCTTTCTTAAATCCGTTTATTTGAAAGCCTCTCTAGAAACTTGCACACAGAGTCTCTGCTAGAGCAGGACTCCGGAATATATACTCAAAAAAGAAAGAAAGGGAGGGAGAGGAAGACAGAGAGGCAGAAGGATAGGGAGAGAAGAAAACAGCAATTCACATGGTAATGGTTTTAGAAAAATACAAGATTAATAAGGTGGTAGTATTTATATATTATGCTGTAAAAATATTAATATATGCTGTTAAGGAGGACAGCCTCAGATCCCAGTGAAGTTGTGCCATAATATACTATACGGTATAAATGTTCTGCCCTAAGGGACACGGATAAGGGATTGTAGACCTGACATGTCAGGAACTCTCCTAAAGGCTGTTAGGTCTCGGGAAATGGAATATACAGGTCCCTACTCTTAAGACACTGACCAGCTACTGAAAGAGAATGTTCTAGGGGAGGTGTGGATTGTGAACAGGCTTGGAAAGTTGGGGTGTGAGGCAGCAGAGTAGAAAAACATTGGCTTTTTCTCATGTGTCTTTAAGTTATCTAGCATCTCTAAGCTTCAATCTTTCCTTTTTTTAAAATAAAAATATAAGGTAGGTAGGTAGGTAGATAGACAGATAGCTAGATAGATAAATGGTCAAGATCTTTTAAGGATCAGAAAACTATACCTAAGACAGTAGAGTACAGACTAAAGAGTTATTTTTATTTTTAATTTACATAATATATATATACTTGCATATTGCCATAGTAATAATAGAAGAATAGAAAGGGCACTCTAGTTTCATCCTTTCTCACAACTGCTGCAAGTTTTGGGACAACTTTTTCCATGATGAAGGAGACCTGGACTGCTTCTAGTAAGATGCCCAGAAAACCTCAGATATTCTCCTCTATTGCTGATAATGAATTAAATTGTATTTATGAGTTAAGACACACACACACAAATTTTTATGTGCAAAACAGCCTTACTGTTTGGTTGAAATTAGATGGAATCAGAGTAGGTTGGCACAATTTTAAATTACCTTACTTGAAGTTAACACCTTTTGCCTAGAAAATTGTCCATTAATCAAAACATAAAAATGGGTATGTCCAAGACAAGTGACAGTTTTACAAGAGAACATCAGACCCGCCCCACAACTCCAGGTTTGGGGAACTGAACTGCATCTTTGATCAGAATTACATTAGAAATTCAAGGCACCATATTCAACAGCAGGAACAGACTTGTGTTTCTCTGAAATACATGATATTTTTGCATTTAGTTATGACCTTCTATGAGAGCAGGATTTATTTCATTTATACTCATTGCAGACTTGGAAGACCCTACAGCTCTGCACTAACACTGTTCTTTTGAAATGCTCAAATGCATGTAACTCAACAGCACATAAAGAACCCACATTCCCCAATTATTTCCAAAGGTGCGCCATAGCCCCTCCCACAAAGCAACACTTGATCTGTCTACTTTGACAGCTGCAGACAATAGCATTTGCGTTTAACTCAAAATTACAAATTGCATTACGGGGTATAGATCAAAGACATGGTAAACAATGTAAATGTTCAAATCTGGATTTGAGAAAAACTGAACAAGCAGGTATATTAAAAATGTTCTAAGAGCTATAGACATCTTCATAAAAATGAAAGACACACTCCTAGAGCTTTCCATCAAGACAGTGTGGTCAGTGCTCACTTCCTGGGGCTGCTCTGCCTGGGTGCAAACCAGCTCTGCCTCCTACTAGCGGGGTGATGTTGGGTGGGTTACCTCTAACCTCACTGCCTGAGTTTCCTCAGCCTCATACTGGAGATAACAGTATCTACCTCATGGTGGTGTTGTCATAATCAACTGAGTTAATACTTATCAAGGACTTAAAACACCACTTGGTATATAGCAGTTGCTCCACAAACGTTAGCTATGAATATTCTTTCACTACTTAATCAAAAGAATTCTGTTGAAGAATACAGCAAAATGGTAGAGTCCCACTGATTTCTTAAGCACAATCTTCTATGAAGTTGTCATTGAATTGTACTTTAGTGCAAACCAAATACTTAAGAAAATATTTCTACTTTCTACTTAGATAATACATCAGCTAATACAGTAATGCAGATTCGTTTTCGTAGGTTTATAGGATGCCAACCATCAATATTTTTTTAAACCAGCTAATTGCCTATTTGTTTCCAAACATACAGATATTCCAAATTATTTACACAAGCACCTTGATTTAATAAATTCTTCACTATGCAAGGGAATGTTTTGATTCATGAAGACATGACTTTTAATAAACTAATAAAATAAAAGTTGCTATATTAGAATTTCATGGCCCTGTCTTGTGTGTTTTGTAGGCCTGTAAATCCTTCCTCTTTCTTTATAGTCCACAGACTAATGGGGTATTTGTAAGTTTATTGGACTTTTATTTCTTCAAGTGGGTCCTGTTAAAATAATAACCACAGACCATTTTCATCTATTAATAGCTTTCGGTTATATTCAGTCCAGGATCTACACAAAACCATTTATGATTTTTTTAATAAGGAACATACAAGCAATAGGAAAATGCAACACCAACGAAGCAGGGGTAGGGCCTGAGAGATGAGGGTCAGCAGAGAAGCTTGTCACAGTCACAGGCTCCAAGAGAGGCTGCTTCTTGGTTTTCCTGGTGACCTATTACTTTTTCCAATGTTTGTAGTAGGTGAGGAAAATAATAGCATTCTTTGAACCAGGTTGGTTTTATCATAATGGTAACAACCCCCAACAATCAAGAAAGGTTGTTTTATTTTTTCTTCTGCATGGTAGAACAGAATAAAAATGGTTATCAGTAACAGATAGAAATCTCCAAACATTTCCAATGTGCCCTTGTTTTCATACCAAACAAAGGTGGCCTCTGTTCTGTTTATGCATATTTCTGTCAGATGGTGTGTTCATGTGGATCCCGACTCTTTCCACCACACTCAGCTACCTGGCTTTGCTTCCATTGCTTGGCTGACATCTTCGTCTCTCTGTTTCTCACTGATCCTCTGTATTTGTTTCCCAGAGCTGCCATAACAAATTACCACAAACAGGGTGGCTTAAAATGACAGACATGTATTATCTCACAGTTCTGGAGTCCAGAAGTCCAAACACAAGGTGCTGGCAGGGTTGGTTCCTTCTGGAGGCTCTGAGGGAGAATCTGTCCCATGCTTCCCTCCTAGCTTCTGATGATCGCCAGCAATCCTTGGCTTTCTTTGGCTTGGGGCAGCATCATTCCAGTCTCTGCCTCTGTCATCACATGGCCTTCTTCCCTATGTGTCTGCTCTATGTCTCCACGTCTCTGTGTCCAAATCTTCCTGTCCTTATAAGGACACCAGTCATTGCATGTAGGGCTTGTGTTTATCCAGTATGACCTTAGCTTGATTACATCTGCAAAGAACTTATTTCCAAATAAGGTCACATTCACGAGTCTCTGGGGTTAGGACTTAAACATATCTTTTCCAAGGGCACAATTCGACCCACAATTCAACCCAGCCACCTCTAATTGTCAAATCGGTCTTGAGCCCTTATCTTCTTTATCCCCCTTTGTCAGTGGAAACCTCTCAAAGAAGTTGTTTGTATTCCCTGTGTCTACACTTTTCTATTCCATTTTCTCCTGAACCCACTTGAATCAGACTTTTGTCCCTACAACTCCACCAAAGCTCTTCTTGCCAAGACCACCAATGTTGCTAAACCCAATGTTACTTGAATATCTCAGTCACAATCGGATCCCTCTTTCATCTTTGGAACTCTTCTTTCATTTGACTTTGGGACACCACTGTCATGGTTGGCTTGCTGTCCTCTTCCCAGTCTTTAAAGTCAGGGCCCCAATTTGGACCTGTTTTCTTCTATGTCTGCAGACACCTCCTCAGTGATCACATCTAATGCCACGGCTTCCAACACCGGCTCCATGCTGATGATTCCCAGAGTTGATATTTCCAGCTCTAGTTGCTTCCCTGTCTCCAAGTTTATCAGCCTTCTCACCATCACACCCTGTTGTTTAATAGGCATCTCAATTAAACTGCATTCTTGACTCCACCCCCAAAATAAAATGTTGGAGTCATCATTGACTCATCGCTGTCTCTCATGTTTATCCATCAACTCTGCCATCAAAGTTCTTGCCAATTCCTGTGCTGCTTTACTATTTCCAGCAACCATTAACGTTTGTCTGAACTATTGCAATAGATTTCAAACTGATCTTCCTGCTTTTGCCTTGCCCCTATCATCTATTTTCACCACACCAGCCAAAGAAATCTTTTTAAATCATCAGTAGTATTATGCTATGCCTTTGCTTCACCCTTCATGGATTTAGCATCTCAAGGACCAAAATCCTCTCCGTGCCCCATGAGCTGTGTGACCACTGCTACCTCTCTGATGTCATCAAACTTTCACCCATTCTCTTCTCTTTGACTCAGCCATGATGGTGTTTTTACTGTTCCTGGAATGTGTCAAATGCCCTCCCACCTCAGCGTCTTTGCATTTTTTGTCCCCCCTGAAATGCTCTTCCCTTTCAGTTTTGCATGGCGAGTTGTCTTCTTCCTTCAGGTCCCTGCTTGTGTATCTCTTCTTCCGAGAGACTTGACCCATCTGAATGAGCACCCACCACCATCTCTCTATCTGTAATGCTCCTTTATTCTTCTTCATAGGACTCATCATCCCTGTCGTATCATATACTCATTGTCTGCTTTCTATTTCTATCCCTCCCTACTGCACTCAGAATGCAAGCCCCACGAGAGTGGAAAGTTTGTCTGTGGTTTTCATGGCTACATCAATAGACCTAGAACAGTGTGGGGCACATAGCAGACATCCAGGAATATTGGTTGATTAAATGTCTCTTATTTCCATTCCAAGTAACATTTGATACTGTTGGCCACGTCCTTCTTGAATGTTCTCTCCTCTCTTTTGGTTTCATCTGCTTCTCTGACCATGATTCCCAGGCTCCTCCTTAGGCTCCTTTTCCTTCTCTTACTCCTTGAATGTTGGCATTCCCCCAGCTGGAGACCTTAGCCCTCTTTTCTCCTCATTCTGTACACTTCCCCTTGATTTCAGTCCAAACTCCATCGCTAAGACTAGCACGTACACAAACCCAGCTGACTGACATGCCAATCTCTGTGTCCCTTTCAGATCTTTCTCCTGGATTCCAGACCTGTCTGTGCAGCTGTCCTCTGCATACCTCCACTTGCACGTCCTCAGGGAAGCCTACAGAGGCTTCTTTGGTGACAGCCTGAGGACTTCTCCTCAAACTCACGCTTCACTGGTTGCCTTCCTTCTTAGCAAAAGGCCCCCAGGAATTGGGCCTATTTTCTAACAATGATGAAAAATTATTGACTATTCTTTGTCAAGCACTTCCTATACATCTTTTTCTAATCCTTCTAATGACTTTTTGCAGTAGATTATTGGATCTGTTTTATAGGTAAGAAAACCCAGGTTCAGAGACTCTAAATAATTTGCTCAATGTTACAAAGCTTCTAATATCTTATTCTGGTAGTGCCTAGTGTAAATTCTGATGCCCTTCTGAAATGATAAATGAAATCCCATCTTTCCCATCAGAAAAAGGTTCCTGAACCAATTTAGCAATCCAAGCAACAAAGGAGCGTTCTCCATGTTTCCAGGGCTCATTTGCATGTTGGGACATGCAGTTCACTCGGCCTTTCCTAGCCAAGAAGCCAGCAAGAGTCTATCTTTAAGCATTGCCCTCTGTCTTTCACACAGAGTTCGGTTTTAACCTGCCCAGAATTGATTTTTAATCCTTTCCCCACAAATCACCTGAAAATCAATCTAGACGTCTTTCTCTTCTTTTCCTCCCACAAACATCCTATGGAATATATCTCAATAATGACTTGCTAAATGTAGAACATATCTGCATAAACAAGCCACATGTCTGAAAATGAATGACTTTATTAAGGTGGAACCATTGACAAAGAGGTCCCAAAAGTCTCTTAAAAAGGATCTTCTTGCCTTTTCTCTAATCCCCCAAATGTGTGTCCATCCCGCTTTCCGTCCGGGCTCATAAGTCTCTTCAGCTTAATGGTTCCCTCCACAGAAGCCTATCCTGACCTCCCCTGGCAGCTTATCTGAGCCCCACTCTGCATATCTGGGTCTGTTTGTTTATATTTTTGATTCCTCTGTTAGCATAAGACATAACACGACAATTGGGGTGGAGGGCAAGCACCGATTCTCTAGGATTTTAGTAGTAGAAGTTTCCATAAATGTGATTTTAAACTGTCACGGAACAAATAGATTTATGTTCCTTTGTTTTCAGAGTTGATTTTCTGTATTCACAATTTCATGTATTTTATAATTTTTGTCCTGGAAGCTGGAGCAGCATGTACACATTTCCAAAATACACTGCATTTATGCCAACTGCATTTATGCCAATCTATCCTCTGTGTCTAGTCCTGTGCATAATATATGTATAATAGGTGTTCAATAAACACTGAATGAATAATGGATGGTAAATAAAAACCATCCTTTCCTGCACCATTCTGCAGCATCTGCTTTGCCAGGATTTAAAATTATGATGCATAAGATAACTATATTCTAAACCAAAAATCAGAACATTTGGCCTGATAACCTAGTGTGACCTTGTAGGAACTTTAGGACCAAATATTCAATTGTCATATTTGGACTCGCCCATGTGGTCATCCCTATGTTTGATACAGAAAGCATTGAGAAATAAAGATATGATCCCCTTTTGGTTCACAGTAGCCATGTTTTTAATGCTTAAGAAAGAGACATAATTTTAAAATTTGGAAATTTTCATACACAGACAGAGGAGCAAGCTAGAGGTTAATAGGAGTGGATTCAATACATGCATTTTGCTTCACATCTAGCAAAACAGCGGGCTTTAGGCTCCAGTTTCTTGCACTGGATTAAATCAGGTGTAGCATATGCAGGCTCTCACAGGGCGGCAGCTGCTGAGTCTATCCAGAAAATCGCTGCGCCAGCAGCGCTTTCCCTGTGGCTCTCCTATTTAATTGAATGAGAACCAGCAGGTGACTGGTGCCATGACGGGGGAATCACAGACACACTCTGAGTCTGTCACTGTGTGATGGAGCCAATACACAGCCTCTTAAGCAGAGCCCTGGATTCTGCTCAGGGGTAGGGCACACAGAACTTGGCCTGTTATTGTTATTTTTTTATGTGCTAATACAATATTTTTATATATTATGTCATTAAGGTGGAGAGTAATGATGTTTTATGTGATTTATTTTATAAGATAGCTATGTATCCTACAACCCATTATTACTATGAAAATGTTAAGGTATCTTAAATGTATTTTTATCCTAATATTAATGACAAGCAGTGATATGAAGGTGGGCTGGAGATGAAAGAGTAGTTTTCTCTTCCAACGGATCACCGATTTGTTCTGTGAACAATATGTGTTCCGTTACTAACAAATAGTTAGAACTGTAGAGAATGAAGGAATCTGTATATACAAAACGGTAATGAGCATTAATTAAGTAGGAAAAAGGTTAAGCATTGCTGTTAATGTTCCATGACACCTCAAGCATCAGAAGGGCGCTAATTTTCACCAGACCTTGGATTTTAAAGGGAGTAAAGACAGAAGTAAATATCTGCTCTGAATGAGGTCTACTCAGTCTCATTTAAGGGTAATAGGCATTAAAAGAGACACATTTCAATTTATAACTCAGGGAATCTATCTCTATCCCATATACACAGGACTGGCAGAACAACTCATATCTAGCAGGGAGAGAAACTGAGAAACCAGCTACACTCAAATGCTACACAGATACATAAAAACAAAGGCATATGAAAACCTGTATCTAGATGACAGATAGATAAAAGTTGATGTTAAGTATGCTACTTAATGAGAACACGCTTCCTTAGTTCAGAGTCTACACAATGTAACAAATCCTTGACAAAAATTATAAACGAAAGCTTAAGAGACATTATCAGAGAAAAGAAACTATGTTAAATAAGAAAAAGAATGAAGGCGTTTAACTGAAATAGAAATACAATAGACTCAGAGAAAAAAGAATTTTAACACAGTTCAGAGTTTCTTTCAAGTTTTAATGATCGCAAAGTGTTAGTACCTAACCCCCCAAAGGTGGTGGGTGGTGGGAGCAGAGTAGCAATTAATATTAGTCTATAACCCCCAAACTTACTCTGGTTGTCAAAAAAGTCCTGTGCTGAGCTAATGACCCCCACAGCATTGTATTTGTCTGCAACTTTCATCTACATTACTGTCTGCTGGCTTAAGGCTTACACCTTTGCTCTTAATAAAAGAAAAGAGAGCAACTTAACTAAATCTCCTAACCATTAAAAACAATTGGTTTTACAACCACTTTCAAGTCCCCCTCAGAGAAAGCTACTACAAAAAAAAATAATCTACTTTGATGTGCTGTAGGGCTTAATCAGACATTCTAGAGTCAACAAATGGTAAGAAAAAAATCCTAATAAAATGCCTTAACAAATTGTAAGTTGGTTTGATAGAGTCTGAGTTGCATATTTGTAGTGCTTTTGGAGATCTGCCAGGGTTAAATAGGATCCAGTTGGTGTGGACTGAAGGATTCCTGGCAGCAAATCAGACCAGAAAATCTGACCAAATAATGTCTTTTTGAGTAAGTGACAGCTAAAATCTGTTCTCTGGCTGTTACCACTGTGAGTAAATGGGCAGATATTTTATTTAAACATGTAAGTGTGAAAGAAAGTTGTCATTTCAATGTTCTAAAGAATCTGATTGAATAAATAAGGAATTTTCCGTATCTATTGTTTTTTAATGAAGCTTGCCATTTTAGAAAAAAAAATCATCAAAAAAATAATGTAGACCTCACCTATGTTTTTAAAAATCAAGTTTGAAATTCCATGTATTTTTGAAAAGAAATATCATTCCTTCCATGCTGCTGTTAATTTTCAGGAAAAGTGAAGAGATTGAAGCAAGCTAAGGAAGAAGCAATGGCAGAAATCGATCAGTACAGAATGCAGAGAGATAAAGAGTTTCGACTGAAACAATCTAAGGTAAGTAAGAAAGTCAACACTGATTTGTATGCAGAATAAATTATAAAATATTAATATTCATAAGGTGTAATGCAGAATATTCGGGGGTAGGGAGGAGAATACACTGGATTGAGCAGATATAGTTGAACCAAGGTTGAACATCAAACTAAACCTTAAACATTACAGAATTACAGACCTTCCTTGACTTAACAATGGGGTTACAGCCAATAAACCCATCATAATTTGAAAATATCGTAAGTGAAAATGCAGTTAATACACCTAACCTACCGAACATTATAGCTTAGCCTAGCCGACTTTAAATGTGCTCAGAACACGACATTAGCCTACAGTTGGGCAAAATCATCTAACACAAAGCCTATTTTATAATATCTCATGTAATTGATTGAACACTGTACTGAAAGTGAAGAACAGAATGGCTGGATGGGTACAGAGGGCTAGAAGCGTACCCACTGTTTACCCTGGTGATCGCGGGGCTGATGGGAGCCACGGCTCAGCATCCCGAGACAGGATCCTATGACATATTGGCAGCCCAGGAAAACATCAAAATTGAAAATTTCAAACATGGTTTCTGCTGAATAGTAGCATTTTGGTACCCTCATGCAGTCAAAAAATCATAAGTTGAACCATCGTAAATCGGGGACCATCTGTACTGATTTTACATTTTCACTTTCAAGGCTTTTTGACTTGTCGTATGAAGTGTCAATCAATTGTTGTTATCTAATACCTAGTGTACCTTAAAAATCATATTCTCAAATACACGTCGAAGGGATTATTTAAAATATCATTCCTACCGCAGATTGACTAACATATCACTAAGAAAAAAACCTCAGAAAACGTATTGTCTATTAATGTTTACTAGTGGAATCAATAAAAAGTGTTGTACAATGCTATAGAATGAGTTTGTTAGGCCACATTTCCCGTGGTGAATTCAAGATTCGCAAATGACTGAAGTAGATCTTGTGGCATATTGCTGAAAAGTCCTCTGGTATTTCTTTATGATTTCCTTTTCAACTGGTTGGCTTCAGTCAACAAATCTTTCATGAAAATATAAAGAAATGCTTTTTCCTATACTAGCATTTTAAAAATATCTGCAGTTTACAGTAAAAAGTAAGTGCATGCAATTTTCAGAGCTGACATCCTCCTTTCCGTGTTGCGACATGAACTAAAAGAAGTTATTAAATTCCAGGCGCCATAGCTAAAGTTTATATGATATTTGATTTTTGCCTCAGTAAAAATAGCAATAAAGCTCTGTGCAGAAGCCTGATATTGCAAGAGGAACTACAAGCAGTTTGGAAATCTCTCCATTTACAACTTCGATTTTAGTGGGAGAAGGTACAGAGCTTACGTGGGATCTGGTAAATTGGATCCCATGGTAGGAAAAACTTTTCCAGTTTCCAGGGCTGTTTCTTAAAATAAAAAATCCTTCCTAGAATAAAGTGGACCACTCAACAAATATGAATCTTCTTACCAATATTTGGAACAAGGAATTATAAAATCCTAAGTCTATACATGTGTACGCAGCCCTCCATGATCAGCCCTTGGCTGTCTCTCTAACCTGTCAGCCCTGAAAATCTCGTGCACTTATCTTTTACTGTAAACTGCAGATATTTTTAAAATTCTAGTATAGGAAAAAGCATTTCTTTATATTTTCATGAAATATTTTTTGAATGAAGCCAGCCAGTTGAAAAGGAAATCATAAGGAAATACCAGAAGACTTTTCAGCAATATGCAACAAGATCTACTTTGGTCATTGGTAACATTTTCTACAACTTTTGTCTCTACTTGTTCTATTCTAGCCATATCTGTCTTCCTGTTCTTCCTCAAACGGACTGAATATGCCACTGCCAGAGGACCTTTGCATATGCTATATCTGCTCCCTGAAATCCTTTTCTTTTGGACACATTCATCTTTCTGTGATCTCTGTTCAATTACTAAGTCCTCTTCCTGATCACCTTCTCTAAAACGGTGTCTGTCATAAAAAAAGTAATTCCCCAATATAGTCATAGCATTTATCACTATTGGATATATTATATATTTACATTGTTTTGCTTATTGCCTATCTTTCCTTCTGAACTTAAGCACCAAAAATGGCAGGTTCTTTGGTTTCTTCTTTGTTGTTTTCCTCAACATTGGAATAGTGCCTGCTCTGTAGTAAGGACACGATAAATATTCATTGAAAGAATGAATAACTAAACATTTCTTCTGTGCCTTTATCTTTCCTATTGAGTCTAGTCATAACCATGACATAGTAGGACCTGAGAAAATAATCAGCCTTAACATCAATCAGCTTTTATTATCCTGTGTAGGATATTTCTGATATATATATATATATATATATTACTATTTTTTAACTAATAACAAAACTGACCATAATTTTAGAGAAAGTTTGGGTTAAATCTCTTGAAACATTTTTTTTCTCCAGAAGAATCTCATAAGATGTAAATCTGGTTTAGGATATTTGTTCTCCACTTTGGAGAATAATTAAAACTCCTCATCACTCTCGTAATTAGAGCTCTAAGCCAATTTTACAGCTAGTTGATCAAACACTCACATAGAAAGGTCAACACGTTTGGAACTCTGCTACTTCAAGCATATTGTAAAACCATTAATACAGATCTCCTTTCCTTGGCATGACCTCCATATGTCAGACATATTGCTATTCCAGTTAAATCTCATCATCATTAACCCAGGGCAAGAGGGAGGTCTGGGAGGAGACCCAAGAAGCCAGTTTGCTGCCTGCTGTGGGTGTTGCCCCTTGATGTTACTTTTTTTGTTGCTTTTTTAGCTCTTGTTAATGTATGTGTTTTTTCAAGTCCCGTGACTTATCAGTAGAAGCCTATATACCAATGTGGGTTGTATCTCAATACTGCTTTATCAAAGATTTATTTATCCTTTTGTTTATCATTTCTACCCAACCTAACATCTTCTACTGAAGAAGACATGACATCACTAAAAAGAAATCTGGGCTACAGTGGAAACACTAAATCTACTGTTAATGCAAGTAAAAGTTAGATGGACGATGAATCTAAACAGAAGACTTGAAAATGGTTGCCTTGGGCTTATTGAAGATTTTTATATCTTTAATCTTTCTTCCTGAATTCATGACATGAAGGCATTTTGTTTCCTTGAAGCAACCACAAATTGAGAATGGAAAACTGTATGTGAGACCTGAACCTCTGTCTTCCCTTAAACTGTAACATTTGAACAACTTACAAAGAAACTGATTGAATGTTCAGAGATTTCACCAGCATGTCAGTTGTTATGCCATAAAGCCATACCCATAAGTCTCAACATTGAAGTTTTGAAAATTAACATGGAGAAGTCCTTAAATGGCACCCTTTGACCGAATGTACCATTACATGTCACATAATTATCAACTTCTGACTTAGATATGTCCCAAACATTCAGGCAGCGGGCTTCTGCCAGTAAGAACAGCAGAGCGCAGTAATAAGTTCTCTGTGATACCTGGAGATCTGCTCATTCTATTCAGTTCAACAAGCATGTGTTGAGCATCTCCTATGTACTAGGCAGTATTTGAGGCACTTAAAACACATCAGTGGACAAGATGACACTTATCTCTGTCTTTGTGGAGCTCATATTAACTCATTTAAACTCCTGCAAGGCTGAAATCAACACTATCAGCAGATACGAAAGTATGGAATTCTTCCCAAGGAAGACCATTTAAAATCATGTATGGTTAGTCATTGGTATAGTACGGTCTAGAAACTCAAATTACTGCACATCAAATAAACTCAGAAATAATATTATATTTAATTATGCAGGATGACACATAGGCTTATGGGCTATTTACAAGGATATTCCAATGTTTCTGAAAGCGTAGGATGGATTATAAAAAGTGTAAACAATGCAATGAAAAATCGGGATAATAATCACCAACATTTACTGATTATTTCTCAGTGCTAAGCTCCTGTGCTAAGCACCATCTTTATAATAAATATCTTCAGAAATTTATCATGCTGCTTAGCTCAGTATATTAAGAATACAACTGATAAGTAGCACTGCCCTAGACCTGCACAGTCCAAAATGGCAGCCACTTCACTTATAGCTACTGAGCCCTTGAAATGCAGCTAGTCCAAATTAATACACTCCGTAAAGTGTAAAATACCAGATTACAGAGACTTAGTACGAAAAACAATAATGCAATAAATTTTATATTGATTGTACATCAAAATATATTATGGATATATTGGTTAAGTAAAATCTATAATTAAAATTAATTTTACCTGTTTCTTTTTACTTTTTTAAAATGACTCTAGAAAATTTAAAATTACTTATATGGCTCATCTTGTGGCTTATAGGACATTTCTACTGAACAGCACTCTTTTGCATACATTGCATTCATGAATCTGTTGGGGTTTTTACAACGGTCCCATCAAATGAGTGAGGTTATCCCCATTTAAAACATAAAGAGGTTGAGATGGACTTTTCCAAAGTCCTACAGGATAGTTACAGTAATTTAGCCTAATAATAACTATTTTTAACACTGCTCCAAAGGAAAATAGATAATAGTTTCACAACAGTATGCCTTTTAAATTTTTCACCACTTAAGACATCGGATTTAGGAAAAATGATTTTTCTTTTAGTTTGGTAGAATTTCTCACATAAGATTTTGGATTTAAAGGAAAAATTTGATTTTGGTAGAACTATTTGGGTAAGCAGTTCTCTTCTATTTTTAAACTTCTTCTTAGCGAGGGAAATTTAGTCCACAATGTCTCTGCTTCTTGTGTACTCACTTATCAAAATGTCATTTTAGAAAAGTTATTTGACGTCATAGAAGCTATTTCTCCTCACAATGATTTTCTTTGAACTGGGAGGCCCCTACTGCCTGGACTACAAACAGGAAAGAACTTGAACCTCATAGCCTCCATCGCATTTGATTTCAAGTTTAGCACCCAGCAAGATTATGTGGAGTTTAGAATTTGGAATAGTCTAACAATCCTGTGGTAGAAGTCACTCATTAGCAGAGTCTCTTGGCTTAAATTAAATGCGTACTTTCCCTAAACACTCACAGAAGAGAAGAACAAGCCGACAGAAAGTAGCTGTGTCACCTGAACAACGCCATGTTTAAGAAAGGCTGAGTTTACCACGGAGGTAAATCAGGAATTGATGGTTTGCTTCAGCAAAGGATAACATTACAAAAAGAGTTTCACTGCAGAACACCCCTAAACTGGTAACTCCCCTGGCGAAATTATATTTTAGTCAAATCACTGCTGGATAGAGAAGCTAAGAGGATAGAGAAGATAGTGGAAATACCGGGAATCCCTGCCGAGGAAAAAGCAATCAGAAAGATATATGAAACCGTGTCCGAAATTATAATGTAACTGAGTAGACGTGTATATCTCAATTTGAAAGAAATCCACTTTATACTAAGATTTTCAAGATTATATCTATCACCCAAAAAGATATACCTGTGTATGTAAAAGTGTCTTACTGGGCATATGGTGGCTTTATCTTCCTGAAAAACAAGATTTAATAGTTCAGATAGTGTATTTTAAAAATTGATAAACCAGTTATTTGCTCTTTAAAAACCAGGAAATATGGGTTTAATGATGTTTTTCAACTTTATTTTCTGCTTTAAATTCAGAAAGTAAGCAATAGGGAAGATGCAAGAACTGAACGGAAATAATTATAAATATGTGAAAAATGTGATGAGAAAACTTCTGAGTATGGTATAATGATCGTGAACTTGCGTTCCATTTGTACTGTGTGGGGCTCAGCTTAGAAGGAGAAGTGTCTGCCATGGCCAGCTTCCATTTTTTAGGAAAGTCTATCCATCCCACTCAAGGTATTGGTAATTTTATCCATTCTCTGAAAAAATTCTGGAAAAATAATACATAATGTGCACACTATAGAACCATCATTGATAAATAGGCCCAAACAAATTTAACTTATAAAACCGTTAAAATTTAATATGATGTATAGTGTAGTGAATCCTGTTTGTTTTATCTTGGTAGATAATGGGCTCTCAGAGTAGTCTCTCAGAAGAAATAGAAGAACAAACACGAGGGCAGATAAAAGAACTGAATGGAAGCTACAACAAGTACGTGGAAAACGTGATGAACCAGCTTTTGAGCGTTGTCTGTGACGTGAAACCAGAAATCCACATGAACTACAGAATCGCCGACTAAATGTGCACTCTATTGTCCAATAAACGGTGCATGCATGCCAGCTGGTTGCTGATGGCTTCATGTTTATATTAAGAAGTTTGACATGTAAATCTGAAATTTACTAGACATCTACAGATTTTAATGTGACATAATTCATACTGAGTACTGAATTTAAAAGCAAACAAACAAAAGTTCTCATAGCTTTCCTGGTAATAGGTATGACCTTGTCTTTTAACGTGGAGTAAGTATTTTTTGACACTTGACAGAAAAACCAGGACCTGGCCGTTTTTCAGTGGATATGAGTTTTTTTTTAATTTCTTTTCTTTTTTCAATTTAGAAAATGTGTTCCTAGTTGCAGATGTTAAAAGATCATTTTTAAGGAGGATGTAATCATGACTTTCATACAGATATAAAATGTACATATGTCAAGGATTTTATTTAACTCATTAATCAATGAGAAAATCAGTAAGATGTTACCATTAGTTCAAAGAAGAATACTAAGAACTTCGTAGATAGAAAGAGAGATGAGATAGATAGAAGACACATGGATGGATGGATAGATAGATAGATAGATAGAAAAAGAGAAATGGGTTAAATAACCATTTTCTCTGCCTAACCTCAACTAACCAGATATTCTTCTCTTTCAAGTATAATTTTTTAAAAGAAAAAAGTAAGTGATAATTAAATGAGCTGCTAGCATAGATATTTAGGCTTAAAAAAAAAAAACTCCCAGGAAATATAGTAGGTTAGTAGGTTAGTGTGTGTTATGAACCGAATGTTTATGTCTCCCCAAAATTCATATGTTGAAATCTAATCCCCAATGTCATGGTATTTGGGGGTAGGGCCTTTGGGTGGTTAGTGTGAATGGGATTAGTGCCCTTATAAAAAGAGGCCAGAGAGCTAGCTAGCCCTCTCTGCCACATGAGGAGACAAGAAGTTTGCTGTCTACAACCGGGAAGAAGGCATTCACCAGAACTTGACAAAGCTGGCACCGTCATCTCACACTTCCAGCCTCCAGGACTGTGAAAAATAAATTTCTGTTATTTATTAGCCACCCAGTTTGTAGTACTTTGTTACAGCAGCCCCCAAAACTGACTAAGACAGTATGCCATTAGTCCAGTTGCCTAGACAGTACGAGCTAAATTCTTGTTAAGTACCAGGGACTTTAAATGCATGTATAAGTGATCTCAGTCTTATTGTGGAGGCTAGTATTAGCGTCCCCCTTTTACAAAATGGGAAACAGAGGTTATGGAACTTGCCTGGAGTTGCTTGAGTAACCGTAGCAGGTCTGGGCTTCAATCTGGCAATGTCACTTCAGTTTCTCCACTCTTCATTGGTTACCATGCTGCCTCCCTGAAAAGTTTCTATGTTTACATCATTAAGAATCGCAGGGACTCTGATTTTCCAATAATACATACGGACAAATTTTAATTCCAGTCCAAATAAAATTTAATTAGTAAATTTTAATTGGTACCAAACTATTCATATACTCAATTCCAAATATAAACTGAAAAGATTCTAATTGATCACTGTTTTAGATTACTAGCATCATTGTTTCCAATTAACAGACAAAGTTAAAGTTCTACCACATAGTTTTAAATCTCAGAACTATTCAATTTTACATTCACATTAGATAAATGGAAAAAAATTTGAATTCCATTTGTTTTACCAACATTTTGGGCAAGGAAAACCAAACAGGTTAGTTTATTGGTTTTATGTGGTAGATTTCTCCATTTACCAAAAAGACAACTGATTCCCCAATTAACGATCAGAAGAGTATCAACCTTTCCTAAGAGCATTGTCCCTCAATTTTTTGGGAGAGGAGAAGATGAGAGAAAAGCATGAGGTAAAGATGTCTTTCTAAAATGAGGACAGTCATAGAAGATTTCCACCTCAAAACAGATTCAGAGAAGTCAATTTCTCTATCCTACAGAGGGTGATACACAAAGCAATAAGTAAAACCTCACATTTGAAAAATTATCTTGTGAAAAGATAATTCTGAAAAACATAGCCTTGTGATTTGCCTTAAATATCTTATCTCATGAAAACCATCGAGATGTCAAATTTTTTAATGTAAAAAGCTCAAATGTGTCTGGAACACCCAAGTTAATAAATTCCTGAGCCTGCACAGGACATAGGATAATTTTTTAGGCCTTAAACATTATAAAAACATACTAAAATCCGTGCAGGATTTTTCTCAGCAGTAACATAGCCGCCACACCCAGAAGGTGGGGATGAAGACTAGGTGTCAACAGCCTGTGCGTCTGGTCCTGGCTGTGCCCCAAGCTCTCTATGTCTCATTAGCAATTCATTCAATCTCTCTGAGCCTCAGATTCTTTTTCAATATTTTAATAGACAAAATGGTGTGAAACTAAATGATCTCTATAGGCCTTTCAACATTTAATTGTACATACTAAATCAGACCAATTTCAAAGAGCAGTATTCACTACTTATAGTTTTCTAATCCACTTCTGTAGTATGGGTTAATTTTTCAATGACCCCCACATCTATTCTAAACACCACATTGGCAGGAGTATGTGCTGGTCCCCAGCATCCTAGATTCTCTGTAACTCACATATTTTTACATTCAAATAGGGTTTCATATCTTTGCCGAACTGAATGAGTCATTTTCCAAGAACTCTCAAGCTCTTGCAGATGTCAGAACTGCCAGATTTACCTTATTTACATATGAAAAAGGTTTTATGTATTTCAGAAATAACTCACTTATCTACGATAGCTTCTCAGTCTAAAAACAGTTGACTTTTTTGCACATGTACTTATCCTAAAATGCTTTTTCTATTCACCCAGGTCTTCTCACAGAAATGAAATAACCTAAGGATGTTTTTAATTCTCCCCTATCCTTGTTTTGACCCTCTGCACAATCAGAAACTACAAAATGAGAAATGACTCCATGAAGTTCCTACTCATTTCCATTGTACCTGAAAACAAAACCATGCAATTTACAGAAATGTAGAGGAATAAAAAGGTTTCAAATTTGTATCTTCACACAAACACACAGAAAGTCAAGGATTGCCACCAATAAATCAGCACTATTACCCTAGGTGGACAGAGCTAGTAGAATAGAGCTGGCTAGAGTATGCAAAGCTGCCAATTTTGAAATATCCCAGGTGAGGTCATCTAAAGCCAGCCAACACCAGCATGTAAGAATCCAGCCTAGAATGAGAAAAGAGGAGACCATAGAAACCACCCAGAAGACCCGTAGACTCATGAGCAATAATAAATCATTATTTTAAGCCATTGAGTTTTAGTGTGATGTGTTATGAAGCAATAGCCAACTGATAGACCCAATAGGTATTGCTTTAAAAAAGAGAGGGTGATCATCTGTTTTGAATGCCGCTGATAGTCCAAGCAAAGTAAGACAGAGATGTGACTGTTAAATTCAGATGTGTGGAGCAGGAATTTAAGGAGAGAATGTGTGGTGAGAAAGGGAGAGACACCAGATACAGAGAACTATAAAATTATAGAAATAATCAGAGAAATGGAGCTGTAGCTTGAGGGAGATATGTGTCAAACGTGTTTTTTGTTTGAAATAGGACGTGTTAGAGCATATTCATATGTCAAATAAAATTCCACTAGAGAAGAAAATATTTCTAAGAAAACTATTGCAGAAGCAAAGTCCTCCAGAAGGCAAGAAGCTTGGGATTCTGATCACAAGTAGAAGAGTAGCCTTACATAGAAGTAGGGACACTTATATTAACAGGAAGATGGCAGTGGGGTTGACATACAAGAGAGTAGTAGATTTAGTGCTAGGAAAATGAGGAAGTTCCTGTCTGATTCCTGCTGTTTTCAAAATAAATATGAGGGAAATGATAAGCCGAGAGTGAATAGAAATTTTAGGAGACTTATGAAAACAAAAGAATGAGTAAAATGACCCTTTTAGAAAGTAAGAAGATGACTCTGCTAGGAAATTGTAGCAAGATTGCCAAGCCGTGTTGAGCATTCAAATGAGAGATACTGTCATACAGTCATGTGTCACTTAATGACGGGGATGTGTTCTGAGAAATGCATCATTAGGCAATTTTGCCAATGTGCAAACATCACAGAGTGCACTTACACAAACCTAGATGGTATAGCCTACTACACACCTAGACTGTATGGTACTAATCTCATGGGTCCCATACATGGGACCATGTATGCCGTCTATTGTTGATGGAAACATTGTTACGCAGCACGTGACTGTACCTGTAAAGTGAGAAGAAGTCAGGTGTGTGCTTTCCTCCAGTGATGGCGAGCTGCCCCGTGCAGGCAGGGAGTAGGCAGATAGTCTGGTTCCATCTCCAAACTCATCAACAAAGACCCGAGAGCAGCTTTCTTGTCCCACTTCCCTCGGCTCTAAATTTGAATTGGGACAATTCTTCTCAAAATGGCTCCTGTAGCCCTAAATTTAAAGAAAACAAGATTACTGGAAGAAAAGCATGAAAAAAAGACAGAAAGGGATCTCAGTACAAAGATCATTAAAAATTTAATGATTCTATTTTATCAACTGGAATAAACATAATTGCCACTATTTCTACGTGGTTCTCCTAGTTCCCATTCTCCCGTCTCCCTCCTCCCGGGATTGTGGGTGTCGGCATTGTGGGGAGCTTCTAGTATAGTGAGTTTCTTTACTCACTTCAAAGGCTAACCTGATGGAGCCGCTTACCAATGACATAACTGGAAGATCTTACATCCTGTGCAATGTTTGTCATTCATTCACCCCTTCACTGATTCAACCAAGATTGTTGAATTCTGAAATATCACACAAGCGAGATTGGTACTGGAAATACAGCCATGGCTTTTACCATAATTGACAAGTGCCATATTCTTACTCCTGCCACCTCCAGTGACCCAAGTTCTCTCTTCCAGTTTAAGATGAGGTTCACTTGCGTGCATGGGGTTCCCTGTGTCTTCAAATCAATTAACGCCCTGCTATGATGCTGTGAACAAGGCGCATTTCCTTTGACTGTTTTTAAAGAGGCGTGTAGCACAGTATGTAAGCACATCATCCCCACAAATGGACTGTCTGGGTTCATATCCCAGCACCATCAATGACTAACTCTGTGACCTTGAGCACGTGAATAACCTCTCTGTGCATTAGTTCCCTCACCTGTAAAATGGAATAGTAATAGTGTCACCACTGAGAATTATTGTAAGGATTAAATAACTAGAGACCCATAAGATGCTCAGAATGTTACCTGGCACATGATGAGTGATACGTGTGTTTAATATAATAATGGCAATTATTGTTATTGTAGTTGAAAACAGAACTATGCCAAATAAGCTCATCTAAGGATGGAATGAGTGAGGAGGGGAGTGGTGAGCTGAGAAATGGCAGAAAATCACTGTAATTTACTTTGCCACCAGTTTAAATAGACCATTACCGAATTTTTAAAGTAGGGTAAGTCTAAGCCGTTTCTCCATCTTCGGTTAAGTAGAATCCAAGGGAACAGAAGTTTACCGGAGCCTGTTCCACCACGCTAGCACTGCCACTGAAAAGCACCCACAACTGTTAACTTGTTATCATTTTTATTAATGTGTAGTCAATTAATAAGAACATATGTGTTCCACAAACCCCAAAGATACTTCAATGGAGTTTACAGCGAACATGAGAAACTTGCCAATATTCTAAAGACCTGTTTCCTAGTGGAATTCACAGTTTGTAGTCTCAGTTCAGAAAGATGCTTTCCTAAGCAAAAATGTAAATGTGTCCAAACACCCCAAATAAAACCACCAGCACCGAATATTATGTACATTTCAGTCTACACAAGAGGCAAGAAGTTCCCCATGGTGACAATACCGGAGTCAGCGAGGTTCGAAAGAGCTGTGATTTTGCTGATTGGAACTTGGATAGGCCATCATTTGTGAAAGCACTTTCAAAATTGTCTGTGACCCCACCGAAAGGAAAGAGGAACCCTCAGGCAATAAATACACATCAATACAATGCCCCTCCCCGTCCTAACTGGGAAATGAGTAGATGTGGCAAGTAAAAATTCACCAATTCCACTCTCTTAAACTCAAGTTAAGGCCTTGCTAATGGTGAAAAAGTCAAAATAGGGCTGGCCCGGTGGTGCAAGCTGTTGAGTGCGCGTGCTCCGCTGCGGCAGCCCGGGCTTCGCCGGTTCGGATCCCGGGCACGCACCAGCGCACTGCTTGGCAAGCCATGCTGTGGCGGTGTCCCATATGGAGTGGAGAAAGATGGGCATGGATGTTGGCCTAGGGCTGGTCTTCCTCAGCAAAGAAGAGGAGGATTGGCACATATTGGCACAGGGCTGATCTCCTCACACACACACAAAAAAAAACATCAAAATAACAGCATTAGCAGCAGCATTAGCAAATGAAATAATAACATTAAGGCTGGTTATTATAATAATACAATATTCCCTTTGCCTCACATTTCTCTTTTTTCCTTCTCTACCTGGCAAATCCTCTAAGTTTTTTAAGGTAAGGTTTAAAGCTTTGTCTAATCTGTGAATTCTTACCCGACTTCCCTGGGCAAGGTGGCCATTATCTCCTTGGTAATTTTATAGCTGTTATAACACTTCCCATGTTGTATGACATTTAGTCATATTTGTCTCCTCCCTGGACTGTGATTCCTCAAGGGCAGAAGCTACGTCTTACCCATCTTTCTCCTAAGGCTTAACTCAATGCTTGGCGCATAGTATTGGTTAATGGTTAATTAACAAGTTTAATATTCATACTAATCAACAGTTATTGTTATGATATGAAGAGAGCTTCTCATTAACATTGCAACAGGAATCTCACAGAATTAGAACTTAAAACATTTCTTAGACTCTCCTATTGGTCTCCTAAAAAGACAACAGAACCCTAAAACATGAGGTCGACTGGGAGCCAGCCTGGTGAATGTGGGGCATGCGGGATGCTACAGTAGAGAGAAGAGCATGCTCAAGGGCCCAGAGTGGAGAGATTAAGATGCAGATGTAGAAAGCTAGAGGACTGCATTTAGGGAGAAGAAGCCCTCAATTGCTGTTGGAGAGGTTTCAGGGGGAGCTTTTTAGGCCTTGCTAAGAAGTTTATTCTTTAGCTGAAATGGATGGAGAACTGTTGCACAGCTGTAAGCAGCAGAGTAACATAATGAGAACCGTGCAGGTGTTGATCAGAGTGCATCCAGTGGATTAGAAAGAGCGACAAGACTGGAGACACAGGCGTCTGTTAGGAGGCTATTGTAGGAATCTGCGTGGGTGATGAGTAGGTCCTTATCAACAGCAGGGATGGAGATAAGAGGATAGACAGACAGATAATAAGGAGGTAGAACTGACCTGACTCAGAACTGGCTGGATATGAAAAGAAAAAAGAATATGAGAGAATGCTAAAGAACATGAAATTTTAAGGAGAATTCAAGGGGGAAAAGACTGAGCACTGAGAAGAAATTGTCCTTGAGGACAAAGGGGAGGACCAGAAGTTAACAGTCCTGCAGAAGTTGGCTGAGCATACATGCTTGCTGGCTCACGCCAGACAGACAGACCCCGTTTATGCTTGTTTTCTTGGTGGACTGTTAACAGCTTCCTCTTTCACTCTCACAGTTGTCATTCTATGCAGAAACCAAGGCTGAGTGGAGATAACACACATGAAATTCTACTGAAGTCAGCATTGCCTCTGCTTCTACCTGCCACAACTGATACCCCTTCTTCCCACCAGAATCTTGACTCTCAGTTTTTATCCAGCTCCCTCCATCTCAGTGCCCTTACATCTTCCAGCCCAGGCCATTGCCAAATTCTTCCCCACCCCCTCCAAAACAACAACAACAGCAAAAATAGTACGAAACAATACAGATAGCTGGAGATCTGGGAGAGTTGGTGGATGTGTGAAATATCCTTGTAGCTACAATACACTGGTCATTCCATGTGATTGACAGCTGCCATCTCACATATGTGGGTGGACTCTGTTCTGACCTGTGACTACCTGGGGACAATCTCACATCATCAGTGGCCTTCTCAAGAGAGCTCATCTCTCCTAGCATATTATGGGTTTTATACTTTTCCTGAATATTGATGGGGTCAAAGGGATGGCTCATGTCCTAGCATGCAGCATTTCACTTGAAAAGTTCCTTTTGCACCTGCCTTTCCCCTCAAGTCTCTCCAGCCACTCCTTCAAGCAGTCGTGCTTTGCCATCCTCAATAGCTAGAGACCAGCCACCTAATCTCTTTCCTTCTAGAATTTCCTTTCTTAAATTGTCTTCCTTTCCCTCTCTCCTTGCCTACTCCTTGCCCTCATATATCCCCTGCAGAAGAAGGATAATTAAATACAGCATCAGCTTCTATCTCCAAAATGAATATTCCCACATCCATCACTTTGCTCAGCAAACAAAGAATCACCCAGCTACTGGGAGCCAACCTCTAATAAGGCAATGGGGGAATTTAAATAACAAACTCCAACCTTAAACTAGCTACACAAGTTCCCAGGATAATCCACAAAACTCTCCTTGTGCTGGATGCAGCTAATCTTAAATTTCAGGAAGAAATGGGAATACCATGTTTTAAATTTATCTTCTTAAAAATGGGGATTTGAGGATACCACCCATAGAGAGTTTAATTCAGTAGGTCTGGAGTGAGGTCCATGAATATGCTTATTTAACAGGCAGCCTTGGTGATTCTGATGCAGCACTACCGCACGAGATTCACTATAGATACGAGAACAGACACAGGCTGAGAGTAAAAGTATTAAAAAAAGATATTCAATGCAAATGTAACCAAAAGAGAGCTGGGGTGGCCATACTGATATCAGACAAAATAGACTTTAAGTCAAAAGCTGTCACAAGAAGAAGCAACCTAAGTGTCCCTCGACTGATGATTGGATTAAGAAAATGTGGTATATATATACAATGGAATACTATTCAGCCATAAAAAAAGACAAAATCGTCCCATTTGCAACAACATGGATGGGCCTGGAGCGTATTATGTTAAGTGAAATAAGCCAGAAAGAGAAAGACAAACACTGTATGATCTCACTCATATGTGGAATATAAACCAACACATGGACAGAGAAAACTGTACTGTGGTTACCAGGGGCAGTGGGGGTGGGGGGTGGGCACAAGGGGTAAAGGGAGTCATATATATGGTGATGGACAAACAAAAATGTACAACCCAAAATTTCACAATGTTAAAAACCATTAAAACCTCAATTAAAAAAAAAAAGCTGTCACAAGAGACAAAGAAAGACATTATATAATGATAAAAGTCAATTCACTAGGAAGATATAACAATTATATATATATATACCCAACATCAGAGCACCCAAATATATGAAGCAAACATTGACGGAATTGAAGGCAGAAATAGACAGCAACAAAATAATAGCAAGAGATTTCAATACCTCATTTTCAATAATGCATAGACCATCCAGAAAGAAGCTCAATAAGGAAACGGAGAACTTGAAAAATGCTGTAGACTAAATGGGCCTAACAGACATATACAGAATACTCCACCCAACAGCAGTGGAATGTACTTTCTTCTCAAACACATACAGAATATTCTCCAGGATAGATCACATGTTAGGCCACAAAACAAGTCTTAAAAAGTTTAAGATTGAAATTACACCAAGTATCTTTTCCAACCACAATAAAATGAAATTGGAAATCAATAGCAGAAGGAAACATGGAAAATTCACAAATATGCAGAAATTAAACAACACACTCTTGAACAACCAACAAGTCAAAGAAGAAATCAAAAGAAAATTAAAAATATCTTGACCAAAGGAAATGAAAACACAACATACCAAAGCTTATGGGATGCAGCAAAAGCTTCCCATTCTAAGAGGGAAGTTTATAGCAATAAACACCTACATTTAAAAAAAAAAAAAAAGACAAACATCTCAAACAAGTAACCTAATGTTACAACTCAAGGACCTAGAGAAAGAATAACAAAGCACAAGGCCAAAGTTAGTAGATGGAAGGCAATAATAAAGATTAGAGCAGAAATAAGCAAAATAGACAATGGGAAAACAATAGAAAAAATCAACGAAACTAAGAGTTGGTTTTTTTGAAAAGATCAACAAAATTGACAAACCTTTAGGAAGACTAAGAAAAAAGAGAGAAGGCTCAAATAAATAAAATCAGAAATGAAAGAGGAGACATTATAACTGGTGCTGCAGAAATAAAAAGGATTATAAGCAACTATTATGCACAATTATACACCAACAATTTGGAAAACCTAGAAGAAATGAATAATTCCTAGAAACATACAACCTACCAAGACAGAATCATGAAGAGATAGAAAGCCTGAATTGACCTATAACTAGTAAGGAAATTGAATTAGTAATCAAAACTCTCCAACAAAGAAAAGCCCAGGACCAGATGGCTTCACTGGAGAATTCTACCAAACACTTAAAGAATTAACACCAATCTTTCTCAAACTCTTCCAAAAAATTGAAGAGGAGGGAACACTTCCACAACCATTTTATGAGGCCATCATTACCTTGATATCAAACCAGACAAAGACACTACAAGAAAAGACCACTACAGGCCAATATCCCTCATAAATATAGATGCAAAAATTCTCAAAAAAAATACTAGCAAACAGAATTCAATAGCACATTAAAAGATCATACACGACAACCAAGTGGAATTTATCCCTGGAATACAAGGATTGTTCAACTTACGCAAATCAATGAATGTGATACACCACATTAACAAAATCGTATGATAAAAATCATACGATCATCTCAACAGATAAGGAAAAAGCATTTGCCAAAATTCAATTTTCTGTCATGATAAAAACACTCAGTAAACTAGGAATAGAAGGAAAGTACCTCAATTTAATAAAGGTCACATATAACAAGCCCACAGCTAACATCATACTCAATGTTGAAAAACTGAAAGCTTTTCCTCTAAGGTTAAGAGCAAGACGAGGGTGCCTACTCACCACTTCTATTTGACATAGTACTGGAAGTCCTAGCTAGAGCAATTAGACAAGAAAAAGAAATAAAAGGCATCCAAATCTGAAAGGAAGAAGTAAAATAATCTCTGTTTACAGATGACATGATCTTATATGTAGAAAACCCTAAATATTCCACACAAAAAAATCTTAGAACTAAGAAAGAAATTCAGTAAAGTTGCATGACATGAAATCAACATACAAAAATCAATTGTGTTTCTATACACTAAAAATGAACAATCCAAAAGGAAATTAAGAATCCAGAATCCTATTTACAATAGCATCAAAATGAATAAAATACTTGGAAATTAACTTAACCAATGAGGTGAAAGACTTGTGCAATGAAAACAATGAAACATTTATGAAATAAATTAAAGAATACATAAATAAATGGAAAGACATCCCATGTTTGTGGATTGGAAGACTTAATATTGTTAAGACGTCAATATTACCTAAAGTGATCTAAGATTTAATGCAATTCCTATCAAAATTCCAATAATGTTTTTTGTAGAAATGAAAAAACTCATCCTAAAATTCATATGAAATCTCAAGGGACTTCCAATAACCACAAAAATGTCAAAAAAGAACAAAGTTGGAGGACTTATAATTCCTGATTTTAAAATGAACCACAAAACCACAGTAATCTAAACAGTGTGGTACTGGCATAAAGACAGACATATAGACCAATGGAACATATAGACTCTTTCTAATATATGGACTCTCTCTATTAACAAAAGAAAAAATAGACAAATCAGTCTTCATGAAAATTAGAAAAACTTGTGCATCAAAAGAATTAAAAGGGAACCCACAGAAGGGGAGAAAATATTTGTAAATCATATATGTGATAAGGAATTAATATCCAGAATATATAGAAAACTTCTAAAACTCAACAACAAAAGCACAAACAACCCAGTTCAAAAATGGGCAAAGGACTTGAACAGGCATTTCTACAAAAAAGATACACAAACGGCCAACAGGTGTACAAAAAGATGCTCAACATCACCAATCATCAGGGAATTGCAAATCAAAACCACCATAAGTTTTCACCACACCCCTGTTAGGATAGCCATTAAAAAAAATGTGGGCCCGCCCAGTGGCATAGTGGTTAAGTTCGCTCGTTCTGCTTCCATGGCCTGGGGTTCCCCAGTTCGGATCCTGGGTGCAGACCTACTCACTGCTCATCAAGCCATGCCGAGGTGGCGTCCCACATAGAAGAGCTACAACTGTACAATTATGACACACAACTATATACTGGGGCTTTGGGAAGAAAAAAGAAAAAAAAGAGTAAGATTGGCAACAGATGTTAGGTCAGGGCCAGTCTTCCTCAAAAAAAAAAAGGAAAGAGAAAGAAAAAAATATTTGTCACTGATTTTTTTAAAAAAAAAAAGTATTGGCAAGGATGTGGAGAAATTGTCATGCACTGTTAGTAGGAATCTAAAATGGTGCAGCTGATATGAAAAACAGTATAGAGCTTCCTCAAAAAAGAAAAAAAGAGAACCACCATATGATACAGCAACCCAATTTCTGGGTATTTCTTCTAAAGCATTGAAAACAGCTATCTCAAATAGATATGTGCATTCTCACTTTTACTGCAGGATTATTCACAATATCCAAGAGGCAGAAATAACTTAAATGTCTTTTGACAAGTAGATAAAGAAAATGTGGTATATCCATACAATGGAATATTATTCAACTTATAAGAAGGAAATCCTGTCATATGCTATAGCATGGATGAGTCTTGAGGAAATTACGCTAAGAGAAATAAGCCTATCACAGAAGGACGAATACTGCATGATTTCACTTCTATGAGGCATCTGAAGTAGTCACACTCAGAAGCAGGAAGTAGAATGGTGGTTTCCAGGCGCTGGGGGTAGGCAGAAACAGGGAGTTGCTATTCAATGGGTATAGAGTTTCAGTCACATAAGATGAAAAAGTTCTAGAGATCCGCTATACACTGATGAGCATATGGTTAACAATAGTGTACCCTAGACACTTAAAAATTTGTCTAGGGTAGATTTCATGTTATGTGCATTTTTACCACAATAAAAGAAAAAAGCTAAGACACTTTTGTGAAGGATGATATTCTTGTAGATTTAGAGACAGAAAAAAAGAAATGAGATTCAAACCAGGTGTGAGTGTGTTAAATGTGGGACATTGGAAAGAGAAAATCGAATAAGAAAGAAATTGAGGTGACACTATAGATGTATATGCCACTGAGCCATTAATTACAAAAAAACAGCATGTTTTATCTTTTAGAGCTTGAACTTTTCCTGTTATTAAAAAAATCCTTACCAGGATTTATACTTATCTGTATAAATAAAACCAATATGTACAAATAAAAGCACACATAAAATTTTCACAGAACTTGCCTACTATTTGATTCCTCCTCTTCTTCCACAATAAGTTTTTATCCTTTGGTCTGCTATTGATGAATATATAAATGCTATTCATACTCTTCATTCTTAATATTTCTTTATTCTTAACATTCTCAGTCTTTTGTCACTTTTCTACCCCTTCACAGATCCTTTACATTTTCTTTGTGATACATTTGCCAACAGTTCTTCTTTTCATCCTTGGTGGCTCCAAAAGCCTTTGCTGTAGTCCATGAGAGGGTTGTGGCAAAAGAGATGTTCAAGTTGGACATCTCTTAGTTGAAATCCCGGCTCTGTCACACCACACAGGTCAGCCCTCAGCGAGTTAGGGCACCTCGCCAAGACTATACGTAATGCCTAACTCGCAAATTTGCTGTAAACATTAGATAAAGCAAAAACTAAATGAAAAGCCCAGTACAGAAGCTGGCATATGGTGGGAGCTCAAAGGACATATTACTCCCCTTGGTGTCACTTGCTGTTGAGGAGGCACCGTCTTTCCTGCCTCAGAACTCTACCTGTTCCAACAGTTCACGGGAGACATTCCACAAGACATTTCCACTTTCTCTGAGTTCTATTTCTGCAAACCTTTCAAACATATTCTAAATGTCCTCATCCTCAAGTCCTACATAGGCTTATTTTTTAATTTTTTTGTGAGGAAGATCGGCCCTGAGTTAACATCCATGCCAATCCTCCTCTTTTTGCTGAGGAAGACTGGCCCTGGGCTAACATCTGTGCCCATCTTCCTCTACTTTATATGGAACTCCGCCACAGCATGGTCTGACAAGCGGTGCATCGGTGCACGCCGGGGATCCGAACCCAGGCCACCAGCAACGGAGTGCGTGCACTTATCTGTTACACCACGGGGCCGGCCCCCGGACGCTTATTTTTAATGTATTGAGTTCCTTGATTGTTCTTCGTAGCTGTCCAGGTTTTCCTGTTCATGTTGTTGACTTTTATCCTCCACTCTGCCATCTTCTTGGCCACGTCGTTTTCTTGGGTTGCCAAATGCCCTTTTCTTTTCAAAACACTCTTTTCAACAGAGTACTCTATTTCCACTGATCATATGACCTAGGAAATGCATTGCAAAATTTGACCCTAGTGTGTTGGGATCCCTTCCTTTCTTAAAGGTGAATCACATTATATGATAAAGCAATTGAATATTATGCTCAGCATTCCTGCCAGAACTGTCTCCTCACTAAGATGTCCCTATAGCTGTGTAGGACCACCGAAACATCGCCATCCGTACACCATACAGAACGATAACAGAAGCCGGCTGCAAAGAAATGTTTAGTTCTTCCTTTATGTCAATTTCCTAGTTTCCTTCTGCATCCTATTTCTCCATAATTTAAACAGTAAAATGTCTCACCAAAAGCCTCCATTCATAGCATAATGTTTCCATTTCTTCCCATTTTTATGGGTTTAATAATGTAATATATAACTTCAATAGCCAAGTTATTACTTTAATAATATTTTCATCATTCATTTTAGCTTTATACTTTTACTGGATTTTCTTTACCCCCCTTAACAGCTGTACATCTTTACCCTTCATCTCCTATTTTTTCTGAAGAAATGCTATCCTTTATTCAAGAAGTTATTTTTCTCTCTATTTTACAGACGAAAAAATTGAGGCTCCCAAAGATTAAATATCGTGCACAAGGTTACATAGCTATTGAGCTTGCAGAGCTAGAATTTAAACTCATGCCTATTGATTTGACATCCCAGTGCCCGTGATGCTAGACACCTTCAGATGCGGAACTCCAAGCCTGGGGCACAGGACAGAGGAAAGCTCTTCCCAAGGAGGGTTCCTAAGGCATCTGCAGTGCAGGGAAGAACGTGTCTCACCTTATCTTGAGGGCATTCACTTGCGGAGTTCAGGTCTGCTAGCGGAGTTCTTTTTTTTTTTTTTTTTTTTAAAGATTTATTTATTTATTTTCCCCCCAAAGCCCCAATAGATAGTTGTATGTCATAGTTGCACAGCCTTCTAGTTGCCGTATGTGGGATGCAGCCTCAGCGTGGCCGGAGAAGCGGTGCGCCGGTGTGCGCCCGGGATCCGAACCCGGGCCGCCAGCATCAGAGAGCACGCACTTAACTGCTAGCGGAGTTCTTGTTGACGCATCTGCGAAGCAGCTGGAGTGGGCTTAACTAGCAGGGGCAAGTACTGTAAACAAAGTAGAATAAGACAAAGCAGATCGGGTTATTAAAATGGTGGGCCTAATTGGGAAGGTGAGATTAAGCAAAACTTGAAGAACATGAGGGAATCGGTCAAGAAGATACCTGGGGAGTGATAGATTGCATTCTTGTCCAAAACAGATCTTGCCTCTCTTTTTGAGATTATAAGTCACTGACCAATTGATGTCAGGATTGGCCACAACTCTTTTTAACTAAAGAAATGCGAGTGGAATGATGTATCCACTTCTAAGAAGAAGACTTAAGAGCCATGTTCTTTAATCTTTTTCCCATATTTTCTTTTCATTTGCCACACTATCAGTAATGTCTAGATAAGGGCTCATCTTTCCACCTGGGTCCAAGAAGAACACAACACGGAGTAGGCATTGGACATGTAACATTGGAAAAATACAAGTCTTTGTTTTTATATGCCACTAAGATTTGGAGTTCTCCTAAGCTGACCGAGACGTAAGAAAGGGCTTTCAGGAACAGGAAACAGCATAAGCAAAGGCCCTGAGGCAGGAGCATGCCCAGTGCCGCTAAGAAGCAGAGAGAGGCCAGGAAAGTAGAAGCAGAGGGAGCAAGGGAGAGATTAGCAGGAGAAGCGTTCAGGGAGGAGCCCCATCATGTAGGGCCTTACAGTCTATGGTAGGGAATTTGCCTTTTACTCTGAATTGGTGAGTCATTGCCCAATTTGAGTAGTAATTGAAACTCTCAGGAGGCTGTTAGCGGAGAATATGGCAGAGGTGGCTTGGAGCAGGGTGGTAGCAGTAGCTGAGGATGTGATGAGAAGAGCTGGATTCAAAATATCTAATCTGCTCAGTGGAAGCCTGGCAGCCAGAGACTCTACAACAGCTGTCATGTTCCAGAGGCGTCTGTCTATCGGGGCTGAACAAAGCAGGACGTCACCCAGCACGTGTGGACAGAGCAAAGAGACATCACTGGCAAGGGCGAGGCGGGTGGTCCAGGGCTCAGGGCAGCGCTCAGGGTACAAAAAACCTGAAATTTTAACCAGGAACCAGAAGAAGCATCTAGAGTTGAAGTGTCACTTATTTTGAGAGCTAAGGAAGGCCCCACTCAGAGGCGTACAGTTGCCCAGGACTCACTCACGCCCTCCAGGACTTACCTACACCCACCAGGACTCGCCTATTCCACGGGACCCTGAGATGCCTTCGTTACACAAGCTCCAGATTCTACCTGCGCTGCTCGGGAGCAGGTAAAGTGTCCGCACCTATTTCAGCAGCTTGGGTGTCCAAGCCAACCCGGTGTGCCCTGTCTTGGTTGTCTCGCCTCAAGCAAAATAAACGTCTCTCTAAACATCCTTCTTTGGAAAGCTCACTATTTCTCTTAACATCATTCATTCAGTTAACAAGTATTATGCTCCAACTATAATTAGATCCCAGACTAGGAGCTGGGATTAAAAACATAAACAAGAAGAAAAAAAATCTGTCCAGAGTAGTTCTCCATCAAATGTGAAACCAGCTTGGAAACAGAAAATGAGAGTCCCTGGGAGGGTAGGGGAGCTGTGGGCATAGCGCTACCACAGCGGACAGGTGGATGGGCCCCAGCAAGAAAGGAAGGGCCCCTCAGGGAAGGTAGCCTGTGAGCAGCCCTCAAAGACTAAGGAGGAATTTGGTGCCATCATAGGGGAGGTACGTCAAACAGAGGGTGGGCCTTGTCATCACGTTAGCTCTTCTTTGTAGAAATTTTATAAGCAAGATCCAACAGAATACTGAAAAATCAATATTTTGTCATGTCATGGACATTCTATTTTTATTCTCTTCATTTCCTTTTAGAGATATCATTGTCTAGTGCTTGTGTCAATCATTTCATCTTTCCCCATTTATCTGTCACTGGAAAATGCAACCAAAAAAGCCTTCTCTGTTGGTGCTTGAAAGTACCTCAAATTCATAGTGAGAACTTTGGACCAGAGAACATCCCCTCTACATCAGTCCCATCATCGCCCCACATCCTGACCTGCACCTTCTGTTAATTCATTTTCTTCTCCATGCTTTGATGTGGCAGTAACCCACATTCTTTCCTCTCTACGAACACCTTTTTCTTGCTCTTGAACAAGGCTCTAAAGAACATCTCCATTATTCACAATTTCTCTTTCTTCATCTGTCAGTTTTAATCCCATAAACCAACCACCGCAAATGCTCCAGGATGCCTGGAGGCTGTGCCTTCGTCCTTGCCTGAAGGCTAAGGATATCCTTGCTCTTATCTCCATGTGTCTCCTTAATCTTGTCTTACAAGTATTTATCTCATTTTTCTCTCTCTGATACAATTTATGTGTTGAGTGTTTTTGAACCAGTACCTTCTATTAATCACTTCAGCAGCTATTCGTGTTTAATTTGCTCTTTAAAGTCTAACTTTCCTCCTTTCTAGAAAGCTTTCTATCTTCATATTTTACAGCATAACATTCCCAACCATGGGAAAATGAGCAAGACTTCTCATCTCTGGATGATTTATTTTTGATGTCTTCCCCTTTTAATAGTAATTTCCTCATCTTCCATGGATTTCTACCAAGTTTCTAAGTTTTGAAACGTTAGTTTTAGAGAAGGGAGAATCTTCCACTGTTTTTACCATCTCTCTTCCTCTGGCCCATTACTCCTATCAATTAAAGGGTCTCCTTTCGTCCTTGGTAAGAAGAACAGGTCTTACCCTTGCATTGTAAAACCCATTGTTAGTATTTCTTCAGGACCTCTGTCATACCAAGTTTTCCTTTACTCAACACAGTTCACTTTAAAACACAATGTTTTATTCAAAATATTCTGAAATACTGAGTTTCATGTTTGTGCAATAGCTCAACTTACACTTTACTTTAACATCACTAGTAAATTACAATGAAACTGATAACATGGATGGCTCTGTGCTTATCCCATGAATCACGAGTTTGGCTCTGAGTGTCCAATGGTGATTTATATGATCTGGGATACTGGAGATGTCAGTGGTTATCTTGTCTTTTATGTATCTTTCTATAGACATAACTCAAAAGATGAATTAGGGATGATTGGATTTGGAATTTAAAAGCACACTTTGAAAATGTGAAGCCTGTCAAGAAGTAGTTTGGGAAGAATCATAAAAATGTTGGAGGCTCTAAGTGCTCCAAGTGTTACAATGAAATGACTATTATTGACTTTCTAATTTAAACAGAGGGGCTTAGGTGTTAAAAATCTACATCTACCTTATAATACCTGCTCACATTTTAAACAGTAATTGTTTGTCTTCTGATTTGTTCTTAAAAATTTGGCAATTTGGGCAAAATTGCATTGCCTATTTATAACAATTATGTTGCATTTTGCACATGTGCCCACCAACACACACACACACACAACACACACACCACACGCAACAAACCTTTGTCTTGTTTTAATAAACACAAACATGAAATAGGTTGGGTGATTTGGAACAATTATAGCACCAGATTTTTAATACATGCCTGTAAATAAGTAGTGACCCACCCTACTTCATACATTTGGAAATATTTAAAACCACAGATAACATGTTGACGGCTTTCAGAACGCTTCCTCCCACTTTTTCCTGTGCTCAGGTGAAACACCTTCCTGTATCTTTCAAAAAACTTCTCACATTCCAGGTCTGACGTTCTCTCACCTTGAAATCACATCCATAAATGTATTTTTGATCCAGGTCTCATATTTAGCTACCCAGTTTGGTAGGAAGAACCCTGGAGTAGAAGTCTGAAGTTCCAGGGCCTGGTCTGACCCCACAGCTTCAGCAGTATTCATAAAGCAACAACAATAGCATCAGTCTCACTTATGACAATTACCATATACCTGGCACAGAATCAAGTTCTTTCTATACATTACTTTTTTCAATCTTCATAACAGTGATATAGAGAAATCGCCATTCTCTGCACTTTAGAGTTGACAAAATTAAAGCTCAGAGAGGTGAAGTAATTTGTTCAAAGTCACAGAGCCAGTAACTGGTAAAACAGGATTGCAAACCCAAGTGTGCATAACAAGTCCAAAGAGTATCACCTACATTGCTTTGTTAGCTAGGTGACCTTGCAATTTCACTTTTCTTATTTGGAAAACTAACACAAACACCCTTGTCCCCCCACTCCCCCAGGAGCTCCCTCCTACTCCCTACCCTTGGGAAAATTCCGTGCTTGACATATGCTAGGAGCCCGGATATCCAACTGCCAGCCCTTACGTGCCTTATATATGCACAGTTTGAAAAATCCTTATTCTGATGGTAATCCTGCCCAGAAGGGGCTTTTATTTTTGGCCACTTACAAATTCTAAATTCAGGACCTAGGTCTAAAGTAAATTTTACTTCTGTATCCAGCCTTTGATTCATATTCTAATAAGACCACGTTTTCTACTTTCTGAGATTCAGAAGCTGTATCACTAGTTACCATATTCTTAAGTATTAGCATGTATTTCTACTTTAAGCTCTACTAGCTCCATATTTGTAAAATTTTAGGTTCAATTCTTCGAAGGCTCATTTCCCTTCCGCCTCGCAGGCATGCAGCTTTACCCTCTCTCCGTCGGCCTACGTCCCATCTACAGAAGACCTGTTTTTCTCATTTTCCTTTGCTCTTCCCTCCATTCAATTCTAGGATTTGTCCCCTCCCCTTTCTTTTCCTCTGGGGACTCGGACAAAGCTCGCCCCCGTGAAGAGCTCTCTGTCTCTGGGATCCATCTTCTCCTGCTGCACTCTTGGAGCAACTTCTTATTTACCCTCAGCTATTGTATCTGTTTTCTTTTGTTTTCCACCACAACCAGAATTCTATATTCTTTATTTCTCTCCCTCACTTCAAAGAGCCTCTTCTTGTGCGTTCTCTTCCCCTCTCTCCCACCCCCGAGCTTCCCCGCATTGAGGTGGGTTGATACGACTTGCTCCAGTGTTTTCTATCAGACCCTTTCATCCCAGAGTCTGAAGAGGACACAGCTGCTTCTGAAACTCTTTTATTATTACAAGCTATGGGGAAACGTGTCCTTCTTCACCGTGAAGGTTACAGACAGTATGACAAGGGACTTAGGATGCTCTTGCTCTCCACACCCAAACCACTTCTTGACAGCACGGCAACCCAGTGATAATAACCTCACTCTCCCTATAAGAGGCGGGGCCCTTCCCTTTTCTCAGCTGAAAAGTTGCTTGCAATTAGCAATGGTTCCTGCACCAATCCCTCCCCCTCGGCTGGTGCTGCTTCTCCTGTCTTTCTTAAGACCCCCCGCACTTGATGCTTTCTTTCCAAGGTCCCCAACAAACCAAGAACCGCGGGCCACGGAAATTTTCCTGTATTCGCAGACTTGCACTCCTGCAAAATTTACCTCCACATTCCTAGGTGACAGCTGATACTAGCTGTCTATTAACGGATTTAATCAATCTTGGGGGCTTTTGAAGCCTAAAAGAGGAACTGGTCAGCCAATCGTCTGGACAATCCAGAATAAAAGCTGTTGAGAATTGACTCGTCATGACTTAGGGACCCTGCTCTCCTCCTGGGGCCTCGTGTCTCGTTCCGTACTCTGCCAAGCAGTGACACTGCGTCGTCCACGGGCTCTTCTCCTTTTGTTAACTATCCCGCATCCCTCGGGACGGGGCTGGTGCAGAAAATAGGAAGATCTGAACCAAGAATTACAACTCGTCAAATATGGAGTCTCCAGCATAGTTCTAATGAAAGGACAAAAAAGGAGGGAAATAACGTAAAAGTTGCAGGGCAGAATAGAAGTTGAAGCTTCTCCAGTTAAAAGGGATCTTTATTGTTTCTGGGAGAGAATTTCTAATAAGCTCATTTTAGAGTAAAAATTCCTGGGCTTTATATCTCATCCCAAATGTTTCTTGCTACTGTGGTGAATTGCAAAGATGTAAATGTGACCCCAGAGTACAACGTTATCTTGTGACAACTGTGAGTGATAATACAGTAATTTTTAATAAGTTAATCTTTTAAAGAGACTACATGTTAGAAAACAAAAAGTTTTCTAGTATTTATCATTTAGTAATAGTTTCTTTAAATTTGGCAGCAACTATTAAAGCTTATCTAAAACACTGGAACAAGAATTTGAAGATATTAGAGTTGCATAAAATTTAAACTATTTCTAATTTATACCATAATATTCACAATTATTTTACGTGTACTTTTGTGGATTTTTTTTAACAAAAAGTCTTATTAAATCTTTAAGTTAGGATTCTGGTAAATTATTATTCTGGAACAGTCTTGAGCACAGATTGTTTCTCAAGAAATGCCAAGTTGTAGTGAATAAAATCTTACAAGGAATGATAATTTAATCTGCAACAGGTTAGTGGGTTACTCTCTGAAAGTAGTCAGTTGGTTTAGCAGACAGTTGCTTAGTTAGTCTCATTCTGAAACTTCTGTTGAAGCAGTGTCCTGAAAATATATGAACAAGGCACTTATCTGATAAATGACACATTTCAGTCCTTGAAGCTTTCCTTTAGTGATGTAAATGACACATTTTGATGGAATTTCTTGGCCACACATAGGGATTAACTGATGGCATTAACCGATTTTTCAGGCATGATATGCTTCAACAGCCAGTACTTACAGAATTCCTACAGAGTGGGACCTGTTGTCTCCCTATCTAACATCCCCTCTGCCTTCCCACCATCTCGATTTCTGTCGGTTTATGTGGTTGAGGGGAGCCCCTCCACACCGAACCCCAGTGATGGAGAAATTGACCCAAGTTAGCCAACCAGTGCTCTCAATCCTTGGTCACAGGTACTGGTGCCACGTGGTTGCATGACCTAATCCTGTCCTGTCACAGTGAATCAGGATTTTTGAACAGCAAACGTTGCAGCAGACGTAATGCCTGGAACCACAGCAAGCACTTTGCTGCCATGAGGAAAGCCCACCTGAGAATGAAGCCAACACGCAGCAGAGAGCAAAGCCTAGAGACCCTCAAAGAAACAGGCCAGAGCCACTGTGAGGCTCACCCGACCTCTGGATCTCCATTTATGTAAACTGACAAATGCCCCTTTTTTAAAAACTGATTTGAGTTTGGTTTCTCATTTTTACAACCTAAAAATGTTCACCTGAGTCATCTCTGGTGTGCTTTGGACTCTCCTAGGAGACCACAAGGGCTACCTGACCCCGTTCTCAGGGAGTTTGCAATGTCTTTAAAGTGCTGTGATTTACACGTGTGAAATGGGAGCTTTAGTACGGAGGTGGTATAGAGTTCAGAGCTACGTTATTTAACGCTGAAGAAGGACAAAGATGTTCGAAGGAAAAGAGATCAAGAGTGGGGCTGTCTCAGAGTGTCTTGGCAGGTCTGGGCCTTGAGAGATGGTGGGATTTGGATACAAGGAGGACCAAATGAATTGAACAGGATGAGTGACAGCACTGGGGCAGGAATGGACAGTGGGTACCTGTAGGTCAGTGCAGCTATGATTAGAGCACAGAGGTCTCTGTGCTCGGGATAGAGTGGGAAATAAGGTTCACTGGGTCAGATTATAGAAGGCCTTCAAAGACAGCCAAGGAGATTTAAATTTTATTACAGAGCATGAATGGCCATTAGATATATGTTTTATAATTTTATTTATTGTTTTCCCCCAAAAGCCCCAGTAGATAGTTGTACGTCATAGCTGCACATCCTTCTAGTTGCTGTATGTGCGACGCGGCCTCAGCATGGCCAGAGAAGCGGTGCGTGGGTGCACACCCAGGATCCGAACCCGGGCCGCCAGCAGCAGAGCGCGAGCACTTAACCACTAAGCCACGGGGCCAGCCCTAGATATATGTTTTAAATTTATAACATTTCTAACTATAAAAGGTTTACACACCCACTGTAGAAAAATCCAGAACATATAAAAAGAAAATAAAATTACTCCAGTGACATTAAAAATAATTGCCATTTTCATTTGGACGTATTTCATTAACGTTTTCCATATGATTGTTTGTATTTAACAAACTTGAGATCATATTGCCTGCAGTTTGGTATTCTGCTTTCTTATTTAGTATATCCGTGTACTGTTCATAACTACAAATGTTCTACTATGTGACTATTGGATGAATTATTTTGTCATTTCATATTGTTAGAGAAGTGGAATTATAACTTTTAGTGGAAAATATTATGAATAAAAACAGTACTTAAGAAAGACTTATCTTCAGGAGCCTGAATTCTAAATATAAAGTGTGAAGAAAAATCTTACATTCAGCTAAATATCTTAATAATCTCAGTATGAAGGATTGTGAATCAGAACGAGGCTGAGTATTGGGAGGAAGAAATGAAAGATGTTGAGGAATTTTGAATAGTATTACATGGCATTAATAAGTTATTAGTCATGACAGATAGAAATAAGTTAAAGATGACTAAAACTTGGAACTTGAATGAGAAAAAAATTAATATAATTATGAGAGAAAGGGAAATCTAAAAATAGAGCTTTTGAGGAAGATAAACAGTTTTATTTTACATATACTGAGAGTGAAACCATCTCAAAACAACCAAGCGGAAATATCCAATAAGCAATTAAAAAACTAGACTCAAAATTAGTTGAAGAGCAAGACGGGAAATAATATTAATAGCTCTTATTTTATTTAGCTCTTACCATGTGCCAATTACTGTGCAAGTACTTGCCAGAGATTACCTACATACTGCACATGGATATAACTTGAGAGGAAAAAGGTGATGGTAGGGCCCACCAAATGGAATAAAAGGCCAAGAAATGGGGCATCTCTGGGTCTAATGGCAGGAGAAATGGACAGTCCCTCTAAGACCCATCAATGAACTGATACCAATCATTTTGTTCCCATGCATCATTCATTCAACATTAAAAATCACTAGTTCCTCGGAGCTGGCCTGGTGGTGTAGTGGTTAAGTTCACTCACTCCTCTTTGGTGGCCGGGGGTTCATGGGTTCAGATACCAGGTGCAGACCTACACATGGCTCATCAAGCCATGCTGTGGCGGCATCCCATATACAAAGTAAAGAAAGATGGGCACAGATATTAGCTCAGGGCCAATCTTCCTCACCAAAAAGAAAAAAAAAATCAGTTCCTCAAAGGAAAGTCAAGATGATGTTAAGAAGTCAAAGGAATGAATGCCAGCCACAAAAAGGACAGACTTTACTGCAGAAGGCAATCAGTGCAATGACAATGACAGCTCAATTTTATTGGGCACTTACTCTGTGCCAGGCATTGTATCAATTGATTTACAGCCTCACAACAAATTTCAGATGTGGTACTCATATGAGTTTCCTGAGGCTGTGGAACAAATTGTCACAAATTGAGTGGTTTGAATAAACAGAAATTTACTCTCTCACGATTCTGGAGTCCAGAATTCTGAAACCAAGATTTCAACAGGCCTGTACCCCAGCAGGGCTGGAGGTTGGAGAATCCTCCTTGCCTCTTCCAGATCCCACTTAAGAGCCCAGCAACTTCAAAACGGTGGCGCTAAAATTCAGCTTTGCCCCTGACAGAATGGCTGCCAGCACTCCGTGGCTTCCTTGGCACATGGCCTCCTCACTCCTACCTCTGCCTCTTTCTTCACATCGCCTTCTCCTCTTCTGTCTGTATTGTCTCCTCTTCTGTTTCTTACAAGGACACTTGTCATTGGATTTAGGGCTAACCTGGACCACCCAGGATGATCTTATTTCAAGACCCTTAGTTTAACTGCATCCACAAAGATCCTTTTTCCAAATAACAGTCATAGGTTTCAGAGATTAGGATGTGGCAATATCTTTTGGGGGATCACCATTCATCCCACTACAGCACCATAGTCATCTTCACTATGCAGAACATAAACTAAAGCCTGGAAAGGTTTAGTATCTTGCCCACAGTCTCACAACTATAAAGTCAGGAGAGAGCCATATTTGAACCCAGTGTTCATGGTCTAAACCGCCACACTGCAGTGTGATACACAGAGCACAGGAGGTGGAAGACAGGAATCAGAAGCAGAGATCTGAAAGAAGGTGCTCTACTAATATCAGGACAGAAAATGTCCCTTGACCACAGCTGGTTCTGGGCCTCACCAGGTTTTTAGTGAGCAGATATTGTTTGTCAGCATCAAAATCACACTGCATAAATTTATTTGTTGTTGAAGTTAGTTGTTGGGTAAACCGCATAAATTTAATTTCACAGTATGGGACTCTGAATTCATCTTTTTTATTGTCTTTACATAAGTCCTCCATTTAAAGATTGATCCCTGAAATAGATGGGCCTCATCCACTACAATTTTAGTCAAGAGTTTGGTCCACAGAATGGGAAAACCAGTAAAGGAATGCTCCATCAGAATGGTACTTTGATGATATGAATCCACGTCTGAATAAATCGTGTTGTATCTATACATTTCCTGGAGTTATTGCTGGCGTCGTATTAAATTATACACTATTACATTGCAAGGTCTGTGTGTGTGTGTGTGTGTGTGTGTGTGTGTGTGTGTGTGTCTGTGGTCAGTCCAGCTTTTGGAACATTGCACTTAAAAGAATATGGATTTTGAGGGCCGGCCCTGTGGCTTAGCAGTTAAGTGCACGTGCTCCGCTGCTGGCGGCCCGGGTTCGGATCCCAGGCGTGCACCGACGCACCGCTTCTCCGGCCATGCTGAGGCCGCGTCGCACATACAGCAACTAGAAGGATGTGCAACTATGACATACAACTATCTACTGGGGCTTTGGGGAGAAAAAGGAGGAGGATTGGCAATAGGTGTTAGCTCAGAGCCAGTCTTCCTCAGCAAAAAGAGGAGGATTAGCACGGATGTTAGCTCAGGGCTGATCTTCCTCACAAAAAAAAAAAAAAAGAATATGGATTTTGAGAAAGACAAAAGAAAAACCAACTATGTTATAAGCTCTAGATGGGCAAAGTGTTTACTATGTTTGCTTTTCAATACCAAGGTTTTAAGTCACAAAAAGAAGGAATGTGAACATTATGTGAAAATATAAATATGCAACAACTTAACCCCCTATATTTGTATAATTCTTTACAACTTACAAAGTCTTTTACACATATGTTCTTATATGATACAGATGACCCCGGGAGGTAGTAATTTTTACGCTCATTTTACAGATGGAGAAACAGATTTCCCACCAAGCACAGAGCTAATGGGCAAATAAGCTTACTGAGAGCCTGGCTGTCGGGCTCCATCCTCTTCTCAGAACAGCACACTTCCAGGGAGTGGAGCCGCTGTCCACGCACCTGCCCTCAGAGGAGCTTCACAAGGAGAGCTCCCCTTTCTAGAAAGGGTCCAACTTAATGGGCCAGCATAAGCAAAATAGTGGCACTAAAGCTCAACTTCCCCACCTTGGCACAGTTTCCATCCTCATACTTCCCGCCTCCCTCCTTCACAGAAGAGACTATCATTGGCCGATTATACTTTGTGTCTATCCATTTCAATTGGTCACTTTCGTTAATGCAAATGAGTGCAAAAAAAGAAGTAGAAAATTCTGGCTGCTGGGAACATATTAAGACATTTGTCTTAATTTGTATGAATGTTCATAAAAATTATTGAACTGTGTGTAAGAAAAAGAGCTGTGAATACTAATTGATGGTGAGTTGAGATGTTAGAAAACCATCGTAAGCAAGAAAAAAAACCCTATAGATATTTGATTTGGTCGTGGAAACATGACTCTGTCATTCGCATCAGGTACCACCTGCCCTGCAACAGCAACTGCCAGTGTTATTCAACGTATCCACTGACACCAAGTGAACTCTGGTTTTAACTCTAAACCCTGCTCTAAGTAGGTTTTTTCATAGATGGTTATTCTTATAATTGTGTTCTTAAACTAGCCTTCATGGTATTTATTTTGGCTAACATTTGGTGAGCTCTTATACACTAGACATTTTCGATGGTATCTAATTTAACCTTCACCACAATCTTATGAAGTAGAAATCGTTGATATTCCCATTTTGTAGATAAAGGAATCAAGGCACAGAAAAGGTATGAAACTTGCCCAAAGTCACACAGCCTCCAACAGGGGTACGTACATACATACATTTATAAAATGAACATTTTCCAGGTCATGCTCCTTCCATAGAGATCATATAGAACTACAGGTACCTATTTCAGCCCCCAAAGTGGGCAAACAGCTTCATTTTTCTACAATCCAATTTAACTCTGATTTGAGCCACCTGTCTTCCTAGCAAGATCTCAGGCTTAGTCAACTTGGAGTGCTCCCTTTTTTCTGAAGGTAAGGCTAATTTTTAGGGGTTGCATCGAGTGTCAAGGCAATAGGGGGAAGGACACTCATCGATATGATGCGTTTCCATCTGTTCCTACAGAGTCATCCCTTGTTATGACCCCCAAGGTGGCTCCAGATCCGACTCTCTCAGCTGCTCACATCTCCTGCACGACAGCTGGGGGAGCATCTGCTCCCCTGCACCCTAATGGGCATGGTCAGTAGCATAGTGCCACCCAAGGCCATTTTTCACACACATCTGATCCTTAACACTGTGGACATAGGGAACTCTATGAGGTGCCCCAGAGCCTGGGAATACCCCTGAGCCATTTGTAGTCTGGGGTCTTCCCAGGGCTCCATCTGGGATGCAAGGCACTGAATTTCTCTGAGATTGGATTCCTCCAGACCCGTTCAGGAGTTCTTATGCTCTATCTTAGGAAATCAGCCAGGGTTGAGTGAAGCACAGGGCACTCTCTCTTTCTCAAAGACCCACAAAATCAGTGCTTCCCCTCTTTGTTTCTCTTTTTCCTCCCTGAGGCACCCTGTCTAGACTTACTGATGTGCACTACACTTACGTCATGTATTCTCCAGAGTCTGTTGTGTGTTCTGCTCCATGAGCCCTATCTATCTGTTTCTGTCCATGGTCTTAGCTTTGAAAACTCAACAGCCAGGTAAAAATGCCAGTGTTGAGTCTTTCTGTTGCATTATTCTATCCTTGAGGCAATGAATGTCTAGCTATTGATTCCATGAAAGGCCAAAAAATAGAAGAAAATATTGGAGAAAAAAATGTCTTTATGTTTCAAAATATTATACTATGATGCAGAGAGATACAGTTGGCCATCCCCTCAAAGAGGACCGCTAATGAATGCACCCATCCAAAAGGATATATTAGTGTTTTCCAGTATCCACTCCCTGGAGAAACTGCAGTATTTATTTTGTTCTAGATAGAGACACACAAGGTCTGGGGTCAGTTCCTGTGTATGTGTTGGTGGTGGAGGGCATGAGTTCCCACATCACCAAGAAATTCTCGGACACCATTAGGGTGTCCTATAATTCAACTCAATTCTGACACTCTCTACGTGGAGATAGCATCAGATCTCACAGGTTAAGGGCTCAGTCCTACACGACTGTCCCCCCATGCAGGTGCCAAACATAAGTACAGGGTGCCACCTGTGCTTCTGACCTAACGACTATAAACTGGAGGTTCCCATGACCCCCTCCTTGGGTTCGATTGATTTGCTAGAGTAGCTAACAGAACTCAGAGAAACATTTTACTTATGAGATGGCCCATTTATTATAAAGGGATATAACTCAGGAACAACCAGATGGAAGAGATGCACAGGGCAAGGCATGGGGAAGGGCACGGAGCTTCCACGCCCTCTCCGACTGTGCTGTTCTCTCAGCATCTCCACATGCTCGCCAACGTGTAAGTTCTCCAAATCTGTGCTTTTGGATTTTTATGAAACCTTCATTACATACACATGATTGATTAACTCATTAGCCGTTGGCCATCGATTCAACTTCCCGGGGGGCTAGGGAGAATGAAAATTCCAACCCGCTAATACATGGCTGTTTTCTTGTTTCCTCTGGTGACCAGCCCCCATCCTATGATGACCTAGGGGCATTCCAAAGACACCTGTATCATTCTCAGCTCTTAGGAGATTCCAAGGGTTTTAGGAGCTCTGTGCTAGAAAGGGACAAAGACCAAATATATGTCTTATTATAAATCACAATATCACAAATACAAACGAGGAAGGGACATGATACTCACAATCTCTAAAACAGTTTATAAGAACATGACCTCACAATGCATCATTTTCCAAATATCCTCTCCCTGCTCTACATCTAACCCACAAAGTGTTTTAGGGAATAGAATACGATCTTTCGAAACAGAGTTAATAATTCACTAATGTTCTCTTGAATCTATTTACTTGGCTACAATGCTTCTTATAGCCAAGGTAAATTCATCATTTACAAAGATTCCCTCATCCTTCCCTAATCACAGTATGTCCTGAACTCTATCAGAGGGTCAATTTACAGCATAAAGTTATCCTTTGCTTTTGTGACCGAGAATGACCGCCAACATAGTCGACGAACCTACCCATGTCTGTTTTTCCTTCTCTCACCAGTTGTTGGCCTTCCACGATGAGTAATGAATGTGATTCGTGGAACTAATCTGGCACAGAGAGTCAACAAAATATCTTGGAGGTGGGGTGCTCTTGCAAGAAAAGAATTAGCGCTTACTTGGAACTTCCTCTCTATCCAGCACCAGTTCAGGACCACTACATAATCCACTGTCCAATTTAATTTTGAAACCAGATTGTAGGGTAGGTGTTATTATCCTCATTTTACAGATAAGAAAAAGTTAACATTCAAACTCATGTCTTTCTAACACCAAAGCTTGTGTTCACTTGTCTTCACTGAAAGGCTGAATGTCTGTGGAAGAAATAATGAGAAGATGACTAAGAGTGACACTTGCATGAGGAAGAGAAGAGATACTTCCACAATAAGCAAAAATATGGGTTCCTAGGAGGGAACGTGAGAAAGGAAAGTAAGCATAAAATTGACGTCAGAGAGCCCAAGGCATCTTCACACTTGAGTAATTTGTGTTGTATTATAACAAATGAGAGAAGAGGAGGGCCTGAGCCAAGCCAGAGAAAGGGCTGGGAACAGAGAGGAGGCAGATTCAGCAGACGTCAATGATGATGACTGATGTGGACACTGCGTTGCAAAGTGCCACATGTGGAGCCACCAGCAGGCCCTGGGTAGTGGTTCCCACTCGCAGTGGGAGAGTTTTGACTTAAGTTATCAGCTGGATCCTACTGGGAGGGGGACCCTTTCTTAACAGTATACCTAAACTTTAGTTTCTGTTGTTTGTTAAATTCAGAAATTTTATAACAGTTTGGTATAGAACAACTTAATTCACACAGTGGAATATTTACTAAATGGTAAGCTTAAGTATCTGTTCATATGCCAACCAAAAAGTAATTGTTTTTTAATTAATTGTTCAGATATAACTACATTGTAGTACTAGTCTTATGCACCAATCCTTCCTCAATCAGGTGAAGCACTTAGCTAGTTGTATTTAAGTTGGTCTTGGTCCTGTCCATGTCCTCTGTGTGTGTGTGTACAGTTGTGCACACATTCTGTTCTTCTGTATTTATGCTAAACAGCTTGTTTCATCTCAGTGAAATACTTTGCTGTGTCTACTTGGACTTGTTAATTACAGAATGCTGTCAATCTTTCAGTCTGCGATTATCAATGTTCTTCAACTGTGGCATTTCCCTAACTTCAGCTTTTTATTGTTGTTCTTCTACGTTCTGCTGCATAGATTTGTATACACGTGGAAACCTATAAAGATGGCACATTCTTCCAAACGTGCACTGGGAATTACTTCTTCACATACTACTATTGTAAGCAGGATTTTATATGTTGCCATGAATTTTGATAGGAAGAGAACAACTTTTGGATTAATACTTCCTCCATAAATCTCTCAGTATGAAATGAAAGACAGAGAGAAAGAGAGAGAGAGGGAAAGAGGAAGGGAGGGAGGAAGGAAGGAAAGAAGGGAGACAGAGAGAAAAGGAGACACGGAAGAAGAGGGGAAGGGAGAGAGAAAGAGGGAGGGAGGTTAGAAAAAAACATGATTATTTCCTGTTTTGTACCATTAAATGTTTCTCACGCCTACAGCAGCCATCGTTAAAGCAATCTGTCTTAATCCATTTGGATTTGCTGTTCAATCATTGCATGCCAATTTATTTATAGGCAATGCAAGCGCATGCAAAATTAAGTTCCTTGAACATGATTAGACCTGAACCAATGTTAACTTTCAATTTCCTTTGAAAAATGTATTTTATTATCTACTTTTAGAAACAGATTTTCATTCTATAATAAAGAAAACAATGAAACACCGTCTTTTTAAAAAATAGAGAGTTGGCTAATTTTGATGGTTTACAGAAAAACTAAAAGGTGACTAAGGAAGAAGAGATTGCCGGCAGGTGTAGGTTAGAACTTGGTGGGGTGCTCACGCTGACACGTGCACGAATCACAAATTTACCTACGCTATGCCACTTCTGAAATACACTTGATCAGTATACAACATTATCCATCACTGTCTTTATCTTTATTTAATTTCAGAAAGTCTCTTCATTATATTGCTGGAGTATTTTATAAATTCACTTGTTCAACAAATAACCATCCAGCAGACCCTGCATGCAAGGCTCTGTGCTGACCCCAGGTGATGCAGAGATGAACGATTTCCAGAATCGACCCACAGAGGCCAGAATGACATAAATACAGTACAGTTCAAAAATGTTCAATGCTAAGGATGGTTTTGGTAATGCACTGTGAAAGTTGAGAGGAGGTAGAAGGTTGATAGTTTCAGGACAGCAGGAAAATACAGTTTAAAATAACTCACGCTTTTTCTTCCAGAGGCATACACGAATTATGACTTTATTAGCCCATTCTGAACTGCAAGTTCTTTCTGTCTAATTTTTGGTGGGTGGAGCTCACTTGGCGTCAGCTCAGTCTTCCTGCCAGCAGAGCCTGGGTATCCCAGGCATTTACTGAATGCCAGTTCCTGCCACGCCAGGGGACAGAGGCTCCAGGCAGGAGGGCCAGCCAGCAGTGGTGTGGACAGACCTCGCTTTGTGCCACAAAACACGACAGCTACGTCAAAGGAAGGCTTTCGGTGGATAACATAAAGTCAATCCAGTCCAAAAAATATGTTCTTCTAACTACTGTGGCAAATGTCTCCTTCCTCCTGGCTGCCAGCTCCTTTCAAAGAAAATTCCCAAAGGCTTTTTTCCTTTGTTTAGGTTTTGCGTGGGATCAATTAACTCATGATGTGTTGTTATTAAAAAAACAAAACAAGGCCGAACAAAAAAAATACCTCTTTCCCCAATCCTCCTCAAAATACCCACAGGAATCTCCCCAATAGAATGGCCTAAAACAAAACACTTTTGTTCAAAGCCATCAGGCTAGCAGAGCTTCAAGGTCTGCCCACAGCTACCCGGATCAGGGTGTCTGCGGAGAAATATGCAAACTGGCAAACTGGGTCCATTTCACTGCTTTCCAACAATATGTTTTATTGTTCTCTCACTAAGTTCTTTGCCAAGGGCAAGGAGCACTGAAGTAGCTAGCAGTGGCCCGGCCACAGCTGTCACTATGAGCCTGACGACTTCTGCCACTGCTGTTTTAGCCACGAGGCACTGCGATTGCTTACCAATAAGTCGTGATGAGTTGATAATGCAGGTGGACTACATCATAAATATTTTAGCATTTCAGCATGTGTTTCATCCGCAGTGACATAATACTGCAATGGCAAAGGATTGTCCCCTAGGACAGGCAATTAAAGAGAGGTGGGAACGACTATTAGAAAATTCACGATAATAAGAAAATTACTTTTAATGGAGTGCGTTAAATGGTTGATCTACAATGATTGAAACAAAGCACTACTTAACATGAAGTTTTATTTTAAAAAATTTAAAAATCTATACCATTTAAGTATTTTTTAATTGTGAAATATTTATAAAATACAACTTTGCTTCTCTAGCAATACTAAAACCAAAAAGTGAATGATCTGAAATGAATCGGAATAGATAAGAAAAAGCAAAAAGAAAAATCTGGTTGGATGTGACTAGCCACAGTTGATGTGATGGTACTCAACGTGTTGAAGATTCTCTGGACTGAATTTTCATGAATTCTTTATATCAGCAATTTTCATTAAGTGTTCGATAATTAATATTCTACTTAGGGACATGTCTTTAAATTGGATTGTTTACAACATTCATAATTATTTTTCCATTCTTTAGAGAAATATAAGCTCATGAGTTACAAAGCCTTGCATAAAATGTGGCATAAAGCTTGCACAGTTTACCTCTCTTGGATGCAATTTGAGTCACCCTCTCTCCCTGTCCAGCACACTTAATTCTTCCTCTCCTTCCCTACTCCTTTTCTTACTGTCTCATCCAAGCTCTAAAAACACCACGAAGAAAAAGGAACTAAGACGCACGTAGCTGAGGCAGTGCCACGGAGCGTATGAGACAGGTTTCAAATGCCAACTCTGCTGCTCACTGTAAAATGGGGCTAGAACACTTCCCAGTGCTGCTGGGAGATGAAATAACACACACAAGTGCTTCTAAAATTTTAATGTGCAGAGAAATATAAAATATTATTACATTTCAATGACAAAAACCAATGTAAATATGTCACATTTTGTCCTTTGATCAGAAGTGCTTCCAAATCTAGGGGGTCTTCACTATGCTCTTTCCCCTCATAAATTATAAATAAAGTCCTGAAAATATCAGCACAATTTTATATGGGAACGCAGGGCAATCAAGGCAGAAATCGTTTGGTAAATAGAGCTTTGCTTCTTTACTTGAAGTACAAGCAAAGTCATTGGCTTTTTCACTTCAGTGAACATTTTCTTCCCTGTATTTTAGTTCCAAACAGACTCAGAGAACATGTATTTTCAGAAGAACATGGAATAAAATAATATCAGTCCTTGGTTCTCTCTATTTTATTTCACCCTGTTTGGGTAGGAGGAGACTAAATTTATCTAAGGTTGCAATTTTCATCATTTTGGCTTTATTTATGGGTTCATTTCATGCTTAATACTCTTAAAAGGGATATATGTTTCTGGTTATGTTTTGGGGATTCTTTTCAAGCTGTACTTTAATCGATGATATCTCACACTAGTAAGTGTGATAAAATGTCAATACCCAATTACTGTAATATCCAAAAACAGAACATACTAGCCTGAGTCAGGCAAGTGACTTGTTTAGACAGAGAACCGAGAACATTGTGTCTCCAGCCAATGCCCCATTTACAATTTCTCCAGAGTGGCGCTGATCTTTCTGTTTGGAAACACTAGATGGCACTATGAATTCACTTAATTTGGAGCCAAACTAGCCCATCCCTAATTTCAAAGAGAAAAAAAGATGAGAATTTTCCTTAACTGATTTGATAGTCTGACACATATTCTTAAGGAAATGAATTCATATGATGTAACAGTTATTTCATTAAGTTTCAGTGAAAAAAAGCATCTTCTTTTGGCAAGGAAAATGTGACTGTTTCTACAAACACAAACCAGTCAAATCAGCACTCAAAGTCTAGTCAGAGAAAAAAAAAGCCAGACACGTTTGCTGACTAACTTGACTGCTTTTTGACTGACTTAAATATTTTCTTGACTACTTGACAGTCAAAACAGTCAAGCCAGTGTGTGTGTCAATACAGGCTGCAATTTTTATGTTACAAAGTGAACTTCTGTGCTTGTGAGATTCCTTTGCTGTCACCTTTGTAGTCGGCCTGGTTAGTTCCATTGGTTGGGACACTGTACTAATGAGGCCAAGGTCACCCTGGTTTCCATCCTTGCCAGGGGGGTTCATTCTCGTCACAGAGAGAAAGGCTGTTCCCTGGCTAGGAACTGCGACCTCCACTCTGACCAGCCATGTCACAAATGCCTGATCTTAAAAGATTACTGCACACGGAAATGTAGATGATCAGAATGAACACATCACTACAAGAAGATAAAAACAACACAAAATGTAGATCCTATTAACAGCAGATCTGCAAAGCCATTTTTCTCTAGAAAGGACTCAGAGAGTGCATCTAAAGTCAACTCGGTCAACTATCAAAGTCATAATCCTTGTTTCTCCATTCAAATATATTGTTGAGAAGCAACTATGTGCCAGGCAGGGAGCTAGGTACTAAAGCACACAGGAGTAAGTAAGAAACAGCCAGTATCACAATGACTTCACGATCTCATTAGGAAGATACATAGGCAAACAACAGTAGATAATGTGACAAATACCGTAACAGACGCAGATGTAAGCTGCCAGGGAAGCAAAAGAGAGTCTAATTTCCAGGCAATCACATGAGCTAGATCCTAAAGGGACTGACATGGATTCGACTTCAAAAGGTGGACGAGAGCATTTAGGTGAAGAAATAGTGTGTGAAAACAGAGAGGTCTGAGAGAGTGGCACACAACTGAAAACATAGAAGTGTTCCCTGTGCCTAGAATTTTGGGTATGTGGTGGGGTTGGGGCGAGTTGAGCTGGTAAAGAAGGGGGTCCAAATTAAATCAGACAAGTTTTACACAATCTAAGACATTTATGAAACCCAGAGTATAAAATAAATATTCATGAGTCCTCATTAATATGAAGAAACAATTGAGTAAATAAGTTAAATGGAGGGAGATTAGATAAATCTCCTGTTCAGAAGGATCCTGAATAATTTATTCAGATACTCCCCCCTCAAAGAGGTGGAATATAACTCCACACTTTTCCAGTGTGGTCTGAGCGTAGAGACTTCCTTCCAAACAGCACAGTATGAAAGGAGGGAGAAAAGAGTAACTTCACCATGGAAAAACCTGACAAACACACCTCACCCAGGAGGTCAAGGTTAACGTTAACAGTAAAAAGTCATGTTGGTGGTGCTTTATGGCCTTCCTCCCCTAAACCCAGAACTCCAATCTGACTATGATATCAGACCAATCCCAGTGCAGGGACATTGTACAAGATGTCTGACCAGTACTCCTCAAAATTGTCATGGTCATCAAAAACAAGGAAACTGTGGCAGCCAAGAGGAGCCTAAGGAGATGTGACAGCTAAGTGTTCTGTGATATCCTAGATGGGATCCTGGAGAGGGAAAAGGACAGTAGCTTAAAACAAAGGAGTATGAAAAAAGTGTGGACTTGATTTAACAGTGTAGCAATATTGGTTCATTAATTGTGATAAATGTATCTTACTGTTATATGATGTTAATAATAGGAGACATTGAGTGAGGGGTATATGAGAACTCGCTGTACTGTCTTTGCAATTTTTCGGCAAATATAAAGCTATTCTAGAAGAAAAAGTTTAAAAATCTGAGTAGCAAATTATCACTTTGAATAAAACTGATGTATTATTTTTTCAAAACTATTTGTAAATGTGGCAACATTCTCTACCTCTACCTACCCTCTAAAGGGAAAGAAAGGGAGGGGAGGGAGAGTGGGAGGGAGAAGAGAAGGAAGGAAGGAAGGAGGGAGGGAGGGAAGGCAGGAAGGAAGGAAGGAAAGAAAATTGACCTGGACTCTGGCTTCAAAACTACCTACCAATTGTGAGTGCCACATAACATATCCATTTGGCACAATAAAGTGATTATAAAATAAGTGAAGGAAAAGAGCCATTGTCAATCTCATGATCGATGGACAAAGATGAGTAATAGACACACACACACTCCACCACAGAATGTGAATTGTCTCTCTCCTATTTTTGCCTCGATGGAATGATTGAAAGCACACCAGTGGAATTCCTCTTAGGCATTTAAGTTCTCCAAAGTTTTATTAATATAAACAACCAAAGGATGCCATCTAAGGTCGTTATTACACAGCATACAAAGCCTGGACTCCTTTAGGCTCCAGAGACAGGAAGGAACATGGTGGTAAGGGGAAATGAGAAGGTACCCAGAGTGATTCCTTCTTCTTTGTGAGCCAACATGGCCCATTATAAAGAATAACGAGTATGAACAGGATAAACTTACTCCACACATTTCCAGGTGAGGCAATGAAGGCCCGGACCCTTGCTCCCACGGTTACAGCAGTGGCAGAAGAACAGCGGTCTCAAGCCTGAGTTGCAAAACGTATCCTCTGTACACTGTGTTCCATGTCAACAATGTCCCCTGGAGTGGTGCATCCTGGTGGAATTGCAGAAGTCACACCAAATCCAGGTCTCCTGAGCTCTCTGTACTTTTTCCTCATTAGGGACAACTGAATAGGGACTATTCACCCAATGAAATTCTTATTATTGCAAAAAAACAATTATTTTGTTCCAGATTCTTTTTTGCTCACTCTGCAGCTTGTATTGGCAATAAGAAATACCATCAGTGCACCAACCCAAGGGCAAAACCGTGATGTGTCCCTTCGTCAACAATTGATGGGAAAGACCAGTCATTTCCAGTAGGCAATGCTTAGTACAAGTTCATTAATACTGAGAAAAGTACCGACTACCTTTCGTTATAGCTCTCAGTACATTTGTGATATTAAGTTTGTCTACCTGCTTGAGAGTTATTCATTTATTTATATGCTGGGAAGTTTCTTTCATCTCAGTTGCTTTGTAGAAAGTGTTGATTATCTTTTGAATCAGTGGCTTTGAATTATTTTGACAGTAAGCAGTTGTAAGAAATACTTTACGCAGTGATCCAGTAGACTCATACTGGTATACACATACATCTAACTGAAACAGAAATTTGACAAAACAGTATATACGCTTCCTCTGTACTATCACTCATATATTCCTTCTATTGTATTCTCATTCATTTATTAAATTCTGGCTGAGACTCACTAATTTCAAATCATGACTTACAGTTTAAAGAATATTACCTTGAATACTTATTTACAAAATACATCTATAATACTTCTAAACTAAAATTATTTTTTAAATTTTTTACATTTTAGGTGTTCTACTAAGACAATGCCAGGTATATATTTAGACTCTTTTAAATAAATGAATTAACTTTCTAACTTAAACATGTTGGTCATTTGCTACAATAGCCAACCAAATGATTTTAACATGCCTTGGGTACTGATTTTGTTTTATTTAAAAATCACATTAAATATACGATCAGTAAAGTATATATATAATAGATATAGATATAGATCATAGATTAGATATAATACATATTTATTAATCTTGATTTCTGGAAAATTGCCTAAATGGCATGGATTCTAACTGTTTAGCATACTTTTTTCACAAATATATTGTAAAATAGTTCACGAGATTTTTTTTTTTTTTTTTTTTACAAGGTGATTTACTTTAATTTTTGTTTATTGCGGTAACGTTGGTTTATAACATTGTAAAAATTTCAGGTGTACATCATTGTACTTCTATTTCTGCGTGGACTACATCATGTTCACCACCAAAATACTAATTACAACCCATCACCAGACACATGTACCAAATTATCCCTTTCACCCTCCTCCCTCCCCCTTTCCCCTCTGGTAACCACCAATCCAATCTCTGTCCCTATGTGTTTGTTTATTGTTGTTATTATCTACTACTTAATGAAGGAAATCATACGGTATTTGACCTTCTCCCTCTGACTTATTTCACTTTGCATTATACCCTCAATGTCCATCCATGTTGTCACAAATGGCTGGATTTCGTCGTTTCTTATGGCTGAGTAGTATTCCATTGTGTATATATACCACAGCTTCTTTATCCATTCGTCCCTTGATGGGCACTTAGGTTGCTTCCAAGTCTTGGCTATCGTGAATAAGGCTGCAATGAACACAGGGGTGCATGTACCTTTACAAATTGGTGTTTTCAAGTTCTTTGGATAAATACCCAACAGTGGAATAGCTGGATCATATGGTAGTTCTATCGTTGATTTTTGAGGAATCTCCATACTGTTTTCCATAGTGGCTGCACCAGTTTGCACTCCCACCAGCAGTGTATGAGAGTTCCCTTCTCTCCACATCCTCTCCAACACATGTTGTTTCCTGTCTTGTTAATTATAGCCATTCTGACGGGCATGAGGTGATATCTCATTGTAGTTTTGATTTGCATTTCCCTGATAGTTAGTGATTTTGAACATCTTTTCATGTGTCTGTTGGCCATCTGTATATCTTCTTTGGAGAAATGTCTGTTCAGGTCTTTTGCCCATTTTTAATTGGGTTGGTAGTTTTTGTTGTTGAGATGCATGAGTTCTTTATATATTTTGGAGATTAAGCCCTTATCAGATGTATGGTTTGCAAATATCTTCTCCCAATTGTTAGGTTGTCTTTTCGTTTTGTTGATGGTTTCCTTTGCTGTGCAGAAGCTTTTTAGTTTGATGTAGTCCCATTTGTTTATTTTTTCTATTGTTTCTCTTGCCCGGTCAGATGTGGTGTTTGAAAAGATGTTGCTAAGACCGATGTCGAAGAGCGTACTGCCTATGTTTTCTTCTAGAAGTTTCACAGTTTCAGGTCTTACATTCAAGTCTTTAATCCATTTGGAGTTAATTTTTGTGTATGGTGTAAGGTAAGGGTCTACTTTCATTTTTTTGCATATGGCTATCCAGTTTTCCCAACACCATTTGTTGAAGAGACTTTCTTTTCCCCAATCTATGTTCTTGGCTCCTTTGTCAAAGATTAGCTGTCCATAGATGTGTTTCACGAGATTTTTCAGTGTTGACAAACAGGTATAACAAATTATAAATTAAAGTTATATAATTCTTTTCTTCAACATAAATTTGAATCTTGATTTACTTTTAGATGGAAATTCCAGAAATGAATGCTTCGTAGTCTTAAGATGAGAATATCTAATAAAAAGTGTTGGAGAAGATGTGGAGAAAAGGGAACACTCACACACTGCTGGTGGGGATATAAATTGGTGCAGCCACTATGGAAAACAGCATGCACATTCCTCAAAAAATTAAAAATAGAACTATCATATAATCCATCTATCCCACTTCTGGGTATTTATCCAAAGAACACAACAACACTAATTCAAAAAGATATATGCGTCCCTATGTCCATTGCAGCATTAGTCACAATAGCCAAGACTTGGAAACAACCTAAGTGCCCACCAACAGATGAATGGATAAAGAAGATGTGGTATATATGTGTACAATGGAATACTATTCAGCCATAAAAAATTAATGAAATCTTACCATTTTCGACAACCTGGATGGACCTTGAGGGTGTTATGCTAAGCAAAATAAGTCAAATAGAAAGACAAATACCATATGATTTCACTCATATGTGGAAGATTAAAAAAAAAAAAACTCACATAGACATGGAAAATAGATTGGTGGTTACCAGAGGGGAAGAGGGTGAGAGGAGGGCAAAAGGGGTAAAGGGGCACGTGTGTATGGTGATGGATGGCAACTAGACTTTTGGTGGTGAACACGATGCAGTCTATACAGAAGTCAAAACACAATGATGTACACTTGAAACTTATATAATGTTATAAACCAATGGGATCTCAAAAAAAAAAAAGAATATCTAAACGTCCCTCTTTCTCTTCCCCTTCCATCTTGTCTTGCCCCCGTTCTCTCTTTTCTTTTTATATTTTCTTCCCTCTCTTCCCCTTTTCTTCCCAACACTTTAATCCAAAAGCCAAGTGGCCCAGGAAGACAGGCATCTGCATGGGGTGGGGGTGGGGTAGAGGAGCCACAGCAGCACAGAGGGAGGTGCAGGAGCTGGAGGGAGAGGAGGAAACATCTGTGATGGGGGAGGGGGTCATGGTCACCAGAAATGGCAGTTGGGCAAGGAGTTTTATTTTTTTCCCATAGTATTTTTTTTATTGAGATATAATTGACATATAACATTGTATTAGTTTTAGGTATACAACATAATGATTTAATATATGTATATGTTGCAAAAGGATTACCAGAGTAAATTTAGTTAACACCTATCACCTCACAGTTACACGTTTTTTTTCTTGTGATGAGTACTTTTAAGATATACTCTGTTAGCAACTTTCAAATATACAATCCTTAAGTAAGAATACTAAGGTATTGTTAACTCTAGTCACCATGCTGTACGTGACATCCCCAGAGTTTATCTTATAACTGAACGTTTGTACCTTTTGACGTCCTCCACCCATTTCACCCACCCCCCAGCCCTACCTCTGGAAACCACCTCTCTGGTTCTCTGTAAACCCATACACATATGGTCAATTAATTTATGGCAAAGGAGCCAAGAATACACATGGGAAAGGATAGTCTCTTCAATAAATGGTGTTGGGAAAACTGACAGCCACATGCAAAAGAATGAAACTGAACCACTATCTTACACCATAGAAAAAAATCAACTCAAAACGGATTAAACACTTGAACGTAAGACCTGAAACCATAAAACTCCTGAAAGAAAACGTAGGTGGTAAACTCCTAGACATTGGTGTTGGTGATGATTTTTTGGATCTAACACCAAAAGCAAAGGCTGCAAAAAGCAAAAATAAGCAAGTGGGACTACATCAAACTAAAAAGCTTATGAGCAGCAAAGGAAACCACCAACAAAATGAAAAGGCAACCTACAGAATGGGGGAAAATATTTACAAATCATGTATCTGACAAGGGGCAACGTGTTTTAGACCTGAGAGAATGAAGAGGATAGCCATGCCAGGTGACAGCTGGCAACAGGACACTGGTTACATGCTTGATTAAATGAGCAAACGTGTGAAGAGTAATGGGGAAAACGTTGGATGAGTTAGAAATGTGGAGAGGGAAAAGAACAGAATGAACACTGTGGCGTTGAATTGGAACTGGAAATATTGGTGTGAACTCGTAGTTTTTTAGTCTATGTAGCTAGATATAGAAATAAATGTGTGTAAATGTATGGATGCTTGTGTATATATACACCTACACATATTCCCTCGCTTTGTGCACTGAGACGGCAATGGGAACAGCAGTGTCCCTGCAGCAATGAGCACATCCAGCACCCAGATCTTGATTTTTAAATACCACTCCTCCATGGCTTCCTGCGGAAATGGCTTACTGCAGGGTTGGGGCAATGGAAGTAGCAGAAGAGCCTGAGCATCTGGTTTTGCCAGAAAGTGAGGAAATGCTCAAAGAATGATGTGGACATGTTATAAGGACACAGGAATCAGCTTGAAGAGATTCCCACTGGCAAAATCTGAGAGAATTTGAGCATAAAAACATGATGATAATAGATAATGCAACTCATTGAATAAAATAAGAATTCATGCACTTAATTAATTAAAATGGAAGACTGATAAGGAACAGGATATTTACAGCGTCTCAGAGTATCACATCACAAAATCCTCATTAGTTACAAGGAGGATAATATAACTTTACTGTGAAGAAGCCTGAAAGACCCCCTTTAATCAAGAGATCAAGGTGAACGTCACCAATAATGAGATGAACTGATGTTGTGAGCCCCCAGGTAGGATGCGGTGAGAAGAACTCAGTGTCGTTTCTGTTCCATTCCTGCCAAGACGCAAAAGTTGAATATAATCATTAGAAAGATCCCAGGGCCAGCCCCGTGGCTTAGCAGTTAGGTGAACTCACTCCGCTGCTGGCAGACTGGGTTTGGATCCCGGGCGTGCACCGACGCACCGCTTCTCTGGCCATGCTGAGGCCGCATCCCACATACAGCAACTAGAAGGATGTGCGGCTACGACATACAACTATCTACTGGGGCTTTGGGGAAAAAAAATAAAAATAAAAAATAAAAAAAAAGAAAGATCCCCTATGTTTACTTATTTGCTCAGTCCTTCTGTATATAACCAATCCCGTAACCAAGCCCTATCACCTGCTTGGTCCCAGCCCCGCCACCGTCTCTGACCACCACAGGCACATTAGCCCTCAGCCTCGCTGCTTCCTCCAGACAAAAGGATGGATGCTCTCTCCACTAGCGCATGTTATTATTTAGTTGAGAAATCTTTGTTTTAATTTCAGTTTTATAAAATGTTTCTTTTAAGAGATGGAGACAAGTGTTTAGGGCAGAAACTGAAAAATTTGGAAAGCATCATCAAGAATTAACTGTTGCATTTTATTGTATAATAAATACTCCCAACTTTTGTCTATATTATTCTTGATAGGTGGAGAGATGTTACAAATGGGATCATAATGTCCATAATTTTTACATTATCAAATAATATCTTATAATCTTTTCCCCTTAACAATACTTCCTAAAGTGTTATACTAATAAATATTATTTTATGGTATTATTTTAATAACTGCATGCTATTCCCCATATTTATTTAATCAATCTGAAAATTTTGGATATTGAGGGTGTGTCCAATATTTTTGTATTATAACCATCACTATATATGTATACTTTGCATATACTCATGATTATTTCCTTATGATGTGAAATTTCTGAAATGAAAAAATTCATATTTATATGTTCTTGATATTTATTACCAAATGCCCTCCAAATGCATTGCAGCCATTTTTATTCCTACTGACAGAGTATGAGAGAGCCTATTCCCCCACACCTTTTCCACATAAGCTATTATAATTTTTTAGTGTCTTTAATTTATAATATTATTTGCTGTAATAATCTGATTTTTGTGAGAATAAACATTTTTTAAAATGTTTATTGGCTTCTTGTATTTTTTTCTTGAATTATTTATAACCTTTCTAAGCATTCTTTGGAAATTGCCTCTCTTGAAAAATTGTTATTCAGTTTTTGAATTCACTAATCCCAATCAGAGAGTATAATCCTCTACTTCAATACATCAAAGTAATGGCCAGGGGATTACCTCCTCGTCCTTGAGAAACTTGTAGTGCAGTGGGAGATGCAGTCATTAGCAAAAACCACGACACTAAAAGATAAGCGTTTTATCTGACGCTTGTAAAATTTGGTATGGGAATATACCTAAGAGGCATTAATTCTCTCTAGGCGGTGAGAAAAAACTTCAGAAAGGAAACTACATTTGAGCTGGACTTTGAGGAGAAATGGGAGCTTTCCAGGTGGACGGGTGGAGAAAACTTTTAGTATCGAGGGAGACCCATGATCAGACACCTGAAGTCATGGAGGTGAATGGCATGTTTATGGCACGACAAAGAATCTGGTATGGCTAGAATTTGAGATATGCACCTGGTTCAACACACGCACACATACACATACATACATACACATACATACAAACACATATATGTATGTATATAGTTTATGTGCTCAAAAATTTCCATTTTAGCCATATATAAATGTAAGACATATCCTATTTTATTTATCAAATAGTAAATAAAAAGAATGAATGTGAAAGTTATGTTTTCCTTTCTAATTTCCACTGAGGTAAACATTTTTAACTGAGTTGTTACTTCTCACATTAGCCAAGGCTTTACAATTGGGAATCAATTATTCAAGAAGGTTTTTGATTCTAATCCATTAATCTGTTCACTTATTTATATAGTGTTTACAGATCACCTGTATGTGAGCAAGCAATTTTGAAATTCAGAGAGTCCCTTTACATTGTTTTCAGCAAATGTGTGAGATTCTTACGAACCTTGCACAAATACGTTGGTATTAACATAACGGTTATCCGAAACAACAAGCAATTTCTATACTTCTAGCAAAGAATTCACACAGAAACAAAAATAATTCTGTAAATGATATTCAATATTTAGTGGTCCAAATCCTTTTCTTACGTTTTTATTCTTTAAGCATATTATATTAGTTCTATTTCCTAAGTAACTATCAATAGACTTAAACAGGATTTTAGTTTTAAGTAAAAAATAAATTGTTTTCCCAACACATAAAGATCTCAAGCTCCTTGTCTTGCCTATGTTCCTTACACATCTAATCTCAAACATGTGTGAAACATGCTAGTTTCAGTAGCACTCAGTATCTGAAACTTTACAAATATATTTTACTTAAACGAAACTCTTCAGCCAATGTAAAAGCATCAACATAAATTAAAAAATACTGACCTGAATTCCTCTTCTGTGAAGGTACTTGGAAGGTGCTGCAGGGAACGAAATTTAGGGCAGAGCCCTACAACTAGACAAATTTGCAATCCAATTTAAGAGCCAAATTCAGCACCAGTGATGAAAAATTAAACAACAACACAAAAGTTAATAATTTTCACAATTATTCAAGAGTGTAACCAAGTGATATATGATTCATTGCCAAGTGTGATGCATATCCAAGATGGATTAAAATTTCAAGCAGGGTGAATTCAGGTGGAGTGAGAACGACTTTGGAAGGTACTTTCTCCCTAATTTCCAGAAAATAAAGCCGCTGGTATTCATCAAATCTGTTAAATCTTTTTCTCCATTCTGTAGAAGATATTTCACCTATGCTGCTCCTTTCTGCTGCCATTTCTATGTAAAAATGTGGCAGTTTAAATGACAGTGAGGTCCACAGTGTCCTTTGGAACATAAGCGTCTGCTGAGTTGTTCAGATTTTGCTGACCACACAGCTGGTTCCACCACTTTGGCTGAGTCAACAGCTTCCCGTCAATTTATTTAGACGGTTGAATTTCTTGCACGTGTCGCTACACTGATGTGTACTCAGGTGAGATCCTCTGACTGTCCCCATAGAAGCCCATCTACTGGCCATAGCATCAGCATGCATTCAACTCTGCTGGCCCGGTGACACAAATACTGCCAGGGTCAGGAGGCTAGGGTGAAGTCTAGGTTTCCGTTTGCATACCACAGCTGCTGGGTGTTTTTTCCAACTGTACTCCTTCCCAATGGAAACCCAATCTTGACGTTCATTATCATAATTATAGCTGAATTCATTTCCCTGTCTAGATTAATTTTGTACCAAAAAAAAGATTGTAGTAAGACCGTGATTTGAAAAAATGAAGAATCTTAAAGAATTCTGAGAGTGATAATTGCATTAAGATAAAATTTATCAGTTTTAGAATAGCATATACTCGATCCAGAAGTAAAATTTATTTTTCCTTTGAAAATCATCATTACTTATTATCTGGAATACATTAATTAATATCGGGGTTCTAAAACATCATGTTGTACATCCTAAACATATACAATTTTTAAAAATAAATAATAAAAAATTGGGGGTTCTTTTTTTATATTTCTATATTTTTTCATGTGTATGTGTTACGTATAATATATATTCTCCATGTAAGCAAAAGTTCCAAGGTCATAATCCACAACTAAATACTAAATATAGTCTTAATAATATTTTTGTACTGGATGCTGGCATAAAAGTCATAAGCAATATTGTGAAATCTGTTATTCCAGATTTGTAAGAGGCTGAGGTTAGTGGACATCTCTTAATTAGATATACATGCCAGAGAAATTGTGACTCTTAGCGTAGACAAATGTTTTACAAGACGGTTTGTCTTCTGTTTGTAAACCAGAAAAATGTCTTTCAGTGTCTTTGGTCTATGACGTAATACATGTATCGCACAAGAAGAAATTTTATTAGCTGAACAGATTATTCCTTCTCACACCACATAATATAATGCATTTAGCTAGGCCAGGTTTCCAACATAATGTAATTATGGAGAATTTTCCTACAGACCCACATGGAAGGTTTTTTAAAAAATAATTCACGAGGGTCAGAACAGAGATAGCTAAGGATTCTGGGAATGTTCATTCTTGAACTTAGTGATTGCTGCACAGAAAGCAGAAGTAAACACAAGCTCAGTCCTCTCCTATACTGTCTCTCAGCTGGAGTGCAGTTTGAGTAAACGGCAGAGCCTCCCTCCACCTCAGCTTCCTCATGTGTCAAGTGAATGACCACCACGTGGAACACTTGCACGTTTACGGAGGCAGCCTCGCCGAACAAGGACACACCTTCCAGCAGCTGGTCAGGAAAATTACGATTTGATGTTTGTTCTACTTACTTCTCGAGAGACTATAGAAAAAAATCAGACTTTTGAGCATCGATTTCTTTATCTACGTTAAGTAAACAATCTCTGCTCTTCCCACCCAGCAGTACCCCAAATGACACTGAATTTTGATTAAATAGGTTATCAGTTAATGAGACAATAATGTGCCTCATTTCTAATGCAGTTCTCTCCAGGTTTGTTTGTTTCGGTAGAGATTTTTGTTTTGAGTTTTGTTTCTGTTGAATTTGAAAGCTCACCACAGACCATGTCCGAGTTTGAAGGAGAGCTACTATTCCCTGGAGTATAATTGTTGGCTTCAGTAGAGAGAGAACATGAGAGAGGATAGAAAAGTCACATCACCTCAGTAAACTAGGACAACATCTCCCCAGAATTTTAACAGAACGAGAATCAATGGACTCCAAATCGTTACAATAAACTCGGAAATGTCCAAATTCTTTTGTTGTTCTGAAATCGTCAAGTACTAAATGATGTTTAAAATAAATGTGTCACGGATAGAGATTGAAAACTTTACATTCTAAATGTTTTAAAATGTTGTAATAATAAAATGTATATATGTTCCTAACATAAAATGTTATGAAAGGAAATATTTTTAACAATTGGATATGATCTACTTTTAATTTCATAAGATTTTTCTTTGGTGAAGCTCAATTAATTTCATACCTATTAGCTCAGTTCCCTCTACAACTTTCCTGTGCAATGGATCCTAAAATTGTTCACACCATTACTTTTAAATGAAAAGTGTTAGAGTCCAGTACACAGATATATTTGGATTTGTTAGAAAAGGTTGAGAGAGACAACAATATAATATTTTAATACCATTTTGACTATGTTTTAAATGGTTTGTTATTGATAAAGTGTTCCTCATACAAATTCAATATGTCAAATCTTTTTCAACTAGTTTTTTTCAAAATAATTTGTATGTGCCATAACATCCTATAAAGTGAAGATTCTTCTCTTTCTCCAACTCTGTTTCTTTTCTAAACCTTTCAACCCCCAAAATAAATCCTATCTTAAATATCGATTTGGCTACATTATTTCAACTTCTGGAGATGTGAATTCAATTCCAAGTTCTATTTCTCAAATACAGATTTAACTTCTGATCATTTATATGTTGGTCCAATTAGGGAATAAGGTGAAATTGCTTGTATTTTCTTCTCTTTTAGACGCCTACAATCACTCAGTGGCATCACAAAATTGTCCAAGACTCCAGAAGGTCCTTCATGGCTAAAAGGAGTACTAAAACGAGTGTCCGAATATCTCCCTGGGAACAGCAAAGCATCCTGGGATATTGGATATTGAGTGTTTGGAAGACCAAGTACATTTTGCTGGAAGCCTCCATGACAAGTAGAGCATTTGAAAAAAGGAGATTCCAAGAGAGGCCATGTATATTAAATAGATTCAATTGCTTATTTGGAAAAGATCTTTGCCGTACAAGATGCTGATCTACTTTGTCTTAAATATGTACATCATGTTAACTCAATTTCTTATAATAAATGGAATATGGCTAATTGTTCTGTTAATAAATAGATTTATATTTCATATTAAAAACCATGAACCTTGGAATCAGACAAACCTGGGTTTGTATCCTGGCACTGTCAATTATCAATTATGTGATTTGAGGCAATTCTCTAAATCTCAGTTTCCTTTTTAAATCAATAATGGTAACTACTTCACAGGATTACACTCAAGATTCAATGAGGTAATCTGGAGAAAGTACTTAGCACATTTTTGGACCTCGGTAAGTACTCAATACATGATGGTTACGTTAGGAGACCTGTGCCAGTGCCCTAGAAAGACTTTTTTCACACAACAATTCCAGTTGGAGCCCCTCGATTAACATATAACAGTATTTAGCTTCAGTTTCTGCCGTTATTGTTGAATGGTCACCACCACAATCCTTAACCACTGTGATTATCCTGTCAATATCCGAGGATTCCAATTAGCAGCTAAAACTACCTAGTGCGTTCCCAGAGTTACCTAGGATGTTTTATTTGTAGGCACAATGTTTACTTAGAGCCTTTCAGTTCTATGTGAGTAAGCCTTTAGCACTTCCCAAGCAGTACCTGTAGAAGCTGTGAGCACAAACCCAGAAACTACACAGGTTTCTATTGCATAGGTCCAGTACTTATACCCAGCCACTATCATCAGTGTCTTTTATTACAATAACAGAGCCATTTCTGGCCCAGAGTGGTTCCTGGGTATGCGTGGCCTAATCACTCAAGGGGCGGTTAGGTAACATCTGCCATAGCATGCTCCCCAGAGAACCAAACAGACAGAGCATAAAATGCCATAGAGCAGAACTTGACCTTCACAAATCTAAGATTCAAGGCTTTAATTCTCAAAAACCTCTAAAGTCATGGACATAAAGCAATTTGTGATTGTTCTATGGCACAAATTTGATCACTCTGATGCTGGTTGGGGATCATGTGTGGGAACGAGTTGCTTAACTAGCACACGAGCCTAATGGCAGCATCAGCATCTCCTGGCTTTGTTGTTCTCTCTCCATCCTCAGGTATACATTTATTCTCATTAAGGATCTAATAAGGCTACTTCATGTTTTTGGCTAGTCTAGTTTATACACTTTATGTAGAAATTATATCCCTAAAGTAGGAGATTCAGGAAGGTCTGGGATACGTTCCCTAGCAGTATTGAATGTCCTCTATATTGCATCTTCCAAAAGGTGAGGAACTTGATAAGACACTGCAAAATCGCTGTTTCAAAAACACTTCTGATTTCTATATTGAAATATGTGATTCTAATGTTACTGCTATGACCTAGAATGATCTTTTGTTGTTTTAATATATCAATCTCAATACATTGCTAATTTTTTTGTGAGGAAGACCAGCCCTGAGCTAACATCCATGCTAATCCTTCTCTTTTTGTTGAGGAAGACCGGCCCTGAGCTAACATCTATTATCAATCCTCCTCCTTTTTCTCCCCAAAGCCCCAGTAGATAGTTGTGTGTCATAGTTGCACATCCTTCTAGTTGCTGTATGTGGTACGCGGCCTCAGCATGGCTGGACAAGCGGTGCGTCAGTGCGCGTTGGGGATCCGAACCCGGGCCGCCAGTAGCGGAGCGCACGCTCTTAACCGCTAAGCCGTGGAGCCCGCCCCAATACATTGCTAATTTTTAACGTACAATGTAAACGTATCTATAAGTATAGCTAAGATAAAATGTTTCTCATTCACCTAAATAGAAATGCATCCCTCATGTGTAACAAAGGCAATATAGCTTAAGCTGGTGCTACTCACACAAATAGATAAGACTGAACTCAATATTTTACAGTTTTTTTAACGTAATTTCAAAAATTAATTTGTCTGAATTTTATACTTTCAGCAGGATATTTTGATATTATATTCATACAGCCTGTCTTAGTTAGAATATAGGCTAATCTGTGTGTGACAAAGACACAGGATGGATTACTTATCCCTCGTATGAGTTTGAATCAATTTATGGCTCTGTTCCAGAAACTCCTGAGAAGCTCAGACCCTTTTCTCTCATGATGTTCTGCCATTCCTAGGGAGCTGTTTCCATCCATATGGCCCAAGATGGCTCATCACTAGGTCCACATCCCTACCAGCAGGAAGAAGTAGAGAAGAAGGGGACAACATGCTCCATCTCCTTAAACCATGACCTAGAAGTTACACACATTACATCTGTTTACATCTCATTGACCAGAACTTAGTCACATTGTCACTCAATCCATATGGGAAGCTGGAAATGTAATCTTTACTATTACTACAGATGTCAAAGGACATCCACAGTGTTTGCCACTCAGCATTACCGCCATTTTAAATGCCAAAAGACAAGTGGCAAGCAAAATGAACAAATTCCCAAATATTTTATTTTGACAACTATTCACTTTTTCTTAATTTCAAACATAATGGGAGTGGAATGCATGGAGATAATAAATGGTTAGATTGAACGTTATCAATTTCAGGAACCAGAATTGTTGGTCCATTTCTCTCAACAGCCTTGCGTTAATTTCTTAGTATCATTTGTGCCCCTGAGCCTCCTCATCCATTGGAAGATCACTTACTTCATTGGGTTCCAATTTCCTTTATAATGGTGAAGATCAGAAAAATCGTTTATGGGAGTTAGGAATTTGAAATAGAAGAGATGAGACATACTCAACACGTAAATAATGAAATAGATGATGGAATGATCCATTGGGTATATGTCTTGAATGTAGAACAGTCTGTTGCCCACGCATAACCTGATGCTCTCTCCACAGTCAGCCCTGAAGAAATGGTATGAACTCTGAGGATGCATAACGCCCAGCTTGAGATCTCAACATCTGAGTCATAAAAAAAGAGAAAGCAAGCATGTTAAAGCCACATTTATTCATATAGTCTTCTACTATAGAAATCTCTTCCTTCGTCCCCCTCCTTTGCCCCAGATACATTTCTGGAAAAGATTTGAGGAGGCTTAAAAACAGGTAACAATACACATAAAGAACACATACAAGCAAAGTATTAAAAAGGAAAAATGAATATAGTAGAATTAAATATTTAAGTGTTAAAGACAAGAGGAAGGAAAGAACAATCAGTTAGATAAGAGGAATGAATGGGAGTAATTGCTATGCAATTCTGTGGCCAGATACCAGCAGTAAAACTTCAGCACTGATGGAAATGCTCTTAAGAAGTAACTTCAGCAAAAGGACTTTTACTGATTTTAGAGCAAACTTAAAATTCTGGTATTTTTGGTTGTTACTTAACGTTATATGTGTTGATGCTCATGTTCAATAAAGAGGTTAAAAATTCTACCCATGTGTCTAATAAAAATAATAGAAGAAATTCTTGGAAGGCAAGGAAAAGCCTTTATACACACACACACACACACACACACACATGCATTATAAATAGGATGCAGCAAAATCAGAGTATTTTTAATAACAATTGTCTTTCAATCTCTTATGCTATGGTCAGTTTCTTCTCTCCAGAAGTCAAATTTTGTTTTTATATATTTTTACTTTAGAGTGAAAGAGAAAGAGTTAAGGGTGTGAGAAGGGTTGGTCTCCTTGCAGCATTCCATTCATATGAACAACGCAGAATTGACAAGATGTGACTCCTTACTTAGCGGGTGGGAAAAGGTGTGGTAAACAGTCCATTTGACATGCTTTTAATTATTGTTTTTCTTTTTCTTTTTTTATTTTCTGAAGCCTATCCAAATGATCTTAAGAAGAAATTTCACAACAATTTAACTTCTTTTCTGAATATATGTTGCTTCTTGAATGTTACAGTGATATATACCTTACCATTAATTATCACTCTGGGTTTTTTTGTTGTTATTTTTGTTTGTTTTTTTGTTTAGTTTAAAATAGTAGCCATGTTTCACATTAGGCTGTATCATTGTTTTTTGTCACAGTGAAGTGTTCACTGAGTGGCCACAAATCAAACAACCGAAATCTCCAACCATCCTTTATTGTTTTTAAAAAATGTGAATTGAGGTGCTGGCCTGATGGAGTAGTGGTTGAGTTCGCGTACTCCACTTCGGTGGCCAGGGGTTCACAGGTTCGAATTCCAGGCAGGGGCCTACTCACCGCTTATCAAGCCATGCTGTGGCAGCATCCCACATATAAAATAGAGGAAGATGGGCATGGATGTTAGCCCAGGGCCAATCTTCCTCAGCAAAAAGAGGAGGATTGGCAACAGGTGTTATCTCAGAGCTAATCTTTCTCACACACAAAAAAATGTGAATTGAGAATATTCTATGCAAAAACCACTATCTTCATATGTCCCTCAAACTGATCCTCCCTCAGTTGTCATCTGGTAAATATTATCTACTGGTTCTCAGGACAAAATCCTTACAGACATCCTAAGCGCTCTCTCTCTCACACACCCACTACCCATCATCCACAAATCGGCTCAGCATAGCCTCCCACATGGACCCTGAACCTGATGACTTCCCATCCCCTCCACTGTTGAAACTCTGATCTCTTGTCTGGAATTACTGAAATGGTCTCTCAAGGCGCCCCTCACTTTCCCTCCTGCTCCCTACAATGTATTATCCTCTCAGTGATCTTTTTAAAGCATAAATCGTATCATAGTCCATCCCTGCTTAAAACTCTGCAGTTGCTTCCCACTACAGTTGGAATAAAAAACTCTAACTGCTCGCTTTGTCTACAAGATCCTGCAAGACCTGAATGACTCCTATCTTCCTGACCTCATCTTCTATCACCCCGTTATCCCATTCTGTTCGCTCCAGGTACTTGCGCCCTCCGTATAGTCCTCAAATACACAAAGCTTATTTCTTTCATGGGGACTTTGCACCTCTTCCTTCCCTCTGAACTCTTTTCTTCAAGATGGCAGCTGGCAGGCCCCTTTTCCTTCTTCGGGTCTCAGGTCCGTGATCACCACCTCAGGAAGTCTTCCCTGACCACTGCAGCCAAAGTAGGATGGCCAAGAGTTGGAAGAGTCACACTTTATAGATAATGTTGCCCCCCACACTATGATATAAATTATCAGAACTCTGAAGATAATTGATTTTCAGACATGTGGACTTGCATGTCAAAGAGAATGGGAGACTGTGGTTGGAAGTTGTAAGGAAGCACAGGACTGTGGAAAGAATGTAGGTTTGGGTTAAACTGGGTTTAAACCCCAGCTCTTTCACTTCATAATTTTATGACCTTGAGAAAATTACTTCACACATTCTGAAACTTGATTTTCTCATCTATAAAATATGTATAAAATATTAAAAATATAGATTTGTTGTAAGAATTACATAAATGCGTGCACCTGGAATACAGTAGCTACCTAATGGGGCTAGTTTTTTGTTTTCATTTCTTTTATTCTCATATGTTAGGTTTTCTACATATGTTGCTTAAGTATGTCATAATTGCTTCTCTGAAGGAAAAAGTGAGTAGTCAATAAAACATGGTTAAGTACTTAGTTATGATAACAATGGTTCCCAGTTATTAATAGACATTTGTCAAAGTCACCACACCCAAGTGAACTTCTAGACTGAGTCACACCCAGAATGAACAAAAATGAAAAAGTGCAGATTAATTTTATTGGGTGGTCCAGCATTTTAAATATTTTGAATGTAATTTGATATATTCAAATCATGTAAGAATAGTGCTCTTTCATTTATTCATTGAACAAATATATGTGGGGCGCCAGGCACCGATCCCCATGCTGCAGACACTGCGTTATAACAAAGGGCAGGACAGAATCCTCTGACCTAGGGATCTTGCACTGTACACCACCTCATCTTAGAGTCAAATCATATGTTATCGGTTGCCTTGTACTCTTTATTCCAAATCATAAACTTGGGGTCAAGAGACTTGGATCCTATTTCCAGCTGTACCCATCGTTCACTATGTGGATTGGCATGGTGACAGCTTCTCTGAGCCTCACTTTCTAAGATGTACATGGTTATACCTAAGGTCTCTACAGCTCCAAAACACCATGATTCCATGTTTATATGAAACACTATCTTCAGCATTAAGAAAATCTGAGGTTAGAAAGCTTGCAATGAAGACCCACTTGACTCTCTAATATTAATGAGTTTACTGTTCCATTATGTCAAGTATATTATCTTTTTATTTATTTATTTCCCACATTAATATTTAGAAGCAATTTAAAGAGAAGTTAAAACCTGTTTGGAACACAATTGTTTTAGTTTTTATCTTTTACTGTAAATGATGGTCTAAGATTTTATCCACTAAATCTTACTTCTCCTTTAAAGTGTCTAAATGCCAATGTACATGTTTGTCTATCTTTGGGGGACATTGCAATGCCAAGAACCGTCTCTCTTATTCTCCAAAAAATAACCGAGAAGCATTCCTGTAAGGTCAGTTGTCTGGGTTCAAGCACCACCCTCATTTAAATCAAGACTATTTCCCCCAAAACATACACCACTATCATCATTATTATTATCTGCATTGATATCCCAGATGATCCATTTTTATACGGTTCAAACGTATTCGCCATCATAGAGATCACTGTCAAGCAGATGCTCTGCTCATTCTCTTACGAAAACATTTTTTTCTTTTTTTTTAGTGTCGATATGGTATCCAGGTTACATCTAGATAATCACTTTTAGAACTGCGAGTGAAAAAACGGCAGATGGAATGTTGTTGTTTTTCTTTTTCCTGCCCATCTCCCTTTCTTCCCTCACATTGTCAGGACTGCTCCCTCCATTCAGATGGCAGCACTGTTCTGAATGAAGGCAGACCCGCACATTCGCAGGCGGTGCTCCAGTTCAATTACGGGGCTTTAGCGAGGCTAATTAGCATTGCTCAGAGCGGGAGCTTGTGAGTGACAGGTAACCATGGAGAGCCACACTCCTGTAGGTGATCAGCGAGAGTCTAGCTTTCTTTTTAATTAAAAATTAGAAAAGCCTTAGAGAAAAAGCATAGCATTTACTGATGTATGCTGTTAGCCCAGGGTTGCCATGCTGGAAAGAACAACAGTGGTGTCAGAAGAAAAGCTGATGCCATTTCCAAAGGAATCTAGGAGAATATCCTGCGACTTAGATACAGAAAATATGTTTATTGTCCTCCCCAAGAACGGATACCCGAAAGGAAAACTAAAAGGCAAAAGATCACCTGCTCCTGAGAGTCCATTTCCTTAATAATGCTCTCCCTTCAAAACTTGAGAAATAATATTGTATTTATTAACAATAGAGACTTTTTTGGCCATTTAGAAAGTGTTAGAATTAGGACTAGAAATACACATGCAGTTAATGCTGGATAGTATATATTTGGTAAATGTTAATTGCTGATGATGAGAGATAAAATAACAAAATAAAAAGGTACTAATAACCTATTTCAATGCTAAGAAATATTGGAAGAATTTTCCAAGTACACAAATCTTGGATCTGATCTTGAGAATTGATGTCAGCAGGCAATGGTGTATCTTTCCAGCAAAGTGAATGTTCTATGTAGGGCAGAGTGGTGAATTAAATGTTGTCACCTTAGCTTGGTAGCCTAGATTCAGAGAAAAAAATGAACAGAAATTTTACAGCACTTTAAGGGCACATCAGGATAATTTTCCTATTCAAAAATAGGTAAGTAAATAATCCGGACAACCAGAGTCAATTTTAATTTTCCCCAAACTGAAAGGAAACTGCTCTATTTTCTTTTGGTTCTGTTCATCTTATAAAACATTTAATTTTAACACGCCTCGCCCTTTCCTGTTTTTACCCAAAAGCGGGATTATTGTAAAAACACTCTCTGCTGTTATTTCTGGCCAGCGTAAAGCCAGGAAGCTCTTACAGTCGTACGGGGGCCTAATCTCAGTCTCATCTCAACCATGGAAGCAGGGAAAGATGCAAACCAAGCCACAGTGACTTCTTCAACTACTAGTTCAGAATAACTTCTACTATGAGAAGAATTCACTGAAAAGACAGAATGATAAAATCAGTTGTATTATTCTGTAGTCATACTTTTCTTTGGTTCACATTCCAAAAATGAGGATTTTTCTTCTAAGATATGGGTTGAATGAAGGAACAAATTTTAATTCCAAAAGACAGTTGCCCATAATATGTGAACAATGGTCATTGTCCATTGTCCACCAAGCGCTCTTTATATTCTCTATTTGAATGCTCTTTCTTAATAAGAGTAATTCCTCAAGTTTCAAATTTTCCACAAGAATTTTTCCAGAAAACAGATTCCCCTCTCAAGTTTCATAGATCTGACTTCAATAAATTTAACTTGCTTATTACTAACTTTCTAATTAATTTGAAAATACAAAGAAAGATTATGTCCCAAGAATACCAAAACTTGTTTTATTGTTTTCTGAAATTCTTCTACACCCAATAGAATTCTGCTATAAGAGTAAGAACCTTTCCCATTTAATGGTTTTAAGAAGAGCTCTATTCTGATGCCTTTTGTTTTGAAGTATACTATATTTGAACCATAACAGAGGGAGGTAGCCGTTGGTTCCATAGTCACCGCCTTTGATATTTACTCCTTCCAGGCATAATGTATATCAATTTCCTTTCTAATAGTGAAACCAAATCTGTAGAAATGCTGAATGGAGCAGAAAACACTGCACATTTTAAAACAGGCGCATTAAGAATCAATGCCCCGCAATACTGCATGGCTTTGAAATCTTGACTGAATTCCATGACAATTTCGAACAATTTTAAAAACAAACAGATTGAATGGTTGTATATTTAGAATGGTCTTCATCCATTTTCAATCATGAATATTTACAGGCTGATCACTTTTTAGCTCTTCTGTCTACATTTTTCTACTGATACTGAAAAAAAAATTTTGCAAGTATGAATTCTTTCATACAACAGATTTATAATAGTAAAAAGGAGACAGGAATGGTCTAGTGTCTGGACTGTTGGAGTAGCTGATCTCTAATCGAATCACTTTCTATCTTCTTATTTTATGACTGTCTCTTCCCTACTATGAGGGAGAGAAGAAATCAGCTAGTAACAACGGTTTTAACATTTTTTTAGAAAATGTTCATAAGCAGAAGCTTGCTGGTGTGCCATCATGGAATATTTTTGTTTGGTTTTGCTCCTGGATGTAGTCTTTCAGATTTTCCATGGTGATTCCCTAGAATTACAAACGATCAGAAGCAAAAAGCCTCCTATTGATGTGGTTTAACCTTCTCATTTTACAGATGAAGAACTGGGCACAGAGAGGTTAACTGACACTCAGCTAATGGGTTTCAGTGCTAGAATCAGAACTGAGACTCAACGCGCAGAGTTCCCTCATCAACAGACTTCTCCAAGGCAAATTCCATTCCACTGCACTCTCTCATTAGAGTCCACATAGACTTGTCATGAGTTGATTCATAGAATTGTCTCACAGAGTCAACAAATAGCACAAAAGCCCTGCCTTTAACATCCTGCCATACAACACCCTTTCACCAGCTCCAAGATCTTGCTGACTTCAGTGTCAACCTAGGAAGACGGTGAATTCTTAACCTGAGCTGACACAGTGATGTTATTTTTTACCTTTGTGAAAACCATGACATTCTTATATACTCTGCATTTGCCATTATTTCACCATAAAACATTGCTCTTTTGGGGGGAGGGGGAAGAAGCACTTTCTTTTTGTGTGTGTGCATGTGAGGAAGATTAGCCCTGAGCTAACATCCATTGCCAATCCTCCTCTTTTTGCTGAGGAAGGTTGGCCCTGGGCTAACATCTGTGCCCATCTGCCTCTACTTTATATGGGACGCCGCCACAACATGGCTTGATAAGCGGTGCATAGGTCTGAGCCCAGCATCCAAACCTGCAAATCCCAGGCCTCCAAAGCGGAGTGCATGAACTTAACCACTATGCCACTGGGCCGGCCCCAAGGAAGCACTTTCTTGACCTCCTAAGATGCTATGTTTTCAGATATCTCAACATTACTAAAGAGAATATTTTTTTAAATTAGTCAAATTAAAAAAATAAAATAGGCAAGATGTTTCTTAAGAAAAGTAGAGTTTTTTTATTATAGAACCAGTACCCCAAAAAATGCTATATTTGAAAAATAATAAATATCCTTAAAATCACATTTTATTTTATTTTATTTTTTGTCCTATTTAGAAGAATAATATGCGAGATTATTTTTTCTCCATTCAGTGAAGACAATTAGATCAGAAAACCCACAAGATAAAAATCAGGATCATATCATTTCTATTCTGTGTAGAAAATAATCTATTATATTGTTATTTAAGGCATTTTTTTCTACCAACATCCTTTTTGTTCAATTTTTAATGGCTGTCGTAATTTCTTCTGTGCATCTATTAACGCTGGATAGCTCTACTGTGCTAGCTAAGGGTTGTGTCTAAACGCCATCTAATTTGAACATATGATTAAATTCATAGAGATCTGCACACATACTCACAACTAGATCCCCGTCAAATAAATTCCTCATTTTGGTTCCATTCTGGCTGCTACACTCAAATACCTTTCAAGAGAAAGTAGAAGCATGAGCAGAGAAAGTAAAAAGGAAGAAGTGGGGCCTAAAAATAATTGTTATATAAGAAAAAGTTGAAAAAACTGTTAACTATTTACATTTTTAAAAAAGAGACTCATAAACAACATGTGCTTTTAAAATAATAATTATTACAATCATTAAATTAATACATGAATGTATCTGCATTCAATCCAGTGAGTCTTAATTTCTGGAATTCTCTCCCTCATCCCCCATCATTAGTCCCACTTCACAAAAGTAGTCATTCTTAGTGGTTTTTGTGCACCCTTCTAGGATATTTCATGATAACATATTCAAAATATCTGAAGTGCTTTCCTATTTAAAAAAAGAAAAAGAATTGTCTTTTCTAAATGGCCACAAGGGAGAAAAGTAGGATGAAGAGACAGGAGACAAACACAAACGAAAATTGAGCCTCAATATAAGAGACGAAGGTCCTTGGGAGAAGAGATGTGGGGAGAAATCCCCCTCACACTGGAGATTTCTGGAGTAGGCTGGATTATCAACCCATGGTAGGAAAGCGGAAAATCTTATACGAAAGGATTCAAACATCGAAAGAAAGCTTTTACGTTCTCTTCAACACCAAGGTCTCATGGAAATTAAAATATTTATATATATACATGCACACACTACAAATAATGTTATAAAAGCAAATGTTGATTTATACTATTTTTATTGAGATTAAATCAAAAGTTTCCTCTGACCAAAAAAAATGTTTTTAATACAGTACATACTGAAAGCCTAAAGAAATCAAAGCTATAAAGACTATTACCAGATGTCCTTAAAAGTAAAGAAAGAAGGAAGAAAGGAAAGAAAAGAAGCAGCAAAGGAAATGGAGAAAGAGAAAGAAAAAAAGATTAAAATGTGAAAACAATTGCTTTGCTTTTCAGTATTTCCGGCAGAATTACTATTAATATTTAAATGTGATTGACTTAGGCCAGAGTAGGAAAAGCAGAAGATGAAATAGTTAAATGAGAAAGAGAAGGGGAGAGAATAAGAAGATGAAGGGATAGTTACGAAGCAGGAAAGGGGGGGAGGAAGACAGAGGTTGGGAAAAGGGGAGGTGGTGTGTTCTGGAAAACTGCCGTAGCCACTGATGCCCATATCAGTCAGCAGAGCCAGAACATTCCTTAAAGATAATATAAGACTTTGATCATTTGTCTCCAAGAGTTGTCCAAAAACATTTCTTTCAAAAAACAGCTCAAGTTAAAGGAAATATTTTAAAAAGTAAAATAGAACATGCTTTGATCTGTTTCAGATTGCATTTCAGAGAATTTATAACATTGTTTTGTAAGGTGAAAATAGCTAAACATATTGGATCATGTTTTTCTTCTGATAAATTTTTCCAAGTATTCGAGAAGACGGCTATGATTATAGAACTGCTGAAACCAAGTGCCCAAGTTACCGTACGTGGTTAAAGGGGGCCAGACTTTTACCAGATGCAAGGCTTTTTACCAGAAGTCCAATAACGTCAGCGTCTATGAAACTACTGAGTCCAGCTCCTTAATCTCCCTGCTGCTGCACAGCCCACTAAACCTGTCTGTTAAGTTCACACGTGCCCCGCGTGTCGGCTGCGGCCGGACATATCCGAGAATGGATTTTCCATTGAAAGTTACTGCCAAAGCACTTTCTCTTCTGGCGCACTAGAGAGATTGAAATATACCTATAGGCTTAAAAAATAAAATACACGATGAACTTCAGTAATCCAAGAATATGTGGGCAATGTGTAATAAAATTTGAGATGTATAGACATTTGAATAGATCGAAATTTATGAATTCATCCAGAAACAATCACATTAGATTCATCAAGCTTTTCAAAGGTGAGGGAACAGTTACTGAAAATCATTAGATTTATAGACTTTTTAACACCACATTTGGACAAAATTCTTACCCAAGTAAGACCTTTCTCTAAAGAAAACTCTTAAGGGCCTGCAATTTGAAAAGTGATTTATAAAGCTCCACTGTTTTGTTCTGACCGCTACTCAATAGCAACTTGAAAATTGCCTTACTAACTCATCTATTTCGCGTGTCACATGTCATTCTGAAAAGCCTAAAATGGTTCTTTCAAGTTGGTGAGCTCTCTGAAAAAATCTGTTTGCAGAGAGTATCTGTCTATACTCTCTCAATGATATAGCTCTCTCTCTGTCTTCTCTCTCTCTTTCTCTCTCTCTCAACTAGAGCACTGGCTAAGTACAAAGCACTGTGCTAGATGATACTAGAAGAATAAATTAATAAGATACATAAATAGACAATCTCTATTGCCTAGGATCTTAAAATTTAGTGATGGGATTTAACTACATACATACATACACACACACACACACACACACACATATATATATACATACATACATATACATATATATATAATCAAAATTCAAGAGAGAAGTGAGAAATGCTATAAGAAAGAAAAAAGAAAGTGTTTTAGAACCATGACTGAGAAAGAATATGTTTTCCCTGGGAGCAAGACAGAGAAGAATTTGGAATTAGCAATATCTTTATGGAGAAAGTGGCGTCTGAGTTGCCTTTAAAACTGAGTATGGGTCTGGGAGCTAGAAATGGGGAGGAAGGAATTCTAGGCAGGGGGCACAGCACAATAAAAAATATAGTATTGTCAGAAAAACAGTGACTTCAGGAGCACAGGGTGCCTGAGGCAGCATAATGCAGGATAGAAGCTATGCACTTTGAGCTAAGGGGTTAGAATTTGTTTTGCCCAAAGAAGGAAGCACCACTGAAGGCTTTTAGAAAGGAGTGGTGAGATATGATAACATAATTCAGGGATTTTAGTCAACACACCTCCTCTTATTATTAATCTCTGTAAGAAAAAAATGGGTTAAATCATGCCCTACAAGGCTTTCAGGGCAGCCTGCCCTGCCTGCCTCATCTCTCTGCAGCACAACCATCGACTGATCCACCATTGCTGCCTGTTCTACTTCCCAGCTCCACAGCCTTACCATTCTAGAGGTTCTCAAGGCATCTCAGGCTGTTTTGTGGTTCAACTCCTTTTCCCTATCATATTCCTTTTTCCTAGAACACTCTCTTCCTTCCCTTCTCCCCGATCGTCTTGTCCAGAGAGTTCACTCCAATTTATTCTTCAAGCATCTGCCTGACTGTCCCCTCCCCCTCTCTAATTCCACCACCTTGATCATACCTTGCCTGTAACAGTATTGTAGCACTCAACGGAACTCTATTAAAAATATATTAGTTCAACAAATATATCCTATGTCCCAATTAAATAGTAGGTGCTGGGATTCTTTGTAAAATCCTAGGTTTTAGTGTTCAATTTGTTTATAAAAACTAAGAGACTTGACAAATAGAAAAGACTAAATCGCTTTGTAGAACATTTAGCCATACCTTAAAAGAAATAATAATTATTATTTTGTCTCATTAAAATGTCAGCTATACTTAGGATGTTTACTACCTAAGTTCTCATTCAATGTAAAGTTAATGAAGTCAATCACTATATATTGAAAATGTACAATTTATGCTGAATAATTAAAATTGTTCTTTTGCATGAAGGGAGGGATCTGACACATATAAAACTTTTCCACTCGAGTTTGTTATTCCTATGTTTCTTCATAATCCGCAGGTTCATACCAACAGCCAATGGTAAACTGAACTGAGCAAATCTTTTAATTGTTTCAGAGAAGACACAAGATTCAATTTAAATGATTCAAAACTACGACTGGCTTCAAAAAAAAGCCTGTCTTCAGCAGTCATTAAAATAAGCACTATCTTCTGTTCACGAGAACTAAAAGACATCAAGGCAGGCTAATGAAGATCAGAGTGTGAGTTTGATAAAAACCAGGCGGCAGCTCAAAAATCTATTTAAAATTCCCTGCCTCTCCTTCCTATTCCCTTTTTTATTAGGTGTTTGGGGAGAAATACTGTCTACACAAAATTCTCAAGGATTTGGAAGTGGGGAAAAGAAAGAAGTCAATGATTAGGTGCTCAGAGTTTCTCAAAAAACATTCCCTTTCAACCTTGACCCAATCTCCCAACACCCCTATTTCTCTTAGCCAATAAAACCCCAACCAATTTGAAGTCTTTTCTCTTTTTTTTTCCTCTGATCTTCCTACTTAATTAGAAACTGAACTTTTGTAAACAAAACTTGAAGGGAGTACTTGTACTAAGCAACTGTGCTGTTTCCACAGCTATCCAGCACTCAGGAAAGTGGGACCAATGAATCACACATTCTCCACATATACAAGCAGGCACAGCTGTACAGCTGGAAGAATTCTGCTGTTGCCTACAAACGGGTTCCCTAGGACACAACATTGCTCTCCTACCTCTCCTTTTTAATTGTAGCCGGATTTGCCCTCAGGAAACCCCCATCTTCCATTCTTGGTCCATGTGTCTCAGGATTTGAACCCAGTCCCCTGGCTTCAGAGATGGGCCTGTAACACAGGCCTCACTAATGAGACTATTCTATCTCCTGGCTGTAGTGGTTGGTTCATGGATAAGCATGTGACCCAGGCCCTGTGAATCAATCCTAAGACTTCTATTAACTATTTGGAAAGTTAATGGAGCTTTCTAACCAGATTGCCAACCTTCAGATGATATAAGCCCAGCACTTTTAAACTTCTTGTTGCCACCACACAGAAGGAACCATGAATGAAGCCAAAGAGATTAGTAAAGGAGGAGAGACAATGACTGGAGGGGAGTAGAAGAAAGTAAAAGAGATAAAGATGATGATCTCTTGTTTGAGCTCCTGGATCAAACCATACCTGAATCTATCATTGTATTTTACAATTACAGGACTTGCTAAATTACCTTTTCTGCTAACAGGTGTCTGAATTGGTTTACTATTACTTGCAACTGAAAGAGGCCTTTGAATACAAGCACTTGAAGCAGAATCAGAAGACAAAATAACCCTGATAATTAAGTCAGTGGACAATGTAGACTTCTTCTGACAGGTGCTTGTGTCTTCTAGACCTAATTGCATGGATAACCATAAAGAAATTAGGATAACCTGGTAGATTTTTGAGGACACTAGCCAATAAGAGTTTATAAGCCATGTAAAATTTTTGTGGATTATTTGGATTTATTTAATAACTTGCAAAACTGGTCTGCATTTATACTTCTTTATTTATGTCAGTTTTGAGCTAGAAAATAAAAATATAAACTCAGTCGATGGAAAACACACAGCCTTGATGCAAGTGTCTGGCAGCCCAGGTGACAGCATATCGTATTCATATTTTGTTTGTAAGAAAGCAAGTTACGGCATTTTCTCTGCATTTATGTTATGTTAATTTGGTCCTTGTCTGGCTATGCTGCTATGCGTGTGAAAATGCGACACAGATAAGGTAAAATAAAACAGGACATCTTTGGTGGGGAGGAAGAAGCAACAGAAGGTGAACAATGAAGGTAGAATGATAGGCAATGCGTCCATTTTTAACTCTCGCTCTTTTCTTCCACTACAAACCTTAGTTCTTTGACAGGTATTGATGTGAACTTTCATTTTGCAAAATTTAAAAATGAATTTTAAAGTGATAAGTTTTTAAACATTTTAAGATCCATGTTTTTTTGACTATGGAACTGGAAACTGTGAGATTCCGTTCATTACACATTATTTTATTCCCTGGCAATTCTCAGTATAAGAAGTATTTTCAAACGAGAAACTGCATTATTACATGGCATCAGCTTCCTTTTAGACAGAACCCACAACAACAACAAAAAGATGACTTCACACATCCATTATTGCTATTATACGTCTATTATAATATCAGTGTTTTTGAATTGAGAAAAGTAAAACATATGCAGAACATAAGAATGGGTTCATAAAGAAAATATGGTCATATGTTCCCCCTGCATTTTTGGCTGCCTTTCTATGCAATGGGGAGGTCTGGGAGGTAAGAAGAAAAAAATAACAGAAACAAGAAAAAGAGAAACTCTTTCTCCCCAAACAAGAGTCAATTTCAAATCTACTTGGGCAGAGGACTTGGGAGTGCAGTGAGAAATAGGAATAAGGCCTTCCTTGTGCTTATATATCAAAGATCATTTCTGGGTTTGGTCCTGGCTTGGTATCCAAGGACCATAGATTTTGCCCCTGCTTTATTAAGTGTCTCACGAGTAAGTTAGAATAGGAGGTGGTGAACAAAGAGCAGGGTGCTTGAAAGCAGAGGTTGTGGAGGGAGAACAAGTACCACTGTTGACAAGGCTCAAGGTTTGGTCATGGAAGTTGGCAAATAAAGTGAGTATGAGAGGAAGAATGTCAAAGGTGAGATTAAGGAACTGAAGAATCAGTTGAATGGATTACCTATGTAGAGGTTGAAATTTCTGAGTGACGACAGCAGCAGAACTGAAAAATAACGCAGTGAATGAGAGGCTAAAGTCACCGTGAGGGAGGATGAATGACCCAGAGTTGACAGATGAAAACAATGGGAAGAGATGGCAGAGAGGAGTGTTGTGAGCTTCCACAGAGCTAGGGTTTTGAAAGAGGAAGGAGCAGCTATGAAACAACAATGGGGAACCAAAGGTCCTGCTTATCCCACCACCTGACCTTGAAATAAAGAGAGATGAGAGGAAAATTAGCCTCTCCTTGATAGAATTTCCAGGAAAGAAGATGTCAGGAGGCTGCCAAGTTTGAGTTAGTTAGTGAAGGGAACATTCAGAGAAGAAGCTGGTCATATGATGGGTTTGCTAATCACAGAGTTGAAGTTCCAGAAGGTTTGAGGAGGATGGAGGACAAGTGAGGGGATTGGTTAGATTAGTGAGGGGTGGAGGTTGTGAGCTGCAGTGAAAATGAACGGCCCGGTGATAATGGATCAGTGGGTACCACTGGGCTTCTGAGCACAGAGATGTGAGACACGGTGGCTCAGCCAGCCGCAGGAGGCTGAGGCGGTGCTTAGATAGATGAGTTCTTGTCAACAAGAAGTCTAACTGAATCAGCATCCAGTAGGTCGCTATAATTTAGACACAAGTGCCGTGAGCTGCAGCCATCTTATAATGACAATCTCTCTTCCATTCTCTTCAAACTCCCTGAGTTTATCATATGCCTTCAGTCCTGGTTTATTCCAGCTAAAGTTTATAGCATTGATTTTTAATCCTACCAAGGCTTTCAATGTGCAATATCAAAGAATTTCTAGTAATCCAATTGCCCCTGGCTCCTTAAAGGCATCTAGAGATCTTGTGAAACTTAGATTGCAGCACTGGCCTATAAATCTTCCCTGGCACTTTTATGGGAGAAGATGATGACACAGATAATGCATGGGTTTTAATACTAAATCCACAGAGATAAAATTTCCACCAAAGGAGTGGAGGGATATTTCATGACAGGACTAAAGGGTAGAGCAAAATCAGATTTCCAGTGTTAGCACAAGCACTCTGTTAACAAGACAGGCAGAAATCTTTGCTCAAAGGGCACATGTGTGACTCAGCCATCCAAGTTAATCAGGAACATAGACCAAACATCAAGTACCCTCAATAGCCACACATTTTAGCCACCAGTGACCAAGGAGCAAATGAACAAGGGGAAAATTCTGCCTTCAAGATTCACACTCCACCCTTACTGATTTTTAAGCTTCCATTTACAAAAGCAAAAAAGCAATACCTTCTAGGAAAACACACACACACACACGCACACACGCACACACAAGATGCCGCCATTACCTCAATGTTGCATCACAAAGTTTTCATCTCAGTTGATAAAAATAGAACTATCATACGATCCAGCAATTCCACTTCTAGATATTTATCCAAAGAACACGAAAACATTGATTCAAAGATATATATACACCCCTATGTTCATTGCAGCATTATTTACAATAGCCAAGATATGGAAGCTACCTAAATGTCCATCAACAGACAAGTGGATAAAGAAAATGTGGTATAAATATCCAATGGAATAGTACTCAGCTATAAAAAAGAATGAAATCTTGCCATTTGTGACAACATGGATGGACCTAGAGGGTATTACCGCTAAGTGAAATAAGCCAGACAGAGGAAGACAAATACTGGATAATTTCCCTCATATGTGGAATCTAAAAAACAAAACAAATGAACAAACAAAACAGAAATAGACTCATAGATTCAGGAAATAAACTGGCAGTTATCAGAGTAGGGAGGATGTAAGGGAGGGGGCAGGCAAAATAGGTGAAGGAGACCAAGAAGTACAAACTTCCAGTTAAAAATTAAATAAATCATGGAGATGTAATGTACAACACAGGGAATATAGTATAATAACTTTGTATGGTGACAGACGGTAACTAGACTTATCATGGTGATCATTTCGTAATGTATATAAATATCGTATCACTATGATGTACACCTAAAACTAACAGAATATTGGATGTCGATTATACTTTAATAAAAAGAATTTTTATTCTTAGTTAGGTCTGTGATTTGTGGTATCCTCTCTGGATTATCTATAAGATGGAAACAATGTCTGCAAAGTAAGAAGAGAATTTATGAGTTAATCTTTACTAGTTTATTTGAAATTAGTTACAGAAAGGAAACCCTAAATATAAAGGAGCATTATTGCTGGAATATAGTTATTGTATGATGATGGTAATCTTCTAGGAATAATTTGCATGTGCTGAAACATAACCAGAAATTTTCAACCGGCTTTTTGAGGTTTTTTTCATATCATTATACTTAGAATTTCCTCGAGTACCTGACCAAAGAAGTGAGCTTTTTTCTAGTTCCCTTCCACTCTTCAGATACAGTTTACAATAATAAACAGCAGTCAAAGGATTGAAGTCCCTGGGCCTTTTTCGAAAGAGGGCAAGGCTTTTGTTGTCCCAAAGCAAACATTTTGTCATTTTGCTACAATAGGACCATTTTATCCTTTTGCAAGACATCTAAGAAGCTCACTTAAAGAAGTTCATTTGAAACAGCAAATGTTTAGAAATTATAATACCTAGTCTAGGGTTTGTTTTTATTTATTGTTATCTTGATGTTCACAATCATCATGATTAAAATTTCCTTTATCTCATGTATTATTGAATTCAAGGCACTCTACATCAATAACCTTCTTTGATTCATAAGGAAACCCCCAGATTGTCAGGGCAAGGTTTATTATAATTTACCTTTTATAGATGTGAAAACTGATATTTTTTTAATGGTTAAAAGATATAACCACTTCAAAAAGTTAAACCTGGAACTCAGATCATCTGAATTCAAACCAAGGACACTTTATACTAAATTAAGTGACTTTCTCTTGATAGTGTCTAACTCACTCTTCACTGTTGTTTTAGTTCAGTAAGTATAGTATTCAATAACATGTATTCATTGCATTTGTTATTCTTAAAAGCCTAAAGCTTAGATGGATACTGTATTTATTTCCTAGGGCTACTGTAACAAATTGTCACAAATGTGTGGCTTAAAACCACACCAACTCCATTCTCTCACAGTTCTGGAAACTAGAAGTCCAAAAGCAAGGCATTGGTTGGGCCACGCTCCCTCCCAAGGCACTAGAGGAGAACCGTGCCTTGCCCCTTCCAGCTCCCGGTGGCTGTCTGCATTCCTGTGGCCGCTCACTCCAGTCTCTACTTCCATCTTCACACGCCCTTCTGCTCTGTGTGTCTTCTCTCCTCCTTTCTTGTAGAGACACGCCATTGGATTTAGGACCCACCCTAATCCAGGAGGATCTCCTCATCTCCAGATCTTTAACTTAATTACATCTGCAAAGACCCTTCTTCCCAATAAGGTCACAGTCACAGGTTCCAGGACGTGGACATACTCTTTTGGGGACCACTATTCAACCCAGTACAGATGCTTATCCCTGAGTATTATTAAATTAAGACAGGGCATATAGTGTTCTTATACAATACTGAGTAGTTATAATTGGAAAATTTTGAGTATTTAACATTTTATAGCGCCCATTTGGAAAGCAAGTTGGAATCTGAATAGGTAGAAGGTATAAGCCATTCACAAAAGTTATATTAAAACTTTTTAAATACTTTTAGAAGTTAATAAGTATACAGAGTTTGCCAGCTGGGATTATAACAGTGATTCTGAAAAAGTAGAAATAAGGTGCTTATAATAGCAGGGGTTCAGGATATACTACTTAAACTCATGTTCCCATTCATTAAGCCACAAAGTCAGGATATGTGGTAGACAGGATTTGTTTCCTGATACCTAGTTCTCTCACTTTCTGGACACATAAGAAGAATATACATCCCTGCCTCTTAGAAGTTAAGGGCTGTAGAAATTACATGTGTCACCTCTAGGAAAGAGCATTTTGATTACCGGTTCCCAACTCTGTACCCCACTTTTTCTTTGCTATGGCTATTGGAAAACCATCTTGCTAATGAAGCACTGCACTGAGCCATCACATGGAGGACAGCTCAGCTGCCCTGAGAGTTCTCCGGGCTCATAGTGGACTTTGCCTGAGACAGAAATAAATCCTTGTGTTGTAAGCTACTGAAATTTTGAGTTGTTTGTTAGTACAGCCTAACCTAATCCATGCTGACTAGAACAGTTATTTATACTAGGATTAGATGCTGCCATGACAAAAACTCTAAAATATGTAGCATAGGCTTAGTGTTGATCCTACAGGGGGTGGCGGTTGTGGACAGCCACCTCCTGCAGAGGCTAGAAGATGGCAATCAATCAGACGCAGTGGCAAATCATTTAGTAATGTTATCACCTATGAAAATTTATAAGGCAGATCTTATGCAAAATAAACTTGTTGCTCTAGAAGAAAGATTAAATAGAATATTAGAGCACCTGCAGAAGTCAGCTGCAATTGGCAAGGTATCACGAAGAACAAAAAGATGATCTCAGAAGAATAGACTGGCAATCAGGAGTAAAAATAAATAGAAGAACACAGAAATTTGGAGATTAGTAGGGTTAGAAAAAGCAACTGCTTCTCAGAGACTACTTTGTGCAAAACAGAAAAATGAAATCTGTTTAGAGTCAAGTATCAAATCAAGGGTGTGGCTACCACACCACATTAAAATACGGGAATGGGTTAGGGTATCTCAGAATAAAGATATAATTAAAAGTGGGGCACCCCATTCATCCTGTCAATTGGCCCAAAATAGCTAAGGACGAGAGACTGAGTGTCTGACTCTCCCCCTGAGCCACAGTACACTTAATGGAGAAGCAACTGTAAATATGGAAAGAGTGAGGGAGGAGGGGAGAGGAGAGGAAGAGGTAGAAGGAGAGAGAAAGGAAGAAAATAAGAAAGCGAATATTTCAGGAATCAAATCTCAAAAAACCTTGTAGGTATGGAATTGGTACATGGAGCTGTGCAGAATCAAATAGTTAAGAAACCTACCAAACTTTTGAGAGAATTTCACTGCTGAAGGAAGCCCATGACTGGACTCAAAGAGACTGTGGCTATTCGTGCCTTAAAATCACTCTTGGTACCTAACACTTCTCAGGCAGGTTATGGGCTAAGAAAGTTGCTTCTTCCTCAAGAAGGGTTATTCTCCAATGCCCATTACAGATGTGACCAAGGAGAATAAAGGAAGAATTGAGCCTCCGGAGTGTGGAGCCAGAAGTCACCAAGAACAATAGACCAGAAATCTCCTCTCAGGGAACAGAAGCTGGCTTCATCGAGGAGCATTCCTCACCCCTAGTCTAGGGGGTCTTCATAATATCCTTCATAGTCTATGGATAGTGAAGGGAGAAAACAACTTCCTTTTAAGTTTATATGTCTCCATACCACGAGGAGCCGCGTTCTTATCAGAGATGGTGAACTGTGTGCTGGATGAAGAGCTTCTGGATTGTCTCTCTCCTGGGAGAGAGGAACGTAGGATTGGGGAAGAGAGGAAAGAACATTTGTTTTTCATAGGAATCGTCTATGGCTGACTTTACAGCTATTTACTCACACCAATTCCTTCTCCTTTCAGGTTCTCAAGATAATTGTATTCACACCCGGAAGTTCGGTATAGCCCTGGGACTTGCTAATTAAATGTGAGCAGAAATGATTTGTCATTTCTGGGTAGAAGCCCTTAACCGCAGATATTTGACCCTCTAAGTCCTGTTCCCTGCCACGACAATTTTGGAAGCATCTATTGATAAAGAGGTGCCATGTTAGAAATCAAGTGGAGGAACACTGCTCTGTGGAATCTTCCAAACCCGTAGAAGATTTATGTAAGTGAGAAATCCTTTCTGCTTTAAGCCACTGAGATTTCTTTCTTTGTTACTATAGCATAATTTAGTGCATTTTGACTAACCCAGGATCAGTACTAAAATCTGAATAAATGTGTTCCTCAATATTCTATCTCCTTGTGGTTATTGAACTCATTTTCTAAAGAGCTCATTTTAAGAGAAAGTATCTAATAGATAATCTAACAAATTATACTTTCAAGCTGATACTCAATAATATGCTACATTATTTTACGTCTGGTTTATCTTTCCTTCAAAATAAAAGAGTAATTTTAACTACGTTAAGAGCATTCAAATAGTTTGATTTAAAAAAAATGATCTCATTCTAAATCCTTATATTAAGTTGTCTTCCTTCTAAAAAAATAAACAGGTAAGAGTAATCTTTTTGAGTTATTTTTTTAAGAATGACCATGCTTGGAACTTTAATGTCATTAGAGTCTACTTTTCAGCATGAATCCATCTACCTCAAACCCCAGGCACTTTCCTTGATCTGGTGAGTGAAAAAGTTCTGTAGACCAAGAAAATTACTTAGCAATAAAATATGTGAGAAATACTCTGACAGTTCTCCATATCTTTGTCCCCCTAGCTATAAAACACATTTCTTCTCCTCCTCAACTCTGCTGTCACTCTGAAAACCACCCGACAAATTGGTCATATCTATCATAGTTATCCATAGGCAAAAAAGAGAAAAAGAGAGAGAGAGAAAGAGAGAGACATCATTTCATGAATCGAGATTAGGGTACCTATGCCAAGAACCCATAAATTCTTTAAAGCCACATTAACACTCTCCAAGGTCAAAGAGGAAGTGCAAAGTTATCTTCTTATTGGTGAACTATTGGAAACAAGCCCCCTGCAAATTCGTTACTGCTAGAATGTCTTGTTGCCAGAAAAGGTAGAACACGGAACCTTTGCTGACAAAGAGAGCTCTCCACAGTGTTGCGTGTTACAGATAGCTTATCTGCAACTGTTTAGCTCAAGCCAAAAGACTAGGCAAGTATCGTTTAGCTTATCTATGGGCAATGGTACGTGTTTTAGTTATAGTTATATTCTGGGGTGACTTACCTAGGGGAGCCACCAGTAGCTACCTGCTAACAACGGTTTCCAAGATCCCCCAGTGGTACACCTGGAGAGCTCCCAGAGGAAGGGTATTTACACCTTTAAGGACCCCTTAACTTGACGGCTCACAAACGGGTCACAATTTGCCAGGCATGCACGTGCGTCCCGGGTCTAGTGTGGACCATGCAGAATCCCGTCCCAGCCCTTTGATTATGTACTGTCTTGTCCCCGTCTGGATGACTTTTCAGAAGCTGACAGAGCTTTTACAATTTAATTGGTGTTGACACCTTTTGAAGCCATGCCTTGAGGCACTAAGTGTCATTGTGTGCTTTTCGTTTCTCTCCAATGCCTCCACTTGGCTACCTCGCAGCCTGTGGTGCCTGGCTGGCCCCTGCACTTTTTATTCATGTTCAGACTTGTTCTGGGTCCTGTTACAAGAGCCCTTGTTAAATGCCCAGCAGGCAGCAGTGAATGGAGATTTTGACTATGTGGGATTTGAGGCCTCTGGCAATAATGGAGAATAAACTATAAATATAAAAGTGTTCCAGTCGTGGACTGTGTTATCACCAAAGATTTATTCCAGAGGACCTCAGACCTGGGGTACTTTCTGTGCGTGCTCGTGGCTGTGGGTCTGACAATTAAACTTCTGCTTTCCATTCTTAGGATTCTCTGCTTATGACTTTTCCTCTATCATTATATCCAATTTGGCATCACCTTCCTCCTCGCAGCAACGCTCTCTCCTCACAGTTGTAGGAATATCATTATGATTCTGTCTTGCCCTCAGACTTTGTGACCTCAAAATTTAAGGAAGAGACAAAAAGGAAGAGTGAATCGTGTGCTGTTTTTTTGGGTTCCATTCTGCAAAAATGTCTTTTTGCCCCTCAAGAGTCACGTTTAACAGGCAACTTAGTTCTTAGTTCCCGAGAGTAACAGGCTGAGGAACTGTCATCTTTTGTAGAGTTTTGCTCAATTTGCTATATTTTAAAAATCGAGATTTCCAGTCACAGTGATCACCTGCCTATAAACTTGCAGGTTATCAAAAAACATTTCGGGTTCACAAACCCCATGGAAAAACTCTTATCTATGAAAGTGTTAAGATCTCTGGAAAGGTTTTTGTTTCCCTAACCATCAAGTTTATATGGTCCACAACGAATATAATACACCAGTCAGATGTTCGAATTTTTTAAACGTAGATTTAAAAAAAAACTACTAACTTCTCTATTAGGTTGCTGTCCTAGAAGATAAAATATATCAGAGAGACAAAGTATATTCTGAAAATACTTGTACGGGTGGTTATAGAAAAAAACATGGATTAAACAAAGCACTTCCTTAAATGTTCGTATTTTTACATAATCTAAATCTCCTGACTTTCCAGGTCATGATAAAAATCAAGTAATAAACAAATAAAAATGTGAATATCATCAGTAACAATTTCCCAGTGAACTGTGTAACTGATTTCCTTCAAATATGAACACATATGAGGAAAATTCCTCCTCACAAGAGGAGGTTTCCATTTGAAACCATTTGCCAGCACAAGATTTAAGGAGAGACCCTTTGCTTCAACAAGAAATAATTAACCTTCTTCAAGACTAAAGAGATAGCTAAAAAATAATGAACCAAAACATCAAAAAGGATTACTTAACTGGATGAGGAGACATTTGAAGGACAAGTTCATCTTTTCACCTGTGAGAAGCACTTACAAATGAAAGATTACCTGCTGTTCTTCCAACACACTAAAGCTAGGGAAAGATGAAACTAATTCCAGTTATACTTAGTAACAAGGAGCAAAATTAAAAACAATTGTGAACTTGCTAATAGTGAGGGATAAATGGTATTAGAATTTATGGGGCTGAAAATGGATGTATGACTCAGACTTCTAATTTTCTGCGCAATGTCAGATGTGGAGGGGACGGGAATCATCTTTGTTCATCTATGTCAAGGGTTAGTGTTCTCATTGCCCACTACATCCTTTGTAAATGCTGTGATTTAAGGAAATCATTCAATTTCTTTCAATCTCAGTTTCTTCATCTGGGAAACAGAACTCTCTTCTTCCCTAGGTTGTTGTGAGGGGGAACATAGATACGATATGTTCCAGAATCATGACATACCAATGAAACAGCTTATTAGAGTTTCATTAGATTTTTTTTTTTTTGCAGGGGCATTGTTTTTATGATCTTGCCTGTTTGTTGGTCTTTTGAGACATCACACTATCTCTTACCTTTTGTACCACTGAAGCCTTCATATGTCCTGGGATTCAAGTATTAACACCTTCTCCACAGCTGGCACGCCCTTTTTGGAGATCTGGAGAAAATACTGAAACATTCATCAGGAAACTGGGATTCTGGATTGGACATTGACTACTATAGTATATGGGGAAAAAATGTTTAGGCATTGCTTCAGAGGTATAGATAGAAACCCTTTCATGAGGAAACTTGTATGAAAATGAAAAGACTCTCCAGAGAAGGAAAAGAGTTTTAAGATGCCAGCTATGGGATTATGAATGATGAAATACTTATAGATTGAAATTGAGAGAAATATACCATTTCTGGGACAGTGGAATCATGGGTAAATAAAGCAAATCAATAGGATTCTTCTCTAGTCTCAGCTCGAGCATCAAGAGCAATGTGAGGCCATTTGTATATACATTCATCATATTCCTTTGAGTGCCTATTTCCAGGTCTTGCGCTGGAGTTATTAAGAGGAATAAAATATATTTTATGTCTTTAAGCTTATAATCTAGTAAGTCCCTTCATCCTGTTCACCCCTCCTAAGGCTCATATAGGCTTTTATCAAAATAACTCTAACACTCTATTGACTTTATCTGCATATTGATCTGCCTCCTCACTAGACTGTAACATCCGTGGAGAGCAGAGGATGCATTTTAGTCGTCTTCGTATCTCAAGCATTTTCACAAAGCCTAGTATTTAGTGGGCATTCAAGAAATGAATATGAATGAATGAATGAATGAGTGAATGAATGGAGAAATAAAGATGACTCCACATTTACCACTTTGAGTTGCTTGGAGAGTGGGATAGACTGTCGTTTTTCAGGACTCGGAGAAGCATTCCCTGATAGCACTAAGGTGGCCTCTCCTGTTACACACCACAGTGTAAGTACTTCATGTATTTTTCACATTTACTTGTTTATTCCTTGTCTGAAGGTTAAGGACCAGCAAGAATTTACCACTCTGGTTCTCTCCCCTGTCCTCAGCTCCTAGACCAGAGCCTGTCATGTACAAGGAGCTAAATCAATATGCAATAAATGAATTAATGGATTGACTACCATAGGCAACTAGAATATGGGAGCACATTTCAGAAGAGGCACTACAAAGAGCTCAACTGGGGGTATGTAGAATCTGAGCTGAAAGCAGAATAACCAGGTGAAGATTCCCTGCCAGCTGCCGTAATCTTCGGTCAGGAACCAGAAAGAGGTCAGGGTCGGAGTGCTGGATATAGACCTGGGAGTCATCTCCTCTGTTAGGTTCAGGAGCTGACTCACCGCAGACATGAAATAAGTGTTTGTTGAGAAGTTGCTGAAGGAGGAAATTCTTGAGGAAGGGATCAGGAGAGCAAGTGAAGGAAAATGTTTTATTCCTCACTGTCACATTTCCTTTTATTACTGTGAAAAAACAAAAGTCCAGATTAATAAGAATACAGAAAAAAATAAATATACAGAAAAGTTGAAACTTTGCCTTCCATAATAACTGAATCAAGCTACTTCTATTTATACAGTATATGCAACCAATCTTCAATTAAAAAAATTTTTGGTCAAACTACAGGTTATTTTTAAATAATCACTGGTTGTAATGAAAGCCTTGGTTGACTTTATTAAAGCCACCATTTATTTGTGATTGTTTAACTCTGTGCTGATTTAGAGACCATCAGAATTCAAAGCACCTGGACCGGCTGATACTCCTTCGGAGAAAGCCCCTCGCTCTCCCCTGTTCTATAATTTAGAACGGTTACAATGAGAAACGCTTTTCATTTCACTTTTGTAATATGGTAGTTGAAGATTATAAAATTGTAGACCAGGAAGGAAACTAAGATTAGCTTCTCTAATGTCTTGATTTTACAGGACAGACATTTAAGTTAAAGGAGGAAAATAACTATTTTTGCAAACTTTTCAGTGTACTTTCTCTCTATTGTTGAAAAGCAAAAATCAAATGACTCAAGCGATTTTCTCTTTTGCCTTAGTGACTAAAAACCTTAGAGCCAAATTGCCCACACATGGTTCTTAAAGCCTCTAGGCATGGGGCCCTCCTGGTGAACTCTGTCCTATATTTGAGTAAAAACTTTCATCCTAAATTGTGACTTAATCGATAAGCCCCTTCTATCCATTTCAAAAGAAGGCAAGGTACCTAAAGTAGTAATAACTTTTGAATAAAAATTTTACTCAAAAATGAATTATTATGACATGCTCAGTTAATGGATGCCATACTCTGAAAAAAAAAATATTTTGTCTCTAAAATAACCAAGAAGTATTCCAAAATGTGTGTGTGTTTTAGAAAATCATCAACGGCAACTGCATTATCAAAGTGAAGCTAGGTCATGGGCTGGAGAACATCCATGTCAGTCTTAGTGTCATATCTGAAAAGAGTTTGGCCTCAAACTCATAGTAAACAGTGTGTGACTATCTGTTAGAAGAGCGGACACAGGAACATTCTCTCCTGACAGATCAGTGTCATCCCATGAACCTCAACATCCTGCACATCAATCCACAGAGGAGGTGAGAGTTTAATGTCCAGCTCTGGCTCTTATGAGCCTTTTTCCTTCCTTCTCCGGCCCAGCTTCCTTATCTGTAAAGTGAGAGTAACAATAGAACTTATTCATAGGATTTTCATGAATAGTCAATAAATTCATAGCCAGTGTCAACAATGGTAGTTATTAATTATTATCATTATTACTCTGTATTAAGCATCAGTTATGCACTAGGCACTGAGGTGTAACAGCCAGAATAGTATAAGACATGGTCTTTGACTTGAAAAACATCCCGTTAGGTTTATCTAGGAAGATGAGACATTTGATTTTTTAAAATTTAACAAGTTTAATTTAATTCCATTTTATCTCAATGAAATTGAGCTTTAGAAATACAGATTTAGAAAGTAATGTGTCACACTGCTAGAGTAGTCACAGAAGCTTCCTAAGGGAAGTGGAACTTCATGGGAGTGTGATAAATAATCGTGAGCCATTACTTCAGGGCACATTCATTATTTGCTGGTTGTCCTTTATCTTGAATTTTCAAGAAGACAATTTATTCAAACTTAAGTTCTATTAACACAAATGTAAACAAATATTATTTTCTTTCATTTAGTATATATAGAAGAAAAGATATTTGATTCTTCAATAGAAGTTGAAATGTTTGAAATTTCATGATTAAAGATATGCTACTATTCTACATTTCTAAAATTCTAATATGTTTCTTTAAATAGCAAACACTTCTGAAAGTAAATAATGTTTTCCATTAAAAGGAGTCACATTCTGTAATTGTCATACCTCCCATGATGCTGTTCAGACAACTCATGCACTGGGACAGGTAGGAACCCTGACATGCCCATGGAAACTACCTCCAGATAAGGAGGTCAGACACGGTGTTCCTGGTGTCACTAAAATCTCAGTCAAATTATTTAATTTAACAAATGGTTACTGAGTACCTGATGTGCCAGGACACAGCTGTAAATAAAAGTAAACACCTGGTCTCTCGGGGTTACATTCCAGTAGAGAGTAACATTAAATAAATAATAAATGAGTGACTGAAGGAATGCCATGTCAGGTGGAGATGACTGCTGGAAAGAAGAATTAAGTCAGGAGAGGGATTAGCGAGCCATGGGGGAGAGGGGAACAGGTGATGGAGAGAAAGAGACATTCAGATAGTGTGGTGGGCACAAGCTTATAGACACACCGACAGAAGGCTCTAGGAAGAATATAACGGAGGATAAGTCAAGAAGGATCCACTGACTAAACAAAAATAGAGAGGAAAGGATTCAATAGGTGAGTGCAGCAGTAGAGGAACAGACAGATTTTTCTAGGTCACCATAATGGTTGAGATCAATTACCCCTTGATGTTTAGAGATGGCCGGCTTAGGTCAGAACATTTTGGTATATCCAGAACAAAATTCCAATCCTCCATGACACTTGACTAGACAACTGTGATTGTAACCGGAATGTTATTCTATTATCCATGAGGCTTAAATTCTGTGGTTATTAAGACTATTTCCTAGTCTTGTGGATCTTTCTCATGAATCGTCAGCCATTTCCACCACCTGAGTATCTGTCTGTTCCTTGAAACTTGAAGACCTTAAACAACTGAGCTTTAAATAAAGGCTCTTACGTGAGAGCCCTACAGATATTTGAATACAGCTAGTGTGTCCGTCCTAATTCTTCTCTTTTTCAACTCAAATATCTGTAGACCCCTAATTTGCTCTTTGTAGAATCAGATTTCCAGAATCTTCACCATCTGTTTATACTCTAGATGTACAATTTGTAAATGTCATTCTTAAAATATAGAATATGATTGGAATATTTTTAAACATATTTATTGAGTGGTTTTTCTTATAACTCTTCTTAGCTTCTGTGGTGTCCAGCCTCCAAGATGGCTCCCAGTGATCAGTGCCTTCTGGTATTCACACCCTTATGAAGTCTCATTCCTTGGACCAGGGCTGGTTTGTGTGATGAATAGCATATGGCAGAAAAGATGATAAATCACTACAGAATTTAGGTTTTAAAAGATTCCAGTTTCAGGCTTGGGCATTCTCTCCATTCTCTCTCTCCTTATCACTGTGTCTATCTCTCTCTCTGTCTTATCACTCACTCTTAAGGAATGTAGCTGCCAGATTGTGAGGTCATTCACACCACCCATGGAGAGGCTCACAGGACAAGGAACAAGGGCCTCCAGCCAACAGCCAGTGAGGAACTGTGGCTTGTCCCTTGAGATGATTGCTGCCCTGACCAACATCTTGACTATCACCTTGTGAGAGACACTGAGCCAAAACCACCCAGATAAGCAGCACCTGGATTCCTGATTCTCAGAAATTGTGTTAGATGTTGATTGTTTTAAGCTACTAAGTTTGGGAGTAATTTTTGCAGTAATAGATAAGCAATAGATAACTAACACTATGACATATTATCTTCTTATTCTCCACTTACCTCTCTAAGTTCCATCTTAACCTTCTATGAGCATCCTCTTCCTCTGGCCATTATTTAAATGTTGACGTTCAATAGAAATATTATCCCAGACTTCTCTTTTTCTTACTACTTCTGAAAGACCCTATTTATACCCAAGACTTTGAGTCACTGATTCACTGATGATTCCCAAATTTCTATTTCTAGTTTTGATCTACTTCCTGCCAACTGCCAACTGAGCATCTCCTCTTGGATGTCTCAAAGGCACCTCAAACTCTATGAACCCCAAAACTAAACCTATTACTATTCTCTTCATACCTATTCTAATTTATTTTCATCTGTCGGATCTTAGCATCACAGCTCATGCAGTGGCCCAAGTAGACAACTTCCTCCTCCTCAGCACCCACATGCAACCCTGTTAAAGGCACATAATTTCCATTTCCACCATTTCTCAATTCCACCTCTTCCTTTCCATCCTCACCACCTTGGACATTATCTCTCAGACATTCTCTCTCTCTTATTTCCCCAATCCTTTTCTTCTTGAATCATCTTTCAAAACACAAACTAGAGAAATCACTTCTAGGAAAAACAACTTGTTTTTCAATGAGAAACTAAGAATTGCCTAGAGGACACCTCTCTAGGTTATCCAGTGCTAATCTTTCATTATCTTTTAATTACTTTCAAGCATTGGAAGTTTTAGGTAACTGACAGACACGGAAATTCTGGCCTGCCTGGTACTGGCTCAATTGATTTCCCTTCCCCAGCTGTGGAAAAGCCAGTTTTGTCTCTATTACATATTCATTTCAACATTCCTTTACTCCATATAAATTTGTGCTTCTTGACTTCTTTTATGAGTCTGTTTTAACATCTGCCTGTTCCCTATTATGAGTTAAATATATCCTTATCATGCGCTCATTTTCGTACCTGTATGAGTCATGATTTGACCCTTTTTTGAAAAATATCTTTTAACCCCTCTGCTTAAAATGAGTCCCTAGTGCCTATGGGATCACAGTCCAAACTCCTTACTCTGACATCCACGGCCACCGACAAGCTGCTTCCTATCTAAAGCTCCAGCCTCCTCTGCGGCCACTGCTAATTATGGCCGATGCTCCGGCTAAACTACACACTGAGCCTCGAATATATTATACTGTTTTAATGCTGTGACTTTCCGCATAGTGTTCCTCTGCTTCTCAGTCCGGAATCCTGTAGGGGAGGAAAAAGTTTTCTTTGACCCTCTTAGAACCCCTGACTGGGACTGAAAATTAAACTGACAAAGACAGATTAACAGGAGAAAAGGATACAAATTTTATTAAATTTTTCTATGGCAATATATCAAGGTGCCATATTTTGGGGTAACATGTCCTGAACCCCATCAGTGCCTATTGCTATGTCAAGCCCTTCCCATCTCTAACCAGAGGCAAATGCTTCCCATCGCAAGTCCCATACATGCATTCATTCTTTCATCACACTCTACGGCATTGCCACTTACAAATCTCTCTGTCCCAATAAAATGCTTATTCTTGGAAGGATTATGCTCACTTTACCATGATAAATTCAGTATATATCACAGTTTCAGTCAACTAAAGACTATTTATTGCACTCCTGAGATATGTTAAGCCTGTACAAGATACAGTTGCACTGCTATAAATGAGACATATCCCTTGTCCCCAAGGAGTCACAGTTTAATTGAAGGCAGGGCCCAAACCTCATGTTTTTAGTCAAATGATTATCAATAACACTTAAACATAAAAATGTGCCTTACACTGTTTCTTTCTTTTAAATTTCACATTATCACCACATTACCTTTCTGGCCTACACTAAATAGCCATTTTAAATTATTTCCCCTGATAAGAAAGACATCCTTTTGGCCTAAAGTAGAACATATAAGCTCCAAAGCAATTGTCTCCAAATTGTGTTTGGCTGCACATGCCTTTTGGCAAACAGTAGAATGGGACTGCTTGAAGTTTCAAGGGGCCTGAACTAGCTCGGCTACTCTCTTTCCTCACATCCAGTTCCAGAGAACTATAGTCCCTACAAAACACAGTTTGCTCAAATAATTAATCAATTTAATTAATTATTGGGTGGATGGATGTATGGATGTGTGGATGGATGGATGGATAGATGAGCGGGTGGATGGATGGATGGATGGATGGATGGATGGATGGATGGATGGATGAATGGATGGATGGATGGATGGGTAGATGGATGGATGGACAGATGAATTAATATGAGCCAGATTCAGTGTTGAGTGCAGGGCTATTACTTTGCATGCTCTGTAATATACCTAATTTGCCCAACTCAGAATGTGTTAGTCTCCATGGAACCATCACACATTGCTGACTTTCTGACTTACAGTCAATTGAAACATCAAGACTTTGACTTGGGTTCTCCCTTCTCCAACCTTAACAAATGAATTAGTATTAAGTCAGGTCATCTTCATTTTATACCTGCCTGGTTTACTTCACTTTGCATTTGACTAGTTAAATTTCACTTTATAGCTTTCATTCAAGCCTAAGGAATTTTTTTATATCTTTATTCCTTCATTTAATATATCTAGAAAGTTGAGCCTGAGAATCAAGAACATCTACACAGCTTATTGTCTGTATCAATATGACTTTACTATTCCTCTGTCTACACCAACATAACTTTAATACTCCAGGAATCTCTTGCTCAGAAAGATAAGTTGCAAATACCTTCACTATCCTTTCCACAAGCTTCCTCATCAACTTTTCCACAGAAAGCATCACATGATAGTTTACATCCCCAAACTCTTCGAACTCTTGCCTCAAAAGCCTTGTCTAGCTATGCTCACCAATTATAAGCTATTATGTTATGGTCCCTACTGTGGGAGATGAAAATTGGCCACCCTGAAATACGTCTCTTTACCTTGATTATTTTCTCTGACGGACATTTGACCTCCCCCACTAACTGCCTCAATAATTTAACATAGAAGGCCTGTTTCAGGAAGGAGTTACTACCATATGATGGCTGTAATATAATATAAAATAGATGCTACAATAGGAAAGGCACCATCAAGCCCATCTTATCAAAAATTCTCTCTCTCCCAGGCCACATTCTCTAGGTGGCCCCAGAAAGAGTTGCCAAACAAACATTTACATTTATAAGGGAAATCTCCATTTGTAAAGGTATCTCCCTCTCTGTACTGGGAAGAGGGGGGATGACCTCATCTCTAGAAACTTATCAATGTGAAAGGTGAGGCCTTAAATCTGCATAATAACCTTAGTCTTGTTTACTGTGCTTTTCTGGTAATCTCCCATAACTGACTCCCCTGACCCCCAACATCCTCCTTTGTCTTTAGCTGAAGATGGTATTTAAGATGAGAATCTCTGCCATTTTGTTGAAAAACTCAGTTTCCCTGGTTTCTCCCAGGTATACATGTTATTAAACTTGGTATTATTTTCTCCTGCTACCATCTTTTAATTATTTGGCCAGCCATAGGAACCTTAATGGAAAGGGTGGAGAGAGATTCTCCCTCTTCCCCAACACTACATAGTCCTAACTAAGCCTCTACATAGAAGACCTGCCTCAAACCAGACTTCAACATCACAATAAATGTCCCAATTTTACCCTCTCATCTCTAAGACAGTACTGATGGTCAGCTCTGTCCAGGTAGTGTTCTCTCATACTGAGGGAAGAATAAATTCAGCTCTGTCTTATCAGAGATTGTCTTGGTGATATTTTGTGGAGCCAGCATTCAATACTTCAATCATGCATACAGTTTCTAGAGACATATGTGGAAAAGGAGAAAGGAAATGATTATCTACATAGAGAATCAGGTGAGCAGAATTATTTCTAATAGTCAAGGAGGAAAGAAATTTTTCTGCCAAGTCTCCGTCACATCCTCAAGCCAGCAGCACTTACTCTTGGTTGTTCATCTTCCTTACAGTTGAGAAACATGATTTCTAAAGGATGCTCTAGTAGTAGTTAAAAGCATCTACAAATGGATAGAATTTATCTATAAATGGGTAGAATAATAATATCTAAGAATAATGTCTAACTCTCAAGGTTGAATGAGAACTAAATAACTCAATGTCAAGTGCTTAGGACAAGGTCAACACATAACAGGTACTTAGCATGTTGTAAGAAGTACTCTATCTTCATTCAAGACATTAATAAAAATATTGACTAGGACTAAATGAGTACAGAGTTTCAGCAATATTAGGAAAGACTCCTCTGATTTGATATAAATCTGTTATTCAACAATCTTTCTGGTACAATGTTCAACAAATTGTGAATTTAAGTGACTACACTATCATTTAGTCTGTATGTCTCCAACTTATCTACCAAAATATCTAAACACATTATCTAAACATAAAACATAACGTCTAAAGTATTTTCCTATGCTTAAGTGTAACAACCCCATCAAAACAAGGAAATACAGTTTGAGTGGCAGGATTTGTTCTTATTGACTTATTTTCATGTTGGCCTTTACCTTGGAAAAATTCCAACAAGACTGGTATGTACTGTTTGCAAAAGGAAGAATTCAGGCAGTGGGTGAGAGGTTGTCAGAACAGGAAACCAGGGGCACTAAGGCATGAGAATGGAGAAGAGTTTTCATGAAGTGAGAGTGGGGGGATTTCACATGGAAGTGAAGAGTCAGAAAGTCAAACTTGACCTCCTTAACTTCTTCACAAACACCAGAGATAGCATTTAGTATGCCATTTTTTTCTTTTTCAAAATTTGAAGTTGGGAGAGAGTCACTGGATCAGCATTCCTCAGAGTTCTCATGTTTCTAAATTTGCCTGAAGGCCCCAAGGCAAGAGATCACCAGCCTGACCTATGGATTTCTGAGACTCACATCATCGGCTTGTGGCTGGGATTTCAGAACACACTTGCTTTCCTCCTGCGCTGGTGACTTTCACACAAACGGCTCTGAAATTGACTTCCTTCAGGCTTAGTTTCCAAAAAGGATGCTGATGGAAAAATGTAGAAAAAAATATGCAAAAAGTCCCAGGAAGTTCACAGTGCCTGCAGGAGGCAGGTGAATTACTCATGCAAACCTGCAGTCTTTGTTGTGTATCTCAACAAATCGTCGTGCCATTTCTAGTGGGATGTCACTACAATGATGACCTGCTTATTTCCATTTCATTATTCAGGCCTCAGCTGGAGCATAATCCAAGTTTAATGTTGTTTCTAGACCTTAAGAAAAAGAAACTATTTTCTTTCTACAGAAAAGCTCTCTCTAGAGTGGCTGTCTGAATATTGTGCTGCTTTTCAAAATGCTTTTTAAAAATACTATAAGTAAGAGCACAGCACACTCAACCCATGAGAACCTTCCAATCCCTGAGCGTGGAAAGGTTTATTAAGAATATGATGAGTGCTTAGAAATATTTTCACCCAATTCTGTAGCCCTTAAAAATTAGGGAAATGAGTCCTTTAGTTTGAAATTTATTCAAAGCTTTAAATTAAAAACACAATACGAGGTTATGGGATTCAGTTTTTATTTACCCAAGGCAGAATGAAATTCTCTTGTCTGAAAGATAAAGAAGTCTTCGTCTCTGTTTTGTTTTTGTTTTTGTTTTTGTTTTTTGAGGTTGTTTAACAAACAGAATAACCTCTCTCCCTTGTGAACTGTTTCCTGCAACCTTTGAGGGAAGTGTAAGGTAAGAAGGAGGAGCAGGAAGAGGAAATGGAATAGAGAGAGGAGAAAGACATCCAAAATGCAACTCTAATAAAGAGAATACAGCAATGATGTAGAATTCAAATCACAATGCAAAACAAATAAAGTTACCTGCTTGTGTCCCCGTAGGTGGAGGATGGTGGGAATTCCCCTAACATTGCCACACAGCGGACCCATCATTTCTTATTGCAATTGGCGAAATAAATGCGATGTAGCTTTCTCTTCTCTTCCTCACTTTTAAAATAAAATCCTAATAAGAGAATAGTTGAATCTGAGCACTAGAATGCCAGGTAAGAAATAGAGCATGTTGGATATATTTAACAAACAATCCCCTCCCACTCAACGTTCCTTACGACAAGCAAATTTTCCATAAATTTAAATTGCTTCTAATTACGCATTACAGAATATTTGAAAAGATATAAATAAAATTACCCTGGTTTCAAATGCATTTATTCCAACAAGAAAAGAAGAATGAATCAAACTACTATAGTATGAAATTCTAAGTGCATAAATAGGAGAGAATCATTTGACGTTAACACTTTAACTTTTAAAAAAGGAAATCGCTGGCTTAAGCTTCTTTGCCTTTAAAATTAAATAAGCTTTGTCATCTTATTTAGACCATAGGTTGATTTATTAAACCTATGCAAGGAAGAGAAAAAGTGTATTTGAGTCTGATGTGTTTGAAACATTGCAGATTTTACATCAATGAAATTTGATTCAACAAAGTGCTACTGTAAACTTACATGTGACTATATGGAACTGACAAAATGAATAACTAGCAAAAATATACATTAGCATCTATTCACACAGAGGGAGAGTACGAACGTTTCTAAGACTTAAAATTCCCAATTGCTTTCTGGAAACTTTGCTTGTCTACAATTAAATTTAGATTTTTACTAGCAGATAAGAGAGAAAATGCCCATCTTGCAACATACTCGCCAACACTGAGTATTATTGTTTGATTAACCTTTACTAGTTTAAATCCCTCAAATGATACATTTATTTTAATTTATAATTGTTAAATAGATATATAGATATAGATGTATAACAACATTTTCTGTTTATTTTTAGCCTTTTATTATGGAAAATTTAAAACATACAAAAAATTTGAGGGTGTGGTATATGGAACTTCCAAATACCCATCCTCTAGATTTAACAATTAACATTTAGCCTTATTTTCTTGATCTACTTTTTATCTCTAACAGATGGTCTTTTTTCCACAATGCCATTTTCAAATCCCCAAAATTATAGTAATTTATTGATATAATCTAATGCACATATTCCACTATCTCCTGTTTCTCAAAAATGTCTTTTTATACTTGGTTTGTCTGGATCAGAATCCGCAGTCCACACATTGCATTTGGTTGATACACTTCTTAAGTCTTTAACAATCCCTTTTAATTAATACTTATTTGTTGAGAAAAAATGTTTCATTTGTCCTAGAGCAATTCGCACATTCTGAATTTAGCTGATTATGTCCTTATGGTATTGTCTAATTTCCCTTAGTCCCTATATTTCTTGTAAACTAGGCATTATATCTAGAAACTTGGTTAGATTCAGGTTGAACTTTCTGGCAAAAATTACTTCAGAAGGTTTCTAATGTCTGAGAGCTCTGTTTTTAGTGTTTTATTGTTTATTTTAGCTGCTCCTCTTCTGTAAATAAGAACTTTGCCCCCTCAACTGTTGTTTACCCTGAAGCACAGCCCATAGGAAAGGTAGGCTAAATGCTTCCACATTCCCTTTGTTTCTCCTGTTTACCACATGAACTGGTATCCCAGCAAGAACTCAGCTTGACCAACTAGATTCTGTTTTGTTTTTGAGACTTATTATAAGTTCATGGACTTTTATATATTTGATTCGATCAATCATTTATAGGTATTTTCCTTCTTTAAGATGAGATTACTCATCTTTGGTCAGTGAGCTTCCCGTCAAGTTGGCTCGTGTGTTCTTCATTTTGTGTTGTTTTGTTTTTCAGTATCCCGATAGTTTTTGATAGTTTCCTTGCTATCACACAGGCTTATTCTGTGCACGTCCTGTTCCTGGCTTGGAAGCAGCCATTTCTCCAGGAATCTCTGTTTCTTTTAGTGTGAAATCAAGTCAACAGACCATAATCTCTGCAATAGAGATATTTATGCTATGAGTTTGTTACTAATTCTAGGCCTTTTCAATGGACAGAAATAAGAATTACATATTTTTGATAGAGAAAAAAATAAATCCTAAATTCATTCTAATATTTCCAATTTGTATTAAGGATTATAGAGATTTGACTTAAATACTGTATTTTGTTTTTGTTCTTTCTCTTTCTTACTCTAAAAACCATGATTCCTAAAAACATCACAGTAATTATTTATTTGCTTTACATAATATGCATTTTTCTGAAATACTAATACCAACACCATCACTAAAAATAAACCCTCTGGGTAGAGTTTACAATGTCTTGGGTTGGTTTTTTTTTTTTTTTGGTCTCAGATTTTTACAGTCAAAATACCACATTTTAAAATAACTGGAAATAATTATTCTCTGTGTAGTTATTCTAGTAATTTGCTATACAGTTAGATTCATTTGTTTCAATGGATTTTATTTATTTATTTACTTTTTTGCCAAGAAAGATTCTCCCTGAGCTAACATTTGTTGCCAATCTTCCTCTCTCTCTCTTTTTTTCCCCCTCCCCAAAGCCCCAGTACATAATTGTATATTCTAGTTGTAGGTCCTACTAGATCTTCTATGTGAGCCACCACCACAGCATGGCTACTGACAGATGGTGGTGTGGTCCTATGCCTGGGAACTGAACCCAGGCCATCAAAGAAGAGCGCACCCAACTTTAACTGCTAGGCCACCAGGACTGGCTCTTCAGTGGATTTTTGATTTGGCGAAAATTCTTTGGTTTTGATTTGATTTGATTTGAACTCTGTAAAACATTGAGCAGTTCAATATTCAAAGCTTCAAAACAAAGTACAGAGAGCTCTAGCTTTCTACTTTCTTTCCTTAGATTGTAAATAATTAGTTCTATTGCTGTTCAGTTTATCATTTCATTGTTCCTTTTGAAATGCAGACAAATAGATATACTTGTTCATATTTGCTCCCTCTTCTTACACAAAACATAGCATTCCATGTAGTCTCTTCTGTTTCTTATAAATGTCTTTTTATAGTTGCTTCCTTTGAGTTACAATCCAAGTCCATGCACTGCATTTGGTTGATATGTAATTAAGTCCTTTTAAGAATATAGTTTGCTGGTTTTTCATGTGTCTATAGTATTAATCTTTCCAACCTGATTATTAACAACTTTGGGGCAAAGACTATCTTCTGTACACTTCTACTATACTTTCCACTCTACCTAGCTCGGTTGTCATTATCTTTCTTTCTTTTTTTTTTTTTTCCTCTAACAAGAACTCTTAGGGTCTACCCTATTAGTAAATTTCAAGTATACAATACTGCACTGGAATTTAAATTGGTACAATCATTACAGAAAATAGTCTAATGATTTCTCAAAAAATTAAAAACAGAACTGGCTTATGATCCAGCAACTCCACTTCTGGATATACACCCAAAGAAAATGAAATCATTTGCTTGTTTACCTACCTTTTTCTCCCTTTAAAGTTAGAAGCCAGGCACCATTTAGAGTACCTGACATGTAGCAGACACTTAATAGACATCAGCTAAATTCAACTGGATCCACGTCTGCTAATTATTATATACCATTAAGAGTTATAACCTAATTTTGGTTTAAGTTCTTATTTTAATTTCTTACACATTTCATCTTTATTTCTCAGTTTCCCACACTATATTTCTGTACAATGTAGGAGAATAAATTTTTCTCTAACAGAAATGAAAAACAAAACATTTAGTGCCTTATCCAAGAAAATAACTTAGAGAAGACAGTATCTAATTTTCTAAAAGAAACTTCTAATAAAGTAGATTATTTGACGGTTTCTGCAATTTGAAATGATCCTCTCTCATGAAACTATTTGTTCCTTCAAAATACATCTCAAGGTCTACTTCCATTCAACTAAATATTTTATTCTATGTTATCTGACACAGTTCCTTAACTGTTCCAAATTCCTTGTAGCAACTAGTGTGTGAACTAAGTAGGTTAGTCAAACCATGTATATTTACTGCTGCACTAGAATAGCACATAGAGTCTAATAAATATTTGCTAGATTGAATTGTTGTCCTTTGAAAACTACCTGATATACTCCCAGATTTTGTAAGCTATTATTATATTTTTTAAAAATTTTAGTTTGACCGGCCGGCCTGGTGGCACAGCTTTAAGTGTGCGTGCTCCACTTCAACGGCCTGGGGTTTGCAGGTTCGGATCCCAGGAGCGCACCGATGCACCTCTTATCAAGCTATGCTGTGGCAGGTGTCCCACATAAAGTAGAGGAAGATGAGCACAGATGTTAGCCCAGGGCCAACCTTCTTCAGCAAAAAGAAGAGAATTGGCATCAGAAGTTAGCTCAGGGCTAGTCTTCCTGACAAAAAAAAAAAATTAGTTTGAAGTGTATTGTAATAATTCATAGACTACAAAAATATTTTTTAATTGAGAAAATTCGGTAAAAAAATAAGTGTGAGACATAATACGATGACATTAATAGGAGTTGGAGGTTAAGGAAAGGATAACATTAAGTTTCCTACACAAAATATCTGTGTAAAGTTCACCACATTTCCAAGAGATGGGCTATAATTTGGCTCTGAGCTTTTCAACAGCCAACAAATAATTATGTGATTCAACTTTCATTAAAAAATATTAAAGCATTTGCTTAAGGGAAATATATCTATTCTTAGAAAGGAAATAGAGAAAAAAATTTCTTCATGGATCTTCATGAAAGAGACACTATATGATATACTAGACAATGGCTTCAACAAAAACATACAATCATGCCCCTGCTACAATGGCTAAAATTAAAAAGACTGACACCACCAAGTGTTCCCAAAGATGTGGAACAATTGGAACTCTCATACAGTAAGAATGTAATATGATGCATTCACTTTGGAAAACAATTTGGCAGTTTCTTATAAAGTTAAACATACACTTGCCGTGCAATTCAGCAATTTCACTCCTAGCTATTTACTCAAAGAATTGTAAACATATGCTTACATAAAGATTTCTACACAAATGTTCTAGGCAATGTCACTCATAACAGTCAGAAAGTACAAACGACCCAAACGTCCGTCAACTAGTGAATGGATAAACTAATTGTGGCATATCCATACAGTGGAATACTATTCAGCAGTAAATAGGAACAACCGTTGATATATACAATAATACAAATGAATCTTAAAAATATTCTGCTAAGTGAAAAAAAAACAGCTGGACACAAAAAAATGCATAGTGTATGATCCCATTCTGTAAATTACAGAAAAGGCAAAACTCCCCTGTAGTGTCAGAAAGCAGGTGAGGGCTGGGGCAGAGAAGAATGGCTGCCAAGGGACATGAAGGAGCATTTTGGGGAAAAGTAAGTGTTCTGTCTTGACTGCAGGAGTCGTTACACACGTTTATATATTTGTCAAAATTCATCAGACTGTACACTTAGAATGTGTGCATTTTATTTTGTGTAAATGACACCTCAAAAAGTTAATTTTAAAAAAACAATGACTTTCACTTTGCTGCCACTTGTCATGTCCCAAAACACAGGCTAAAGAAAAGCATCAAAGATATTTTAGTTCTATAAGGACGCATATAAGATAGTTGAGGAATGCAGATCTCTGGTGATCTGGCTTAATGTATGGGATAAGTTATTTGGAATAACTGAAGAATTTTTCATACAGGCAATCCCCCTAAATACTATTCTTTACAACTGAGATTTGAGCTTTGGCTGAATACTGTGTGGGCAGGGCATTCAATGTTATACTCTGACAAGACCCTGGAGCACAGATGTCTTATGCTGCTGGTTAAGTGCAAACCCATGTTCTTTAGTATGTAGCAGAGCTAAGGATAAGATGCATATCTACTTAGGAGAAAATACTAATAAAATATACTAATTTCCCAAGTTAATCAGATATTGCTATTTTGTATAGTTTATAGTCTCTTGAGACTTCTTTATGGGAAGAGAGAGGGAACAAATATTCATTGAGCATCTATTATGTGACAGACACTTGGTTAAACATTGTAATGTTGTGTATTCTCACAAAAACCCAGTAGAGTAGGTAATGTCATCCTCATTGGACATAAATACAGCAGCGGTATGCTATCCTTCAATTTTGAAATTCCTAATAGCTTACTTTGTATCACAGTGCATAATGTCCATTCCTATATAATCAACTTCAATAAGAGTGTTTGATAAGGCCCAGACCTAAAAGTAACCAGGACACTCAGCACAAGAACTCACTAATGCATGGCACACGTGTGCATATTGTTCACCTACTATACTACCACTCGTAGTAGCTTAAACTACAGACTCATGCTCAAATCCTCGCTCCACCACTAACCAGCTGTGTGGCCTTGGGCAAGTCATTTAACCTTTCCATGCCTCAGTTTCCCCATCTATAAAATGGAGAAGATTTAATTTCAAAGATAGTTAGGGCTTCTGTAAGGGATAAGGGAGTTAATAAGTGGAGAGCTTAGAATAATGCTGTCATAAACAGAAAACTCTACAACTGTGAACACAGACTCTACACAGGGCTGTGCTCCAGAGGCCAGGTGTTGCCACTGCAAGGTGCCTTCAAGGTGGGAACATAGGTGTTTTCCAGTAAAGGTGACGGAAAGTGGTAAAAGATAAGAAAAGGAAGGCCTTCAGCGCATGTGCCTGAACATTGGCTGTCTTGCTACCTTCTTCATTGACCCCAAGGTAGATTATGGCATTTTTGTTACCAAACCTCACTATGCTACAGAAACATAAGGAGTGCTTTTAGATTAATGCCAGGTTTCTCCCCTCGTTCCTCCCTAGAAAAGTGCTCAGCAGGGCTCTCTGCAGGCTCCCACTCTGGCCTGAAGGAACCACACTCTAGATCCACTTCAAAACCGAAGTTCATCAGAATTGTCGGCACAGGGCTGATGACCCTGGACCTAAGCAGGAGCTTTGAGAGCTTTGGTTTAGTCGGGTGGTGGATAAGCCAGAGAGCATGTCACATTCCCTTGTAGCTGGGACAGGTGGCTCAAGGAACAGCTAAACAGAAGCTTTTACCAAGAGCTCCTTCCAGCTGAAGCATGCTCAGCAGAGCATCTCCCAGCTTCATGGAAGAGGGACACATGTTTCCTTAAATAATTGTCAGGCCTCGTTACCCCCAGATTGTAGAGGTCTCGACAGAAGGCCTTAGCGGAGGTGAGCAGTTGTGTGTGTATGTTTGCGGGCACACTTAGCAAGATCGAGAACCACGTGGGATAATTTGTCCACAAATTAAGTAATTTAGTCTGCCTGATTATCTGACCAGATTGTAGATGCAGAGACGAGGCAATAACCACATCCAAACGCAATCATTCAAAAGATCATGTCCTAGAACTCTGCACAGGGTTCCTTCTCACTAAATCACCAGCATTGTGTGCACTGAATTAATAGAGATTCTCTCTCCAGGTCTACATAGAATCGCTCTGTCATTCTCCCAAGTTTCTGGTCCAGGTGCTTAGCATTCATGATTGACAATCCTGCATTTAATACTAGTCATTGCTACTAGTATGGACAAAAATCCACAGCAAGTCCAGAAGTCCTTTATTCCACAGGCCCCCAGAAACACTGCCCTTGAGATTATGCCAGATGCTACTTGTACAAACCTTGGTGTTATTTGTGCCAACTGAGAACTTGCCCAGATCAAAGCTGCATAGAATAGGTATAGTTTTCTGTTTCGGCATCATCCTCTTTCAATGATTTTTCTTCGTGCTGTGAAATCATTACTCACTCATTTTGGTGCTTTTCTGCTGCCCCACACAGGTGCAGAGTCTCTGGGCTCTCTCTATGCTCAGGTACATGCTCCAGGCAGATGCTCCAGGCATATCCTGCCTATTTTTCCCAACATCAAAACCTATTAACCATAATTTATATTCTATAACAACCCTGACATGAATTTGCTAAAACATGGAAATTTCATCAATTATTTCATTCCACTGAAATTTTTAATGAAAAACATTTAATTTTCCACTTAGGATTGCAATCATACAGATAGCTCTGGGTGCTCTGGATGTATCAAGTAAACAGTTATTACCAATCTTTAGTGACAGCTTACCTTGTGCTGGCAGGGAGAAGATTTGCATGCATTTTATCCATTTCTGAAAGATCTAGAAAATGGCACTTGCCTGTAGGACCAAGAGTTTGGGGGCAAATTGTACAGGAGTCTGGAGACCATAAATCCGCTGGCATAAGGCTCAGATTGGGATTAAAATGCCCTGGCATTGGAGAAACATGGCATGATGCCACCTGTTGGAAGGCCACGCAAACCCTTCGGGTCACTCTGTCACCTTCTCAGGAAGGTCTTCTGCAACACCCTTCTGAACAATTATAACCCTTCCTTGCTTTATTTTTCCTCCATAGCTTGCGATTATTAATTCCAAAAGTGTGAAGAATCTGAGATGTTACCCTACTTGTGCAATATATAAGTATACACACACAGTTTTATAAACACAGATGCACACACGCAGAATAATGAGACTCTGGATTAGAGACAGACTTTTCATTACTCATTCTATTTGTTGCCTGTGGCTGCCATAACAAATTACCACAAATTTATCAGCTTAAAACAACAGAAATGTGTTCACTCACGGTTTTGGAAGCCATCAGTCCACAATCAGGGTGTCGGCAGGACCGGGATCCCTCCACAGGCTCCGGAGGAGAATGTGTTCCCGCCTCTTCCAGCTCCTGTGGCTCCAGGCGCTCCTTATCCCATGTCCGCATCACTCCAATCTGTGCTTCCCAGTCACATCACCTCCTCCTCTTCTCCTCTGGGTGTCTGTCTCTAACTCCCTCTGCCTCTCTGTTGTAAGGATACGTGTGATTGCGCTTGAGCCCATCCGGGGTAAACTCCTCTCAAGATTCTTAATTCAGTCACAGCTTTTTTCATATAAGGGAGCATTCACTCTTTTGCCATAAAAGGTAAGATTCACAGGTTCCAGGATTAGGACATGGATATATCCTGCTAGAGCCTACCACACTCAGATGTTGTGTTTGTTCCCCACAGGGAGACACGATGAGGTCCTAAATCACCTCTTGTATAGCAGAGTTTGTATCAGAAACTATGAAAATCGGAGCTTATGTAGGACAGTGGGCACAACCACCCCTCTCCCCTCCAGAAAGGGAGAGACAGCAGTCTTTGCTCTGGAATGTAAGCAAATCCCCTCTGGGGAGTTAGAGGGAAGACCCTTAGGTTTTTACCACCTAGATCGTAAACAATGGGTCCAGGTTGGTTTCATTGTCCATAGAACGAAAATAAATGGCTCTGGGGAGAGAGGACAAGTGGCTCTAGACCTCTCCAGAAGTCTCTCTGTTTAGAGTTGCCATACCATCATCCTTCAACCCAGATTCCCAGTGATTTTTGCTGAGAGCCCTGACTGTGCAGAAATTTGAAAATATTCATGAAGCATGTTTCCCAACAGCCAATGTTTAACATATTATATACGTTATAATTGGTCTTGTTTATGGTGTAACTAGAATATAGACTACACGAGGGCAGGGGGTTCGTCTGTTTTGTTCACTGCCGTGTCTCCAGAATCTAGTACTGTACTTGGCACATACAAGTGCTCAATTGTTAAATGAATGAATAAAATCTTGCAAAGGGACACTTACCAATGCCCAGGAGAGTAGCCTGAGACTGAGTCATGAGTCAGCAGATCCCCTGGGGCCTCTACCTGTCCACACTGAGCCTCCAGGGGACAGTAACCTGACCACCACCAGGTGGGGTATATTCATGGAATGAAGCGTTGTGAAGAGGGTAGTGCTTACCACAGCTGTCACACCAGGGAATCTTTTCTTCCTCTTTCCTCTCTGAACCTGAGTATTAAAGAATGATTAATATACTTCGTAAAGCCACTAACAGCCTTTTGGGATTTAACTAGAAATATAGAAAAGAATTGAGATTAGCTGAATAAATTAGGTCTCCCAAGCCCCTCTTTGTCATAATTTAGAATTATTTTTAACCCGTGTAATTTATGTATGTTCTTTACCACTGATTACATTTACCAGATAATTGTTATCTTCCAATTGTATTGTCTCAGACAGGCATGGTCTCCAGGGTTGAATTTTTTTTTAAATATCACTTGTTTCGAAACAGATTGAGATTAGGGATCAAATGTGAGACAGAAGGCAAGCGGAGATTCCACGAGAGCAACAGGGCACTTCCAGGAGGTCTCATTCCACCGCGGGTTTACCGATGAACACACACATCTCCTCCACGAAATTCCACTTCTGCGCAGGACTTAGAGGCTCTAAAAGACTGGGACATCTACAGGCAGGTCTCAGTAGCCACATGTAGGTCACTTCCCTAATTTATGATATACCTGCATAGCACCATGTTCCTCTTCTTCATAGCACTTACCAGTGTAATAGTTTTATATTTATTTGTGAATGTTTGCTTAAGTATGTCTCCCCAACTAAAATGTAAGCTCCATGAGAGCAAGGACCATCTCTATTTTCTCACGATTATAGACCAGCTACATAGCACTGTGCCTGGTACATAACAGATGCTCAGGGAATATGAATCAGAAAGAGGGAAGGAAAGAAAGGAGGGAGGAAGGGAGGGAGGAAGGGAGGGAGGGAGGAAGGAAGAAAGGAAAGAGAAGAATCTTGCATAGCTCTTGTGTCTTCTTATCAGAGACAGCTATAACTGATTTCCTAAGTGCCAGAGATCTTCACCATTGGATTCCTTCTCTGGGTGGCAACCTCGTCCTCATGGAGAAATCTGGGTTAGAAAAGTTGAATATCTGCCTAAAGCTCTAACAGGCTCTCATCGTCCTTCTCCCAATCCCCGTGCATTGGACTTCCTTTACTCCAGGTATCTCAGCCTACAAGGCAAAGAAGGAGAAAAAGCCATCTGCTCTATAAATTAAAAGTTCATAGCTTTTAACACTCATGATTGACATAAATGCTGCTGTGAATAGACCAAAGAATGTGGAAACACGGTTCGATCTCTTTTGCTACTCAGCAGCCAGGTCTTGCTATGTTGTTCTTCCAGAAGTGTTCTTTGACAAATAGGACCCCAGTGATACGAGGGAGGCAACAGCAGCCAGAGCTGCAGAGGTAGAGCCCGCCCTTCTAACTGGCTGATGGATCTACGAAGCCTGAGTGAGAGGGACCCAGCGTGGCAACTGCGGCCATCTTTCTCTTTTATGATTTCTCTTTCTTTTCATTAGGTTTGACATTTTTGAGACTGAGCTTTGTAACTAACTATTAGCCCCAAGCAAGGCCTGGGAAAATGAGAATTTGCTGAGAAAGTGACCCCCACACCCAAACACAAAGTGTGAACAACTGTACTTATGACCTGCCGTGAAAGGAACTCACGCGTGGATTTATGGCCAGACAGAGCAGTTGACCTGATCAAGTAAAGTGAAACCAGCACCCTCTGCACCTGCAGGCCAGCCCATGGACTTTCAAAAGGAAGTGTTTCTATTATTTTTTATCTTTCTGTGTTATGGTATTTGAAATGAAAGTCTGTGTCCACTCAGTCCCCACAGAAGACTGTCTCCTGCCATCAGTCATGAACTGGGGAAGTCAGATCCTAACAAACAAGACAAGGAAAAGAAGCACAACAGACAGAGGGTGCTTTGTGACCAGGCCAGACTGCGTATCGCCCAGTGTGCTTGTGCCATTTTCAACCCTTCATCAAGGGTAGGGACCCACTGAAGTAGTGTCTGTCGGGGACAGATGTCTAGAAAGCATCCCATTGCCACTCAAGTGTTTGTTTGTTTGGCTGGAATCCTCATATATAATTATCATACTTTGAGTTTTGGGGAGATGAAATGACTCTGCCTCAGATTTTTGGCTTCAGCTGGAAGGTTTTTGTCTCCAAACTACAGCAACTGTTAGGCACAGGGCTAACTCCAAGAAAATTCCCATAAAAATTCTTACTAGAACCTCTTTAGCCATTATTTCCAGAGTAGGGATATTTTTTTCTACTTAATTTGTGAAGGGATAGAATTTCTCCACATAAGACAGTTTTGCCTCCTGCTCAGAAAAAGACCATAGGGGCTGTGGCTGGGCCAGCAAATCTCAAGGAAAGAGTAGAAAACAAGAATTCCCAGCCCTGAGGGCCCGGGGCTCCGACTGAAAGAGAATGCAGTTTTCCTTATTAAAATAAATGAATTAGCCTAATAAATGGGGGGAGAGGATAGAATGAGAAAGAGAATTATCCCTGTTTAGTGCATCTATTCAGGCTCTGCGGGGACACAGAGTCTATAAAAATTCTTAAGGGAATTAAAACACATATGCACCAACAAGGCCTTGTTTCCTTCCTCCACTAAAGGACCAGAAGCCTCCAGAATGTCATACAAAACATTAACCTACAGAGAATCTATTAGAAGAAACCAGGGATTTCTCCATTGTAGTGTATCATTGTTTATCTAACTTTTTAGAAAAGCAGTGACATATCCTTGTTGAGAATACTCCCTTATACTAAAAATAGTCCCTTTTCTCTCTCAAGTACTCAGTTTTGTCCTTTTTTGGTATAAAAAACAACAAGCAGAAACAAAAGTCTCAAACACAAGCTTTGAAAATAGTTAAGAATAAGCAGGTATTGAGGCTGAGATTTGAGTATGTTTAAACTATGTTTAACTGACTGTTACTATCTTGGCAGTTTAGGGTGTCGTGGGAAGAAACAAGGTGGTCAAGACACTTGTTCTTGAATTTCTCATCAATAATTGTGATAAACAGACAATGAGACCCTTTTAGATGAAAAAAACTATCACATACTTCCAGTAACCAATGATTAACAGTGATATTTACTGAATGTCTACAATACACAAACAAATGCCTGGTTAGCTAGGCTTTAAAGAATGCATAAAAAGGAAAAACAAGTAGTCCTCGCCTTTAACAAGTATATAACCTAGTTAGTGACTTAAAATTGAACACATTTAAGTAACTTTGTAACAAATAATGTCAAATAAGGCATGTTAACAGTAAGTATGATGGCACATCAAGAGAGCAAGGTATTCTTTCCATATGGACCCATCAAGGGAATGTTCTGTGTAGCAAATGGAACTGGAGTTAGGTTTTAAAGGCAGAGCAGGCACAAACTAGGAGGTGCTTTAATTATCTCTTCCTATGTGAAAACCACCCCTTAACTTAGTAGATTAAAATAAGAATGATTATTAAAATAGCCCATGACTCTGTAGCTTGACTGGATCATTTGGACGGTTTCTCTGCTCCATACAATATCCGCTGGAGTCAGTGGCATTCAGCTGATCAATGGGCTGGGTTGGAAAATCCAAGAAAGCATCCTTCATGTGGCTCATGCCTTGGTGCTTCCTCATGTGACCTCTCCACAGGGCTAGCTTGGGCTTCCTCACAGTATGGTGGTCTCAGACTCTTTACAGTACTTGCATGGATGGCTTTGAGGCGTAAGATGGTGAATGCTGCCAGTCTGCTTTAAGGCTAGTCCCAGAACTGGTGCAATCCTACTTTTGTCACATCATATGGTCAAAGAAAGTCACAAGCCCATCCCAAATTCAAAGGAAGAGGAAATCTATTCCATTTCTTCATTGTTGGAGCAGGTAAGAGGAAAGGAATTGATAGTGGCCATTTTTTTTTGGAGACCATCATAAGCAGAGAAAGAGAGGAGATAGAATATAGAACTTTCCTTGTATATTGACCTCTAAAAATAAAACCAATTTTTATTTTTAAGAGGTTTACTACGTGCTTAGCAGTATGCTAACCATAGGAAAAAAGAAATCTGTTACTTGGTGCTAGAATTCAAAGATCTTTCATCCATTTTGTTGTTTTTGTGGTGCTGGGGTGTTTTTCACATTGGTTCTTATTTCCAAATAAGATACAGTACAAAAATAGCCAGAAAGTAAGCCTTCACTCCTCATGTAGAACCAAGAATATAATTGAACGTGGCTGACACATGAAGGTTATAGTCAAGTAGAAAAACCAGTGGCCTTCAGAATGCTCCATGGAGAACTAGAGAGAGATTTTAGTTTTAAAGTTTCTATTTTCCCTAAGGCGAGAACTTTTCTTTGAAATTCAGTTGCTTTCCTGGTGGGTTCCAGTTCCCCTAATTCAAGTAACATTTAAATCCAAGTGCACTTGTCTATACCAATTATCAGGAAGATGATTCTATGGTGGCAGCTCTAGATTATCAACGAAATGGACAGAACTATGTCCCATACCTTCTGCCCTGTACCTCCCCAATCTCTGTGAACGGCCGTTACTAATATAGATGTTGTTGGGGTTTTAAGGGGAACCAATAAATAACACAACTGTTTTCCCCACTTGAATTCTAAGTCAGCTCAATGGTAGACAAAAAGTAATGCACAGAGAAATGAAAACATGAGCTTTATTATAGATGGAAACTAAGTCAGAAGACATGGCCTAGCTCTACAATCACGGGCTTCCCAATACAGAGCTTACCTGCCCAGGCTCAGGCTTCCCTCAGTTGCAAGGCCTGCCCTCTGCCAAGCATTCTGTGTGGAAGACCAGACCAGACAGCAGCTTGCTGAGATGGGCAGGCTCCTGGAAGGAGAGAAGAACGCAGGGCTCAGTAATGCATATGCTCACTTCCATCTCCCAAATTACCAGTCACTTAGCTCTTTCAGGGAGAAGTGAGTGAGAGGGCGAAAAGCTAGTGCTATTTAGAAAAACTCCCTTTGGACAGACATCTGATGAATGGAGATGGAGATGAATCGTCTCCATGAACAGTATGTGTGTATATATGTATGTACATGTATGTGTCTATATAAATGTATATTATATACATGTGTGTATGTGCATATGTACCTATTGTAAATGTATTAGGATATTAGAAATATTATAGACCTGCATCTTGACCAGCCAGAATTGAATAGATGCTTACTGAGACCTCTACTCTCCGTACTTCACTTTCTCCCATCACTTTTCTAAGTCAAGAAAAATCCTCAGAAGTTTTAAAATTCTGAGATAGAACCAAACACACACACAGAATGTGAAAATTCAAAAAAAAAAAAAATGTGAGTTAAGAAAATCTTCACAGCAGTCAGCACTCAATCTAAAAAGCCAGGGGAGAACACGACCCTACCCCTGATTAGAATTTGCAACTTTGAGAGGAAGTTCTACGTGCTTTTAAGAAAGTAGGTCTGGTTTGAACAAAATAAAATTCCCTCACATCCTGTGACAGCAAAAATGACTTCAAAAACTAACAAAGTATTCCAAAGTTTTTACCCTTTGTGAAGATTGCAATTAACGTTCTTCAAAATCCAATTATTGATTTTTGTTTGTTTGTTTGTTTTGTGAGGAGATCAGCCCTGTGCTAACATCTGCCAATCCTCGCCTTTTTTTGCTGAGGAAGATTGGCCCCGGGGCTAACATCCGTGTCCCCCTTCCTCCACTTTACATGGGACACCACCACGCTGCCTGTCAAGCAGTGCGTCGGTGCGCGCCCAGGATCCGAACCAACAAACCCCGGGCCACCGCAGCAGAGCATGCGCACCCGACTGCTTGCGCCACCGGGATGGCCCCCCAATTACTGATTTTTATAAATCAATCTACCAGATCTTAAAATTCATGACAATTCAGCCCTCCGGATGCCGCAAAGTAGAGTTTGCAGAATCGAGAACTTCCATCCGTCGAGCCCATTGACACAATCCCAAATTTACGCCAATTCTGTTGTGGGATTTCGGGTGGTGGTTTTTCTTCTTTCCTTCTCAGGCTTAATGCTTATGTCTCCGCTCTCAGAGTTAACCTGTTAACGCCCAAGAATATACCACGCAGGGGTCTGTTCCTGCATTTTACAGCCTGACGGATACTCATCTCTGCTCATAGCTTGCAGGTGGGAGCCACAGCCGAGGAGCCTTGGTGTCAGGAAATCAGAAGCTGCTCGTATATCACACTGGTCATTAGTGGAGGATCATTCTGGACCTTTGCCCACAGCACCTTGCTATGGCAGGAGGAGGGCTATAAAACCCTAGGCCCTGTCAGCCGCTGTCACTTAGGTGAGAATTTATCAGGTCTCCCAGTGCCCTCTGACTGGATTATTATGAATAATGAATGAAGCTTTATGCTACACTGCAGCATTAATAAGATGGGAGCGGCTGGGAGAAATTCCGGGCACCACAATCACAGTCCCTCTCTGGGTTAGCAAATCCGCAGCTGGGGGCCTGCCCGATGGAGAGCCTGTGCCGAGTCTGTGACTCAAGTGAGCTCCTCCTTTAATTACCCAGCCAAGCTTCACAGTCTGAGATTTAGCCTGTGGGTGGTAAGCAAGAACCAGGAATGAAGCTGTGTGTCCACATCGGTAAAAGGAGACAAAACAAATTTTAGATTCCTCTATAAAAAAATTAGAATGTTTAATGTTAATCATCTATTTTATTATCATCCTGAAGCAAGAGTCTAGTGTTGAAATATAAGCCTTGTAAGAAATTTCTAACATGTAAATACGAGTGTCTCTCATGACTAAGACATTTGGGGTTTGGAGACGAGAATTTTGCCACTATTCTAAGTGTGGCTGCTCCTGTTGTGTCTCAGAAATACATGAACTGAAACAAAGGAAGGCTTAGAAAACAGAGGGGCGAGGAGGGCCACTGATCTGGGAGAACAATGTGTCTCAGATATGTCTGAATGGAAATCATTTTCTAAAATTGTGTGCGAGTTACACCAGGCCTTCCCGCAGAGCCAGCCGCAGAGCTGACACCTTCTCCAGGCTGTCATCTTGGCAACCTTTTCACGACATTCCACCTGCTTCCTTCCAGGGCTCCTAAGTTTTATTAAAAATAACAGGCCATCTGATTATCTTTCTCAGGAGAACATTGTCTGATCGAATGAGGTAAAGAACAATCTATGCTCCTTTGATTTTTCCATTTGAATCTCTTCCCAGGTTTTAAGGACCAAGGACTAGACAATGTGTTTTCTGGTTTGTCTTCTTCAATAGACTCACTCACCAGCTCACACTCAATTCAGTTTCATTCTTCAAACATTTTCCAAGCCCCTAAATTTTTCAGGACTGTAGGAAATTAAAAAAAAAAAAGACATTGCTTCTGCCTGAATGACTTGATAGTCAAGAACAATATAAGGGAAGAGTATTGCTTTCTTAACACATCGATGGTAACCTGAACCTTAATACTTCAGCTCTCTAAGAAATGCTGTGATGAAGCTCCTCTTCCAGAGCATAAGAATAAGAGTTTCGAAGATGTGGGTCTATCTCAGGCTCTGCAGGTACAGGGTGACGTGGAGCATCCACTTAACTCCTCTCACTCTCAGTTGTCCTATCTGTAAAATAAGGACGGTACAGATGACTTTTTAAATCCCACCCAGATGAGAATTCTAAGTCCCAATGGACTTAGGGAGATTCAGAATATATGCACCCCCACTGCTGTTGTAACCATGAAAAGGAAGAAGCTAGAGCCTAAAATACATTAAAAAGTGGATCCTATTTTTAATTTTTTGAGGAATCTCCATACTGTTTTCCATGGTGGCTGCACCAGTTTGCATTCCCACCAGCAGTACAGTGAGGGTTCCCTTTTCTCCACATTCTCTCCAACATTTGTTGTTTTTTGTCTTGGTAATTACAGCTATTCTGACTGGTGTAAGGTGATATCTCATTGTGGTTTTAATTTGCATTTCCCTAATAATTAGTGATGTTGAACATCTTTTCATGTGCCTGTTGGCCATCTGTATATCTTCTTTGGAAAAATGTCTGTTCATATCCTCTGCCTATTTTTTTGATTGGGTTGTTTGTTTTTTTGTTGTTGAGTTGAATGAATTCTTTATATATTTTGGAGATCAACCCCTTGTTGGATAGGTGATTTGCAAATATTTTCTCCCGGTTGGTGGGTTGTCTTTTTGTTTTGTGTGTGGTTTCCTTTGCTTTGCAGAAGCTTTTTAGTCTGATGTAGTCTCATTTGTCAACTTTTTCTTTTGTTTCCCTTGCTTGGTCAGACATGTTATTTGAAAAGATGCAGCATTATTCACAATAGCCAAGACATGGAAGCAACCCAAGAGCCCATCAACTGATGATTGGATCAAGAAGATGTGGTATATATATACAATGGAATACTACTCAGCCATAAAAAAGGCAAAATAGTCCCATTTGCAACAACATGGATGGACCTTAAGGGTATTATGTTAAGTGAAATAAGCCAGACAGAGAAAGACGTATACTGCATGATTTCACTCATATTCGGAGTATAACAAATTCATGGATAAAGAGAACAGATTGGTGGTTACCAGAGGGGAAGAGGGGTGTGGGGTGAGGAGCTGGGTGAAAGGGGTAAAGGGACACCTATGTGTGGTGACGGACAATAATTAGACTACTTGGGATGACCACGATGAAGTCTCCTCAGAAAATGATAAACAATAATGTACACCTGAATTTTCACAATGTTATAAACCATCATTATCTCAATCAAGTTACTGGGGAAAAAAAGTGGATCCTGAGGGACTCTTCCCTTGCCCTTGGTACCAAAAAAGACACCTATTCCCTGGGGTCCTTCAGGTCAATAGAAGTTATCAAGTATAATCACTTAACATCAACTCGGCACCTCGTGCTTGCCCCACCGTGTGTTTTCACCCATTCTCTTCCCATCTGGATGGAACGCTTTCTTACCTCTTTTATTCTTAGACATATTTGTAGTCTAGAATCATAGAATTCTTAGAACTGAAAGAGAATATCGAGTTGGTCAAGTTTAATTTTCTCAAATTCCCTTCCTCTGAAAGCCTGCCTGATGCTCCAGTCACCCCAAAGTGGTCTCGCTCTCCAATAACTATATTGCCTGTTTCACTCTGTAGGTACTTAAATAGTAGCTTGAATAAGACAATATTCATGCATAAGATCCCTCAAGACAGACATTGTGTCCTAAATTTCTTTGAATTCTTCATAGACTCTAGCAGTATCTTTCTCATAACATTTATTGAATAACAATTTATTAAGCATCTACTGGGTATCAGACAATGTGCTGGTCCTTATGGATACAAAGACAATTAGCACATATTCCTCGTCCTTGCAGGCTTTACAGTCTAGTAGATATTTAATATCGGAGCAGTGCATTTGTTATGGTTTAGATGACATCCTTGGGGGAAATGATGAAGTGATATGGACTGGATGCAAGAAGCATTAGTTAAGAAGCTAACAGGTTCAACTATCCTATCCAAAGGGTACTGAATAGTTAATGTGTGATGTCAGTCTTAGAGTAGGTTCCCAGTGTCACAGTGCCCTTGTCCCTGCTTCATTCAGCATCATCTTCAATGATTTGGATGAAGATCTAGAGGATATGCCTGTCGAATTTGTGGCTGAGGTAATTGTCAGTTCTTTGAATTATTAAGTTAGGATCCAAAAGGAACTTCTTAGGTTGAAACGATGACCTGCATCTAGGAAAGCGAAATTTTCCAGGATGAAATAGGATCCTTGATTTGAATACCCAACACCACTTTTATGAGGGTAGAATAGAAGAATATGGGTTTTCAATGATAGCATGTTCCATATGAAGCAATATACCCTCTTTTTTGTCTCAGCCCAGTATCTGGAATAGGTGACATGCTGCAATAGGAAACATGGGTGTCACAGTTTATAAGGAGGAATATAGACAAACAGAAGTACATGTAGAGACGAGGAACCCGATAGTCAAAGTGACTCAAAATTATGTCGTAAGAGGAAGAGTGGAAGGAACTGAGGTTGCTCTGCCTGAAGAAGAAAAGAAGTAGGAGGACACAGCCATTGTCTTCAGTTATTCACAAGAGGGATCAAAGTCACTCAGTGTAAACCTAAGGAGATGTTGGGAAATTCACAAAGACAAATTTCAGTGCAATATAAAAATGACATTTCAACCATACACCTAAGTAAACGGTAAGTGTGAAAGAGAGAACTCAGGGAGATCCCAATTTGCCAGTGCCCCCTCTCTCACAATGTTTTTACTGCATCTTCCACGTTGAAACAACTGTAACTCTGTTTCAGGAGTGCTGTGGAGATTTTGTTTATGAGTATGGATTTTGTGTATCAGTTGTGTATTAAGAAGCTGTTTGTGTTATTCAGAATACACGATAATATGCATATGAAAATTCGCCTCTCTACATCCCCTTCAGAAGAAGACATTAGAAGAGTCATTAGCTAAATATATTCTGAAGGTGAAGCCTAAGTTAAGAGCTGTGAACTAATGCCTAAAGGAAAGTTTTCTGCAATTCTCCACAGAGAAGCAGAGAACTGGGAAGGGAGAGCAGTGGCCTCACAGAGCCAAGGGGAAAATGGGCCCCACACCAGGAAGCTCTGCAATGGCCACCCGAAGGGAATCCTTTCTTCCAGCACACTGAATGGATAGAGATAGCAGGTACCTGGTTCTTTTTTTTTTTTTCCTCCTGGTTTTAAAGAGAAAAGATTGACATACATCACTGTATATGTTTAAGGCGTCCAGCATGATGGTTTCATTTATATATATTGTGAAATGATTACCACAATAGGTTTAATTAACATCCACCATCTCATATAGATACAATTGAAAAAAAGAAAAAAAATTCTCCCTGTGATGAGAACTCTTAGGATCTACTTTCTTAATAATTTTCCTGTATATCATGCAGCGATGTTAACTATAGTCACCGTGTTGTATATTACATCCCCAGTACTTATTCATCTTATAACTGCAAGTTTGTGCCTTTTGACCCCCTTCCTCCAATTCCCCCTCCCCAACCCTCACCTCTGGTAACTACCAATTTGATCTCTGTTTCTATGAGCTTGGTGGAGTTTTTTGTTTTTCTTTTTGGATTCCACATATAAGTGAGATCATACAGTATTTGTCTTTCTCTGTTTGACTTATTTCACTTAGCACAATGACTTCAAGGACCATACATGTTGTCGCAAATGGTGGGATTTCCTCATTTCTTATGGCTGAATAATAGCCCATTGTATATACGTATACCACAACTTCTTTATCCATTCAACCGTCGATGGACACTTAGGTTGTTTCATGTCTTGGCTATTGTGAATAATGCTGCTATGAACATGGGGGTGGAAATATCTTTTCGAGCTAGTGTTCATATTCTTTGGATATATTCCCAGAAGTGGAATTGCTGGATCAGATGATAATTCTATTTTTGACTTTTTGAGGAACCTCCATACTGTTTTCCATAGTGGCTGTACCAGGTGACAGGTTCTATTCCTTCCCCCTCACCGCCATACACTCGGAGTCTAGAGGAATACAAAGCAGGAGGAGAAACAATAAAATGTGCCTAGAGACCTTCAAGCCTCAGCCTTCCCTTTCCTGAGAAAGCCTCCAGATAAAAGATGACCTGCTACCAAGGAGAAGTTTAGGAACCTGCTAATGTATCAAAATTCTGTTAAAATTGCAGTGCAGTGAGTTCCCAGCCCCTGGTAGCGTTCACAGCTCACAGCATCAGGAGGGCTTCAGGGGACCTTACAGAGGGGAAGAGACTCCAGTATCAGACAGAGGCTGACTAGGGCAATCTTTAAGCCTCTTTCCAATTCTGGGACTCTGGGTTTGAAATGCACTGTGCTGTTCTGGCCAACGAGTTTATGTTCTTCATGCTTAGGTCTGTACCAGCCTCGGTAGGTCTAGAGGGGAATTTTTTTTTTTTTTTTTTTGTGGTGAGGAAGATTGTCCCTGAGCTAACATCTGTGCCAGGCTTCCTCTCTTTTGTATGTGGGTAGCCGCCACAGCATGGCTGACAAGTGGTGTAGGTCCACACCTGGAATCTGAACCTGCGAACCTGGACTACCAAAGCAGAGCACACCAAACCTAACCAGTAGGCCATGGGGCCAGCCCTAGATGGGAATTTTTAAATGCTCAGCTAAGCAAAAAAGTTCCTCTTATTCACGGACTCAACATCAGACTGAATCACTGAAGTGAGCAGAATTTTCTCATAATTGTGAGGAACGTGTGCAGAGGAAATGTTCTGTGTGTGTGTGTGTGTGTGTGTGTGCGCGCGCGTGCACGCAAGTCCATGCACTGGGGCACACATGCTCTGCTAAAACATGTTGTCTGAGAGGGGGGTCCTCCCACTGAGCCAGCACAAGTTTGTTATGCAAAACATTGGCATTGGCAAAGGTTCATACCACCATGCAGCCATAATCTGCTTGGCAGGCACGAGGGATGTCGCAAAATCCCGAGGTTAATTGGGAACTAGGCAGTAAACACGGGCCTCTCCCAGGGTGTGCTTCAGACTTCGGAGCTGTCTAGGGACAAGGTCTACTTCTTCCTCCATGGACAGACAGCTATCTGAACTCTCAAAGGGAAAGAAAAGCAGTGGCAAGATTATCAAGATTTTACGGAAATTGCACAGTAATTTTTTTTTTTTAAATGTTGAAAGGAACGTAGGGATTTAGATGGCAAATCACCTAAGATTCACAAACGTGAGGGAAACTTCTAGTCCTGGAGCCACACACAGGCATCTCAGACCACCCTGAAGTGGCTTTACATTCTGACATTTATAGGGGCTCCTTGCTCCTGAGGCTTGTTACACTCTTAGTATGCAAACTGATGTAACACTTCTGGGCACAGGATTGGCATCTTCACACCACATTAGAGAGAATTCACAAGCAGGAGAAAAGAATAAAGGGTGAGGGTTGTACACGTAAGAGCTCTTCAATTCACTACATAAATTTTACTTCAATAAGACAATGTTAAACTGGAAAACATAAAGGAGGTGGGCGAGGGGAGGAAGGGGAGGTGGGGTCAGGGAAGCGCTAAACACAAGGAACATTTTGTGGCAAAACAATGGTGAAGGAGGAGGGTGACTGAGGTAAACCAGTGACTACCCTGCGAAACAGAATGAAAATGTACCAGGACCAAAAGGGAGAGGTTTGAACTGGAGAAAATGAACAGCCACCAAGAAAAAAATGGGGAAATTAAAAGCAATAGAGCCATGCAAAGAGACAGGATAGATAATATATGAAAGGAAAGAAGTTGAAAAGAGATGGACAGGGAAGAACAAAATTAATTCTAAAAGTCAAAAGAAATGTGAAATCTTTCGTAATCATGGTGCTATCTTTGCCCCTAAGAGCTCGAACAAAGGAAGAAGAGACGCCCATAGCTGTGATTTATCCATGCCCCCTGCTTCGGTGGGGTTCTCCTGGCAACATTCCAGCAGCTGTGCCATTTGCAAGAACGGGGACTTTCGAGTGCGGCTGCTCTGAGGATTTGGTCCTGTAATCTCCTGTAATGTTTTTGTTGCATCCGAAGGTCACTCTCACTTCATATGTTCATAAAATTGACACTAGTTTGAGGTCCCTTGGAGATCTGAAGCCATGGCAGACACAGGGGGATATCTGTGATGGAGATCATGCCTGTGTGAAAAGAATCCCCTCAAACGTTTGTCACCTCCTAAGGCTTAATAGTCACGCCGCCACACCAGGCCTACCTCTTCCATCTACTATGGATGTTCCACCACAAACCAAAATTTCAGTCGCAAGCCATAATGACTGATTTAAATAAAGCAGTACTCTGCTAGACATGGCAATGGAGGATGGAGGCAGATGTGTCAGGGCCTGTGCCTGGAACTTGAGGTACATTATTTACAATTTGTGATGTATCTCTGCCCCACAACTCAGTGTCCCATGACAATTTCCACTTATTAAGACTCTACTAGGTCCCGGGTTCTTTATGTGTATTATCTCTGATAGGTATTCCAGCCCTGAAGTTGATATTAATATCTTCACCTCACATGTGAGAAAACTGAGTCCCAAAGGGTTTGATCTGACCAAGGACATACAACTAGTAAGCGTCATGGGTGGGCTCTGAACCTAGATCTGACTAGGGCAGAGCACGCACACTTTCAACTTTACCGCATTGGCCAGATCATTAAAAGTTGTTGTAGCCATATTTTCAATCTGCTCTAGGCTAAATTAGAGTAGATGATTTCAATAAATTCAGGTATTTTATTGCATGCTGTGCCATGTCAGGCACAGGAATAGAGACAGAAAAGTGAGTAAGGCAGTTTTCCCCTTTAAGAAGCTTACCATGTAGCTCAGAGCAGATCTTCCTCAGCAAAAAGAGGAGGATTAGCACCGATGTTAGCTCAGGGCTGATCTTCCTCACAAAAAAAAAAAAGAAGAAGCTTACCATGGAGTAAAGGAGGTAGACACATAAGCAAAATTCAGAGTCCCAGCCCACTGGGGCTCCAGGAAAGACTTTTCGGTGCTTCTGAAACTAATTCACACTGGACCACTTAAAGCCAATAAAAATCATGTTTGTTTGTTTTAATAAAAATTCTTCTTTTTCAAGGAAACAATAAGGCTGAGCCAATCTATCTAGAACTAGCCCCATCTCAAATAACCAAGTTGACTCTGCAAACCCTTTTCCCAGGGCCGCTGGGAAGGTTTCATGCAGTTCACTAGACTGATGAACCTATAATCTTGTCAGTCTACCCTTCAGTGATAAACACCATAGAAACTGGTCTTATCACTCACAAATGGAGGCAAGGGCAAGGCCGTTGGATGGAATCTTTAATTGTCCAGGAAGCCATAATGTCAACACTGCAAATGAGAGTCCTACTGGTGTTCCACCCCATCCAGTCTCTGTCTCTTCCCCTGTATAATGTCACTGGCCGGGGCCAGCCTTACACATGGTGAAGCACGTGGCTGCCCCATCAGGTACTATACAGGGTGCCTGTGAGGGCCCTTACCCCAAAAACGCCTCCCTCACTGGCTCATCTCAACGCCAAAATGCCACCATTTGGGAGGGACAAAATGATCTTTTATTGGCCCTTATTATAAAAATAATGCACACTCACTGGAAAAAATCAAACAGTACATAAATCTGTGGAATAAAATGTGAAAATCCCCTTTTGCCATCTCTTCACCCCAAACCCACAGGCATCTCTTCACCCCAAACCCACAGGCATTTCCAGAGGTAATCATTGTTAACAGATTGAAGTGTGTCCTCCCAAATTTTCTTCCCTGAATTTAAATAAGTAGTTTAATTTTTGTAAAAATGTACTTGGTTCCCTGTTGATGGACATTTCATTTGTTTGTAACTTTTACAACTACCAAAATAGTTGCAATTAATATTCCAGCATGTACCCATTCCTTGAGTACATGTGGAAACATTTCTGAAAGATAATTTCTTGAAAATAGAATTGTGGGCAAAAGGGCTTGTGCATTTTTCCATGTTCGTAGATACTTGTGGAAACTCCGTAAAGCAGGACTGAGTTACAGTGAGTACACTGGAAATTGGCTATACCATGAAGCCTGCCTCCCTTGGGCTGCAGCCCAGACAGAAGGATATCTGGATACATATCCATGAATATTTGTCGTGCATTCAAACACCACCCACTAGGTGTGTCCTGGAAACAAACAACGGTTGATAACTGTTGCTTTAAGCCATTCTCAACCATCTGAGAGTAGGACCTTGAAACAGTGGGTCACAGGAAATGTTAATGGGAGGGAATGTGGGTACAAGATGCATAGTACAGAGATGATTGGCATGAGAGGTCTGGGTACCAGAAAGCAGAGAGGTGGGCACGGAGGGAGGAGAGGAAGGTAATGAGAGGGAAATGTGAAGGGAAGAGAGAGAACTACAATCCATTCACAAGTATTCCTAGAGCTAACTGTTCACAGCCATCTTCTTTGTATGTTCTCCCGGACAGAGATGTTCTCACAAGACAGTGGAGTAGGGAGGAGGAGAATTAGAGCAGAAGGGTGAAAATCCATTGCCACAGGAGAAGAAAGGGAAAGTTCCAGAATAGTTGTCTCTGCCCTCATGAAATCACTAAGTAAAGTGCTCGGCTCCAATGTTGGGTTCCTTCCTTTCCTCTCCCTCCTCCAAACCTTCTGTGAGAGCTGCCGTGAGAAATACAAAGAACTAACACTTGAAGTCACCGTCATTCCCTGGCCTCTGACAGGTCGTGTAAGCAACAGGCCACCATCAAGCTTCTCAGCTTCTTCTCCAGCCGCCCTCTGCATTCCTGCATTTTCTGTACAGCGAGTACCAATCTCTTTTCCATTTCTGTATCTTTGCATATACTGTTCCCTCTTCCATCAACCCATCATCCTCATTCTCTGGACCAAGAACTATCAAGTCTAAACTTTAATGTCAGTCTTCCGGGATACTCCCCTGACCCCACGGCTACATTTTCCCCCAGGCTATTCAGTTCTTCACATTAAATATTTTCAGAGTGCCCTGCACCTTCTATCCCAATAGAGATTAAACAACTATTTGTATAATTGCTTATTTGCTTACGTCTAGATGAAAGAACCATGAGAAAGGAAATATATCTGCCTTGAGCACCAATGTATCTACAGCATGGCGTAGTCCCTGGCACACAGTGTAAATACTGTAGAAGGAATGATGAAATGAAGGGATGGGTGGATAGATGGACAGACAGACAGCTAAAAAGCAGTCATCAAAAGAGATGAGGGATTGTGCCAAAAGAGTTGAATAATTCATAACTAAAAAATCAATTTCTGATTATTAGGAGTTAGCTATAGTCTTGAACTAGTTTGGTGAAAATTTATGCATAATCGCCATGAGATAAGTGATTCTCACCGGTAATAAGAAAACTCTGCTAGTATAGAGACAAAATATTTTCAAAATTAAATATACCATATTCAGACATATGTTGATCAAAAGGTATGAATACATTCAAATGTAAATATATTTAATAAAATATATTAAAACTATGGTGATGGGCCGTCCCCGTGGCTTAGTGGTTAAGCGCACGCGCACTCCGCTGCTGGCGGCCCGGGTTCGGATCCCGGGCGCGCACCGACGCGCCGCTTCTCCGGCCATGCTGAGGCCGCGTCCCACATACAGCAACTAGAAGGATGTGCAACTATGACAGACAACTATCTACTGGGGCGTTGGGGGAAAAATAAATAAATAAATAAAATCTTTAAAACTATGGTGAAAGCAGTTTTGTCCATCAATAGAATTCTCAACTAAAACTGAAGAATTAGTTTCATGACAATGAAGTGTTGAAAATATTTTTGAGGGGCCGGCCCTGTGGTACAGCGATTAAGTGCACACACTCCGCTGCTGGCGGCCCAGGAGCGGATCCTGGGCGCGCACCCACACATCACTTGTCAGGCCATTCTGTGGTGGCGTCCCATATAAAGTGGAGGAAGATGGGCACGGGTGTTAGCCCAGGGCCAATCTTCCTCAGCAAAAAAAGAGGAGGATTGGCATGAATGTTAGCTCACGGCTAATCTTCCTCACAAAAAACGAAAAAAAAAAAGAAAAGAAAATATTTTTGGATCTTTTATGCATTAGAGCAAGGGAACTATTTCAAACAGATTAAGTCATATTCTTCTATTTACAAGAAAATTAACTTTAACATTCCTAGAATGACACAGTTTTTATTTGATACTTGATATTCAAGTTAAGATTTATCTTCATTTTCAACACTTGAAGCTTATTTAACAAAAGACATTTTATCTAAGGTGCTCAAACATGTTAATTGTAAATAAAACATTGCCTCTCTGATAAATATATATTTAGCCCTTCCACCCTTGTTAAACATGTATACTATATGATTTACCTCAAATGTTGGAATGACTCCAAATGTTCCATGTAATTACATAATTAGGTTGTTTCTTTAAATGAGGATCATGTACTGAAACAAAAAATGTCTGTTTTATCATGCCAATATATAATCAAACTGTAGACACTCCAATAAAATTCTGGCCCAAACTCATACTAAATAGAGTGAAAACACACAGGAGATGCCATTTAGGTTTTAGGCTAATGAGAATTTGGTAAACATTACATCAACTAAATTTACTAGCAAAAGACTCAACTAATATTACATAAATCATAAGGATTATATAGTTGGTGATGAAATAAAAATAAACCTCTTCTCAAAAGCATAAAAAATCAGATCAACCCAAAACACTTAAATTTATTATAGTGTTAGATCCAGCTTTTGAAATTATATTCTAATCCATATTAAAGTATTCACTTTCTTTATCTTTATTTAAAGTTATGGAATCTCTTTTAAGCATCAAGGATTGGATTATCCATAACATTTTTGTAAAAGTAGATTTTTATAATATCTACAGCTGAAGATTTTTTTGTGGGTAAATATTCACTTATCTTACCATAGGTGGTCCCTTCAAAAAAATATTCACCTTTGACTTAGAATTATAGATGGATACCAATTTGGTTTATTCTCCAGGAACTAAATCAAAAAGCAATTCAAAATCTTTTTAAAAATCAGGTCAAAAGCCACAAAAAGAATGACTGAATCTCTCAAGATTTAAACTGTATTAGATGTGTCCTATTGAGAAATCCATTTGCTTTCGTAAAGAGTGAAACCAAAGTAGCAGGCTAACAATAGTCACATCTCTGACACAGAAAGACGGGCAGTCTGTATGCTGTTGTCTTCCCTGGCTTAAATATGTTCCATGTTCTTTCACCCTAAACTCAATTAGCTTGAGTTGTTGATCAAAGGAAGTTATGCATGAGAGACCATTCTGTTCACGAATGAGGGTCTGTCATGCCCTGAAACATCCCTGTGATTTATAATATATGAACTCTGCTTGAAAAGAGGTAACTAAATTAAAGCAATTTGAAAACAGAGGGGAAACCGGCTGTGTATACAATCTATCGGCCACACAGCCCTGGATATTATATTCTAATCCAACCTTAATTTCTAAATATACTTGGATGACATGGGCAGAAACTGTCCTAAATGTATGTAAGACCACACACACACACACACACACACACACACACACGTACACATGTCAAATGTAATAAAATCACACTGGAGAAATCATTTTTCTGCTTATGTGCCTTTTAAAAATGAATTTGATTCTTTCAAGTTCTTATTGGTATAATTAAGTCAGCTTGCCCTTTGTTAATACTTTTCATTTTTACCTTTGACTCCTGCAAGCAATTTGCAGTTCATCAAGAACTTTAAGCGAAAATATTCTCTCTGCTAAACCAGGAAAAGTTTAAACCACACCAGTAATAAGGAGAGAAAATACAAAAAAGAGATGTCAGTTCAGTTCAGGCTGCTCTTGTGCATCAGGTGGAAAGAATGAGCCATTCCCCTCCCTTGTAGGGAAGAGGAAGACGGCGCGCTAAGCAGAAGGCAAAAGAAATTACTGGGATAATTTCACAGGTTCCCCTAAGTCAGGGCTGTACAATGACTTAAAGGTTGTTTTCTGAAAAATTTTGAATGAGAACTCAGACGAACTCTTAGTCATAAGTAAATGGTGAAGTTTACTTCAAGCCAAATACAAATAAATTATTTTTGGACTGCTTGTAATTTGAGATAACTTTTTACATGCTTCCTCTCCATTACTAAGGAAAATTCATGTCAGTTTGGGATAGTAGAATTAAAAATGATTAGGAATGTTTGCAATAAACTTAAGGCATTGCAAGTTTTGCACATATTATTAAATTAGGAAATTGTCCTAAAAACGTAAATGTTCTATCATTCTCATGAGTTAGCTCACATCTTCTCAAAAAGAATCCGAGACAGTTTATTAAAAAATACAATCAGGGGCCAGCCCGGCGGTGCAAGCGGTGAAGTGCACATGCTCCGCTTCTGTGGCCCGGGGTTCGAGGGTTCGGATCCTGGGCGCGCACCCACGCACCACTTGGTAAGCCATGCTGTGGCGGCGTCCCATGTGGAGTGAAGGAAGATGGGCACGGTTGTTGGTTCAGGGCCACTCTTCCTCAAGAAAAAAGGGGAGGATTGGCATTGGATGTTAGCTCAGGGCTCGTCCTCCTCACACACACACACAAAAAATACAATCAGGCTAAAAAATAAGCAACTAGAAAAAGTTGGATGAAGAGAAAATTAAAGTAGAAAAATAAGATGAGACCAGTATCAGGAGTAGTACATGCTGTGAATCATGTACGACCTTATATAATTTCCGGAATTACATTGTGAATCTGACTCTGAGCTTCTCAGCGTCCAAAGCAAAGCTGCATCAGCTAAAATCTACTCGCCATTCAGAAGGATAGATTTTCCAAGGAAGGACTAAGAAAAGCTCCTTCCCTGAATCTTCATAAAAGGGACACTAAGGGACATGGTAACATCTTCCACAATGTTACCAATGTGGTGTTTTGTGTGGTGTTTTGTGGTGTTCCAATGTCACCTATTTTTGCAACATTCTCAATAAAAGCCAATAATACAGTGCCAAAGTCCTATTCAGCAAAACAATTCTTCATAAAGGCAAGTGTATGTCATCCTACCTGTCGCTTTCTAGTGAACTGGATTGATTCAAGAGTAAATTTTCAACTACCCTGAATTAATAGATTGCGTATCCTTTAGGTAGGCCTTGCAACGAAATTTCTTAAAACTAGAAAAGAGGGCTGGCCCGGTGGCACAGGCGGTTAAGTGCGCATGCTCCGCTGCGGTGGCCCAGGATTCGCCGGTTCAGATCCCCGGTGTGCACCACCACACCGGGGATCTGTCAAGACATGCTGTGGCGGCGTCCCATATAAAGTAGAGGAAGATGGGCATGGATGTTAGCCCAGGGCCAGTCTTCCTCAGCAAAACAGAGGATTGGCATTGGATATTAGCTCAGGGCTGGTCCTCCTCACAAAAAAAAAAAAAAAAAAAAAAGAGAGAGAAAAGAGACAGCTCAAGATTTTAGTCCCTAAGTGAAACCTGGAGTGCAGACATTCCCTTTGCCAATTCCAGTCACCCTCCAGTATCTGCACTTTCCACATCCCAGATTCAACCAACCACAGATCAAAAGGCCTATGATGATTCCACCTGTACTGAACATGTGCAGACTTCTTGTCATTATTCCCTAAACAATACAGTATAACAACTATTTACACAGCATTTACATTGTATTAGGTATTATAAGTAATCTAGAGATGACAAAGTATGGGGGAGGATGTGGGTAGGTTATATGCAAATACTCCACCATTTTATCTAAGGGACTTGAGCATCCGCAGATTTTGGTATGGGAGGTGTGTCCTGGAACCGATTCCCCCTGCAGATGCTGAGGGACAACTGTAACATGAGATCCACGGGCTTTGACAATCATCCAAAGAGTGAGCAGGATTTTCAGCATCACCTCAAAGAAATGATGGCTCCTGACCCAGCAATGTGGAGGGAAGGGTCACCCAACTTAGGCACCATCTGGCCTTATTGGATCAGTTCTTAAGAATTTGCATTATGCATTCTCTGACTGATATATTACAACTGATTATAGGTACCACCCTGCAAAGGAAACCATATCAGATAACTTAAATCTGCAGATATGGAAAAACGAAAACATGATATTTTTAATGACCTTTTCTGACCTCCCAACACTTGGGAATTTCTCCTTCCATGTCCCCTAGGCATTTGAGCCTTGCCAATTATAGCGTTTATCACACAGTATTATAAATGCCTGTTCCTTTTCCTGTTTGCATTCCAGGCAGGAACGGTGTGTACCTTATTCACTTTTGTGTCCCCAGTGCCTGGCCTATTGGAGGCGCCCAGTAAACATCTGTCAAATGAATGAATGAAGACCACTTGGGTTAATTATGAGGATTAGAGTGAAAGAATGTATGTGAAAATGCATGATGCATAGTAGGTGTTCAATAAATTGTTTCTTTTAATCAAGTTTTCAACAAAGGAAAGTCAGGCAATTTTCAGAGCTTTCCAAAGAGTCTAGAGGAGGGGAGGCAGAGTTGCCATCAAATCTCTCATTTCACTAGTATTTTGCCTAAAAGTTTGTCATTCTAGTATTATGTAGAGATTTGGATTCAGACTCTGGTTTTCGAACTTGGTTCGGTCAATAATTAGCAGAGAACTTAATCTGTCCAAGTCTGCATTTTCTCAGCTGTGAAATGAGGATAATATCTGTAACTACTTACCTGGGTTATTATATGAGAAATAAATGACATAATACATCCACTGCAGTTGGCACGCAGGTATTATCGTTGAATCAGTTCCTGGTCGGCAGAGCTGCGACTACTCCTGTAGCCTCTCAGACTGTCCTTCCCTCTCCAGCAGTCCTTGGACCAAGTGGACTGTGGCGATTCGATCAGGAACCGTTAAGTGCAGAGATGGTCCAAAGATCTAAATCCATAGTTCTTAGAGGTGGGAACTTGATAGCAAAAGATACAGGAGTTATAAGACGGACAGCCTTTGGGGATTTCCTCCTCTCATCTGAATCTTCCACAGACTCATTTTATCCCTTCTTCGTCCCTCTCCTTTAAAAACATGCAGAGAATGAAACCTCTTCTGTTTCTCCTAAAAACCATTCTCTCACACCTCAGTGGCATTTCTGTACAAAATTAATTCCACAGATACACGCACTCTCTTTTATTGAAAGAATAGAGCATATGTGTTAGAGCAGAGCATTTTCAGTACTAGTCAAATTCTGGCTTGAATTAATTAATTTTAAGTCTGTTCAATATTTTCAGAAGTATATGTATTCCAGAAAGCCAGAGACACCTGAACCATTTGATCTCTCTTGTATTAATCTATTATCAGGTATAAAATCTATCTTAAACTGCTGCAACAAAGTATTTCTGAATGAAACAGAATGTTCCAGGGAACACGCTGGATGGAGAGTTTGGATTCAACCAGGTTTAAAAGGCAGAGTCAGCGGCCCCAGCAAGGTGGGCGGGTGCCACGTTCAGCCTCTGAGATTCTTGAGGGCCAGAGCAGTGACCGTCCTCACAGGAGCCAGCACAGTGCCCACCGTGTAGTCAATCCTCAACACACACTTATTCAACTAAACTGGTAATAAGAACGATAACAACTAGAAAATTGGAAAGGAACTTAGGAATCAGCTATTCCGAACTCCTCATTTTATAGATGGGGAAGCTGAAATTCTTCTTTAAGGTGACTTGCCTGAACTCCCATTACTGGGAAAAGCAGTCTCATGTATGCAGTCTTTTGACCACTACTTGGTCACCTACGAATGGACCTTGGGCCTGGGGCACTTCCTTACCGAGAGATGGAGTCCTCGCAGCCAGTGCTGTGTTTATCACCTTGTGTGGAATATCTTTCCTTGGTTCAGACTCAATGCGTGCTCCTTTGTTCTGCTTAAGTCTGTGCATCATATGGCACCTGACCCACCCCACTGCTCTACTTGTCCTCTGCAGGGAGGGGACAGGGCCCTTCTGCTGCGGCACAAGAGGGGTGTGTGCAGGCCCATAACCCTGCATAGGCTGTTGGAAGGGGCCCACTTGCCATGGGCGACTGATGCCCACTACTGAAGCTGACCTTGTTCTCCTGCTATGTGAGTAAAGCGTTGTTCTAGCCAGCGCTGGACTGGACTGTATTTTTCTTGGCAACTGCAATGCCCAGATGCAGTGGGCAGAAGTGCTCAGACTTCTACTCCTGATCACAGGCAACAGGTGTCACTTGTTTGACACACGTAACTCATCAGTTTGTAGAATCTGGTGTGGTAAATAGCTCCCTAGAGTCCTCCCCTCCTGGCATTCATGCCTTGTGTAATCTTTTCCCCATTAGTATGGGCTGAACCTAGTAACTTGCTTCTAACTAATAAATACTGCAAAAGTGATGGCGTGTCCCTACTGAGATGAGGTTACAAAAAGACTCTGGCTTCTGTCCTACTCACTCTCTCTTCCTGCTCACCCTCTCTTATTCTCCCACTTCACCCTGATGGGAGCCAGCTGCCATGCTATGAGTTCCCTATGAGGACGTCTACGTGGAAAAGACCAGTAAGAATGGCCACTGAGAAACTGAGGCCCTCAATTTAACAGCTCGTGAAGAGTTAAATCTTGCTAACAACCACATGAATGACTTTGGAAGCAGATCTTCTCTCAATCAAACCTTCAGATGAGACCACAGCCCAGGTCAATGCTTTGATTACAACTTTGTGAAAGACCATAAAAAGGACTCAGCTAAGCTATGTGTGGACTCCTGACTGGCAGAAATCATGAGATCATAAATGTTCATTGTTTTAAGTCACGAAATTTTGGAGTGATTTGTTACACAGCCATAGATAACTAAAACTTCAGGATTAGGACTCAACTTAAGTGTTATTCTGCCTCATCACAAACCACTTTGCTATGATGTTTTAAAAACTATCTTTTGAGAACTGTTTTCCCCATTACTTCCATTTTTCTGCATATTTTCCATTTATTTCAAAACTTCCTCTTTATGAAGTAAATCTGAGTATTTTACTACCAAGAGAGCTTTTTATTTCTTTTACTTCTGTTGGCAAAGTTCAGGATAGGTCCTGTGCCCTCAATTACAGACAATGTAAGGAAGGCACAGTGTGCCAAAATGTGTGTCCAGGGACTATTTTATTAGATACATCTCAGATATGTCTATTTTTAGAACTCCATAAAGACTCGGATAAGCTGAAAAGCAAGAAATAGAAAAGACTTAACAGTTCACCCATGCAGTACACACCCCATTCCCCATTTCCCATGGAGTTGTGCCGTTCCCTCTGTTTCAACCAGACCTACCATTAAGTCCTGTGGTTTGAGGCTTCCAAGTAGGGATTCTGGATTTCCTGTCATTGACTTAGTATCTAACTTTAGGCAAGTCAATTAGCCTTGCTGTAACTCTTTCCTCCTCTCATAAGTAAAAATAAAGTATCTTGGGAAAGAATTTAGTAATCTTTGGAGAAAAATTATTATTGAAGAATATTTTCTCAGACAGTTACCCTGTTGATTATATCATATTTGTACAGAAAATGTATGTATTCATGAAGTTTTACTATTATGGTTATAGTCATATGCAACTGCAAAATCAATTGGCAGCCCCCGCTACATTTTTGAAAAGATGAGAAGTTTCTTTTGTCTATGTGGTTTATTTACTATTTACCACATTATAATAAAAAAGGCATAAAAGCAGATTTTATCACTGCTGAGGACGTACCCATACATTACATCAATTGAGAAATTAGGATGTGAGATTATGATAGATGTTGGACCAAAGTTAGCCCAGGAAAAAATGCTAGCATATTACTGCAGTATTAATAAACAATAGTTGGTTTTTAAAAATACTTATTATTCAAATAATTCCAAAGTGTCCCATTCCCTGCATTCATCATATTTTTTTGAAAAGTAAAGATGTGGGGAATATATGAAGTTGCATTGTTGTGAAAGGATATAAGAAGAGATTTTAATTAGATTTTAAATATTTTAAACTAGCAATTCTTTAAAAAGACACTCGTTAACATAACCACTATATTGAATTACAATATACCTGATTACATGGAATGTAATCACAACGCAGTTTTATTGTGTCTCCCTCTCCTCCTTAAAATGTGTTGAGTGGAAACAGTCTTTTCTCTGCTCTTACTTCCGTGACTTTGCTGGTCTGTCTTGGGTCACAGAATGTCCCACGGTCACTGTAAGTTAAAAGCACAGTCTCAAGTCAGACAAAGTGTTCAGGCTGTAGTAATAATCCAAACTTCGAACTGGATTTAAAGGGAAACTTCCCTCTTGCCAGTGGGTCCTGCTGTGGGCTTGCCATTCCTGTGGGGGAAGGAGATACGGTTCTTCCCTCTTTCTTCCCACCTCATTCCTGCTAGAAGCTGTCTTTGACAGAGCCAGGGGCAGAGAAAGGGGAAGGAGAAGCAAAGGAGGTTCTGACCTGACCAGGCCTGTTAGGAGCTGCCTTTGGGCTCTCTGGGCTACAGTGAGGGTGGGTCGGTTGGTCATCAAAGTTGTCTCTCACAAGCTCAGCTGAGTCCCACTGGCCTCCCTGGGGCACAAGACCCCAGTGCAGGGAGAGCAGAGAGTGACTCTTTTGACTGGCTGCTCCTGACATTCACTCTTGTCACCCCTTCTGGAGTGCCCACACCTGCAAATCCCTTCTGGGCAGGATCCCCTTCAAAAGGAGCCACAATCAGGTTAAGAGTTCCCCATCTAGTCCCAGATATTCTCCCACATATAACCTGCTATTGGAAGGTCGTGTCGTGCACTCCCAGAGGCAGCCCTCACTCTTGGTCACGGATCTTTAACAGGAGTCAGGCAGCCTTGTGCCCCCATGGCTGCAGGGGACACATCCCACCCTCTCCAAGTGGTCCACTGAAGTCCCGTCACCTAGCTTGGGATGCAGAGAGAAATATCTCCTATTATTCCACTTCGTCAGAGGACCTCACAGCTCAGTTCCCTCTGAACAAGTTCTCTTTATAAAATCTTCACCAACCAAAACCGTTTTATTCCCCTGGAATGGACGTGGGCCAAGAGTTGTGAAACCATTTTAAACCCAGTTCCTTAGAAGAAGTTGCATACTCACTTTGGAAAATGGTATCCATCATAACTTGCCTCTTCAGCAAAATTTCCAACAACATACCTGATAGAATGAGCTGAACTGTAATGAAAAAGTCGATCCATGGCAAATGGATCCATGGTTCTATAAAACTCAGATGTTCTCACGTGTCCTTGGACATTGAAAGCTGCTCTACTGAGAACACACACACTGAAAAAGACATAAAGTTAGCACATACTTCTCTGAGCCGATTACAAGATAAACGTGAAAATGCCCCCTTCCGGCACTTTAGATGCCAAGGTTCAGCCTAGGTCAAAGTCTTATGGCTAAGTTATAAATTCCAGAAAACATTATTCTTGAAGCACTGACACAAGCTTAAAAGAGAGCTGTTGAGCAGGGCAGTGGGAAAATAAGGAACACGTCCAAGAGCAAACTATGAAATGTGTCTGACAATAGGCTTTTTAAAATTATAATGAATGTTTTACATGCATCATGAGTTGGCAGACTAGTTGCTAAAGAATACATCATTTGGGACATCATTTTAAGGCTGATTTAAGTAATCACAAACGGGCTCTTGAGTGTTCCCATTATCTGCTCTGTGTAATAAACCACCTCAAAATCCAGTGGTTTAGACCACAATCCTTTATTTGATCATAACTCTGTAATCTAGGCCATGCTCAGGTGGGTGGTTCTTCTTCTAGGCTAACTTGAGGTCACTCGTGTGGCTGCAGTCATCTGGAGTCATTGACTGTAGCTGGAAATCCAAGATGGCTTCCCTCCCGTGTCTGTCAACTTGGCTAGAATGGCTGGAACAGCTGGGAATATGCTGGCCATTTCTCTCTGTCCAGGTGATCGCTCAAGCAGAGTAGCCAGAACTCTTTACCTGGTAGCCTAGGGTTCCAAAAGAATACAGCTGGAAGCTGCCAGGTCTCTGAAGACCTAATACAGAACTGGCACATGCTCACTTTCACCATATTCTTTTAGTGAATACAAGTCATAACACCAGACCAGATTCCCAGGGATGAGAAATAGACTTGACTTCTAGATGCGAAGAGCTGCAAAGAATTTACAGCCATCTTTAATTCTCCACGTGAGTTTTTAAAGGAAATAGTGTACTTTGTTATCTCTGGAAAACATTAGCATCAGGGTTGATGAATACTCTCTCTGAAATGCTGGCCAACTGAGGATCTCAAAAATCAATTTGAGCCACATCTGTAGGTAAAAATGAGAGAGACCTCACACAAAGAGAGGGTGACAGTGTGTGTAAGGCCTAAGAAAAAGAGTGAAATACATACATAGGGAATAGCTAATGCTGGAGGAGGCAAAACAGCGTATTCCTTGCCATCTCCAGCTCTGCTTCTCTTATACACTATCATTACCGAATATTCCAGTCTCTCTCACCCTAGAAACAATACCCCACTAGGTCCTTAATCTTTCATTAATCCATTTTTTCTATCCATTTATCCAGTTATTCAACACACATTTTTAAGTACTTTTTACATGACAGATATTGTACTAGACCCCAGTGATATAAAAATGAACAACACACAGTCATTTCCTTCAAGAAACTTACAATTCTGTAATTACAACAAAAGTTAAGGAGTGATGTAACAGAGAGAAAGAGGGCTGTACCTCAGCCTCTGCAAGCCATGGTGTTATTTTAGATTCCTAGAGAGAACGTGAGCCAGTCTTTTGAGAGATGGGTAGGAGTTTACTAGGCTCATAGAACACATGCAAAGGCAGGGAGGCAAGAAAAAATTTTAGTGCTCAGAAATCTCAGAGTAGTTCAGTATGAACAGAGAACATAGTATGTATAGGAAATAAATTGATGATAAGGCTAGAGATATAAGCAGGGCTTCGTGTTATTCTAGGAGACTGCATCTTAAGCAGTGTAAATAAGGAGACCCTGAAACAGAAGAGGCACCTCCAAGCAACCCCATTCCTTAAGGTGACAGTTCCTTTCTTTCTTTTTCCCGAGCACCATCAGTCCTACTGTCTCCCTCTGGTGAATAACACTACAGACAGACAGTATATTAAATGGTTCTTAATGCTAACATAAATCATTTAATTACCACTCCTTAAAATCTTTTCCTTAATCTGAGTTTTAGATGATGGGAATGTTATGGCTACTTATGCACAGTGGCCTATTGTGTGGGTTTTCCTAGAGGCAGTTGTTAGGATTACTAATACTCCACGTAGAACTGGAATCAGTGCAATAGTGGTAGAAAAAGTGGAAGAAATAGATGAAATATAGAGAAGGAGAAGGAAATGTGATATGCCTTAATGTTAAAGGCATAAAAACCAATTCCATCGTTTTGCTCAGTGAAACACAGAGACAGTTGTTGAACACTCCAACAGAATGAACATAACATGTGCAATAAGAGTCACATGGAAGCCAAGGAGGGCAATTCATAAAGACTAAACGTGAATTTACATAAGCCATATCCATTGTCTACCAATGATGTCCCCAGCACATTAGTAGACACAAGCTACATAGAGCTATAACATCTGCTCTCCTAGTTCTTACCATTCTTCTCTCAATTGGTGTGTGATGGAAACTTTGTAATTTCATTGCCAAGACCTGCTTTTCTTACCGATAAAGTGAGAAAGAAGGAATGGGACTTTTCATAGGGAACGTAAGGATTAACCAAAGCTCCTCCTTACCTTGTCTTGGCTAAGAAGCTGTTAGGACTTACACATTGTCACTACTTTGTGAGGAATGGAAGGCAACAATTTGATTGGAAGGAGGTGGAGTCAAGATAACGATTGTTGAAGTTATGTATGGAATAAGGCTGGGGGCTGGGGCTTCTCTTCTGTCCTCTGTAGAAAAAATCTCTCTCTGAGTGTTATCGTGGACTTAAATCTAAAGTGACCGATGACAAGATGAATGGGGTCATTAGGGATGTGCCACTCTCTATCACACATTCTTCTATGGAAATTAAGTCCTCTAAAGTCTCTCAATCCAAGAAGTCTACAGTTCTTCCCACTTCAAATAGAATTTAGTTCATTCTCTATTTGAAAGTGAGTCCCTTAATTTAGGTACAGCTCATTGCCAAGACCCATTTGCCCAGTGATTGAAGGTTGACTTTCGGGTAATTGTTATACAGAGAATCTTCCATTCCTAACTGTTCAAACTGAAGGCCTCTCAAAATTCGAGGCTCCATTTTGATGCTTTTTAGACACAGATCTTGGAGATATAGCATTTCGTTTATTGAGAGCTTGAAGTTGACGTCATCAGTAGTGGAATGCATTGAAGGACAGAGACGATCCTGAAGAGATCACCCCCTGGCCCTTGATAACTAAATCAAGATTTGGGGCTTAGAGGTCGCCCTAAATTCTTCAGAATTCTCACCACTAGGCTTCTCATCCTCTCTAGTTCAACCCACTCTGTCTGGACATAGTCAGTGGGATATGAGGCACTTCTCCACCAGGCACTAAATATTAATAATCTATTCATTTTGGACAGTTGGGGAACACAATGAGAATTTAATTACTCTGCTAAGATCAATTAAAATAAGACTACCAAAAGACATTTTATAAGATTTTCATTTGGACTCCCAAGCTCTTTAATCTGGCTAATTTAGTATGAGACTCCATGCTGGAAGCCAACTTGTAATTTGGAAGTAAGATAGGCTTTTCAGTTTAAGTCCCCCTCCTCCTCTCTTTTTTATTGCAGTCAAATGCAACATGCTGTTTTAAGATTCTCTGGATTATAAACATTTATGTCCAATCCTCTTTTAAAATTATTTTCTTTTCCAACCTTTAAGAGGCTAGACCTATTAAAAAGTTTAAGATTTCCTAAGTCTTAGTTTAGGAGGAAGAGCAAAACTGCCTTCTACTATTCAACCTTTTGCATGTACAAATTCAACGTTCTGTTTTTACCGAAGAACCTTTTTCCAAATTTATTTCCAGCTACTTTTGTTTTCCTTGAGGGACCTTTGAAGCACTATATTGCTACTTTTCATGTTTTTTATTTGCCCTGTGGAACAATAAAAGCTCAAAGATTCATAAATATGCATTCTGTAAATGTATTATGCTGACAAAGTGTTGCTCAGATAGCTGTTTTGCCTTTGGGGAATGCATAAGTTTACAGCATGCTTAAACAACACTGTATGGTGGAAAGAGAAGAAAGAAAAAAGAAGGAGAGTAGAGGAAACAGGAAAGGGGAGAAAGGGAGAAAACTGGAGAGAAGCAAAAAGGAGGAGAAAGAAATGAGGGAAAATTGAAGAACCGCAACCACAAATGAGGGGAAGGAATCCATCGTGAATGAAAAACACAAGAGAAAATTAAACACAAACGTGCAGCCATATTTTACAAGAATTTTATAATGTCAAGAAAGAGAAAGAGATCTGTTTTTCTATCAAAGATCGGAGGCTGTTTTTTTCCCTTAAAATGACTTGAACTGAGCAACACATAGTATCTATATTCTAATTTGTGTCAAGCATTTATTAAAATAAAATTTGAACATGAGGTTTTTGTCCTTATTAATTCTAATTCCCTCTGGAATTAATCCAGTTCTGCTTCATTCAACTCAATTAGATAAACCATAGGTCTGATGATTATCAATATGCGAGCAGTGGAAAGAGTAACACGTTTCAATGACAAAACAGAAAACACCTAAACACACAAATCTCCAGTGAACTGTGTTAATGAGAGTAAGCACAGATATTCATGAACTACAGCTCTGATTTGGATGAAGTTTCTCAGGTGTAGAAATGATTATTGGTTAACCCTATGTGAACAGTTTCCTTTCTCATGAGAAATTGTGAAATGTAGAAATTCTTCACATTTTTGAAATAAAAATTGTTTTACACCAAAAATAATAAAAATTGGAAAGAAAAGTAAACAAAATAACATTTGTAACTTAAAGAAAAAAATGTCTAAGAAATAGTCAAGTCACTGTGGAAAAAATTGACAAAATATTTGAGATACTATGATTCACTGGATAGTCCATCAGTAATTATTACCAATTATTTTATGCCACAGACATTTTTATTACTGCTCAGGGAAAATACTGAAGAATAACAAGTATCCTTGACTTGGATTTAAAAAAATGAGCAGTTTGTGTAAAAGTTTTCACCCTCAGAGATAGCCATCTACCATTTATCTACCTTACGCCAGACTCCACCACGGAACTCTCAACCACTATTAGCTGGGTGGAAGATCCCTCCCAGTCTACTGCCTTAAATATGGTGCTTCCGTCAAGATTTCCTCAAAATTCCATAACTATGAAGTCAAAATATCTTTTCTATGTTTTACAAAAGTTATTTTTTCATTTGCGTTTCTGCTTCATTTATTCAGTGGACATTGAGAGCCGGACATTACAGGAGGCTGTTCTCTGAGGAATTTCTCATCCAGAGAGATGACACCCTAAATATACCAGGATGTGAGAAGTGCTGTAAGAGAGAGACCTGAAATGCAACAGCAAGTGCTTAGTTCTGCTTGGGAAGACCACGGAGGGGGTGATATCTGAACTAGGACTTAAAGATTCATCAGGCAGAGAAATGGGGTAGAGGCATAAACAAAGGCACCAAGACATAGAATATGTTCAGGGAGCTGTGTGGGCATAAGGCAGCTAGATAACATGTTTAAAAGAATGGGGAGCAGGGGAGACAAGGCTGGGAAGGCCATTTGGGGAAGGCCCAATAAACCGCACTGAAGCAGACTGCACCTTATAGGCCCAGTGGCTTTCAAAATTCCAACCACAATGCACAAAAGAAATATTTCCTACATGCAGCCCAGTTCAAATATACATGTAATAATTAACAAAAACTTTACATAGCAAAATTTACCCTTTCAATTTGTGAAACACTGACATTTCTATCCTATTTAATTCTATTTGTTAAAGTCTATTATGATCCATCACATTGACTGTGAACTCAATTTAAAAGAAAATTTGCTAGAGGCAATGAGTTTCAGAATGTGAATAATACATTGAATCTGAGTTTTAGAAAGAGAACCAGCAGCAGAGGAGAAGACGGTTTGGAAAGTGGAGGAGCGGGAGTCAGGAAGTCTTATTAGGACAGGCAGTAAAGTGGTCTGGGCAAGAGATCTAGAGTTGAAATAACAAGAAGCAGAGTGTTCCTCACTTCAGATTGAAGAATTAATTCATACTAAGGGCCTGGTGATTTGCTACATTACCACTCTCAGGATTATTTACATTCTCAAAGAAGATCTTTAAGACAGGGAGTTCTTAAGACAAAGAAAAGCTCCTCAACAGAGGAAATGACTTGGGAACACATCTTCCTGGAGCTACTCAAAATAGCCTCCTTAGGAGATCTCTGTGTGCACAGAAATTGGGAGTGGTGGGGCTGTTATTAGAAATGAGTATAAAGAAGTGGGATAAAGCCATGGTAATGCATGGCTTGGCCCCCATTTCTTCTCTAAAGAATCTCCTCTCTCCTGTGTGGGGGCAGAGGTTCCCTCTGACATATTGTGAGTGCAAGAATCTGTCATCTCAATATTTTCAAACTGTGTGTGGAGTGAGGCCCTGAAAAACTGAAGGAGGAAGACACGACCTCTACAGCCTAGCATCTGTGTGTCAACTTATTTTTCACTCTGTCACCTTTTGAAAATTGTATAAATTATGTTAAAATGACACAAAGAAAAAATAGTCATTGTCTCTACCATATCAATTATTTCTTCTTTTCTCTGAGTTGTAGTCCTAGTATATGTACAACTTGAATTCCTTTTCTCGTTGCCTTAAGATTTCCATATTGCTATGTGGCTTTTGCAGAACCGAAGCCAGAGGAATTTTCCAACTTCCATTTACAAAGTATTTACATATTTTCCCCCATTTTTCTCAAACTCAGTTTGAATTCATGCATCCATGCAAGTCCCAATTTCCAAAGGAGGGAGTGAATTTGAAATGGGAGAAATACGATGTGATTTCACCTAAGGTCTCTCAGAAAGTCAGTTCTAGAATTTGAATTTAATGCTGTGTTCACATCAGATCTTTTAAACTGTAGTTCAAGGTTGGGCCTTTTCTGCATGGCAGGTATATAGAGAGGTTTAGAGGTAGTGCTAAAGTCCATGTGCACTAAATACAGTGGAAATTAATTCCTTATTTTACTATTTCATCCAGTCTAAGTGAGTATTTAGATCAAGCGCAAATCCTCCTTGTTAAGCAAACAGCTCCCCACTCTTCAGGATGCCAGTTCTTCTTCAAAGGCCTTTTGTTTTAGGTCCTCAATATTTTAACATTTTATCTCCATTTCATTCACATTCCATCTGCTAAGCCCAAATGACATTCCTTAACATATGAGCCTTTTATTATAATGTTTTCCCTTCTTTCTTGCTTTGATTTCATTCCCTTTTACCTTTTTCATGCTTTCTGAAGAGAGCCATCCTCTTCTGAAGCAATTTTATCACATCTCTGAGGCTTCTAGAAGGAAAACTTTAAAAGTCAGCTTTTATGTGCTCTCATTCACTGTCCCCGGAGAACCCAACAAAATCAGCTACCACTGTGGTTAGAAACAAATCAAAAAAGGCCCCCGAGCATCTCCTATTTATTTTTTATATTTATTTATTTATTTGTTGTGCTTTGTATTTAGAAGTTGATTCCAAGAATTTTTTTTTTTCTATTTTTTTTTGGTTCCAGCACAGTCCTGGATATGGCTATTGAAAGAAAATGTTACTAAATGGAGAAAAGAAAAGAAAAGTAAACTGTCACCCAGGATTGTATCAGGCAGGAATCTCTGTTAACAAGAACATACACATTTCTCAGCACACTGATAATCCATCACCACAGTGATGGGTCTGAGATGCTGCAAGTTCGCAGGCTGCTGTCTGAGCAGGCAAAGATCATTCCATGCAGCTCAGGTCCACAAAGATGCTCCTAAGTCCTGGAAAATTAGTTTTCCCTAGATACTGTAGGTGAGACCTGTACGTAATTTCACTGTCCACACATTCAGAAACTTTGGAAAAATGCAAAAGTATCAACGACAACAGAACATACCATGTTTTGTGTGTATCTTTATTTATTCACTGATTTATTCATGAATTAAATGGCCATGCTTATGGTTGTGCTATCCTAAGCTTTGGGTTAAAAGCTTTAAATGTAAAGGTCTCCATCCTTATTTCATCCTCATAATCCCATCTCCAGCACCAATAGTTTACTCCATCTTAACCCTGGCAGATTCTCTCTTATCTTCAGACTGCCTATGCCTTCGTCACCTCTGCCTGCAGGTCCCTTCTGCCACCTCTCCCTCCACCGTCACAGGCTTTGCCAGGCATATGGAAATCTCCCCTTCATAGCCCTCCTTCATACTTCTGTCTCAACTAGATCCCTTCATTGCTACAAAATATGTGTATATACATGTATTTTTAAAAATTTTTATATACATACACATATTTTAAAAATTATATATACATATACACACACACGCATAGTATATGCCATCCTCAGCCACTCAGAACTGAGATAGGTTTCACTGGGCTTCCTCTATTATTCCTTTCCACTGTATATTCATCTAATTATATAATATATTCCACCATATATTCAGATAATTATAGTAGCATTTTGAACTTCCCATTTATAAAGTGTTTACCCATTCCCATCCCACTCCCATTTTCTCAACAGCAGTCTTAAATGTGCTCATTGCCTAGGGCCCACGCCCTGTCACAACATCCTTATGTCACCATAGCTGGCCAAGAAGCACTACAATGTGGAGATCAAGAGCACGAGTCCCAGTGTCAATGCTTCAGTTCAAATCCCAGCTGTGTGACCTTGTGGGAGTTACTTAATCTCTTTGTGCCTCAGTTTCTTCCTCTGTGAAATAAGGATATGAACAGTACCTACCTTGTGGAGTTATGGAAAGGATGAAGTGTGTTGACACACGTAGTGTTTAGAAGAGCTCCTGGTACATCGTAAACACAGTCAATATAGCCTTGATTAGAATTGCTGTTTGTATTAGATTGTGAGCTCCATGGAAGCGTGGATGTAAACACGCCATAGTGGAGGAAGTCACTGCATAAGATGGGCCCAGACGGGGACCACCAACTCGCCAGTCACGGGACCTGAAGATGGAGGGCAGGCTTCCTGTGGGGGAAAATTGAACTAAAATGTCTTTTCAGCATCACAGCTGTCATGATTTCAACCTCAATTGTCTCCTGAAATCATAATCCTAAACCCCAAATGTATACAAGTCCCCAACATTTAGGTCCCATCCACAATAGAAATATTTTCTTTCAAAACGTGTGCCATACCCCCATCCTGTGAAATGGAGCTAGCACAAAAGAAAAACAAAGAAATTGCAAAATAATTTTGTGACTTAACTTTAAATATTTTACAAGATTAACATTAAATATTAGTACCAGAAACTTTGCCACATTGATTACATTTCCCTGTGACAGCCCCTTCCCCTTGTGCAAGTCCAGAGAGCTCTGTTCTCACTGTCACTATAGTATGTTAAGTGTGTGCTCCAGGAAATGTGAGAAGCATAAAATTTGACCTGCCTAGTGCCCTCTGGAGTTGGGAAGCGCAGAATGCTTGACTGTGTCCTCTCCACCCAGTTTTTGAAGAAGAAAAATCAAAAAGTTTAGGACTTTTTTAGGATTAGAAGTTAATTTCTTTCCTAAACTCAGTCATCTTACATTTTTGTTCACCAACCATTCTTTTGCTTACAGAAAGGACAAGCCTACATATACTCTTTATTACATGGAAACCTTATCACCAAATCTCCCTAGTAAAATTGGCAAGCAATGGGTATCTACTAAGCATTTATTTTAAGCACAATACTAAACTAGGCACCAAAGAAATAAAAAGAGGTGTTAACCATTGTCCTCTTCCTTCAAAATGCTTGTAGTAGGCTGAATAATGACCCCTAAAGACATCCAGGTCCTAATTCCTGGAATCTGTCCATGTTACTTTATATGACAAAAAGGACTCTGTAGATGTGATTAGGTTACAGATCTTGAGATGGGAATATCACTCTGGATTATCTGGATGGGCACTAAATGAAAATCATCAGTGCCCTTATAAGATAGGAGACAGAGGGAGATTTGACTACAAACCAAAGAGGAGAAGGTGATGTGACAAAGCGAGCAGAGATTGTGGTAATGTGGCCCCAAGCCCAGAAATGCTGGCAGCCATCAGAAGTTGGAAGAGATAAGGAAACAGGTTCCCCCTGGAGCCTCCTGAGGGAGAGCAGTTCTGCCAACACCTTGATTTAGCCCCACAAGACTCAGTCCAGATTTCTGGCCTCCAGAAGTGTACGAGAATACATTTCTGTTGTTAAAAGCCACCAAGTTTGTGGTAATTTATTAAGGCAGCAATAAAGAAGCAAGTACAATGTTATACACATTTAAGCCATCAAGATAACAGTCTAGGAGGGAAGACAACCAATAATCCCTAGGAAAGAAATTAATAGTCCCATCTCTGCTAAGAGCAAATAAGGGGGTTGTTGTAAGCAGACAGTCTGGGAAAGCCTCAGACAGGAGAGACCATTTCACCTGAATTTGTGAAATGGCGGGGGGGGGGGGGTGCCGGGAGGCATGTCAAACCAGGAAACAATGCTAGCAAATACTCTCAGGTTGGAGCAGAAAGGCGTTTGAACAACTACAGCTTTCACGATGCTCTCAACTCAGTTGCTGCAGATTGGTGGTTGCAAATGATTCAGGCTCATTGAAGACAATATGAGACAGATGGAGAACTTGACAACTACGGGTCAGACATATGTCATCATTATCACCGTTGATATTATCGTTAATGTTATTACAGTAAATAATACCACGCTTCTCTTAGAACAATGCTTTTAGAGCTAGAAAACCCCAGTTTTTAAATGGCTCCACTATTCACCAGATTGTAATTACCAAATCACTTAACCCCTCTGAGTCTCAGTTTTTCAGATATGACTAATAATGCTTGTTTCCAAGTGCTGTGGTGAGGATTAAAGGGCATGGCATGTGGAATACACAGAGGGCAGTGATTGCCTCTAGTAGATTCTCACTATCAGCAATCCTTATAACAAGCCTGGGAGGTAGGTCCAGTATAGCCTGCCTCGACAGATCCCCCTGAAGTGCTCCTTGGATTGCCCATGATGTCGATTCCTCTGGTATAAATAAGAACCAAAGCCCATGGTACACTGACCACTTGTGAATAATAGGCTAGCCTCCAGGGCTGTACTCTGCAGTAGGGTAGACACCAGCTACAGGGCGCTATTGACCACTTGCAGTGTGGCTAGTTTGAATTGAGAAGTGCTGCAAGTGTAAATTAGACACCACATTTTGAAGACTTCATTTGGAAAAAGAATGGAAATATCTCAACCATTTTTATATTGATTACTTGTTGAAATGACATATTGAGTTAAATATATTATTAAAATTAATTTCACCTTTTTCTCTTTCTAAAGTGGCTTCTGGAAAATTGAAAATTACATCTGTGGCTCCCATCTGCAATTGGATAGCAGCTCTGTCCTGGAGGGGCGCCCTCCGCTCTCAGCATGGTGGTGGATGCGTAGCAAGAATGGGCTGCATCTCTGCACGTATTCGCTCATTGCCCATTGTACTCGTTATTGTCATTATGCAACCTGATTAAATGTTACAGTTAAAATATATGAACAAAAAGAGGCTTGTTATTTCTAGGACAGACTTGAACAACACTAGTTGCTAAAATAAATTACTGTTAAACTCTGCATAGATGTGACAAATGTGAAGAATGGAGATAAATTATAACATATATCAAAAGGCACTTGATTGAGTTTCTTTTGTAAGGCTCTTTATTATTCCCACTTTACATAAATAAAAACTAGAAATCTATACAATACATTATAGGTACAACTTAGGTAAGACATTTCACACTAATCAGTAAAACCTATCCAGAGACTTGACATTGGTCTGGCATCAAAAGATTATTGGATGAATGTACTTGTAGACATTTTAAGTAAAATTAAAATTTTATATTGTACAGACGTCATTTTAACTTAAACTATTTTTTTCATTAATCAACAACCAGTCCTAATTGGATTAAATCAGAGGACTCTGCTATATTATTATTAATTAAGAAAATGAGAACCAAATAGCTTAAGGCGCTTGTCCAAGGACGTCGTCTAGCATAAATGGGGCCAAAGCTCAGCCTCAAATCTCTGTGGATCCGAAGCCAAAGGCTGTTTTCATTATGCTGCACTATCTCTTGGTTTATAAAAACAACTTAGACCAAGATTTACAGTTGTATGAAAATCACTGTTTCATGCTAATTCCCCTAAAAACACATTGATCTCTATAGGATTAATTCATGCAAGCAAAATAAACCCAAGACCAAATTTTCAAAAGATAGCCTTCATTTACCATAAAAAATTAAATCACTCCTCAAAGAAAAAAATAGGAAAGAAACCAACCTTTCTCCAGGTGCAATTGAATTTTCCCATTTGGCCATTTCTTTCTCATTTAGAAAATGTAAGCAGTCAATACAGAGCATAACTAAGCCCAACTATTGACCTCAACAGGTCGATATGGATGTTCGATATTAGTCAGACATAGCTCAGTTGTCAAATTTGCACTTGAGGAAAAGATTACTGTTTCAGTTCTTATTACTTATTCCAAGAGCCAGTGGATTCCCTGTGGTCTTCTATGTAACCTATCTGTCATATTCAAAGCGAAGCTGCCTTCAAATACAATATTGACCTTAGAGAGCAATCCTGTAGGACAGAGAAATTGTTCCTGGTCTGTGTTTGTGCTTCAGCCAGACTTATCCTCATCCTTGTCAATCACCTTGCTTTGCGAGAACCAGATACATGCAATGTACCAACCAGGCTATGCAGTGATGGGTCTGAGCAATACTAGCCTAATCCTACATTTCCTACATTTATTATTTAATGAAATCTGGCCATGCCTTTCATTCCAAAAGACAATAAATAATTGCAATGTTCAACTGCCAAATGAAAAGACTACAGAGACTATTCCGACAGACCAATGAAAATGCATCATCATGTGGGTGGCTGATCTTCTGGAAACAGGAAGACGAACTTTCCTCTTCTACAGGCACTAAATCTCTGCTGTGTAGCTGAAAAGAGAGGGCACCGTGCATCTCTGCTTCCCCCATTTACAAGCAAAAGTGTGCACGCAATCCTCACACACACAACAGTATCAGGAAAACAACATCAAAGTGGCATAGCTGTAAGTGCCAAATAACATAGCACAAATTAAGTGTTTTAATAGAGAGCATCACGGCAGAAAATTGTGCATCACAAGGCAACTTAATCCATAAACTGTAGTAGAATAATTGAGCTTATCGTGCCAAATTTTGAAGGAGAAAACAGGCAAGTTTGGGAAGGCATGCATTATGGTAAGAAAATGTGGGTTCTAAGATGTGTGTACCCAGAGATCATCTTCTCCTCACTTAGCAGTGCAAGTAAAACTTCCTCTTCTTAGTCTGCCTTCATCCTCTATCTCCCAGGTACATCAGATGCCCACTAGCCCCTTCATCCCTTCCAATCAGGACAGGGTAGGACAGGAACGCCTCCCTAGATAAATCGCCGTAATCTCAGGGTCTACGTGTTAGACGTTTCCACTTTCATAGGATAGTTATTTAAAAATCGGTAATAAAATAATCTCCTTTACCAGTTAAGCTGTGATTATGCCAAAGAACATTTGACAATCGATTGTTTCATAAATGAAAACAAACTGAATCCCAGTTCCTTAAGTCACTGAGCCGTATGTTTGGTTTTTCTTGGACATCTAGCATGTGCTAGTGATGAGACAGACATTGGGACACAAAAATAAATGGGACACAGTCTCAGGCCCCAAACAGCTTGGTGTCTAATGCAAGTGACACCCATATAAATGTAACGTGATAGTGCAAAACACAGAGGCATAAACAAGAGGGGAAGTCAGGACACACTTCAGCGAGGATGGAAGAATTAAAATCAGACTTTGAAGGATAAGTAAAATCTTGTCAACTGGAGGATAGATGAGAAGCACAGGAACCAGTATTTGCAAAGACCCAGAGTAATGAAAGTTTGGGTATGGTAAGGGATAGTGGTGAAGACTAGTGAGAGAGAAGGCAAAAAAAAAAACACAAAGAAAGAAACAAACAAAAAGAAGAAGAAAAGGAAAAATTGGAGCTTAGTCTGAAAGACTATATACACCATGCTCAGGAGTCGGACATTTACCCCAAAGGCTATGACAACCCACCAGAAGTTTACAAGCTTGGGAAAAGGGGAGGTGTCATCAGATAAATGTGCTAAGAAGAGAATTCTAGCACAGTGTCTGGCACGAATAGGCACTCAATACACATTTGGTAATGGAAAAAGAATATGAAGGCTGTGTTGGAGGGGAGATGCGCTAAAGAGAAAGAGACTAGTTTTGCAGTTATTGAAATCCAGGTGAGAGAAATAATGAGATGCTACAGGCAGGAACAGGGGGAACTAACAGGAGGGACTGACCCAACTCATGTTAAGGAGGCATAACTGACCTGACCAGTTTAGAGGTTGGATGTTAAGGAGAGAGGAAAGAGTCCAGCAGTCCTGGACTTCACATTTCTGTGATTGCATGGATGGTGGTACATATAATGGAGAGAAGAACGATAATATAATGATCAAGTTTCTGTGAGAAAATCATGTCTGTCACTATCTCTTTTGTAATGGCATATGTATTTATGAAATTATATCTTTAATATGTCTCCCCTTTAGGTTTTAAATTCCATGGATGCCATATAGCCTATGACATAATGCTTGGTACAGAGTAAGTGCTCAGTTCAATTTAGAGATGAAACAAAGAAGGGAGGGAGGGAGAGAGGAGAAAACTGAGAGACAGTAGCAGAAGTGGGTCTAGAGTTCAGGAGAGAAGCGCACAGGTAGGTAAATAGATATTTACGTAAAACCCAAACTTGACTAGAAAGTTATTGAATCAGTGGTGTCGTATAAATGCTTTAAGTCCTCCATTCCAATATAGATTTTAAAAATCAACAAATTGCTTCCCTGCTGAAGGGCATTTTTCACATGTGCTTTTATTTATTTCCAGGGAAGTTGCATCTACATAATTAATTTTTAAGGTAGTACCTTTAACTGAAATAGAATATCTTAATTTTCAAGCATCCTGAAAGTGTAGTAGCAAATTAATGATTCTGTATTTGCACTGCCATATGGAGTACCATAACGTCTTCAATACCACATGTTCAGTGTCCCATTTCGAAAGATAAGATACAAGCGTTCAGAAAACTGCAGACATTCAAACAGACACCATCAGAGAAAGAAACTCCTGAAACCAAAGTTTTCAGGATTTACCACAACAGCACCCATCGTGTATTCAAGCAACAAGTCTCACATTGTCAATTTGATGTTTCCATATGGCGCTCATCTCTGATCATTTTGATTCTGTCTCTACCAACAATGTTTAGAATAAGGATTGAAATTACTAGCATATCACAGGAAGAAAAAGAGAAGGAAAAATTTCATGAAGTGGGTAAAGAATGCTCTGCATGTTTTAACATGTGGAGTCAAATATTCTTTTACACCTAACTCAGTTTTGCCTATAATACAGGCCTGACCTTATATGAGATGATTGACATTTTCCCCCTATTTTATCTATTGTAATGGTCTTCAACTGCCTGAGCATTTCTTAATCAAAACAAGAGTTCCTCACCACCCTTGGATATCAAAGGAGAAGGTTTCCATGGCTATTACTGAACTAAAGAATTATCCTTTGAAGAACCTAAGGTGAAACATTGAAAAACCCTTCCGAGATACAGAAGAAAAATGCGACATGCGTGTTTCCCCAAGTATCCGGTGCAATCCATCAAAAGACTAATAAAAACAGCGGCCCACGCTCACTTGATGCGAGTATGCATTTCTCCCATTCTTCTCTCGCATTTTCTGTGCGGCCGCTGATCTACTAGTCTTACTCAAGGGGAGTATAGCAGGACTAGGTAAAAATGCCAGCCCTGATTCATGTGTCGGGTGAGGAAATGACCTCCGAGATGCTTTCATTTCAATAAACCTTTTATGCTAAGCAGCCTGGCCCAGATGAGAGAGACATCGTCATGGTAGAGCCAAAGATATGTAACACACAAACAATAGTCAGATTCCTGCAATGAGGCATGTCCTATCTGTGGCCATAATGTCACCAGGTGGAAGTTATTTAATTACTTTGTTCTGGAAACCCAAGCCTTTTTGGTTCAAAAGAAGGCATTTAGAAAGCCTACTGGGAATTAAGGTAATTAGCACATATCCCATTATTCACAAACTCAACCCTGTGAGACTAAATAATTATAAAATTCGAGTCAGAAATGATTCGACTTGTTTTTATACTGTGGCTGGCAAATGGAGTCTTTTTATTTCTTTTTAAGATGGAAATCTACCCATTTGAAAACAGAAGTTGTTAACTTGCTCCCTGAATTTAACATCTGGTAACATTTTCATCTTTTGCAAACTAGTAAAATGTTATAGTGTTTTTGACAGTGGGAGTTCAGTGCCAGAAGAAATTTTATCAGTACAAAGAGACTACAAAATAGGTTTCTTACTGGGCCACAGGGTTTCTTAATCCTTATCTTACAGCATAAAAAAAGCGCTGCAGGGAAGGTGCTATTTGCCTATAATTTCTCTAGGAATTAATTTAGGGAGAACTTAATGGCAAAGAATGGGATACAACTATTCCCGCATACTGCATTAACGCAGAGAGGAAAATCTGCTGCTGTTTGAACGTCTTTAGTTATTGAAAGACTTGATGAGTGCTGCCACTTCATTGAAATTGCTTTTTCCTCTTATTTTATCAATTACATCTACCTTTTATTGGACCGCATTTATCATTCATTGCTTTAGTTTTTAAAGCCTTAACTTTTGTTACCATGCGATATTCAAATATTAAATATTACCAGCAAACTTTTAAGATGGAAAAATGAAAACACTCTGGGGCCAGCGAGCAGAGCCATCTCAGTGTGCAGCAGCGTGCGCATCTTGCGAGAACAGAGATGATGAACAGAAGCGAAGCGGTCACAGAGCAGCACAGGAAAGACAGCACGGGCTGTGGATGTAAGAATCGGGACGTAGATTCTGGGTCTGGTGCTGGTAAGTTCTAGAGACTTGCTCAAGTCCTTTCAACTCTCTGAGCCTCCATTTTCTCATTTGTAAAATTGGAGAGATAAGGCGTGAGAATTAAGGTAATTTATGAAAAGCAGCTGGCGCAGTGCCTGGCAATCACGGAGCTAACGGTAGTTGTTATTCTTGTTATTCCTGTAGGGGGCACTGTGTGAAGCCCAAATTGACAGGAATTACTTTTAAATTTCAGCCTCCTTATGATTTTGAGCAGAAAGAAGCTAGAAGCGCATGTGCGTGCGCGCACGCGCGCGCGCGCCCACACACACACACACACACACGAGTTTATATTTGACCATGGCTATATAACATAAAAGTGAAACATTTGTCCACTCAATTTTCTGAAGCCTCTGTATACACATAAATTATTCAGCAAGGACTTGGAAGCACAAATGACTTCTCTGCGGACTAGAAGGGTCATGCTCCATAAATGTTCTGATTAAAAGGTTCTCGCTAGGTCTGATCTGTCTGTGGTATTATAGAAACAACTTAGAGGTCGGAAAGAGAATGAGCACCTTTTCACAAGCAAAATAAAACAAAAATCATTAAAAATCTTGGTTAAGGAAAAAATAATGTTACTATCACCCAAGTGTTCCATGCAGTACTCACACAAATTGAAGGAAGGAACCTATCTGAACAGTTCTTACATACAAAGAAGAACATTTTTTGCTTCATTGTTATTAAAATAACATAATTGCCAATGTTTTTTGAACAGTTACTATGCGTCTGGCACAGGCTAAGCGCTTTTCATGCGTTGTCTTATTGAATCCTCACAACTCGGGAAGGAAATGGAAGCTTAAAAAGGTTAATAATTTTTCCAAAATCTCACAGCTCCTAAGAGAAATAAAGAGGCTGGCCCTTACCCCTGGTCTATATGATCACAAAACGGACACCTCTTCAGCCTAGGTTGTGCCTGTGAAATTACACTTTTTTAAAAGGCTCTGTGAGATTAGAACAACTCAGACATCTCCAAAAAACTCTTTTGGAAAAAAGTATCTGGCATTTTTCTATGAGAGAGAGGACAATACATGTGCATACAATTTTATGTACTGCCATCAAAGACACATGTTAAAGAAATGAAAACTGAAAACCTTGAATATGTGCAGTTAGCTTTGTATGGACAGCACATGACGATGACAGGAGTGAAATGCGCCGAGAATTCATGTCACTGAGGTGGAAGATGGGGAGAGATAAAGTTAAACTTCCCTCCAGAATGTCATAATGAAAACGATAAGATGGCTTGAACCTAAAACTTGACAAAAACCATAGATCTATCTGACAAATCCCTTCCAAATGTTACATCAATAAGAGTGAAAATTAACTCGCTGATTTCATGTCACAAGATAGAAAATTATTTGTATTTCAAGCCTTGAGCCAAGGGAAGGGAATGAAAAAATTCCTTTTTTGCTGGAAAATTGAGGACTCTGTGCCTCTCCTGCTCCTTATCCATCACCTCATCTCACACGAGAAGGAGCAAAGCCTCAGCTGCTCGGGGCCAAGTCCCGGTTCTGCCCTCATAGATGGGTCACTTATAGCAACCTTTTTAACCTCTTTGTGGGTCGGTTCTGCAATTCATAAAATGGTGAAAATGACAGTATCTACCTCATAGGATTTTCATAAGGATTGGATTTGTAAAGCACGTGCAACAGTGCTCAGCCCAGAGCAGACTAGTTTTTTGTTAAATAAATATTTTTAGTTGCATGTCTAAGTAGAAATATTTCAACTACAGATAATAAAAACTAACAGGTATTGACAGCTTACCCTGTGCCATGTGCTGAAATAAGTTTCTTACATGGGTTAATTTATTTAATTCTTGCAATAAGTTTTTGGGATAGGTACTACTCAGATACAAACACTCGAGTCAGAGAGATGAGACAGCTCACCCAAGATCACGTGGCTGATAATCTGTGGAACCGAGAGTAACCCAGGCCATCTGGCTTCAGAGTCCCCGTTCTTAATTAGAAAACAGATAATTATTCTCCTAAATACAGGAAGGAAATCTCATCATTGAATAACTAAGGGAATTGATTAATGATAAGCATCAAATGAGTTCTTAAACTGGCTTATTTTAAAATTAAACAAACAGAGACAATATAGTATATTACATTTAACTTAAGAGGAATGTGGTTCTGTTTAATTTGTCAAAGATCATTTATGTGATTCCAAAATATATACTCAAATTCTTGCTTTTCCAGTATTGACTGACTTCACTATAAAGAGACAAGAAGAAAATAGCCACATAGATTAACTACGACCTAATTACGTTAGCCTTGTTCCCTGCAGGAACTTTCCATCTTAAATATTAGCTGTATGTTGGACTAAAGACAACCCCTTCCATCCTTAGTTTTCCTCAAGCTGCGCTCTTAGAAACCCACAGATAACAGCTCTCATTGACTGGAATCTCTCAGGCTCCACGTGCTGCACTAGCCAAGGCTTCCCCACCGATGTTAAGGTAAAAATGTTCTATGGGATGTATTGAGATGATCCAAGAAAAAAAAAGTCCCAAACAAATAAGTTGAATGTTTAACTGTTAACCAGGTTTCCTTTTTTACTGCAGAATTTCTCAGAGCTATTAATGCATTTGCTAGGGTGTGCGTTGTGAACTTCCGAGAACGGAATTTAATACAGTGGTTTTTCCCACATTTATTTGACCATGGTGACTGGTTGTGAGAGCACAGATTTACATCTCCTGGAGGTAAGTGATCTCCAGAACACACTTTAGTACAGGGCACTTCAACATTGTCTCTGTTTTACATATCACCATTTTCAAATGTAGGTATTATCACCTCTGTTATGCAACCGAAACGAAAGCTGGAGATACCAAGTAACTCAGCTGAGTTGTAGTTATTATGTGGCTGTGACAGGATTTGAACTCAGCTGCGACCTGCCCCGGTGGTTCTGCTCCCTCGCGGAGAAATGGAGCCACGCACTCCCAAAGGCTCACCGCCTGCGCGCTCGCATCCTTCTTCCTCCCAGCACCTCCGGTTACCACCAGCATGAACCTGACATTCGGATGAGAAGAAAGAAAATTGGTAACTGTGTCCTGGACTTTCTTTCCTCTTCCTCCTCCTCACCCTCTAGGGGAAAAAGTGCCCATAGATTTGACGTCTAAGATGGAAGATTTTGGAAAGAAACAAAATTTTGATCCACAGAGCATGAGCGCAAAAACCCCGTTAAAGACCACTATAGGAGCCCCGAGCCTGCTCAGAAACATCCCAGCGGAGACGGAATTTCCCTCCGGAGAAAGGCAGGCCCTTTGCCTGGTGGACCACAGCAGCAGACCCTCCTGTTAGCGGGCAGGCTGGGCTGGAGCAGGGTGCAGTCTAATTTCATCGAGGAGCCCGTGGACCGCGCTTTTACCGTTGGTAGATGCAAGAATCGTATTCACCCCTATGGACACAGCGTTTCCTTCCTTAGGGTAAATAAAAGTAGTCCTTCTCTTTCTCCTGGCACAGCAGCATTTTTCCTGATGTGCTCATAGATTGAGTGCTTATGGCCTATACAAGAATATTATATATTTTTAATTATTTCAATAATAATTATTTCATTCTCTCTAATATCACCCAAACTTTTCTTCTTTCTACAACTTTCATTCCCTCATTTAATACTATATTAGCAATGAATTTATGGAGCTGGTAGTGTGCTTTACATATTTTTTTCTAATACTCTCAACAACTCTGCAACATATGTGAAGAAAAAGAATTTCTTAACCCCTCTGAGTACATTAGGATTTAACTTACTTGTGAAAACACTTTCTTAATATTTAATACTTATCTCTTCTACTCCATCTCAAGGTTTTTTTGTGGTTGTTTATTACAGAAAAATACTTAGAATAAAATACTTAAGTGATTTGTAATAATTAGAAACAGATTATTTTCTTTAAGGACGCAAATCTTATGGTCCTTTCCATGCAAACAGGATGCGAGCAGTTATCATTTCTAGGTAACTGGTATTATGCCGTGGGATTATTCCAATTTGAACCATCCACACAGTCCTAATTAAACAGTATCCAGCCCCTTCAGCTCCCTCTCAAGTTTTCATTGATGTATTTACTCCGGTCAAATCAATGCAGTCCTTTCTACACTGCAAGGTAACAAGAACCAGACCCTAAACATTATGTAATAAAATAAATCATTTTCCCTTCTGTTCAGTTCTTGTTCCATGCATCTGACATGGCGTCACCATATAAGGAGGTGGCATTTCTTGTTTTCCAGCACTGATCTGTCCTCAGCCTCTGAAATTTTTGACAGCAAAGCCTCTTGAAATTAGATTGGGAATAAAGGCTGGGAAAACATTTAAGCAACTAAACTAAGCACAAATCCATGTTCAAACTGCTCACTTTTGGGTTGTCATCTAAATATCTATGGCTTATAATACACAAAAGAATTAGAAAACAGAGTCTGTACCTCCTTTAAAAGTAAACACTCAAAATACTTTAAAATTTGTCCATCAAAAACCAGTACTTTGCATTTTACTGGATTGGCATGTTTGCACAGTACTCAATCATTATGTGAATATAATTAAGAGGGTACTTTTCATAAACTATTGTCGACACCTGTGGATTTTTGGTAACTAATAAACATTACCCAAGGAAACCTCTTTTTTCATTTGCTGATGTCAGGTTTAGTGAATAAAAGACGTAAGTAAGAATAGAGTTTGAACTTGCTCAAGTGAGTGGAGGGGGAAAATGGCTGAATTCAGCCACAGTCTGATGAAAGGTTGGAGTATGTGTTCTGGATCGTTCAGTTAAAAGAATGAATAAAAATAGTAAGGGTGATTAGGAGAAGGTAGAAATGAAAAGTATAGGGAGAAGCCATAGATTTCAACAAGGGATGTTAACAATTCCCACTAAAAGCCCCATATTTAGTTACTAAACTCCTCTATTCTTAAGATTAATAAATCTTTTAGGAAAAAAATTACTTTAAATAAATTCATGTCCAAATATAAATGTTTATTAATTAATGATAATCATTTCCTTCATTTATCCAAGAAAACATGTAAGCCATTAATGGTAATCTAACTTTGAATACATCACTGTTATGTTTTCAAACCCAAGAGAGATTTGTTGACATAATGACAACTGATACGCAGAGGCAGACAGAATACTTTCCTGTCAAGAATATTCCCCAGGGCATGCAAACCTCAAGAGGAAAACATTTTTCTTAGAGGAAAAAAAATTTAAGATCAAGACTTTGCAAATGAAAACGTGCAATATTCTTGTTTTCTTCATTGGAAGAGATCCAGACAAAATGAGAAATTAGAGTGGGAGTGGGGACGAGCACCAGGAAAGGCAACTTTTGCTTTTCTCTTGGATTTAGTAAAATGCCACATTGATTTCCAGGATGTCACCGAGTTCTGTGATGACAGGTCATGTCCAGTTACAGCTAGTAGGGACACCCCTCAGCATCTTCTTACATAAAGCCACCAATTTTGAGCTGGTTGGAAAAATATAGGAAAAGATCAAACTCAATTCAATAAAAAGAAGAGGAGGATGGGGCGTAAGGAAGAAGTAGAGATGAAATATTTAAGAAAATTAGAAATACCTGCTTTCTGGGGAGAACTCCGCCAAAGAAGACAGTTATATCTACAGCTTTAGATTTACTGTGAAGCTCAACATTCAGAACCCCTCGCTGCATGGACCCTTCCTAGGTCTGGGGTGGTGACCAAGAAATGTGTTCACATGGTGATATAATTTTGTAAAATTTGTAAAAGTTAGCTATTTAAACCACACTCAGTTAAGATTATGGTCTTCTTCTACCAACTTTCCCTCTTTTTCCTTCACTTAGAGAGTGGCTGTGGGCATTCTTAGTATACAGCTGAGGGGAAGTTGAGGTGGGGGTACATTTAATTTGGAGTGCCAGTCTGGGTCACATCAGGAGATAGAAATCACAGTAATCTAAAGTGTGAAGACTTAATACAAAGAATTATTAACTATAAAAGTATATTGGAGTAAAAAGGGATTGGCTGGTAAGAATGAGAACTCTAAAACATGTAGGAATGGCAGCTATAAGTGATAGTCACTACCCCTAGGGCTGAGATAGTGTGCCCAAGGAAGAGCCCCCCATGATAGAGATCCAGACTTTGCTGGAAAGGGCATGGTCGTGGCTCCCTGAATGGCAGACAAGTCACCACAGTTCTGCATTGGTGGAAGTTGCAGGAAATCAACCCTCTAGGGTGCCAGGGAAGGCTGTTCATGGGACGGCGTCTTCTGGAAGCACTCCACTAGAAAACCACCCAAGGGGAATGCTGGGAGAAGCTACCAACTGCTGGGTGTGCTGGCCACTGTGCCCTGCAGCTGCTGGAGAAGCAGCTAGAGCTGTGGGAGCTGGTGTGGAGGTCTCCGTGTTGTAGGAGCTGGGCACTAAGGAAGCCGCCCAAGGAGCATACGAGAACCAGGAAGCAAAACACTTCCCTCCTGTAATGTCTCTCAAGCGCCCACTGCTGACAAAGCTTAACATTGGGCCAGCTGGCAAAGGAAAAATATAAAGGGCCCAGATCCATTTTTACAGAGCAGACAACAAATTTGGAGCTGAGAAGTAGTAAATTGATAACTAGCACAGTCAACCCCTTTGACTATTCTTCTATATGCCCTCTCATTTATGGACGACTCTTCAGACGAGTTGAAGTAGCACATTCAAATGTGGTCTATAGTACCTCCAAAACTCAAGAAGGCTTCTGTTTGCCTAGATGGTGCAAGGTACAGCAACTTGTTTCTCACTTTGGAGAGGACGTCTTGGCATGCTCCACTCTACCAAACTCCTGGGAACTTCACTGCGGTGGTAGGGCCCTGAATTTTTGTGGGGTTCCACCCTCTCATTTGCATCTGTTTTATTAAGGCATTTAAAGTATTTACTACTATCTACTCATCAAATCCAATCCACATACTGTTGTCAGTGTAGTGAACCAGGAGATGTTTTGTGCAACGTCTAGATATATTTATGTGGTTTTCAATCACTTGCACGAAAGTTGGCTTATTGCCAATCATTCTTATAAATTCATGTATATATACATATAAGACACACTGTGCCTAGACACTGAACATTGTAACACAAAGTGCATGGCCAGATATCACACAAAATGTGAATTTTGGCAGCCAACACTGGCAGTGAGTGAGCAGTGAGAAGTGAAGACGAAACAAGGTGTAAAATATGCAAAGGCAGAAGCTAATGGTGGAAGTTTCTTACCGTCATCAAACGTGTATCTGCAAGTAGAGGCTTCAGCCCTCATAAATACTTAAGCAAAATGGAAATTCTTTTTATTACTTGGTAATGAAGCATATACAATTATGAAGCCTTGTGCACTTTTTTCTTTTTTAATGGGAATAAAATGAAATAGAATCAATAAGAATTCCTTTGTTTGTAGAGCACAGACCTGCAGCAGTACTACCTACAGCAAGAACATGTCTGTGGAATCACATTTTATGCATCTCATTGGGCAACAATGAAAAGTTTTATCAATATGTAGGAAAAAAGACTGCATATTTTCTCTATTAGAATTGTGACAAAATGTTTGTCATTTGAAGAGGAAAACCAGGAACATGCAAGAAGCTAATTAATAAAAATATTGTTATTTTTCTGGATTTTTGTGATGCTTATGGTATTTGTCAGCCTAAAATTTTTATTTCTTGTATTTTCATCACTCACTCTGGATATATATTTACTTTTATATTTAACTCTATCTTGATAATTTTGTACATTTCTATTTAAGTTTTACAAAAGTATGTGAGCTTCAGGCCCACCCAAACTCGGTTCCCCCCCGTATAGCTGAGACATACAAAGATTGGTCTTGTAACACCAAATAAATTTGATATTTTAGTACTCGCACGTGTTTAGAGCAAGCATTATTTACATAGGCATTTACATACTAATCTTAGACTTAAGCTTTTTTTAATCCCAAAATGATAAAAGCAAATCTAAGATTTCTAATTCTTATGCAAATACAATGCTCCATCAACCAACACTACACCATACTAACTCACAAAAACAAAGATTTTGGTTTTTGTTGGGTTCCTTATGTTACAGTGTCATATGTCTTTAAAAAAATTAACTTCATTCAAATCTAAACTAAAAAAAATTGTATGTTCTCAAGGTTTACCCCAGGTCCCCCAAGAGCGGTTGTGTGCCATTTAATTATAGATTTGCATATTAAGTATAATATTTTTCCAGCAGGTGGCAGTGAAGACTCTTGTGCTAAATCAATTAGTATATTATAACAATTTCTGGGAGAAGAAAATAAAATGTCTTGAGGACAGAAATTCTGTCTTCTGATTTAGACAAAGGTGCTATGTGGGCTAGTGCCCATGCTGGCCTGTTTCAGTTATATGAGAATTCTAACCTAAGATTCATATGCCAATATAATTTTGTGAGCCTGGTAACTTGCAAAGCTACCGGGAGTTGGGGATTATCTTACCCTGGGACAATTTGGAACAGGAGAGAGGACATATATTGACAGTAATATATTGTTTCTTCAGGGAAGATCTTGTTGCATCCCTGGTGAGGGAGTATTTTTGTGGATCAAGTTAATACAACTCTTGTAAAAGAATTAATCTGTTAAACTCTAACGATTGGTAACTCTCAACCAAAACGTTCACTAAAATAAGGTTAAAAACATTTAAGACAATATGCTCTGACAATGATATCAGTTTGGACCTGCTATTGGTTTTATTGAAAGCTCTAGTCTTCCTTTTCACATACATGTGTGTGTGATTATATGTACACATAGAGGAATATAGTTATTCGATATGTGCTTTAGAAACCCAGAGTTTTCATATGTTAAGAATGAAAGGATGGTTCTATAAAAAGGAGTGTTTACATGGTATTACAGTAAGCAATGAAGTTAAGGACTAGGAAGACAGGAGTTAGAAAGCAAAGCTGACAAAGAACAGGCACGGCCGCAGGTTGAGACTGAGGAGGCAACGTGCAGCTGAGAGCTTTGAGAATAACATCAAGTGGAAAGAGGAACAAAGTGATTTTGAATAGTGTAAAGGCTTAAACATCACCTTTAACTAAAAGACCAGGAATGGACGTGCTGGATCAGTCATTCTTTTAACTGAAGATTAATACAAGTTGCTCCATTATTTTAGCTGCATAAGATGCCCACATATTTGATTTAGCTTTTGCTGGCCTGCAATACTTGACAGATTAGACAAAAAATCTCATTTCAAACCAAAAAGCATTATAATCCACATTAAAGATATTTGACAGGGGAGCACCTCCTTGTTAAGCCATTTTTCTTGTGTCTTAAAAATCTAAGAATGGTACAAATTAGACTGTTTGTACTTAATTTTCATCTTTGACTGGAAAACTTTAAAGTTTAAAGAATCTATTTGCCATTGATTCAGCCTGTCAGTCAATAAGATAGACTTTCTTTGGGGAATTCTCTCTTCTCTCCCTGCTCTTTTGTGATTCTACACCCCATAGCATTCTTAAACATCAAAAAAAAAATTTTTTTTTCTGGAATAACCCACCTGTCCCATTACTATAATCTCATCATGTACACAAAGTGTGAATTTTTGCTGTTGTCTTTTTAGGATGTGTTTGGTGTGTGAGTGTGTATATGTGTACGTGTGTGTTTTGGGGTTTTGGAGAGGATTATTTTATTTGTTCTCTTTGGGTTTTTGATTTGAAGCAAGTGTCTTAGCCACATGTGAGATTTTATTAAATCAGCCTGACTTCATTGTGAATAAGCATCTTCTCCCTCCAAAGACTACTACCTCTTAAAGTGTGGCCCCCTTTCTCCCAATAAATAAAAAATTATCCAATGTAACAATACCTTAGAAATGCCTAGTTCCTGAGTGTTCATCAACCAAAGGGGCAGTAAAATTAGAAATGTGAATTCAAGTGGCATCCCCGTGTGCCAGTGGACAGGAAGGGGTCCGAGGATAAAACAAGAAAACGAAGATATTTAGAAAAGCTTTGAGATAGGAGGAGAATGATTTAATGAGGGGCTACTTGTTAAAGGCAGCTCAGAGGGGGTGGAAATCAAGAGGTTGCTCAGCATACCACAGGTCCAGACAGGGTTCTTCCAAAGACATCTGTGTGGATGGGAGAGCTATCTATTACTGCTCGGTATGAAACAACTGAACCATATGACATTTAAGATTCCTTTTTTTTTCACTGAGGAGCTCCTTGGAATACAATATGACCTGACTTAAAGGAAGGGGACATAGGGAGAGAGAAGTAGAGAAAAGAGAAAGAGAGAGAGAGGAGAGCAGAGAGGAAAGAAGAGAGATCTGTAGCTTGGACTAAAAGTGGAACAGATTATGGAGAGTGATGGGTCTAGAAATTCCTGATTAATGTGCTAAATTGGGTTGAAAATAAGACTCTGACATAAATTACCTTCTTCTATTACCCTGAAATAGGCAACTAAGGTCCCCAAATGAAGGACATACATGCTCTAAGATAAACGCCAACAACTGGGGACAGACGCCACCTGGAGGATGTATAAGAGATTCAGAACCAGCCCTACCACAGTCATCCTGTCCTCTGCTCCCACCCTGATGTCTTACATTCATAAGCAGAGGGTTGAGGAAAGAGGAAGGAGAGAACCATCTGAATTGTGGGTTTTCAGTCTGGTAGAGAGTTCTCTGGGAGATGGGTGCCTCTCTTCCTGCCTCACCCAAATCTCAAGAGAAGAACATCATGGTGAAGATTGGGCTGCCTGCAAGAAGAGGAGATGGGCATCTTCTTTGCTGTCGGACCTTTTCTTTGCAATGGTTTTGTTAATCTGTCCCCCGTACCTATTTGAGCAGGGAAAAAAAGAGAATTAGAGAGGGATGGAGGGAAGGCGGAGGGAAGGGCACGACAGCTGTATGGCAGCGGCACATCTACAGCTTCGGGTGGGGAGTTTTCCAGGGGTCAAGGGGACAATAAGGAAGGCTTACTAGCCTTGCAGGAACCCTACCTGAGGGACTGTTCAGTAGGCCAAGAGATCACCACAGCAGGGGACCTCGAGGTATACATACCACGGGAGGCAGGACCAGGGAGGCAGGTGGAGGAGTGGGAGGAGTCAAGCTAGAATCAGCACTCCAAGGATGTAAAATTAGGCAGATGGTTCGCTCCTCCAGAGCCCCTTGAGACAGTCGGTACCCGGATGCTTATCACCAGCGGCACATTTTCCGTGAAGCTGACGAAGCTTAAGCCTCCCAAGTCTGAGAAGGGGGCTGAACGATATGTTGACATAATCACTGATTGTTATGTTTTCGGGGGGTTATTTTGCCAAACTTACCAAAGTAGGATGCTGTAACTAAAATTTCTTGAGATCACTGTCTCTTTCCACTTCAATTTCTCTTCTGTCACATTTCCTCCCAGGTTGGGTGGTGCTGGGATGCAGTTGACGAGAAATGGACTTGGGAATGTATTTAGTTTGGAGTTAGTGGGATATATTTATGTGGGTCTCAGTCACTTCCGTTCATAGTTAGGTTATGCTCCGCCCTCCTAGTGTAGGAATGACTTCCAGAAATAGTCCCACCACCCAGTGTGCCAACTCATCCAAAGTTGTGGCAAAAGGCACAGAGTGAGAGGTCGTGTGGTGATATGAATGTGTCCTGAGCACCCATCACAGAAAGTATACAAGTAGTGAAAGAGAAACGAAATTTAAAATGTTTGGAACCTGGAGCCAGCCCGGTGGTGTAGTGGTTAAGTTCGTGCGATCCGCTTCAGCGGCCCGGGATTCACAGGTTCGGATCCTGGGTGAGGACATATGCACCACTTATCAAGCCCGTGCTGTGGCTGCATCCCACATACAAGACAGAGGAAGATGGGCACAGATGTTAGCTCAGGGCCACTCTTCTTCAAGCAAAAAAAAAAAAAAAAAGAGGAAGATTGGCAATAGGTGTTAGCTCAGGGCCAATCTTCCTCACAAAAAAAAAGTAGGAAAAAAACTATATTATAGATGTGTGTTAAGCAGCTAATAATAAAAAAACATTAGGTTGATTTTCTGAAATCTATCGTTTCTGGTATTCATCAGCTTTTTAATGGTCATAATTTGTTGTGATTTCTTTTCTCATGTTGAATAAGTATTTACTTTCTTATCTAATTTTGCATCATTTTCCTTAAAGAAGCTCTGCAAAATTGTTTCAGCTTGAGGCCCTGCTCAACCTGGATCCCTGCTTGCTTGTCCTATACAGGCCTTGATGGGCAGCCAGTGTTGGAGGAGAGGTGGAAATCAACAGAGAAGACCACGGCCATGAGTTGTTAAGTAAAATGATGTTTGCTTTTCCTCCCTGTTCCTGTTCCCATTCCCAGCATCCAACATCAGGAAGCCAGGCTTTGATAAGGAGGATATATCCTCAAACCAGCCCATGGCCCCACCTACCTCTGCTCCCTGGAGCTGGAGTGGAAAGAGGATAGAAAGAGTAGACTCCCCTCCCTCCCCTTTAGATCTGCTATACCTCCAGACTGGCCCTTGATAAAACTAAAAAAATTGTACAACCTTGAATCAAATATGAAAGTATAATCTTAACTCAACTAGACTGGATTTTTAATAACAGAAGACACCAAAAAGTTATGGAATCTGCCCAAGATGTTGCTAAGGGACCCATAACCGACTCAGAAAAGAAGATTTCACAGAACACATTTGGAGACAATGAGTGGAGAAAAAATAACACTCTATAATATCTTGCTCCCACCAAGTTAAATCTACAAAAGCAGGGAAGAAAAAACAATAACACACCAGCTTGGACTGGAAATAGAGATAAGCATGGCACTGGCTGCCTGATCACTGCGCAAACAGGTAAGAGGACTGTGGCTAGTCAATTATCTACTTGTAATTTATCTCAAATTTATGTTAAAAAATAAGTTGAGGAGGCCGGCCCAGTGCTGCAAGTGGTTAAGTGCTCGAGCTCCACTGCGGTGGCCCGGGGTTCGCTGGTTTGGATCCCAGGCGCGCACTGACGCACTGCTTATTAAGCCATGCTGTGGCAGCATCCCATATAAAGTAGAGGAAGATGGGCATGGATGTTAGCCCAGGGCCAGTCTTCCTCAGCAAAAAGAGGAGGACTGGCAGATGTTAGCTCAAGGCTGAACTTCCTCACAAAAAAAAAAACAGTTGATCCCTAAGTGAGTAACTAATCTAGAACTGGGGACACCCATTAAAAAGATGAGTTGCAGGAGAGCATCATAATTTTGTTTGGGATTTCCTAGATTATTTTCCTCCTAGATCTTACCATAGCAGAGAATGTTTAATTAAAGGAACAGGTAGCTGCCTGGGACTTGACAGCTATCTAGCAATGTGAGAGGGTGCCACTGAGAGCTTCACTCACCTTCTTCCACCCTCTTGTTTCCTAATCATCTTCATCCTGTTTTACTGACCTGGAGTTAGAAGGCAGAATGTTATTGCCTCTTGTAAGTGGTGGCAAACCTATCTCAGTACATTCATTTCACTTGAGAGCTTCTGATATTTTCTTAGATACTGAACTTTGGTCTCCCACCACTCCATCCTCCACCTCCTGCCAAAGTGATTTTTCCAAAAGGCATGTCAGGTCAGGTTACTCATCCGCTTAAAATTATCCAGTGGCTCCTTTTCCCTGGAGGAGGAAATTGAAAGTTTTTCATTTGGCATACTAAGTACTTCTTGATCAGATAGATCCCAGCCTTGTCTAAAGTCTCATTGACTACATTCCTTCTCAGATATCATTGCTATAACGCACTGAGCCAACAGCTGTACCCTTGCTGTGTTTTGCACCTTTTGAATAGACCCATACCTCTTCCTGAAATTCTTTCTCCTTTACAGTTTCACATATTCACCCTTCATGACTCAACCCAAGTGAGTCATCACCTCTGAATAGTCTTCAAGGACTCCTGCTTCCCCGTAGACTCAGGGACCATTTTTTTGTACACTCAAAGCACCTCGTTCTGTATCTTCGGTCTAGCATTTCTCTAAGTGAATTGTAAGCACTTTTTTTGCTTTTCTATCTCTGCTAATAGACATTGAAGACTTTGAGATCTGGGACAGAACTTGGTACTGGGTAATTTCTGAAGAAATATTTTTTTATTTACTGAATGAGTGAGGAGGAGCCGGCGTGGGAAACGCAATAGCAAGGGAACCAGTTGGCAGCCTTTGCAAGTGATGATTAGGTCCTAACTCACACACAGAGATGGCACAGCGAGACTGGAAAGGTTGGAGAGATATTTCTGAACGAAACGTAAGGTCCATGAAAGAAATGATGTGGGGATTAAGAAGAGAGGGGAGTTGAGGATGATGACCTTTCCAGCTAAGAAGACGACAAGAGACGTTGACATCATTAAATGCTACAGACATAAAATGTAGAATGCCGGGTTTGGGAGTATGACTAATGAGTTTACATTTGGATATGTTGACAAGTTTCTTTCACGTCAACTCATTTTCGTTTATTGGTTTTCTCCAGGTCTCTTCAGTCCTTTGTTCTACGTCACTCCCCATCACTAATCTTTACTTACTAAACACACCCTCAGTGACTCATGCTCAAAACCTAAGCATAGAGTGCCCAAGTGGGGACTGTGTAACTTGTAAACACTGGCTGGCTGGGCTAAGAGGTGCTGAGGTTCCATGTGAGTATTTTGAAGTCTCATCTGAGTGGTTACTTTTGTGCTTTGAGGATGTCTATAATTGTCACCTTATAGAAGTGAATGATACAGTCCTTTTAGCAGTTGCCAAAAACCTGTTCCATTTCTATGCTCTTTCTACTAAGTAAATACTACAGAACACCAACCCTCCTCTGAGGATGGAATAACTGCTCATAGATTGTCCCTGAGATGGAGTTTGGAGGCCAGTGTAGGAAATTCGTCTGGACATGGTCCCTAACAAAATACATAGTAAAAAAATCAGGGAAAGGGGTAAATTGACTGTGTTCTGCATGACATATCTTTTTTTTTTTTTTTTTGTGAGAAAGATCAGCCCTGAGCTAACATCCATGCCAATCCTCCTCTTTTTGCTGAGAAAGACCGGCTCTGAGCTAACACCTATTGCCAATCCTCCTCCTTTTTCTTTCCCCAAAACCCCAGTAGATAGTTGTATGTCATAGTTGCACATCCTTCTAGTTGCTGTATGTGGGATGTGGCCTCAGCATGGCCGGAGAAGCGGTGTGTCGGTGCGCACCCGGGATCCAAACCCGGGCCGCCAGTAGCGGAGCGCGAGCACTTAACCGCTAAGCCACGGGGCCGGCCCTACATGACATATCTTGAAAGCAAACGAGTTTCTAACTTTACCAACAATATCATAGGTACTGTGTGAGAGGGTTTATTTTGCCCTCCCAACCAACTCAGAGAGTTTGCCTGAGCCAAATAGTTCTAGGTGGCAGAGAAAGAAATAAAAATCAAGCTTGTCTGATTATAAAACCCATGCTCTTCCCATTATATCCTATTAGAAATGTTTAGCTATTGATAAAAAGGGTCACATTCCTATCTCAGTAACACTTTGAGAGTATTATTAACCATCTGAATTAACTCCTTACCTTTTCTGATTAACTCTAGTTCTACAGTAACTCATAACCATAAAAGTTTTACTCTAACTTTCCCACTGAATCTATTTATAAAACCCAAAGCATTTTGATAGCACCTTCAGCATAGCACAATCATTAGATAATGTACGTAAATTATTTTAAAGGTATAATAGATCTCTAAGGACATCCTCATAGATTAAGTGTCAGAAATGAAATATTGCATTTCAACTCCATGGGTCCTTTGGAGTAGATTTGAAGACAATAATTGAGAGTCCCGTAAAGTGCAATTTATGATCCTGCAATTCTAAAGGCCAGTCATTTTCAGTAACAATTTAATAAAATGCACGATTTGGCCCCCTAGAGTAGACTCGGCTTCAATCCTGTCACCTAATGATGATGTCCCAAGCAATCAGACTACATTTGTGAATTTAAAGAATTTACATCAGTGAGCTTCATCATTGCAAAATTCTCCATGCTTTAGAAAAGAATATAATCTGCAGGGCAATATTTGGCAAACCATTTGATCTCATCTCTAAATGAAAGGATTCTTTGGAGACAGGGATGCTAAAAAATGTGATTAGTAATACAAGGAGGTTGACTGGCTCATGGACCGTTCTTCAGAATGCCAGTCACCAGCATGTCACCTCAGATATAAATGGGTGAGAGAATCAAAGAAGAAATAAGGTCCATTCCAGCCTTCTACCCAGCAAGGCAAAAGATGAATGCTGTTTGCTCAACTTTTCTGTATTCAGGAATACATACAAAACCCAGCGGTCTCTGGGCAGCAGGTGATCTGTAAATTCCCTCGTCTGTTTGGTTCTGCTCGAAGAGCAGCCTCATTGAGCTCTGTGATGTTGCTGTTTCCCCATTTCCTATACTGCTTCTTAACTCTTCAAAGAATAAGGAAATCAATAAAGTTTCTTCTGTTTGTTTATTGCAATTTGGTGTACAGTCACTTCAAAACCTCCTTTCCATGCTGGCTCTAACAGCGGAGGGAGGGCAGACGGGTAGAAAAGCATTTCTTTCTTCGGGAGCTTTGTTATTTCTCTCCCTATTCCCCGTGGCTGAGTACAGGATGATTTAGCAACACAGCGAGGTGAGAGGGATGTCATGATGGGCTCTGACATTGCCTGCCTGGGATGAAGGCACAGGCCAGAATCATGGTGATCGCTGATCACACGTGAGAGCATCTCAACCATGGGACTTGTTTACCAGCAAATCATGGGCTCTCTTGGATTTGGGAAGAGAGTATTTCTAGCGGTAGTTTTTATTTTTATATGTTGTCAGGTTATTCAACCAAATAAACAATCATTTGTGACTGTTGCTGAATACTCTGCCAGCCTGTGGCTCTCGGAAGCTTCAGAAGAAAGCCAACCGCCAAAGCAAATGGCTACTGCTTATAAAACTGACCTTCCTTCTGTAGAATTATGCTTTAAGTCTAAGTCCCACTTCCCATTTTAATTTAAAAAATGTAAAATCTGGTCTTCTGAAGAATTCTTTCTTTGAAAATAAACAGATAAACTTGAGTTTAACCTCAAGTTAATTTTTTGTGAAATATGGTGGAGGGAGGGACCATTGCTCTACACCAGTAAATAAAAAATGAAGAGGGAGATGTTCTTCTTGGGTGCAGAGACATGGCACTTCCTGCAAAAAAATCTGCTCCTATATTCAGTGTTGGCAGCTAAATGTATAGGCATTCTCCTTTCATTTCATTCTGCAATGCAGGAGGATTTAGCAAAGCTTTGGTTATTAGTATTTTCCCTTTTAAAACAGAAAAATAAATTGTTCTAGAACACATAGCTCCTTCCAGGATGTTGCAGCTGCTCTTGCTCTTGGCTGGAAAGCTACATCTAAAGACTGTAGGTATAAATAGTTCAACATAATCAAGCAACATGTTGGTGTTCTGTATGGCTCCTTACCAGGGCTAGTGGCGATTACAAGCCCGTGAATGCTTCAGGACAAACGATGGAAAAGAGAGCTTGCTCATGCCATCTGCAGAAGGGAGCAAATCCAAGGAGAGAGTGAGCTAATTGAAGGAGAAAATAATTCTCAGCGACTGAAGTATGTTGAAGGAGTCAGAAACAGACGTAATAAAATTCTTAGGGATGAATCAGAGCAATTATATAAAGATACAATGAAATTGGTACATAATAATTGGTGCAATGAAATTGTACCAATATAAGATGGGAATATCAAGATTTGGAAAGAAAAAATACCCTGGAATTAAACTGGTTCACAGTCTAAAGATGCAAGTAATATCCATCAATCATTTACAAATCAAGCACACCCCTAAAGGTGTATAACACATCACTCATTGTCATAATTCTTATTACATCCTGCAGTGTGGACCATTTCCATGGCAGAGATTGTGGAATGCTCCAATATGATGTGGAGGAGAGTCGTGGCCATGACCAAACAGGTGCGAATTTGTTAGATCGACAATGACTCCTTGATTGGGAATTTGATTAGGAGAAGAGAAGAGGAAAAGGAATGAGGACATCTATTGCCCAATATTTTAAGGGATTTTTTTGCATCGTATAATGATTGGATTTTCTCTGCCATTTCTGAGAAAATAAGAAAAAGAATGGATCTAAATTAGTCTCGCCAATTATTTGGGGGGAGAGGGTTTATATAGATGTTTATTGGCCCATAATATAGTTTAGCCCTTACAAACATGTGTTCATTAAAATAACACGGACTTGATGCCTGCTCTGTGTCAGTGTGTGCTGGGCTCTGACAAAGTCACAGACATTTCCCATTCGTCTCTGTGCGTTCCTGCTGCTCTCAATCCTTCCATCACAGCCCTCTCTATGTGAACCCCTGCAGTGAACAATGTTAGCAGCCTCAGTTTGTCCTGTATTTCATACAAGTTTCCTTCCTTCCCAGATGCATGTTCTAAAGAGGGAAGAAGAGGTATAATGAAATATTTAATTAAATTCGAAGGTCAGTTGCTCTGAAAAATATAAAATTTATTCATTATAATTTTGTACTATTTGGTAGAATTAGAGCTGTTTCACTAGTTCTGTGTCAATATTTTCGTGGCTGAGACTGACAGCTGTAGACGACTGGCTACCAGAGCGAGGGAGAAAGACGAGCGGCCTGGAGCACCAAGCACAACCCAGTTCTGACGGGACCTCCCGTAGGATCTGGACAACCACGTGTTCCCTTGGACGACAATTTTTTATGAGCAGAAAATACCAGGCTCCTTTGACCTAGCTGCCCAGGTGGAGGGCTCTAACTTGTGGGTTTATGTAAAAGTGACTCTTATTCTAACTCGGTGAGTCTCTATTAGCTGGTAGAGAGATGGCAGAGCGTCCATTAGCCATAGGTGAAGTCTTAAGATCAGAATTCAAAGCTTAGTTCTATTACTCACTCCTGAGTAGCCTTGAAAAAAGTTAACTTCCTCTCAGTCTGCTTTTCCTCATTTTTCCTCAGAATGCTATCTACCTCACAGGGCTAGTAGAAGAATCAAATGGGACGATGTACTGTGCAAGCTTGTGAACTGTAAGTAACATGAATGTGAGTCAAAATTATCACGGAATGTGGAAAGTATGTTCTGAAACAGTGTGCCCAAGCTTGCGGTCTTCACACTCAGGAAGAAGTGTTTTCACCACATCATAAGAGTCCCCAGCTCCCTCAAACCTTTGCCCTTTTTCCTTTCCTCTGTCCTCTTTCCCTTGGCTCCCAGGACCCAGTAGAAATGTAAACACTGTGTAAGTTCACAGTGTAATTTAAACCTAACCGAGGTTTTAAAAGTTCCCTTCCCCTTCTTCTCCTTCCTCACCTCCTCCACCGCCATCATGGCTTCCTTTGAGTGGGAACTTCCTCGGTGCAAAGCTCTCTGCCAGGCACTTTACACATAGTAGGTCTAAACCCCTGACGCATTTCATGGAAAATGGCACCTTAACACGGTTACAGATGGGAAACTGAGCCTCAGAGAGCTTGAGTGACCCTCCAGCGGAAGCACAGAGAGTAGGCTGACTTACCTTTGTGGATGGTGGGTCCCTTCTGAGTTACCAAATCTTGTCCACCAGAGTTTAGAACAAACTTTACAACTATATGAAGAAGGAATAGGATTTATAGGGGAAACAGAAACTTGGAAAACCAGGGTCAGCAAGAGAAGACAAAATACAAGTCTCCCGTCCTTCCGTGTCACTTAAGTGTGGGTCCACCTTCTGGTGGGAGCATTGCCCCATTATACTGCCTTTTATAATACCAGCCTGAGAAAGCGCCTTGTCAGTGGTGCCAGGAAGCGTAGATGTGGGTGTCAGCTGCTTACAGGGTAGTCTGGGAATCCCAGTTGGCTAGCAACTCAAGAACTTGGGGCTTATGGGATGCTGCACATCATCTGGGAGGAAGAAGCCCCTGAAACCATGGGGAGTTGATCTTGGGGACACGCCTTCTTGTTGGGACAAGGTGGGGCTGCCTAGTCTCAGTTCATTGCCCAGGCAACCCTGAACGGTTCCAGAATCCCCTTTAGGCAATTCTGCTCCATACTGACCATGGTTAGAGAGGGATTCAGTGATGAAGCCAAAAACCAGCTCCGCACAGGGCTCACTCAAAGCTCACGACCTTTCCTCTACATCAATTATGTTACCCTGTGGCCCACTGATTAACTAAAATCCTGCTCTCTACCCAGACCTCCAGACTTTTCCACAAACAACTACAACCGCATCAAAATGTTGAATTGAAACTTCCTTACTCAAGTGTGTCACGAATTAGAAAAATATGTGGTGTTAATGTTAAGCAAAGGATCTGTTTTAAAATGTCTTATTATTCAAGTGTGGTGAGGCCAGCAGCCCAAGGACGACCAGCGGAAAGGTAGTTAGTTACTCACGGAGCCCAAGAGGAGGGCACTCCACGACGGGCAGGGAAGCGCTGGGGTGGCCGGAGGGAATCGGGGGCAAGAACTGTGGTTGTGGTTTTTTGGGGAAAGATCGGAAGAAGCAGGGTAAACAGCTGAGCAGATTTAAGACTGGCTCGTCAGAATAGTCTCAGTGGGCTCTGGGCTGTAGGGGTTGCTCCTAGTTGTCTGGTACCTGCCCCTGGGGTGATTAGAACAGAGAATGGTGACCCCAGAGTGTAAGTGATAAAGTAGATGCTTGGGGAGCATGGGCTCTGGATTGGTTAGTTTGCACGTGAAGGAACCGAAGCGGGTGAGTCATTTGCTATCTCTAGAAATTAACTAGCCGGGGGAGAGGCAGTCTCTCCAGGCTCAGCAAACCCCTTAATGTCACAGCATCAGAAATACAGAAGATAAAAAGGCCTGACTAATACAGGGTCTTCTCGCCCACCGGAGCTTCCTCTTCTTCCTTGCGGACAGCACTGCCTGTCTCTGTGCTTTCCCTCATCCCACCCATCCATCTGCTTGTGAAGAAACATAGTCCAATAGCACTGTCGGGAAAATGTGTTTTCTCATAAAATTTACAGATAATTTAGATTTAGCCTTTTAGGTACCATCACATTCATGTTTTTGTTTTTGTTTTTGTTTTGTTTTGTTTTGTGAGGAAGATCAGCCCTGAGCTAACATCTGATGCCAATCCTCCTTTTTTGCTGAGGAAAACCGGCCCGGGGCTAACATCCATGCCCATCTTCCTCCACTTTATATGGGATGCCGCCACAGCATGGCTTGACAAGGGGTGCGTCGGTGCTCGCCCAGGATCTGAACCGGCGAACCCCGGGCCACCAAAGCAGAGCGCGTGCACTTAACCGCTGTGCCACCGGGCCAGCCCCATATTCATGTTTTTTAAAACTGGAGCATGCTACATACAGCAAAGTACACTCATTCTACGTGTATACAGCTCCATGAATTATCAGAAAGTAATGACGTTTCTTTTTCCTCTAACCATTTCATGAGACACTTTTTGAAGCATATTACACACTTCCGTACAGTGTTGCACGGTGTATAGGGGTGTAGACTCTAGTCCCAGAACTTCTGGGTTCAAATCGTGGCTCTCCATTTCCCATCTCTTACTGTTGGGCATGACACTTAACCTTTCTGTTAACTTTTCTCAATTTCCTCATCTGTAAAATGAAGATAATAATAATAACACCTACCTTGTAGGGTTGTTGTGAGGAGTAAATGTGCCCCAAACAGTTCCTGGCATAGTATTTGCTTTTACATTACTGAGAAACAGTAGGCAGGAAAATGGTTAACTATTTCTCAATGACAACGATGTAAGAGACATAAAAGACGTCTCCGGCTACTGGCTTACCATCCTTGTCTACGCTCTTGGAATTCTACTCTTAGCTTTTTGTAGATTTTATTTCTTTTTACTAAGTCAGGCAGTTTGTCAAAATATTTTTTTGTTTTTTCTCATTTTTATATCCTCAGTACCTAAAACAGAACTTGGAACTTAATGTGTAGCCAATAAATATTTTCGAAAGGATGAATCAACTGTCATTCCTTGCTTTTGCCATTACTCTTGCTTCCAGTACCAAATAACAAAATTTGTTGCTTGTAAACTGCAACCAAACGAAACAAGGTGGGCGGATGCACATGTGAGCCCAGGGCTGGGACAGACACGTCCAAACACCACCAACAATCTATTTGTCCAGGAAATAAATAGAAGAGTCTCATTGTCAGGAAAGGATGAATCAAACAGAACCAGTTGATCCATTTATTAAGCTTGACAGCACTTTTTTGTGTTTGTAACTTGATTTTGATCCTGATCTAGTCCCATAGACTGATGCCATGTTCTAATGTAAATTCAAATAACAGAAAAATATCTTTGGAGGCATGAAGCTACCTTGTAATTCAGGACTGTACTTCCAATGTGGACTTGGTGAAGAAGACAGCTGTCACTAGCAGGACGTGGGGGATTCTTATCAGGGTTAACTTTCTAATGTATTGACCATTAATAAAGCATAGACTGATCTTTCATTGCAAGGATCAAGCTCTTTCATCTTCACAGCCAGAATTTAAATAAAACTTTTAAAATACTGGTAATTTCTAGAAAAATTATAATATTCTGTTGGCCACTCTCCCAAATCATTTTATAGATCCCATTCTAGTTCAATCAAAGGACAACCATATATAATGACTTAAAAAATGGCCAAAATCTTGTGGCCGGCCCGGTGGCGCAAGCGGTTGGGTGCACACGCTCCGCTGCGGCGGCCCAGGGTTCGCCGGTTCAGATCCTGGGTGCGCACCAATGCACCGCTTGTCAAGCCATGCTGTGGCGGCGTCCCATATAAAGTGGAGGAAGATGGGCACAGATGTTAGCCCAGGGCCAGTCTTCCTCAGCAAAAAAAGAGGAGGATTGGCATTAGATGTTAGCTCAGGGCTGATCCTCCTCACACACACACAAAAAAAAGGCCAAAATCTTAACAGAAACCCAAGGAGTATATAAATTTTATATACATCATCAAGGATGAGGATTTAAAAAATCACCAAACAGTAGGTGCAGAAAGATTTAGAAAGATGACAAAGTTTATTCGCTCGCCATGAAATAGATGGACGACTAAATTACCAGGGATGCAAGATGTGTGGTGCCACACAAAATGTTAAAGATACACGAAATTCAGTTTTTATTTTTATAAGTTTATTTACAAAACGCTTAGTGCCCAGAGAGGGAACAGTGGGAGGCAGTGGGGGAAAGGAAAAGAGATTCCTAAAGGAAGTGCCGAATTATATATCATTTTTATTCCTTCTATAACCAGAGAGGGTTTGGGCATATTTATAACACACAAAGACAAGAGTTTTGAACAGGGACTTGTGCTTGCTGTTTTAAGAGGAATACTATTGAAGACTCTCCAGATTCTTTAAAAGTGGAATAACATATCCTGAAAATGAAAAGTATCATCACATAGAATTTGGAACTGGTTCAAGTCTCTAAAGACACATACTGCGTAGGGGAGCTGACGAATTTCTGTAGTGAAACTGTGCTATGTGTGTGAAATACGAGGAAGCAAACGTCTCTGGCTTATTTGAGAAGATGATATATTTAAGGGAAAGGATAAAGGGTATGAAGCCCAGGTCAGCTGGCACAGCACCACCATTTTCATACCTCGGTGTCTTAGATGTCTTGCGATAAGATTAACAGCTAGATTCGTTATCACTCTGGAGTCTCACAGTCAGCATAAAGTTGGGGAAAATGGTGTTTATCTGAAATTTTACTGAAAGAAATCAGCATCTTAGATTGATATCTCAGCAGAGCTATGAGTTAAAAAATCATCATTCTCTACAATTTGCCACCAAACACATACAAAGGGGGACACAGTTTTCTGTAATGACATGCATCAAATTTAAGTTTGCTCATTTTACACAGCTGGCCTTAGATGTGTAACCCTAGATGCCAGGGTATAATGGTATGTTTAAAGAATACTAAATCCCACTTCTAAAGCGTAAATACTTTTGAATTCCTCATTTTTAAGTTACCAGGTGAATTCCTGTGGTTTAACCTATGGAAAGGCTGGATCTTAGAGTACAATGCACACACACACACATAAGCAGGCTGTATGTTCTTTTTGCCCTTAGAAGATTGAAATTTGATTTACCAAGCTAGTGGACAGGTCAGCAATTGAAATCAAACTGCTCTCTGCTTCTCAAAACACTAGGCATGAGGGTCATTTCTTCTGATTGGTTGTCCCTGGAGAGAAGTAAAGAGCAGAGGGAGAAAATATTGTGGCCAAACGCACCTGAGCTGGCTTCGGGATCAATGGTCGATGTCAGCGGGGCTCCATTTAATGAAGCTTACACCAGTGCCACCGTCTTGCTGACAACAGTGGGCAGCACGAGTGCCGGTGCAGAGGAAGTGGAATCTATTGGAAGACAAAATAATTGCTTCATTTTGTGGTACAAAGATATAAATCTGATTTTTGTGTACATAGAGCTAGCTTTAAATCCTTAACTGGAAGAGATCCTCGTACACAACACACAGGAAAACATGATAGAAAGAGACTGTGCAGGGTGGTCCAGCTCACAGAACTCCAGGAGAATTGCTAAGTGGGCTTTCCAGTCACGGAACTCTGTAGGCAAATACCCACCCCAACGCATGCTGTCTCAGTTACAGAGAGAAAACAGTTGTTTTCGTTTGTGCTTTTCCAGGATAAAGTGTTTTGACAAATCCATAGAAGCAGAAAAAAACCCCACTGATGTGATTTACACCTAATTTATCTCATTATTGCCTCATTATGGTGGGGGAGCCTCAGCAGGGCAGCTCCCCCAAATGCTGTATCTGGCATACACTTGAGAGTTCAAGGGAAAATGGAAATGACAGACCTCACTCAGAATATCCAGGTCAGGCTTACATTTTCTCAAATTTCCTTGAACTGCCTTTGTGCTGGCAAGTAAAATTAGGAGGCAGTTATGTCCTTTTAAAGATGTGTTTCTAAATGTTACTAAGATTAAATTAAAGCACAATTTCTCTGAAACATTAACACAATGCAGCCTAAAATTAAGGAATTTGGATTATATCTATGGCATTCATGCATATTTTCAGATTTCTGCATTGTAGTCTACCTGATATCTGATCAAAAATGCATTATGCTTGTTTTTAAGCATTAGGATAAGTCAGTCTTTCTCTAGATACCTGACAAATTGCTAAAACAGACCTGACCAGCTGTGAAACAACACACTGCTGTGATAAGTAGAATAGTAGAGAATCGTACCTGTCTTTACAATCTTAGCGGAATAGATTGTGAATTCAAATTGATGGTCATGCAAACTGTAAGTCATAACTTTAAGGCACAATCAACACTTCAGAGCCATTATCCTTCTAAATGAACCACTTCTCTTGAACTTTTGTCAACATCTCAATATTCTTTCCAAAATCCGTTTTTTTTTTCTTGGCTTCCCAACATTTTTTCATCCATTGATTTCTCCACACAAATATTTGTTTCGAGATTATTTTCTCCCACCACTTCCAGGCTCTGTGACCCTAAGCAAGTCAACATTTTGAGCTTAATTTGCCTAATCTTGTTAAAAGTTAATATTAAGAGCTACTCAATAAAATAATTATGACAATTTACAAAAATGAATACAGGGAACGTGTCTAAACATTATGCCTGGCACTTAGAATGCCCCCCATGAATACAAATTAAATGTAAAAACACTCTGTTTTTCTCTCTCTTTGGTCACCATCAGCAGAGATCTTCACAGGATGCTGGAGAAGTCCCTTCTTGGCTTTCTTCTGAACCCCCGTATGGCTGGCTGAGTGAAAGGCCCCACTCCCCCACCTCCGGTCATTCATAATCAAGTTCCGCATCCAACACACCTGCTGGGCAGGCTGTCCTCACCTCTGTTGTTGCTAGTGTCCCTATCAGCATCACAAATGAGAGAGGGACAATGACGAATAAAACAAAGGCCTTGTCCATATTTTAGCTCTTTAATGCAATTCTGGATTTTCTCGGATAATTCCTCTGCAGTCAACAGATGACAGCATGAGACTTGAAGCAGAAGAACTAGAATAAAATCCAACTCTTTCAGTGACCTTGGGAAAAAACTCCTGCCTCAGTTTTCCCAACCACTAAATGGGGGCGATGACATCACTCTCACAGGCATATTGAGCAAATATTTAGAAATGAGTTCACGTATGTGAACTTTTGTTCAACAAGGATGTATCGGGTACTTAGCAAGTTCCAGGTGCTCTGCTAAGTACTGAGGATACAGCAGTAATCGTGACAGCCATTGCCTCTGCCATCAGGGAGCTTATAACTTTGCGTGGAGAGCAGACATTAAATAATGACAGAATATTTAATCACAAGAGGGATGAGGATCATAAAGGAGACATACAGTGTGTTAAGAGAGCATGATCCAATGGTTAGGAATGTCAGGAAACCCTGGGTAAAAGAAGGAGCCTAATGTCAGAGGTATTGTAAATACCTGGTAAGGCGGGGTTTATAGAAATGAATTTTATCTACCTGGATCTGGGACTCGAACAACCACTAAAATGGGGAAATGTCTCCTGATTACTCAATTTGCTTTATTTTCATTCAAAAATGCATTGTGAAAATAGCCTATAGCTTCAAACACATACACAGATCTTGGAAACAATGCAAAGATTGTGTTACTTTCCGATGATCAAGGTATTCAAAGACACATTTCAGGCTGTTGACGATATATAAGTAAATGATAGAGAAAATATAAATGTTCACCAATAACACATATTTCTTAGGCATTGTTAATCAGGCAGACTTGATTGTCAGAAGCTTCCAATATTTTATTCATCCATCCATTCATTTACTAAACAAGTACTCAGTGTCTCTATGCCAGGTACTTAGGTCATCTCCATCCCAGCTTTATGCAAAACTGTAAAGAGACATTTATTCTGAGTACTTCTCAGACCCTTCCTTGTCCTCCTGTTCCCTCGTGCCTCCTCTGGACAGGTCGCAGTCGTTCCTGAGCCCTCACACTGCCATCTTTCAGTGAATAATTCCATTAGCCAAATCCCTTTTCAAATCAAAACAACCCATCCTAGTAGCCATGTCTTCAGATTCTCTCTGGATGGTGGACTATAGCAAGGAGAAAAGTGCCCAGGTTAGCGTTCTGCAGGGACACTCTTGTGCTCTGCCCCACATGCCCTGGGCCCGCTGTTTACTCCTGCCGTTGCTGAGACAACCAGCCTCACAGGTGAAGTCCACAGCACCTGACCTCAGCTGCTGCACTGGACCGTCCACCCGGGGTTTCTCCAATGCTCGAGTGAGGCATACCTGTGGGAATCTGCCTGGTACGTATGCACGCTAGGCCGATAAGTGAGGGAGTTGACATCGCAGGACAGGAACTGGTGAGTGAATGCTTCCCTCTTCCATCCTGTAGGTGGACAATTCCAGGGATGCATTCTCTGGTCTAGAAAGTCCCAGTGGACTTGGGGTCCAGATTCCCTCTGTGGGAATGAACTGGCAAAAACACCCTTGAATTGCCTTTTCCTCCCTCCCTCCTGCACTCTTCCGCAGTCTCCCACTCTTGTTCCGTATGACCACTTCCCCAAATAAATTATCTGCATTCTGCCCCTTGTCTCAAACTGCTTTGGGACTGGGGTTGGGGTGTGCCCGGGCTAAGGGATTTACTGATGTCTTTCGAGTATATGCTTGAATACAATGAGGAGGGCAGATTGTGAGATAATTCCAGAATGTGATACACGCCTTAAAGAAGTAAGGGAGGGCAATATGGGAGTGGCTGCGTTAATGAGGTCAGGGTGCCAGTGGAGGGTGCATGGTGACATAGTATTCAATAGGGTGGTCTGGGAAGGCTTCTGGAAGAGAGAACACTGGAACTGACACCTAAATGACAGGAAGGCATTAGTGATGGGACAGTCTGGGGGAAGAAGATTATCTTCCATCAAAACAGAAAATGTAAGTCCCTTACATTTCTCCCTTAGAGAGGTGCATCCTGGAAATACGAATGAACATCAGTGCAGCCGGGGCAAAGGGAAAGGAGAGAGAATCAGATGCCGGAAAGTTCTTCAGGCCTTTTCAGGGCACAATAGAGAGTCTAGATTTTATTCCAAGTGCAACAGGAAGTTATTAAAGGATTTTAAGCAGAGAAAGTGAAATGATGTGATTTATCTTATAAATAGTTCATGCTGATTGTTGAATGGAAAACCATAGAAATGGAAGAGCGAAAGCAGGGAGAGCACTTGGAGACTGGGGGGCAGATGACAGTGGTTTAGACTCAGACCGTGGCAGAGGGGAGAGGGAAAGTCTAGAGGTGCAGGGACTGTCGGCTTCACTGTCAGGTAGTATTGGGATTTGAAATTCAATTTGATACCCTGCTGATCGGACGCTGTGGTGTATGTGTCTTTAGCTAGGGAGGGTGGTGGTGTCCTTTTCCTAGCCTGGGGCTGCCTACTCTTACAAAATAACACTTTGGCATCCCACTTTTAAGAGACAGTGGGTTCTTAGTTTAGGATATTTTGCTCATGACATAGTCTATTCTTACTAATATTTCTGTTGTCTTATGCACAGCAGCTTGAGGAGAGTCCATGTGCATTATGTGCCTATCCTCCTCCAGCGCTTCTGCAGAGTGAGCGAAGGGGAGGTATTCTGCTTACAGCAGCCAAGTAAAGATCCACACCCGGATCTGCAGGAGAAAGGAAGAAGGTTTTGTTGAGAAAACAGCAAGAGGAATTTCATGATCTAGGTAATATGTAATGTTAGATTAATTAGTATTAGCACAGAGGTGAAATTTTAATTTTACAGAAAATAATGGGACACTGAAAATCAAGAATAATTAATACAAGAGGCTAGGACAACTTTCTTGGAATATTTGCTGCATGTTAACTGATTACTAAATGAATAGATATTTACTGAAGTTAAGGGAAAATATTTGATGGCAGCAACATCTAGCTACATATTAAGAACATTACTGAAAGTGAAGCCATTTGTCTAATCCATTCTGGGAAATTATCTAACAGGCTTCTTACTGTCAGATAAGATTTAAAATTTGGAAAGATGAAAAAAAAAAAACCAACCTGTGATATTGGGTTAGAACTGGAAGAACTGGTGTAACCTCATAATTTTTAAAATATAGGCAGATAGATAATATAGAAATAGATGTGTGTGCGTATGTGCATGTGTATGAACACATACACTTCCTAGCTCTGTCTATTGAAAAGGCCCAGAAGCAACACCATCCCAACAGAAATGAGCACCCCCAGCACCCAAATCTTGACTTCTAAATACCATTCTCCTGTGAAAGAAACCAGGGATCCTTGAAGAAATGACTGATTCTAGGGCTGAAGAAGGGAAAACAAGATGAACACATAATTTCTTTTTGTGCCAGAAAGTAAGGAAGTACTCAAAAAATGATGGAGACTTGCCAAAAAGACACAGGAGCCAGCTCGTAAGGTCTCCTACTAACCAAATATGGGACAATTTGTGCATCAAAATAAATGACAGTTGGGCTGGCTCCAGCAGCCTAGTGGTTAAGTTCGGTGCGCTCTGCTTCATCGGCCTGGGTTTGGTTCCCGGTCTCGGACCTACACCACTCGTCATCTGCCATCTTGTGGCAGCAACCCACACACAAAGTAGAGGAAGATGGGCACAGATGTGAGCTCTGGGCGAATCCTCCTCAGCAAACGAACGAATGAATGAATGAATAAATAAATAAATAAATAATAGTAATAGATTATGACCCATGGAATAACATAGGAAACTGTTTCCATATTGATATAAATAGTAAAAGAATAAAAAATAAATTGGAGAAAAAGTGAAAGTTACTCCTTACAGTAGCAGGCCAACTAATTAATGTAGGAGGAATGACAGAATGGGAAAGTCACTTTTTGGCAACCATCATAGTAATAATTAAAACAAGCAAGAATGATCTACTGGACAAAAGTTTGTTGAGAAACACGATATTTATATATTCTCAAAATATCTACCCACCACAGACTATTAATTACAAAGAAAAAACTCAAATTTTATTGTTAAGATCACCAAGTTACTAAGTGATCCAAGTTTGCATTAACAGTAATGGACAAACGGACATTCTTGCTTCGTAGTACATGCACAGACATAAACTCTGCATCCCTGCATCCATTCCTGCAGAATTGAATTAGGAGGAAACATCAGACAAACCCGAATTGAAAGACATTCTACAGAACAACTGGTTTGCACTTTTCAAAAGTGTCAAGGTCATGAGAGATAAGGGGAGTGGCCGATGACATCACTTTTCATGTCTATCGACTGATTTCTTCTGCTATTGACCATTGACTGAATTTCTTCGGATGTGAATTGTCTGCTTATAGCCTTTGTTCTCTTTTTTTTCTATTTCCTTTCATTTTTACTTATCAATTTTACTTATCAACTATGATTCCCAGTTTATCTTTTGTATTTTGATTTTGTTGATATCCATTGCCAATTGTTTATGTGGTCAAATATACATATGTTTCCCGTTGTATTTTGATTTTATGGTATATGTTAACATACGATCTCCATTGTCAAGTATACAGGTTACCCACTCCCATGGTTATATGGTTATGCATTCTCCTAAATTTCTCCTAATTTTTTTCTCCCTCCTTTCTTCCCCCCTTACTCCTCCCCCCCCCTCCTTTCTCTCCCTCCCTCCTTCCTTCGCTTTCTTCTTTTTACATTTAGATCATTGACTCCTCTGGCATTTCCTTTTCTACATAGTGTGAGTTGGGAATCTGTGTTTATCCAGTGGAGAGTTACGCTAGTACCTTTTATTTAATAAAACATACTTTCCCATAAACAGAAGTCATCCTCTTTCATACACTAAGTTCCCATAATACTTCGTTGTGTGTCTGACCTTTCTCATTCCACCACTCTCTTCACTGTTCCTCTGCCCATACCATACTGCCTCAGTTAAAGCAGTAAGTTTTACTACACGATGTTAAGTTCAATCTATTCTTATTTTTTAAAATGTTCTTGGCTATTTTTGTATATTTATTTTCCCATATGAACTTGGACATCATTTCATCTGGTTCCAAAAAAAAAAAAAAAAAAAAAGAGATGCGATTCAGATCAACACTGAATTACTAGTATTATATAGTGCTTGACATAATCTTTAATGGAACATGGCCTCTTTCTCTATTTGTTCAGGATTTGCTTTTGTTCTTCAACGAGATTTGATAATTTCCTTCATATAGGTTTTACATGTTTCAAACGCTCAATTATTTCTGAGTATTTCAAAATTCTTAGCTATTGTCATTTTCCCCCATTTATATTACTAACTGGTTATTGCAAATATAGAGAAAATACACATTTCCAAAGCTACCTGGCGTCACTCCACGCCAGCTCACCCACTCTCACCTTCTCAGAGAGCTGAGCACCTTCCGCCTCAAGACCTCACATCCTTCCTCTGCCCGCCAGATCTCCCCAGGTTAGTTCTTTGGCTGACTCCTCATCCTTTAGGTTTTGTTGCTTCCTCAGTGTCTTTTCCTCCATAGCACGCGTCACAATTCGCACCTTATTTATATTTCTGTAAATGCATTTCTTCCTGGATTTTAAATCCATGAGACATTTTGCTCAAGACTGTACCTATGGTCTAGCATATGGTGACACTAACACCTGTGGAGCTGGTGGACAGATGCTTTCAGAGGACTCTCTCTCTCACCACCTTCTGCACTCCCCCTCCAATATCTTCCATTTCTTGTCCACTTGTTACTCCTCTTAAGCTCACTCTATCTTTAAAAATTGAGCTACTACTCCTTCTGGTTACAACCTAATTTTTCTTGATATGCAACAATTCCTATTTTTAGCCCAATTTGTTTTCCACTCGTCTCCTGAAATGGTCGCACAAATGTTAGCATGACTTCCTCGGTAGTGCAGGGGACTAATCTCAAGCCTGACCTTCAATTTCTTTCTAATTTATGGCAGCTAATGACTTCAAATTTTTCTTCTGTTTTAGCTTATTTCCGTTTTTGATCCTCTCCCCTCCCTACCCGTCTTCACCTTTACTGATTTCTGCTGTTTTCGCATCTATGCACGAGACCCCAGAGCGCTCGGCTCCACTGACAGCGCTACAGCGTTCACTTACTAATTCAACAGAAATAAACTCACTGCCACGAATAGGGCATGTGTTGTGTTGACCACCCCAGTGAACACACAGGAAGTACCTGTCCTGCAAGTTTAGGATCTAGCAGGGAGACTGATAGTAAACAAGGAACCACACAGTACTCCCTTGGCTACAGCTGGGGTGAGCACCAGGAGGAGCACTGTAGGCTGCAGTCCGGGCGGCTCCTGAACAAGTGCATTTACTGTCAGCCGCGGAAGACGAGCAGGATGTTTTCCAGCCAAAAGGGAAGGGTTCTTTAAGTGGTACTGGCCCTAAGGTGAGACAGAGCTTAGGGCTTTCGAAAAATCAGTCCAGCGGGACCAGGATGGAGAGAACAAGGCAAAAGCTGGTGGAGCTGTCGCTGGAGAAGACGTGCACGGACGCCTTCCCACACTTACCTTCAGCCAGCACTCACTTGGTTCCAGGCACTGCACTTGGTCCTTTATACAATATATTGTAATTTAATTCTCCTGTAGAGTTAGGAATTTATATCCCTCCTTTACACTGGAGAAAGTAAGGATCAGAGACATTAAATAATTTATCCACAGGATCATGCTTCTAGAAAAGAGTGAAAAATGATTTTCTATGCATTGTAACACTGATAATGAAAATAATTGACTTAAAAACTCCTGGTTACAAATCCTAACTTGAACGTTCCCTTTTACTTTACTTTTATCTCTGAAGGATTAACATTAGATCTAGAGACCCAAGTGAACAGTGAAATGGGCGTGTAAGAAGACCAGAAAGAAACTCCCTCGGATAATCCTCTCAATTAAAAATAAAATACACTTTACAAACTTGCACATCTTTCGCTGAAAAATCACGTGATGAGTCTCTTTTAATTCATCATTAATTGTGCTAGGAATTCACACGTAATTAAAAAGAGATAATGTAACGATTCCATCAAAGTTTTCTGATAAGGGTTTCATTCAATTGTCTGTCAATATCATCATCATTTTGATTTTAAAAAGTTATTGCATCAATTTGGTGTTAACTATAGCTGCACCAATTGATACTACGTTTAAACATATATGCCTGCTACTGATTTTTCTAATTAACAAAAAGACTTTTGGAATAAAATTTATAACTAGTCCAACACTATCTTGTGCCTAAAATTTACTACTACCCTACAATCACGCACACACACAATCTGACTGAAGGCTCTTTAAGACATCGGTTATCAAGTTAGCTATTCCTCACCACAGTCTATTGAGATGTGATCCTGATGTGAAGGTGTCCGCATCACTACCACCAGCCTGACAGATTCCACCCCATTAAGATCTCTGAGCCTCAACGTTCCTGGCATAGAAGCAATCTTCACTTATCACATGGAAAGAACATTCCAGCTCTGTTATCCTGTTAGCAGCACATTACGGTGACAGGAATGGAATCTGTTGCCCAAATTTTAGACCCTTTTTTACAACTTTAGAAAATTTTTCTTATTCAAAGACAGAAAACGATGTACTGAAGAACAGGAACATGCGAAGATGTGCCTGAGTTTAATGCATATTTAAAAAACTCCTCCTTAGGGTCTGTCAGAGCTCCATATCACCCTTGACGGTTTCAATTCTTGGGCTTCTCTGAGATGGTAAAGTTACAGAAACGAATAAGAACTGTTTCTGTAGGTTAAGTGTTAAGTGAAATAAACAATGGGAGACTTTAGGGGAAAAAAAATCACAGATACATAAAAATTTTATTGTACTCATTTTTTAATTTTATATATTTATATTAGGATATTATACAATTTTCAAAGCTAACAACAGAATCTTTCTAGTATGTGTATTTGAAGCATAACAAAATAAAAGTATTTCACAAAAGAAGTCCATATTACAGTACTATTGAAATATGAGGCATAGGATAATTACGCATTTGTGGGTTATAAACACAATACATTCATTTTAAAGAAAAAACATTTAATATGAATAAAATTTTGGTTAAAATAAATATCATGTAAATGTTAACAGCAACACCTGAAGTATATTGATACAAGAAAGGTGTTTTGTAATAGATACTATGTAGAATGGTAAAGCATTCATGAAATGGCTGTAATATCTGACTACATTCACAATCATTGCACATTGTTGAGCACTTTATTTATACAGGGATTCCCTTCATCCACTGTCCCTAAACTTCAGCTTACAAAACAAAGTCCGCCCACATTTTCCCCTGGGGAACTGGTACCAAAGTCTAAAATAAGGTTTAGAATCAGATGTACTTTTCATTTTACTCTTTGTCAAATCAATTCAAATGTTTTACTTAACACAAAATTTACTTAGAAATACAAAGAGAACATTTTATAGGTGATTATAAAAACGAAAACTCCTAATCACCCTCATAATTTTTTAAAATGATCCCATTCAAAATTAAAATGTTTTTTATGCAGTGGTTTCCTCAAGAAAAATATGAACACTTAGATAAAAAAAGATACAATATCCAAAAAGTTTCCACATGTAAAAAATCATAATGGATTTCCCTGATCATTACATTTTCCCCAGCTATTTCTGTCTAGCAGATAGATTCACTGTAAAGAAATCTTTGCTTACAAGTCACTGTGAGGGGTTAAGCTAATGAATTTTAGATTCATGTATTTTTAAAGACTGCAAGAAAAAGGAGAGTATCCGTTCCAACTAGAGAACATTTCACCTCAATCAATTATATTACACTAAAATGAGCATGACACTAATGGTCAACAAAAACAATTCTACTTATATTTCTGGGGACAAATCTATGGATGCTCAGTGTAAAGGTTGTAAGTCACTAGAATCTTGGAAAAACAAAGCATCCGGCCCTCATATAAAGGACCAACCAGGTTTCTTTTGTCTATTGCGAGATAAGACGACTCTTCAGATACCATAACTAATGACGATATCATAATTGATTAAATTTTGAAAAAAAGAAGAATTTATACTTTTGCCCTTTATACAGTTTTAAAGATTACAAATGACTTGAAAGTATTAAAATGATTGTAAGAAAAAGACCTATATGAAAAAACAAAACCAGCAGTTATATCAGCTAAAGGTAGGCGTTTTCTGAACACGAGGTTTCACGTTGGCAGGATTATCGATCCTAAGGTTACATGGTGGCACAGCGTCCTGTAAGGGGGACTGCCACTCGGCCTTTTGGCTTCACAATTCTGTGAGGAACTGGTCACTACTGACATGAAGGCATTCAGGGAAAACACATTTCCACAACAGCATTTACCAAACTCTGCCCATCTCCTTGAAATAAACGAAGCATTACCATCTCTGTCATCTTCATGCGTGAATACAGTACTTTGTTTGAAAGCTTCTCAACAGAAATGTTAATCTCATAAAAATTCTGACTGTGGTAATAGCAGGTTTTCATTTCTTTAAACATATTCTAAAATTACAATCTTGTCAAATGAGTTGAAACTGCATCAACATTCACAGGTACGGTACAAGACACATCCTTTCTTCCTCTGTAACAAGACAAAACGCACGCATACAGGGGGTGGCCCAAATTTCTAAAAATTAAAAAAAAGGTTTTAAATCCAGGAAAAGTTTCAAATACAAATATTTTTTAAAGGGTATTATGTTCTCAGAAAATCTGAAACATTAATGGATAAAATGCACATATGCACATACAATATAAATAAGAGCTAACTTGAAGAATACAAAAAAATTTCTGAAGGGGACCAATCAGAACTTCAATAAAATCTATGAATCAAAACATATGCTGACACTATAGTGTACAATTATGAGTAGAGCAATTAAATTTATAAAGAAATTGAAATATAGTACTGCAAGGCTATTCAAAGACTATTTTTCAAATGTACAAACAATAATAAAAACACAATTAAAGCCTCGGGCAATGTGCAACTTTCAAAATTACTATCACACCAGCCAAACAAATCCTTAACCACTTTTTAAATGGGTTCATTTATACCATTTTAATGCAAAGAGAAGATCAAAGATATCAAAACAAAACAAAATAAAGCAAAAAACTCTTCAGTGTCTGACTCACATTTTGTCCCCAAATTTTTTCACATTTAATAGTTGCATTTTGACTGTATAAGCTAAGAATTTTAAATGCTTCTCAGTTTGTCTACATTTATCTTTTAAGAATTATATTTGAAAGCTACAAAGCTAAGAACCAAAACACATACTTCAAACTTTTAAAAATAAAATAATCACAAGCGTACACAATTGTGTTCCTCTCAAACGTCCATAAACGACTGGAAAGCGCACGCGTGCCGTGGTCAGCTCCTCTTCCCCAGGTCGGGAGTCAAGCTAGATGAGTGCCAGGCTGCACCTTCAATATTGGCACTGAGAGTCTATCTGAACACAATTTATCAGCAGACAACTCTAAATAACTCTAAAAAATCTTTAGCCATTAAAAACCACCATGTTTCATTTACTCTCCTAACATGCAATTTGATCATTCCAAAGTCATTTGGGGTTTGCAGGCAGGTGACTGAAATTGGTACAAAATGAAGCTTCTAAGAAAACTGGTTAAGGATTCAAAGCACACGAGCTCTGAAATAATCATCTTAACACCCAGACAGAATGGGAGGTATGGTTTGCAGAGAAACACCTTATCCTGGTTATGCTCATCGTGACCTTCCGCGTGCCTAGCTGCTGGCGGTGCACGCGTGCATCCTCTTGGCCACGTCATAAACGTAGGCGATGTCCGGTCGTTTCTCCGGGTCGGGATTGATGCACATGTTCACTAACTGTCGTAGCTACGGAGGAAGAGAACACGACGTGCTTAGGAGAACCATTCCAGTTAGTTATTAAAAATGAACAAACTTTGAGTAGCCATAGATTTACAGGGAAAGTACCTTTTGTGACTAAACATTCATGTGACTAGAAATACATGCGACTGCTGTCAATGCTTTTACAATTAGTTGAATGTTCTAAGAAGCACATTCACTGGTGAGTAGTGATGTGTCGAGCAAGAAGTACTTTCCACAATCAGACGCTTTAAAGTGACCTTATGATTCTTCAGAGAAGTTTGATCAGAAGACAGCAGTCACTAAAGACAATATGTTTTTAACTGTAAGGCTCCGAATTAACTGTAGCTATATACACATTTATTTGATCTAGAATTGACTATATTAGTCTTGATGGTAAGTTTAAATTTTCATAATTAGTTTACTATATAGCTAAATTTATATAAGGCAATTAGTGTAGCTGTCTATCAGATGCATTTATCCTGAACCTATATATATTATTACAGTATATTTATATACATAAATTTTTTATTAGTTTTATGTTGAAGGAAAAGCACCCCTCTAAACTAAGAATAATACATTAGAATACTATTGTATTCTAATCCTCGTCTGTGTGAAGTAGTATTAATGTCCTCACTTTACAGATGAGAGGGCTGAGGTTTACTTACATCACAGAAAAAAAGCACATCTCAATAAATTAAGAAAATACCCTCCCACCTGGTCCTCGAGCCAGTGAGTGGAAGAACATGGGACTTCCGTCTCAATTCTAATTGCCATGAATCTATGCGTCTTCATAACACTGGACATGGTCTTTTATAGACGGTAAGCCAAATCAAGAGGGAACCAGATTCTTTTGCTTTATAAGTATGTCTTTAGGAATAATCTACATATTTTGAAAACATGCATTAATTTTTTGTGGCTAGTATATTAGCACTTAGGTAAATTATCAAATTACTATAATTTCTTCATAGTCGTTAACTTCTACCATAAAAAATTTTTCATCTAGAGGAAACAGAAGTGGTGACAAAATTTGTGGGCTGAATCTGTTAGCAGTGCAATGGAGAAATGTCCTTCTTACACAAAGACGTGTGTGAGGAGCTCGCCAGATGACACGAGATGAGGGGAGGAAACGGGAGGTCCAGGGAGGTGGAAACCAGGCATGCGGAAGGCTCTTGTAGCCCCGTGCCCTCAGGTAAGTCACTGTCTCTGAGGTTTACTTTTTCGTCTACACAACAAGGAGGGTGGAGCAGACGCCCTACAAGGGTTCTTCTGGCTCTAATCCCTAAGATTACATGATTCTACCAGAACGAGGTTTCACGATTCAGCTTTACATCTGGAAGGTCAACAATGTCGACGGTAATGTTACACCCACTGAGAGGCTCTGAGGACCTCAATTTATACTCTTTGCAATGGAGCAGGGAATAGCATTAAAAATTGCTATGGGGACAGCAATACACAAGGCATTTTCCAGAGGAAGTATTAACAAGTATCACAGTATAAAATCAGATATGAGATATAAAACATGCATACCTCACTATATTTATGAACCAAATAATCTGTTGATAATTTTTTCCTAAATTTTTTGTTATATAATAAACAAATTAATAAAATATGAAAATAAAACTCTATAAAATTAAAATATGCTTCAGCAGCGATTCTCACTCATTTGCTACACCAGTATTTCTAGAGGGTCCCCTCTGCAATAGACACTGTGCTCGCAACTGAGGACACTGAGGAAAACTCGGACACGGAACCTACTCACAAGGGAAGGCTGACTGTCCCGGATGGGGAAAGAGAACGGGACTCACCTTCCTTTCTGAGGTCCTGACTCTTCCTCTCTGGTCATTCATTCACTCACTCAGTCAGCCAGTGAATAAAATCTTATTGAGTATTTATTCTGTACCAGACACTTTATTAGGAGTAACGGATAAAGTAACAAATGAAACATACTTGGTGCCTGCCCTTATACAGCTCACAGTCTAGTGAGGGAAGATTAACAAAGAAATAAATGTGGGACCGAGGAAATGATATAAGTAATTCCATTGTGAAGTACAAAGTCACAGGTACCCCAGACATACTTGGGAGACAGAGGTGGGAAACAGCAGCTGCCCAGAGGAGGCCATCACTGCTTTCCCCTTTTCCCTACAATCTGTTTACCTCTGACTTGTCCCATCTCGGTCACTGAACACAGCCAGCTGACAGCACTCTTCTCCACTCCACCCACTGCACCATCATCCTGGTTCACTGTGACATCCGTCTGGATCGTCTCTCCAACACAAAGCTTCTTGATTACCTGGCCTTAACCTTCACTTCCGTTCCATTTTAGTCCCTGCCTCCCCAGGGGACGCTTATTGCTTAAAAAGCCGTGTGTCACACGAGAAACATAAGCACGAGCTTATGTCTTTCGCGGTCTCTCACGTCCCCCCGTACGGCTGGGCTCTGATTTGATTGAGACCACTTCCAATTCCTTCCTCCAGTGGATCCTCCCCCTTGGGGTTTACGTCATTCGTTTCCAGTCTAGACCTCATAGCACAATCCTTTAGCCGGTCACTTGGCAGCACCATTAATAATCAATCCTTTGTCTTTTCATGATGTCTATCCTGAAAAATTTTTCTTTGCTTCTACACCAGGATGTTAAGGACTGCTGGAGAAAATTCCAGAAAACATGTAGTCTGGAGTCACCAGATTCATGGTTTCCAACTGCAGCTGGACCTCAAAAGCTGTTCTGCAACCCAACTGTTACACCTGATGAGGTCCACTGCCCACAATTGCTAGTCTCAACCCTCACTAACCTGTGGGCTCAATTCCTTCTCACCCACCGCCTGCCCTCCTACCTCGCAGAGAAAATCAAGACTAACAGACCTAAGCTTCCTCAGTGTCTTGCCTCAACACTTTCAAACATATCCCTATCTGAACCATCTCGTCTCTGCTCTCCTAGCCTCAGAAGAATGCTTTTTTCTCCTACTCTCAATTCTATCACCGCCTTTTCTTCCAGAATCTGAACCTTCATCCACCAGTAACTAGAACACAGTCAGCTCTGAATGAATATTTAAGGGGTGAATGATGATCAGTTATTCCTTTTCTCTACTTTCAATCTCTCCTCCTTTGCTGATTCCTTCATCATAGTCCAGGTAAGTACAGTTAAGTCTGCCCCAGATTAAAAAAAATGCATGGAACCCCTCATACCTACTGCCACACTTTACTTATTTGCTCTAGAGCCAAGCTCCTTGAGGGTGAAAAAAAGAAACTGCAAGCTCACTGCCATCACTTTTCCACCCCTCCACCCCTGACAGTACTTCACTGAAGCTGTTCCAGCAAAGACGAGCAGTGATCCAGTTGCTAATCTCATGAACGCTGTTCTGCCCACCTCTCACGCAACCTTTCTGCACGGTTGGCGCTGCTGATGGCACCGTGTCAGGAGGCTCTCGTCCTCAGGCTCCACGCCACCACCCTGGTCTCCTCCAGCTTCTCTGACTGTTCTCTCCTGGTTTCCTTTGTAGGATTACCTTCCTTGGACAATCCCTGTAATGTTGGTGTGTCCCAGAGTTCTTTCCTTTCCTTATCTCTTCCGTTTCCACTCTACCTTCTTATCCTCAACAGCTTCGTTTACTTCCATTCCTTCACTACTGAGGCACACAGACATGGATCTTCAGCCCGGACCTTCCGTGGGCTCCATTCACATATCTCCAACTGCCCTCAAATACTCATATTAAACATTTTCAGAACTATAGTCTTATTATTTGTCCCCCCAAACCAGTTTTTCCTATCTTGGACAGCGCCTCCAGTATCTCAAGCCAGAAAAATCTGAAACTCATACAGGACACCTCATTACATTTCCTCCTCACCTGCCCAACAACCATCAGCCAGGTCCTACTGTTTCCTGACTGCTAACAAGCTGCATTTCTTCTTGCTGCATGGTCTCCACTGCTGCTCTCTGGAATAGTCTTCCAGCTGACAGCTTTGCACCAGTTTTCTTCCCATCTCCCAGCACTGCCTAAACATCAAGCTAACTATACTTCAACATCAAGCATTTCAATGGTTCCCCACTGCCCTCTAGAAAGTCTAACACCTTCAGCATGGTATATCACGGGCTTCTAAAATCTGGCTGCTGCTTACCTTTCCGGCCTCATATTTGGCCCAAACCCCTCCTCCCTCCAGCCCCACCCTACACTCTAACCAGAATAAAGCACTCACAGTTCTGTGCTCACAAAACTGTTTCAGGTCCCCACATCTTTGTTTATGCTGCTCCTCTCATTATAACGCCTCTCTCAAAACCCCCTACTCTCTTGTCTGACTGTCACCTATTCATTTCAATGCCCATCTCTATCTAGTCTTTCCTAACCACCCTACTGCCATGTACAACTTAGGATTTTCTACTTGGCCTCCATCGTATCCTTCACATGCTTTTATCAAAGCCCTTATGACACTTTCTTGTACTTCCTTCAATGTCTGTCTTCTCTTAAATTAAAAGATCTGGAGGATGGACAAACAGTAAATGCTCACTGCCATGTTGAATGAATGCCAGAATGAATGGGTAACTTCTGGATGAGGGAGAAAAGGAAGGTTCTGTGGTCATGGCATCTGAACTGAGGAATGAAGCATGAACATGGTTCTAATATATAAAAGGGGTGGAGAGGATTCCAAGCAGAGGTAACAGGATGAACAATAGAGCTGAGCCAAAAAGAGCGTGAGGCCTGTGAAAGCAATGGCAAGGACTTCTGGATGACTGGGGAGCGACAGGATGAAACGACAGACTGAGGCCAAATAAAGACTCAACTATTTACATCTATTCACACAAGCAACAGGAACTCGGCCTTCACCTCCAAGGGAGAGATCATTAGAGCTGTTCTTCACTACATATTTTCTTGGAATAGTCAGAGCAAAAAGAAAGCAATGCCAGTGGAACGTTCAATTAAGTTCCTCTAAGATTTCAGGCAAAATGTATTGTTCATCAGAAGCTTTCACCAGGTTATGTGAAAGGAGAGTGTTGCCGTTAACAGAAGTAGGAAGGAGGAGGGGGCATGAGGGACATTGAATTTTGAAGATGTCACATTTGAGATACTGACATACTGAGATTTGGGTGGAACTATGAATTCCTGAATGTTAGGTTTAATTCTGTATCTATCCCTAGATAACTGAGTTGTGTGTTTTAAACAATTTTTGTGACTCTACCCATATCTAGATTACGAAGATAAAGAAGATAGTTCAAGTGAAAACTTGTCAACCTATGCTGAACATAGTTTTGAGTTGTACGGTTCTCTTAAATATGCACATCTTCATTTAGTCTTAAGGGCAGCTCTCATTTTGGATTATAAAAATATCCCATAATTATACAGAATTTAGTATTTTACAAATCTCCCATATCCTTTTAGCACTTATTTTTAAAGCATTTTAACCCTCTACCACTATCTCATTTTACAAATAAGGACACTAAGAACCAATTAAAAAATCGATGGCGGAGCCTGAATTGGAAGCTAAGTCAGTGAATCTTTAATTAGCCCTTTTCCACTCCCTACTATTGAAAGCTGCTTACTTTTACCTACTGGGCCTTCTGGTTTGAATTCCTCATGATCCTACCTCAGCTCTGCACGCGTGGTGATTATTCAGTAACAGGTACTAACTGGTTGAACTTCAAATCATTACCACTATAAAGGGATGTCACTTGGTTTAAGGTATTATCAATGAGTTCTAACCAAGAGAGATGAGTTACTAGATTTAACCAGGAAATACCAGTTCTAAAGTGGTCATCACAGAGAGGAGAAAGTAACATCCCAGGGACTCTATTCAGCTACGCAGGGGCTGGTCTGACTTCCGCTCAGTGAACACAGTGGTGAGATGCCTCCTCTCTGATCAAAGATGTCAACCTGACTTACTGTTTGTTTTCCCTTAAGCAAATCAGCAGAATAGAATCCAACACTCCTGGTCCTTGTCAAAGAGTATATAACAGTGTACTGAATGTTCAAAGATTTGAATATTCAAAGAGTATTGAAAGGTGTGCTACAGAGCTCCCATCAAACTCTTGCTAAGAGAATTAAAATTTAGAGAAGACCCTGTAAGGCATAAAATTCATCTGCACAACTTTGGATAATTTAGCCAAATTAGGTCACCAGAAGGCCTCATCCTGGGAGCACATTAGTTTATCCTGCTGCCAAATCACCTTTCCAAACCCATGTTTAATTCTTGCTTTTGGATTTCATCAAACATCACTTAGGTATTTGCTGCATAACTGCTCTTGAAGACACTGCCTGGCATATTATTCAGGGATCCTTATAGAAGATATTTCTATCATAATTTAGTAGGAGAAAACTTTGTCTTCTCTGAGGAACTGGAATATTTCCTCCTTAGAAAAACGGGCTTACTGTTTCCCTCTGAGCCACAACAGACAGGAAGCTATAACCAAATGAGTAAGTCAACCACGCAACTCTGCTGGCCATTAGGATGGGTACAGTTACACTCCCTCCCGTCCTCCGTTCTGAACAGGTACTTCAATTTCTATCTTAATAACCTGTGAGTCATGTCTTTTGTCATAAGTTATCTCAAATCCTTTTAGAAAAAAGGTGGATTGTAACTACAAAATGGGAGATTTACACAGGCCCGAATTCTTAATTTGATGTAGTTAATTTTCTTTGATATATATGAGATAACTATTAGCTGTTCTAAAGATACATTTAAATAGACTGTTAACCTAGTGGGTGGCTGGGTGGGTGGGTGGGTTGCGGGCGGAGGGTGGTGGGAATCAGCTACAACAGTCTTTTGGCAAAGTAAGGGAAAAACAATCACAACAAATCACTTACTTTTATGTTACAAATCGCCATGGACTAAGTTTTATGCCTTTAACTTTAATAATTTGGTTAAAAATGCAAATATGTGTGGATCCATGAATAGTCTCTTGTCAACCAGATAACAATTTGAGTTACATAAATATGGTCACATCTCATCCTTCCTTCTTTTAATGTAAAAAGAAAGTATGGCCTCACTTTTAGATAGCAGAGGTATTTGTGCCCCTGCCATAATGAACAGGAGGATTAAACAGTTACCTACATATGAGAAATTAGGAATAAACTTTAAGAGACAGTAGAAAGGGTTTAAAGGCATTAATTAGAGGAAGAGAAAAACTCTTACCTTTGCCATATAGTCTCTAAATTTTAAGTTGTAAAGAACTACACAGAACAGGTAGATTCATTGGTTACTTGGGGTGCACTTTCTGCAGCTGGTGGATACGTCACCTGGAGGCCACGTTACTTAGATTTAGATGCTCCACGGAACTAGTGGTTAGTTTTTGTAAGTGTGCAGTGGGTAACTGGAATACAATCCCCTGAACATTCTCAGATCCAAAGACATCTCTTTATGCTCTATGAAGTAACTCTGGGGCTTCAACTAAATCCTATTTCCAGTACCAGAGCAGAGAGAAAACCGTTTCCTGAAATCTGATATGTATGGAGTTCTCACCCTGAATCAGGCACTATTCGACACATTTTTACATGATTTAACTTAATCTTCATGACCACTCTGTGGGGTGGGCACTACTATGACACACTTTACAGAGGAGTCACACTCCAAAGGTCACAAAGGCAGGAAGGGGGGCAGCCTGGATCTGAAGGGAAGCAGTCCAGCTTCAGAGCCCAAGCTTTGCTAAAGTCACTGTGTTAACAGCGCCTGAGGAAAACCCTAACTTGGTCTGTAGGTTCCCTCACGGCCACCTGGGCACAAAGGTGGGGTGACCTTCCAGAGAGGCAAAGATAGTTGTTAGGCTATTTGATTCTCAAAAAATGTTTTAGTGCTAACACTGGCGCATCTGGTTTCTAAAATTAACAGATCTGCCCTCATATTTCACAGGCCAACTCTGATCAAAAATTTTCTCAAAGAATTTTCTCCAGGGCTCTGCAAAACTCATAACGAGATATAGGTCTACTTTATCCATGAGAGATATACTTAAATGATGACACAAAAGTGTTCAGATTAGTATTATGACGAGATTGACAATTTTAATGTTATTTCTAATCTGACTCATTCATTAAAGTGACAGTAACTCCCTCAAAACAAATAAAATGTACTTGAATGTCTCTAAGTTTTCTACCAGAAACTCAGAAATTAAATAATCAAAATGAAATAATTATCTTAGAGATCTCTCTCAAAGTTAATCTTGTAATTTTAAAGAAGTTCCTATAAACCTCTGGAAGAAAGGAAGTTACACTAAAAATCCTTAACATTTATCCAATACTTTGAGATGATTCTAAGTACTACATTATTAACCATGTTCAAGGAAAACATATGTTCATATAATAAGTTTAAGGATTTTATACATATACATATATGTCAGGCTTCAATGTCTAATAATATTATTAGGCTATCACTTGCTAAAAATAATTTTTGTGTGCGTTAGAATTGAGGGAATTAGCTTGCCATTTATTATTTGAAATTACAGAAATAATTCCCAAGTTAGTAGATATTACAACCTTAATAAAAATGAATAGGAGTGGGGCTGGCCCCGTGGCTTAGTGGTTAAGTGGTGCACTCTGCTGCTGGTGGCCCGGGTTTGGATCCCGGGCGTGACCCGACGCACTGCTTCTCTGGCCACGCTGAGGCCGCGTCCCACATACAGCAACTAGAAGGATGTGCAACTATGACATACAATTATCTACTGGGGCTTTGGGGGAAAAAAAGGAGGAGGATTGGCAATAGATGTTAGCTCAGAGCCAGTCTTCCTCAGCAAAAAGAGGAGGATTAGCACGGATGTTAGCTCAGGGCTGATCTTCCTCAAAAAAAAAAAAAAAAATGAACAGGAGTAAGTAAAGAAACATTTCATGGTTTAAGTTATCTCAAAAAATTTGTTTAGTTTGCATTACAAACTACATGTTTGTAAAAACATGTACTTTGTTTTTTTTCCCAAATTGTTTTATACATTAAGTTAAACATAAGGCAAAAATAGAGGTCTGAACGTGCAAAAGCCTTTACAATATCAGAGAAGAAAAAACTCGTTAATTCAGATGTTTAAGGGGAATTTAAAAAGCAACACAGAAACATTTAAATGAGAAAAAGTATATAAGTAAAAATAAAATGGATTCTAACACTTATAAAGGATTATGAAATCATAAATTATATGAATTAAGGAATACTTGTTTTCAATAAAGTAGAGAAAATACTAATATATTTTGATTTATCTATTTCTAAAGAACCATCAAAGCATATAGGTTGGAACCAGAAATACTACAAAGGAGAGTGTTAACAGTCATTGTTGTCAGGGCGATAACCCAATTACATATCAAGCGCAGTCACGTCCAGGTAATAACAATAGGGCTCTTTGCGAGTTATAGCTTTAGGTCACCAACACAACTCTCAACAGAATAATAAAGACTTGTGCCGTGGTACTGTTTCTTTTACACCCCCATCTTAATCCCTCTGAGACCAATTACGTTAGATCAGCCTCCCAGATAGACCTAATTTCCATCTACCCAAGGACACATTTTAGCACCCCAAAGTGGGTCTAATGCATTAAAGCATGTTCCATTTCGGAGCTTTAGATATTTATACAAAATGACTGGGCATCTCCCACTTGTACACCCAGGCGTCACTAGTGACTGGCTTGAGGGTAGGGGAGAGAGGGAAAAGAAAGCCGTCTTACACAGAGAGAAGGTAATGTAATGTCTATATTCCACAACTGAAGATCACTCGGCGTCTTTTGAAAACTGTGAAAGTCTTACAGAAAGTTACATGGTTTTATAGGATCCCACAGGATGTGTGGAATATAGGGCACCGTTTTGGATTCACGTCTTCAAGGAGCAAGTCCCCAGTGTCACTTCAGAAGTATAAGTGAACAGAAGGCCTGCTTAAATATATTTTTTAAATAAAAATGGAACATGCAAAGCTTAAAGATCTAATCGTACATATATAGGCAACTTTAAGTAAGGTGGTCAAGCGATATTATAAACGATGAGATTATCTTCCTAAAACCATTTTTTGGAAAGAAAATCAAATGTTATTAACAATGTTTGAGGTAACATTCAATGTTAAGTTTATTTTAATAAATAATTGCACAGTTATAAATTATATTTAATATTATATATTTCTTTCTACATTTTATTATTTTTAATTTTAATTTTATTTTTTTTAAAGAGATCTTAAGCAGGGTAACTGTTGTTTTTTTTTTTTTTAGGAAGACTGGCCCTAAGTTAATATCTGTTGCCAATCTTCCTGTTTTTCTTTTTTCTCCCCAAAGCCCCAGTACACAGTTGTACATCCTAGTTGTAGGTCCTTCTAGTTCTTCTATGTGGGACGCTGCCTCAGCATGGCTTGATGAGCGGTGAGTAGGTCCCTGCCCAGGATCCGAACTGGTGAACCCTGGGCCAGCAGAAGCAGAATTCAGAAACTTAACTGCTGCGCCACTGGGTTTACATTACATTTTAAAGTAAAACATTCTCATCTCACTTAGCATTGGATTATATAATTATAGGGACTACAGAAAAATTTGTGAAAATAGATTTACCTCCAAAGATTATTTGTGTCTTATAATATAATGTCCCACATTTAAATATGCTTGGGACAGTGTATTAGGAAGAATCTTATAGCACCAATTTAAATAACATTGGTTAATTTCCACTAACAACTTCAGGGAATTTATACAGTTCTGTTAAAATTTGTGAATCTAGCAACTATAAAATACAACTATTTAGACTGCCCAAACGAATAAAAAAGTTTTATAAACTTAGTGTAACTTCAAAAAATGCAAAAATAATCTGTACCTGACACTTTCATCTTGTTTTTTTTCTTATTTACATAGAGTAGCTCTTTTATGAGCCAAAACAAAGGTCATGTTTTTTGTTCCTGACTCAACTTTCTTAAAAAGCTTCTTTAAGCAGATTCTGAATTTAAATATGAACATAAGTTATTTATAAACGTTAGGTATAAAAATCAGTTACAGTTTTTAAAGATTTCATTTAGTATTTTTCTTTCCTTAAGGGTTACCATTTGGAAAACAGGGTTACCATTTGGAAAATAAAGTATTAGTGAAATTATGACAAACTGTAACGTTTTTTGTTTAGCATATTACAGATCAGCATATCTGATACCTTACTTGAAGTGCAGGTAGTAGTTTTTACATACTCCAATATGTAAAAATAACTCCTACCCTTCCTTCTGTCAACAGTGTCCTCATTCTTCCCTTTCAACATTGCCTGGCCCCTGAGTTATCACAGGGCAGAAGCGCTCTGAGCAAATGCCTGATGGTCTCTCTGCCCTTGAACATGGCAACCCGCTAGGTCAGGAGATTCCAGATAAACACAGTGAGTGAGAGGGTAAGAAGAGAGACAAGGAAGAACTGGTAGGTCTGAGAGTAGAAACCATGAAGCGCTCACTCACACAACCCCTGAGTGTCTTCTTCGGGCTGTGTGGTCTTGCAGCACCAGCGGTGGGATGCTCGAGGGAGGGCACCCTGGAGTCTAGTGTTTGCCTTGACACCATCTGGGTCTCTGTTTGCTCATATGCAAAACGGCAATAATGTCATCACCTTTATTTCTTTAACAAGAAAGTTGTTACATGAATTAAAGAAAATGCGGATTTCTAAAGTTGAAAAAATTCATTACTCCAATTTTATTTAAAGCCATGTAAATATATTTATACTCTACAATAACCTACAAATATATAAAATCAGTTTAGTCCAACTAAAAGTTTATTATTTTGTTATTTATATATAATCAAGCATAGAAAAAGCACAGTGCTTTTTAATCCTTATATTTTAAATACTCTGGAAAAATCAATACTTTTCTTGTCTCAAGAATAAAGAAAATGCTGCTGGAAATTGTTATGCATGTGACTGAAGCAACAGGAAACATACCATCAGGCTGCACCACTAAACTACTCCTGGGAGGGTTGAAAGAAGGAAAAACCCCCCCCTTCTTGCCTTCCAGTTTTCTAACTTAAAAAAAATAAAATAAAAAATAAAGGAGGGGGCATTGGGGCATTGTCTAACTAAGAAAGGAGGAAAAATAACAAAAGGGAGGTTAAAGTAAAAAACGTTTATTACCATTTATGAAGTGAAAGTTTATGATATTTCATTCATCTTCCATAAGTTCTTTGATTGGTGTGACCTTTTAGGTTGATACTTTAAAGGATAATTGTATACTTGAGAAATAGTCCCATTAATGAATTTTTAATAAAAACAGGTACTTTTCTATCTGTGGGCTGGAGCATAAAGCCACAAAACAAACAAATTTAATGTGTAACAGAGAGGCATTAAATAATGTGAAAATTGATTAGTGGTTTAATAATTTTAACTCCAAAGTTATATCTTGGTTTCTTCACCTATAAAAAGAATAAGACCTACTAAATTAACAAGTTTTCAAACATATAATTTAAGATAACCACAAATATTGTGTCCTAAAAAGTCTTTCTTATTTATAATAAATTTAAAATTACTACCAGATAAACATCTGCCACAGCAATTCATCGGATCAACAAGCTCCGCTGTAATAATAGAATAACCACTTTGTTAAAAGGTTTAACCATTTCACCGATGTTTGATTGGTGCTTAAATTTCTTTTTCACTCAAAGCGTGATCAGACAGAGGGTGGCCAGATGTTAGGTTGGCCAGACATGATGGTGGTCAGGTAGGAGGGTGATCCGATATAAACGGTAATCAGATACGAGGTGCTTTCACTCAAAGCTCCATTTAATTTCTCCCTCCTCTATTTCCTCAAACTAAGATCACCCTTGCGCCCCCTACTCATTGCACCTTTCACTTTCATCTGCAAACTCTTTACTCAACTTCACAACTTCCTTCCAAACCTATCTGCTCAAACCTACAATGAAATCTGTCAAAAGCAACCACTGAGGCACAGTTCTATTCAACCTTTCTTGTGTCTGCTCTATTTAAACCCGTAATTTTTAATAATAAGAGACAAAATCTATATTCTGCATCATGTTAATGCTCATATTTTCCATAAAATATGTTGGTTAAAAAGAGCTAACAGTATAGAGTCACACTTTAATACTTTCTAAATAATTATCACTGTAACTATTAACTATTTTTTTAACTTAGAGTCTCATGACATAATTTAGTGAACAATAGTGAAAACACGTAATTTTGATGACCACTCCAGTGTCTCTCAAAGAAATACTGAGACTGAGGGAAAAAATCCATTTGTCTTATTTCCCAGTAAATGGACACTGGACATTCCAGAAATAATGCTGCTTGCTTATAAGAATGAAAAAAATCATATAGCAGGTAATATCCATAAAAGAAAACTATCATAGCTTCTGGCCTGTCTTTTGAGTAATTTTCTTCCTTACCAGATAGAGAGCTCTTTGAGAAGTTTCTCTCACTCATTCAACTGTCATGCACTGATTCATTCATTCTTTTTCTCATTTATTCCTTTAATCTCCCTCTTTCACTCCCTCACTCCCTCAATCAATCAACCACTGAACCTTTTTAATGTGCCAGGCTCCACAGAGACACAGATACAAAGCAGTTACTACTCCTCAGGAGCAGGAGCTAGACAGTCTGGAGGGGAGCCACACGTGCAAAGAAACAACTACAGTGTGATGCCAAGGGAGCGGGGTATGGGAGGGGAGAGAGGGGAGAACGGTCACTTAGGCAGGAGATGATGTCTGTGCTTTGTTTTGAAGAGAATGAGTTCACCTAGTAAAGAACAGGGGACGGGGTATTTCAGAAACAGGAAATGACATCCATAAAAACATGGAAATTCATGGAACTTCTAGTAGAATCTACATTGGTAGAGTCAGGGAAAGAACAGAGTCCCTCGTGATCAATAAGCCCAGATCAGACTGTGAGGGGCCTTTGGAATCATAATTCCCTGTACCTCGTAAATGTTCAATGAATGTGTGCTTCACTGATGTTAATTTCATAATCACCAACAAGACCAAGTTTAATTAAAACTGGGAGATTTTTAAGGGAAACTATCTTTTCAACCCAAGATTTTTATTGTGAAGTACAGTAATTCCCTACTGATCCAGGGATGAGATCATTACTGGAAAAAGAACGACTACCGAACCCCAGAAAAAACTGTTATAAACAAAAGTATTTTAGTAAGCTACACAATATAGATTTCCTAACAGCATTCACGTGTGGCTGAGATATTTCAATCTAGAATCCTAATCATTTGTACATAATAATAACAGCATAATTCAAAAGGAAAGATTTGGCATACAGGTTTGTTTTTCCAAAGGATACTAGTCATTTTTGGTTTTTAATGCTTAAGTGTATCTATATTTTAGAATATAAGAAATAAGAAAAAACCCAAACTTTTAAACTCTGAGTTCTTCTAAATGGAATGACTATATCTAGAAATAAATATTATACAGTTCCTTAGGATTCCTATCAGTCAAGGCTGGTGTGCAAGCATAGCTACTATTCTCATGAAATGTTCCTTCAAATCCTCTTTGGGCAGTACCCTTAAAAATTCAGCAGTAGCTAAACCAACCTGACATGCTTTCAAATAGACATTTGGTAGGAAATTAATTTGCTTAAAATTTTTATTTTTCAAACATTTACCAAGTCTGTTATGGTTTCAGCTATAAAATTGACTCTTATTGAATGGGTCTTTTAATTAAAAGTTCCCTGTTTAAAAACTTAATATTTCACTTTTCATTGTTTCCTATATTTTGCCATGCTAAAAAATCAAATGGCAATTTGGACTTTTAAAAGACCTAAAAAGCCTACTATATAAAGAAATATTTAAGGTACCATTAAAGTATGGCAGCATCAAATCTGTTTGAGTTTTCTGCTACCATAAATTCTGCATAATCATTTTACAAACACTGAGTCCCTACTTAAGGAGAGAAATATTGATTAGCACATCTGCATTTTAAAGCTCTGGTTCTGAGAACTTTTCTACATAACTGAACAGATTACAGTAACATTATTAGTCTGTATTTTGTATATCTCATTCCTTTAGCAAGAATTAGTTTCCGTGTTTACCTAGATATTACAGCTTTCTATTTTGCCTCAGCATAACAGATTTTCCCAATATAAGGAAGCGTACTGTCGTTTTTGGAAAGTGCACCACAAATGTGTTTTGCTTACATCTGTTTTCGAAACTGGTAACTGTATAGAGCAAAGTAAAAAGTGGAATCTGTTTTCCTTTCCCAACTCCAAGACCTTCTATCTGGGCCAGACTTTGATATCTGCCCCTTGGCTGAGAATCTGCATCTCCAGCTTCACACGTAGCTGCAGTGAAGTAGCCCTGCAGGCAGGCCGACTTCAACAACCACTAGTGGTATCATCATTAAAATCCTGCTGAAGGTCACCATGGTAACCGCCTGCTGAGGCTTCACTGCTGCACCCGGCATCTCCTAATCAGCTACCATGTGAAATGCAAATTCAGACAGTCTGAAAATTAGTCAAGAAGAATAGGGGATGAGGATGCAGATATGTGAAATATTCATGCGCTTCATGGAAAAAAGAAGACAGCATGAATGACACAACAAAGAACGGCCCCTGACATTCTTGCTATCATTTTGCATTATTGTTCACACCCTACTGTATTTCCAGGCCTATGGTTCTGAAGTTGGTTTTGTGAAATGCCGTATTTATATTCTATACCCAAAATAGTAATTAAAAATGACTAACATAATAGCATTAACATCAAATAAAAATAATACTTCTAAATTATCATCACTGCCTTGTAAGAGTTTATTCTAATTACCTGAATACAAATGCTATGAAACAAAAAACCAGGCATCATTGATTATCAATATCAAAACTACTAGAAAAAAGGGTACTTATGATATTCTAGGGCCACAAATACTTTACATATGGTAAAAATTCTTTAGAGATATTTATTATTCAAGTTACACTGACTCAATTTTCCTTATATAAAACTAAAACCAACTGTTATTCATTTCAAAATAGAAAGAGTGACAAGACTACCTAAGAAGTGAATATTATAAGTGTTTTATATTTTTCCTTTGCTCCTTTTCATGTTCCTTGAGCAAAAGCCCCTGTTGCTCATGGGAGGGTAAGATGTCCAACTCCAGACGGCGTTTCTCTGGGTAGACCCTCAGTGAGCTCTCCAAAGAGTGACGTGAACACAGTCAACCTGAGACACTGCTCTTCTGCATGAGTCTCCTCTTAGATACTGGTAAAATCAAGACATGTTAGGTTAAAATGGAAGACGTTTTGTTCAATGAAAAACTGGATGTTGGGTAGAGCCAAAACAATTCATCTCAGTGGGTTACCAAAGCAAGAAGGGATTCAGACTCAGATCTTAATAAGGTAAAGTCTTGTAAAATTTTCAATCCCATCCTATATACTTTTTAACATGTCTACAATTATAACCTCAAAACATTTCCCCATAGGAATTTGATTTCAGCAGTGAGGGGGTGACAGGACAGGTATTGTCAAGGGAGGGAGGGTAAAGCTGAAAGAATAAGGCTGAGAGAATGTGGCTAAGAGATGTATGTTTCAGCTTTTGGAAAACATAAACAGGAGGGAAGTTCTGCCAAAAAAGAAAGTTCTAATTGTTTGTTGGTCTGAGAACGTGAGCATGAGGAGCTGCCCTATTCGGAGGGGCCAGCGGACATGCTGATTAACTGGACCCGGGGTCTGAGCACTAATTCTGCCCTTTGCGTGTTCAGTGTACTGTGAAGTCTGCTACTATTCTCACACCCAGGGAGCGGCCGATTTTACACCACATGCTGTGCTGTGTTCCGCTACACGTTACGAACTGCAGAGTCAACCCTTTAAACAGCAAGTCTCCAAGAGAACGAAAACAGAATGAAAAGTGCTATTTCTGCCACCTATACTCGTCATTTGTATTTCTGGATAAAGGAAAACTTCTTAACAAAATGCAAACGTTAGCAAAATGAACAACAGACGAACACACGGACTGAAAAATGACTTACTTCCTCTGAATAGTGATCTGAAGGGAGAGGTGGGTAGTCACACTGCTCTATCTTCTTACACAGCGAGTATAAATTCATTTTGTCACCGTAGAAAGGACTCTGTAACGCAGCCATCTGTAAAATGCTCCCAATGAAACTGATATAGTTACAGGGCAACTTGACAGGGGATTTCATCTAGTATTTTACACTGGGGTAGAAAATAATTACAAATACTTTAAATAAAATTATCTGGGTATTTTGATTTTTGCGAATATCCCCTCTGAGAATTATTTAGTTAAGTTCTAAAAAATCTTACTTCAGTTTTTGGTTATTTTTTCAACATTTAAAATTCCCTGAAAGGGAGAAAGTGTTAGCATATAATTATTTATTTATATACATATGCAACATAAAACCATATTAAGAAAAAGAACATACAGCAACTCTTTGTGAATACGATGCCATAAAAACAACTAGTATATCTCACGACTAAACGGACATCAATGATATATATCAACCATGTAATGTTCAAAATATAACAAAAATAAAACTGAAGTTAAAACTGAATTATAATCTAGCAATGGTTTAGGGAACAGAACACATAGTATTTCACCTTGCACAACCGCTTCTGTAGGGAAAGGTTATTTTGAGAGAAAAAATAACGTCTTCTCAATCTGAACGTTGTAACTGATCTCAAGTAGTTTACAATGAATTAGAACTTCTTTTCTTTTGATAATGTCTCAGAAACACTAAATATGTTCAAAAGCTCTACGAGTCAGAGCTGCTACCTTAAGGCATCCAAAAGAGATTTTTATGCAAGAAAAAATGACTCGAAGAACGAACAACTTTAAAAAAGACATTACGGAATTTAAATTTATTTTAAGACAAGGTTCTAACTTGACATTTAAAGTGCAAGCAAGCACTGTGGTAAGCAGGGTTACAAACTAAAAATTCAATTTAGAATGTTCGCATCCTGTTCAGAACCTTCTAAATCCTTGAACCGCGGCGGCGAGAACGCAGCACGCGGTGCGAGGCTGCCCCGCAGTCAGTCACCCTTCTCCACATGTGCTAATAAGTTTGATTCTGGAAGGACAATGTGTACACTCCCCAGACAGGCAGAGTGTGTGTGAAACACGCTCGTCCACGCTGAGCTACTCAGCGAGCGTCAGTGGGGACAGGACAGGCTGAAAATGGCTCTCATCTGTCTTTGGTGCTGCAGACCGGGCGTTAACTCCTTCAGAGCCCGCGCAGGGAGGGTGCGGCCCTGGGAACCCAAGCTGCCAGGCAGCCCGGCAGATCTCCACCCGGCCCACATTTCACATAAAACCTACATAAACCGGTATAAAACCACCTCAGGAATAGTTCTCCCACATGATGAGAAAAAAGTAAAAAACAACTTGAATGTCCCTAAACACATAAAACCCTCCATCTGAGAGGAAATATCTACAAGAGGAGCTACAATAATAATCTCATTTCTTGTTTAAAATGCAAGGACACTTTATGATAAAATAGAATATTAAAAATGCCACCTTAAAAAATATTCTGTAAATGTAAACTATACTCTCTCTCTATTTGCAAAAACTCTAAGTTAATGTACATATATTCATTATCATATGCTAGGAGTTCATTACAGGACTTTGTCTCAATACTGCAGAGTGTTAAAAAAAAAAAAAAATCTGAATGTCCCCTAAGGAGTTAAACAGGAATAGTATATTTTCATGCATCTCCTGCTTTGACAGATGAAAAATGTCAACTGTCCTGTTTTTATTTTCAAGCTTTTGCACTATTCATCTGGTTCATTAGTGCATCTCGATGCTGCCCCTGACAGCTGCTCGCCCTCTCCTCTCAGCAGCTGAATTTTTCAGGCTAATTTGATCCTCCACACTGAGACGATCGCCAGGATGATTGACTTGCTCCCTGACCTCCAGGGTCTGACTTCCCTGATTAGTATTCTGGGGGTGTCGGAGGGACGAAAGCCCACTGTCTGTCTGCGGGGCTGGTGGCAGCTCTCTTTTTTTTTGAACTGTAAGCCACCAACCTACAACCCTGTAAGGATGCGATTGCAGCGCTGAACAATAAAGGAAATGTGTAAAACCTACTTTTCCGTGTAAAGGTCCATGTAGCAAAGCACAGCATCTTGATTTTAATTAGTAAAGTCCACTTTGTTGCATATCAATTAAAACTGTACTGCTAGTTTTTTTTTTTTTTTTGAGGTTTCAGGAATATTTGAAAGTCTAATTTTTTGAGTTTAAAATACATTTTCAAAAAAGGCTTCCTATTCCTTCATTGTTAACAGTAAATTCTTAGTGGGATATAATATAAAGTATCTATGTGATGTTACGGCCAATTTTTTAAAGCTAAATTACTGGGTATTTCTAGTAACATTATATTAAAGTATAACTGGAAGGAGATATAACATAAAGGTAAATTAAATTTTTAGAACAATTCTAGATTTTCCAAATGACTTGCATGGAGGAATTGAGAAAATGCATTGAGATGAAAACTAATGTTAACATAATAAATACTTTAATTCAACCATCCACACAACACATAAAACTCATGGATATAGGAATGTCCAAAGCAATAATTTTTATTTTGGTGGTCACTTTAAGTATACACAAAAATGGGATACTGCTTCTCAAAGGCAAATTCAGAATGTGAGGAATTATTTCAGTTTTGACATGAGAGTCTGCTGGTCCTAAAAGAATTATGCAAACTTCCCAAAAAAACACTTAATACCTCATCTTAACTTTTTCTTTTCATTGCTAAATTTAATCTCATCAGTAGAAACCAATTGGCTGTTTACTTTTAGGTGAAAGGGAAAATGCTGCTTTGATAATATAAACTGTAGCCTGAAGAAATCTAAAGTTACCTAAACAGGTATAAAATATTTTAAAATGTATAAAGTGACTTTTAAACATTACAGTAACTTAATATAATCAAATCAGTTCTTTTCGACATTGTACCAAATTATTAACAGAATATAATATAGTGAACATAAATCTCTTTTAACCTCATGAGCAGACATAAAAACATGTATTTTTTAGTCACTAATTCATAACTTTTCATAATAAAAATTATTCTAAGGATGTTATTTAAGAACATCTAAAAATCCTTTCTTTTTAAGTGGTCAGGAGTCACTTTAGTAGGAAGAACAAAAATATTCTTAGGTTCCTTAAATTAAGGAAATTTGAATCTGCAATCAGTAAAATAACCAAGACCATGATATACATTAAAAAAAACCTTCTGATGCTCTACTCCTAAGTAGTGGTGGAGCAATTAGAACAGATGATCCCATCATATATTTCATTTAAGTCAGGAGGATAAGAGACAAAATACAGAGTAAGAAATATATTGGTTTCTATCTACCCACTTTAGATTTCTTTTGTACATATTAAAATATGAAAATGATTCCTTCACTTTATTTTATTAAAAGAATTACTTAGATGTGGACTAATTTTTAATAAACAGCTTTGACTCAAAGCCTGTATTCCTAGGAAAATTACCACTCAATTAAAAAATAAAATTATAGATGTCATTAGGTTGAGTGTTCTTTGATACTAATTCTTCTATAATGTGGAGGTAAAACGTGCTCATGATATGCTTTCTTCTACACATCCGAATTATTGCACTGCAACATCTGCTAGAGGACCTACCTACGTGCTCCCCTTCCCCTGATACACTATCACCACAGGAGGAGAGAGGTTGCCGCGCTGAGCTTCACCAACACAAATCGCTACTCGCGGAAACTAAACTCAGGGAGAACCTGGAAGAATCATCTGTTCACATACTATCCTTAAAGCTGCAATACTCTACGTAAAAGTGCAAAAAAATACTGATAAAGATATTTACCGTGCTTTCATATTTTAAATCCATTTCATTATACTTCTCCTGCTATGCACAGATATGCAAGTTTTTATAGATGTTCAAATGCATGTTTATAAATAAGATACGCAGAAAAACATTATATTAACATAAAAAATATTTTAAAAATAAAATTCTCATCCAAAGGAAACAATTTAAAAATATACGAGAGGAAGTAAATATGCAGGAATGTATAGTCACTAAATTCCATTATAAAAAGTTACTAAGTCAATGAATTAACTCTTCACATTTAACAAGCTAATTCTTAAACATCATCCAGGAAAAAATAAGTGTCTACTATAAGGAAAGGGGAAACATTACAGTGAGTGAAAATACATCAATATATGGACTTTATCAACATTACCTACCTCATATAGCAGACAGCCAAGGGACCAGATGTCAGATTTGAAGTTGTATCCATTTTCATGTATTCTCTCGGGAGACATGTAATAAGGTGTACCCACTGCAAAAAACAAACCAAATAAAGTAAGAGGAGGATAAAAATGAAGATGCAGCTGTGGTAGGAAGTTACACACAAAATTCTGGGTTAAAAAATGTCACCAAAATAATTCATTAGGACCAGAAAATTATTTTTGAGAATATGCAAAACTTTTAAATTTCCTCTTTACTCCCTGACCCTTAAGCAGCACATTTACATCTATCCTATATTAAAAAAAGTCTAGGGGGTTAAACTTTATTTCCTCTTGATCTATTCAAGGAGAATCTAGGAAGCACAATTAAAGGAAAAAAAAAAAATAAAAAGAATTCTAATAAAATCTACTTAAGTGGCTCACATTGATTTCATTTCTTTATTTTCTTGAACATGGCTTGCGTATCCCAAATAATTAAGTGTGATAATATAATAATTTATTTTAAAATAGTTAATATGTAACAATTGGGTAGAGTGTATATAAATACTTATTAACTTTCACAGAAGCCTCCCTTAGAATATTGTTGTGACTTAAAATTACAATGATATAATCATTGACCTTCAGTACCTTCCTCACTCCCACTTTAGAAAGAATAGAACAGACTTTTGTACATCAAAAGGTTATATAAGAACATGTGAAAGGTCACTGACATCTCTGGAAAAATGTCTGAGATTACTACTAGTGAGACCTTTTAAAGACAAGATACTCTAGATAATTTTGGGGTTTGTTTTGATGGTGGATACTTTTTTCTCGTTTTTATGACCATTTTAGAAAATGCTAACATAATACAATAACTGCTAATACAATACATTAATACTTATTAAACATTTAAAAACATGACATATATAATATATTTTGAAGGGTAAAAACATTTAAGTGACTTTCAAAGTGAATATCTTAAATTTCAAGCTAAGATGGCTGTTATTTCACCATTATTGGCCTAAGGCTTTTTGCCAAATAGAAAAACTTTGAGAATCATATTTAGAAGTTGCACTTGCTTGAAGCAACAGCTACCCAAACTACGCTGCTACTCACAGAGAAAAGGGCATCCCCCTTTTTCTATTAATTTTCATGAACTCCCCAGGTATTTACTATAAATGTTAATGAGACTGTAACTCATGATATTGAACAGGGGTGTTTGGTCAGAGGCAACAAGAAGAGTCACACCCACAATCGAAGCATCGTCCTCAAAGACACGAGTCAGTTTTCCAAAAGAAAAAGTGATAACCTAATGGTTGTGTGTGGAAACTATACTGTGCTACAGGTGAAAACATCATGAACCATGTGCTCACAAGAAATCCTATCTGTAGTGAAATCCATTTTTACTAATAATGGACAGTCCTGGTCAGAATGGATGAAAGGGAAGTATTTATCAAAGTGAAGAAGAAAAGTAAAAAAAGAGTATGCAAACAGGACGATAAAAAAAAATTAAATAAAATATGAACTATTCGGATATGAAATTAATGAGACAAACTTTAAGAAATAAATTATTTAATTGTGACATTTACTTTGAAGACAAACAATTTGCCAATTTCTGCCAGGGTGAGAAAAGCCACAAAACTTTTAGAAATAGCTAGGTTTAAAGAATTTGTACTGTTATTGGGTGAAATAAGCACAAGCTCTCTCGCTTTGGGAGTTCCAACCACTTTCCCCTGTAGTTTGCATAGGCAACACCGATTAGTCCTGGAAGTTCTTACACCTTCCCTTCCTCCCTCGAGGAAGACTAGCAGGTGCAGTGGGAATAATGAGTGGGCTCTGCACAGGCCCCTGGTTTCAGGACATAAAGCAGGTGAGTGGCAGTGAGGAATGTGCAGAGAGAGGCTTCACGGAATCCACAGGGGGCAACTGAAAACGTGAGGCTTGAAGGTTCAGAGTTTACCAAAAGCAAAGGTAACTTCACCCCGCAGCTCTGGGAAACCTGCTGATACATTAGGGGTTTGATATGAGTGTGAAAGATTGATGATAGGGAAAAAGAAGAACAAATGCCAGCATTTTACAGAGATTAGCCCCAGCATCACACCTCAACTGCTACACGAACAACTCACAGACGCCCCACAATGAAGAAGGCAGAGAAAAGAATGATTAGGAATTCACCGCAACTAAACTTAAAATGTAAAAATTAATGTACAAAAAAGCCTCTTCTAGGGAGCTGCTGGAGGTCATTACAAAAAGGGACACACTGAGTTAACACCACTACTTTAAACTGAGACGATGACTCTTCTTCATGTTATAAATAACAAACTTCTTTATATTAAATATGCATGTTTATTTTAATAATTAAATTACATATCCCTTGAATGTATATTAAAATGTAAATCTATGTATGCTACTCACCTCTTTGATTGACACACTTCCAAAAGAGTCATTATGTAAGAAGAGGAGAAAGTTTGTATCCTGCACTACAGTTATTAACTGGTTAACGTCATAACTAACTGCTGACCACAGGCATGAGAGGGAGGTCCACCATCTCCCCTTGCACACTGCCTACAGGGTGCCTCCGTGCTGGACAAGGCTCTTCCGCTGACAGACACTGAGCAGGGAGACTGAGCCCCATCACATAATGGATTCATCCGTACATCTCTACCTAGCAGAAAAGCTTAAATGCCCAGGAAAATTTGAAATACATTTAAATGCAGTGATACGTTTTCCACATTTCAAATTTAATGAATATATAATTATTTCCTAAAAACTTTTTTTTAAAAATCCATGATAGCTGTGTCTATTATTACTGTTGCCTCAAGAATGTTGTGACTTCTTTTAACAGCTGTACAAGAAAAAGGAGAGTTGTGGAGTGATGTGATTAGATAGTAAAATGATCATGCAAATTCCTATGTATTCAGGAGCCTGAGGACTGCAGGATGCATAATTCCACTAATCTGTTGAGAATTTATGGCTGTAGGTAAAATGGGAATATATTTTACAATAGTAGATTCCTATGTCATTTTAACCTCCTGACATGAGTAAAAGTGAGTAAGAAATGGATAACATTATACACAACAGAGAAAGGCTGATATTAGTGGAAAACTGCTAACGAATGAAATGCTATCTGACCTTTCTTTAAAATGTACTAAGACAGTCATTCAAACATAAAAAAATTTTCATATCATTAATTGACTTATTCTAGCTATATGAGAAAAATTTTACATGGTATATACTCTATTAACAATAAATATATTCTAAAATTTGTCCTGAACACAATGAAGACCAATTTTCTGAGGTTCTACATGTTTAAGAGAGCCAAAAAATTAACATGCTGCTAACATGCTGCTATTACGGAATATATGGCTAAATTAACCAATAACTTTCATTTTATCAGAACAAGTTACATACAGAATTTTTTCAACAGGTTAGCTAAAAATTTAGCACTGCAATTTCTGCAAAGACTCAAATACAAAAAAAAATAATAGAGCCATGGAAGCATCTTTTTCAATGGTTAGATTTGGGTTGCTCTTTTCTTTTGTTTTTAAACAAGGAAGCAGGACAAGGCCAGTCTGAGGCCAGGAAATCTGTTCATATCTTCCCTTTACCACTAACCAGCGAGGACCACTTAACTTCTCTTCTGCATCCGTATGATACAGGGAGGAGAAAGATGAGATGATCTCTGAGATCTCTTTTGCTCTAAAATTCTATAGCACTCATAAAAACCCTACAAAAAGCCATATGGAATGTGAAATGGAAAAAAGGGACATATTCCTTTTTTAAACTATTACCTAGGACAGCTGAGCAAAGTATTTTAAGTCAGAGAGTACCAAGAAGCAAATTCAGTTTAGAAATCCTGCTTCTTTCTCTTGGAAACAGAGCAAACTGCAGGAAAAAAAGCTTTGAACATTCCTGGTTGGGAAAATTAAAAGGACGCAAGTCATCTTACACCTCAATTTCACTAAAAAACACACAGACACACACAAGTTTAAGGAACAGGAATTAATTTTCCTTCTTTCCTTCATACTCTTAAATCAGCCCAGAAATTATGTTGGCAGACTTAACAGAGAGAGGCCAAATTTATTTAATCGTAGGGAGTATTATCTGAGGTCAATACAGAATGGCTGAGTGGTAGATCAATATTTCTTCTGCAAAAGGCAATTATAAAATAAAATTTGTCATCTTTTAAGTGTAACTGATAATATTTGAGAGCTTTAGTAATGCTGAGGGAGAAAATCCCACATAATTGTATTGTTACTGTTACTCTCCTGCAGTCACTATGTTAAACGCATTACAAGCATGATCCTGCTGAACTTGTAACAAATGTTTATCAGGCCCCTACTCGAAGGCACACACTGTTCTAGGTGCTGGGGAGACAGAAGCAAACGGGCTAAGCCCTTGACCTTGTGGGGCTCATGGGCTGGTGAAACGGGGACTGTCATGAGGCAGCTTCCTGAGATGTTACTACTATTATTATCTTGTTTTATAAAGGACGCATAGGGAGGTCAGGAAATTTGCCAAAGATCATAAAACTGGTACGGTGTGGACTTGGAATTCAATTCAGGTAGTTTTGTCCCTTGCATTTAAACAGGTAGTTATTTCATTAAACCTGACCACTATTAAATTTGACCGAAAAAAACCCAATCTGCCTCTTTCCAAATTAAGAAGCAGAGGGATTTTCTAAAAGTCAGCACGTAGATATGAAAAGCTAAGGGTCCAGGTTCAATGGGCTACATGTGCAAATTAGCTACTCTGATTGTTTTAAATAAATACTTGTTATGGTGGCTGAGAGGCTAAATGTGCACAGTTTAAAATTAGATAATAGCTTCTTCTCAGAGCAATTATTTAAGTCAAGAAAGGGCTGAAAGTTAAAAATAAATCAGTGACAGTAGCCGATCATACTGACTGAACATATGCTGCCTTTCCGGCCCCAAACCACACTGAACTCTGAAGGAGTATAAGCCAAAGAAAGACCCACAGAGAGGTGCTGGGGAAGGGGCAGGAAAAACAGGAACGTGACCATAGGGGGCACTTGGCACCAAAAATGGAACTGTGCTAATGTCTGGTTCAAGGACACTAATTTTCCAAGTTGAAATCAGAGGATATATCACACTGGTAAATAGTGTGGGGAACATGAATTGTATACTCAGGAGACTCCAGTGTGAAAATTCCGGTATCTGGTGGAGAAGATGGCCATGCCTTTACTCTTCTGGCAACATCACAAATCAGAGAGCCATTTGTCTCGTTGTGGAAGGTAAAGAGGAATTCAAACAACCCTGTAAAAACAACAATATAACTCCCCCCATGGGGTTTCGAATATTGTCTAGCATAAGGATCAGTATCAGAGAGTTCTGGTTAACTTTTTTTTTAATCTATTCCATCTTCAGGATGTACAACAAGCACACAATTACTAAATTCACACATGTACACACAACAAGAAAATCCCCCACCTTTCCCTTTCTGGCGGACGTCATTTAGCAGTGAAATGCCACATTGAAACATTATTAGTCTAACTGTTCTCATTTGCTTTTCTCCTTTCACCAGAGCAAGGTTCAGACAGGAAACACATCACTCTATATAATAAATGCAACTCTGATGCAAATAGATTTGCCTGAACATCAGATAACTACCCCAATTACTTACATGCACCTTTGGAGCATATAATGTGGTTAGATTTTATAGCAGATTAATTTTTCTAACTAAATTCTGTTAAAATTACTTTTTTATCTCCTCCTTTATTCCAGTCCATGATGGAGTAAGCCACTCAGAAGAAGGATTGGTACTAAGGCGAGAAGCCCCATGAGGATTAAATAAACTTTTGTAAATAATAAAAAATATAACTGCCAACAAACTAACAAAAATGATAGAAAAGGACCTGTTTGCAAAATTTATATTATGCTGAGTGTGGTATTTTCTCCCTTGAAAAGTAAATGATCATCACGATGCAGTAAAATACCTATAAGGGTCTATAATAAAAATGTGAAATTTTAATGTCAAAACATCTGTCCAAAAAAGAAAGTGCTTAATTTCAGTAACGTAAACTTCCACTAAAATCTGACTTTTAAACAATTTCACCTTGCCAGGCTTTAGAGGAGGATACAAAAGACTCTAACTGTCAAGTCTACTAAAATGGTGTGGTAGGCAGAATTTCAGCCCCCATGATCTTTGCCACCTGGTGTATGTTATGTTACATGGCAAAAGGGACTTTGCAGACATAAGGTTACAGACCTTAAAATAGGGAGATTATCCTAGATTGTCAGTGAGAGATGCAACGGAAAGGGCAGGAGAGATTCAAAGTGAGAGAGGACTTCTACCCACCGCGGCTGGCTTTGAAGATGGAGGAAGAGATCCAGAAGCCAAGGAATGAAAGCAGCCTCGAGAAGGTGGGAACAGCTCTCATCTGACACACAGCAAGGAGACACGGACATCAGTCCCACAACCCAAAGAACTGAATTCTGCCAACAACCTGAATCAGCATGAAACAAATTCTCCCCTAAGGCTCCAGAAAGAAATGCAGTTCTGCAGACACCTTGATCTTAGCCTGGTGAGAGCCGTGTTGGACTTCTGACCGATGGAATCGCAAAATGATAAATTTCTGTTGTTTTCAGCCACTAAATTTGTGATAATTTGTTAGCGCAGCAATAGAAAACTAACACAAATGTGTTAATGATTCATGCATTGCATGGGAGAGTGGAACATTCAATTCAGTGTGCTGAGAACCAAGAACTACACTAGGCATTGAGGGGCTAGAGAGAAAAGTATATGGTTTAAAAATGTTTGACCTCTAAGAGCTCACTGGATTATTTTGGGATGGGATGAAGTATGTTTTTTGAGGCTTCTCTCGGGGAGTGGAGGGAGTGGGAGAAAATACATTTGCCACAAGAAGAATAAAAGAATAAAATTATGGTCTTTTGTAGCTTAAATGAGCTCTGGCTTGTTCACCAACGGATAGGACTCTAAACTAGGTAATCACCACCACCTTAGAGACCTGCTGAACTAGAGGCACACTGGAGAAAACAGTTCCTGTGCTACACAGCATTAGTGCACAGTTGGTGTGTGAAGCTTGATAAGCAGTAATTTTTGTTAAACATGTTTAAATTGGCCCAAATAAGGTCCCAATCACAAGCATGTGCAGCAGGGATAGCTACAGATTTACTGATCAAGAGAAAAGTCACCAGGGATCAATACTTTCGTGAACTTCATGAATCACTCTGAATTTAAAAATAATCTCTTTGCTCAGAGTTTCCTAATTTAGAATGATGGAAATAACCAAAGGTTATATATGGTTCATTCTTCATTCACCACTTCCACACGTTTCCATTAAGAGAGTTAATTACCCTTTAGTTGCAATGGCTACAAATATGTCACAAAAATGAACAAGTAGACAAAGGATACAACCATTTAAAAGATAAATGAGGTATTTTTCCTTCATCTCACAGCCATGGACAATGCTCACATTCATTATTCCTGGTTCTCCTCTTTCTGTACACGTGAGAGAATTACCCTATCCCACTCCCTTGAGATGGCAGGGCCATGAGACTTATTTTGGCTAAGAAAACATGAATGGGAGTAATTTGTGTTACACTCAAGCAGAAGGGTTTAGTTAAGAGCCAGTAAGTGACTCTCCATGTTCTCTTCCCCTCATGAGATCACAAAAACATATGTTGATACGAACATAAAACAAGATTGAAGCTGCTTAAAATGCCAAGTCACCAGAGAGGGAGGGCAGCTACCCTAGAGAGCCACACAAGGCCCACTGGGGACTTGGAGTGACAAGAGACATAACGTGCCTTAGCGCTAAGAACTGAGATTTTGGTATTGTTTCTTACTGCAGCATAATCCTACCTAAACTTACTGATATAGTCAAATTCATCCTTTGATACATAGCCTATCTCTAAGTGCATTCATTTAACCAACATTTATTGAGTGTCTATTATGTGCAATGCCCTCTTTTAGGCACTTGGGATATGTCAGGGAGCCCAAAAGGCAAAAATCCCTTTCCTCATGAAGCTTAAATTTTAGCTGGAGGAGAGTGATAAAAAGTACTAAGCATAATAAATAAATTACACCGCATATTAGAAGATAGTAAATCCCAAGGAGAAAAGAAAAATTAAAACAGGGTAAGGACCGGGAATTCTATGGGTGGTGTGGGAGTGGGGGTCAGGTTCAGTGTTAAATAGAGGATCGCAGTTTCCTAGTAGATAACACCTACTCTACCCACCACAGACACTGAGGAACGGAGGAGAAAATATGCTTTAAAACTGCCTGTAAATTACAAAATGCTGTAGGCATATTCATGGCTACCGTTGTTGCTGCCATTTGGTAGCGGTAGGGGATTCCTCTGGGTCATTATCACAGGAAATAAGGGTAGTTTGATATGATTTGACTAAAAATCTTATTTGGAATATATAAAGATTATTCTGTGCATTCTGCTATATTTTTAAATATTCAAAGGTAAAGATACTTGATCTCTTAGCAAGTTGCCTCTGGGTCAGAATATTTACATTTGCTGAAAGGAGATTTTAGAGTAAATTAAGAAATAGAAGTGTACCAAAAGAATACTCTGCCTCTTGCAACATGAGAAACATTACACCTTGATCGCCATGTTCCTATTTCACAGGTTTTGGTGCAGTTTCAGTTCAGAAGAGCCACTTCTTTAGAAACATCGCCAAAGATGCTGGTAGACAGAAGGGTTATGAAGAAAGATTTCGATATCCTAGAGGCCTGTTTCCTGTTTATTTCTGAATCTCGGAGCAGCAAGAGCAGTCAGGTCAGGAGACAGAGCAAACTCTGCTTTCGTGTGTAGGCTCCTAAGCCATGTACAAAGCAGAATAAGGTGATTCCAGATGGAACTAAACAGCAGCAAATCAGAAAACAGTAATTGAGTAAGGCAAAATGCCACAAGGTACTGATGTAGTGAAATAATAAATCATGGTGTGGGAGAGTAAACAGAGACTCGGAAGCCACAGACCCTCACCATCTTCCAGCTACACAGCCCATTTGCCTCTCTGGGCTTCAGTTTCCTCAATTCCAAAACGGGAACAATTCACATCCATAGCTCACACACATCTGTAAGGATCTTAGGGAGTTAAATGATTTGCAAACTGTACACAACCGCCATGCACGTTATTAGCCACCTCCAGAAGCATGGGGAGCACTGTAAATGACCAATTTATGTTTGACCAACTGAACTGATCAAATTGCCAATCAGGAGAATGTCTAAAAGCAGGCAGAAAAATAGGAATCTGCTTTAAGTAAATGGAATAGCATGAAAGCACTGTAAACATAGACCAATGTTTTCCAAACTGTAGGTCATAACCCATTAATGAGTTTTGAAATCAATTTAGTGGGCTGCAACTAGCATTATTTTTAGTAAAATAAAATAGAACAGACAATATTAGAATGCGCTACAGTTATAATGGAAAACACTGTTACATGACACTTTTGCTTCAGTTATACCTGCCTATGTTCCTATGGGGTCACAGTGTTGCTGGGGTCATTGTCAAGAAATTTGAAAGCCACTTATCTAGACTATCAAGAAGCCTGATTCAAGGGAGAGATATGTCCTCATCATAAATTTTAAAGACCTAGACATATATATAACAAATTTTCTAACATCTGTAACATTTATAAGGTTCACAATGTGAAAGAAATATGAATATGAAAGAAAAAAGGGCAAAATTCATAGAGATATGTATAATCCTACAATTAGTCTCCCTAGCAACACCCTCTAAATAAATACAAAAAAATAGATTCAAAAGCACTAAATGAAGACCTGACTTAACATAAATCCATGTACAGAACAAAAGGAGGAGGGACAGAAACCAAAGAATTGTCTAGATCATAGACTGTAGGCAGATAAATGGGTGATGAGTCACATGGTATACGCTGCCAAGTTCTGGGTAGCACAAAGCAGGAGGCACTCACAGCAGAGGAAGACAACTACCAGGCAGAGAACCTGAAACAGCAGACAGTACTGGGCATGATGATCCTCAAGACGACGAAGGAGGTTCACCACTGCTGCCTTCAGATCATGTTGCTCTCCTCGTTAGAACCTTGCAGAAGCTTGCCACTGCGCTCGGAGTAAGATGTGAACTCTTCCCACAAGACTCTTCCTTCACCCTGCTCCAGCAAGCCTTCTGCAGGGAGAGCACATCCTGCATCTGCCTCTTCGTATAAACCGCTCCTCACTCAGCCTGCGACATCGTCCCCCAGGTCCTTTTATAGCTGCCTCCTGTGCATCCTTCCAACCTCAGTTCAAACACCCCCCCTCCGAGAGGCCTTGTCTGACCACGCCCTTTCTAAAATACTTCCCCTACCAGTCACTCTCTGTCACATAGCTAACAAATCAGCTTATTTCTTTGTGTTTTTATTATCTATTTCCTGCCACCACAAGGTAAGATCCATAAAGATGCAGAAATAGAAGTATAATGATGTACACCTGAAATTTATACAATGTTATAAACCAAGGTGACCGCAATAAAATAAAAATAAATATCACAAAAAAAAAAAAAAAAAAAGACCAGCACTTGTCTTGTTCAGGCTACATTCCTGGTCCTTTGACCAGTACCTGCATAAAAAAGGTACTAAAACTTTTCTAAAACGAATCAATTTGAGTATTTTAACAGAATAAATAAACCGCACATGCATTCCTTCTCCTCTCCCCTCTTCTTTTTCTGCGTCTTCACCACCACCACCATCACCACGTTAAGACAAACAACTTAACATTCATACAGCACATTACAGTGTTCTGAAAAGACTTTACATTCATTATATTATGAGGTTAGGGACTCACTAGAGGTTAGGGGACAACACAGGATGGTTATTACCTACACTTCTATTTTTATACATTTGGAAACTGAGCCTCAAAAAAGTTAATGAATGGCTTGATCAAGGTCCTACAAAGCAGTGGGCATGTAGATCCAGATGCCCTCCATTCTCTCTGGAACATCTGTTATTTCTCATGTTCAGAACAAAGCAAAAGGAAAAACATGGCTGGCAAAGAATGAGGTAGGAATGTGCAGTCAACGATCAGAACGGAAAGTTAGAGGACACCACACTCTACAGGACCGTGAACACTAAGCCAAGGACTCCGCATGCTATTCTTTAGGCAGCAGGGAAGCATCAAGGATTTGGGAAAAGTAACATAATCAGATAAGGTCTTTTAGGACGATAACTCTGCTGGGAATATGCATAATTGATTAAAAAAGAATATTAGAAACAAGGGAAGATATTTTCCTAAACCAAACATGAAGTGATTATGGATGAAGGAAGAGGGAATAGGAAGTAGAAACATTGTGATTCAATGTATATGGTGGGAACGGGGAGGGAGTGAAGAAAAAGGCCTCTGAGATTTTTTTCAATTTTGAGGATTTGAACATCCAGCAACTTCAGACTTAGTATCCGTAATTTTGGTTTTTTTTTTTTTTTTTTGGTGAGGAAGACCAGCCCTGAGCTAACATCTATTGACAATCCTCCTCCTTTTTTTCCCTTCTTCTCCTCAAAGCCCCAGTAGATAGATGTATGTCATAGTTGCACATCTTTCTAGTTGCTGTGTGTGGGACGCTGCCTCAGCGTGGCCGGACAAGCAGTGCGTTGGTGTGTGCCCGGGATCCAAACCCAGGCCGTCAGTAGCGGAGTGCGTGCACTCAACCACCAAGCCACAGGGCCAGCCCCAGTATCTGTAATTTTTAACCCTGTTAAGGAATTATTCTATTCTATGTTGACATACTTTCAATTTAAAAAATTGGTTCTGAAAACTGATTGGAAACATGGCCACTTATACAACTTTATTTGCTATGGAAAATGTGACAGAACTACAGATTTTATTGTATGTTGATTTGTTATCATGGAATCAAAGGATACAAAAAAGAGATGCAAAATGAATAGAAAATTGAAAAATTCAAAGACTTGTCAATCTCCAAAGGACTGTTAAACACAAAAAAATTTTGCAAGTGTGTGTCCCTATTAAAGAATCAAAATAAGTGAAAACAGTATCCTCTATTTGATTTTTGAACAATAAAATGTATTCTGGAAAAAAGAAAGTATAAATATAAATGCATAACTATAACAAGATGTTTCTAAAATCCTATATATTTTTGCCTTTTTGAATTAAGTTCCTAAAAACATCTTTTTTACAAAGTTAAATGAAATTTGGCTCCAGGACAGACTTCATCTAAAGTAAACTTATTCAGGTTTTTCTTTATGAATTATACACAGATCTCATTTATTTGTAATTTCACTACAACTTAGACCTGCTCTACGGATAAATCATGCCCTACAGACTTTATCCTCAGTAAATCAGAACACAAATCAATATACCCTAAAACTCATAGTTCTATCATATTTTCTATAAGCAAAATAAATTTGTATAGGTGGCCACATTTTCAATCGCGTTTTGGAGCCAACTTTTAGAACTTTTAGAAGGAATCTCTTAAATTTGCTCTTAAAAATATATGATGGTTATAATTCTTTAAAAGTAAAAATTAGGTTAAACTTGTCAACAAACATAAGTCTGTGTCAGGATTTCCATCCTTGATATGTTATACATATTCTTTGTTAGCTGAGTATTTTTCCTGACCCTTCTAAAAAGGATTTTTATTGGGTCCAAATAGCCTTAGAAGGCTAGAGCTCAAAGTTTAATTTTCGATGTTCAATGCACTTTGCTTAGTGAACTTTAGTTTCAAACCATCAAAAGCTTCACTTTGAACAGAAGACAAGCAAGAATAAAAGAAATTTTCTTATTTTAAGAATATTTTTTCTCAAAATAATATGGAAAATAAAAAGTCTAGTGAAAGAAATTATTTTTCTATTGATTCATTGATCAAAGAAACTGTTTCATTGTCACTTCCTCACTGGCTGTACTTTAGGTGTGTCAGAATATTTGTAATTATGTGCATCCCCATTTATTTTATATATATAATAAACATATACACACACATATGTAACTACATGACCCTAAGTGAAATGATTTAGATAAAACCTGATATTAAAAATTCTTAATGAATTATTAAATCTATTAAAATCTCACTCTCTATATCACATAACTTGGACTAAGCCATCACCTAAATTTGGAGATGCGTATGTTTGTAAACCCGGTTTAGAACTTTTCTACGAGGCAGTGGCAGGCAACCTAAAGAAGTCCATTTCCAAAACTGTTAGGATCTGGGTTTCATATGCTGGATCCTTGCGGTCAGGTGACTACTGCATGCTCAGAGTGACAGTCTGCGAAGCAGCATTTAAAAAATACACACGTGTGCACATGAGCACTGGTATGTGCAGGTGCGTCCGGGTGTGTGTGTGAGTGTGGGTGTGCATGTGTGATTGTAACCTGGCACTTCTAAGTAAATTAATGCCAGAATGCTATTACGACATTCAGGCGAGTAACAAAGTCAAAGCATGTTACCTTCATTCATAATAAATGGCACTGGCTTGGAATAATCTAGGTTTTCTTCACAGAAATCCTCTACTATTTGCATTGTAAGTGTTGTAACTTCCAAACAAAACTTTATCAAAGTGCTACTCAAGTTTATGCACTACTTATAGGATTTCAGATCAAATTTTCTTTTCCAAAAAAATCTGTAATGCTCTATAAAAACAAATGTCAAGTGAAAGGAAAAAAACAATCTTACTCTGCATCAGTTGAAATTTTACTTTCTTAAAGTACTTGACAAAATTGAAACTCTGTGAAAAGGGTAAAGTATTATCTTTCCAGCACTCTTTAAACTAAGATCCAATATTCTGTCATTCAGCATATACTGATTGGGTGCCTACTCGTGTGCCAGATAGTGTTCTAGATACAGAAAAATTAAATGACAGGTTCAAGGCCATACAGAACCTTCGTGAGAAAGCCAGTAAAACTTTCAAAAGTCTAGTCAACAAATTCAGATGCTCATTTCACTACTTTGTTGTTTAGTGTAATTCACATATTCCTCATCAGGCCATTTAAAAGTTTTTTATTTCACATTTAAAAACAACAATTTTACCCCCCCAAAAAATCAGTGGTTTTCAGTGAAATTATGACACCAAAGATGGGGCGCCATTAAATTAAAGCCAACTTATTTTTATCTTAATTCTTATTTTATTCTGGCTGTCACCATTTTGTCTAAGTCTTATATTTACAAGGAGAAAATATGGTTTGAAGAGTTTTAAGAGAAGCTCTATCACTCTCTTTAGGTTATTCAGTGTAAAAATTATTTCTTCCTAGTAATTTCTATTGTTTCTAAGCTGGACAACTTTCTTTCCATTGTTAACACAATGGGGTAACAGCTACATTCAGTTCTGTTGTAGGTATCAAGGACATGCTCTAGAATGAACAAACTACAGATACCTCTTCCTTCACCATTTAGGGCAATATCTTCATCATTAGCCACAAATCATCTTTAGCTCTTCCCCTCTGCAGTAATCACAACCATATGTGTTATTTTAATAAATAAATATTTACAAACTACTATAGTATTTTTAAACGGTCAGGTGAAGTCCTCTTCCAAGATATGGTTTATTCATCATCTTATCTTAATAGTAAATGTAGAATAAAAAAAAAAATTCCTCCATGGCAATAGTTAAAACCTGGTTTGTCCATCAGCATTTTCTTCTACCAAGTGTCCGCCTGGGGTCAAATTCACCACTGTATCTAACTGTCACATGAATGGAGACCTTATACCTCAGAGAGAGTTGCAGGTATCTGCTCAGGATCTGGTGATTTTTAAAACAGTTTTCTTTAGGATGTAAGAGCTGGCACATAATTGGTATATCCCTTACGTTTTAAGCACACATACAGGAAAGGATAACTGAATGGAGTTATACTGTGTCTCTTACCTAAAGAATGAGCTGCTGTGGTTTTGGAACTGAAAAACCGGCCAAGCCCGAGGTCCCCAAGTTTGACCACCCCAGTGGCTGTAATGAACACATTAGCTGGTTTTATATCTGCGAATAAAACGAAGCGATCTGGTGAACGACGATGTCAGTTTAGGTATTTTCAAGGGATTAAAAATCACTTTTCATGACAGAATTTAAAATGTATCCAAAAAATGAAAGTCAGTTTGAATTTTGAACCAATTACTTTATTTTGAATAATCTGGATATACCCTAAATATTTCTGAGTTCTCAGTCCCCCGATAGATAATCATCAAGGCAGCATGATGAAGATTGCTACTAATTTTCATTTAACATGCATTTTGTTTTCCATTTTCAAATGAACTCTTTTGAAATTCAAAGCACAAAATAAATTGTGGCTTTTTATATCAATTTTAAATAAAATAGCTTACTAAATATTTATTGATATATTTACATAAAATATAAAATCATAACTATTATGCATATAATTATCTAGTTAGATGACCTCAGAAATCTTGACTGCTTAAATACATTGTATTGAAATTTTTCATACCCCAAAAATCAGTGGATCAATTCCTTAGTGATGTAACCTTGACGCACTCTGCCCAGCCACTCAACTGATAAGAATATATTAAGAGCTAATGCTGAAAATTAAAAATCTAAGTGGCCATAATATAAATTCTTCATTTGAAGAAAAAAACCTCTCTTCCTTATGCATATTCAATTGCTTTCCTGCATCTATTTTTTTCCTTTACCAACATAATCAGTAAGATGTTCAGAAGAATCAAGCAGAAAAATAACTAATTCTCATTCTTATTTAAAACCAAGTAGGGCTTTACTTAAAGGTTTATCATTTTAGTAAAATTATAATTTGGAAATAAATTACCTGAGAAAGCATACTGTGCAATGATTGGAAGGCATTTATTCTTGAATTGCCTAATACCTTGCATTGTTTATAACAACATTAAAAGTTGTTCACGATTTTATCTTACCTCTGTGCATGACTCGCCGAGAATGCATATGCTCCAATGCACTGCAGAGCTGAACGAAGTACTTCCAGACAGTTCTTTCAGGAATTAACCTCTTTTGTTTCTTAAAATGCTTTTTAAAAAATTAAAAATAAGAATATAAGAACTAAAATATTTTAAGACCAGAATCTGACATGCAAAAAACTGTTAAGTGAGAAAAACATCTACTTTTATTTATCTATTATCAACTAAAAAGCATATGATTTTCCATAGTGAAATGATTCCAGGAATTTTACCTGACATTATAGCTTCAATTTTTCCCTGTTATACTTTAAGTAAGCACAGGCCACATCATACTACATCTTTGGGATGTCCTACTATTTCAAAAAACTGACATCTAAATAAACTAATTTCGTATCCTAAACAGATGTCAAATTTCATTTTAAGAAAAGCCAGAATAAACTAGTCTAGAAACTTGAAGGTAATTATCTTCATTAAAAGACAATGCTTCTCCTGATAGAAAGTTTCACTAAAGAATTCCTTTCAAATATTGAACCCCTCCGGTGATTTGAAATATCATTTAATTTATTAAAAATTAAAGACATTTATGTAAAAAGTTTTCATGAATATTTCTATTGCACATTACAAGTCAAACTTGTACTTTGCTTTAAACAATGAAACTAAATTTCACTGAAGAAAAACATTACAGGAAGGCCAGGGCAAAAAGGTGAGCAGCGATAAGCTAGGAAGGAGAGGGAGGCAATCGTTAAAATAACTGCAAACCAGAGGTACAGATTTATGCCCATTTTCCTACATTACATTTGCTAGAAAATATACTAATAATATACAAAGTTCTTAGTGTCATAAGATTCATTATATAAAAATTATTTTTCAAAAACAAAAATGCAATTGGTTTCCTATTTAACAATATTTGTAAATGACCAACATGAAGTATTACATTTAAACAAGTTTTCAAAATTTTTTCCAATAATTTTAACTTTTTAAAATACATATAGTTATTAAGACATTTAAATATGTACTTGAATGCATTTTATCTGACATTTTCAGAAGTTCAACTGATTTGATTTTTTGTTATTGAACAGGGAGAAACTGCACTTCAACTAATTCCAAAATACACATCTCTGTCCATTTTTACCCCTGTGACCAGTTGAGGGCAGGCTTAAAGGAAACACAATACAGGGAGATCTGCGATACCCTACTCCATACTGAGCAAACGATTACATCCACTATCTCACATGCACTCAATGTACCAAAAGATGAATCTTTAAGGAAAAGCTAATGACTTTAGGTTAATCTTTACTTAACACACATATCATGGAAATGAACTTATTAGCAATTTCAATGGCTATTACATCAGTAGCAAGAAACAAATAACAATTAGATGACCAGGTAATTAAACAGCAATTCAGGGTATTACTAAAATGTTGAAAACCTCCCATATTAAGTATTTTTAACTGCAGGCTGTGTCAACATCAGTTTTCATTCTGAAGGGGCAATGCAGCAAAATCAGTTCTGTACACATCATTTTCTTTCAGACTTGGAATGAGTCCAAGTAACTCCTGTCTATGTGCTCTCCCCGATGCTGGATTAGCATATCAGAAGACTGTTTGATGTCAACAGGAAGATGGGGACCAGGTTTCTTTTCATTCAAAAATAAATATACCATATCATGTAAGTATCAGACCATGAAAGAAAAATTTTATGCTTTAATATAGATTCTGAAGTCGTCATGATTATAATTAATTTGGCAGCTCACTTTTAAAGTCCCTTTATTTAAAAAATAAATTATACAGGAAGAGGCAGAATGAAAAAATTGTCCTCAAAATGCACATTAGGGAAAATGCTATCAGACCAAGATGGTCTGATTATTTTCAGGTCTATATTCTTCTTTGGAAGTGTCTCTGAACAACAAATTAGAGATGAAGACAATAAAGTAACATCAACATAATGCCACCTAGACAGAATGACCCGGCAAAATGTAAGTAACCACCTTGGTAACAGGTTTTTGAAGAATAAGGTTATGAATTTGATCCGATTATAAAAGAAATCCAAGGCAGTTTCATTATGTTATTGGTATCTTCCAATATTTTTTATGTCTGTTTAAACACGTGGTTTTTCAACCATTCCTTAAGTGTAGGGATTTTTGCTTGTTTTTTGAGAAAGCCAATACTTATGAAGTGAAAAGCCTGCCTGTTCTGATGGTGGCACTGTTGGCTATCTCTCAAAAACAGGATGAACAGAAAAAAGGCAATGCAAATTTGAATTCTTTTTACTACTGGTAAACTTTATATTAGCACTACAAAGCAGAAACTTCCATAACGCCAAAGTATTAAAAAAAATTAACAACCTTTTCTTGAAACTTATTCTAATACATACATATCTTTTAAAAGTTAATTCTCTAGCCAAACAGCGTTACTGTTCAAAAATCCTATTTTTCTCTGAAAAAAAGACAGCCATATCTAAATATGTAGCTCTAGATTAGAAAACAAAATCTAATGCGAACATATAGAAATAAAAAATGTACATATATTTGTCATGTGGCAAGTTTTTAATAAAGCAATAAATAATGCAACCAAATTTTTAAAGGTTAGCATCAATAAAGATTTATGTGAAAAAGATGACTATGTGATACGGCACTTTTACTCTATTTATGCCATGAAACAGAATTGTAACGTTTTTATACCTGAAAATAAAATATCTAAAAATTTACAAAGAGGCAGAAATTAGCCCTCGGGTATACCTGATCACTTGGACATAATTTTTATTTAGTCTTTTTTTAAAAAATAGGCTAGTCTTTTCTCTATGCAAACCTCCAAATACTATTTTAAAAGCATACTTTTTATCTCCATCAACACGATTCAAATAGACACTGAACATTATTCAAATTAAAAAACAGATGTAGGGGGCCGGCCTGGTGGTGTAGCAGTTAAGTTCGCGTGCTCCAATTCTGCAGCCCGGGGTTTGCCAGTTTGGATCCTGGGCTCGGACCTGTGCACCGCTCATCAAGCCATGCTGAGGGGGCATCCCACATACAGCAACTAGAAGGATGTACAACTATGACATACAACTATCTACTGGAGCTTTGGGGAGAAAAAAGGAAAAAAGGAGTAAGACTGGCAACAGAAGTTAGCTCAGGGCCAATCTTCCTCAAAAAACAAATCAATTAATTAATTAAAGAAAAAAACATGTAACAAAAAACTAGTCAGTGTACATATAAAACATATATACAAATACCACATTATACTATATTCTCACTTATACCATATTCTCACCAGCATTTCTCTTAGGTGAAATTCAGCATATCTAGTAAAATACATTTGCACGGCCACTTAAGAGATGTATATTAATATAAAAGAGGCTAGTTGATGCAAGCTGTTTCCATTCAAAGATTTTGGCAAAACAGTCACACTTTTTTTTTATCATCATCAAACATCCTCCTACAAATTAAATGCTAAAGACCAAATGCAACTATATAATGGACACTGAATATCCAAGTACCATTTTTTGGACTCAACTGGATCACTTGTTTCCTGCATTCTAAACACTACAACTCCAAGTGGAACACACATTACTTATTTCTAAGTTTTACAATTCTAGCATTCCTCCTCAAGAAATCTTGAGCAACACTTCAATGATATTACCCAGAATAAACTCATCCACAGAGGAAGAACAAAAAATGATACTCTTGTTTTATGTATATAAAAAAAATTGACCTCCATTGTATATCAAAATATTTAAGTTCACAGTTTGGTATGTTAGTCTTTAAAGAAGAAATTTTCAGACAAAACATCAAAACCATCAGGGCCAGCCTCATGGGCGTGCAAACTGTGCAGTCAGCAGGGCCCTGCACTAGTTTAATGCTCTCTTGTTGCCATCTTGAAATTCTTCATACTTTTTTAACTGGGGAGCCCACAATTATGTAGCTGATCCTGGAACCATATACTAAGCATCTTTAGAAATGTACTGCCATAGTTAAAACAAAAACAAAGAGCAGCAAATGAGATCCTGGTATGCAAGGCATTCTCGAAGATTAGGAAAAATGATAATGAAATAATGAGAAATAATGAAGTAATAAGAGAACCAAAATTACAGGCACCAGCTGTTCTCCATCTCTTCCAAGTATCTAACAAGAGGAACTAAGTAATTTATATTAAACATAAGGAAATATTTCTGGCCTGGGAGTGTTGTCAAATGTCTAATGTGCCACTAACATAATCCATATTCACCTTTTTAATAACAGACCTGATGATGAGGCTTGACAGTAGCCGGTTGTGTGACCTCGAACAAGCCATTTAATCTTGCTGGGCCTCAGTTTCCTCACTATATTAAACAGAGAGTTTGGAGATGATTTACATGGTCCCTACTACCTCTAAAATATAGTCTATGGTTCTACAATCTCGGTTACAAAAAAAACATAAATAATAAATGCCTGCTTGGCACATTTTCACACTTACAAATAATATTTTACTGGCATGTCCTATCCTTCAAATCTCCAGCAAGAAAAACAAAGCAAAAAATGATAATAATAATACCTTGGAGATCCCCATAGGTCCAGTTAATACTATAAATGGTCTTCACACGAGATGACAGCTAGTTAGAGTTCTTTGCTATAAATTTGTAATTAGGTCAAATATTTACCATCAGAAGGGATGTTATGTTTCCAGAGAAGCATATCTCTGTAATTATAATGCATTTTCATAAGACTACATTTTGCAGTGGCTATTTCAAAGAATTAAATACACAGAGACTGGATGATGGAAAAGACAGGATGCTTCTGAAGGTATAACTGGCAGTTCTAAGTGTGATTTTTATTATATATTTATCTTTCCATGGAAATATTTTTCTTCTGAAGATGTAAGGAGGTCTCAGCAGACTTAACTGCACAAATATTTGCTACACACAATTTTGGGAATTATATAAATGTGTAAAACAGTTACATCTCAATTAGAATTCTGGTAGGTAATACTAATTTGCAGCGTGTGAATATTTTCACTCTTGGCACCCTGAATAAAATTCAGAGTCTTAAGTCGCTTTAGAAGGTGCAAAGTAGAACGGGCCTGCAGCCACGAGATCACTGAAAATACTTATCACCAGCATCTTTCTCTCTACTTTGACGAAATATTTCCCATCCGTGCTCTACTAGTCTTTTTCCTTTACTGTAATGTTGGAAAATCCGCTAAGAGTACTCAGTTGTTTAAGTTAACAGAATAATTTAATAGAATATCAATGTAAGCTATTCATTTTCCAAAGTCGAAATTGTATGGGTTATTAACAGAAGCTGAAAATATACTTCATTTTAGGGTAGAAAATGTGAAACAGGTAAGATATTTTTCTGAGTGATCAAGCTTTGAAAAAAAACCCTTAAACTATTTAGCAAAAAAGAAAAATAAGCTTCTATAAAGTCACAATGCTCTTCCCCCCAAAAAGTTGCCTTCTAAACACTGATATATCAATCTCAAGGAAACTTAGCCAGGACATTAAAAATATCCATAAAACATCTATGCATGCATCAGAATTACTACAAGGAATGATCCCTGAACTGCTGCCACATGGATAATTCTTAAGAGAAGCTTCCATGTTACTAAAACTAAGAAAGAAAACACTTGGAAATACTAGGATGCTTTCTCTACTGCATCAGAGCACCAGAGATAGAGACAAAAAAGCAGAGTCAGTCTTCAGGAAGACACAGAAGGTCAGAAAATAAACAGAAACGTCTGCCTCTTTCATGAATTCTTTCTGGTTATGTTACACCAGACAAGAGTAACATAGCTGGAAAGATATTTCAATATTCTCAATGGACAAGGAAAACACAGCAGAACAATAATGAGACAGTAAAAGTCCTTCAGTAGAACTCTAAGTGAAAAAAATGGGAAAGCAGTGTATCTCTTCTCTTTACTTAATTGTCCATAGCTACCCGTACTCCTCCTCGTGGGGTTACGTGCTTTTTAAAAGGCAGCTTTCAATCAATATTACCTTCAAATGTAAGGAGCCAAAAGTCCCTTGAAAATTATCTTCCGATTCTTCCCAAATAAACATGGTTCAAAACTTCTACATCACCTTTTTAGTTAGGCTCACAGAATTACATAATGGTCATTATGGTACATAATTTGCAATTTACTAAAAGCTCTAAGGTCTGCACTACTCCACTGTCAAACTACTTAAGTATCAAAGAAAATCTAAGTGATATTTTACCAGCAACACTGCTTCTATAAAATAAATCTGTATGACACACCTACACGTATATATCATATGTAGACATAAAGCTATATGGATCCACCCACACAGGTGTACGTGCATTATGTGTAGGTACCTATGTATATAATATTCAATTCTGTAGAGTTTTTCCAGATAGTACCACTAATTTGTAACCTCAAGACTTCAGAATAATTCTTAGGTGATCTATAGTATAAGACAGACAACAATCTTATACAAAGGACTCCGTGGAAAACAGACTGCATTTGGAGTCACTGGCAGTTCTCACAGTCGTCTGGCTTGGGCTGTACACTTTATGCCAGATGCTGAAACGGAAAGTGTAGGTATCTTGGTAAACCATAAATCAGAGTCATCAAGGTAGATGGCACTGCTGGGAAAATTTTATTGCTTTAAGGATCCAAAGGGGAAGTGTGTAAAAGACACTTCAAAGTGACTTTATTTCCAGTACAGCCTCTAAATTTGGACAAGTACAAATAAAAATGTGTCTGCAAATGCAAAAACAACCACACCAAGAAGGTGAATAAGATTTATAAGTTATAATATTTAAAGATAATAATTATCTCCAAAACATTGTTGGTATTTAGCTAATTTATCAAAGTCTGTGGTAAGTAGAATTTTAAGACATACCTCATCCTCCAAAATTCCCAAGTTCTGGTGTATAATCCCCTTCTCTTGAGTGTGAGTTGGGTTACGAATATGATGGACTATCATTCCCATATTATGTTATCTTATATGGCAGAAAGGATTTTACAAATGTATTCAAGGTTCCAAATTAGCTGCTTTCGAGTTAATCAAAAGAGAGATTATCCTGGGTACGCCTGATCTAATTGGGTAAGCCCTTCAAAGAAGAAAGGGAGATTCAAAGCCAGAGAGCCTCTCCTCCTGGCCTTAAGGGAGCAAACTGCCAAGCTGTGGAGAGGACCATGTGGCAGGGAACAGCAGGTGGCCTCTAGGACCCGAGGATGGCCCCCAGTTGACAACCAGGAAGACAGCACGGACTTCAGTCATACAACCCCAAGGAACTGAATTCTCCCAACAACCAGAGAACAAGGAAGAAAACCCTAAACCTCAGATGAGATCACAGCCCCAGCTGGTACCTTGATTTTAGTCTTTAAGACCTTGAGCAGAGAACCCAGTAACTGGTATGTGAACTCAATGACCTATAGAAATTGTGAGATAATAAATCTATGTTGTTTTAAAGATGCTAAATTTGTGGTAATTAGCAATAAAAAATTAATACAAAGTACATTTCTAAATACAGTAAAAATCAATATATAAAATTACCTTTGTCTGTATAAAGCAAAAGAGTCTTCAGGCTCCTACCAAATTTAGAGAATGCCACACTAGTGGTAACAACGTAGAAAATACAAAGTTGACAATCCAGGAAGACAGCCTGTGTTGAAATATATCAGGAATAAGAAGAGATAGTCTAGATCAGAAACAAGACACAGATACCCATGCTCACACTCCTATTCAACATACTACCGGAAGTTCTAGCCAGAGCAATCAGGCAAGAAAATGAAAGAGAAGACATCAGAATTGGAAAGGAAGAAGTGAAATTATCTCTATTTGCAGATGACATGATTTTATGTATAGAAAATCTCAAAAGACTCCACCAAAAAACTGTTAGTTCTAATCAAAGAAGTCAGTAAAGTTAGAGGATATAAAATTAATGTACAAAAGTCAGTAGGGTTTCTATACACTAACAACGAATTATCTGAAAAAGAAAGAAAGAAAATAATCTCATTTATAATAGCATCAAAAACAATAAAATACTTAGGAATAAACCTAACCAAGGAGGTGAATGATCTCTACTCAGAAAACTGTAATATATTTATGAAAGAAATTAAAGAAGACACAAATAAATAGAAATGTATCCCGTGTTTATGGTTGGAAGAATTTATATTGTTAAAACATCAATACTACCAAAAGCCATCTATAGAGTCAATGCAATCCCTATCAAGATGCCAATGGCATTTTTTACAGAAATAGAAAAAACAATTCTAAAATTTATATGGAACCACAAAAGATTCAAAATAGCCAAAGCAATCATAAGAAAGTAGAACAAAGCAGGAGGTACTATACTTCCTGACTTCAAGCTACAGTATAAAGTGATAGTAACCAAAATAGTATGGTACTAGCATAAAAACAGACAAAAAGATCAATGGAACAGAATTGAGAGCACAGAATCAAACCCAAGCATACACAGTCAACCAATATTTGACAAGGGAGCCAAGAATACTCAATAGAGAAGAGACAGTCTTTTCAATAAATGGTGCTGGGAAAACTAGATATTCACATGTAAAAGAACGAAACTAGACCTCTATCTTACACCATGCACAAAAATTAACTCGAAATGGATTAAAGATTTAAATTTAAGACCTGAAATCATGAAACTCCTAGAAGAAAACATAGGGAAAAAGCTCCTTGACATGGGTCTTGGCAACGAATTTTTGGATATGACACCTAAAGCACAAGCAACAAAATCAAAAATAAACAAGTGTGACTATATCAAACTGAAAAGTTCTGCACAGCAAAACAATCAACAAAATGAAAAGACAACCTATGGAAACGGCAAAACATATCTGTAAACCATATATCTGATAAGGGGTTAATATCCAAAATATATAAAGAACTCATACAACTCAATAGCAAAAACACCACAAATAATCCAATCAAAAATGGGCAAAGGACCTGAAAAGACATTTTTCCAAAGAAGATATACAAATGGCCAACAGGTACATGAAAAGATGCACAACATATACTAGTCATTAGAGAAATGTAAATCAAAATCACAATGAGATATCATCTCACGTCTGTTAAAATGGACACCATCAAAAAGACAGGAGATAACAAACGCTGACAAGGATATGGAGAAAAGGGAATCATCATGCACTGTTGGCTGGACTGTAAAGTGGTACAGCCACCACTATGGAAAACAGTATGAAACATTCTCAAAAAGTTAAAAATAGAACTACCATATGATCCAGCAACTCCACTTCTGGGACTATATCCAAAGGAAATGAAAACACTAACTCAAAAAGATGTCTGTACCCCTACGTTAATATTAACAGCAGCGTTATTTACAATAGCCAAGACATGGAAACAACCTAGGTGTTCATCAATGGATGAATGGATAAAGAAGTTGTGGTATACGTATGATTTCACTCATATGTGGAAGATACAACAACAACAAGCAAACACAGACACAGAGAATAGACTGATGGTTTGGGGGAGGGGGCGTTAAAGGGGTAAAGGGGCACATGTGTGTTGTGACTATGGCAATTAGAATTTTGGTAGTGAACACGATGTAGTCTACACAGAAGTTGGAATATAATGATGTACACCTGCAATTTATATAATGTTATAAACCAATGTTACCTCAATAAAAAATTAAATAAAAAACAGTAACAAAAACTTTATGATACTTCAATGTATAAATACAATAAATATTTAAAATAAACCATTTCAAAGTACCATTATATTTCTTTTAAATTAATAAAATCAAATATTATGTTTTGTTTGTAATAGCACTGGCTGGATTGTTAGGAAGCAGGGCCACAGAAATTGCTGATGGTGGCATCAACTAGTTCAACCTTTCCAGACAGCAATTTGGCACTGAAACAGTATCCTGAACTCAGTGAACCCACTTTAGGAGGTAAGAGTCCAAGAAAATAATCCAAAAGAAGTATTTGAACAATGGTGCTCAAAAATACCACTTATTAATTAATAAAAAGGAGAGGAAAAAAGCGGAAAGAAAAAAGATTGCACTACAGTTATCAGTGCATAGACTACTATACTGTGATTTAAAATAATACATCATATGCTGTATGTACTGATTACAACTATAAAAAATCTATGCTTAGACACTGACTCAAATGGATGTGAAGTCAGAATAAAGTAAATAATAGTTTTAAAAAAAAGAAGTTGTGGTATATATACACAATGGTATATTAGTCAGCCACAAAAAATGAAGGAATCTTGCCATTTGCAACAACATGGATAGACCTTCTGGGCATTATGCTAAGTGAAATAAGTCAGACAGAGAAGGACAAATACTCTATGATCTCACTTATATGTGGAATCTAAAAAAAAAAACCAAATTCACAGAAAAAGAGATCAGACTTGTTATTACCAAAGGCAGAGGGTGGAAGGAGGGAAAACTGGAGGAAGATGGTCAAAAGGTACAAGCTTCCAGTTGTGAGAAAAATAAACACCAGGGATGTAATGTACAGCATGATGACTACAGTTAACACCACTGCATGATACATATGAAAGTTGTTTAGAGAGTAATCCCTAAGGGTTTCTCATCAAAATGAAAAAAAATTTAAGTAAGAAAAAATGTAAGTCAAAGCATTATGCTGCACACCTTAAACTTATACAGTGATGCATGTCCATTATATCTCAATAAAACTAGGAAAAAAAGAAAAGACAACCTTAACTAATTATTTGGAATTGTGCCAAACTCCTGGCACAAAATAGATATCCATTTAAAGTATTCATATTGCACATTTCACTAAAAAACATTCATAAAAATAATATTCACTTTCCTCTTCGCCACTGTGGTGTGGTATGAAAATCTTCTGGCAGACAACAAACTTCCCAGTTTCCCTTCAGGAGATTTATTACATTGGATTATATTTTGTTTTATTGATAATTTAGCAAAATACAGGATTTTTAAAAAACAGTGTTAAATGTATGTACTTATATTTTCTCCTACCTGTCTCAACTAACTTGCTAATAGGCAATTATAAATATAGGAACTTATACATGGTTGAATGAATAAACTATTTTGGCAAAATGGGCTATGAAAATTTTAAATATATTTTAGCGATATTTCTATTGACAAGCTGAAATAAACAAAGCTCTTGTTTATATATTTCTGAGATTAGTCTCTCATCTCCTCTACACTAAGTCATCATCACTCAATATGTTTCTTGACATGAGAAGAGTGAAATAAACAGTATTAACAAGGCATACTACAAAATGTAGCATGTATTGGTCCAAACAGGGTACAATAAAGGAAATGTATAGCATATAGATCACAACTTGATAAACTGAAATCTGTTTTGTAAGAGTCTATTTTCCTTTAAAATTCTGATTACTGACGATAAAGAAATATATGATGAAAAATTCTGGATTTCCTTTTATCCTAAAACTCATCTGGGAAGTATTTCATCTGACCACAGCCTCAGGTATTCCTTTGTCACTAATTAGAGAAATACTGAATATTTCAACTATAAATTGCTTAATTATATTTGTCAGCCTACTCTAAACCAATTAATTATTTACTTGTAAAAATCTTTGATGCAATGCTATCCAGAGGTTCGTTTCTGGAATACAGACCAGAAGCTATATTTCCTCTACGCCAATTAAGCTGAAGACTGGAGACAGTGAAATGCACTGCTGTGATGCACAATGATTTACAGTATTACTCACTATAAAGAAATGAATCGTGCTCCTAAAATTCAGGTGTCTACTCTCGTCCTTTATAAGCATTAAGTCACTGTCACGTTCCTTCATGAATGAAGTTCCTTTGATCTTTTCCCAACGTAGTCTCTTTTATAAAGAATGGCTTACAGCACAAATAAGAGTGCTTAGAAAACAATTTTAGAATTTCTTAGGGCCAAAGAAAAACCCCTGTCCTGTATCAAAACACCGTCTTCTCTCACGCCAGTGTATGTACCACTCAACATCTCAGCGACATCCCAGGAGAGCCAAGTGTGAAACAGCAGGAAACTGCTATGACTCTGACACCACCACCCACGTGCACCCACTGGCCCCCAGAACAGACAAGTGTGACAGAGGTCAAAGAATCAACTTTGTACATATATTGCCCACACGTTTATTGAGTTACTACCATCAGGTAGCCTGGTGAGCAAAGCAGACATGGTCCCTGTAGTCAACAGAGCTGTCAGTCAAATGGGAAACGGAGACATCAATAAATTAACCCCACACGTACAGACGTGACTGTATTACTAAGCGCTGTGAAATAAGAGTATCCCAAGAGGATTAATAGCGTAAAACAGTGAGTGAGAGAAAGAGACATCCTTGAGAAAGTGATGTCTGAGCGGAGAACTGAAGGATAACAGACATAAACGCAGCCAAGAATGGGGGGAAGAGCACGCCAGACAAATGGACCTGCATGCACAGACGCCCTGAGGAAGGAGAAAGCATGGTACACTCAAGGAACTGAATGGTCAGTGTGCGGCAGCACACAAGAGGCAAGTAGGGCCAGATCTGACGGCAAACGTTTGTCGAGCACCCACTCTGTGCAGGTGCTGGCCTCAGACCAGGGATACGTGAGTACACAAAACACACCAGGACTCCTCCCTCCGAGAGCTCACACTCCGATCACACAAGGTTCAGTACATCCTGTCAAACATTTTCATCTTTACCCTCAACAGGAAGCTCAAGAAGGATTTGAAAGCAGAGGTTTTGCTTGCTTTTTCCCTCCTCACCTTCCTAAAGGCAGATGGAGAAACAGATTTGAGGGATGGCTGCTGGATGCTGGGAGATTAGTTAAAAAGTCTCACTCTCCAGGTGGGAGATGATGGTACTTCATACCACAGGGAGAGAAATGGAAATGGAGTTGGGTGGAGAAATCTGAAAGACATTTGGAAGAAAAATGAACACAACTTGGTGACAGATTGAAAATCGGAGGTAAGGGAGAGAAGCGTCCAAGAGAGCCTTGGTCTCCAATGAGCACGACTAGATAGACGGGCGCCCAACCTCGGAAAATGGGAGGAGGGTAGTCTGTGAGGAAGATCATGAATTTCCTTACAGACATGTTGAGTTATATGGGCTCAGAATTAAAAAAAGAGCTCCACAGTAAAGATAAAAAACTGGATGTCAACAAGAGTCTGGAGAGTAATTGAATCCACAGGCATGAATGAGCTCAACTACGAAGAGTATAAAGCAAAAAAAAGCCAGGACTGAAACTTTTAAAACTCCATCATGAAAGGCCAGCCAGGAAGAAGAGAATGACTCAGTTAAGAAGACTCAGTCTCCAGAGAGGCAGAGAGAAAACCAAGACACTTTGGGACTCAAGAAGCCAGTGGAGGAGTATTTTAGGAAGGAGAATATGAAACGCAGAGCCAAACGCAGCTGAGAGATCAAGCAGAACGAGGACTGGAAGAGCTCCACTGGATTTGACGACAGAGGTCATTCAAGAGCCACTTCTTGTAGTGTGTTTCAAGTGGGGTCAGGGGTGAGTGTCTGACTGTGGAGGAAAACAGAACTAGGGCAGTAAGAAGAAGGAGGCAGGCGGAGGGGGGTGGGGAGACTTCAATCAGTAGCGTCTTCTCTCATCACCTTACTTAAAATAGCAACCCTCCTCCTCTACACTCCTCACTGCCCTTTTCTGTCCTTTACTTCTCTCCATTGCACTCTCCAACATTTGACTCGCTGTATTTTCTACGTGCTTATCATTTTGTCTTCCCCACTAGAGATAAGTTTCATGAAGGAACTAGTGAATGAGTGAATGAGGGACATGTGTGCCTGCATGTGTGTACATGTGAACATGTATAAGACAACAATGAGCTGAGCATATGCAAATGATGACAGAAGGGATCCAGAAGATGCACAACAGTTTAAGTGGCTGACACTGAACTCACGCTGGAAAGCAAGGTTCTTAACTGCTAGAGAATCTATGAATGCCTTAATCAGAAGACCAGTGAATGCTCTGTAACGGAAAGCAAATTGTGCATGCATCAACATTTTTCTAGTAAGAAAGTCAAAGGTTCAAAGAGTTCTGTGACACAAAACTCTTTACGGGCCACAAAAAAAAAAAAAACACATAAGGGCCGGCCCAGTGGCATAGTAAAGTTCACGCGCTCCGCTTCGGCTGCCCCGGGGTTCACAGGTTCAGGTCCCAGACACGGACCTATACACTGCTTATCAAGCCATGCTGTGGCAGGTGTCCTACATAGAAAATAGAGGAAGATGGGCACAGATGTTAGCCCAGGGCCGATCTTCCTCAGCAAAAAGAGGAAGATTGGCAATGGCTGTTAGCTCAGGGCTGATCTTCCTCACACACACACACACAAAAACCACATTGATTTTTGCACCAGACAAACCTAATTTCAAATATCAGTCCTTCTACTTACTAGTAATAATACTTATCTTCTCTAAGTGTCAAATTATCTCTCAGAATCTTTGTGAAGAGTAAATATGATCATGCACATAAAGTACTTAACATTGCTTTTAAAAACTCCTTACAACAAGCCCATGTAACAGAGGTTACTAGCTGTGCTCAGCATCTGTTGAGAGGCTGAAGATACAAATGGACAATGGCCAGACCATATATAAAAACAGAACTCTGACCCACAACCTGCAGCAACCTGACCGGGCCTTTTATCTATAATAAACCATCCAGGAGGCCAGCCTGCATAAGGCAGACTTGCAGGAAGCTAGACTGCTATCTGTAGTGACAATCCAGGAAGCTAAACAATAACTTCTGTAACAGTCAGCCCCAAATGGCCAGGACTGGATTAATAACTCACAGCTTCCCTAATTTTTGTCCCTGCTTCCAACTCAGAACCAACCAGAGATAGCCAAATGTGCATCTCTCCCAATCTTATAGGACGCCCACTTCTATTGAGCTAGCCTACAGCTTCCCAGGCCAACACTTCCAATCAGGACACACCTGAAGCCTTCCCTTTTGTTCCACTAAAGATTTCCTACTCCTCTGCCAGCCTGTGAATCTCTGCCAGAACGTTAGTGACAGCAGCTGACTCCCTTGCTATGGTAAGCTCAGAATAGTTAGCCTTTGCTTTTCCCATTTGGTTGGTCTTCGTAGATTTCCACACTCATCTTCCAGAGTAACAGGAGTTTAGCTGGGCACACTGCCAGCCAGATGCAGACTGTATACTCCAGCCTCCCTTGCAGGTAGACATGCTCATGAGACTAACTTCTGGCCAATGGGATAAAACTGAAAACGCTGAGAGGCAGCACCCAGTGAGGTGCCTTAAGATACAGCAGCAAGCATCCTGTGTTCCTTCAGGCCTAGGAATGGTGACTTGAATAGCTGTAAACAGGCCTGGTCTCTGAGAATTTGATAGATCAGAGCTACCACATTAGCCCCAGAATTTTATGTAATAGAGAAATATAAATAATAATAATAATAGCAGTAGCTACCATTTACAAAGACTTACCACGTATCAGGCACTGTTCTAAGCTCTTAATGAACAGTTAACCATTTAAAACAACCCTATGAAGTAAGTCCTATTATTATTTTGTTTCTGAGAAAATGTGGCACATAGAAGTTAAGCTAAGGACAAGCAGTTTTTAGGCTATTGTTATTTGGGGATTTCTGGAACTTGTAGCTGAACTTAAACTCATTTAATATGCCCTTAGAAAAGGGCATTAAATAACTTTTAAGTGGTCAAATCAGGGTTTGGTGTGCAGGGTCTGAATGCAAAGCTCACTTTCTTCTCTGGTGAAACCCTTTCAGGAAGGGTTCAGGCTGCTCTAGAATCTCCTTCTGCCCTCTCTTCCCTGAGTTCCAGAGACACAGGATTAAGAGTGGTCTGCTCAGAGAAAACAAGCTGCAGAATCTTAACTTTAGCTCACAGAAGACAAGTCTCTCGGTCTATTTCCAGGTTGGGTTTGGAGTGTTCATATATCTATGCTGACCAGTGTGAACTTCACCAGGTAAACCAGCTTCATAATCATAATCACCACCACTGCCAACCACTTATTACGTATCTACCACATGCCAGGCACTGTGCTGAGGTCTTTAAGTATCTGATACGCCTGTATGTTTAGCAGACAACTCTATTAGAAAAAAATATAACTTTAGTTAAAAAAAAAAAAACCTTACCTTTATCATTCTGGATAGATCACCAGCATCTGCTAATTCCAAAACTATGTTTAGTTCATTATCTTCAATGAATGATGCATAATATTTAATTACATTCGGATGGTTGAGTTGCTGAGAAAAAACGACAGGCATCAAAAGTTTTCTTATTATAAATTCCCACGAGTCATTTATAGTTTCATAACTTAAGAATAAACTTAGTTATTGCATTTCACTTTTTCTTTAATATTTATTTATTTATTTATTTTTGTGAGGAAGATCAGCCCTGAGCTAACATCCATGCCAATCCTCCTCTTTTTGCTGAGGAAGACTGGCCCTGCGCTAACATCCGTGCCCATCTTCCTCCACTTTATATGGGACGCCACCACAGCATGGCTCGACAAGCAGTGCCTCGGTGCGCGCCCAGGATCCGAACGTGGGCTGCCAGCTGCGGAGACCGCGCACTTAACCGCTACGCCACAGGGCCCGCCCCTGCATTTCACTTTTAAGTTACATAAATCTTAACATGACAGTATATTTTTCTTTAATCTAGTGAATTTTGAAACAAGTGATTATTGAAGGTAGAACTAGATATCAATATTCCTTAATTAGAAATAATAAATTACACACTCAAAATTTTAAAAAGCATTGCTATATCCAAAAAATATATAAATAGATGCATACGAATGAATGACAGAATTAAATCACCAATTGCTAAAAATTATACTCTTTAAAATCAGAACTGTCATCTAATAGCACTCAAAGGTAAATAAAGTATCACTTTTCACTCCTATTTTGAAGTTAGGGCTGATCCTAGTATAATGCAGCCAGTGGTAAAAAACAAAAAGGAAGAAGAAGAAGAAAACTGGCATCTACTATATTATATCAAAATATTGCTTTTACATGAAATAACATAAATATACTGAATTTATCTATGGGGTTGATTCATAAAATCATCCTAAGAAAAATTTCCCCTTGTAGGACTATATCCATCAATCTATACACATTTAGTCTTTTTGTACCATCTTTTTGTTCAATCTTTACACAAGTTAACATAAGACAAATAGTTTCTCAAAGAAAATTACTGAAGAATGATCCCAGAGAGTATATGCATGATTTCCTTCTCTTCTTTCTACTTATAGGTTTTTTCCCCACATTTCCTATGATAATATATTATTTCTCTAATAAAAGGTTACATATATTTTAAAAGCAGTTACTTCGTGTCCCAGGAAATAATTAGACCCAACAAACAGTCGGAAAACATGGTTCATTTTGATCTTACTCTTATCTTTTTTGGATAAATCTGATTCATTTTAGGCACAAACAAAAATGGAGTAAAAGATATCCAGGTCTTATTTAAAAGTTAAAAATATAACATAAGCCACGGCATTCTTCTAAAGAAATTTCACTAGAATAAAAGCAGAGCAAAGTGAAATCTCAGTCATATTCTTTGAGTGGATGAAAAACTGAAAAGCTAGTTCTGACATACTCTTTACATCACCCTTTCTAAATCTGGAAAAAAAATACAGAACTATTATAAAAAACATGTGAGCCATTTGGATCAGTCCACATTCCCCATACATTACATCTTGAGATAACACTAATATGCATTTATATTACTTAACCTTTAGAATATGTCTAATTGGGATGGTCCAGAAAAAATTTCTTCAATTTTTTATGCCCATTTTATCTAGTCCTAGTTTGAAATGGGGAATAAAAAAACTTAATCCTACCAAATGTTCCAATTAAATTATTTTACAACAAATCCAAGTTAACTACATTCTTCAAAATACTGAGATTCAAACTTGTATAATGTTACTTGAAGTCAGTGTGGCATAAGATCTTTTTGCTTATTTTTATCAACATATTCAGTTACATTCAAAACAGTCAGTAGTTTGTTTGCTATTTACCTTAAGGAGATCTATTTCTTTGATACAATCAGCACGTGCTTTGGCATCCATTAAATCAAATATCTAAAAAGAGAACCCAGAATTATTTAATAAAATAAGCCACATGTAAATTCATTATAATACTTTACATATAATTATACACCCACTAAGAAATTTTCTTTCCAATTAGCTTTTAGGAGCTGTGGATTCTGTGGGTATTTTATCTTATGCTACCACTAGAGCTTAAATTTTTCTCTCCAAATGCAGTCAGTATTAAAAATGGGAAAAGAGAATGGCTAGATATTCCAAGTCTTAGGTTCAAATGGAACAGAATGAAGTTGTGATCATTATTATAATGAAATAATAGTTAATATAATTAATAACAACAATTAATATGTGCTAAAGAGATTTCATGAGCTACCTCATTTAATTGTCATTTAATCCTTATGAGGACAATAGTATTAGTACTCCCATTTTACCGATGAAGAAAAGTAGGTTTAGAAAGCTTAAGAAATTGACAGAAGTTCACACAGCTAATAAATAGGGCAGCCAGAAGTCATTCTCCGAGTTATCCAATTATAACCCAAGCCCTGACATTACTCTGCACGATCGATCGTGTCTACAGGTCTAATGCAAGCATTCCTGACCGGGGGACAGCACTCCAAGGAGGCTGAAAACTGGTTCTTTGGAGAGAGGGGTACAAAATCTTAAACTTTTTGAGGATGAAGCACAGATATACATACAATACATAAAAAGCCATACTACATCTGTGGAATTAAACCTTCATGGGGATGGGGGTAATTAGGAAAATGTCTAAAAAAGGCTCCTTGGAAGGTGACAATGAAGAAAAGTTTGGGAAATATTGGTCTAATGAGAAAAACATAAAAATAAATAATACAATCAAAGGGAAACTTAGTATGTCTCTGAAAACAAAGAAATCTCTCCATGTTCTAAGCGTGTGGAAAACAAACAATAAATAAAAAAGCAATATGCTAAATATTGCAGAAAATATCTGAATAAGTCAATACTACAAGCAGATTAAAACTCTAGTCACATAACAAAACAACTTTAATGACATTATAGTCCTCAACTTGATCAAGTCCTCCTGATTCAGGAGCCCCTGTGTTCCAGGAAACGTAGGCGTGTAACCAGAAAGCAGCAGCACAATCCACACCCTTTCACTCAGGCAGGAATTACTGGACACCTACCAGCGGGCGCAGCCTCTGCACACGGGCTGCTGTAATCCTCACCACATTCTTATAAGGTAAGGGGTACTGGCTCCAATTTAGAAATGGGAACTGAGGCTCATAGAGGTTAAATAATATGCTTATGGTGGCAAAACTGGTAAATGACAGAACCAGGACTCAAATCCAGATCATTCCAGCTCCAGAGTCTGTGTTTTCCTCACTGGCCCAGGCTGTTGTGGAGTCTAACACATGCACAACTAGCTAATAAGTACTAAAATACATGTGTGCGAAGTGTAGTATCAGAAACCTAAAGAAAGAATCCACATGAGGGTGGAGGGGGTAACATTAAACCTGGACCTTGAAAGAATTATAGGATTCTGCCAGACAGAAATAACCAATATCTAAGGCACACAAGTCAACATAGAATATGAGTGTATAATTACAGCTTAGAAGAGGCAACTTTTGCTTGATATCATTCCTAATATCCAAATATGCACACAGTTCTAATTCTTTCTTAATTAAAAAAATCAATATGAAAAATATAAATAAAATTTTAAAACAAAATCTATAAACTCGCTGCCTTAAACTAACTTTGCTCACTCCCTTCCATTTCTTGCACAACTGCACACATATCTTTTACATACTGAAAATAACAGCAGTATACAAAATGTTATGTGCTTTTTCACCTAACGTTACAGCCAAATATTTTTCATATTTCTACATAGTCTTCGACTTATTTTGGTTCTATTGTTTCTAATGAAAACCTCAAATACCAAGTTTATGTTTTGCAAGTTTTAATGCGAAACAGCTGAGCACTGCATGTTAAGATTTGAAAAATACAGAATCTTATCCTAGTTAACAGTTTACAAAAAGAGAGAGAGAAACTGGATGGTATCCAAGTTCCACTGACTCAATTCAAGTAACAGAAAAGGAAATGTGTGTGCTAGCACACGTTTAGAAATAGTGACTTCTCAGGCCGGCCCCGTGGCTTAGCGGTTAAGTGTGCGCGCTTCACTGCTGGTGGCCCGGGTTTGGATCCCAGGTGCGCACCGACACACCGCTTCTCCGGCCACGCTGAGGCCGCGTCTCACATACAGCAACTAGAAGGATGTGCAACTATGACATACAACTAACTGCTGGGGCTTTGGGGGGGTGGGGAGGAGGATTGGCAATAGATGTTAGCTCAGAGCCGGTCTTCCTCAGCAAAAAGAGGAGGATTAACATGGATGTTAGCTCAGGGCTGATCTTCCTCACAAAAAAAAAAAAGAAAGAAAGAGTGACTTCTCTCTCCTCCATCGGCGGTCATTCTAACCATCTTAGCCACAGCGAACTTGTATTAACTATATGACTTCAGAACGGAACAGAATGGGATGAAAAGAAAAGAAAAAAAAGAGAGGACGATGAGTGGCAAACACTATCACAAAGTTTACCTAAAATATCTAGGAAGAAATGTTTTTGCAAACATCAAGCCCTTGTATATATCAAACTTTGGTAAAATGAGAGAATATATTAGATATAGATGGACACTAATAACGGAGATTGAAGGAAAAGAACTACCAATATTAAAGCACAAGCAGGGCGACCCTACTCACTGAAGGAAAACCTTACCCACCACAGTCCTCTTCAAGAGCGTCCTAGCTTCACGCTACTCACAGAGGAGCAACACGGAGAAGGTTAATGCGCTCGTGTTCTTGCTTTCTATCATGTATGGTTTCTATCAAACCTATGTTGAATGCCAACTTATTCTCAGATTTTATTTTAGATACAAATAAGAAAACAGGCTTGCAGTCCTTAAGATGCATACTGTCAGATGCAGAACGTAGACTGAAAACAGAAAACTAACATACAATCTAGTAAGTGCTACTGTACAAAGTGAGCTGAGAACCTCAGGCGGGGTGTGTGGCTGGCAGGCTTCCCATACTTGATTTACACGTGCAGGAAAGTGTAAGGAGGATTTCTTACAGAAATAAGTAAAATCAAAAGTTCATTACTTAAAGATGTAAGCTTTACATTTAGCAATTTCACATAGAAAAGCCACTCACTCTCTAAATTGCCAAATGATGCCAGAAAAACGATGTTGTCACTATATAACAAGTTAAATGATGACACAAATATTAAAGTCAACAGAAAATTTTGAACTTGATGTTAGTTACAGGTAGGCAATGATCATATACACACAGACTGCCTATATTTAAAAATCCATATGTCAAGAGAAATAACTGATTCTTGCCAGATCATGAATGCTGATGCCATTCTTGGGAACTACTAGTCACAAGGGACTTGAAATAAGTCAAAGAAATGCAGGGAAGTACAAAATTTTAAATGTCTTAGACTTGGAAGGAATTCCTGAAAACATTATTTTTTAAGGAGACAGAGAAAGGATAATTCTGGTACTAGTGATTAAAATGAAGAAAACCACAAACTTGGAGACACACATAAATCTAATCTCCTAGTAATTAATGCCTCTATGATGGGGAAAATATTAAAAAACAAAAGATAGTGAGTGAGATGAGAATAAGATGTATGAGAGCTTTAGGAAACCCTAAAAAGACACAAAAAATATCAAGATAGAAATGTGCTAAATAGAAATCATGAATCTTTAATTCAACTTATAACTAAGCTAATTTAGAATTACAAATTAACTTTTAGTTTTATCTGAATTCTCAGTAATATCAAAAGTCACTCCTCAACCACTGAGAGAAATAAGCATTGCTGGCACATTTAAGGCAAAACTAAATTCTTAAGCAAATTCATTTAATTGGAAATTCAGAAGTATCTTATTTTTCTTTTTCTCTTAGCCAGCAAGTCAAGACAAAAATAAATGCTGAATCTTTAGATGAAATCATTCCCAGACACAGATTCAAAGCTGTCTGATTTCAGGCGCAAGAAAAGGCAACACATACAGGAAAAAAAAAATCTGGATTTTGTAAAAACATTTTTCATAAAATATTTACAAGCTTGCTTTCAGAAGGCATCTTTTTCAGCTCTACCAAAATTTCTTTGGGTTTTTAAACTTATTTTATACTTGGTAAGAGCAAAGTTATTATTAGCAGTGTTCAGGCAAGTACTGGCTAATTAAATTGTTGGTACTCTCTGAATCATTTTAAAAGTTTTCTTCAAATTTTGCCAAAATTACTCATGACTAATGAAAGTGAAAAAGATAACACTAGATACCTTTAAGATGAAAAAGAGGCTTCAAGTAACGGAACAGAAATGTCCTTGAAAAGGCCTATGTCAAATTCTTAGAAGAAATAATACTTAAAATGTAGCAAAGAAGTACTTTATATACTAAGAAAGTTCGATGAAACTGGTATATCTCACTTGAAATGAATCTTACATAAACAGAAATCTTAAGCAAGTATCTCCCGGCTCCCCAGCCTTACACAGCCTGGATAAATGCACTGAGCAGCCTGCCCCTAAACCGAGTCCTGTACTCCGTGTGACAAGACCTCAGTCCTTCCCCGCCTGATCCTACCTCCGGATTATGCCTCTGTTCATCCCAGTGTTCTTGCCCCTCGTATACCTGGTCCCATAATGATGCTTCCATCCCTCTATTCCAATTGCCTGATGCCTGGACAGACCCTCCCCTAACCACTGTCGGGGTCGGGGAAGGGGACCCTTAACTCCCAACTCTATCACAAGGAACATTTTTGCTATCAGCCTGCAATTTCTGCTTCTCCTACTGGCTGACTGGTAGGCAGACTTTCCCTTACAGAGCCTCTCTTTTTTATCTGAAGGGGTAAAGATGGGTGAGTGGGTTAGAAAATCCACAGCAGAAGGGCTGTGGCCTCTCTAGATATAAATTACATTCACTGAACAAGAGAATCTCCAACTAATTAAAGTCTCGACCACCAGCCCTTCCCTGCCTAAATACACAGTCACTCTAAATGGTGGGGTGGGGTGGGGACGGGAGCAGAACTTAAGCAAGGTGACTCCAAGAAGAGTTCAACACTGGTGCCAGAAACCTCGCTCCCTCTAACACCCAGGCCCGTGATCTAGCTGCTGCCAGCCTTCCACTCTTAATGCATCAAACATGTCTGAACTACAAATTAAAAGACAGGCCTCAATTTCTTTCTTGTGAATTCCTTCAGGTCCTGGCAAATGATGGTATGGAGCTAGATACCTGTTTGTGTCACTAATTATTCTATGACTATGAAAAACCCTCTGTTTCCAAGGGGCTGCCTTTTAACTCAACAGGTTAGTATACAGTGACCTAACTTACAGTCCATCAGTAGGCCCTGTTCAATAGGTTTCCTTCAAATGAAAAAGCCTCTAAAAACTATCACAAAAATTCATCTTTTGTTGTGATTTTATGAGAGCCGGAAGCTCAGCCAAGCTTAGTCAGGGCTCCTACAGATTAAGAAGCCACCCTACAGAGGAACACTGGAAGCGGTTGAGTGAGAATGTGGGTGCAGGAAAAGCAAACAATCCAAAATCGTCACTGTGACAAAAAGGGAAGCCTTTGAAGGGAACAGAAAGGGGTATACCCAGAGAAGTTGGAAAAACAAGATGGTAAGCCACAGAAAACAGGAGAGGCAAGTTTTGAGAAGCTGCGGGTGTTGAAGCACCAGAGTCTACAGAGATGTCAGTAAGAAAGTCAGCTGATGACATTACAGCCTGAGAAGAAAGGCCGACGTGGGAGAAATGGGGAGCTGGTGAAAACGCCTCAAAGGAGGCAGAAGAGGAGGAATTCATCCAGAGCACCCGTGGAGTCAGGAGAAGAAGAATCAGGACAGCTATGGGATCGTGGAAGCACGTCGGATAGCAGAAACTGTGTCCGTCACACAGGAGATGACACTTTCTGCTGAGCACAAACGCCTACGGGCTGTGGCTGAGGCTTCAAAGTAGTAGTCCTTAATTTCCATTGCAGGCAACACTATAATCACGTATCCGCTGATTTGGGGTTCTTCTTACACTGTGGTTAAAATATGTCCAAGTAGGAAGTGTAAGAGAGTGCATTTCTTAGAGAAATAACCTGAGCCCTTCTGGGTTATGGAGAAATGAAGAAACACACAGTGGAGATAAACCATGATGGGGGAGACTGTGAAGTGGAAGCATCCATGTTGCTCGAATAGCTGACAAGGTTCCAAGAAAGGTAAAAAAAACAGTTGAAACCGGACTTTAAGTAAGAGGTCTGGAGAATATGGAAAAGTGCGTGCTGGTCAGGATGATTCAAAGAACAAGTTTCGTTGGAAGCAGAGAATGGGCGAGAAATGGGAACTGTCAGTAGAGAGAGAATTTGAGAGGGTGGGAGAGAACACAAACGCATAGGGTAAGCCATGAGTGCGGACTGAGAGAGCCAACCCCGTGCCAGGGAGTCAGGCCTGCGGAGAAACCGTGAGGCCGCATCTCAGTACAGCCAACACGGTGCCAGGGAATGGAGAGAGGAAAAACGAGAGCAAGGGGCTCTAAACATATTAAAAAAAAAAGAAAAAGGTACCACAGACTGGCAGACAGGGACAAGGATGGAAAAATATATTTGACTGGATGGCACTGGCTTCAAAGATGGAAGAGTGCCAGCTGGCTGGGTGTAGAATAAGGTGGGAAGTGGCAGTGGAAAGCAAGCTCTAAGGAAGAGGACTCCACGGTGGCCCACGTCAAGGAAGAGAAGCATCTTACACTGGAGAGGGCTGTGAGGAAGTGGGCACGCCAGACGGAAGGCCAGATTCATTTACAGAACAGGGACTAAAGAGCTACTGTGGAAAAAAGGTCAGACGTACTGCCCTTAAAACCTGCCTCCTGTGTGAAAGACATTATGTCACCTGATTTGCTTTTAGATATTCTTTTAGCTCTAATGTTCACAAAACTTTGAAAATCTCATATTTTGTAATTTTTGTTCATATTGCCAATAATATTACTTATTTAATAGGTGAAAATTTTTCCATTAATAATGTTTGGCCTTATTATTGCTACATACTGAAGAGGATGAATCCATTCGCTACACAGTAGTCTTTGCAATCTTAAAAAAAATAGACAGGATTTTATCACTCACCTGCTTAAACTCCTCAGTGGCCATTCATTACCCTTCCGACAACAGACAACATATAAAGAACACATAAACCTCTCTGCATGGGCTACCAACAAAACCCTCAACATCCGGTTCCTATCTAGTTCTGTAAGCCACGCGACTTCTCTCCCTCAGTCGGTTTCCTGAGGTCACCAGGATTTGTGCTCAGGACACTCTGAGTCCATTCTATTACTGGAGGCCTTCACATGAGCTGTTCTCTGTACCTGGACCCGCTCCACCTGGGGTCCTGGTCTTCCATCTCAGCTTAAATTTCACATCCTCAGAGGAGCCTCCGCTAGACCCTCTATCTAAAAGCCCTCCTTCTCCCACCTCGTTTGTCTCTAATACCATACCATGGTCATTTCCTTCTTGGCTATGATTATTTGATTCACTGTCTGTCTTCCCTACAAAAACTCGAACTTAATTACTTAATCTCTAATGTCAGGTAGTGCCTGCCATGCGTAAGGTCCTCAATAAATATTAAACGAACATAATAAAAATTTTCAAGAGCATAAATAAAAAGTTATTTCAAGATTTACTCACTGGCCCTGGCCACTAGAAGAGATTATAATTTAAAATTGTTAAGATAAACCCATACAAGAAAACTTGTGTATCATAATGATAACCCTAAGGTACCAGAATATGCTAAAGAAAAAAGCTGTGAAACATCAAAAAAGGACAAAGGACTAAATTATTTCATTGATGTCCATTGTATCATTTAAATATTTTAACATTAGTAATCTCTTTATGCCATACATGGTAATTCATCATAACCCCGAAATGTTGTTAATTAGAATGCCCTATTCTCTAAACATTCAATAAGAGTAAAAATTTACTATATTTGATATATCCCTAGGAATGCCTAAAATAAAATTGAGCACAAATAAATAAAATTAAGAAGCTTTAATTTTTAAGATAAAATACCTATGCCTTCTTGACTAGTAAACTAACATCAATTACAAGATTATTCCCCAATAGTAAACTAATATCAATTACTAAATTGTTCTCCAATTTCTAAAAATGTAATATATGGATTATTCTTACAAATGCTTCCTAATTTTTATTTGCTCAAATAACAATTGGAAGTTTCAAAGGAAGCCTATAAAAATTAAATAATGAAGTTGATAAAAGCTGCAGGATGAATTCAATAATCACAGTGAACACTGAAAAAGTGACTGAATATATGGTTCTAAAGGTTATGACTACATCAAAATCACTGTATGCATTTATAGAAGAAACTATCATTGTCCACAAACTTCTAATTGCATGCAATCCTAATTTCTAATTACATGCAAACATGCAGAATCTAGAATCTAAAATTAACATATGTAAGAAAGCAAGTTACATTCATTAACATACTTCAAAAAGCACTTTTCTTGACAAATGCTTTAAAAGAACAATCAAATATAAGAAAATATAAGTAAAGCCTTAAACATCAAAGAATACTTGTCCTTTCAGGAAGTTTTTTTGAGGTTACCTGGATCCAAAAGGTGAATCTGAACACAGTATATTATAACTTTGTTTGTTTTTCAGCATACAAAAGTGCTGTCCATGCCAACAAGTGCCCCTGACTGACAGGGATGTCCACAGGAAAACAGCGTTATCTGGACATACAACTTACAAGTAAGCGAGAAATGAAGCATTAATGAACTGCGGATCAAAATACCTCACCTAATATTACATGATTAGGGAAAGAAAGGTCCAAGAACTGAGAAACAGTGAGACCCAAATTCATACTCCTCTAACACCATGTCATAAAATTAATAAAATAAAAATCAATTCCAATTATATAGCTCTAATCAACGAGCTAGCATAATAAAATAGAGACTGCATGTACCAGATCAAAACAATTCTTTGATGATCTTCCCACACAAAGAACTGAGGTTTTGAGACCCAGCTCATGTCCCGTGTAAAGACTTTCCGAGCCCCCTCTCATCCCAGTGCCCCTGAAGGCTGTTCCCATTATAGCACCCATCTCATGAATTTAGAGGTGTCTTGGTTGCATTTCTATTGGAATCCCATGAGTCCCATGATTTTGTTTCTCTTGGTATTCCCAAAGCCTTCCACACCGACCAGTGAACACCAGGTAATCAATAACAGTGGTGGACTGAATTCAACAAGCAGCAGGAAGGGAGGCAGGGAGAGAGGGAAGCAAAGTTGGCACACGGAATTGCATGGTTACATCAGTTACGGTGCCACCTTAATTTTGGCAAACAAATTATGATGGAATGTGGGGAAACTTGCAAAAAGTTTGGCTAATGTTGCCATATACATAGACTCTCAGATCCCTTTATGATTTCAAGGAAGTAACACGCATTCAGCACACACATTCTTCTTTCCACATACAGGTAACAGGCAAACCCGCAGGAAAGTCAACAGAGCCTAGCACGTTGCTTTTTTAAAGGCCCTAAGCAACTGAAAGTTGACGGTGTGGGACAAAGGTAAGAAGGGCCTTGAACACTCAGCTGAGGAATCTGGATGGTAGCTCTCAAGTGTCCCATTAAAGCTTCTAAGCAGAGAAATGGATTATGAAAGCAACACTAGCATGAACTCAACGAAAGTATTCAAGAAGGGTTCTAGAAGAGCTGGGAGCAATAATACAGCTCTGGAGAGAAGTAATGCGGCCTTTAAATAACAAGTTGCAAGAGGAAATCCCATGTTTGATTCCTTATGAATTTTTTTAAGAAGGACTAGGATTCTTCAGAAAGGAAAATAGTCTGGTTAACGATATTTTAAAACATTTTCATTTTAAGCTGCAAAGATAGCTTTTTAAAAAGGAAGAACCATGGGCTTTATTGTTGAGGACAATAAAGTGTAATATATCACAAAAATCAATAACATGTCTGAAATGCAAATATATTTGTCCTCACAAAGGTTTAAGACACTGTTCCCTAATTAAATAAGCTAAGAATATCTTTACAACATCATTTCTCTCTTCTACAAACAAGTTATTTTTAAACTAGAAGATGCCACAATCTCAACATTCAAAAAGGCAGAGAGGAACGGCATAATCCAAAGGACAAACTTGAACTCCGAACAGCAGGAGACAGTTGTCTGAGGTTTATCACAGTGTCAAACGGGGGCAGTGGAGGGGGCATCTATCTAACACTGAACGGAAACACAACTGTGCACATTAACTCAGGTCCATTCAGATTTCCAGTCAAAAGGAAGGAAAAGAAAGGCAAGAAGAAACAATGTACATGGTACTCTGAGAGACCTAGAAGAGCTTTTATTCTTTCCCTCCCTCCCTCTTTTCCTCCTTTCTTCCCTTCTTTTCTTACTAAGTATTTCTAATGACAAGATTCTGTGATTTAAAAAGTAACCATTGGAGATGGAATGGAGCCCTGTCTCTTCTCCACACTCAGAATCCACTGGAAGGTGGAGAAGGAGACCAAGAAGGCCCCAGGGATCTCCAAATGATGTCTCAACCCATTTACCCTCTGGCCTTGACCACCCGCGACAAGTCAGCAGTTATCTTCTCTCTAGTCCATTCTGTGTGTTCAGTTTGTACTTTTACTTTGTGAAAATAACCAATTTCGAAGATTATTACCCTACTTGAGAACGCCTAGTGAATCCTTACTTCCTTATGATTCAAATTCCTGTTCCTGGTTTCAATGCTCTCCAGAATCTGGTCTCACATTGACAGCCTGGCTTGAGTTCCAATTCCACCAACACCAACAGCTCAAACTGACGTCTCCATTCTGTGAACCCCTACGTATTTATGTTAGGAATCCCCATCACAGGGTTTAACAGTTCATTGTTCTAGTTAGATGCTTTCCCCGCTGGAGGGCAGGAATAATACCACTAGCTTCTTTTTTATTTCCCTCAGTGCTCAGAAATACATAGTAGAAATTCAATAAATACATTTTAAAAATGGATCAAAGAGTTCTTTTATAGGCAATAATCATTCCAAAAGTCATCTGTTTCATGAACACTAATATCTCATTCTATACTGTATTTTCTTAAGCTATAAGTGGCCTATCAAAAGAGAGAAGATTGCTACTCTTACATGCTGCTGGTGAGAAAGTCAACTGGTGTAACATGGGAAAATAACTTGATATTAATTTGCAGTGCTGCTAACCATGTGCATCCCCTGGGGCTCGTCATTTCCATTCTTAGGCACATACAAAAGAGAAATTCTTGCATGTGTGCACCAGGAAAGACAACATAAGAACAACACAGAAGTACTATTTATGGTAGCAGATAACTGTAAACAACCTAAAGAGCAAGCAACATGTAACAAGAACAACTGAATACTATACAGCAGTGAAAAGGACAAAGTACAGCCACATGCACCAACACGGGACAACACTTATATAAAGTTTAAAAAATACAAAAGCCAACAGAAGATTTATTTAGAAATTTACACAGATGTAGGGGAAACTATAAAGAAAAGCAAAGGAACAATAAACAAAATTCAGGACATGGTTACCTCTGAGGGAAGGGAGTGGCAGACATGGGTCAAAATTACTTTAATGTTTTATTTCTTAAGCTGCATGATGAATATGAGGGTGTGTCTATTATTCTTCATATCTAACATATATGCCATATGAAATCTTTTACAAATATTTGCTATTTCATTAAAAATGTAAGTGAAAACTGTTCATCTCTGTAATAGCTGTTGCAAGTATACTGATCCTTTAAGAAGTTAAAAAAAAAAGAGGCAACTTGGGTTTCACGGGTCTCTACAGAGGAAAAATACCAGGGTTGCAGAGTACAATGGGAGGTCTATGGGCAGGTGTGAACAGTTCACTACCTTCTCTGATAAAGGGAAGTAAAACTGTGTGATGTCAAGCATACTCTGAGGCAGAAGGACAAGTACTTTCTAGACCAGAGGGCAAGAGAAATTAGACTTCTAGACTCGTGAGACAAGCGGGACTTCCAGGGCTCCAGCACTAGAGCATTGCAGGGTAGACCTGGGGGACTAGCACACCGGGGTCAGGGTGGGACTAGGTAAGAGATGCTGGGGCAAGACAAAGAACTTGAGGAAAACAGAAGATCAGGCAATGCGGCCCCAGAATGATACCAATACAACACGGAGATTTTCAATAGAACATCAATCCTCTAATTTTATCTACTTCATTTTCTTTAATTTCCCAGTAAATAAAGTTCACTTCATTTTTCTTTCATTTATTGCCAGTGTGGTTCTCTCTATTAATTTAACACCTCGCCCTAATCTTGACTGCCATTTATCAACTTCAGGTAATACACTTTGTGAGTCTATTTTCCTACTGTGATGCCTTCGGCTGAGGACCAACACCTGGTGCCGTGTCCAGTTAGGAGCCACGGTGCTCACTCATCTGCCTCACTGGACTAGCGGGAGCGTGTCTAGGATCATTCCAGGCCTCGCTGAATTTGGGTGAACAAAACCAGCTTTATGTTTAAAGCCTAGAAGTAATATTAAAACTAAAATTAATTTCCACTGTGTGCTACACTCAATTGAAGCTTTTTTTTTTCTTTTTGTGAGGAAGATCAGCCCTGAGCTAACATCTGACGCCAATCCTCCTCGTTTTGCTGAGGAAGATTGGCCCTGAGCTGACATCCGTGCCCATCTTCCTCTACTTTATATGGGACGCCGCCACAGCATGGCTCGACAAGCAATGCGTCGGTGCGCGCCCGGGATCCGAACTTTCGAGCCCCGGGCCGCCACAGTGGAGCGTGAGCACTTAACCACTGCGCCACGGGGCCGGCCCCTCAACTGAAGCTTTTAAAGCACGACGTTTATTCTTTCTCAAGGTTGTCACCATCCAATAAATCAGGACATCCTTTTCTCTAGCTGTTATTCACATAGCATAATTTTACAGTGATTTATATAATTAAAATCATCTTACCTGCACTTTTTTTAAAGCTACTGGTACTCCATCCAAGAGACAGGCTGCTCTATAAACTTCACTAAATTGCCCGCGACCAATTTTCTTTTCTATTCGAAAGTTGGCTAACGTATTATAGCCCATATCCGGTCGTAAGGCCTTCTGTAATTAAAAAAGTCAGAAAAGTTTTCAATCACACAATATACACACAATCATGGGTTGTTTTCACATAAGTAGGTAAGGCTGCAGACACCCTTCATTCAACAAATATTCACTGAACTGTTCACGCCAGGCCCTGCTCTACATACTGGGGGTGCAGAAGCCAACTAAACAGACAACAACCCCCACACTCAGAGAACTCACATTCCGGTGGTGGGGAAAAAGAATAAACAACGTAAATATGAAACATATATATATAGTATGTGCGATAGGAACTGTGAGAAAGAAAAAATAAATCAAGGAAGAGGGATACGAAATGTCAGAGATGAGAAGGATTTTGAAATTTTAAATAGGAACTCTCTGTAAATTGTCCTTAATTCACAGAACATAAACTTGCCCCATTCAATCCAGTACTTTGATATTTCTTTTCTTTTTCAAAGAATCTTTGAATTGAAATGGATCAGATATAGATATGTAGATATAGATATAAAATCACACATTCCTTTAGTCCAACCTGCCAATTAATGCAGAAGTTCAGAAAAACTTCTAAACTTCCAGACAGTTATTTAACTTCTACAAAGAACATTTCTGGTGGCATGGAGTTTACCACCACATCATTACTTGTTATTTTTAAAGACTTTAGTTTTTTAGAGCAGTTTTGGGTTCACAGCAAAACCGAAAGATTTTCCATATATATCCATATATTTCCAGAAAACCCAGATTTTCCATACATATCCTCCCTGCCCCCACATATGCATAGCTTTCCCTATGATCCACATTCCCCACCAGAGTGGTACTTCTGTTACAACTGAGGAACCACACTGACACATTATTACCACCCAAAGTCTGTAGTTTACATTAGAGTTCACTCTTGGTGTTGCACATTCTACGGGTTTGGACAAATGTATAAGGACACGTATCCACCATTATAGTATCACACAGTTTATTTTCACCGCCCTAAAAATCCTCTGCGCTCCACCTAGTCCTCCCTCCCCCCAAGCCCTGGCAAACCACTGATCTATTTATTGTCTCCATAGCTTTGCCTTTTCCAGAAGGGTATATAGTTGGAATCATACAGTATGTAGCCTTTTCAGATAGGCTTCTTTCACTTAGTACATAATTGTATTTTGAAACAATAATTTTTTGTCGTTCATGGAAAAAATAATTTCTGTTTTTAACTAACATTTTTTAGTACTGACTATGTGCTAGGCACTGTGCTAGCTGCTAGGGAAATACAGACAAATCAGGCATGTTTTCTACTCCCAAAGAGCCTACTCAAATACATAGAAGAGGCTCTTCACTGTGCTATGAGAGAAATAATTATAGGGTACTGGGGGAAGGGCACAGCAGTCTTTCCTATTTTGAGACAAAACCCAACTCCTTATCAATTTTATCCACTGTCCTAGTTCTTTTCTTCACTTGTTTGTTCACGGCCTCATTCATTCAATCAGTCCTAGTGTAAGCGTGAAATAACACCCACTACCGTCAGACACTGTCTACTGCTGAGGTTACAACATATACCCAAGGAGTACTGCATTTTAAGCACCTCATGACACTCAATCTATTTTTAACATTTCTACCTATATAAAATATAACAAAATAGTCTAGTTTAGCTATCATATGCCCTTGTATCTTATCTTTTTTGGCTAAACATGCATGGGCTTTTTCAAGATTCCTAGATCATTGGTAAGTACACTCTTCTAAGCCTTTTACCACTCTACTCACATTTTTCCAGACCTTCTCTATGATCCAACTTAGAGTAAACATGACATTCTTGTGAGGCATGACTAGTATACCCTCTAATGAGATTGAACATTAAATAGCTATTAATGCAATCAAACACGGTACTGGTTCATAAACACACTACGTTCAACTTGAACTGTTAGACCCCCAAGTAAACCTTTGTTAAGGCTGATGACCCCATGACTTAACCAGAAGGCTATTTTGACATATGAGCATGACTTTAACTAACCCTAATACATTTTATCTTGTTAATCTCACTGCATGTATCATGCTAGCCAAAACTCTATAAAATTCTGCTCAAGTTTCACTGGAATTCAAATACAATGTTTCTCAAAGAGAAAAAAAAGAGCAATAATTTGTTAGTGTACATTGCTTTTCTTTCTTCTGAAGTCCAAAATACTGTCCACAAAAAATTCCATTCTTCAAGATATGCAAAATAACCAGAATATAAGAAATTTCACAAATTCATTTCATAAATATAAGGCCCTAAGTAATCATTACAATAGAATAATAATAGTAACACCTACTACGATAATAGAAGGTTCCATTTTGGCACCTACAACTTAATAGGTACTAGATATTAGGACTCTATATGCCATCTAATTCAATTCCCATGACAATCCTACAATGTAGATGTTATCAAACCAAACCTATGTCTCACTGATTCCCAAGCCATGATTCCCAGTATATAGCCTATGCTATATCGCCATGGTTACTAAACAGTCACCTACAATATGACCCAACACTATGGGACCCTACATGATGATTCTTCGATATTGTCCATTTCAAGTCCTTTGATGAAAAAAACTTTTAAAAACACTGGGAGTAGAAACACATGTCAAAAGTGAAAACAAAAATATATACCATAATGAGAAAAATAAAATTAACAAAGGGAAACAACTTGCCATGCTGTTCACTTATAAGATTTCTTTTTGTAGTCATTGAGATTAATTTATAATCAAGTGTCACCGTTACAAAATGGCACCTATTTAACAAAGGAAACTTACAAAGTACCACTTCTCGGATGTATTCAATGGATATTAGCAACTTTTTCTAGTTTAAGTTTAAATAAAAGTTTCATTTAAAGAGTAGAGATTTTTTTTAATTGCTTACGCTTTTCTAAGAAGTCTTTTTTAAAGATATTGAGACAGTAGGACAGTCTGTAACATCGAAGAGACAGAATTCCTTCCTCTCCCATGTACGTTCAGATCATTCCTTCTCCTAATGAAAACGTGCCAATCTCAACAGTAAAACACAGCTTCCTCAGGAGGAACACTATCATACAATCCAGATACTTGCAATTTGACTGGGAATTCCATCTTCTGTCTGCAAAATAACTGACAAATATTAGCGTGAACTGCTAAGGCAGTGTGACAACCGCATGCTGAGAGCAGAGCCTCACTAATGTGTTTTGGCATGCAGGTTTGTAATCACACATTTACATATGCAATGACCTACATTTGCATGTCAGATCACACACTGTCTTGGTTTATTAAGACTGGGCACCTCCCTGTGCTTGGCGGCCAGAGTGGCGAGAGAAGGCCAGAGGGCGGTGTTTTCTGGCAGTTGAGGGATGAACTGCCACCAAGGATTAGGTTGATATGGCCTGAGCATTAGACACTTCATTAGACGTAATCTGTTTAACAGTGGGCAGTGTATGTAAACTTCACAGCCCATTTGCAGCACCTCTTTCCCCCCATGGCCTTTCTTCAAAGGGCACTGTGGCTGAGTGACAGCTTGTCTCATCTGCTCCCATGTCCTGTCACCCAGTGTAGATGTGGAGAGCTGACACGAGAAGGAGCATAGCTGCACATCTCCAACTAGCCTTGGGTCTCTGCCACACTGTAGTTTGTATAAAAATAAGCTCCTGTAGGATGAGGTCTCCTTTAGGAGATCAGACAGGTAATACATATACTTGAGTAATGATTCCATTATACTGTATTCAATGTCATACTTCATTTTCATGAGTTACATCCCATTGTAGGTAAAATTGTATTGGGGGCCTTAAAAGAAAGATGAGACATCAAGTGAGTGCCCACTCAAGTAAAGAACTATTTTTAGGAAAAAGCTATGTTCTCTTTTCTGAATGATATCCAATTTCCCATTTTTTTTTAGTTTAGCATTTGAGTTATACTGGGAATAAAATAATTTAGCAAAATAATGAGACTCAAATCAGTTTGAAATATAAACTCAGTAAAATCCCTTAAATTGCCTTTCCCTGTTCTCAGTTTGGTGTATAAACTGGGTCTTAGTCTCCTGCAGTCCCTTAAGGACAAGGGTATTTTTCTGCGCTGCATGAAATGGCTTTTGGATTTGACATAAGTCACTTAAAGGACCTTCAACTTTGATGAAAGTAAAAACCTACTCTGTTACTTCTACTCTAAAATGCGGGTAATGCCCCCTTACCTATGACAGAGAGTTCCTCCAGTCCCTTTCACCCCTAGCCGCGGGCCTCGTCCACCCGCCACACCATTTGTTCGCCAAGACACCCTGAGCGCTGGCCTCTCCATGCAAGGCATTTGCTTGTCCCATGCCTTCTGAATAACTTCGCTCCTCACACCTGGCAAACCACAACTCATCTTCAAGATTCAGTTGCCAGCCCTTCTAAGGCGTCGTCTTCAGCTCGCTCACGCGGCTTTACTGGCTCCAGCCTCTCTGCTTCCACAGCAATTAACAGTGGTGACTTGACTTGATAGACGGTTGTACAAACTCGGGCACTGGGTGAGGTGCTGGGTCACATCGGATTTAATCATTTGTTTATATGTATATATTCCTCCTTCAGACACTGAGTTTCTCAAAGGCAAAGATCAGGTTTAATCTTCGTACCCAGATGCCATGAAGGTTGCCTGACATGAATATTTATATAAATGAATTTTTTAAAAATTTATTTAAAAGACAGTAAATTTTTACTGAATAAGTGAAAGTATCTGAAAGAACTTAATGAATGTAAAAGGCTTTAAATACACAGCGCACGACTGTAACACTGATAGGCTCCAGGTAGAATCTAGCGGGGAAGCAGTGTAGTGTAGTGGAGAAGCGTCCAACTACACAGCACGGCGACTGCCTCTGCCCCAACAGCTTCCCGATGGGCGAAACAGAGAAATCCCTTCCACCTCCACTATCAAAGAGACTTCCCTAATCAACCACTGCCCCTGTGACAGCGACAGGGGAAGCACTGAACACTGTGCTCCAAAGCCTGACCTAGGCACGGCATTACAGAAGAATTCACCGCGTTCCCATACAGCCCAACAGAAAAGGCACGGGCTCTGGAGTCAGCCAGCAAGGCCTGGGCTCAAATCCCAGTTCGGATGCTCGGTATCTTTCTGAACTGGCCAAGCCAGCCAAATCTCGTTTCCTACTTCTATGAAATAGGGGAAAGCCCACCCAAAGAACTGTGTCTGAGTGAGATAACAGATGTAAGCACCCACGACAGCGCCGAGCCCACACGGGTGCTTACTTGAATTGAAGACTTTTCTCTCCCCAAGAGGGCCAGCAGGAACAGCTCTCTACCACCTCACTCTCCTGACGGGGCTCTTGTGCTCCTGGAGCCTACTTTACGTCCTCTGGTGTTCAAGACTGGAATTCTTTAGTCTCCGCCTGTATTTTCTTTTCTAGTCCTTCTTTCCAGGCCGCAATTGGAGTCTGTCTCTACCTACTGCTAGATTTCCCATATGCCAACGGCATACTTACCAGGAGTTCTGAGAATCACCCAGTCCTGGGCCCTGCCTTCCCGCGGGGACCCCACTCATCACATGGATTATCTTCCTATTCATGGATGGAGACAGCCTAACCCCTTGGTCAGACGGCTACCTGGGTGCGTACACCATATCTAACGATAGTTATTCTGCCCAAAGTTCTCTTAATAATTCTTGTGGGGGAGCATTTAATACATAAAACCATGTCTGGTGGCAATTAGGTTATCTGGTTGGAACATGCTTAAAATAAAGTTTAAAATCACAGGTAAACTGAAGAGGAGAAAAATCAGTTCAAAGCTCATAATCCCTGTGAGTTTGAAACCGCATGCTCTTCATGACAAAAGAAAACTGAAAGAAGGCACAGCTAATTTAGCACACAGTATCTTCCAAAATTACTAAATAAAGACTATATACCCCACATAACTATTTTCAAACAGATTCATTTTTGGAAGAAGTCTCAAAATATAACTAATTAATGGATAACAAACCAGAAGCCTACACAGGTTGTTTTTTAGTATTACTTTATTTCCAATTTACTAAATATAAGACATCCACAATTCCTTACTTAAAGGGTATAATTAAAACTGATCCTGGAAGCATTTATATTATATCTTTGTGGTAAATTATTAAGTTTAGCCTCTTGTGATATCTGAATCTATACACTAACAGGTTATATTATAAAGCATCCTGAAATCTCAGAAACATAAATATTCAAAATCACATATGACAACTAATAAGTCAAACCCTAGAGTGAACGAAGCTTTCTAGAACATCTTAAATGTTCTGGCTTCTTCTTAGTGAATGTCTTGTGGATCTGAACACATTCTAACCACAAAACACCAGATCTTGCTAACTAATTGGGATCAACTTCTACATGTCAGTCTGTGTTTACAGCTTCCTTCACAGAAATACTTTTCATCTGAAAATTCACTCTGCTTCGCCACTGGCTCTTATTCTCACAGGTGCAAACTCTTTAAACAATTAATAATTTCCTAGGACTGAATTAATTTCTTTAATTTGCTCTAAATTTGCAGGCAATGACATTTAATGAGCAATAAGATAATTCACGATAACAGTATGATGATAATTCTCTCTAGGGAAATCAGAGGAGTCACAGCATGCACTCAATAGACTCCCCAGAGAGAAAATTATGTCCTGATAATTCCCAGAGGTATTGTTATCAATGATCAAATAATAAGCCAGTATTAATTACAATATTTAGCATCATTAATAAGGTTTTCATTGTTACTGCAAACTCACCTCTTACTGATGATTTTCATATTTCAATTACATAAATTAATAAATTATATTTCATATTATTATTGAATTTATCCAAAATTTAAAACTAAGAAAACTTCAAAATGCCCTTCAATTTTACTTAGCAATAAAACTCATGCTATGATCTTGAAAAAGATATTACTCATCTCCAAACCACACAAACTAGAATATCCTTCTGACACTATCTAACACAATTCTATCATATATTACTTTCTACAAACCTCACCAGAAACCAAAAAAACAAAACAACACAAAAAAACCCCACATGTGCCAAAGTCTAATTATTCATGCTTCTTCCCATTTGAAAAACTTTCTCCCTAAATTTTCTTGAACTATTTCAAAAGTAACCTATTCTTAAAGACACTTAAGTGTCAGAGATTTACATCAGTCTGAACAATATGCCATTAATCATTATAACTGGCTTTTCATCCAACAAAGGAGGAAATTCAGTATAGCATAAGAAAATGAGAGGCCCAATATAACCAACCAATTGTCTAGTTAAACATTTATAAGATCCTGGTATTTGTATCATTTAATCATCATTGGCTATACTACCCGGCATAATAATTACTCTATCCAAATTATGTAACCAAAGATACTCATTATCTTTCCCAGCTCATCATGAGCAGCACAGTTAATTAATGACAAAGACACTACCATCTCCTCCACGCCCATGAACACCACCAGCTACACCCAGTAACATTAAACACAGAGAGAGAAAAAGCCTCTTACTGAGAGAAACAGAGATAGAAATAGAGACAGAGAGAAATAGATGAAAGATGTTTCTAACATTTATTCATTTAGTCCACAAATATTAACAGCGGAGGGGGTTAAACAAACACACAATACAAAAACAATAAAAAGACAATGAACAAATACATAATAGCATCTACTATTCATTTGTCGTGTTGAAGAACTATGCAGAGAAACAGAGTGATAAAACAGAAAATGAGTGAACAGTTATTTTAGATTGGGTAATTTAGCAATGCCCCTGCTGAGATGAAAAGACCAGAAGGAAAGGAAAGAGCAGCCACAGCAGAAAGAACAGCTGGAGAAAATGTCTTAGGGAAAGAATGAGCTTGGTGTGTTCCAGGAACAGCAAGAAGGCCACTGTGGCTGGAGTAGGGAGAACAGGGGGACAGTGGGCAGGAATGAGGTTCAAGAGGTAAACTGACAAATCACACAGTGCTTGGACAGCAAGAGCAAGGAGACTGAGTTCTAGGCAGGGGAGCACCGCACTGCGAGCCAACACACATTTTACAAAGACAACTCGCCACGCTGTGGGAGAAGGAACTGGAGAGAGACTGGGTAAAGCAAGTGCGGAGCTGGGGAGTCAGGACGTAAGGCAGTGGAGCTGAGCCGGGAGTTCCCGTTAGGTGTGGACAGCAGGTGGAATCAGGCTACGATCCTGAGGTGGAGTCAAAGGAACTGCTGATGAACTGAAGAAGAGGAGTGAGGGACAGAGAGAAATCAGGGATAACTCACAGGTTTTTGGCTTGAGCAGCTGGACAGATGGTGACACCGTTTACTGGGAGAAACAAGGCGAAAGGAGCAGCAGTTTGGGCAGAAGGTTGGTAATAACAATGTAATAAAGGGTGTAATGTGGGATACCAAAGCAAGCAACGGGGAGAGGAATCTGTGGGCAAAGACAATTATTGGCAGAACATTGTCACTGTCATCGTCATTACCATCATCATCATCTGAGTGCTAACTATGTGCAAGTATCATACTAAAAGCTGCATATCAACTCTGTGAGGTAAAAACTCTTCTTCTTCTCATTTATTGATAATAAAAGTGAGGCTTATTGCCCTCCATCACGTGGCTAGCAAGTGGGGATCCAGGAATTCAGGCAATCTGACTTCAGGGCTCAGGCTCTAAACCACCACACTGAACAGCCAGTCCCTCTGTTTCCTCCCAGTTCCTCTACATTCTCCTCCCAGAGATGCTGGTACCACAGGGTACCGCCCTCGGCCTCCTTTCTCACTTTGCCGACTCACTCTGGGCAATCTAATTCACTGCTCTGTCTCTCCCATTTGTTGGTTCTGGAAGTTAGTGCTGAGTTAAATTATTCCAGGTACTTTTCTCATCCTCTATCAGACACCCTCTCACAACCCCTCTAGAAAGGCCTCCTCCTCCATCCCCTCGTTCTCCTACACGGAATGAGATCCAGTCAAGGGGAAAAAAAGGATGCATAATTAAATTTATTCTATATAAATGTGGCTGAAGAAAGAAATAATTATCACAACTTCTAAATTTGGGAAATATTTGTTTTATGAATATTTAGTCAGAAAGCTGTGTGAAACATAACTATAGTCAAATGAAAAAGTCATAATAGTCGCATAATAATGATATAAAAGACAACAAAATACAAAGTGTGAAATAATACGACTGATTTCTAACAAACATATTTGAACACATACAGTCAACGTTGCTCTGCAAAACAGGGACCCTGGGAGGAATCCAGGAAGGCTTTCCATACCGAAAATATGCCTGAAATTCCTCCCTAAATTGTAATCAGAGGTAGTTTGTGAACGATATGAAAGTTACTGGTCTCATTTAAGAAGATATCTCATTTTGGTCAAAAGAAGAATACCAAGACTAACTGTTTACTTTATTCACCAAGTGAATACTTGGTTCTAAAGGATTTTGGAGTATTTCCAAATATCAAATTCACCCTCAAAAACAGAATAATTTTCATCACTGAATTATTAAAACCATATTTCAGGCTCTGAACATAGTTCCAAGTAAAGCTGGAAAACTATTTGACTAATGCCGGCCTCATCTTTGCCCACATTACTCTCAACAGACTGTCAGATGTTTAACTGTCATGGGAGGAAATGCAGAAATTTCCAAGAGAGCAGATGAGAGAATCCTAACTGCATTCCCATTCTTTTCAAAACCATCTAAATTTCTCAAGGTATTTCCTTTAAAATCTGAGGAACACTCACCCCTAAGTACATAAATATGAACAATCAATCTAAATTCAAAACTTAACCAAATTTTAAATATTTTGAAATCATTTCTCATTTGACAGCCTTCTTAGTATTCCACACTGCCACACAGTCTTTCCCTAAAAAACTCTAAAGTAACTAAAATCTACATATTAATATAGCTAACATTTAATTAGTTAATATTGATCAATATTAGGCTGGTGAAGAGGGAGAAACTAAATTAACTTTTTAGACATTAATTCATTTATCCAACAAACCCTTGTTGAGCACCCATATCTACCACTCACTGATGTAAGTACAATCTACAAAAGTGAACACTGCCCTGCTGGCAGAGGATATTCTTACTTATCAGAAGCACACTAGTATAAGGAACTACCACCCATAATCATTATTTTCCTGAGAGGAATCCTTCTGTTGTCTTCCAAATTATCTATTTCCTCTACTACAACATTTTCCTTAGGGTCTCTATCATGAAATGTAGCTCATATGCATTATAATGACCCTTATGCTCATTATGTTCCATTAGTAACTACATCTCCTTAAATACCACCTGAGACCATTACCTCAGCACCTTAGATTTGGAGATGAGGGAGAGCATGGTATAAGCAAGATATGGCTGAGTCTGAGTCCAAAATGCCAAATGCAGCTGGAGAAGTTAAAAGGAGACCAGATGACGCAGGACCTTCTAAGTCATACGAGGAAATGCAGAATTCATCCTAAGAGCAACAAAAGACCAGCTTTATAGGAGAGGAATATACTACAACATATACTTCAGAAAGACGACTCTTGCTACAATGTAAAGAATGGACTAGAAACGGTAAAACAAGAGGTAAAGAGATCAACTACCAAGCTGCTGCAATAATCCAGGCAAAAGTGACAGTAATCTGCAGTAGTTACAGTCAGCATGTAGAGAATTAGCAGATTCAATAGCTCTTCAGGGGGTAAAATCAAGAGGACATGGAAACCACCTAAATGTAGGGGAGGAAGTTCCCTTGTTGATAGATTGGGCACTAGATGGATGGAGGTACTAATCACAAGCAAAAGTGCAATCTTGGGTAGAACACAATAAATTTCACCTTGAAGACTAGGAGCTTGGGGTACCTATAAAAACATCACGAGTCACAGCGATTGAGGAGATCGGACTCCAGGAAATCAGCCAGGAAATGCATGAGGACTTTCTCTGTGAAGGCTACAGAATCGCTGGCTTGGAGTCAGACAGACCTAGGTCAAATCCTAGCTCCCCACTCACTAGCTATGCGGCAAGTCAGTTAATTAGTCTGAGCCTCAGTCTCCTCATTTGTCAAGTGTGAAAAATAATGCCTCCTATGGTTTCTGCTAGGATTAAATGAAACAGTGTATTCAAAAGGCATAGCACAGGGTAGGTGCATTGTAAGAACGCAACCATCAGCAGGTACTGGTACGGTAGCAGTACTGCTGCCCAGGACATAAGTGGGAGGAATGGGATAAGATGTGAGCCAAGTGGTCACATTTTCAACTAATGGGAGGGGTAATGAGGGGGTCAGAAGGCAATAGTTATAAGGAAGGTGACCGTCCTTTCGTTGGGTGAGTGACAGAAGCCTCAATGCAGCAGGTTTCACCCCTCCCCACCACGGAGAAAAAGGAGAAGCAGTGGTCTGAAAGAGGCACCATGTATGGAGAGGCTGCCTGTCCTACCTCCTGATCCTTATGGTACACGGGTGTAGAGAACAAGTGGCCTCCACTCGAGAGGGTTACAAGGGGAGCAGGGTCCTTGGAGGAAAGAGGTTTGTTCCAGTGGGAGGTGAAAAAAAAGTTCAATAAGAAATGGAGGAGGTAGGTGGTTACTTGTACAATATTCATTTAAAAGGTGGTGCTTGAAAAGAAAGAAAATGGGTTGATTTGACACTAACTTCGTATTCCTTCAACAAATATTTACTGAATGACTACTATGTGTTCTGGGTACCGTTCTGGGGACTGGGGATAAAGCCTATACTCTAGGAGAAGAAGGAAGACAATGAACAAAATAAAAAGTGAAAAGGTGATGAATTCTATGGAGAAAAATATGGCAATGAAAGCCCACTGGGCAGGTGTGAAGACTCAATTTTCAATGAATGATCAGAGAAGGGGATATCTAAATATATACGTGAAGACAACAAGTGAGCAAGCTGATGAGAAACTACCAGAACGTTTTCAACAGACATGATTTGACTGAATTTTCATATTTTATATTTCAATTTTATACAATTTTGTATTGACTTCTGTGTTGAGAGTAGACTGAAAGGAGGCAACGGTGGAAGCAGAGACCAGCTGGGAAGCTATGCAATAAGGTACGTGAAAAATCAAAATAACTCAGACCTGAGTGGTAGCGGCAAAGGAGGTAAGAAGTATTCTAATTCTAAATATATTTTAAAGATAGAGCCTATAGGATCTGTTAACAGATTAGACATGAGATGAGAGAGATGGGAGGAAGTCAGGACATCTCTAGGAGTTTTAGCTTGAGCAACTGAAAAGATGGACTTGCCAGTGCAGTAGAGAAGACTGTAGATGGGACAGTTTGGGGGGGAATATTTAGAGTTTGGTTTCAGACAAGTTAGGTTTAAGACATGCAAATTTGATGTCAAGTAGGCAACTGGACATATGAATTTGGAATTCAGGACAGAGGTCCAGATTGAGATATAAATTTGAGAGTCAACAGCATTTAGATCATATTGAGAATCATGAAGCTGGAAGAGATCACCAAGTAAGGGACAGAGACAGCAAAAAGGTCTAAAGCCTTGGAGATGCCATTGTTAGGAAGTCCAGGAGGTGAGGAGAAATCAGCAAAGGAGGGACCAGGAAGACCACAGAAAAACAAGGGTCTTGGAAGCTAAGCGATGAAACGGTTTCAAAGAAGAGAGCATGATCAACTCTATCAAATGGGGCTGATAATCCAAGAAAGATGAAGCCTAAGAACTGCCCACTGGACAGAGCAACACGAGGTGATGGGGCATCCTGACAAGAGCAGGTTAGGCTGCGGCACAGTGCAGGAGGAAGCCCATCTGGGGCACACTTAAGAGAGTGAAAGGAGAAATGGGAGAGAAAACTACAAATTAATCTTTCTAGGAATTTTGCAACAAAAGGCAGCAGAGAAATAGGTTAACAGCTGGAGAAAACAAGGACTTCAAAAGTTGTTTTCTGGTCTTGTTTTGTTGTTTAGGTGGAAGAAATAACAGCATAACAGTATGCTAATGGGACAGACCCAGTAGGGGGCTAAAATGAGTAGAGGATGGAGATGGAACAGTGTGGCTAGCTCATCTGATAACAGAAACGGCAGATCACATCAGTACGGATTCTGGGAGGAGGACATCCACCGTAGGAGTCTGCGGAAATTCTCTTCTGATTGTTTCTGTTTTTAAGTAAAATAGGAAGTCAGGTCAACAGCCGAGAGTGAGGATGGGAAGAAAGTGCTGGGGGTTTGTGGAGAGAAAAGACATGAAATAGTCTGAGGAGAAGGGGGAGTGAAGGGACCAAGGATATGACTGCTCAGCAGCATTAAGGTTTACTTGAGGTTCGTGGTCATGAATTTAAACGACGGCAAGAGTCCTCCTTCCCCAAAACAGCTGCTGCTCATTCTCTTGTACCCACATCAATAAAACTATTCAACGAAGTAAACTGTAAAAAGGAGAACATTACACCTAAATTTCTATAGACTTCCAAAAATAGATGTGCTATATGACAAGTACCCTGGCAAAGTCAATTTATCAAAGAAGCAAGCTAAATGACAACCCTTATTTTATAAAGCAAGTAATTCTGTAAAATAAGCTAAAGAAAGGTAAAGGCAATATACTTATCATGTCCAAAAGTCTTACCACTCAATAAAGTCCATTGGGGGCTACTTGGCTCTGACCCACAATGCACCCAGATTACTACCCTGGACAGGCTACGAGGTAAACTTCCTCTCATCTCTCTACACTCACTTCACAGAGATGCAAATGCACAAGTGGGTTGTAGTCTGGCCTGCCGTGAACTTAGAGGAATGGTCAGTCTACCTCACTGCTTGGGCTGGAAAACTCCAAGACAAGATCCTCATACGTTCCAAGCTGTGAAAATAAGGAGTGCCTGTTTGCCCACCTGAAGATCTGGGATGGTCTTTCATAGGCAGCCAAAGTGTTACACTAGATATCTTCAAATTTACCAACAACAGTGATAACCTGAGCCCTGATGATCGTTAACAACTAAGATTAATCCTCCCTCCAAGCGCTCCCAGAAATTCTTAGAATTATACTCTGATTATAACTTTTATATTTAACTTTATGATAAAAAGTGAATGTACCATAGCCCTCTTCACTCAATGACCATAAATCAAAATACTCACAAAATGTTAGTTGTAAACTTCCATTGTTTAAAATTAGTCTCAGTAAAAAGTAAATATTTTACTATTTCTCTATCACCATCTTTTATACAGTCCGTATTTTTTTTAAATTAAGCTAAGTCAATTGTTCCACAAACAAGAGTCCTAAAGCAAGGAGAATATACAGGATAAAAATCTAGTCAAAATATCCTTTCAGTATATTCTAGGCTTTAGTGGAAGAAGTCAAAGAATGAAGACAGAAAATCAAAGGAAGGTAAAGAAAGAGAAGCTAACAGAAAAGATTTTCCCTAAGTTCAAGAGAATGACAGTAATGACAAAAAAAATTAATAAAGATACATAAATCTCACATTCTAAAAAAAAAAAAGCAACTCACACTGTACTAAAAACGAGACCACACATTATACATTATGGAGTTACAGTATTCATCTCAGAATAAGAAAAAGAAAGACATGCCAAGGATATACACCACCCTTCTTTATAACAGGGACTTGGTATCTGACACTCAGAAAGCGATTTCCTTGGTTTCTGTTTACGTGCAGACTGATACTAGCATTACAGAAGCAATAGAAGTCACTCGCGAACCATATGTTGCCGCATCACCCCCGTTACTGAGGCCAATGGTGTGGAACAAAACAAAAGAAGGCTGTCAACCCCGGGCAGAGGCTGTCCTTCGCCAACCTTTCAAAGAATGCTACTAAGCGCAGGAACATTTCTCAAAGACTTAATAAGCACTAACGCCTATAAGTTCCTGTCAGGTCATCTTTCTCTCACCGTCTCACACCATCAGTCTGAAGGCAGAGGGGGAAAACATCCCCCTCCTCCCCCGCCGGCCACGGGCAGCTGGCACCTGGGCGGACACCTGCCTGTGTCCCCAGGGAGAGGGGTCCGCCCACAGGGAGCAGCAGCAGGAGGCATGAACGAATGGAGCGGTGGAACAGGCGGCAGAACCACGCGCAGAATCTTGACACGGATGCTGTGTGGCTGCCCCAAGTCTCACTGGAAAACAGCGGCTCTGGTTCCGGCCCCCTACCACCACCCGACCTTTCCTGGGTGATGAGTCAGTAGGAGGCAAAATAAAAGTGCTTGTTGTTTCTTCCCTTTGAAAAGTAGGGCTGTTCAAACCGTGAATTTCAAAATCACAGCATGAACCACCTAACGTTTAGAGGTGCATCTTTTACCTTCTGCACTAGAAACAAAATAATATGAAACAATAGTGTTTCTGTGTGTAAAACTGGTACTAAGATATGTCTACATCTAATAGACAGAAGTTGCTTATTATAAGCTTGATAATTTATGACCATAACAAAATACAGATGGTAGATTTAAAAAACTGAAATTTTTTGAATCATCTTGAAATTGAAATATTGGCCTTACTCTAAGCTAAAGGGTCTTTTTTCTGAATACAGAGACTAGGTATAACAAAGAAAAGCAATGTACAAGTCAGTTAGGTAAAGGGCTAATTTAAACATATTCATTTGATGGAGTCCCTGGTTGGTTTCAATGACGTGTACTCATGGAGCCCCTGATACACGCAAGAAAGTGCAGCATCACAGGGCATCTAAGGGAAGTCAGACACGGTCCTCTTCCTCAAGGAGACTTTAACCCAATAGGAAAGATAAGGAAACCGTCCACATAAAAAGACAGGTGTCAGAAGAGACATACAAAGAATGTATCATCAGGTTTCCAAGAAAATATATTACACTTAGAAAATCAGAATAAGCTTCATAGTAAAGATGGCATTTTAGATGGTCCTTGAAGGATGGGCAACATTTCAAAAACGGGAGACAAAGATGGAGGGTGCAAAATTTGTAGGCAGTATTTTCTGAACTGTGCTTCACAGGCACTGATTCTGAGAGAACAGATGTGCTTAAAAAAAAAAGAGCCCCATAGTCAAATTTAAGTTTGGAAAACAGTACACCCTGTATCCCCCTCTTGGAAATTCACAACGTATGTCAGCATGGGGAAGGCTCTGAGGAAGCACTGCCATCAAGTAACTGTTTAATCCAACTCTCCCAAACTTAGCTGACTACAGAACTCATTTGAAAGAACCTCTATCAAGTCTTCAATTTCAGAATTACTATCTAAGCAAAACTAGGACGAGACTAGCAGAGTAAATTTGCAACATATTGTAGAATGCCTCAAACACCAAACTGAGAAACACAGTCTTTACGCGTAACAGAAACAAAAATAAGGTGCTGGCCCTGCACGGGGGTGTCTGTTATTTTAAACATGTTTTATATATTCAGCTTTATGGCCAACATCCATAATGAGTACGGGATGCTGAATAATGAATTTCAATACTGTGCATACATTTTTTTACTGAAACATTCTTTTTACTTAATTTTATGTTACAAAAAACAAACAACTACATAAGAGGAGAAACACACTACTAGTCAGAGCAAGCGAAAAGGTAACCATAATGGAAGGCAGCTGTGGAAAACGCAGGAGCAGCCCGCCTAAGCAAAGATGGGCACAGAATACAGACACTCCCACAACCGGCACAGCCACACCTGTTTTTCTCTTCCTAAGCCTAACCTTAACCCTCAAAGCCTATAGGTCATTCAATTAAAGTTAAAAGCTAAAGCTGCCCTTTTTTTCATGTTTGATATGAGAAGTAAGTATTCTAAAACAATATTTTAAAATAGAAACAATTCTGACTTAAACTTGGAAATTCATAATTACTATTTTTGGCTACTTTATTTCCTAAAGGAACTGTAACTGTACTACTTCCTTCCTCACACATTTAGTATAGATATATACACTTATGCCAGCATTTATTAGAACAAATTACCTGTGGTTGGAACTGAGGAACAGGTGGCCCTTGCATTCCTTGTGATTGCTCATCCATTGTCTGAAGCAACAGGAACTTAAGAACTCTGCAAAAACGTAAAGTTAAGTTTAAATAATGTAATTATTACCAAGTGTTGCTCATCATATGCCTGATGCATGCATTCAAATATTAGAGATTTACCTACTGCTTCAAAAAGTATCCATTAAGATATCCCATACTCTTATATCTGCCGTTTGCTATATATCCAAGTTCCATTTAACTAACACGAATGTTCAGTCCCAACTAATTCCACTTCTCCAAAGCAGCATTATGTGCTTAGAAAATCCTATTTTGTGAGATGAAGTTCTCTCTTCTCCATTATGCCTTATAGATCAGAGGCTTCCTTTACCCTCCCCAATATGAGAAGGTAATTACCACGGTAGGTTCCTATAATCATGGTCAGTGTTTCTCATCCATAAAATGCACCTCACCTTCATAATCTAAAGACGTTAGTACTTTTGTTCTGTACATCCAACTATAATGCCTACTGTGACTTTTACGTTTGAACTTAAAAGGCCAGTCCTCACATGAGGGTGTTTACTCTTTTATGCATACTTCACTTGTAATCACAAAACAGACATGCACTAATTCAGTAAACTTAGGCTGAAGACCAATTATACGCCAAGTGCCACACAAGGCTCGAGAACTGAACTACAAACAAGACACAGGCGTTGCCCCTGTCCAGAAGCTACTTTCCCACCGATTCTACACAATGCCAAGTACTTCTAGGTTCTTTGTAAGCCTTATTTTATACCTAAAATCTTGTGGTTCAAAAAACCAGGGTCCATTCAAATGGCATTAACAGATGGAGAAACTAAAACACATCTTTACTTCATCATACTCTTCAAAAAGCAATAAAAATATTCTAGACATGGGTCATTTGTATTGCAAATACTTTCTTCCATCCTGTGACTTGTCTTTTTAAAACCTTCCCAATAGCATCTTTCAATTAACTGATGAATAGAAATTCATACATTTAATATGGCCTAATTAATCAATCTTTTCCTTTATGATTAATGCTTTTGTGTACTATTTAAGAATTATTTCCCTACTCTAAGTTTTCACACATTATCTTCTAATGTAAGCTTTATTGTTTACCTTTTGTATTTAGATCTGCAACAGACCTGGAATTAAATTTTCGTATGACATAGGTAAAGCCAATATTCAGTTTGTTTTTCCATATGGATATGCAATGGACTTCAAATCATATATGTAAAAATTATCCTTTACCCCACACCCCACTACACTGCTGCTATGTCATCCTTGTCATGTATCAAATGACTGCATATATATATGCAATATATATATATATGTATATATATATGTACACACACACACACAATTAGTGTAGCTTTATTATAAAGTCTTGATATATGCTTAATCTCATATCTAATTTTAATATAAATTTTACAATCAGCCTGTTTCTATTTTTTTTTTTAAAAAAAAAGCCTGTTGGGATTACATCAACTCTATAGATCAATTTGGGGAGAACTGACATTTTAATAATATTGTGTCTTCAAATCCATGAACATAGGATATCTCATTTATTTTAGGTTTAATTTCTTTCAATAATGGTTTTCAGTTTCAACATACTGGTCTTTCACATCTTTTTCCAGGTTATTTCCTAAGTATTTTATATTGTTTGATACTTTTGTAAGTGGTGAGTTTTTTAATTTCGATTTTCTAATAGTGTACAGAAATACAGTTGATTTCTGTATATTGACCCTTTATCTTGCAAACCTACTAAACTCACTTATTAGTTCAAATAGCTTTTTTGTAGATTCTCGCCGTATTGCAATGGCTAGAAATGCCAGTACAATAAACAGAAGTAGAGAGTAGACATCCTTTTCTTGTTCCTATCTTACGAGAAAAGCATTCAGTCTTTCACCATTAAGCATAATGGAAGGTGTACATTTTTCATAGATGCCCTAATTTATCAGGTTGAGACAGTGTCCTTCTATTCTTACTTTGCTGAAAGATTTTATAAATAGATGTTAGGTCTTTTTCAAATGCTTTTTCTGCATACAGATGATTATAAACTTTTTCAGTTTGTTAAAATGTTAAATTATGGTGATTCATTTTTTCATGTTAAGCCAGTATTCATTTCTGGGACGAACCCCACTTGTTCATGATATATAATCATATTTATATATTGTTGGATTCGATTTTACTTAGTATTGGATTTGAGGAGGGGAGGAGAGGGAAGGAGAAAGAGAATCTTAGTAATGAATTAGAATGCCTTTCCCTGCAAAAACCAAATCATTAAAATCAGCATTTCACATCTAGTGTCCCACAGACAGTTTCACACGACACTCCATGAAAAAAAGCGTGTCCTGGTCAAAGCCCTCTGTGAAATACTACTTGCTGTATGGAACATTCCTAGAGAATCATAATAAATATTAGCATACTAAAGGACACAAGCAGGCCTGCAGTAAAAAAAAAAAAAAAAAAACTTCACTTATATTTAACTTATTTAATCACAAAATGCTTTCTTTCTGTAACGTTTTTTTAATATCCCACAGCTTGACTCATCCTAAGAACACACTTTGAGAAATTCTGTGCTAGATCATAATAAAGTGGGTTTCATCATACCTACTAATGTGTAACAATAGCCAAGCAAATAAAATTATGAAGGAAAGAAGCCAAAGTGAAAAAAAACCCATGAAACTCAAAGAAACCTTAGAAGTGATTTAATCTAACAACTGCATAACAGGGAAATCACTTGTACAGTATCCCAGAGGTCAAAGAGCCTCCGCTCGGAAAACAAAAGTCTGTATGAAATTCTCATACTGCATGTAAGCTTAATAAGTACAATGAATAAAAAGCAACAAAATTTTCTTTGCATAATATCTACCATGGTTCCATGTGTCACTGGATTCTTAATGCTATTACAGGATAAGAATATGTCAATGTTTATATACTGATTTAATATCAGATTTATCATATTTTCAAAGGCCAATATATTTCTATTTTATCTTTTTCCACTAATCTCCTCATAATAAAATAAAAACAGATTTTAATATGTTAAATATGTATTCAGTCTTCTAGATTATAAAGTCCATGTTGCAGGAACCTATCTGTGTCATCCACAGCTGTATCCCTAGTGCTCAAGTCAATGCTTGGCACAAAACAGGTGCTGAATGAATATTATTTAATGAATTAATGCATCTATGTCTGTCATAAAAACATCAAATAATTATTGCTACAATTAAATAAGTCTAAAGTCAATGATGAGAAAAATTATGATCAAATTCAACAAATTTGGCAATCTATCTTCAATCGAAAAAGGCTGCCTATGGGGGCCGGCCCAGTGGTGTAGTGGTTAAGTTCGGCACACTCCACTTCGGCAGCTCGAGGTTCACAGGTTCAGATCCTGGGCGTGGACCTACACCACTCGTCAGCCACGCTGTGGTGGTGACCCACATATAAAGTGGAGGAAGACCGGCACAGATGTGAGGTCAGGGCTAGGCTTCCTCAAGCAAAAAAAACAGGAAGATTGGCAACAGATGTTAGCTCAGAGCTAATCTTCATCCAAAAAAAGAAAGGGTGCCCAAAGAAGGTGCTGCCTGAACTGAGTTTTAAATAATGAACAGGAGACCTTAACAAGGCTCAGATGAGCCAAGGGAGAGAGAAATTCAGGGAAGAGGAAAGAACACATCAAAAAATACCCAAATGTAGAACACAACATCTTCTAAGTAGTTTCAAATTAAAGTTGGCAGGTGGTGGGAGATAGGTGGTGGGGATTTAGCAGCAGCAGGTTAAGCTAACAATGTGGAAGGGTGTCAGTTCATGAAAAAAACTTTTATGATATTTACTTTACTCAGTTGGTATCAGAGAGCTAATGTTGGGTTTCAAGCAGCTAAGAGAGAGAAGTTCACTATTTCTGAAAGACAATACTTCTTGCCATGTGACAGATAGAGGGTTCACAACCACAAGCAAGACCAGTTAAGAAGTTACTACAACAGTCCAGACAAGACATGATAAGGGCCCTCACCAAGGTCTTCTGACTGGATCTCAACTAGCTTTCAACACACTATCTCACTTCCCTGAAATGCTCTGTGATCCCACATTCTCCTGGTTTTTCTCCCACATTTCTAAGTTCCTTTTTCTATCTAACCTGTATGTTGGAATGCTCTAAGACTTGAATCTTCTTTTTTTTTTTTAAACCTACAGTCTCTCAAGTCATCCTATCCAGTCCCACGGCTTTGAATACCATCCATATATGATTACTCTGAAATGAGTATCTCTACCACAGGCATCTGTTCTGAGCTCTGAGCTACAACACCAATATCCAACTGTCCAGCTGATATCTCCACCTTAAATAGAGGATTCCATCTCCCATCCCTCTAAGGAAAAAATAAAAAACCTTCTCCTCTAATCTTCTCTTAAACTTCTTAACTTTCTAAATTTCTCTTAAAATTCTTAAACTTTTGGGTTTCTGGACCTCTTTATCCAAGGACCCTAAAGACCTTTTGTTCATGTGGGCCATATCTATCAATATTTCCCATATTAGAAATTAAAACTGAGAAATGTTTAAAATGCATACTAATTCATTTACAAAAAAACAGCAATAAACCCATTACATGTTTATACATAACATATTTTTATGAAAAATAGCTACATTTTCAAAAACTTACGAGAGGCATTGTTTTACATTTTGCAAATTTCTTTAATGTCTCTCTTCAGAGAAGTAGCTTCTACATTCAATCTGTTGAGATGTGTTATTTTGGCTGAAGTATATTTAAAAAAGAAATCTAGTCTTACACAAATACATAGTTGAAAAACACAGTAGTATTTTAATATCCATTGTGGATACCACTGTGGATAGTCTTCTTTGATACAACACCCAACTTGACAGGTGGCAGATTCTTAAAGGTTAACTACAATGTGGCCTCTAATCTTATCAATGAACTTTCATACTCTGTTGTTAAAATCCAGTGGTCTCTCTTGCCCTTTGAATAGATCTTTTGCTCATGCATGATTTTGTAACATCATGGACTGGTCATCTGGAACATTTTAGTTCAATGAGTTACTCAGATCGTCCAAATGTTGACCATTTCGTTATACAATATTAAAAAAACACATTCATTAATACTACCACTAATGTCATCAGAAAAGTCTTTAAATAGCAGAAAGATGTCAAGGCCATAGTGATGAAAACAATTTTTCCAAACTTCTAATTTTCACCTTAAAAGTGCAAGTTTTATCATTAGTAACAAATAATGTCAGTTGTTTTCCTTTAGACGACAGACACTTTACTTTCAAGAAAAGGTCTACACAACATCCACGTCTGAACAACCACAGTTTGTCTGTCAGCCATTCTTTCAAGTAAAAACAGTACTCCATGAAAGAGCTCCTCAGCTTGCTCTTCCAAGACCTGCATGAATGCTGTTCCCCGAGACAGTTCTGATTTGCCGCAGCGGTACTTGAAGCACACTTCCCTTCTCATCACACGTATTACAAGACATGTACTCACAGGTCGAGGTGTGATGAAAATGATACTCTTTAACTGCTTCACCAAGGACATTTTTAAGTGAAACTCACGTTTTTTTTTACTACAATTACATAACAAGCAAAGACTATAAAGACTAGTATAGTTTGGTGTCACTGCCTTGACTCAAGCTAAGGCATGAGTGGTGTTACAAACAGTAACGTCTCGGTATTATTATAAAATCCATGTGCTCTTGCAGAGCACGTGGAAGAGTCTCAAGGACCCCCCATCCCCAGAAATCTACAAGCCACACTTTCAGAAGAGCTGGTCTAGTCAAAAGCCTAAAATTCATCCTTGATTCCTCCCTTCTCCTCACCTTCCTGCTCCCCATATCCAACACATCAGTAAGTGCCATTTGTTCTACTTCCAAAATGTATCTCAAATTTGTCATGTTCCTCTGTCACCACTAATACCACCCTATGAGGTACCACTGTGTCTCCACCAGGGACTACTATAATAGCCTAGTAACCGGCCTCTCTTTTTCCACCATTCTTTTCACAGCCATATTTTAAAAACATAAATCAACTCATGACATTCCCATTGCGCTTAGACTAAAATCCCAAGTCTTTGCCAAATACTGTAGGGCCCTGTAAATAATCTCCTGCCTACCTCTCCCACATTAGCTCATCCCAGTCCCTCTCACTGACGACCTTCCATCAACACTGAACCTCCTTCTGTTCTTGAAACCTGTTAAGTCTTTCCTGGCATCAGGGCTTTTGTACTTGCGGTCCTCTAGGCCCAGAATCCCTGAAGGGCTGGCTCAAAAACAACCTCTCCAAAGTGGCACCTCCCCCTCTTTTATCTTTCACATCATCACTCTTCTGTTTCTACCGAGCAATGACCACAATTTGTAATTATTGTTTTTATTTTTTCACTTTTTTATTATCTCCCTCCTCCACTATAATGCAAGTGACATGAAGGCAGGGACGTGTCATCTTGTTCCCTGCTGCATTCCCCAGCAAGTTCCTGTCACGAAACGGGCCCCGCAATCAATATTTGATGAATGAATGGAAAATGAATGGAAACGAGGAAGAGAGGACAGACTTGAGAGTTGCTTATGTTTAGACTTTATGGATTTGTGACTGATAGATAAGGTTGGTGACAGAAAAGAAAGTTATAGATGACTCCAAATGTTATCTTTAGCTTGGGAGACACAGTACACGGTGGTAGCACCATCCAAACTAGGTAACAGAGGAGAAATCAGAATGGGGGTAGTGTTAGGAAGGGCAGGGTACAGGGTGAGAATGATACAGGAAAACCTCACTGGGAATTATTAAGAGAAAGACCATATATATGAGGTTTATAAAAGCCAAATTCTGCCAAGTAGAATCTTCAGGGCAGGGGAGCTCAATATATTGTCTTGTAATTGTCATACCAATTAGTTTTTTATTAGCTAAAGCTTTTCAATGTGTTTGAAAACAGTTCTTCTCTTAAGCACATTACCTAAAATCTTTCAAATACTACAAATATTTTCCAATATATCCACAAACTCAGTACACATTAAAGTAAAACAATCTTCCCCTATTCTTTTGTGTAGTCACATATTTAACAGAAAATAAAACTACAAAATCAGGGATTTGAATTTCAGATATAAAAGCTAACTCAATGACAAAACTACTTGTAAGAAATTGTGCCTGTCAGTGGACTAAATTTCATAATTCATATGACCCTGGTAAGAAAAGTCATGACTCTAGTAAAAAAAATTATTAAATAAAACATAATATACTGTATATATTGTAAATAATATAGTCCTCAGTGATACCATATAAGAAAACCATCTTAATTTAAACACTGAAATGGTGCATAACAACACTATTCCCTAAAGGAAAATAATACCTTTCCTAGTTCCCATATTTTAATAAATTTATAAAGCCTTGATAATTATAAGCCAATTGAATCATGCTAATCATGTGTATATTTTTTTCTGAATATTATTTGAATTGAATAACCATAATTAATGAATTCACCTTAGCCAAAATCTTCATCAAAATGAGGAACTTTCTTCTATGTCTATAGACATCCTCAATAAATTTCACCTTTAAAAATTTAATATTCTTCGCAGAAATTGACTTAAACCAACACATATTTCAAAACACTAACTTGATTCTTTGTCGATTATAAAATACAGTACTAAAACTTATGTAATAGAATAAAAAAAGATGAGGCTTTAATATATATTTTTAAGACAATCATTTGGTGTATTTTATTTGTGATCATGATTTGTGGGGTTTTGTTTTTTTTTTTTTTTTTTTTGGTGAGGAAGATTAGCCCTGAGCTAACATCTGTTGCCAATCCTCCTCTTTTTGCTGAGGAAGATTGGCCCTGGGCTAACATCTATGCCCATCTTCCTCTACTTTATACGTGGGATACTGCCACAGCATGGCTTGATAAGCAGTGCGTAGGTCCACGCCCAGGATCCGAACATGCAAACCCCAGGCAGCCGAAGCAGAGAGCACAAACTTACCACCATGCCACCAGGCCAGCCCATGTGATCATGATTTTTATCAAAAAAAATTATAACTAGTTACTAGATGGATAAAAAATTTAAATTATAGTTAATATTAAGGTGCTTAGGTAAAGAAAAATATTTCTTTCATTCTACAACAAAAATTACTCGACAATAAAGACATAAAGACCAGTCAATCTTGCAATCTTTCAAATTCAACTTCTAACAATTTAGAGCTTAAAGTAAATCCAATTTGACTAACAAAGGGTATGTACAGATTCTATTCAGCAAAAAAGACTTTCTGTTTCCAAACATACATTTTGATAATTCCATCATGCTATCCATTTTCTCTACAACTATTCTTGACACAGTACGAAATCTTAAATATGAAACTACGTACATACCAATCTGAAAAGAGATTTCATATATCCAGTTTTAGAAGTTTTTCTTTTCTTGACTTTTTAGAATTCTAAAGAGTTGAATGAAGTATACTAACCCAAACTTACTTAAATTTCCTTTTCTTAAAATGAAGTTTCCCTTCAATCATCAAGGTTATTCATAAAATCTCAAGTTTCCTTCTAGTTATATGTAACATTTAAATACTCTATAAGGGCCGGCCTTGTGGCTTAGCGGTTAAGTGGGCGCGCTCCGCTGCTGGCGGCCCAGGTTCGGATCCCGGGCGTGCACCGACGCACCACTTCTCCAGCCGTGCTGAGGCCGCGTCCCACATAGAGAAACTAGAAGGATGTGCAACTATGACATACAACTATCTACTGGGGCTTTGGGGGGCAAAATAAATAAAGTTTAAAAATAAATAAATAAATACGCTATAAGAAAATAAGATATATTTCATTAACCAAAACAGCAATAACTTATGAATAACAATAAAGAGGATCAATCCTATTAAAACAGCAATACTACCCTCATCCAAAAGAAAAGTCACTAGCTTACCTATATGTATAAGTGACACCTAAAAAGTGAAAGGGTGGGTCAGGCCCGGTGGCGTAGCAGTTAAGTTCGAGCACTTCTCTTCGGTGGCCTGGGGTTCACAGGTTCGGGTCCTGGGCATGGATCTACGAACCACTCACCACACCATGCTGAGGTGGCGTCCCACATAGAGCAACTGGAAGGATGTACAACCATGACATACAACTATCTACTGGGGCTTCGGGGAGAAAAAAGGGAAAAAGGAGGAATATTGGTGACAGATATTAGCTCAGGGCCAATCCTCCTCAAAAAAAAAAGAAGTGCACTTATAAAAAAAAAAAAAAAAGTGAAAGGGTACCGTGGAAATTTTAGGGTGAGTGATACGTGGCAGAGTCTAAATGCTCAACTCCAAAATTAAATATTTATCTTGGCCCCAAAGTCACCATTCAGCAGGAATATTCCTGACCTCACCCCCCTGTCTCCACTTAACTGACTGAGTCATCCAGTCATTCCCATCATCAAGCAAGTGACATTTCCGTATTGACAACACAAAGAAAATTAAGTGGAAGTACTCAGTGTCGATAGTTCATTCACACATTTCTGTGTCACCATGAGTACGTTTTTAAGAGCAATACAATAACTACCAGAACTTTGAAAAGAATGATGAAGATTTCTTCGGCATCACAATCTCAACAATTATAGTTGAAAACATTAAACTAACCTAGCACCGATCTTGGCTTCTAAATGCCATTCTCCAAGTAAAGGAGTCAGGGTGCTTCGGAGAAATGGTTGATTCCAGGCCTGGGACTGGGAAAGTACAAGCTGAGCCTGAAACATCTTGTGCCAGAAAATATAGTGTTCAAAGAACAGTGCGGACAGGTCACAAGGACATAGAAGCCAGCCTGACCAGGTTCCCACTGGCCACAGCTGGAACAATCTGAGAACAAAGGATTATAGTCTACTGAATAAAATAAGAACCCATGAGTCCATAAAGATATAAACTGATAAATAGTGGAAAAGGGGGAAGCTATTCCTTACAAGACAGTGTCACCTAATAAAGAAAGAATAACGGAATTAAAAAAATCACTATTTGCCAGTCATCGGGGAAATAACTGATTCAGGCAAGAGTCATCAATGGATGCTAAACTAGTGGAACAAGTTATTTACAGTGTCTCAAAATATCTCCCCCCCAAGACACAAAAATACTTATTAATTAAAAAAGGATGAAGAATAATGTTACAGAAAAGAACCTGGCAGACATCACCTTAGCTGATCAAAGTTAACAGCACTAGAAATGGGACATATAGACACGTGGCTCCAAATATGACACACTTAAAGAAAACGTAACTCCTGTGATATTCCTGCCCAAAAACCAAACCAGAAATTTAAACACGAGGAAATACCAAATAAATCTAAATTAGGGACACCTATAAAATAACTGGACTGTACTCCTCGAAACTGTCAACGTCTTAAAAAGGTAAAGAAATACTGAAGAACTGCTCCAGACTAAAAGAGGCTGAAGAGACACAACAAGTGGATGTGAGACACAATCCAGGATTTTCTTTTCCTATAAAGAACATTATTGGGACAATCTGAATGAATGACGAAATCTGAATAAGGTCTGTATATTAGCAGTAATATTGTAACAATGTCAATTTCCTGATTTTTATAATTGTACTGTGGTTATGTAAGAGAATATCTTTGTTTTTAGAAAACGCACAATGAGGTACTTAGGGGTAGCAAGGACATCATGCCTACAACTAACCTCAAAGGCTTCATTTTATATATTTTTTACGTTGTTATATACACGATAAAACAAATGTGGCAAAATCTTAACATTGGGGTAATCTGAGTGAAGATTATATATGGAAATTCTTTGTTCTATTCTTATAATGTCTCTGTAAATCTGAAATTATGTCAAAATTAAAAGTTTACAAAATAAACTGAAAGATACAACATGAAAAAGGACAATATACTATATCAGTATCAACAAAGAAACAGATGCACACCCTTGTGACAAAACTTTGCATTTCTTTCAATTAGAACTATTACTACCAGAAGATATGTTATTTAAAAAACTCTTCAGTCACTACTATAATTCAATAATCTATTATTTCTCAACTTTGGAAACTCATTCTTTCTATAAGCTTGTGCTAAAATAGTCTCAAAGTATTATTTATATGAGCTTTCGTACAAAAAAGTTCCTATAAATACTAAATACCTCAAAATAATGAAAAATAAGTACACGTGTGCAGACACAGGGCAAATCAGAACGGCTCACTTTCAGAATGGCACACGATCTGAGGAAGAGGTAAAACTACATAATCTGTGAAGCAAAATCTGTGGGAGAGAGCTGTGTATGGGATTGTCACATTTCCTTCTTTTATGACAATAACCAACCATATTGTTCCTTATCTAATACATACTTTAATATTGATAAAGACTCTGGAAGCTAGTTCCTGCTACTCATTACAAAAAATTTTTTTAAGTATTCTCAACAAAGAAACAAGTTAAAAATGACAATCCCAGGATAAAATAATGAAATCACAGCGCTGGAAAAGAGGTAGTAGAACACTGAATTCTAGCTTAAATCTTGCCCACAGCTTCCTCCATAAAGCAGAATGTTCTGTCTTAACTTTGTTAATAGTCTAAGAGGCACAAAGAACTGTACATTAGAAATAAACGTAAAACACGCTGAATATCACTGATGAAGAAATCCAAATTTAAGCAACAATGAAATAGTATACAATTGATAGCCTATCAAAATGACACATAGTTAAAAATTGTATATAATGCTTACCCGAGTGTAATAAGCTTTCTAGAAAGCCATATGACAATAAACATTAAGAATGTTTCATATGTTTTTACTCAGTACTCTTAATCCCACCACTCTCTCCTGAAGGAATAAATCAGTGACTGAATTTTGGATTACATACAAGAATGTATATCAGAGAAGCATTTCTCATAAAGGAAAACTGGAAACAATACAAGGGTCCAACAACATGAAAATGGCTAAATAAATTACAGTAAATACAGAAAACGAAACACTAGACTGATAAAACGTTTATTAAAATTTTTAATGATAATTAAAGATGTACTCAGTATAGTATGAAGTGAAAAAGTAAGACTCAGAGAGAAATTTCCATGTTATATGTACTCAAAGGTTCTAATTCTTATCATTATCAATTAGTTAATTGTGTCGTTATTTGCTTAAACTATCTTGCCAAAATATAAGCCAAATGACGGTAGGAAATTGCTTTTTATATATCACTGTACCCCCACAATGCGTGGCACAGAGGTAAACATATAGCAAATATATATTTGCCTGTAATTCTAATACGAATTCATCATATATGAAATCATAAACAGCAACCTGCATAATAAAATGTATAAAATTATCTTAGTGTTTTTAAGAAAAGCACACTTGTATATGTGTATGGGTATGAAAAAGGGTACAGGCAACATTTGCTTCCAAAATGGCAAAATGGTAATTCAGACCAACCCTCCCTCTCTGAGGAAAATTAGTTGCAAAAACAAATATTTTTTAATCTGTTTTAACGCATCATAGAGCTACAAAAATAGTAAAGAATTAAAGGACCCGTATCTGAGGGATGAAGGAAACCAGAAGTGAGGCCAACATCTGAGCGTTTTGTCCCACTAACTGTTGTACTGACTGTGGAGGGGCGGTGGTGATGCCGAGAGGCTGTACAGCATTTCTTCAGCCTCTTGGGACTGCAGAAACAGAAACTGTGGTCCATGGCTCAACAAGCAGCTGTGGTGGACACCCCCACAATTTGGTTTGGGACCTTCAAAGCCTTAATCCTGGTAGACAAACCCTCTCATCACTAAATCATCTGAAATCCTGAAACTGCACTGAGGTTGTCTCTGATAGCTACTACCCCCAGGCACCTGGCAGAAACAAATGAAAACACACTCTGAAGGCAGGTAAACTCTTAGGCTTCAAATTACTTCTATAAACAATTCTGCACATATAGTATCCACACATAATAAAAAATAACCAGGCACCCTAGCAAATAAAACCACAGGAACAAAAATCAGCAGAGAGAACAGGCAGATGAAAAACACCTGAGAGAGAAGGCTGACGACGTAGGAAAGAACAATAAAGGCAACAGAGCAAATTTAAATATATATTATCTGCATGACACACTAGATAAAAGTGATTGTAGAGTTAAAAATGAATCTAGAATTGTAAACACGAAAATCGATATATAAACAGAAGGGGTATAAATGGAGTGAAAAGTGTTCTAAGGTTCCTATTAGAATGCCTGGGAAAGGGAAAAGTACAAATTAGCATTATCTTTACATTATTTTTATGGTCTACATATCTTTTTAAAAGTTTATTTTAGCACTTCCTTTTATTACGGTATAATTTATATACAGTAAAATTGCCATCTTTCATGTGCAATTTCTGCAACTTTTGACAAATGTAGTCATGGAACTATCACCAGAATCAAGATTAGAACAGTCCCATCAGCTCATACAGTTCCCCCCGTGTCCCTTTATAATCAAATCGTCCCCCAATTCCTGGCAACCAGGGATCTGTATTCTGTCCCCATAGTTTTGCCTTTTCTAGGATCTCATATAAATGGATACCATACAGAACACAGCCTTTTGAGTATGACTTCTTTCATTTAGCACAGTGCACTGGAGATTCACCTAGGTTGCTGCATGCAGTTTGTTCATTTTATGGCTGAGTAGTACTCCACTGTGTGGATGTACCACAGTTTGTTTATCCATTCTCCAAATGAGGTCCATTTGCATTGTTGCCAGTTTTGGACAATTACAAAGAAAGCCACTATAAACATCTGCATATAGGTTCACATATAAGTTTTCATTTCACGTGGGTAAATATCTAGGAATGGGACTGCTGGGTAATACTAGATTGTAATAAGTTTAGGATGCATGTAAAATACAAAGTCTTTATTTGTATGACAAGAAATTAGAAAATGAAAGTCCCTCAAGTCATCCTGCACCACACAGGCCACCTTGTGTCTCAGTGATGTTCTCCTCACTCACTCCTTTCTTGCTTACTACTCTAACAAGATCATCACAAAGCCTGCATCTCATATTTGCCTACTGGATTTCTATTTCCCTCAAGTCATCAAGTGAGGAGGAAGGAAATGAGAGAGAGGATTTCTAATAAAAATTATGGTAAATTGAGAAATGTAATGAACCCTCAATTTTGTGAAAAAGTAGACATTACCTTCCCTTGACTATTCAATGAATTAAAATAGGTCTAAAATAAAATAGCTAATTGCATGCTGAAAGAATATAAACGCCATATTTTCACTGGAAAATTAAGCCCATTATGAGGACAGTTGTTTATGAATTCCTACTTCCTATTCCTATAAAATGCATATGGCTGTTACCTAGTCAGTAGGAATGGAATATTGAAAAAAGTAGAACACAGATAGCCAGAGAAATATTTAAACTGTTAAATACACGCTTTTTTGATATGGGATAATTTATTTGGAAATTTTTTTCAAGACACTCAAATAGGAAAAGTTCATAGCACCTGGCAAACATCTTTTTCTTTGAACTAAATCTTGCCAGAGCTGTTGCTATACTTCAGATAAGTTCTCTAAAACATCTGAAAGAAGGTGTCTACATTAGAATGCAGATAAGTGTCCAGTGAAATATCACTGTAAATTTGTTTTACATTAAAGCATCACTGAAAAGTAACAAAATAAAGGTTAAGATAAGCAGGACTAATGTTTTTAATATGGTTCTTGTTGACACCTGCTAGTCCCATTTTATCTTCCTCCTTAATGTGCATTATGTTAAGAGTCTTAGATACAAAGGCTTGTGGCACACAAAACAGAATCCTTGGATTAATCAAGGGACCACCAACCCAAAAACTAAATGAGCATACATCGGTCGACTCCTCACTTCCCACATCCACTGACTTCCTGAAACCAGTGTTGTGGCTTTACCGTAACTCACTTCCCAATGAATCTAATTAATACAAACTCTCTGTTACCTAACATGTTGATTCTGCCTTATTATTTAATTCTGAGACTTCATTCTGAGACTAAAGTTATATTTTTTAACTTAGTTTAAACTGCAAAAGTCAGTAGGTCATGTTATTATAACTCAAAAATGTCAAACAATGGGTGTATTTAAAAATATTATAAAGGGTTTGTTTGGTTTGTTTTAGCAGATTCAAAATCATTTATACTTGTAAAATAAGATAATAATATATGGCCCTTACTAAGTCCTCAAAATTTTACTCTCCTCCCTCCCTCCTCCTCTCCCCTAATACGGAAGTGGCACTTCCCTCTTCCTAGAAACTTTGGTGTTTCATATTCCTAACACACACAAAAAAAACCAAACATCTAAGGAAAAAAATGCCATAGTAAGCTGCCTTTTTACTTACTTGTTACTTGCTATTACTCTTTCCTCTAGTTTAGCAAACCTAATAAGAAACAGACCCCATACACCACTATTAAATAGGCGACAGGATGAACTCAAATCCAAGACTGCCCCTGAGGATACATACAAGAAAGCCAAAAAAGGTATGTGGTGTAGGTTGTAAATGCTTCTTCTTCATTTCTTAATTACGCATTAATATGTTTCTCCCATAGCAAACAGTCTTTTAAATCTAAATAAGAGTTATTTTCTAATATGTCATTTTGAACAAAATGAATCCTGAGCGCATCCTGTGAATCAGTAGTTCTCAGCCCTGGTTAGCTATCAGGATCAACTGTAGGGCTTTTTTTTATTTACTTTTTTAAATATAGCTGCTGGGGCCCCCACATTCCCACCCCCGATTCTGACTGGACAGGTCTGGAGTGGGACCTACATTTCTCCACTAAAAAACAAACAAACAAAAAGGTACACAAATGATGACGACGCACCGCCAGGTTTGAGAACCACACAGCACTTGAATTCAACAGGGATGGGTTGTGTCTATTTTCAGTGAGGCTCTTGTGTCCAGGAGCATCGCTGCCGCTGGAAGTGATGAGCATTTTGGCAACAGATGCCAAAACTGTGCCTTGCATTTGGCTCCACTAACAGAGCTGTTTTAGATTCCGGCAGAGAACATGAGAAAGGCAGCTCATGCTTAACTTCTTTCTGAGTCTAAACTGGGTCCAAACAGAAATAAGCAATGGGGTTTACATTAGTGGACTTAGTGGGGGCAGGGGCGGGGGGAGGAGCTGCAGCAGCTCTGGACTATCCCAAAGGGATTTCTGTTGTTGTTAATAGTTATTATTATCTGTTATCATATTTTTTTTAAAAAGAAGGAAAATTGAGAAGGCACATAAACATCTCTCAGGCACCCACAGAAGTCTCTCCTATCTCCCCCTCCTTTTTTAAAACAAATCTCAAGTCATCAGTTAGTTTCAAATTCATGTATAATCTGATTTACTCCCCAGATTGCAATGTTTGGAATAGTTATTTCAGGCAATATCTACAAGCGAAATATCTGAGTTTCATTTTTAAAATAATACATAGGTCTAAGCTACTGAACTTTAAAAAAAACAAAAATCAAGCATCTTAATATCTGCAAGCTTAGAACACACGTGCCAAATATCGTTACAGCACAGCAAAAAAGAAGTGTTAAAGACATGCTCTCATCTTTAGAGTTCTCTATCGTATCATCTAAATACAAAGACTACTACTTTCCTGAAAAGGATCTGTGAGAAAAAAAAACTATACAAGAAACCAGGGAGGAAGGAAGAAAGGAAGGAAGGAAACTAACACTGGATGAATTCCACCTCTGTCACTTTCCAGGTCACATGAGGATGAGGCCAACACCCCTGTTCCGAGCTCTCACTATTAGCAGCCCCTGCTGTGGCAAGGGGTGGGGTTCATTCTATTATTTCTATTCCTCCTGCCATAGTACTTCACTGATTATTAAGTGTTTTCATATACATGATGTTACTCACTCCTCACAATCCCCGCTCTGTGAACAGAGGTTTATCCTCCAAAAGCCAGAAAGACTGAGAAAGTCAAGAACAGAATCCTCTTCCCTTCTTTGGTAGAGCAATGTCCGGACCCATAGATAGAAACGCCTGCTTCTCCTGGGCATTAAAGCAACAGAGCTCTCAAGTGTTTGTCTAACTTCTGAGACTCTTCCATGAGTGTGAGGATAAAGCCCCCTCCTGGAACCTGGGGGTGTAACTAGAAGCAAGTCCACGTAAGTGAGAAAATCATTCTAAGCCTACTTTTTCTTTTATTCTCCTCTTCAGTGTACAACAGTTTTCCCCCAAAAATCTTCAAGTGTAACTGAAGCCCCAGGAAGATGGTTTCAAGCACTGGATTTGAGAGGTGCAGCCCTGAGTGGACAGACACTGTGGTAATCTGACCTTCCATATCAAATCGAAGCATTTCAGAATCTGAAAGGATGTGATGAAGCATCTATTTCAACTCCCTTCAATTTTATATAATCATTCCAATCACAAAGAGTAACAGACTTTAGGAATTATTGGCAAGGGGGAGAAATGGTTATAAATGCTGTGTGAGAATTCATGAAAACTTCATATTAAATATTTTATTTTATTCTAAAAGCACTTGTGATTCAAATGTGTCAATTCTGGCCTTTAAAAAAAAGAAGTGGCAGGAAGACTTTTTCCCCAAAATTTTTGTTTCTGTTTTTCTCTTGAACCTTCCATCCCTGAGCCGAGAGTCATCTTGGGTACCGGGAGAGTCAGGAAGGCACAGCACCAGCCCAGCCACGGCAGTGACGTGTGCTCAGCCTATGCAGTGGAAAAGGAAGGAAGAACCTGGAAGCTGAACGCCGCCTGCCTGCGAGGCTGTGCACGCAGCACTACAGCGGGGCTACAGACATCTGCTTCCAACCCAAAAATAACACCTTCCAGAGTAATGAGTTTCCACACTGCGGATTACGGCAAGTTACTCAATGATTGACAGGGGATTGCTATAAGTGACGTGGGCGCCAAACCAGCCCTCTCCAGTCCTCCTTGCGAACAAAGACTGGGTCACATTTTTTCATGTTTCTGACAACACCTACGACAGCACTGAGACTTTAATATGATGATTGATGCCTGTGAACATTTACGTCTAAGCCAGTGTAACTAATGTGGAACTCTGGTGCTTGCTGAGGCCACGTCTGAGTTATTTCTGGTTTGGAAACAGACGTAGCTCAAGTACCTCTGACTTTTTAGGTGCAGCCAAAAAGAGTCAGCAGACTGGATGCCCTGAGATGAATGACTGTAATAAACTATCCTCAGACGTGAAACTTTAGCTTGGTGCTAAATCCAAACTACAGTGATCTTGGTGATTGCCACACAGTTTATTAAAAGCCTTTGCTCAACAAAGGGCTCCCCAACTCTGAGTGTATCTCTCAAACCACTCTCAATATGTTACATTTTGAAAATAAAGCCTAAATGTGACCTTCAAGTGTCTCTTGTTTATGGTCACTTTGTGGGAAGACGCATCTCCCACCACTTCCTTACTGCCTCCTCAACCCTTATACACCTCTGGTACAGAAACCCTCAGTGTCTCTCAAGGTCACCTTTGTTTTCCCAATAGACTATCAACAGGGTGAGGTTCCAGAGAGAGAAGAAAATAGCAGAAAAGCAATTTTAAAAATCAAGTAAGGACAACAGGAGACAAGTGAGAGAAGACACATTTTTTTCAGCCATAGCCAGTTCTTTAGAATATTAATAATGGAGTCTATGAAAAGAACTGAATCACTGAGTTTGATAATCTAAAGCAGAGATCAGCAAACTTTTTCTTTGGGCCAGGTGGTAAACATTTTAAGCTTCATAGGCCACACAGTCTCTGTTGCCACCACTCAACTCTATAATGGCAAAGCAGCCAAAGACAATATATAAAGGAAGAGGAGTGGATGTGTCCCAAAAAAACTTTACTTACAAAAACAGTCAGAGGCCACATCTGGCCTACAAGACATAGTTTGCCAACCCTTGATCTGAAGCAATATTTGTCACATTTTGGCCCAGTGAAAATCTGGGACCTGAGAAACATTTTATGGGCCTTTGTTATCTGAAACCCTCTCTACTGAACTCAGAGCTTGCCCATTTCTACTATATACTCCTGGTTTTTCAAATGCAATTAATAAAATGAGTCAATAAAATAAAACGGAATAAAGATCTATTAAATTTATACTAAAATAAGGCTGAAATATTTTGTGGCTATCCTAACTACTTTATAAATTAAGATATGACCTATGGAATAAATTCTGGTGAGACTCATTAATCTACTTCTGTTATGCTCTCCTCATCATAAGACACACAAATACAACACTCTCTCCCCTAAAAAGTCCACCAATTAATGACATTACATACAATAAAACATACTCCACGCATCAGATACCACAAGAATCACTATCTAAAATTCTATGGATCTCAACAACTCAACATGAGTAAGTACAAAATGGAGGGAAGGCACCCAGTAAGTCTCATATCACAAATGATCCAAGAAACCAAAGAGAAAGCAGTTACTAACAGGGCAAAAAACAAAGCAGAGAGTCTGGCAGACTCATGGCGCTGGGGAGACGAAACTGGAGGACAGGAAGCGCCAGGCATTCACTCAAGACCCCTGAAGACAGGCCCATGCCCACCAGAAAAAAACACATCCTTTCTGGAGATGGTGACACCATTCAGAGCCTCTACAAGTCTTCATACACAATATCTGATATGCAATAAAACATCACCAGGGTAGCCAAGAAATCAGCCATATGACGTAAAAGGCAGGGAGCGGGAAAGTGGACAATAAAAACAGTCTCATAGGTGAACTAGATTTTAGAATCATCACAGACAAATTTTAAAATAATTATGATCAGTACATTCTATAAATTAGTTGAAAATAAGGAGAACTTCATCAGGAAACTGAAATCTATAAAAAGAAACAAATGTCCTGCCCACGAAGTGATAAAAGTCCTAATGGAACGTGGGCTCTAACAGGTCAAAGATGTGCTGAAGTCTCTAGGGTGTTCTCTAAAAGAACAGCGAGAGAATAAACCACCAGCAGGGCAATGGGGCAGGGGTGGAACAACAACAACAACAACAACAGAACGATCAACAAAGACAAGAAAGGAGGCAAAATAGGAACAAAGAACAGTTGGAATAATAGAAAATGACAGGCTTAAATTCAAATATATCAGCAATGACATTAAATGTAAATGAACTATAAGCTCCAACTATAAGACAAAAATTATCTGACCAGATTTTTAAAAATTCTAAATTGCTTGTAAGACATGTCTTACATAGTAGAACACAAAAAGACTTTTTAAAAGAATGAAAGATACTATGTGAACACTGGCCAAAAGAAGGCTGGTCTAACTATATTTACCCTAGACAAAGCAGCTTTAAGACAAAAAGCATTATTAAAAATTGGAGGAATACTTCATAAAAAAAAAGGTACAATTCAACAAGATACAACAATCCCTCATTTGAACAACACAGCCTGAATCTATAAAGCAAAAACTGATAAAACTAAAAAAAGGACAATTCCACAATCAAAAGTGGTTAAGTTTTAAAACATCTCTCTCAGCAGCGAATAGAACAAGCAGACGAAACAAACCAGTATATACAAAAAGGTGTTGAACCACACAATTAACTAATTAATAGTATTAAGTACATACACCGGAAAGGAAGAAAGTCTGAAAATCAACATCTAAGCCACGCAGAGGATACTATGGCGCACCCTCCAGGCGGCCCCTCAGGACTGGGGCAATCGGTCCCCAAGCTTCAGGGAGCGATGGCTGCTGAGGGCTCCACCTGAGTCCCTCTCTAGGCAGCTGCATCCAGTGACTGGTCAACGTGAGGGTACAAAGGTAGAGACCGCTTCCACCAATCTGGGACAATCCTCAAGGGCTATTCCAGCGCCCGAATGTTCCCATGGGATTACTGAAGCCTTTGCTGATACTACAATGCAATTCAGCTTCTCCTGCCCAGTCTTGCTTCCCTCCCAGGTGTTTCTCCCAAAAGCATTACACAAAAAAAGGCCATGCATGCAGATCTCCATCTCAGAGTCTGTTTCTTGGAGAATTCAGCCAAGACAGTTGCTAACAGGAATGGTCCAGACAGCCGACTCGAAGATGGGATTGTGCAGCTGGATCATAGGTGGAAGGCGAGTATGGATAGCCTCTTACATGAGTAACAGTGCAATTGTCAAAACTTGCACTAGGCTTGAAGCGGAACGGGTACCAGTTGAAGGAAATTTATTCGCAGGTGAAATAATCTCACACATCTGAGAGGCGAGAGGAAGTAGTAATTACAGGGACTATGAATAAGCTGTTCTGAGGCTGTCAATGAATAGGGGGGAAATAAAAAACTGAGAATGATTTGACATCACATGTGAAAACTAAGAAGGCTTATTTCATCTTCTGCAGTCAGAGAGCAGAAAAGGCTGAGGATTGGGCCCCAGAGCTAACTATCAGGGCAGCAGATCACCAAAGAAAAATGGACCACTCAACCCTGTTAAGACCGCTATTCCAGGTCAGGATCCTGACTGGGAAGAACTGGGACCCTGAGACTTAGGGTAGAGACATTTGGGTCAATAGGCTTGAAAACCCGGAAACTCCAGATCACCATTAACCCTCTAGGCCCACTTCAGAAGTGGCCCACTCCTCCCTGTTAAATGCTGGACTCCTCCCTCACCTGAAAACAATCCAGAAGCTTCCTTCTGTAGGACAAGCAAGCCCCCATCAGGATCTACTCCCACCTCCCCTTGAGGCCACCAGACCAATAACCAGGATCAAGAGAAGGGAGTAACCACCGGAATCGAGCACAAGGATGGCTTCTACTGTCCTGGTAACGTTCTATATCTTCACCTGGGTGGTGGTCACAGGGGTGTGCTCACTTTGTAAAAATTTATTGAACTGTACGCTTAAATAGACTGTACTATTCTCTGTTGCACGTCAATAAAAAGGCTTTTTAAAAAAAAAAGTAATTATATTTAATTTACGTTTTTGAAGAAAAGTGCTTTATTAAGAAACTCACACAGATCTTTATAGTAATAATATCCTGTAATACTGCTATTCAAATATTTCTATCTTTGTCACTATATCTACATAGTAAGGCAGACACCATACTAACTAAAAACTATTCTTTTAGAAACGTTAATTGCCAAAAGAACAATAAAACCAATACTATATATTAAGTGACAAAATGACAAATATAATCAAATTGTAGAAATTTCTATTTATGCTTGCATAATAAATCAAGATACTTAATCACCGCATAGAGAGAAACAAAAGTAGAGAGTATTTATAGGTTCCTAAGTGCCAGGCACTGGGCTACTTGCCTTACAGGCATTACTCATGTAATTCTCATAATAATCTTCGTGTATTAATTCTGAACAAATGTATCTGTCAGGCATTGTTCTAGACGCTAGGGACTCAGTAGTACACAAGAAGTCCAGGTCTCTCCCCCGTGGTTCTAGTACTGGGCCCCAGACGAAACAGGCTTACGCAGGATGCCCACGGCACCCGTGGTCAGCGAGGCAGACACTGCAGGCTGACCAACCCCATGTCCACTCTGAACCGCTCCCTTGCCTGCCTCGACCACAGGCAAGAAAAGTGTGTTTGTACATCTACAAAACTAACTGAAAAATATGAAAGAAAAAGGAGCCAAAAATAGGCAGGAAATTTTTGAAAAACACCACCAAGGTAAAGAGTCTTTCCCAAACAGATAGCGAGGCTTCCTGAAAGTGCAACTGAAGCAGGAAAAAAACAAGACCAACGGAACAGAAAAAGAGCCTAGAACACAACTACTCATGTGTGAAAACCTTACATATGACAGAACAGGCAGCACAGACAAGTGCCAGTCCAGACTATTCAACAAGGGCATCAGGACAACCGGTCACCAATAATATTAAATAAATGCCTACATGCGTGCATGCATGCGTGCATGTGTAAGTCAGGGAGTACCACCATAAAAAACTGCAAGATTCAATTACGTCTGTTCATCAAAAGAGACAACTGAAAGAGTGCCAAGAGAAGTCAGACACCAGGAAAAACAACACTCGTGATACACACAACAACTCAGTTACTACCTAGGATCTGTGGAGATTCAGTAAATAAAAGATTACCCAAGATTTAAAAAATCGGCAAAGGCATGAACAGGTAATTTTCTGAAGAGCATTTGAAAAAATACTCAATCTCAGTACAAATCAGGGATATGCAAATTAAACTAACAATAGGACACCATATCATACCCATCAGACAGGCTAAAAACTTTAAATTCTGGCAAAATAAAACCACGATATGGAGTAACTGGAACTTTCATAGACCACAGGCGGGAATATTTGGAGGGCAATGTCCCTCTGTCCTCGCAATTCCCCTCCTGGGTATGTATTCTAAAGAAACTCAGATATGTGTGCAAAAGACACTCAAGAATGCTCGGGGCAGCATCGTTTATGACAGCACACGCTGGAAAGAGCAGATATGTGTGCAAAAGACACTCAAGAATGCTCGGGGCAGCATCGTTTATGACAGCACACGCTGGAAAGAGCATTTCACGTCCTCCAGGCCCCCAGGGGTAATGACAGCCCAGGACCACTTCACGTGTTGGTTTCACAGTTTGAGGGTCGCTAATCCACTGAGTTAAAATAAAAGTGATCTGTAAACTTAAATGTTGATCTCTGTTACCACTTGTTTTAAGACACTTTAAAAACATGAAAATGATACTATGAGATACAAAGTAAATAATAAGCAGAGGCACCAAACAAAATACTACCCTTTGGCTGTTTAATAGAACACACAGCAAAATCCTTCTACTGATTTAGAAAAGTCAAGATTCTAACAAATTCCACTTGTTGGAAGTAAAGCAAAATAAAAATTACCATCCTTTTCTTCTTGGGCCAATCTGCTAATAAATGGTGGAAATAAAAAACAAAGAAAACAATTATTTCCTAGAAATATTTGTTATTAATATAAAATACCTAAAGTATTATAGGAATAGGCATTTTTCAAATAACATACATGTAATAGTATAGTAATATATCACATTTGAGTTCTGCTTTCAGTTAATAAAGTCCTTTTGTAATCTGTCATTGAGTCATCCTGACACTCCACCCTACTCCGAGCCAGAATGAGTCCTTAGCTCTTTCAACCAGAAAGATGCAAATATCTACTTTTTCTCTTGTATGCTTTAAATATAACTAATCAAATTATAAGCTGTTTGTTCATACAAACAAATCCCAAAATATTTCTAGGAAAAAATACTAATACTATAATTCCAATAATAATTATTTAGAAAAACTGTATTCCATTCCAAAAACTGTATGTATTCCATAAAACAGCATACTCAATAAATATTCACTTTGTTAAAGCTTAAGTCATCTAAAAGCATTAAAGGAAAATAATGGCATAAAAACTCCACCACTCTGCCAGTTTGAATCGGGATGCCTGTTTTGTGAGAAAATCTCGGGGTACAGATTTAGGAAGACAGAGGCATGTTGAAATTTAGAGGAGTCTGGGAGAGTCTGTTACGTTTGTTGCAACTCACTGAAAACCGGCAACGTGTTCCCTGACCACTACCCTAAAATGGACTAAATTACAGGTTTTCACAGTGGATTTTTATGGCAACCGTGATAGTATTAGGGAGGAAAACTATTTCTGCATATTTTTTTATACATCTTCAGGAAAAGGAAACTTAATTGAAGTAATATTTTCATCAGACCATTTTCACCTGTTTCCTTTGTTTCAAGTATAAGACAATCACTTTGGGAAATAATATGACTAAGAGTACAGAAAGAATTTCTCATGGAATTTGGAATGGTTAATTTTGTGTGTCAACTTGACTGGGTCATGGGGTGGCCAGATACTTGTCAAACATTATTTCTGAGTGTGTCTGTGAGGGTGTTTCCAGATGAGATTAGCACTGGAATCAGTAGGCTGAGCAAAGCAGATTGCCCTCCCAATGTGGGTGGGCCTCATCCAATCCACTGAGGCCTGAAGAGAACAAAAAGGGGAAGGGAGAATTCACCCTCTCTGACTGACAGCTTGAACTGGGACACTGGTCTTCTCCTGCCCCCGGACTAGGACTTACAGCACTGGCGCTCCTGGTTCTCAGGTCTTTGGACTCAAACTGGAACTACACCACCAAGTCTCCAGTGTGCAGATGGCAGGACTCTCCAGCCTCCATAATCACGTGAGCAACTTCCTTATAATAAACCTGTGTACGTATGGATGGATATACAGCTAGGTGCACAGGTTAAGGCAACCACATATATAGAGGTGTGTGTGTGTGTGTGTGTGTGTGTGTGTGTGTGTGTGTGTGTGTGTCCTATTGGTTCTGTTTTTCCAGAGAACCCTACTACAGGGTTGTATTCTTAAATTAATATATTTGTTTATATAGCAATACAAATCAAATAATTAAGCAAACACAAATCAATGATCCCCCTGCTCTTTTTTTATCATTGAAACCTAAAACTTAACTTAAAAGTTAAGTTTAACTTTTAAATCAATTAGTATACAAACTCTTTATTCATTCTAACAACTTCTTAGATAAAATGCTGTTTGAGTAGTTACATTTTATAATTTTTACGTTCATCATCTGAGCTTAGTAGCTATTGTGAGTATAATACTAAAAATAATGCAGCCCCACAAGGAATGAATAAAATAACTTTAAGTTGTTGGTCCCAAAAGAATAAATATTTTGAAAACATGTTTTGAAATGTAAAATTTGCCTTCATCTTAAAAGCCCTTAACATTAATCTGAGTATTTAAGGTGGCCTGTAAGTGGGACATGAGATATTTTTTCCCAGCCTGAAAATCAGTATACAAATTGTTCCCTGGAAAGAATTTTCACCCAGGAGTTATAAAAACCAAAAGAAAGATTAATAATGGAAAGTCTGACCTCACATCAGCCCAACTGCTAGGATACTGTCCTCAGGACGATCCTACAACTGTCCATCCTACTCGGAGCCAGAATGAGTCCTTAGCTCTTTCAACCTGAAAGATGCAAATATCTACTTTTTCTCTCAATTGTGCTTTAAATATAACTAATCAAATTATAAAATGTTTGTTCATACAATCGGGGACATATTACATCATAATTAACTAGAAATAACATAATTTTAAATGTCTGTTTCAAATGACATTCTTTTTCATTCTCTTTTCCTAGATGACACTATAACCAGTAAAATCTTAATTCAGACTTACATTCAAAATATGTAATAAGCCACATATAAACTGGACTAAATTTTAACACTGATATATTTCCTAAGCAAACTGTTAACTTAGTATTTTGAAGGAAGCCTCAAGAGAGTAATAAACTTACTGAAATATCCATTGGCATACAAACATTATTCATAACCTACAAATCATTATTTTCTAGTCACTCAAGCATACTTGGTTCAGGGCAGTAAAAAGAAATCATGGGAGTCAACAGACATGGGTCCAAGGTCTGGTTCCTCCACTTATACATATAAATAACCTGCCATGTGTCACAACCTCTCTGAGCATAAGTTTTCTTCTTTTATAAAATGGAGATGATGACACTCTCCTGACCTACTTCACAGAGTGGTCAGGATGACTCAATGACATGTTACAAAAGGACTTTATTAACTCTGAAAGCAGAACTCAAATGTAATATATTACTATACTACTACATGTATGTTATTTGAAAAATGCCTATTCCTATAATACTTTAGGTTAGGTATTTTATATTAATAATAACAATGTCAGGAAAGCCGTCTGCCATGGGCCCCAAGTGTCCCTGGATGGCCTCACCGAGCACACCAACTACAAGGTCTAACCTCCTGTGACCCTGAGCCCTCTCTAGAGCTAGTGGTCAGAGCAACCACAGTGTAACTTCAGTACAACTGCCTCCTCCCTGCATGAGGGGGACAAGCTTGCCACTTGCTACAAAAGGTGCTGAGCCCTTAAGCCCGGGGTCCTCAACTGCAACCCCACTCACTGAAAGCACAGCCGCCATCTGAGCATCACTTCTCACCGAGGGACTGTGAGCAGGAGAACCAGCACACCACGCTGAGCTCCTGCTGTCTGCTGCGCTTTAATCCATCTTGGTCTGATCACTAAGTCTCATTGTCTACGGCCCTCACCTATGAAGTTGTACCAGGCCAACCTGCTTGCTGACTTAGTCATTCCCTTTGGAATCTTGTTACTCCTTGCATTCTCTATGAGGTACAGGTTCTTCCCCCAAAAAATCGGTTCGGCAAGCAGTGTGCTGAGATCTGAGATAGACAACGACTTTTTGGAACTCCTCCAAAAGGGCCCAGCTGGAAGGCATTGTGGCTATGGCTGTTAAGACGGGAGTTCCCTAAAAAGAGATGCATGGGATCAGCACCAAAGAAATTTGGTTCCAAAACTGAACTATGGGAGTCCCAGAGCAAGCAGTTGGTTGAAACCAAGGCAGTCTGGCTGACAGCAGAAGCTCCTAGACAGACCCAGATTCCTCCATGGAAATCCATCCCCCACAACTGGAGGAACCACGAAGCCTAGTGGTGACCTTCACACCTCTACTCCCTAACCCTGTGCCCTTGCACCCTGACTTGTCAGCCTTTAAAGAGAAGAGAGACAGAGATGGGGCCAAGGTCTCTCCATCGTCAGAGAGACTGCAGGAAGAAAGGGCAGTGTGGGGGATACAAACTTTTATGGCTCTTCTGGACTCTGATGCTCAGGTGGCTACCTTACCAGCTTCTCTTGAAGGGCCAAGGCCACACATTCAATTGGTTGAGTTTGGACATAGAATAAAAGGAATCGAAGTTACTGCAGCCATCCAGGTGGGGCCATCTGGACCCCCGTTTTGCTGCTCCAATGCTGCTGCTCCCACTGCCGAATGTACACTTGCCACTGATGTCTGACATAATTGTACTGCGAACGCTTGTTAAATCCAAGGGGTATTTTCTCAATTTGCAAGATCTGCTTGTAGGAGGTGACAGTAGGAAAAGTGTATCACAGACCACCAAGTGAGGCAGTTCCCTCCCACATTACACAACAAACACAATATAGAACTCCAGAGGAGAAAAAGAAATCACAACCTTGACTAAAGACTTAAAGGCAGCAAGAATAATGAAAGATGCAATATCCCAACAAAATCACATGAGATCATGCATGGCCCGTGAAAAAGGGAGCTGGAGGCCTACAGTGGATTCTCACCAACTGAATTCAGTTTGTGCCGCTGTGCTCCGGCTGTTCCAGATACTATGACTGTGACTGACAACTGCAGAAACTGATGACACCTGGTATGCCTTCTTGGGCACTGACTAATGCCTCTTTCTCAATCCCTTTGGTACCAGAAGATCAAGCTCACTTTACCTTCACCTGGCTGCAGATTCCAAGACAGGATTACTGAGCGGCCATGGGGGTACTTGAATCCTCTTGCTGTCTGCACCAATGCAATGTAGAACGAGCCCTTCTCCCTTCTGGAATGACTTGGTTCCACTATATCGATGATATTATGCTGACTGATAGGCTCAAATAAAGAACAGGTAGCAATAACTTTGGAACAGAAGTGGGCTAACAGGAAAGCCCACGGATGGCTCACCAATCCTGATAAGACACAGGGACTAACCATCTAAGTCAAATTCTTGGGAGCAATGTAGGCTACCCTGAGACATTAAAGCAAAAATCACTCACCCTCCAGGCCCCAGCTACCAAAAAGGGGCCCTGGTACTTAGTTGGACTGTTTGGAGATGACACGTGCCTCATGCAGGCTAGCCTACCAGGGGACACACAGAGTCTGGTTCCAGAGAGCAGTGCAAGTTCTGTTCCCTGGCAGTGGGGCTCAGGCCCTAGAGCAAGTGGTCAGGAACCTCTCCTAACTTTAGTCAGCACAGTCAATGAGACTGTGCAAGCTCTAAAGACCAGTAGGTCAGTCCCTTGCACAAGCCATAGTGGATAACATTCTAGCCTTAGACTGCATCCTGGCTGAGCAGAATATGTATGAATTAATATCACCAGACCGGTGGAGCAACCCATATATCCCGTAAGAAAGGAAGCCAAATAATCATCTGAAATAAGACCTAGTGGCACTCTCTGGGACTGGCTGAATCCAGAATCCTGGGGTACCCTGCTGAGATGAACAGTGCAGGCTGGCCTCATCCTGCTGATAATCATCCTTACCAAGTGTTGCACGAGATAATTTGAATGGATCTGGTCTCAGCACCTGACAGCACTTCTAATCCGAATTGCTGATGGTGTGGCATACTAACGTAAAAATTTGAGTTCAGCCAAGAATGTATATGGCCAAAGGGTGGACTGTTAGGAGAGGCTGTCCGTCATGGGCCCCACGCGTCTCTGCACATCCTTGCCAAGTGCACCAAAATGCACAGGCAACCCCCATCCTCTATCCTGCAGTCATTTCTGCAGCTAATCCTGGAGGTCAAGGCAGCCACTGCAGGGAGATTGGGATCCCCGCCTGCTCCCTGGTGAGGGGCATAGGCTTGCTCACTGATCGGTTCAGAAGGTGCTGAGCCCCTAAGCCTGGGTTCCTCAGCCATGACCCAACTCAACGCAAGCACAGCCACCACCCAGGCCCCTCTTATCTCACGGTGGGACTTGCGGGCCGGAGACCCAGCGCTGCGATGCTGCTGCTCCTGCTGTCTGCTGTGCTGGAATCCACTGTCTGCTCCCACCACCACGTCTCACTGTCCACTCTCGGCACTAGGGAGCTGCAGCAAGCCAACCACTTGCCTGCTCTGTCATCTACTTTAGAGTCTCAGTACTTCTTGCCAGCCTGCATGATAGCTGGCCAATAAGAATCATGAAAAAAAACCACCACCCGTTCTTTACACAGTATCCTGGAGTTTCAAACCTTTAAAGAAAACTGTAAAAATAAGAGGAAGTTCAACAAATCAGAACATTTACTTTCATGGATTTAATATTCCACTTCACCAAATATCACAAACAAACATCACCTGAATTATTACTAACCAGAAAATTAAGTAAGCAGAAAGATAACGTTTCAAGAGCTATGGAAATAATTTCAAATACTTCCTTTCACAAGTAAAAATAATTTCCATTAATCATTTTACTGTTCTAAACATATTTACGACAAGTTTAAATGAAATGACCATTAGAAAGGTGATCTGGGAACACAAATCTTGCAGCTAGTTAAGGAACTGCAGCATGAACTCTCCCTCTCCTGCACTGCACAGCTCCTGAGATATGGTCATCTTCTAGAGCCAGGATTCTGTGCACAGTTTCAACAAAGAAAATGACTTAGAGATTTTCATTTTCACTTTCAATATTTCCGTATGCACCCACTGGTACAGCCTCAGGAAACTGAAACAGAAATGCCATCTTATCTGGAAGACGACCAGAAACCAATAGCCAGTCAAAGTGAATAAGTCCTTTCTTTTAATAAAATCCAGCCTTAAATATTTATATCTAACTTTTTTATGCAAACTCTATTGAAATAAATGACAGGACTCTCTTTCTCCTCCCTCTGGTCCCTTTCATCCACTGTTATTCCCTCATCAAACTGTAGTTATGACTTCAGCATCTATCACCCAATACGCAGAAAAACAACTACAGTTCAGACTATGTGAAGAAGGTATCTGTTTCCTTATCAAATTCAACAATTTACAGCTTTCTAAGGCTGTTTCCCTGGTGACACTTCACAGTTACATGAATGTGTTGGTCTCAATTTTTAAGAATACAAGAAGACACATACACAGAAATTAACTTATCTCCAGTGTGTGCTCACAGGTATGTTCTGTACTCGGTACAACACTCTCATGAGTGTTAAGAAAAATTCAGAGTAATAGTTTCTAATGTTTAAATCAGTTTGGGCATAAGTAAGAAAAAGAAAAAGCATGTTTTAAAAACAAAGAAAAAAATCTCTTTGAGATAGGCTCCTGTTACATCTCTAGCCTCAAACCTGTTCCCACAGCTCAGGAGACAGAGCAGCAGTCAATAGTAACAAAAATGGTTTCCAAATCCATTAGACCTGTGGCGGGGGAGGGGAGATAGATGTTCTCCAAGAAAGGAAACACAAAAATCAGCCACGATGTTAAAGCGTTGAGAACCTGATCGTAAGGCGAGGCAAAACCACATATGCTAAATACCCAAGGTCAGTTGTTAGGAAGAAAATTCAGCTGTCATCTCAGCACACTTAATGCACAGCCAGCCACACAGTTAGCCCAGACAAAAATAAAACAATTGTAGCTGATCTGGAGGAAGGCCCTGGTCAATTTATTTTCAGATTAGTTCAAATCCACAATGGGAAGCAAGTCAGTACGGTCATTTCCACATGACGTTTCTGTCAACGACGGACCACATATACAATGGCGGTCCCGTAAGATTAGTACCATCTAGCCTAGGTGTGTGGTAGGCTACACCATCTGGGTTTGCGCAAGTACACTCTGTGATGTTCACATGACAATGAAATCACCTAACAACACCTTTCTTGGAACGTATCTCCGCGGTTAAGCGACACACGACTATATGATTATAGATCAAATCTTCTAATGTAATTTTCAATTCTAATGTCTTTTTCAACTTTTGGCAATTCACATATCACACCACCTTTTTCTTTTATTATCTTCAGATTGACTTGATTTGTGTTTTGCCCAATTTCATTGACAATGATCTCTTCATTGAAACAGATTAAATTTAAAACTTTTAATTTAATCCATCTGAGTATTTTTATGTTCACATCCTTGCCACAATAACATTCTCTATTACAAACCAGGCACTATATGAGGCACTAGTTATGCAACCTGCACAAAACCGACACGGGCTCTGCCCTCACGGAGCATGCAATCCAGTTAGAAAGACTGACTTGGGTGGGTAGTAACAAGTGTGATAAGTTTGACAAGCAACAAATGCAAGGTGACAAGGAAGCATAAAACAGAGTTTGGGGAGAAGGGGGAGGTGTCAAGGAACTATTCCCACTGTAGAAGGGATTCTGAGCTAAGGCCTTAAGGATAAGTAGGAGTTCATCTGTTAAAGGAGTAAGAGAAGGGGAGGAAATGGGGCAGAGAAGGCACCCCAGGCAGCACAGCCTCCAGATGGGAGGTACCCTGTCTGTTCTTCATACTCAGTATACACAGAAAGGTCACATTTCATGGATGCTCAGAGGTGGGTGGCAGCTTTCAATACGTTAAAACATGGTATTTGTTAAATTTCTCATGTTTTTATATCAGACCACTATAAGTTAAGAAATGAGATTCTTAGTTCTAAGTCAGAACAAGAGTTTAATAGATCCATCAAGAAAGCTTTACTGAGGCACATTTTGAATTGGGAGAATTCATTTCCTCCCTCCCAGAGAAGTAAGAAGTGAATATATCTTATGTAGTTTCACTAATCTGGACCACACACAAAAGGAGGTGATCATTGATAACACTTCTTAAACACAAAAGATCTGCCAGAAAACCTGGCTTATCTCAACTGATGGACACAATTCCCATTCATGACAGAGCAAAGTTCAAATGCAGAATCACTAAGCAAAAAGCTTCTCTTTTGAGAAAAGAAAAAATATAGAACTTGGGCAGTAACTGCTCAGTAAAAGAAACACCTCAGAGACAGAGTGGACATCTATAATAACGCGCTCAGTGTCTCCATGAGCATGCTTGTCTGTATTTGGGAAATAGAACAGTGAAGACACAGTTGTTAATACAAATCGTCCTGGCACCTTTCAAAAGTATCTTGTCACCAGACTTTTCTAGACCCCCCAGTAATGATCTATTTTGGCTTAGAATATTTTGCCATTTCATCAATGAAAGTCAGGATAACTTTGTTGTTGTTATTGTTGCCATCACTGCTGTGTTGTGTGTATATGTGTTTTAAAGTTGGTAAAGCTGCTTTAAATACAAACTAAATTTCATTTAAGAATCCTTAAGTCAACCGTTAGTCACAAATTTTCTAGATTTCTGAATGATCTAGAAAAATAAGGACAAAGTTCTATGAACATATAAGCAGTTTGACTATCTAAAACGAAAAATATATTCTGCATTTTCCAACAAGAGCCATGTAAAATTTGTCTCCCAGTCAAACAGGTTGACAGGAAGTAAGTCATGCCTATCAGTTGAAGAAATAAAGTCCAGAACTCTAGAGTGCTTTTTTACCTACTCCTCCAAAAAATGGCACTCAGTCACAAAGTCACAAACTAATTATTATAAAGAATTCTGATGCCTAATATTATGCACATTTATTTATAATTTATTTACCATTTGTGAAAACTGCCCAGTGAATAAAGTCAAGGCCTTGCAGACTGCTAGGGTACCTAGTATATTGTGAAGAATTAATGAATATGAAGCAGCAATATTAAAACGTTTTTTGAAAACTAAAATCTGGCATGTGCATATCTCATTATAAAACCATTTTAAAAAAAGGTATTGTTAATTAAGCATCAAACTGTTAAATAGTCTAGGTACCACCAACACACAACGTTCAAGGAAGTCCGGGGAGGCCCCTGCACTCCCAGATCTTCACTTGTGATGTCCTTTAGAAAAAAATGGAACACAGGAAAGAAAAGACTTTTTACGTTTTCTTCACATGAATTTTGAACCACTTTAGAGTTCCCAATGACATGAGACCATACAAATGCCTCCTGGAGTCACATGCATGTCTGTCTCCTTATCACTGGGCCCCCGAGGATTAGAACACAACAGACACCCAGTAGACACTCAAATACTTGCTGACTGACCGAAAAAATAAAGCCTACCTAATCCTATCGTCTTCGTGAACTTAAAAACAGTGGTTAAAAACCGACTTTAAGGCTAATTTAGAGTAAAAGAAAGCAGCAGGAATTGGAAGCTCTGCTCCACAAATTGACTACCCCACATGTCTGGGACATCATTAACTACCAATGTTTATTTACTCTAAGTGAGAAGTATTTCAGAGTACAATGTTTAGACGGCTAGCATGCACAATAATTAATTCACTGCAATTAAATTAGTCATCCTAGAACACCTTTCACTATACCATTCTTTTGTTTAAAAATTTCTCATTGTTCTCCACCATCTTTAGAATCAAGTCCAAATTCCTTAGCCTGGAATTGCTATCAACAGAAAGGTACTGAATTCCTTCTTCGAAGCAGGTAGGGACGAAGGATAAAGAGATGAACAACAAATGGACCCTTCCATTAAAGAGCTGATAACCTGGTGAAGAAGTATGCAGAAGCACCTGCCAGAGACAAAGCCAAGCGAAAATCAAGAAAAGTCTCAAGTTTCAGGCTATTCATTGCAACCTCTGAGGACTGGTTCTCAGATGGGGAGTTAACAGAGTTGGTTTTCATTTTACAAATACCATTTTGGCAGCTAGGAAGAGAATGAATCAGAGCCTCATGTCCCACTATTTTTGCCAAACTGGCCCATTTTGCGGCTTTAGAAATCCTCATTTCACCTACCACAATGGCTTCCCTTCAAAGCCCAGCACAAACCTCTATGCTCCCATTGGACCTTCATGGGGTCCATTCAAACCAAAGAGAGACCTCCCATTCCTCGGATGTCCCTGTAGCAGCCCTACACTATGCCATACTCCTGAGGTTCCAAGGGCCTCCCTATATTGTTAATGACACTATCAGGCAGGGTTATCAAGTCCTTGATAACACAGGCTGTAGTGGATTCCTCAAAATCTCCCATTACATCTGGCACAGTTCTTTTTCCACAATACGCTTCACAAGGTACAACGAATAACTGTTGATTATAGGTTGGATCATACTTTATTGAAAATTAAAGTGTGTGAAAGTCCATAAGCAGATAGTTAGCCTAGAACGAAGAGCAAAGAGTTTAAAAGTAACCGTTTCTAAAATCTGAAAACAGAAGTGATATTTCTATAAAATAACCCTAAAATCCCTGCATTGTTTTTTTCCAGATTACTTAATTATTTATAATACATATAGAAATCAAAGCCACAGGCCTGGCAGCAAGAATACCAACCAGAAAACCAACCTCAAGTCCTAATTCATGGTCATAATCCTGGGCTATAAGAAGAAAGCAGGCATGCACAAACCAATCTCTCCCCCTCTCTTTGTCTCTCCCTCCCTCTCTTTCTCACACTCACACTCACACACACACACACACACACAACACACACTTTTTCATACCCATTCTCTACTTCTCTCCAGTTCAAAGCCTAAGAGATTAAAACAATCTTTTCCACTTAGAGTCCAGATAAACCTATTTATTATTTCATATATTATTTAATCAAAAGAGAAAAACCCAGAATGATGAAACCATTATTATGTATGTCCAAGAACACCTTAGCCAGCCCTGGAGGCCTAGCATTAAGATCTGGTGGTCTCACCTTCACGGCCCTGATTCGTGTCCTGGTCAGGGAGCCACACCACCCATCTGTCGACTGTCATACTGTGGCAGCTCCATGTGGCTGTGATGCTGAAAGCTATGCCACCAGAATTTCAAATACCAGCAGGGGCACCCATGGTGGACAGGTTTCAACGGAGCTTCCAGACTAAGGTAGACTAGGAAGAAGGACCTGGCCACCCACCTCTGAGAAACTGGCCATGAAGACCCTACAACTAGCAGTGGTGCACTGTCTGATAGGGTGCCAGAAGGGGAGAGGATGGCACAGAAAGACCTGTGTCTGCTCTGCTGGACACAGGGGCACTAGGAGTCAGAATCAACTCAACGGCACTAACGACAAAGAACACCTTCCCAAATGAAAGCTGACCATCAGATTACCCACATCTCTAATTCTTCTGGGATTTACAGTTTTGCAGTTAAAAATGTTCATTATAGTCAACTATTTAGAAGTTGATTATTCTGATACCCTGCTACTGACTTCTCCCTGTTGCCTATCTTTTGATTATTTCACTCTATTTCCATCAAACAGAAGTAAACCTGAAGAACATCTACCCATATTTTGTTTGGTAATATGTCAAACTTGTCAAAACATTTTAAAATTACATGTTCAGGGGCCAGCCCCGTGGCGTAGTGGTTAAGTTCAGTGCACTCTGCTTCGCCAGCCTGGGTTCACGGGTTCGGAGCCTGGGCGTGGACCTACACCACTCGTCAGCCATGCTGTGGTGGCAACCCACATATGAAATAGAGGAAGACTGGCAGAGATGTTAGCTCAGGGCTAATCTTCCTCAAGCAAAAAAAAAAAAAAAAGAGGAAGACTGGCAACAGATGTTAGCTCAGGGGCAAATCTTCCTCACCAAAAACAATTACAAGTTTAGTCATTTTTAGTATTAAAACATAAAACCCAGTACCTAACAAATGCAATTATTTCATTAATGGACAGAGTTTAATGAGATCTCCAATTTAAGCACTTACCCTTTTACTTGTCATTTTTAAGGAAGTAATTTGCTTTATGCCGTTAAATGTTAAAATACATTTTAAATTCAATCTGTGGATTACTCCACCATCTAGGTGGAATTTTTCAAATAATCATTCTGTTCTGGCACTGAGTGAAATCTACAAGTCAGGCAACCCTACAAGTTTAGAACTTTATTTTGGTTGTTGTTGTTTACTTCTTCAGTAATTTTACTAATGTTATTGAGGAGATTCTCACAAACACAAATAAGCATTGGGGTAGGACACTGAGGATCCAAGTCTTAACCCATTTTCACAAAGAACTTTCTTTGTAACATCTGACCAATCCCTCTGAGCCTTGGTTACCTCAAATATCAAATGAAGATATTGGAATATATAATCTCCAAAGTCCCCTTCAGGCTCAAAAGTCCACACAATTCCAATTTCTTCTGAAATAAATAAATAAGTCAGGTACAAATTCAGAGTTTACTGACATTTTGATTCAAGTGGAGCAGCTCCCAGCGTGGGACTCCAAGGTGCTCCCGATTAGTTCCCTCCCCAGAGCAGAGCCTCACTGGTAGTGCACGATTAACTCCTAAGAGATCTTAACAAAAATCTCTGTGGAAGAGAGCACTATTGGAAAACAGTCAGCGTTCAATGAATCTGAAGTCTAAAATACCAAGAAGGAAAAAGTTCTGATTTGCTTGGAATGCCATATCGAGTATATAGTTGACCTCACAAAAAAATTAAGTTAATGTTTCTGGGCTTCTTGTTGTTTTCTGAACTATTTAAAGATGATGTGATGCTCTAAGATTCCAATTTATAATAATTTATCTCATCCAAGTAGCATGGGAACTATCACATGTTTAAAGTTAACGGGAAAACTATATAAAACAGGTGACATTCTCAGTTTCATAAGTTATCCCCTTTTAACCTTTCCCATATAGATACTTCTCCTACATTAAAAAAAAAGTCAATCATTTTATGAATGCATATTTAGAGCATCATTTCATGAAGTATTTTATACACAGTTTTTCCTATTATAAAAACACTGAAAAACGTGTGATCTATAAGCCCATTACTTATTCACACTTTTATTTTTAGTAAATGACTATATGAACATAATTTATTTAATAAGCCTGAGAATTTGTTTTCTCGAAGAAAAAATTATATGTCCTCTTATTGAGAATACTCCATATGGGTTGTCATTGTGATTCTTCAATTCAATAAGCAAAATCTACACATCATTCAACCATCTTCCTAAAAGATTATGATAATTATCAAAAATTATTACCAAGTCATGATTACCAGCAAGAAAATGCTATACCCAAAGGGGTAAATGTGTTAAATAACAACAAAAACTATGAATTCTAACCCTGACTCTGTCATCATCCAGTAAACGCAAGCTTAGGAGACCCATGTGCTTTCTCTATGCTCTTCCTATACCATCTGTCAGGTGAGGACAAGCCTGCCCATTCCTCAGGCAAACTGTTAGAGAGAGAGGAAACCTCACTCAAACCCCTTTTGTCACGTTTTCATCTATACAGTAAAACTACAGGTTTCCATGTACATCTTGAATAAATTTCTTTAGAATAAGTAACGAAATGTTAGCAACATAGATACTGATTCTGAATTATGACACAACTGTATTATTCATTTTCTCTCTGTAATGCAAAAGCTTTTAAATATTAGTTAAAATTGCATGCTTAATTTTTAACTGAAAACCCAAAAGAAAAAAGAAAATAAAAAGATCATGTTTGCCTACTGCCATGATTTTTAGGGTTTCCAAATTCTATGTTTATATGTACTCTTCTAGCAAAATGAGTTCCGATATGCTTTATAGACATCTTACAGTTTTGTAATTTTCAAAAAGTTTCCATAGGTATCTTCTCAAAACAATACAGTGGATGAGTGGGAAATAATTTCCAGATTACTGAAGAGAAAACTAAAAAGAGAGAAGTTATATGACTTATTCAAGATTAGACAAAGAGAAAATAATAGAACTCACAGGTTTCCTGATTCATGCAAAGCAGTATTAAGTCCAGCCTATTTTGTGTGTTTACACACAGACACACACATACACACCAAGCCCTGTCTAACTGCAGCTTCTTTCTGGAAATTGAAAAGACTGTAGAAATCTGCATACGAACAAACTTTTCTCAAGCTCTGCAAAGCCACAGTTCAGGGCTAGGATTTCGTGGACCGTAAGGCAGTCAAGACCATAGAAAACCTGTGTTTAGCTCAAAACTCAGCCACATCCTGGAGAGTTCTGAGCCAGCCTCAGGTCTCAGAATGCCCTGATTTTCCTCTAGGAACACTTCTGCCATTACAGGAGTCCTCTTCACGCATCCTGCTTTACCAAGGATAACCTTGGCCCGCATAATCCTTTTTTTCCCCAATTTTATGAAGAAATAATTGACATACATCATTGCATAAGTTTAGGGTGTACAGCACAATGGTTTGATTTACATATATTGTGAAATATATTGTGAAATGATTACCACAATAGATTCAGCTAACATCCATCACCTCATATAGATACAATAAAAAGAAAAGAAGAAAAAAGAAAAAAAATTTCTCCTTGTGCTAACTCTTAGGAATTACTCTCTTAACAACCTTCCTGTATACCATACAGCAGTGTTAACTATAGTCACCATGCTGTACATTACATCCCCAGTACTTATTCATCTTATAACTGCAAGTTTGTACCTTTTGACCACCTTCCTCCAATTCCCCCTCCCCAACCCTCCGCCTCTAGTAATTACAAGTCTGATCTGTTTTTCTATAAGCTTGGGGTTTTTTTGTTTTTTTTTTAGATTCCACAAATAAATGAGATCATACAGTATTTATCTTTCTCAGTCTGACTTACTTCACTTACCATAATGTCTTAAAAGGTCAATCCATGTTGTCGCAAATGGAAATCAAAACCACAATGAGATATCACCTTACACCTGTTAAAATGGCCATCATCAAAAAGACAAGAGATAACAAGTTGGCGAGGATGTGGAGAAAAGGGAACCCTTGTGCACTGTGGTGGGAACATAAATTGGTGCAGCCACTATGGAAAACAGTATGCAGGATCCTCAAAAAATTAAAAATAGAACTACCATATGATCCAGCAATTCTACTTCTGGAAATATATCCAAAAGAAATGAAAACACTAACTCAAAAAGATATCTGTGCCCCCATGTTCACAGCAGCATTATTTACGATAATAGCCAAGACATGGAAACAACCTGTGTGTCCATCGATGGATGAATAGATAAAGAAATGTGGTACACATATGCAATGGAACATTATTTAGCCATAAAAAAAAACAGAATAATCCTTTTTAAAAATAGTATTTGTAATACTCCTTTACTGTTCAAGAATCTTTATAAATTCCCTGCCATTTAACTGTTAGACCAAATTTAAATTCATCTTAAGAATTCAAAGCTTACTGGATAAATGAATAAAGCAAACATAAAGGCCCATCCTGAAGAGTATCTATTTCAATTTTGAAAAATCATGTATGATTTACACTTAAAAAAATATTTTACACAAAGAAAAAATCATTTTTTTCTAAAATCCATTTTAATCTCAAAATTACATAAGGATATGCTTGCAGATAACATTTTCATTTAACAAATAGCTATAGAATGCCTAAAATGCAAGGTCCTATATTAGAATGGGTGACAAAACAAGGTCAAAATTAACTTATTTCCTACCCTCAAAGAGCTTAAAATACTGCAGATAAGCAGTAATAAGGGCAAATTTCTAAGGAATTGCAATAAATTATGATATTGACTATATTCCATATCAAATGATATCCCCAATTTTTTTTAATTAAAAAGGGAGGATATCAAATGGATATCAGATGCTTTTCTGCTCCAAGCTTATCATACAAGTTTTCTTACTGAACCAAATAAGGTAATGAGTCATATAACTAGATCTTTTCTATTAAACCATCTTTACATGCTCCGATAAACCTTCCTTGGTCATGATTAATGACTCTTTAACTGTCCCATTACTCTTAATTTTATTACAGATTTGTGCACCAATATTCACAAGTGTTTTCCAAACTCTGCTCTTTAAAACACCAGAATTCCATAGTTGTTAATTGGTATTCCATGACTAAAAAAAAGAGAGAGAAAGAAAGAGGGGTCCATGGTCAAATGAATCTGCAAAATACTGGGCTAGACTTCTCAGGGGTGATTCTCCAAAATAGTACCCTAGGCAGATTTTTCTAAACATGTCTAGCCACAGAATTCTTCCACAGAACTTCTATTAATGTCTTAGAGAATGCTGGTAATCTGTTGAACACAGCTTCGGCAACATTTGATCTAATGTTTTCCTATGGTCCAATTTTTGGTATTAAGAATATACTAACTCGGGCCGGCCCTGTGGCTTAGCGGTTAAGTGCACGCGCTCCGCTACTGGCGGCCCAGGGTTCGGATCCCAGGCACACACCAACGCACTGCTTCTCCGGCCATGCTGAGGCCGTGTCCCACACACAGCAACTAGAAGGATGTGCAACTATGACGTACAACTATCTACTGGGGGGCTTTGGGGGAAAAAAAGGAGGAGGATTGGCAATAGATGTTAGCTCAGAGCCGGTCTTCCTCAGCAAAAACAGAGGAGGATTAGCACGGATGTTAGCTCAGGGCTGATCTTCCTCACAAAAAAAAAAAAAAAAGAATATACTAACTCAAGGGCATGAACTGGAAGGTTCCCATTCATTTAATTTTAAAAAGTAAGAATTTAAAAACTGGCCCTAGAAGTCTGTTGTGAAGGCAACTCATATAACTTTATCTCCCGTAGTTGTTAGTCTATTAGTTATTACACCCTGAAGTCAATTTAAAAAACTGTTCTTTATCTTATTAAGTGCTTTTCTTCACTAAATTCTTCTTTGGAATTCATATTGTTATCCTTCTGTCTTTTCTGTTATATTTTCCTTATAAATCTTGGTCTACTTTTTATTTTTAACCTTTCTAGGTTTATCTGTTCTAAGCATATCTTTTGAAAGCAGCACACAGTCAAGGATTGTTTTTTTAGTCTGAGTCAGTCTTTTAAAAAGGAAATTTAATACACTGCATGTAAATTGTTTTACTGATACTTGTCTTCTCTGATCTTGTTTTCCGTTTCCTTGCTGTTTATTTTTTTCATCCGTTCCATAATCTTTAATCTTGTTCAGCTATTTAGAAAACAAACATATATCATCTCCTAATTTAAAGATTTTATTTATTTTTTTTAAAGATTTTATTTATTTTATTTTTTCCCCCCAAAGCCCCAGTGGATAGTTGTGTGTCGTAGCTGCACATCCTTCTAGTTGCTGTATGTGGGACTCGGCCTCAGGATGAACGGAGAAGCGGTGCCTCGATGCGCGCCCGGATCCGAACCCGGGCCACCAGCATCGCAGCGCGCGCACTTAACCACCAAGCCACAGGGCCGGCCCTCAAGTAATTTTTTTTAAAGAGCACACATGTGATACATTTTCTGCAACCCTTGAAAATGTAAACATATCATTCCATTTTCATCACATGAGCAATAATTTAGCTGTATACACAATTTTTTAGCCAGAAACCTTTGTTTTGTTCTCTGCAGAACTCTCAAGTGACTGTTCCATTCCTTCTGGCATTTTGTGATACTAAAGAGAACACTTTGATCCCTTCCAATTTCTTGGATGAAGATCCGAGTTCCAGTGACTTACTTTTATCAATTACTGGTTAAGAACTGTGTATGTATTCGCTACTACTTAATCTAGGCCCTGTGTGGACTACATCAAGCTAACAACGTGAATCACCACCATAAAGGGCATGGTAAGGAAACTGTATTATATCTGCTTCTTTCATTTGCACACAAAATACATCTTTGCTGTATAGTCAATAATGGATTGTGCTCACCCTCTCACTCAGGGTTCCTTTAATGGTGAGTCCCTTGAGTATTCAAATCAATAATCATGCATTTTCAGCTGGCACGTAACCTGCCTCCCACCTACTGATGATTTATGAACCAGTAGCTCCAGAATCTCATTTCCAGCTCTACTGGATCTCTCCGCCTGACAGCCAAAACAGAGATGTCTAAAATCTTGAACAGCTCAAACCCATTCTACTCCATATTCCCATTCCTAGTGAATGGCACTGACACCTAGTCATCCCAGATAGTTCCTAGGTCATCCCAGACCCTCTGACTCCCTCACCTCCACGTAAGTCCCCGACTCCTATTAATTCTACCTCCCAAACATCTCTCTGCTGCTTACCCCAGACCCACGATTCTTGCTACTATTATAACCTATTAATTGCTCTGCCCAACTCTGGATATAATTCCTACTCTATACACTCACCATAATGATCTACCTAAACGGAAAATCTAATTATGTCAGACTCCTGCCTAAAACCCTTTAAGGCATGAAATGCACTTTTCTTAGACTTGCTCCTTATTTGCCAGCACTTTCCCCTTTATAAATCTTATACTCTGGCTCTAATGAACCATTTACACTTCCTCCAAATGTCACGCTGTTTCACGCCTATGCCTCTGACACAGGTTGTGCCACATCTTACTGCAACACACTCCCAGTTGGTCCGCCTGGCCAGCCATGCTGCGCACTCAGGTAGCCCTTTGTAAAATACCTCTTTATGTATTCATCTTAGCATGCTTTAATGAATCAGTTATCTGTCCATCTGAGGGCCTGCCCATTTACCACACTAGCAACTACTACTTAAGGGCAGAATCTGTTTCTTCCACGTTTTTTTTTTTTTTTTTTTTTTTTTTACCTCCAGTACATATTAAGGTCAAATAAACACTCTGTTGAATAACCAAATTAAGAAAACAAGAAGTTATCAAGAATATAGGTCTAACAATCAGGACCTAACTAGTTCAAATTCACAAGAGCATCTACTTTTGAATGATTAAAGACAAGTTACCCCCCTGTGTCTCGTTCACTCCCCTCTGAAGGAAAGTTCATAAGGAGCACATAGTATGCGATGACAGAGCAAGGTCCCAAATCCTTATTATCCTGGAATAACAAGTACAGGGGGCTTCCTACTGTAAACAAACGGCTGCAAGCATAAAGTATCAATACAGCTCAAAAGTGTTAAGTGGTACATAAATGCAAGAGAGTATTATTTCTTCTGCGTATATTTACAGACGAATTTCCCTACAAGGATGTAAAAGACAAGTCTACACAGCCCTTTCAAAGAAGATTGTCCAAAAAGCTTTGGACAGACTTTCTATTTGTTTAGGTTAACGGTGGGCAAAGGATGCTGGCACAGACACAATTTCCCTTACACTCCTGCCATGTCATTCGCTTACTCACATGGCATCAACTAAAGCCTGGCAAAAGCACATGATTATGAAGCTACTCATTCCGCTGTAACACTGGAAGACTTCTGCTAACCAAACGATAACCATCCACAGTGAAAGACAGACATACATGAGGAGCTAAGACAAAGGGCTTGGACTCATCTTCCAAACCTGACTATAAAAATCACCCTACTGAACTCCTCATACTAAATAATTTAGAGTAGTGAATTCTATCATAACAAAGATGATAAGGCCCTATGGAATACAGGCTAGTAATTGGAAATACTTTCATTTGTATGAATTACTTATTGTAAGGTCATTTGTTTTAACAGCCTTTGGTCTGTAACAAGTACTCACTAACCAAAAAATCATCACAAAAAAAAAAAAACCTGAAAACACTTCTCATTTAAATAAAGGGAAAGTTTAATAGATTTTTCTGAATTAATACATAATCTTACATTTTATCCTTATTAAAAAAAACTTAACTGCTCTGTTTGTTCATTCGTTATGCACACCTACTCCACTGTTCTATGCATTGATTATTCCTGAACTTCCAAAACCCTCTTTTCTTTACAAATTACAGCTTACAGTAAACTATAAACTAGTTCTACAAGATTTCCTCTCAATTACTTCTTTGATGCTCCTAAAAACTAGACAAGAAACAGGCCTGGAGCTAAGTGGTAATGCAATGACCCCAGCTCAGCTCTCCTGGGGTCCCCTCCAGGGAATTCCTTCACCAACCCTCACCCAGGCCCTCATCACAGTCTTAAGATCTGAGTTAGTCACAACAGAGTCTACTTAATGGAGAACTAGGCTAGTAGGACATAATCAATGTCAATGACAAATCTAGTGTGTTACTCTACTTCTGCAAAAACCACTGCATTCGCCCTGCTCCTGCCCACTCTCTACCCTCAAAAAAAGAACGAGGAATAATAAGTGGACCTCTGGGGGGCCAGCCCGTGTCCAAGTGGTTCCGCATGCTTCGCTTCAGCAGCCCGGGGTTCGCTGGTTCGGATGCCAGGCTCAGACTTACACCACTTACCAACCATGCTGTGGTGGCAACCCACATACAAAAAACAGAGCAAGACTGACAAAGATGTTAGCTCAGGGCTGATCTTCCTCAAGCAAAAAAAAAACAGGAAGATTGGCAACAGATGTGAGCACAGGACGAGTGTTCCTCAGAAAAAAGTAATAACAATAATAAGTGGATCTCTGGGTTTGCTTCATCTCATTTTTACTGGGCATAGATTCCCAGTGCAAATTAAAATTAGGAGAAAATTAAGAAAAGAGGGAAGAAAGCAAGTATGTAAAAGCCACTGACTCACAGTTACACAAACTGTCCTAGCTTTTAATAAAAAGGTAAATTACGGTTACATTTTGGTTTAAAATTTACCTTCTGAGAAACTAAACTCAATTGCTGTTACCTTCTTGACGTCATAGAACTGAACTCATCTTTGAATAGATGGTGCAGAGTTAACCGAGGCAAGCTGCTAAGCAAACTCCTCACCAAACTCTGCCAAAGGATTTCAGTCCTGACCTGCACCATCCTGCCACCCCTCTCTCGCTCCTTCACGCACAGACTACAGGATCATGCCAGACTTCGTGCAGCTATCTTTTAACATATACAAACATAGACTAGAAACAAATGTACTTTCTCTGGTACACTTATTATGTGAAACTATGATTTTATGAAGATACTATCCAAAGAATAAGGATTACTATTTTAAATTAATAGTAGGAATAACAAACATAATGTTATGCTGATAAAGCGATCTAGGATTTTACAAGAGACTTTAAATACAAAGGACTCACAAAAAAATTGAAAATCTAATTAATAGTGATTATAGACTTACAGACACTTGAAATGGAATTACATAATCAATATCTATTAAATTTTGCTTTCAGAAACCTTCTGAATCTGTGAAAATCCATTCCTCTAACTAAAGAATAAAATCTTAGAAAGATGGAATTCAGTAACAGGCTTTAAAAGCACAGATTTTTTAAGGATGGAAATGGTATCATTCGGGTCTTCACAAAAAAATACCTTACATACTATACTCAGAGCTAAAGTCAGGCGGCAACACCCAAGTTAACGTTTAGTTTCTCCCAGTATTTGTCAATTATTTATTTGCCTTTTAATGAAACTGCCCTTTTAAGGGAGCAGGATGAACAGGACCCCTAAAACACTTTCCCCAGACAGACTCAACTGCTTCCACACGTATTCCACCCCTCTATACCCAAGACACCAGAGCTCTACCCCAGGCCAGACTTCTCTGCTGCATTCAAGCTACAGATAATCCACCGCCTAGTAGACAGTGTCACCCGCGTATCCTACAGCACCACAAACTAGACATGAGAGAGGCATCTTCCTCCACCACACAAAGAAGCCACTGTTTGTTTTTAACTGGGCTAGTTTTGATGACTGTAGATTTAATGAGAATTGAGGAAGCTATTCTATACTCTCTGCTTAAACAGTAGGACTCTCAATTCTAAGCTGATCTGGTCAATATTTCTTCTCCTTTGTTCTTCAGAATGAGGCACTATGACAACTTTATCTATAACTTTATCTATAACTAAGGCGAAACCTATATTCCCTCATATCTTACAGTACTTCAACTCCCACCTTCCCTAGCCAACAGCAGGAATTGATACCATTTTGATATTCACTGGATTTGCAGGTACTATGCATGGGAAGACCTAGATGACTATCTCAGCACCAAAATGGCATGGAAAGGCCAGCTGCAAGCATATTTTGTATAAAGATATGAGAAGATGTCTAAAACCATGTTGGGACAAAGTCTCTTCTTCCTAACTCTCATGATCATACTCCTATTGCTTATGAAAGACTAAAAAGAAGAGTCAAAACTGCAAAAGAATTAGAAAAAATCCCACTAAAACGAGAGATTATATCTCTTTATGGTTAGTGAAAGACATAAACTGCAAGAAAGTTAGGTCTCTAATTTCTTTATTTTTATCCCACTCCAATAAAGAGCCACAGCTACTCAAAGTGTATGGGGGGGGCGGTGCTAGAACTGGAGACGAAGCATCTCTCATCTACTCAGTCCCCCTGCCAAAACAGGGGGCTACCCTAGACCCCTCATCTCTCCTATCTTCAACTCATTCCTTAAGCCATTTTTTCCTGCTGAGAATACAAAAAGGACCACGGCAATTCCGATCCCTCAAGTCATTCATAGGGGAGACATATTGTACAATGTAAGGAAACAATATTCTAACAGACAGGGTCACAGGGAACTGCTAACGAGCTGAAAGGAAGGTAGTAAGCAGGCCGGACCCTGCAGAGAAGACAGCGGAGGCGAGTCTCACAGAACGTGCACAAGCTAACCAGGCAAAGACGAGGCCGTTCCCGACCAGAGCATGGAACAGCGAGGGAACTACCAGCAGTGCAGGAAGACAGGAGCATGGGATGCAGCAGAGGCAAGAACCAAGGCCCAAAGCATATTTTTCTCTCTCTCTTTTTTTTTTGTGTGTGGAAGATCAGCCCTGAGCTAACATCCATGCTAATCCTCCTCTTTTCACTGAGGAAGACTGGCTCTGAGCTAACATCTATTGCCAATCCTCCTCCTTTTTTTATTTTTCCCCAAAGCCCCAGTAGATAGTTGCATGTCATAGCTGCACATCCTTCTAGTTGCTGTATGTGGGACGTGGCCTCAGCATAGCTGGAGAAGCGGTGCCTCGGTGCGTGCCCAGGATCCGAACCCGGGCCGCCAGCAGCGGAGTGCGCGCACTTAACCGCTAAGCCACGGGGCCAGGCCCCAAAGCCTATTTTTAAGAGACTAAGGGATTGGAAATTATTCTGAAGACAACAATCGAAGGATTTCAAGCAAGAAAAAAACCTCCGTAGAAGTGGGTAGAAGGCATTGGGAGTGTTTCTCTAAAAACTGCGTAGATAAGCAGATAAACAAATAAATAAATTTAACTCAATCCGAAATTTTAAAAAGGGGGAAAAAGATACTAAAAGCGGCTCTGTCGATAAAAAAAGAAATAACCCTTTTTGTTGGTAATTTTAAAGTATACTATAGTATCACTGAAGTCTGGATTTTCAAGTCTAAACTTAATTTCTTCATCCATCTCATAAAACAAACTTACCTTACTACATTTTTTAACAAATCTATCTGAGGTCTCCTTTATAATACTCTTGATTCTATTTTGATGCTTGTTCCTGACTGGCCATTAATTAAGAACCAAATAAAGAGAAATCAAAGCACGACAGCTTTTATTGCTATAAAAAGCAAAATTTGAGGGCCAGTCGCGTCGTGTAGTAGTTAAGTGAACGACCTCCGCTGCTGGCAGCCTGGGTTTGGATCCCCGGCGCACACCGATGCACCGCTTGTCAGGCCATGCTGTGGCGGCGTCCCATATAAAGTGGAGGAAGATGGGCACAGATGTTAGCCCAGGGCCAGTCTTCCTCAGCAAAAAGAGGAGGATTGGTGTGGATGTTAGCTCAGGGTTGATCTTCCTCACAAAGAAAAAAAATCAAAATTTGAAAACATAAAGATACAAGTAACTCTTTACAATCATACCACGGGGAGAGGAGGGTCAGTCTTCTTAGGACAGTATTCAAGGATGTGATAATGCAATCTCTGGGTACCTTTCCAGGTCAATTTCCTATGTGTTTCTTTGTTAGTTCATGGATACACAAGGTATCTTTGGTCCTTTTGGCATAGGCCTTTTATAAGTAGTTTAAATGTTTTTAAAAATAACTGCTGACATTGTGATTGTTCTTTTAAACTTCTGGCAATGAAACCTATGAAAAGATACTAAATAAAATGTATCTTTTTTTGAAGTGGAACCACCTTTCACTGTGTCAGAATTTGATGGCCACAAATCAAATGATAATCTTCCATCAATTCAAATTAGTAATTGTTCTTAAGAAGGTAATAATTTCAAGTATTAAGCTAGTTATTTCTTTCTTTAACTCAGTTCAACATTTTCTCCATGAGGGGACTGTTAGAACATCAAAATAGAATTAATTTAGCAAATATACAGCAAGCACCTTTTATGGGCAGAGAGCTTCCTATCCCTTTACAGACCACTTAACTTGAACTAGGAGTGGGACAGCCCCTAAGGAAGGGAAATATAAGGATACTTAGTCAACAGTTTAGTAAAGCAGCCTCAAATCAATTTCATCTGCCTGCTGGTCTTGTTTTAACCTCACGCTCTAATTGCAAGAACTTAGTTCTTACTTCGTTCCTTGTTGCCCAAGCCTCTAATTTATATTAATCGTCAAACTGGTCTCTCAATTGTCCACACCCCTCCCCATTCCCACCAGGTTCATGTTTGGCATACCCCTGTTTTTCCTAGTACTGGTTCCTATCTTGCCCAACTCTGAGATCTTTCAGAACTTAAAATTCAGAAGTCAGATACCAAGCCCCGACTCTCCGATTAGATCTCTGGACAGCCCGACGGTGACCACTTGCAGATCAGACCTTTATCTGTATCACAAGACCTCCCTCACACCACGTCCGAGGGGCCTTGCAGGGACAAGTGCCTGGCATTCATCTTAGACTTCCCTGAAAGCAAGTGCTCAATTGTTCTGGACATTCTCTCACTGCTCCGATGTGCCCAGAGCTTCTGCCCACAGGGCCGCTGGGATGCAGTCATCTGCTGTTCCCTGAATGGCCAGTTCTGACAAGAATGGTCCCAGGCCTGCAGGAAATACAAATACGTACAGGACATGATTCACATCTTCCAGAAGCTTATATTCCAGAAAGGAAGCTAAGACAAGCACAACCACGGGGAGAGTAAGTAAGTACTAAAGGCCTAAAGCAGCAGAAGGAAGATTTCTTTATATTTTCTGTATAATATTTAAGCAGAGCCTTAAAGGATGAAGAAGATTTTAATACACTGTGATCAAAGAGTTGAAGTGCAAAAACTAGGCATGAAAAGCAGTGAGAAAAGCATAAAGATAAAGCAGAGAAGCCAGAAAGGGTATAAAATTTATCGAAAAATGGTGAGTTTTCAGATGTGACTAAAATACAGAGGAATATAAAGAAATGAATCTAGAAAGCTCGACCAGGGTCAGGCTGAAAGCAGGCGTCCCAGTGTAGAGCCATTAAATATGGGCGTCATTCCTGTGCTCCCATCTTCTGCAACTAATCAAACTGAAATGCTGGTAAAAGCATAAAGCTAGATCTTTGTTTAGATTATCTGTTGACTCACTTTCTGCTATCTACCAACAACCCCCAAATTTCAACCTGTGAATGGGTGGGACCCAGTCGGAAAACAGAGAAAAGGAGAAAGGAACAAATGGAAAAAGGATCCTAAAGTGAGTAGAATCACAGAATCACTCATCTTGCAGTCTGTCCCTCTGCTTTCAGACAACCATGCCTTCCAAATTCAGAGGAAGCGCACCTCGACGGGAAACTAAGTTTCACATCAAATGCTGTGCAGTCAACTGGATCACCGTTTGAACAGTCTCAAAATGCAGATATGCAAATACCCCACAAAGTTGACATGGAAGAACAATGGATGTTCCTGTCTTACTGTGCAAATGCTGACATTCAGAGGACACTCCACCCCGTGAACAAAAAGGGCCTCGGAACGGCAGCACTGCCCCGCCAGGGACCACACCTGGGAGACAAGGATCCCCAGCCTTTCCTAACTCGCCTTCATTAGTACGTCATCACAGCCCAGACTCCTGTTCATCATCATCTGGACCATTAATCACACTATCGATGCTCGCTCCTAGGCCAAACACACCACTCTCACACTGCATCCTGTATCTATGAATTTAGCTCACACTAAGTGTCAGCCTCAGGTTTGGCATTTGAAAGATATAAAAATGAACACCTGGACTTCATCCAGAACTTCAAAACCTTCTATGTCAAGCTGTCTCTCATTATTATATCAAAAAAAAAAAAAAAGGGTAGGGGATAGGAATGGTCATAAACAAAAATGGCCTGGACTAATTATAAACTTCAAATCAGAGAAAAAAGTAAAAAAAAAAAACAAAAAAAAAACCACTTATAGAAAGTCGTTTTAAAACAACCGAGTAGGCTTTCTTGACTCGAGAACATACTTGCATGCAAAGGCCTGTACCTACGGACAAGGAGGGAAGTTAACAGGGACTTCAGCACCAAGCCCTTGTTATCAATGGAAACAAGACAGTCATGGAAAAGGAACAGGTTACTCATCGGCTCAGCGTGACGTTCCTGAACACCTGGCAGCACGGCCAGACGTGTAACACAGGAAAGGGGGGTGCAGCCCAGCCCAGGAGCAAGACGGAGAACCGCAGGCAGGACTCAGGCAGTGGGGACCAGACGCCGAACCCGAGTGCGAGGCAAAGAGCTGTGCCCGTGAGCACAGAGCAAAGCCTCTCAGGGTAAGGGAAGTGGCGAGCTTTCACACCCTGCTGAGAGAAATACCTTAGAAATGCCAAAAATGGTGAGAAGAGCACGCAGCGTAAGCAGCGCACTAACTGAACTAAAAGTTAACACTCAGGTGCACGACTTTCTTTCGCTAGTTTGAAGGGGAATTTTCTCGTCTGTTCTTATTCAGTTGTTACTTACAAAATATTTACACTTCTTTATCCAATTTACTTTAATTGATTAATAACAGTGATGTCAGTAACACCTATCCCCCATTTGTGCTGGGACACTGGTTACCGGCGCTAGAGGAGTCTGGGTGTCAGGCATAAGCTCCTCCAAAGGGCTGCCCAGAAGCCAGAAGTGATGTCAGCAGTAGGAACGGACTCTCATCAATAAACAATTTTTAAATTTAAAAAATATTTTTTAAAAAGACCACCTGGCACTTCTTAGTGCGGCCTGAAGAAGAGCTGCGTTAGCGTCACCTTCAGGACTGACTGTAAATGTAGGTTCCCATCACAGAGCAGCAGCTTTCCCAATCTGTGTATAAAAATCACCTGGGGTTCTTGTTTTAAAATGCCAATGCACACACTTATCAAATCAGAATCTCTGACGCAGGCATTCTGAGGACCAGAGTCTGAGAAACAGAGTAATAAGACAAATGCTATGAAAATACAACTTATCTTGCTAATGGCAAAAAGGTCACCTATATAGTCTTGAACAGCTATACAAATTTTGTAAAAATTATTTTCAACGTACAAAGAGATATAACTATTTCAAGGAGTCATGAAATAAACCGTTTTGATTTGATTTGATTTATCTCTAATCATTCTCCTTTGCAAGGTAGGATTTTCACTGAAACAGGGAACGTGTATAATAACCACACAAACGAGAACCAACTTCTAAGAGAGGCATGGCTCCAGATGAAGGAAACCCAGCCAATAATGATCTCTGAATCACAGTGAGAGAAGAAACTAGAGGGAGAAACCAGTCAGTGGGGTCGCCAAACACTTCAGGCAAACACACAAGAAGGAAGGGGGACTGTAAGTTATTTGCGATATACTAAAATGACTAACACACAATGAAGCCTGGCTCTTATGAATCAAGGCGTCTAATATAATGAAATATGTATTTATGAAATATTGACCAGACAACCTGTGACCACCTGTGAACTTTCTGGCCCTTCCTATCCTATCTACTGCTTCTAACTAAGGGCTCCTTCCTGGGACTAACCTCCATAATCATAGTTTCTTCTTCTTTGAGCCTATTTCAGAGTGAGGATATAGTAACACAGCCCGATGTTCCTTATTTTAGAGAAATACTTCCTCAGTGCACAACTGGGCACTCAAATATTCACCAACTTGAATCAAGGCTCTTAGATGTGCAATCAGAGGTAGAATGTCATCATTCTATCAGCAAGCCTGTTGAGCATGTGCCACAAACAGAGCAAGATTCTGCTAATTCAGAAGTGGGGAAAAAAACAAAACACTGTGCCTACTATCCAGAATATTACAAGGGTAACACACAAGGCAACAGTGACTGTTAAGGATTCTAGAGGAACATGGATTAGCAAGTTTCCAACCTTGGGTTTCAGTTTACTCTCACATTAAATGAAAAGGCCAGTTCAGACAATTCATAAGTTTCCTTCTACTTCTGAAAGTTTTTGATTTAGTGAATTGCACACTTAAGGTCTCCTGAGGGAAACTACAAGATGATAACGGTAAACAGAAAACTAGATTTTGGAACAGCTGTTTTGTGGCAGCAACAGAACAGTAACTGCAGGTGACATATGGAAAGGATAGCCTGGGCGCCTTTGCCTCTTAGGTACAAGCTCCGAACAGCCTTAAGATGTTCTGCTCAGAACAGAATAAAGAGATCAGAAGTCTAAAAACTTTTTGTACGGTAAAGAATCTAAAAGGAGAAGTGGAGACTTCGCTGGTAAATTTTAAGTCTAAGAGTGATTAGAGGTAAAAATGAGGTCATTAGGCGGCCCTAATCCAGTATGACTGGTGTCCTTATAAGAAGAGGAGAGAGGCAGACAGAGACACACAGGAAGGACACCACGTGACAGAGGCAGAGACTGGAGTGATTCGTCTACAAGCCAAGGACCATCAGGGACTGCTGCCAACACCGGAAGCTAAGACAAAGGCATGGAACACATTCTTCCTAGAGTCTTCACAGAGAGCACAGCCCTGTGGACACCTTGATCCCTGATTTCTGACCTTCAGAACTGTGAGAGAATAAATTTCTCTTGTTTTAACCCACGCAGTTTGTGGTCATTTGTTGGGGCAGCCGTAGGAACTAACACAGGTGTTAAGAGCCAGGGCTGAAAGCATCCATTTCCTGGACCACAGCAGTCAAGGTCTGGTTCTGCGGCCCCCAAACAGCAACTTCCTTATTGTGGCTGTGTCCCGACCAGCGCAGTGGCTGTGAAGTCTCATCACAAAGAGGCAGCAACTCCTTCGGTGGCCTGGCACCAGGAACTTTGCTGGAAGCTCAAACTCCCTCCCAGTCATCAAATACTATTAAATACAATGTAATAAATTCCTTCCTACTTAAAAAAAAGAGAGAAGGATTAGAAGAGTAATGGGAGAATTGCTGAAGAAAATACAACTCTTCATCAACAGCTGATATTTTAAACACTCCAGGTCATAAAATAACAAAGTGAAGTTGAAAACAATATGCCATTCTAGGGCCGGCCCCGTGGCTTAGCGGTTGAGTGCTCGCACTCCGATGCTGGCGGCCCGGGTTCGGATCCCGGGCGCGCACCGACGCACCGCTTCTCCGGCCATGCTGAGGCCGTGTCCCACATACAGCAACTAGAAGGATGTGCAACTATGACGTACAACTATCTACTGGGGCTTTGGGGGGAAAATAAATAAATAAATAAAACTAAAAAAAAAAAAGAAAAAGTCTACAAAAAAAAAAAATGCCATTCTACAATGAAAAATTCACCAAATGTAGAAACTTTATTAAAACTTTATTTCAGATGTATGTTGAAAATGTTAAGAAATGCCAGTTGTCACTGAATATCTCACCATACTTTTCTAAATGTTTTCTAACACCAAAGACTGTAAAGAAAACAAAGGAAGTAAATCTGTAGATTGTCATAAGAAATTGAGAATAAAACATCAATTTCTTTCCATAAAAATCAATCCATCAATATGCATTCTTCTTGTATAATATCTTTCAATTTACCCATATTTGGTGAATAACAAATTATGCCTAGAAATAAACTGTTTGGAATAAGGACATGCTATTTGCCTATAATAAATTACCTAGTGTCCAGCTCTGGGTGTCTTCTTGACAATATGCAAACACATCACATTATTTTACTACAGGATCCAGGGGTTACATATAAAAAGCAATGGAAGATGTGCAATTCCTTACGCTTTGGAACTATAACAATTTTTCATAAATATATCTATTCTATTTCCCAATCATAATATAAGAGAGGATATGTGGTTTTGTTATGGTTACAACCATGACAAAAATTACAGTAATCTGCCAGGTAAATATGTGGAAAATATTTCAACAATAAAAAAATGAAACAGAATTGTAAGCATACTAGAACGAATTTTTTTTTTTTTTGAGGTAGATCAGCTCTGTGCTAACATCTGCCAATCCTCCTCTTTTTGCTGAGGATGATCAGCCCTGAGCTAACATCCAATGCCAATCCTCCTCTTTTTTGCTGAGGAAGACTGGCCCTGGGCTAACATCCATGCCCATCTTCCTCCACTTTATATGGGACGCCGCCACAGCATGGCTTCCCAAGCGGTGCGTCAGTGTGCACCCGGGATCCGAACCGGCGAACCCCAGGCTGCCGCAGTGGAGCCCTCGTACTTAACCGCTTGCGCCACCGGACTGGCCTCTAGAAAGAATATTTTTAATTTTGCCATTTTTAAATCAGTATTTATGGATCTTTCTGCAACTCTCATTTTTTGCTGTCCAAAATATAAGCACCCAAGCCTCTTATGGTTTTTTCTACCTGAGGAACTAAGGGCTACCGCCTCTCCTCGCCTCCAAAAGGAATCATAAAAACACTAACTCAAATGTGGGAACCGTTCAATTATGAATAGGGAAATCAGAGGGCAAAGAGGAAGGAGCAGAATTCAAGCTGAGAAAGTAGAAATGGCAGTGGAGCTAGGGAGGATCCTGTTCAGACAAGCTGGGCTGGGGCAGAGTGGGCAATAGGGCCTGTCATCAGAAGAAACTGTGAACAGGAGACGGTTCCCATGGCCGAAGGTCCTAAGAACAGAGAAATGGGTGAAATGAAACTAACACTTACTGAGCCTCCTACCAAACTTTTACAAAGATGTCTTCACTTACTCCTCAAAGCAATCTTTCCTGAGCTGAGAAAACTGTGGTCCAAACAAATGAAGTAACCCGACTAAGGTCATAAAGTAGGAGACAAACCTGGGACTTATCTTTTTCACATCGTGGTAAACACAGAAAATGATAATATTTGTGCAGCAGGGTCAGACAAAGAGAAGAGGCTGATTGTAGCTGGTGGCAACGAGCCTGGAAGCTCTGAATGCCCCAGGCCCCATCTGACCAGCCCAGGGTCAATATTCCGGCACACCCAGAACCCACTCCTGGCTGGGGCTGGGCAATTCAACTGTGTAACTTCAAAGCTGTTGCCTTTACTATCCCATTCTACTGCTTCTCAGCAGCTGCACCCAGGTCAGCCTACAGCTAGTTCTCACAGCAAAGGGAAGAGGTACCCCCACACACATACCCCAGGCCACACACGTCCTGACTGTAGGTCCTCCCCACAAACAGAGCCCTTTCCAGTGTTTCTTCTACTGGAAAAAAGTCTTCTATAAAAGACAGTCAAGTTTTCTTAAAAACAAAAAACATCTTCCACCCTTCTTGCTCATGCCAGAAATTCTCTCTAGAAGCAATAAAGGCAGTCATTCCAGTGGGCTTAAAATGAAAACTACTAGTTAGAGAAACACATCAAAACACATTCACATTCAAGTGTCACCAACCAGCCAAGCAAAGATAAACGTCTGACATCAGATTCCATCTCGGTTTAGTAAGAAGGAGGAAGCTGGAGAGAGGTGCACATTCATTCAATGTCACAGAACAGGGGCCGGATCCCCCAGAGGCAAAGAATGGTGGAAAACCCTGAAAAAGTAGATAAACCGAAAAGCAGTTCATACGTTTATGAAATCTCTGAAATGAAACACAAAATTTGGTAATGAATAACTGGGCATTATTCTGAGGGGATTGAAAAAGATCAAGAGATTGTCACACGGGTCTAAGGACCAAAAAAAGTTATATAAAAAACACTGCTGTGGAAAATCCATGTCAACCCAAACATCACTGACCTATAATCCTATTTAGACCTTTGGTATTATCTTCGGGGGGGGGGGGGGGGGGTCCAGCCTGTTTGTATAAATAAAGTTTTATTGGAACACAGCCACACCCACCTGTTGAGGTATTCACCATGGCTACAACGGCAGTACCTATGGCAGAACCCACATGGCTCATAAAGCCAGAAATATTTACTATCTGGCCCTTTAGAGAAAAAGTTTGCAGACCCCTGTTCTATAAAAAAGCAACCTAGAATGAAAAAGTTGCCCTTAACTACTTTTACAGTGACTATCAAGAGAAGACCAATGGCAAAATTTACAGAAAGGTCTATTTCCATTAAGCAACAAAAACATGTATTTCTTTTTTACAGACCAATTCAATAAGTTCCGTTCATTTATATTCTGTTCTGATTAACACTTTGGACAGCAACTATAAAATAGCTCACTGTATAAGTTCATTATGTAAACAGTGTGACAGAGCTGTTATTTTGACAAAAGTTAAGAAAAGAAGTTAGCCTGCTGGAAAAACTAAGGAATGCTTTCACGACCACCTGTCCTTCTCATTTCCACCACCCACTAAAAACCACGAAATACATTCTCTAAGTGTGTTCTTTAGAACAAAAAAATATTTTGTAAAGATATATAACATATAGAGATAATCAAAATATTAATCACCATAAGAGGAATCAGCACCTTCCAAGTTTTACAACTCTAAAAGTGAATAGTTCTACACCAGTTTTATGAATAAGTTTAAAAATTCTGAACTGCCATTATATCCTGCAAATAAATGTATTTAATTACAATTACATAACCAAATGTTATTCACCCATATTCCCTATAAAAATGAGAGGAGAAATTAAATTGAAACATTCAAAAATATGAAGAAATGCTTCTTAAAAGATCTTGCTATATATTTATAGAAATGCTCATAAAGTCATCACTGATAAAGCAATTCAGAGGAGTCATCACACATATCATTGCCAAGACACTCAAGGATTATACTAAGTTTGCTGCCATATTTTATATATAATGTACTAAAATACCTACCCACATAACTCTTGAGCAAATACTTGAAGGGACAAATATTTTAATTTGAATGAAACCAGGAATGTGGTCAGAGTGCTGCCTTGCATAGCTGCAGCTACACTGTACATTTTTTAAATACCAAAGCCTATTTAAAAAGAAAATCAAAGGAAACTAAACCAGAAAGGAAATTTGAAACTTACTCTCTAATTAAGCAACTGTTTTTCCAAAACTGCCTTTAAATAATCACTATTCTCTCCTCTCCAGATGTCCTGAATGGTGGCTACACTGGTAATAGTCTAGAGATACGTTTTAAAACCACACAGTTCCTAGGAAAATAGTGACAGATTCTAGAAAGGCTGTAAAAGGATCTAAGGATGCCTCAGTCCACCAAATATTTGAGTGAAAAAAAAGAAATCTACATTTTAGTAAATGCCCAAAAGTTGAGAATACTTCAATGTTTGCAAGAAATCAGAGCCCAGCTGTCAACTGCAACCGCCTGAAGATGATGGAGACGGGAGGATGAGGTTAAACACTGATTTACGTAAACTATCGCTGCACTCCTGGTCATTTAAAACCACAATTCTGACTATTACTATTCGGGTCTGTTCATTACACCAGCCGCCGCCACCCCCCTCCCCCAGGAAGCCGTCCTCATCCCAGACGTGGCTTCTTCATTCTTGGGAGTGCACGCTGTTTTCCTGGGCTGCAAACGAGCTCTTGGAAGTGTCCAGCCAGGAAAATGTGGAAGTGGGGAAACGAATGGACGGGCCACAGGTAGGATCTAAATATGGAAACCTGAAGATTGGTTCAGATCATACGAGTCTGTCTGCACTCAAGTGACAGTCGTCTTCTTAAATTGAGACAGATTTTTAACCGCAGAAAGATTCCCAGGTAATTGGGAAAACGCTTAACGACTTGGATTCTGACATTTCTTGGTTTCCATTTTCAGGCCATTTCAGAGGAAAACCCCCATCAGACAGTCGCTCGGACAACCTTTAGTTTGCTGACCGGCTTCGTTTCTTAACAACTGCCAAGTTTCAATCGAAGCGGCGAGTCTGAGGTGCAGCTGAATTGGGAACGAGGCACGGACGAGGGGTCAGAGGAAACTAGAGCTTCGCCCCTGCATTTTCACGTCACGGTCCCACGAGGCCCCCTGGGCCGCCCGCAGACATCCCTCCGGAGGAACATCGCGCCCTTCTCAGCCCGGGCCGGCAGGAAGTACCGCCCTTCGAGCGGCAGCCGCGCCGTCCACACCGCGCATTGGCTGCGGCGCCCGTCAGTCCTTCGGGGGCGGGGCCTCCCGCCCGAGAGCGGAATCTCAGGCCCGCGCCTCCCGGCGGGTCCCCGGGCTTCCCCCACCCCGTGAGAAAGCCACCAGCCTCCACCTGGGGCTCCTTCGCTTTTATTTCGCCGGCCCTCCTCTCCCCGTCCCCATACCTTCTGCCTCTGTGACTCCTCCAAGAGGCAGAGTTTTTCAAAGCTCCAACATCTCCCCCCAGCCCAGCAAGCTTCCAGTCCTCCCAAATAGAGGATGCTGCGGTCTTAGGAGTGCGGCAAGCTGTACACTGGGTCTCCCAGGGTAGCAGAGAACTCCTTTCTCTGTGAATGAAATAACTGCTTAAGTTTAAGTTAACCGTTTTAAGAGCATTGGCCTTCACCAAGTGTTACAGCCAAAAATCCATTCAGCAAGAGTTGCCAAAAAGCATCACAGGGTTAACTGTATCTCTTAACTATCCACCGTTCCCAGTGTTTGTCAGGTGGTCCAAACGTACCATAAGCTTTTTGAGCGAAAGTACTATGCCATTCTTCGACCACACCCGCAGCAGCTGAAGCTCCTGCCCAGAAAAGATTTATCACACACATATTCCGTAATGCAACCTGACAAGACACACGGCTGTTGCCTGCAGGGAGTGTGCATACTTCTCGAAACTGCAAATTCCTTGGAGGAGGAACTCGGAACAGTGGTTCTAATTATGACGGGTACACAGTGCTCTACACACTATGGACATTTGATTTTTTCAACTGCATCCTTAAAAGGAGGAGGAAAATCATTTCATTTCTGTAATACGTCTCTGACTTTCAGTTCCACCACCAGAACTACTCAAGGATGGAAGCATATCTTACTGTAAGATCAGTATATTTTTAGTATTTATCCCTAACAAGGACTACAGCCATGGGAGAACACGATTCATCTGTTTGATACAGCTCCCAAGGCCTACTCTATATAGCAGGAGTTCCTTAGATCACTGCAGCATCCTCTAGGTTGTGTTCGCTTCCTGACGCTGTCCTGCGGCAACGTGGTCCTCTCACTTTTCTCCTTTTCCCTTTGGGCTCCCCTTCGTCTCTCTGGCTCTGGCCTCAATGTTCTATTTCTCTCTTTTCCATCGCCACCATCACCCGCAATGTTCGCTTTGCCTTCAATCCCTCTCTCCGACATTTCCTCATCCTGACAGAGTCTCACTAAAGCTCATTTTCCGACAGGACGGTCCCCCTGCCCGGACTCCTCACCTCACTTCAGATTCTCCGCTATCTGGACGGCTCCCACCATCCACTCACTCCCAGAGAACTTCACTCTTAGTCCTAAATCTGGCTGCTGCCGAATCCTGACAGCCAAACCTAGCCAATCCGCGACGGATAAATAACCGACGCAGCCAATGAGCATCGCCGGGAGGCGGGACTTCGTCCAAGTTCCTCCGGTCCTGAATCCAAAGACCTGTTGCCGCCGCCGCCGCCGCCGTGGCCACGGAGTTTCTTAGTTACCGCGGCGCCCAGGGCGGCCTCGGGCCCCCAGCCCGTGCCGGGCGCCAAGGTCCTGCCGCCCGCTGCCACCGCTGCCCCCGACAGCACCGGAACCCCCACCCCACTGGAGCGCGCGCGCCCCGCCCCACTCCCCGGGCGGGGGGACCCCGAGGCCGCCCGCGCGGTCCCGACCTCCCCTCCCCGCCCGGCTACCGCAGGCAGCCCCGCCCGGCCCGGCCGCCCGAGCCCCCGCGCCCGGGACCCCCGCGCCACTCACCAAGAAGTTAGGAGTTTTCCGTTCTCCTGCCCGCGAGGCCAGGCGGGCGGGCGGCTCGGCCAGGCGGCGCCGTGAAAAGGCCCGCTGGGCCGGGGGCTGTGGCTGCGAGGCCCGGAGCCGATCGCCACCTCCCGCCGCGCCGCCCCCGCGGACGCTGCAGGCGCGGGCACCCACCCTGCGCTCGGCCCGGCGCGTCCCGACTGCGAGCCTAGCGGCAGCCCATCCTCCCGCGGCTCCTGCTCCTCCTCCCGCGGCCGCGGCAGTCCGCAGTGTAAACATCCCGGCATCCCCGAGGAGAGGGGCGGGGCGGGCGCAGGCCCCGCCCCGTGCAGGCCCCGCCCCGCGCCCTGCCCTCGCCGCGCCGCCTCCCCGCGCCCACACGGCTCCCTGGGGTGCAGAGGGAGCCCCGCGGCTGCCCCGCTGGAGCGAAGCGGCTATATAGGAGCCGCCCCCGGCAGATTTCTTCCCGCCGTCAGGCCTAGCGTGGTGCGGGGCACACCGCTCTGCCCCCTCCGCCCTGTTCCCCTCCTTTTATACTTAAATACCCTCACTTGCAAGCGGTAAGCCGAATCGGTGACGTCCTCTTCCTTCTGGATCACAGCGTTTTCAACCCATCCTCTTTTACTAAGTAGTTTACTTCTGGCGAACCTTGCGTTAAAGTAAGAGTCCCAGCAAAAAGGACAATGGCTTTTAGGACGTTTCCGAAAGGTGAACTACCTGAGAATCTTTGGGGGGAATATAATTTATTATTTATCCAAAATACATATAGATATATCCATATCCCAGAACCCTAGTAGACGGAACTTTTTGCAGTTTGGAATGCTTTGAATCCTTTGGCTTCACTACTTCCAATAACGGGACATGCATTACTGGAGGAGACAGCTAGGAGGCAGTATGGAGTCAACCACGCCTTGATTGTAATCTCAGCTCAATGGTTAACAGTGATTGTTAGCTCTGTGACCTGGCGTCCAGTTATTTCACCTCCTCCAAGTATCAGTCTCTTAGTCTGTAAAAGGACAACAGTAATAATAGGCATCTCCTGGACGGTTAAAATTAAATGAGACAGGGGCCAGCCTGGTGGCGCAAGCGGTTAAGTGAACGTGCTCTGCTGTGGCTGCCCCGGGTTCCCTGGTTCAGAACCCCTGGCGCGCACCAACGCATTGCTTGGGAAGCCATGCTGTGGCGGCATCCCATATAAAGTGGAGGAAGATGGGCACGGATATTAGCCCAGGGCCAGTCTTCCTCAGCAAAAAAAAAAAAAAAGAGAGAGACAAAGCAAAGTGCTTTAGCAGTAGGGCCCGGGACATAAGAAGGGCTCATTAAATAGTTATTACTCCTAGGTCTTCACTAGTCTGCTTCCCTACCAAAGGGATTCAGTCCAAGAATGAGTAGATTATAGCTCAAATGCTTAAAATGTTAAAGCTATGGAATTAAGATTTGAAAAGTTTATTTTTAGAGAGAAAATAATTCAAGATCTCAAGAGGAGATGTTATTCTGGTGGCTCAAGAAGTAATAATAAATGTGCTAGGCACTGTTCTAAGGAATGAGGATACAACAGTTCACCACGATACAAAGTCCCTGCTCTCCTGGAGCTTACATTGCAGTAGCAAAGGCAACAATAATAATAATAAGCCAATAAATACATACAATGTCAGATGGTGATTCATACAAAAATAAAGCGGGGTAGGGAGTCATGGGAAGGGAGGATGCTATTTGAAATATGTTTATCTGGGGAGGCCTCTCTGACAGTTTGAGCAGAGACCTGAAGGAAATGAGGAGATGAGCCACGTGTCAGGGGCAGAGCAGAGCACTTTGCCCAACAGCAAATGCAAACATCCTGAGTGGAAGTGGGCTTGGCACCTTTGAGGTATAGCCAGGAGGCCAGGGTAGCTAAAATCCAGTGAGCAAAGGGAGAGCAGTAGCAGAAGAGATCGGAAGAGGGGGAAAGGGATAAATGTAGAACCTTGTAACTTTTAGAATTTATTCTGAATAAAATGGAGAGCCATTGGAGGAGTGACCCATTCGGACTTGGTTGAGAGAGAATAGCTGTGCTGTGGAGAATAGACTGCAGGGTAGGAACAATTAGAACAGTTAGGAGACTATCATAACGGTCAGGTAAAGGATATTGATGATTTAGACCATTGTGCTAACAGTGGAGGTGATAAGAATCATCAGATTTCAGATATATTTCTAAGAGAGAACCAACAGGATTTACCGATGGATTGGATGTGGGGTAAGAATGGAGGCAAGAGTGAAGCCAATGACGTTGGCATTTGAGCCAGATCGTTCTGTCAGCTCACCCCAAATCAAAATCAGTCAGTCAAATGAGAACGGTGTCACCTGAGTCATATACAGGCACAACTTGTAGGAAAAATAACAAGACATTGCCAGAGTGAAGACATTTTAACTCAATACCAGGGGCATGATTAAGGGTTTTTTTAAACTATCTTTTGTTCTACCTTATAGAAGATGTAGAAAGATGATAGATGATAGATAGATAGATAGATAGATAATCAATAAAACAGCACAGTTTAAGTAAACTTCAGATTCGTCTACAGACCAGATAGCTCATTGGTATAAGGAAAACTTACATACCTTATGAACACTGGTAGGCACATGGATCAAAATGAATTCATGAAGCCCTAGTGGCAGCAAAGTCTAGGAAGTATCCTATCAGTGGCTAGATGGTGCCCAAAGTGTTGAAATAATCCATATGTGTCCTATTTCTTCATCTTAAAAGACTACGATGCTACAGTGAAATAGTAGTAGAGTGTTTTCAAGGTTGTGAAGACTGTCAGAACTCAATCCACTGCACTTTCTCTTTGTGACTTTTTATCACCTAGCTGGTAAATAGGGAGGGTTGTCCCCAGCCACTGGCCCCTTGTTAGTGCCATTGAGTGGATTCCAACTCCTAGTGACCCTGTGCACAGCAGAGTGGAACCCTGCCCTGTCTTTCACCTTCCAGCGCTATATCGGACAATGCTCGGCTGCTATTCATAGGGTTTCATGGCCAATTTTTTCCGAAGTGCATGTCCAGGTCCTTCCTAGTCTGTCTTAGTCTGGAAGCTCTGCTGAAACCTGTCCGCCATGGGTGACCCTGCTGGTATTTGAAATACTGTTGGCACAGCTTTCAGCATCAAAGCAAATGCTAGCATAGAGCAAATGCTAATGGAAAAGCAGAAAGGTCTGGCCAAAGAGGCCCCTCTCCTCCCAAGGATCATTAGAACAGAGTCCAGCAGTAACTAGTCTTCTATTCATCCCTCCACCAAGCTTGCTCCAAAAATGCTTGTTTGGCTCCACAAAACGCGTTAATTACAGTTCTTCATGTGAGCTACTCAGTGTTTATACCTAATTACCATGCAATACATACCGTCAACTATCAGATTAACTTTACTGCAAATGGTATTTGATTATTACATTTAAAACCTTGGTTTACGGCCGCGGCAGCCATTGAAGAACAGCAGCCATGGCCCTGCGCTACCCCATGGCCGTGGGCCTCAACAAGGGCCACAAGGTGACCAAGAACGTGAGCAAGCCGAGACACAGCCGCCGCCGCGGGCGCCTCACCAAGCACACCAAGTTCGTGCGGGACATGATCCGGGAGGCGTGCGGCTTCGCCCCGGACGAGCGGCGCGCCATGGAGCTGCCAAGGTCTCCAAGGACAAGCGCGCCCTCAAGTTCATCAAGAAGAGGGTAGGGGCCGGCCGTCCCGGGGCGGGGGCGGGGGTCGGGGGGCGCCCGGGCTCACGCTCACGGCGCCGCTCGCCCGCAGGTGGGCACGCACATCCGCGCCAAGAGGAAGCGCGAGGAGCTGAGCAACGTGCTGGCGGCCATGAGGAAGGCGGCGGCCAAGAAGGACTGAGCCCTGCCCTGTGTGCGCAATAAAAGCTTTCCAGAAAAAAAAAAAAACACCTTGGTTTACACCAAGTCTTCATGTTTTGTTATTCATGTAGCTTTCCTGACCCACACAATTAAAAATAAAAATCAGAGGTAGTATTGATTGTCAAAATCTTTTTTTATCCACAGGCTAACCCAGGTCAGATGTTACATACCAGGTTCAGTGTAAATGCAACTTCTCTGTAAGGAGCTAAGCTTGCTAGAAAAATATTTTCCTGATGATGAAGGATGATAAAGTAATATTAAAAATACGTCTCCTTTAAATATTTGCAAAACATACATCTGACAAGGGGTTGATCTCCATAATATATAAAGAACTCACACAACTCAACAACAAAAAAATAAACAACCCGATCAAAAAATGGGCTGAGGAAATGAACAGACACTTCTCCAAAGAAGATATACAGATGGTGAATAGGCACATGAAAAGATGTTCAACATCACTAATCATCAGGGAAATGCAAATCAAAACAACACTAAGATATCACCTCTCGCCCATTAGAATGGGTATAATCACCAAGACAAAAAAAAACAAATGTTGGAGAGGATGTGGAGAAACAGGAACACTCATACACAGCTGGGGGGAATGCAAACTGGTGCAGCCTCTGTGGAAAACGGTGTGGAGATTCCTCAAAGAATTAAAAATAGAAATACCCTGTGATCCAGCTATCCCACTACTGGGAATCTATCCAACGAGCCTGAAATCAACAATCCAAAGAAGCTTATGCACCCCTATGTTCATTGCAGCGTTATTCACCATAGCCAAGAAGTGGAAGCAACCTAAATGTCCCTCGACTGATGATTGGATCAAGAAGATGTGGTGTATATATATATATAATGGAATACTACTCAGCCATAAAAAAGACAAAATCGTCCCATTTGCAACAACATGGATGGGCCTGGAGGGTATTATGTTAAGTGAAGTAAGCCAGAAAGAGAAAGACAAACACTGTATGATCTCACTCATATGTGGAATATAAACCAACTCGTGGACAGAGAAAACTGTATTGTGGTTACCAGGGGCAATGGGGGTGGGGGGTGGGCAGAAGGGGTGAAGGGAGACATATATATGGTGATGGACAAACAAAAATGCACAACCCAAAATTTCACAATGTTATAAACTATTAAAACACCAATAAAAAAAAAAAATACTTCTCCTTTGAAAAAGATCCTAGCCACTGGGGTAGACCAGAAAGGTCTCGTCTTCTTGACTCAAACACAGTGCTGGCAACAGGTGTGCTTAAAAAGCTACTGGTGATATTGGCAGCCACTGAATTTGGCAGCTAAATGGTGATGAGGCTTAGTCAAGCTGTTGAAATGTCTGGACTCAACTGGGCCAGGAGAAGGAAATTGAAGTGCAGACTGCAGACAACCCAAGGGAGATTGCTTTTCTCTGGCCCTGGCTGTGGTCATCATACAGTGTCAGAAAATAAATCTTCGTCTTGCTTTGAAAACACTCATGAAAAATGTTAGAAAGCTACTTTTTCACTTTAATGGCCTCTTGCATCTAATTGTTAATGGATCATACAGATGAACTTCCCATTAAAACAATAAAATCCATCTTAATTTTATCCTCACATCAAATCCCTCAAATTCAAAATCACAAAAAGAAAACTCTGCTATGTTCCAATTATCTAGTTATGGTATTTTGAGAATACAGTTCATAGTTAAAAATAGTGGCAAACTGGTGGTGGTTTTTTCCTGGCTATTTTTGTGGTAGGCTGAGGGAACATCTCAATACACTATATATGTGTTTTAATGTAGGGAGATGTAATCTTTTATATTGGTTGCCAAAGAGGAAAGAAACAGTACAACTAGCAATTTATGTTTATATCATAATTTCCTTTGGTCAACAGAATCCAGAATTTATGGTTTGTGTCTCTTAGCAGAAAAGCCAGAGGGCCAACATGCAATGGGTAATAAGTCAAAGCAATGAAGGAAGTATATTCAGAAATTATTTCCCTTTTCACACTTGTACATCCCATCCTGGATGTGGAGCCAAACCGTGAGGCCATTTCTCAGGCCACACTCTCCAGAACAATGGTGGCATTTTCGCTGAGCACTCACGAGCACCTTCGATTATCTTTGCTAACAGAGAGCTGTGGTGGTACAGTAATCAAATCCCAAAGACAACTCAAGAAAGTGAAGGTTTCTTTGGAATATTTTGTGTGCACCTCTCTACCCTGGAAAAGCGACGTTACAAATATCCTGTGGTTTCACAAAGCTAAATGAAGAGTCCTGCCTCGTTTCTGTCACCCTCGATCTCTTCTGACCCATCCAGGCCTCTTCCTCGCCCCCCACTTCAGTCTTGGATGCACCGAATCCACTCAGGTCTGAGCAATCGAAGCAACTGTCTATTTCCTAAACAGGAAACAAAATGGAGCATAGAGAGTACTTCTGTTTACTTTTAGTTTTTCCTGATAGTTAAATCGAGAGGCCACTCGTAGGCTACAGATCCAAAAGTACATCCCTAAGAAAGTGGATTCAACAGGTGAAAAGTTGCATTCAGTGTTTTTTTCGTCTTTCTAACCCTCTTTGCTCATGCTTGAGCCTTTATTGCTTAAAACATCTCTTCGATCTTTTTTTTCAGCTGTTCTACTTAATGGCAGAAGTACGTTTTAAAATACCTCAGTAATTATTTCTTCAGCAGTTCCATTGCACTGTTAATGTTCAATCTATTTAGAAACACAGGATGTGAGTAAAAGCAGACTTGGAGTCATGCCACATCGAACTCAAAGGAACCCTGAATGCAGGCTCTTATTGTCTTTGTGACGACCAGCCTAGTTAATCATCAACAGGCCCAGCATTCTCCATAAATCTGCCGCTGAATTCACTGTTGGGTAAAATTCGAATTCGGAAGACGTTTTCTTTCTTTAGTCACTCTGTCACATCGGCTTTTCCATGCAAAAGTTCGCATTATGTAGACTCAAGAGCACCCGGAACAACAGTTTCCAGAAAAAAACAGTGTCATTTCCAAAGCTTGAGAATTTGGGGCAAAAAATCAGAGATGTGCTTAAAAACTTGATGAAGTGCCCATCTCTAAAAGTCAGGGCAAGAACCTTTAAATTCATAAGCCATTCAAGCACTGAAGAAGGCAAGCCAATATTTATCTGCAGGCTTATGGGATAATCCATTCTTTGAAAGAGTAGAAGACAAACAGTAGAAGGTCACCCATGGGAACTGCAAACAGTCCTAATTGGGCAATATCCTTATATTTGCCCATCAGTGTCATTTATAACTCTATAACTAACAGGATTATTTAATCTGCAGAACTTTTAAAGTACTTATATAAATATATAATTATTTATGATTATTTATTATTTTAAAATATAAATTATTTTTAGTCATTTATATGTAAATAACTTTTAAAAATTATTTCAAAGTATATAAATATACACACAGATAAAGTATAGTTTGACCAATCAAAGTAGGCAACTATTTAAAATTCTGTTTTGTTTTTATTTGTCCTTTCCTTGCTCAAATTGAAAGATGAAAATAATTACCTTTTTCTGAAGACAAGTAAATAATCAAAATATTACTTTTTCATGTTCTAAATTAAGCAAAATTAATACTTCATCAGGTCTATGTCCTATAACTTCTATCTAAGTAGTTAGGTATGTTTTACTATTTTACAATAGGAAGTTTGTAGAAATATCACAATGTAAATTAGAGATGACTGGAAAAAAACACAAAAATTAATTGTGTCATGTCAATGATTAGTTAGTTTTCATTTCCGGTATAAAATATTTAAAAATACATTACTGTAGTTACTGCATAACCAAACCTTTATTACTGATGCCTAGCTACTGATATCATAGGCGATTATACTGTCTCGACATCTAAATACATAGAGATTATATTAAGTCAGAACAATCACATCATCTGAATGTTTGTGGCTGATGTTTAGCCCCTGAAGGTTAGAATCTACTTTCATCACTTTCAGAATCTATTTTAATTCCTTTTAAAAATATTCTGAGTATTTCCCTGCTTCATGATTCTTTAAAGTTATGTGTAAACTGTACAAAAATCAAACCCAATACTCCCATCTGTTTCTTTTTTTTTTTTTAATTTTATTTATTTATTTTTCCCCCAAAGCCCCAGTAGATAGCTGCATGTCATAGCTGCACATCCTTCTAGTTGCTGTATGTGGGACGCGGCCTCAGCATGGCCAGAGAAGTGGTGCGTCAGTGCGCACCCGGGATCCGAACCTGGGCCGCCAGTAGCAGAGCGCGCGCACTTAACCGCCAAGCCACGGGGCCGGCCCCCATCTGTTTCTTAACTTATATTGAGATAATCAGCTGTTATATTAAGAGATTTCACACCTCTGATGAGGCAGCAGCTCATGAACCACTTCTGGGACAAGTACAGCTTCGGGATGGGATTCCATCAGTGGTTTGCCCCTGGGGTTCCACCTGGGATGATCGAGTGTGATGTGATGCAAGGAAAAGATGGTGAGGCCCAGGAGGAGAGTGGAGGTGCCAAAGGTAACAAGCCACATGGAAGTTTTCCAGTTATCACATCCCGAGACAGCAAACGGAGAATGAAGTTCATGTATCAACAGGCTTGCTGTTCTCCTTCACCAGTCAAGACAGAGCAATAAAGTGTCCTAAAGTGAAACATGAAAACTTCCAAAGATACAGCCTAGAATTAACTGTAAGAAAGAGTTCCTAACCTTGTGGAGTCGGCTTTCAAATAGCCTTCTCTAATGAAATTTTAAAATGGAATTGAGCTCATCTCTCTGGCCTGGTTTAAATGTAACCCATCCAAAAGCAGGAAGATGGTCTAGAATCACATAAGCCTGCCTCTTAGCTTACATAAACCACACTGAGCTTACAAAGCAGCCAGTCAGCAGTCCAGCTCCAGAAACGGGGAAGGCAGTCAAGCCTATCCTTGACTCACACCCTTGCCCTCGGCACAGGGCTTTGTTCTCATTTACCATCATGGATTAACCATAAATTTGTAGTCCTAGTTTAAAGGTTAATAAGTGTTAGTGCATGTCACTGTGTTTATTTTTCAATCTGAATCTTGTAAGTAATGCGTAGGTTTGCATTCCTTTAGTTCCTAAATGTTTTTTGACCTTTGATATCTCTGTCAAACTATACATGCTTTTGGAAATGAGAGACATGTGAAGCCTACTTAATGAGCACCGTGTGGGGAGGAGGAGACAGTCTGAAGAGAACAAAGGGTGAGATGCTCTAAGAGGAACTAACAGGAGAGGACCCACTTTAGCCTGGGTGGTCCGGGAATGCTTCTCGGAGGAAGTGACATGTAGAGTGAGACCTGAAGGGTATAAAGGAGCCAGCAATGCGAAGCACCTGCACAGAGGTCCAAAGGCAGCCACGTGCGTTCTTCCTCCATTCCGCATGGAAGAAAAGCGGGCGGAGCGCACAGGCCTGCAGTTACCAAGATGCCCCTCGGTGGCTTCATCTTTATTCCCTTGGAAGCGTCAAGTTACTGTTGATGTAATAAATCAAGTTTCCAACAGTAAAAAAGGAAAATTGGAATAACTTCCCACCAAAAAAGCCTCAGAATTATGTAATGCTTTGGGAAAGATATGTAATTATTCTTTTCTGCCCTTTTTCTTGCTTTTCTTCCTCTCTCCTTTCCTCTCCCCCTCCTCCTCCAGAATCTTCTTCTCTCTTTCCCTCCTTCCTTCCTTCCATCCGTCCGTCCTTCCTTCCTTCCTTCTTTCCTTCCTTCCTTCTCTCCTTCCTTCCTTCCCCAGATTTATTTATTATCTCCCATTCATTAAGACTCCACTGGATTCTGCAAATACAGCATTTCATTGTTTCTAAGGCATTTTTTTTTCTTTCACATTTAACCCGTGAAGTTGGAATGCATCTCATATTTAATGGTGTCTTAGAGTCAATGAACTATGATACAATGGTGCATAACAATGAATCTCTGTTTTAAAAGAAACAGAATATTTTAATCAAAATCTGAGTATAAAATGCAAATTATAAGTAAATTGTATGCAAGGATTATACATGCAAGTGAGGGAGGCACTAAATCAAATCTTTCTACATATTTCTTTGGAAGTTCTGTTTAGAATTATTTACTTTACAACTCAACGTTTGCTATTTTCATTGCTTTAATAATTTTAGAAATCTGAAAATAATGGAAAAATGATTTTGACTCAACCTCCAAAAGCACATCTGGTAATTGGCCATTATGAATAAAGCACCCATCACCACCAAGTGGCTTTGTAGCTTAGTTGTAGGAAGGAGAATATAGAAAGAAAGAAGAAAAGTAAAGATATAGTTGCCGAGCTGACTCTTCTAGGTTATAGCAAGTAGGAGGTGCTCAGACTGGTTATAACTTCCACACTTCGAATAGAGGAATTGAGAAAGAATAATAAATGCCCAGAACAGGTGGAAGTAACAAATACTTGTGATGCCAGCTGGTCAATTTTTGCCCAAACTCTTAAGAATAGAATATAATCCCAGGGCTCCCAAGTGCCTTCTCAGCCATAGGATAGGGGGAGCATGCCTGAAAATGAAGTCAACATACAGGAAAGCAGAGCTGAGAAGTGAAGGAAGACAGATTCCTGACCCTTGATGCAGCCATGCCTGAAGTCCGACTCCAGTGGATTTCTCAGTTACACAAGTCAGTACATTGGTTTGGAATTTTAGTTTGCCAGTTTAAACAAAGTTTCTATCCCTGTAATCTAAAGAGTCCTAACCAGTGTGGCATCACATCATATATCCATCCCAGGAAGACTGACATCTGGGTCATGAAATTCTCCTTCCTTGCAAAAGAGGGAGGTATAAGAAGGGCAGCAGGTGGTAGGCTATTCCGCTTGTTCCTCCCATGTGCTCGGCACCTCTTGTAAGCCTCTGCTTTCAGAGTCTGAGTGTTGTGTGCTGATTGGGACAGGTAGACTCAGAAGAAATGAGCAGCTGCTCCTTCTGCAAGAGCCCTTAGGCATTCTTATGAACTTGGAATCAGCTCTAAGACTTAAGCCTTTGGTAATATGACCTGGGGAGGCCAAGACCATGGTGTCTTAAGCCCTCCCGAAATCCAAAAGCCAGAGAGAAACCTACAGCCCTACGGTGATACCTCACACTTGGCCTGGGCAGCAGACCCAAGCAGAAAGATAGCCTGGATTTTTATAGCGTGTTCAGATTCTTTCTTAGGGATCACATTTACTGCCTGCCTCTGCTGCTAAGTACCATGACCACTGAATCAGAGATTCCCTGTCTTACTTTTGTAGTCAATTCATGGCCATCTGGAACATTCTCCAAGTCTTAAGCTCTTCATCACTAGAATAGGCTTAATGATACTTAATGCAAATAGTTGTTATGAGTATTGAATGAGATAAAGCCCAATTAATACTGCTATTATACTAAAAGATAAAATATACATATTGGATTTCCCCAATGTTAAAATCATGGAGATTACACTTTTTTACTTTATAAAATAGTTATGAACTTATTTATGTAATATTTCCTTTTTTAACAGTACTATATTGAGGTATGATTATATATAGTAAAATGTAAAAATATTAATTGTACAGACTGATGATTTTTGACAAATATATACACCTGTGTAATGAAAAAATACCTTTCGTCACCCTGGAAATTTCCTTCCTGCCCTTTACCAGTCAATCTCCCTCACTCCAGTTGATTTCTATCACCCAAGGTTAGTGTTACTTCTTTTAGATTTTCTCATTAAATGGAATCATACAGTATCTACACTTTTGTGTCTCCCACCAGCAATGTATGAGAATTCCGGTTGTCCCACACCCAAATCAGCATTTGGTATTTTCAGTCTTTTTATTTTTGGCTACTCTAACGGGTGTGTAGTGATATTCCATTGTGTTTTTAATTTAATATTTCTTTTTATTCCTCAAGTTATCATGTTTTATCATTAAACTCATTCTACCCAGTTATTATATCAAAGTTATTAAAACAATGAGTTCTAATCTTAGTTTTTCAAATTCTAAATTGACAGGTGAATATTTCATTTTAAACAATGTACGCAATGTTAACCATTTCGGGAAGGACCCCTTAAGATGCTGTAAACTAAGTCATGGTTTCTAGACCCAAAATTTTACTTTAAATAAGAAAGCTATTTAGCTACATTGGAGCAAGCTTGCCTTTAGCATCTAAGAAAAAGAAAAAAAGTGCTGCTTTATATATTTCTCATTGTTTCGTCTTGGAAAAGAGTCCCATAAAAACAGGCACTTGTGCACATACACACACACACACATACACACACTCTGAAGCCCAATCAGGTAGAGATGAAATGCATGCACGTGGTAACAGTATAGGTCCAGGGCAAGGTATAGCTCAGTGGTTCTCAAGGCTGTCTATACCAGGCCCCACCTGCAGATTTTCTGATTTAGCTGGTTTAAGGAGAGTCCTTTATAATTGATATTTTTAAAAAGCTCTCCAGGTGATCTTAATGTTCATCTTAGGTTAAGAACCACTAGCAATTGATATTTACTGAGCTCCTGCTATGGCTAAAGCTCCGTATTAGGTACTCTGGGGGACGTAAAGGGTTAAGGAGTATAAAGTTCAGTACTCCGGGGGATATAACGAAGACTATGATATATGAAGAACCCACAATAATATGATCTTGAGCCACCATAGACTCTACCGCTGGCATCCTAAGCGCGTGTGGAACTGGTGTGGGATAGTAGCATCACCTCTAGGTGCTGGCAGGATGCACGTGGACGTTCCCTGTGCACACACACAAACAGCACATTGAAAAGACACCTATAAGAGATCGAGACTCATTGGTGTCATTATTTGTGTCATGTGCTGCACAAGCAGTACCCTCTACCAGAGATTCTCAAAATGTGCTCTGCATTACAATCACCTGGAGAGCTTTTTAAAAATATCCGTGTCCAAACCCAGGACTGTAGAATTCCAGAGAGTGGGCCTAGGGGTTCCAGGAATCTGCATTTTTAGTAAGATCTCTGGTGATTCTAACTCACTGAAATGTTCCAAACCACTGTATAAACCAGCAATTTTTTCCCTTCTGGGGACAGTGTCCACCTGTGTGAATGTGATCACGGGGGTTGGGGATGGGGAGTGGCATTATAACCAGATATTGAAATAAATTTTGCCTGTAACCAAAACTGTTGCCTTAAGGCATAGTTACCAAAGGTGTTAATGATACATCGGTAACAGCCATTGTTAGGTGCAGGGGCATAGATTGACTAGGTTGTTGGTAATGTACAGTTCCCACTTCCCTAGCTGTCATATCTATCGCTTCCTTCCAACTACAGAAAAAAGTATCAGAAAGTCAATGAGTGAGTCATATTATTATAAAAATAACTTTTTTGTGTGTGTGTGTGAGGAAGATCAGCCCTGAGCTAACATCCGTGCTAATCCTCCTCTTTTTGCTGAGGAAGACCGGCTCTGAGATAACATTTATTGCCAATCCTCCTCCTTTTTTTTTTTCGCCAAAGTCCCAGTAGATAGTTGTATGTCATAGTTGCACATCCTTCTAGTTGCTGTATGTGGGATGCCGCCTCAGCATGGCCGGAGAAGCAGTTTGTCAGTGCGCGACCAGGATCTGAACCCAGGCTGCCAATAGTGGATCGCGTGCACTTAACTGCTAAGCCATGGGGCCGGCCCTAAAAATAACTTTTTATACACTCTTACTTTTAGGAAAATGATTGGTACCTTCAGTATTCTAACTATTGTTGATTAACACATTATTTGCTCAAACTGTGTTCACCATAGTGAACATATATGAGAATATTTAGGGATATTTTAAATACTCAAGGGAATCACAGTGATCCTCGACATTTGTCAGACATCTTATGGACCACTAGCTCAAGGTTGCTCACTGTTCAGACATTACATTGAGCTACATTCCTTTAGACGACATCATGTCTTTGTGAAGCTGAGTTTTGGGAGACTTCTGGGATTAAAAAGCAAGTATAATGAGAAAATCAATGTAGAACCAAAAATGATGTGTGGGTGTCCAATCTGACTCTGAGGTTTGAGAAGCTGTGCAGAGTCCAACAAACATGCACATCTATTGGTAAGTAACTGTGATTATTTAAGAATAAAATAAAAATATTATTTGTTTTCTCAAATTATACATATTTTTTTCAAATGGCTACTAAGCTGTTAGGACATAAGTTCTAAGTTGTTTAGATTTAACTGCTTGGTGAACTGAATTGCTAGTGTTTGTTTGTTGGCTAAGGGGTTCTGTAAAAAAATTATTGACATACTTAAGGGCACTTGGAACTGACATGTCTGATTGCAGCATACCAGTGAATTCTCAGCAACAGAGCTGGGAATTAGTGCTCTTGACAATCTAGATTTTAATATACCTGAATTTGGCTTGTCTCCATCCAAATTCATCTATTTATTCAACCAATATTTATTGAAAACTCACTATAAAGTACAAAGCACCCAGGGGCATACACCGACAAAAGATATGAGACTTCCCTTGTAAGTTTCCTTTTTATCTGCCTACGCAAATATGCTTCCTACAAGAGGAACCATTCAGTGATAAGATCTTCCTTCTGTGCCACACACGTAAAAATGCCATATCCCTGAAGAAAGAATTAGAACAACTATTAATTCTACCACATTACCATCTTCTACTTCCCCAAATTATGCAGGTTTATCAATAATTCAGGAAAACTTCCTGTGCGATGTACTAGACAATTTGAAGCTGTCAGAGCGATAGCTTTAGCCAGTGTAGCAAGATGACATTTGTGGCTCAGGAACTGGAAGGCAGACTCAGCATTCACTAACATGATCATTATCCTTCAAGGGTGAAAGATTAGTCACTTCCCCTTTAGGAGAGACCGCACTGGACGTGCTGGGAAATAAAGAAGGAGAATTTTAACTTCAGAATCAATCTTATCCCACAGGATAAACACTCTTGGGAAAGTTCTACTAGTTATTGTTTTTTCTTCTTCTTTTTTTAAACTGAATAATACTCCTGGTATTTTAAACAGTACAACTCCAAATACCAGGGTAACATGATGAAAATTTAATACCAGAAAATTTTAAAGTGGTTATCTAAAAAATCATTTTATATTTTACTTCATAGCAAGAAATATTATGCTGCTGTCAATGCATGCCAAGAGGGCACTGAGATAATTCAGGCCCTCAAATATTTGAAAGTTCCTTGCTGGAAGTTCTGCATGATTCCCAAATTTATTGTGATTTCTTTCAATGAGACAGATTTGGATTTAGAGAAAAACGTTGAAAAAAAGACATAGTTTTTAAAACATTCTCTCATATTTTCTTCCACTATTCCTTAACTAGACTTTGAATTATTGAGTCATCAAGAAAATGGCCAAAGGAGGAGACGGGAGAGGAAGAAGAAGGCGGAGGAGGAAGAGGAAGAGAAAGAAGAAATATGTAAATATTAGCTACAAGAGAACTGGAATAAGCTGAATTTACCATAGTTAATTAAGTTGAAAATTAAACCTGGCATTGCAAAATTTGCTATTATGCCAAAGGATTTCCACCAGGGGAAATAACCATCCTTCTCTAGCTTAGAAGAAAGAAAACACCTCATTTGACGTGTTGTCTTTGTTCAAGAGACTTGTTGCAAAGACTCACTACACTGAATGGAAGACTGCCACCTACTGAGGCCACCAGCACCTGAATGGGAGAAATAAGCAGTCTTCCTCATGGGTCTCCTTTGCTCCTCAAATGTGTCCTAAAGCTCCAATGTTTATTTCAGCATTCCAAGTTTCTTCATCCATTCTCCCACTCATCCCTTAGGTGGAAAAGTGATTCCTCCTCCACTAACCATGTGCTGGTGGATTATCTATTTTGTCAATCTGAATATCAGTCAAAGGTGTTCATTTACATAGGAAATTATAGCTGCTAACCACTTAAAACATTTCTAAACATTTCACATTTACGGTTTGCTAAGGTCAACTGGTACTCTTTTGAATTTGAGTGGCATAAAGACATAGTGGGTTGGTGTTTTGTTGGGGTGGGCATTAAGAAAGCTATTTACAAAACTATTACTTAAATTTTGAAATACTGAACTGGCTTGGCATCTGTTATCAGCTGAATTGTGACCCCCCTGCCCCCCACAAATTCATATGTTGAACTTCTAACCTCCAGTACCTCAAAATGTGACTGTATTTGGAGATAGTGATACCGAACCTCTAATCTCAGGTCTGCGCCCGATTCACAATAAGCCAATCACTGAGACACCAATGCTTGGAGATAGACAAAGGTTTATTCAAATTGGCCAAAATGAGAAGCCAAGAGAGGATGTTTTCTCAGATCTGCCTTAACACAAGAAGAAAGCAGGGGGTCTAAGCTAAGGGGCCTGGGAAGTGGAGTTTCGTGGAAACAAAGGGGAAGTCCGTGTTTCTTTCACTTCAGATAAGACCTTGAGCAACTAGAGTTCTTTGGTGCCGGCAGCAGCTGGGGTCAGGTCATCTGGTGGTCATAACTTCCTTGAAGGCCTTCTTTTTCTTCTGTAAAACAAGCTCATAAATCCTTGTGACCACTGAGTCACCCCTCTGGTTAAACAAGAAAACAGCAAATTAGAAAGCTATAATTTTGCATGGGCTATGAAGCAAGCATTTGGGCTCAACAAATATATCTAACGGGGATTAGGGTTATTTATCTAGGATTTACATGTGTACTAACTTCTTTTGTCTGTGGCTGTGTTGGGAACACAGGTCGAAGGGTAACCATGTTCTTATGGAATATTTATAGTAACCCTCAGGTACTCAGCTTCAATAGGGTCTTTAAAGAGGTAATTAAGTTAAAATGAGGCCCTTATCCAATCTGACTGATGTCCTTCTAAGAAGAGGCGACTAGGACATACGGAGAGACACCCGGAATGCGTGCACCAGAGAAAAGACCATGTGAAGGGATAGCAAAAGGACAGCCATCTACAAGCCAAGAAGAGAGGCTTCAGAGGAAACCAATCCTGCAACATCTTGATCTTGAACTTCCAGCCTCCAGAACTATGAGAAAATAAATTTCTGTTGTTTGATCCACCCAGTCTGCTAGGCAGCCCTAGCAAACTATTATGGCATCTTGGAATTTAACTGGTGTATGTTTGAAATCTTATAATATTGTTGAACCATTTTTTAGTCTGTTATAGAAGCCTTAAAAAAAATAGAGGAGATTCAGATTTCTCTTCTAAGGAGAGCATGGTTTTTTAAGAATTATTTTTAAAATCTTCAGTGTTCTCCATTGATAAGAATGTTGAATAGAATTCTGGAAGAGAAATAGAAATGATTCTAAGTTTGCTTTTGTTTTAAAATTCTGTGAAAGAAATAGGGCTCTGAACATCCCAGTGAGATGTGATTTTCTTAACTCATTTAACAGGAATAGCGTTTTTTGAAGTATGCCCAATTTGCAGTGAAAGTTAGTTATTAAATTTGAGCTTAGCTGGTCTTTTACCTATGTCTAGTTAAGTTTTATAGTAAGCTCTGATAGCTCTTTTCAGTTTCATAGCTTTCTCTGAATTTATATTTGCACAACATGTGCTGGTTCATATAAATCTGATTGGTTTCGGTGGTGTTTTCCCATGAAAATGAGCTACTTAGAAAAAAAAGAATTTTTAGAGCTCTGTCTGTGGAGTCCTTATATCTATCTCAATAAATACAATTAAAATAGTAAAGTTTGTATTTTGTAATTGATAAAAATGTAAATGAAGTCCTTAAAAATGTTAACATCACATTAAGATGATTCGTAAGCATTCAGGGTTCCACAAGAAGAAAATAAATGCTTTCTCATCTCTCGAACCAAATAGTTGGTTCTTGATGTGAGTTTAGTAAAATCTTGAGTCAAATATTGTGATTCCCAAGGATTTTATGTTAATATTTTTCTGCTGAGAATTCACCAGAGAGTCTACAGGACCACTATGCTTAGTAACTACTTTCTCTGTTCATGTAAATTCTGTAGCTGACAGATGGCTTAAAACCTAGGCTGTCTCTCTGAGTCATCCTTCAGGAAGGACAGTAAATAAGTACAAAGAGTTAACTTGATAAGGTTTTCCTTTGACTATTTTCCAGAATTACCGTTGGTCAAAATGGTTAAGGATGCTAATACTAATTTTGCTCTTGTTAAAATAGGTTATGCTCTTTTTCTTTTTTTACTAAACTAGGTTTCTTTCTCCAAAACCTATCTCTCAGCCATTCATCATGGTGATAGAATTATCATAACTAGGAAAACTGATCACACGCTCTCCTCTGAGGCAGGTGGTAAAACAGTTCATTAATTTGTTCCCCAAGTCGGTCAGCTGATGCTTGCTGTCCTCGATGAGTGGTCAACTGTAACCAGGTGAAAGAAATGTTTTAGAAAGTCATTAAAAGAGCAATTTGAAGCAATATAGTATACTGGGATAGCATTATTACACATTTCTTATCAAAATGGCATTCTACATAGATTAGAGATAGGGTTGCAAATTTCAATGGAAACAACTGAGATTAACTGCCATTGATATTCAAAGGATAAATGACAGCCAGCAATTAGATTTCTAGAGTGACAAATTGAGTTTCAGTTATGCACAAAGTCTATAACATCTTCATAGCATAATTTTCAGATCCTGCTCTCCCACTTACATACACGTCTTAAATATTCTACACGTATTTGAGTTGCCAGAAAAAAAAAACTGTATTTAGGATTTGGGTGCTATGTCTTATTACATGAAAATATCTAGAAATGCAGTTCTGAACCATTATTTTGCCTAGCCAAATTCAGCAGTGTTATTCTACTTGTAATGTACAAAATTCTTTTCAGAGCAGCACATGTGCTGTTCCCTTTACATTAAGAATTTGTAGAGTCATCTGTCAATATTTCAGTGACAAACCCTCAGCTCATGAGTCATCTATACCCATACCTGGGACTCACATCAGGCAAACAAAGAACAGGAATCTGAAAATAAGTGTAATGTTAAGATTTGACAAAGTGAAGAGGCGGCACACGTATATTCACTCTTTGCTTGAAATTTGTCATAATAAAAATAAAAAATTTGGCAAGGTATTTTATTTGAAAGAATATTGAAGTTACTTTATGTTTATTATCCGTGATTTTTACTTCTGTTTTCGTCAGTTCGGGCTGCTATAACAAAGTATCATAGACTGGGTGGCTTGTAAACAACAGAAATTTATTGTTCACAGTCTGGAGGCTGGAAGTCTGAGATCAGGGTGCCAGCATGTTTGGGTTGGTGAGAACCCTCTTCCAGGTTATAGACTGCCAACTTTTTCTTGTATCTTCACATGGCTGGGAAGAGACAGCTCTGGATTCTTCAACCCCTTCCTTCTAAGGGCACCAATGCCATCATGAACGTTATACCCCCATGACCTCATCCAAACCTAATTACCTCCCAAAGATCCCACCTCTAGATACCATCACACTGGGGATTAAGCTTCGACATAAGAATTTGGGGGGGAACACAAACATTCAGCTGATAACTTCTCATTGTACAGTCTATCTCTTACTAATAAGGAAAATATAATGAAGTTTTTATTATGTATTTTAAATATTTTATACACCATTATATGTTCCTTGTTAATTGATTATATTGAAAACATAAGTTTTTGTCAAAGTGTTACATGCACATGATTTTAAAAAATCAAAGAATTCAGAAACGTTTATAATGAAAAGCACCTCTGCCCCACTTCTTTCTTCCCCCAGTCCTGTTCCACAGACAACGGCCACTTTTAAATGTTTCTGCCTTTAGCTCTTCTGGTAGTTACCACTGCAACTTTAAATAGTATATGCTGATATTTTTTGATTGATCAAAATTGATTGATCAATTTTGATTTGATTGATCTATTAGCTTTCTGCTCTGATAAAGGAGAATTTAGGTATGTTAACTCCCCCAATGCTTCCCTAGAAAGTTTTATATCAATTATTCATTCATCCACCCATTCATTCACTCCGCAATTGCTTAATACTTTCCTATTCCAGGAGATTTTCTAAGTGCCTGGATACGTCAGCCAATAAAAGAGACAAAATCACTGCCTTTCTTGGGGTGGAAAATAAACAGCACAATTAAGTAAATTATATGTAGTATGTTAGAAGGTGATCAGAGCTACAGAAAAAAGGTTAAGAGGTAAAGCGGAAAGGGTAAGTGAGACTGGGAGTACTGAGGGCGGGTGGGTCCTCAAGGTCTGAGAGAGTTGGCCATGCAGATACCTGGTGGCAGAGTGCGCTGGGCAGAGGAATCAAGCAGCGCTAAGCAGGTGCTTAGGAGCCCGTCACACATGTGTGATGAATGACAGGAGACGCAGTGGCGAGAACAGTGAGTGAGGGCAGGAGTGCGAGATGAGGTCGAGGTGGGGTAGGGGAGAGCAGCAGATCATGAAGGGTCTGGCAGGCTCTCGGAAGGCCTTAGACTTTTACTCTGAGTCATCTCTGAGGTCTTTGCATGGTCATGAGCAGAGACATACTGGGACCTTTCTTAGATCTTGAAAGATCTCTCTGGCTGCTGAGTTTGAATATTCTGTAAACGGACACTGAATGAATGAATGACGCAGGGAGACCAGCTGGGAAGCTATTTTAGTAATTTAGGGCACAGACTGCAGTAGCTGGGATGAAGGAGAGGCATTAAGAAGGAGTCATGTTCTGCATGTATTTTGAAAGTAGAGCCAACAGAATTTCCCAATGAATTGCACTCAGGTTGTAAGAAAAAGAGATGAGCAAATAATAAGGCAATAATTTTAGTTTCTTTAAAGAATTCTTGTAACTTTAAATAATATACTTTTATGTATTGTTCCATTGATGTAGTAGACATCTGTCATTGCTATTTGAGAAAAATCCAATATCATGACTCCTTCCTCTCCAATATAAAAGTCAAATTTAAAGTCTCATTTCTGGGCTGGCCCCATGGCTTAGTGGTTAAATGCACGCGCTCCGCTACTGGCGGCCCGGGTTCGGATCCTGGGAGCACACCAATGCACCACTTGTCCGGCCATGCTGAGGCCGCATCCCACATACAGCAACTAGAAGGATGTGCAACTATGATGTACAACTATCTCCTGGGGCTTTAGGGGAAAAAAAGGAGGAGGATTGGCAAATGATGTTAGCTCAGAGCCAGTCTTCCTCAGCAAAAAGAGGAGGATTAGCATGGATGTTAGCTCAGGGCTGATCTTCCTCACAAAAAAAATTTAAAAAATAAAGTCTCATTTCTCTTGTGTCTACAACAGAATCATGTGACCTAGTTTCTGCCGATCAGATGCATCTATACGAAGTCACCTTTATATGTGAACAACATGAGGGACAAGAAACAGGCTCCTCTGGGACTTCCATTTGTGAGGGTGTGTGGACGGCAGCGGGTGTCAGGTGAGGGCAATGATAGTGGTAGTGGTTTCCCAGTGTTGCATGATTGAGTTCTTGGCACAAAAGTGTAACTGGTTGGGCAGCAGAGGTAGTTTCTTCCAGTGTTCAGTGGATAGCCCCCAGGTTTTTTACCATCAGACCTGCTCTGCAGCATGCTTTTGGATATTATTCTTAGAAACAGCCTTGAGCCTGTTTTTTTAGCTCTCCCAAAGCTAAACTCTTATTGTTAGCTTTCCAATCTAATTTTAGTGATCTCCTTTCTGCTTAGTAAAGTCCAAGTCACCTTCCATTGCTTGCATCTAATAGCCTTGATGAATGTCAGCAACTAGAGATGTTATCTTTTCATTCCCCATTTTGTAAGATGAGCATGCTGGTGGCCCTACTTTCTCATAAGTGTTGCTCTCCACCTTCTACCTTCCAACATCAGTAATCTAAACTTGAACTTTTAGAGAATCAAAGTTGAAAATGGTCTCTAAATGCAGCGGTTGCTTGTCCATTTCTCTAACTATAGTCTCCCCCTGTTCCATTTTTATGGCTATAAATACCATCTTATACTGATGTGTCTCAAATTTATTTCATCAGCCCGAACTCCTCTGCTGAGCTCCAAATTTATATATACAAGTGTCTACTTGAGTCTCTACTTGAATGTGTTGGACACATCTCAAGTGTAATATAACCAGGATGAAATTTCTGATTGCTTCCTTAAACTAATTCCTTTCCCCATCTTCCATAATTCTCAATTACTCTCCTTCCCTTACTTCCCACATCCAATCCATTAGCAAGTCTTGTCAATTAAACCTACAAGATATTTCAACAATTTATCCACCTCTCATCACTGCCACTACCTTGGCCCAAGCCTTCATCACCTCCCATCTGGACCACTGCTAAAGCCTCCTCATTAGTGTCTCTGGTTCCACTAGTGCTCCCTACAATCCATTCTCCACACAATAGTTGGAGAAACCTTGAAAAGGTGAATCATTACATGCAACTTTCCCATCCCCAAACTCTTTAATGGCTTTCCTTTTCAATTGGAATAAAATTCAAACTTCTTTGTGTGGATCCTCAGGTCCTTCAGGTCACACAGCTAATACTTGCAAGAGCTAAATTTAGTATTTTTAAAAATTATTTTGGTTAATTAAGGAAAAATAGATTGAAAGTGGCCAACAGTGGACATAAGGTGACCAGTGAGGAAGGTTTTGCAAAAATCCAGGCTACATATGGTCGTGGCCTGAACTAGACCATTAACAGTAGAAATGGGGAACAAAAATGGAGAGATTGAGATATAGTTATTTTTTTAAATGATATGAATGTACCATCATGAAAAAATACCCACAATAAAAGGTTAAAGAAAAGAAAATTGTAGACCAATATTTTAGTACCCATTTTGGTACTGAGTTTGAGGTACATATGTGCTATCCAAGTGAATGTCAAGTAGCCAGTTGATTACACAGATCTGAATGTAGAGGTGGTAATGATTATTGAAACATAGGTGTAAAGATGGTAAATGAAGCCGGGAGGGTAGACATCGTTGCTAAGGGAGAAAGAGAAGCAGGATGAGGACAATGCCGATAAAGAATGCCGACATTTTAGAACAAGGGTTGTTTATCTGATCCACTGTAATATTTTCCACCTACATGGAGTGTCCTAGTTGTTTTAATGTTTGCCAGTGTGGAAGGAAAAAATAACAGGGTTATCTCATTGTTTTAATTCACAGTTTTTTGATTACTTGTAAAATTGTCTAAATATTTTCCCATTTTTATCAATACACATTTTCACCATAGAATCATCTGTTCCTCTCCTGATTTTTTAATTGTATAAGATTTTTGTGAACTAAGAGGGAATATACATAAGAGTGAGTACTCCCCATAAAGATAATTCAATCTTATAGAAATGAATATCTTTTATTTAGATTTACCAATCTGAAAGGTAACACATACCACGGACAAGATAAATGTGAAATGATAGGTGTGATAAATGTGAAGTATAAAATTATACATTTGTAAAGGATAGTGGATCTATTTCTCAAACTTCCTGACCATATCTCTTGATTGAAAAATGCAGTTTTGCTTTTTTGAAATGAGGAAATTTGACTACATAAGCAATCTGAATCCTTGTAACTCTGAAATTCTGTAACCCATTCACAACATAATGTGATCACATCACCCCACAGAGTCGTCCACTTTATATAATAAGAAAGGACTTTGGAGATCCTGTATTCATTTGTTATCTTTCCAATGCATGTCTTGTACTGTATTTTGTTCTTTATAGGTTAGGAATTATTGTATTTGACATTGTGTATAACGAAATACTTCATATTGCCTAACACATAATAGTCACTTGATAAAATATTAAATAAACTCTCCCCAAAGTATTCCCTTTTGTAAACAAGGAAGAAAACTGAGAACTAGAAAGGTTATGCACTTTTATAGAATCACTCAGATAACTAATCAGCCTGTAGGTTGTTAAGTATGACCACTAGCTCAATCTGAAAATATGGAACTAGTTTTGGGCAAAACATTTAGCCAAAAGTGGTGTTCTAGGACTAGCTATACAATAATTTGACATAGTTCAACAGTAAATTTTTTTTTTTTTTGCCTTTCGTTGTGTCAAAATCCAAATTCTGCACAACTAAATATAACAAAGCAGAAACATGAGTTTATTGCAAGGGTTTTGACCTGCAATCTGGGAAACTCAAGGGTACAGGAGCGGTGAGTTCTGAGCTGCTCACAGACTAAAGGATTTTTATGGGATAAGTATGGAAGTTATCTGGCTTTTACAGCTGATTGGTTGCCCAGTGGTCATCTTTCTTACTTGGGGTCAGGTTAGCTGAGCCAAGTGCACAAGGAAGTCCAGAGATGGTGTGAACAGGCTTGGCATTGGGATTGGTTCGTGTCCTCCTCTGTAAACTCCTGTAAGGTTAGGTTAGGATTCCTTTGTGCACCTGTGTTGAGCATCTCCATTTTGTCCTTGACAGAAATGACTCCATTTTAGTTTGGTTCTACAGTTGTATGGTGACATTCCCCTCATTCAACAACAGCCAACCTTTGCCTCAAGGTAGATTAATGGTGAAAACAAACACACAAAAACTTTTCAATTCCAAATACTGGTCTTTGAAGTCTGTGTCAGAAACAATAGACAGGAAAGTCAGGTTTTCCAATTCAAAAGCAAGGCGATTTAAGCGTAGAATGAGGAAAATCTTGATGAATGGGTGATTTATTGCCTCCCCAGTTGGAGGTGGGATCCTGGAGATAAAGGGAAAAGAGGGAAATGGGTTGGAGGGAGAGTGTTCCTGGGGATCAGAGATTCTGAACTGCCTTGTGCTCTGTGGTTGAGAATGCTGAAAGACCACCAGATAGATTCCCTGTCCCGAGCATAGGGGTTTATTCCTACTTCCTGCCTGGAGCTCTGCGAAGAGAGGACCTCAAAGTCCCATGCTGACATGGGACAGACCCAGTAAAGTGTGAACACTGATATGGCAGGTCTGAGAGGAGAGAAGGCATTGATATATGACATATGACACATATGACACCTCACATACCTGCCACAAGCCACCCCATCTAACTCCAGTCCCTGGGGAACTGGAAAGCTGGAAAGCGCTGAAGAGCCAGTGATGAGAAGGCTAGAATCTGGATAAGGAGGTAGGGTTGCTGGGAAAAGTATAGGAAGCCCGGTTAAATGTGAATTTCAGATATAGAACAATTTTTTTTTAGTTTAAGTATTGCATAAGACATACTTATACATACAATATTATGTGTTGTTTATCTGAAATCAAATTTAACTGGGCATCCATATTCTTATTTACTAAATTTGGCAACTCTAGTGTCAAACTATTTGCCAGGCTGAAAAATTGTTAGCAGTTTTTTAAAGTTAGGAGAGACCTAAACATTGGTGGCTAGAAAAATTACAGTGTCCATCCTGGATTAGTCAGTTGATCATGTTTTGAATTAAAATTCCTGCTCACAATAAATTTATTATTTACCTTCTCTGTGTTTTCAAATATTTTAATTTTTGTAATTGGATTTTTCTGCCCCTAATAACAGTAAGAGTCCATGCTTTATAAAATTACCAGTGAGATGTAAGTTTATATTCACCATTAGAAAAAAACAGAGAACTACCTGACTTCACTGGTTGACCTTTCTAAATTATAAAAACATAAAATCATCTTAACAATATTTTATGAGATTTGGACTCCTAACCTAGCTAGTTACTAATTACCAGAAAATACTTGACCTAGGGGTCATTGTTATTACTGAAAGCGGCTTAAAATTCATAACAAAAATATTACATAATCAGTGTTTTATGTGTTGAAATGTGAGAAGTTGAATGGTCATTTGCCAACAGATTCTGTTCTGCTTGTAGTTCTTGTGCTTTTTAAAAAGTAGTTTAAAGAGTACTCGAGTAACCAGTTGGAAAGCAAGTTTTAATTCTCAACATTCCATTGGGTTTATAATATACAATAAGCCTCAGGGCTACCACTTTTCACTGGCCCTGCAAATTAGCCTGTCTGCGTCTAGGTTGGAAACCAAGCCAAGAATTGAGTGTTAAAAGAAGTTAAAGTGGTCTCTATTTAATCCATAGTTTCTGCAATCCAGACCACACCACTGTTATGAGTCAAGAATGAGAGAGGTTTTAGCGCTGCCCAGCTCAATGCTTTACACCACGAGGGATCTGACAGTGATGAGTGAGCCCTGATGCCTCAGAGACTGTGGTTCCTTTGGTGGAGCGCCAGCCCGCAAAGTCCCTGGTATTTAAGGCTCATCCTGATTGAGCCTTCTGTATTTTGTGTTCTCAGTGAAGATTCGTGAAATTTTTCCACTCGGAGCTGCTTGGATCCAGGGCATAATTTGTTATTTGGAGAGTCCACCTTATTCTTAAAAGAATATTTATTGGGTAGAAACATTTAACTTTCTACGTTTTGATTCCATTCTACCACCCGTTATAAGACAGTATGGATTTTAAGACAGCTTTTGGGAACAAAACAAAAAAAGCAATATTATTGTATATATAATGTAATGTGTATAATATATAACTAATAGCCAATATTGAATATAGTTATTAATTGCAAATTTAGTCTAATTTCAGAAAATTACATTTATTCTTTCATTTAACTAGTATTCATTGAACTTCTCTTTTTGCCAAGTACTGTTTTAATGAGCCAGACAAGGAGCTACATTCTAGTAAATAAAAAAGATATGTCATAGAATTGAAGATACAGTATCTTAAGTCAATTATTTAGAATCAGTAGCCTTAATTAGGCCACAGTGGAAATGAAGACATACGAGAAACTATTAAAGGAACCTTGACCCCCATTTGCAAATAGACAGACTCTTGTTATCTATATGTGAAGCATCTGTCATTGGCATTGAATCTGAATATTATGTATACTTTAGCTGGCTGATAAGTGTGGCCACCCATCAGCCATCATTTTAGCCAAATTTTAATATGCAGGGTTTTTGTATGTTTGTTTGCCACTCAAAGTAACTGACTCTCGTTTTAAAAAATTTAGACTGAGCCATCTGAATATAATTTTGGATGGCATCCCTCCACTAGAAACTGCAGAGAAAATTAAAAATGATACATGAGTCCTTAGTTTAAAATTACTAGATACCTTCCTTGCTCTTCTTGGAAATATCTCAGATAGCTTCATAGAGAGAGGGACGTATACAAGAACAGTTTGTGCATTTTGAGTCAGTCCCTTAAATACTATTACCACCTCTTTATTAACTTCTATTTGCTTGACAGTTTCCTCATTTGAAAGGGCTTTCAAGTTGCTGATTTTGTAAGAAACAGAGAATAGTCGTTGCCAGTACTATCCTTTTTTCAACAATTAGTATTTCTAATCACATTAGACACGTATTTCGGTATCTAGAGAGGATGTCTGCTCCCTACAGCTATCATGAACCATTAACTTTAATTAAAATTTACAAGTCTAATGTTGTTACATCTGCTAAATGCATTAACTTCCGTGTTAATTACCAAAACGTTAATGTTGCATTAAAATAATGTTCCCTGTTGACAGTTCATCTGTAGTTTAATTATTTATTTTGTTGGGGAATATGTTCTAAAAATTGAAAAGAGAGTAGACTATGAAGTCAAATTAGAAAAACGAGAGACTAGCAAACTTCTAAGGAGTAACCTTATGGTTCAGACGAAGATAGCTAAAGCACGCTTGTCTTCTTTCTCTTGTATTTAAAAGAAATATATCCTCTTGTCTTACATCTGAAATATTTTTTAGAATAATGCTTCCCCTTTCTTTGCAGCTAGTTTATAGTGATAGCACTAATATTCATGTCTGATCCCACTACTCCCAAGAGTTTACAAGGCTACACATTCCTTATCCATATAAATCATTTAAAAAGAAAACTTTGGTTAAAAAAAAACCCCAGCCTTCTGTGTTTTCTATTTAAATATTTATTTATTCTTTAAAGCAGATTTATTTCAATAAGCTATCCCATATACCTCTGAGCAAATAAAAATAACCAAAGGAAATTCTCAATGATCTGCATGGGTCATTCCAGTGAGCTACTCAGTGTGAATATTATTAAAGCATCTCATACTTCATTGAAAGGGATTATTCTATAATAATATTAACATTTATTAATAGCATTTTCTTATCATGGGTGTACTTCCTGAGTATATCCTTTAAACGTGTCAGTCTACGTACATGGGTTAATTTTCAGATGGATGCTTCCTTCTAAAACAGGAATACATTTGGAGTTGAGCAAAATCTTAGTCGAGTTTATAGGTCACAGAGACTGTGCCTGTGTTTTTCATCTCTGTGTCCCCAGTGTCTAGAACTGTGCCTGGTGGATGGCAGGCACTCAATAAATATATGATAGTTGATTGAATGCCTTTGTAAATTCCCTTTTTTATTTTATAAAATATTACTGTATACTTTTTCTTGTGGGAGCTTTTCTGTGTGACTCTAGAATTTGTTTGAGTAAACGTACAAGTCTTTACCTGGTCCTTTCGAAATTATGTGTAGTCAGTTGTACACAGGGGCATGCTATTCCTAAATACTTATTGTATACAGATCAAATTAAGCTGATTATTTGGGGGAAAAAAACACAGAATAAAGTTTTTTCTGTATGAGAGTGGTAAATTAGTTTTAAAAATAACAAGCACTCTAAATACCTAAAAGAATGAGGAATCCCAATTTTTCTTGAATTTCTGGATAATGAACCCTTAGTTCATGTAGGTACTCCAAGAGTTGCCGAAAGTGTCGATGGGAAATTTCAGGGCTCTCTCTGGTTCTCCAGACCTTTAGTTCACCATCTCTGAGGCACACAGCTGGGCTGTAAGGCAGTTGTTGAAAAGCCTAAAACTCTTGTATTTCTCTCCTTATGTTTATACCTTTACAGTTATAGTTTAATGTTCCACACACGTTATCTCTGAGTGCGTCAAATCTTGCTCCAAAAAGGATCTGAAGCAACTTACTAAAAACATATGCCAAAATTAAAACATCTGGACCAATGGGGGAGAAAATGGAATGGGTGGTTAAGGCAAAGAGAAAAGAATACGGATAGATAAGCCACAAGTTCCTTACTGTGTTGGAATTTGGCCCTAAGCTTCCAGGATGACAAAGCAAAATTTTACTGTGATCAGCTGCGTGGTTCTCCATGACCAGAGGAGAAAGCAAACAGATTTCCCAGAGTCAACAAAGCTTCCAGCTCTAGCTTCAGAAGAAATGGATCACGTGTGGCTTTTTATAAAGGGACCAAGAGAAATGAGGTATAGTGGTTTCTCCAACTTTGTTAAGAGAATGTTAAGAATGATATCTTATTACACAATCCAATGTATGAAACAGATAAGAATGTGGCTGCTCTCATTGAACTGGGGCCCTGCGCAGAGTCTCACCTGCTAAGCTTCCCCCTCTCTTGGCCCAGGGACTCCTGGGGCCCTAGGGCAGCAGCACCACCCACCAGTTAGGAGCTCAGACTCCAAGTCTGGCTTTCCCCTCCTCCACTGACTAAATTTGTAATCTGGTAAGCTTCTTAATTTCTCTACATGACAGTTTTCTCCCTGTGAAACAGGAATAGGCGTAGAAGCTATCTCTTCCTTGAAACAGTATAGCACAGAGTGTCACATGATAATACTCAATAAATATTTGCTAAATATGTGAGTAAATGGAAGAAGCATGAGTGCTGATGCAGGTGTTTTCCTAGAGCTATTGGTGAGCAGTTTAGGTTGTATTTGTCTGAGAGTTTCCATTTTATATGAAGTAGAAGTCAAGGTTTTCTGCTGAAAGGAAGGGCAAGGTTGGGGTAGGAGGTATGAAGGAGCCCTTTAGAGAGTGAGAGAGCACGCCAGCTCCAGAAACTGGGTGTTCAGGGTCCGCGAGGGCAGGTGAGCATGGACTCATACTGCACCGACCCTTCCTGCCAGCTCAGTGGCCAAGGTGCAACATTGGAGGGTGGATCCTGGGCTGAGGTATTGCCAGATGGAAGCAAAGAAAGCACAAAGGGGCAAGGGAATTGAAAATTTGGGCAAGAAGAACAGAGGATTGAAATGAGTACTTACCTCATTAAGTTGTTGTGAGGGTTAAATGAATTAACACAATAAAGGACTTAAAACCGCCTTAGTGCCTGCCATAGGGTAAATGTTCAGGAAAAGTTCATTATTATTATTATTATTATCATTACCATTACCATTAATTTTAAAAATCTAAGCTAAAGAGAGAGGGAAATGAAATCAGGAGACAGCCCCTGAAGAGAAGGAATGCAAAGGGAGAGGCCTTATTATATCAAAGAGAATAATCGAGAAAATTATCTGGAAAGATAGAAATTCTGGTTAGAGACTGATTTCTGAGCCATTAAACTAAAATGTGGGGTAGTGGATCTCAAAGTTTACTTTGCCTAAGGATCATCAGGGAGGATTGTTAAAATGCAGGTTCCCAGGACCTTTTCTTAAAAAATGTGATTCAACAGAGCTGGGCAATTGGCCTTGGAATCCACATTTTTCTCAAGCCTCTCAGACAAACCTGGTGCAGCCAGTCCCTGGACCACACTTTGAGAACTCAGGGCCAGAGACGACTCTGGCTGGTGGCCATGGAGTAGAAGAGCAGAGGAGATGAGGAGACCAAGGAACTGAGAGGCCCGGGTGTGGGATGACTCATTCAGATGGTTGCTGAGGTCACTCAGGATGGACACCAGACAGGGTGGAGAAAAGGACCATGAGCCAGAGGGCAAAGTCCTCAATGAAAGGGGAGGTACACTGAGGGGCGAAGAACAAAAGGCTCTTCATGAGGAGAAGAGCTAGGGTGAGGGTAGGGATTTAACCTGAAGGCAAGAGTCTTATAGGAGCAGGAGTATTCCAAAAAGACGAGAAAGGAAAGGTCTGGTGTTGGCTTTGAAAAGTAATTTAGTCACTAAGAGAATATGTAAGGGAATATTCATAATATGAGGGAATAAGAAACTTCCGTTTAAGAAGGCTGCTGGAAAAGCCGTGTACTCAGGGGAGAAATTAATTTTGGTTAAAGAGTAGGATATATCCTGTGAAGAAATACAGGATATAGGAGAGTTATTAGATCATGGAGAAAGTTCCAGAGAGCACAATGAAAAGAAGTGAGGAGTGGGAACCTAGATAAGAGAACAGGAAGCACAGAGAATTATGAGACTGAGAATTTGGAAAAATGAAGTTGGCCAGAGGGGTTGACATTTTGGGCAAAGATGGAGGAAGTAGGATGTGAGGCACGGGGTAATGTAATCCTGACGAACTCAAACAAACAAGCATCTTTCCTCCCCACTAGGTACCAGGGTGGCTGGGGAAGAGGTTTTAAAAGGAAAGATGTCCAAAAATTTTTAAAAATATTTCTTCTTAAATATCTATCTCATACATTATGTGCGAATTTCTCAAATTTTCTCGGTTCACAGTGACCTTAGTGACTCAGTAATTTTTTCACGGCAATCCTAGGACAAATGAAATACTTAATAGTTCTGTTTAAGTAATTAGGTCCAAACAATTTGCTAAGTGGTGGTATCCTAACAACTTAATAGCTATTTGAAAAAAAACTACACATAGTTGAAAGAAAAAGTAATTTTTATATCTTTAATAATCCTTTCGTAATGTGATGTGCATGTCAGTTGGGCACTGAACAGCTTCTCAGACCTCGGAATCAGACTGGACACCACCACCCTCATTTCCTGTTCCACGTTGATTTTCACATACTACTTGTTTTTTATCACAGAAAACACCCCAAACCAAGCTTTGCAAAGGAATGACGTGATCAAAAGATGTGTAGCTTGATTTGATGTTGAAACTATTAACAACCTTGAGCTAGAATTTTGGGCAGGATCTGACAGATTTCTGTGTTTGTCTTCAAATTTTTAAATACCCCACCACCCTCCTGTGGAGTTTGATGTGATGTCCCAGGGCACCTTGGTGCACAGTTTGGGAACTGTGGTACTACGCTAAAACATTTGGATATTATTTATATTATGGGGAGGCATCAAAGGGTTTTAAAGGAGGTGAGTAACATAGTCTTAGAAATATCAGTGTGGGGAAGAGGTTGGAGGAGAGTAAGAATAGAGGCAAGGAGACAAGTTGATGGTGGTGACATCAGTTCAGGAAATAGTCTCAAGGCTAAAGCAAGGTACTGGCAGTGGCTTAGAGAGAAAGAGAATTGTGGTGTGGAGGGAAAGATCTCTGGTGGTTTTATAACTTGGCCCCTCAATTCTCTGACCATCTGCCCATCTAAAAGTGTTATGTCCCCGCTCCTTGAATCTGGGTTCTGTGACTGCTTGAATAATGGAAAATGGTGGAAGTGACAGTGGGCCAGTTTCTAGGCCGAGGCCTTAAGAAACTGACCGCTTCCACTTCTGTCAGCGGGGTGCTTGTTCTTGGAACCCACTTCCTCTCTCGTAGGGTGCTCATTCTTCATACTGTGAGGAAAGCTAATGGGCAGAGAGGCTTACCTAGGTCTCTGGGCCACAGCCCCAGCTGAGGTCTGCCATAGCCAGCACCAACTTGCCAACTACGTGAGTGAGCCACCATTTTTTTTTTTATAGTATGTTTCATTCATACTTTTTTTTTGAGGAAGATTGGCCCTGCGCTAACATCTGTTGCTAATCTTCCTCTTTTTCTTTTTACTCCCCAAAGCCCCAATACACAGCTGTGTATCATAGTTGTAGAGTTATAGCTCTTCTATGTGGGATGCCACCTCAGCCTGGCTTGATGAGCAGTGAGTAGGTCCACACCCAGGAGCTGAACCAGCGAACCCCAGGCTGCCGAAGTGGAACGTGGGAACTTAACTGCTACACCGTCAGACCAGCCCTGAGTAAGCCATCTTGAAATGGACCCTCCAGTCCCCAGTCCAGCTGTCCCAGCCAATGAGCTGCCCCCTTCAAGCCCTAATTAATTTACAGGTTCAAGAGCAACACACATTCATGACTGGCTTGTTTAAGCCACTAAGTTGTGGAGTGGCTTGTTACACATCAACATTTAACTGATACAAAAAGCTAATATTTATTTAAGACATTATATGTGTCAAACACTGTTTGAAGTGCTTTATGTGAATGTTTTATTTAGTCTTCTCATCAAATATTACTAATATCTCTGTTTTATTCATGAGAAAACTGAAACCTAGAGCATGTCCCCAAGGTCTTACAGTTAATTGGTGATGAATTAGATACAGGAAAGAGGAGGGGAGCAGGTGAGAGAGCCATTGATGGTGACTAACTTGTAAGTTTGGGTGTCAGCGGTGTTGTTGCCTGACATAATAAATATAAGAATAAAGGAAAAGATAGGAAATATAGGAAAAAGGTAAATCAGGGAGTAAATCAGGTAAATTGGGAGGAAGATGATACTTATAGCTTTGGACATGCAGGTGATGATGCCTAAGAGCGTTTGGTGTATGAGTCTAGAATTCAAAGGATTTATAGCTACAGATAAAAACTTGGAAACTACTAGAATATAAATGATAATTAAAACCTTGACAGTTGATGAAATCACACAGGAAAAGAATGTAGATTCAGAGAATAAGAAGAGGATGATACTCTGGTTGTGATAAGATTTAAGATGTGAGGAAAGAAGGAGAAAAGAAAACGCAAGAGTGGCAGAAAGAAAACCAATAAAAAGCAAAATGAAGAAATTCAAGGGATCAGGTAATTTCAGTAAAAGAGAGATTGGGGGCCAGCCTTATGGTGTAGTGGTTGAGTTTGGTGTGCTTTGCTTTGGCGGCCTGGGTTCAGATCTGGGGCACAGACCTACACCACTCATCAGCCATGTTGTGGCAGTGACCCACATATAAAGTGGAGGAAGACTGGCACAGGTGTTAGCTCAGGGCTAATCTTCTTCAGCAAAAAAAGAAAAAAGAAAAAGGAGAGATTGGCCAATGTTTTCGAATTCTACAGAAAGGGCAAGTGAAATAATGTCTGGCAAAGAGGAGGTGAATTAGTGACAGAACTTTTAGTGGTGTGGTAAGACTAGCAGACAGATTACAGTGGATGAGAAATGAATGAGAAGTGAGAAATTGGAAACAGTGGGGAGTGTCACATAAGACTTTTTTTCATGAAAATTACAGGGAAAATAATACAACTGAGATGAATTATGCAAAAAGCTATCTATTGGCTCATGTAACTAAAATATTCCAGAGTATTTCTGGCTTTAGTCGCTGCTGGACTCAGCAGCACTCATGACGTTACCAGGATCCAGTTTCTCTCCACTTCTCGGCTAGTCTTCTTTTTGCTGCCTTCTCAGTTGGGCTCTCCCCTTTGTGTTGGCAGACAGCTTGGTGCAGCTCCAGCACTATTGACTTCCAGGTTCCAAGCCCTTGGAAAAGAAAATCTACTTTCTCAATAACAAACAAAATTCCCAAAGTTGCGTCTAAGAGGTTGTAATTGGCCTGATGTAGTCAAACGTCCATCTCTGAATCCATCAAGATTGCCCTTGTAAATTGATGGATTGGTTAGATAGGTTTAGATCCCAAGGAGGCAGGAGGGACCAGTTCCTCAAAGGGAAATCAGGGGGCCCAGCCCCGTGGCTTACCCGTTAAGTGCTCGCGCTCCGCTACTGGCGGCCCGGGTTCGGATCCCGGGCGCGCACCGACGCACTGCTTGTCCAGCCATGCTGAGGCCACGTCCCACATACAGCAACTAGAGGGATGTGCAACTATGATGTACAACTATCTACTGGCGCCTTGGGGAGAAAGGGGTGGGGGGAAGGAGGAGGATTGGCAATAGATGTTAGCTCAGGGCTGATCTTCCTCACAAAAAAAAAAGGGAAATCAGGTGCAAAAGCAATGAACTGCCGTCTGATAAAGTTTGGCTGCAGAGGAAAAAGAGAGACCTATAGTTAGAATAGGGTTGAGTGAGAGTTTTAAGAGGAAGAAACAGCTGAAACAGATGCTGAATACGTCAGAAGGAGAGGGAAATAAACCACTGAAGAGTTGGTTGGATCAAGAGAACAGCTGAAGAATTAGCTTTGAGCTGGAGGAGGGGTACCTCTTCCTCTGAGCCCAGGCAGAAGGTCGGGTACAGATACAAATAAGCTCTTAGATGGAGGTGCAGCACGTTTAGGAATGTATACCTCATGACCTCTGCTTCATCTGGAATTTCGGAAGGAAGGTGATGTGCAGAGACTGAGAAGGAAAGTTAGCTGGGAAAGGACTCTGATGGCTTCTGTGGGAGAGTGGGAGAGTTTGGACATGCAGACAAATTGCTGGATGACAACATTAAGTTTTAAAAGAACATAATTCTCAATTCAATTTTTTAAATATTAATGCCATTAGGAATTTCAGTGAATACAACAGAACATAGAATCAGCTCATACCGTGGAAACAGGATAGAATTATGCTAAAGTGTGGAGATGTGTTTATTCGCTTATTGGCTAGCATGGGGATCATTTTAGTGAGAAATCTTTGTTGGGAAAATTGATTAATAAACTCGGTTGGGGTTCTGAGACCTGTAGTGGCCTCCAGGGGCATGGAGCTGATCTTCAGAAGACAAAGAGAACAGTATTTCTTTGTTTCTTAAAGAATGAGGAAGAAAATGAGAGAAAAGAAAGAATGCAAAGACAGCAAACTGAGGGAAGACTGTATTCCTTTTGAGATGATCTTCAAATCTTTAGTGAAATTGCTAAACCTTCAAAATGATTGGTAAAAGTAGTTTTTGCTTTAATGTATGTAAGTGAAGGACTGTGTTTCCAACCTCGGTTGATGCGAGCAGAATCCAGGCAGTGCCATGAACGGGGAAGCGTGGAAGCTGGAGGCATCTGGGGCTGGCAGCCCTCGGGATGGCAGGAAAGGCTCTGGAATTGCTCTTCAGACTAACTTCACCTTTGCTCAGAGGGCATACTCACTGGTGAACACGTATTTTTCTGGTCATCCTCTTACATTTATTAAAATAATAGCAGAAAATAGAAATCATATGGATAAAATAAAATGTAAAGCAGGGGCCGGCCCGGTGGCGCAAGCGGTTGGGTGCGCGCGCTCCGCTGCGGCGGCCCAGGGTTCGCTGGTTCGGATCCTGGGCGCACACCGACGCACTGCTTTAGCAAGCCATGCTGTGGCGGCGTCCCATATAAAGTGGAGGAGGATGGGCACAGATGTTAGCCCAGGGCCGTCTTCCTCGGCAAAAAAAAGAGGAGGATTGGCAGATGTTAGCACAGGGCTGATCTCCTCACAAAAAAAAAAATAATAATAAAAATAAAATGTAAAGCAGATTTTATTTACCATGGCATATAACCATTTAGTTCACAGAAATTATTATTGGTACGCTACTATATTGGGAAAATGTCTTCATGATGCTCAGCTCTTTGTGTTTTCATTCAAGCTTACTTGGCTTTTTCTTTCAGGGACTGGGTGTATACTGTGCACCAAGAGAATAATGGTTGTAACTGTTGAACGTTAATCTACTGTGACAGACTCCCTGTTCAGATGTACATTGCCTTGAGGTTACAAACTACAAGATAGTAAATATTTTGGTGTAAGGTGGATAGATTACGATTATCATCCCATGAACAATTTTGTTCATTTGACAAAAAATAATGGTATTCCACTAGGGCCAGTTCCAGCTTTGGGCTTTTGGAGGTATAGGGTATCATTATCCAAATTCACGACAGTGTTATTTTATCCTCATAATGACCTGTGAGGAAGCAGGGAAGGGTGTTAGCCTTTTTCCTATAGCTCCTGAGATAGGATAAGTGATGTGACCAGGGTCACATATCCAATAATTCAGAGCTTCTCAACCCAGGTATTCTGCAAGTAGGAGCATGCTGAGAAATACTGATAACCACAGCCCTCAGGCAACAGGAAATACTCACTGCAACTCCATCCCCCATGCATGCACGCAGACACGCAGTTATTCATGCACGCACACACGCAGGGAGCAGCTTTCTCTATGCACCACAATTACCATTTTTTATTGTGCTATGATGGGAAATATGATAGAGGGGGGTTAGAATTAGACACCCAGTGTAGAGCCAGTTCCACTTCACCCCACCGCCTCTTCACGAAATCCATGGGATTCTTGTCTTATAAATCCATTTATTATGAAAAGAGTAAAGCTTTACCCATATGTATTTTCTTACTTCAATGCATTCGATATTTATTTACCTATTTAGCTCTACAACGTGCAAGCGACTTTCTGGGCCAAGTTGATATTTCATCAAATCTGGATGGTTACAAAGAATCAGTAGGCACTGGTGGAAAACTACCAGTGAATCTTTTCCAGTCCATTAGCATCTGTCTAGTAAAAAGGATGTCCACTCATCATGCCTGACCTGAGCACCAAATCTTGCAAATCACCTGTGGTAGATGGTTGCTATAGACCGAATGTTTGTGTTCCCCCAAAATCCTATGTTGAAAACCTAATGCCAAATGAGGTGGGGCCTTTGGGAGATGATTAGGTCCTGAGGGCAGAGCCCTCATAAATGGAATTCGTGCCCTTATAGAAGAGGGCTGAGAAAGGTCCTTTGTCCCTTCTTCCATGTGAGGTTACAGCAAAAAGATGGCTGTCTAGGAAGCGGGCTCTCAGCACACACCGAATCTGTTAGTGCCTTGATCTTGGGCTTCCAGCCTCCAGAACTGTTAGAAATAAATTTCTGTTGATTATTAGCTACCCAGTCTGTGGTATTTTGTTATAGCAACCTGAACAGACAAACACAAATTCCTCTCGTCCCCTTATACACAACCCCTTACCATGTCACTTCTCGCTTCTCTTTGTCTATTTCTCCACTCCCTTAAATCTAGGCTGTATTTGTGACTTGCCATGATCAATAGAATGTGACAGAAGTGACGTTGGCAAATTCCAGAGCCTAGACCTTAAAAGGCCTTGTGGTTTCCATCTTGAGCCTCGTGGAGTGCTCTCCTAGGCTGCCATGGCATAGAGAATTCCAGGACGTGAGACCACTTGGAAAAAGAGGCCCAACTCTCCCAGCTGAGAACAGAAAAGGGATGAATGAGCCCAGGTGAAACCAGCTAACCCACAGAACTGTGAGAAATTACTGTTACTGTTTTAAGTCACTGTGTGTGGGGGTGTTTCTTATGCAGCAATAGATAACTGATAAAGAACTCTCAGATGTCGGGGTGTCTGTTGAGCTGCCAATCATTTTCTTGGTCTAATGGAATATTTCAGATACTTGGAAAACCATAAATAAGACAACGACATTTTTAGGTTCTTTCTATGTATCATTGGGTCCTTAGATTTATTGGCTTTTTCTGAAAGCCATTTTCAAAGGTGCAATCAAATATTTTGCTTTTGGAAACATTTCAATTATGTACTTTTTTTCCCCAAATGGGGATAAATGTGTATGACTCAGGATTGTGCTTTTTGGCAATAAAAAGGCTATTGGGAAAATGCACATAATTTCTGCAGGGCCAAGGAGCGAATTCAGCCAATCACTACCTTTTTCGTTTTTTGTTGGCTCTTCCCTCATTCCAGGGGAAAGGGTGTAAATCATGGTGGATTCACTTTCTTTTACATAAATTTGAGCTCATTTAAGAATCATTTTACTTTACATATCTTTAATGCAGAATAATACTGAAAGAGTAATTGTCGAGAATAGCATAAGAGAAAGCGCGTTTTTAGGGAAATCTTTTTTCCAATAATGTAGCAGGAGGCAGCCTGCTCCTGGGCTTTGTTAAGTTGCATAGGTTTAACTGCCAAGAGCAGGCCTTCTGAAGTCAAGTTTACCAAAATGTGAGGCTCTGGGACCCTATTTTCCGGAAACAAATGTTTTTCAAACATTTCATTTTATAAGTTAGTTGTATCTGAACTCTGCAGAATATGAATATTTTAAGAATTAAACCATTGATCTGAAAAGAAATTGATATCCAATATACAATTTTTGAAAGTTACCCAAATTAAGGTAATTTTTTGCACATTTAAATGTTACTACCATACCTAACGCACTCCACCCCCACCCCCTGAGCCTTTCAGCTCTTAAAACTGTCTGGAAACCAAACCATACTTTAAAAATTATTTTTATGGGAGAAAAATGAAAACACATTTCACTTTTCTTTATGTGAGATGGCGCACCTTCCCATGACTCCTGCAGTTTGCCGGGGACCAGGAGTGGACCCCACCACCTCTGCTTGGTCCCACACAGGAAGAGACAACAGTCAGAAGACTAACTTTCTAATCCCAGAATTCCTCTGCAGAATTATCAAAACACCTGCCCTAATGGCAACTCCAACTTAACTTTGCTTTCTGGTCAACAGCCCCACATGAGCTTAAGTATCTTTATTTTAACTCTTTCAGAACATGCCTAGACCTGTTTCTCTCATCAGGAACGGGGTGGGAGTACTTGTCAGAATAAATTACAGTTTTTGGCAAGCATCTGTGTCTCTTACCCACTTAGGAACTAGAATATTACCTTGTAAAACAGTGCAGCCCTTCTATTATTACTTAATTACAAGGCCAAAATAAGGACACTGTTTTATAGGTTTTTTAAAGGTATATGCATAGGATTTTCATCGTGGAACATACCAAAAGAGATTAAGTTTTTCCTAGGCGCCAGCGGGCTGGTTCTGATGATACCAGCTCAGTAGATTGGTCAGGAACTCCAATCTCGAGGTCCCAGGGGAAGTGACACAGCCCATTTTCTTTGTCTACCTTCTCCTCCTCATAAACGAAAGGTTCACGCACCTCAAACCTGAGCCAGGAAATCTCAGTTCCCATTCTTTCAACACAACTCCATCAGGGTCCCCAAGAGGAGTTCACAATGATTAATCCCTGATGCCGGAGGAACTACAAGGCTCCTCAGGTCCATGAGGCACCTCAGGTTGACAGCAAAGTTCTCGTGTCTTGGCCAACCCTTTCTCACATGACACACACAGAGGCTCTGTCTCACCTGGTCCCACGGTCATCTCGAATGCCCGACCCCTACCCCAGCTTCTTAACCAGACTGTGCTGTATTGTGCTGGGAAAAGGAGCAGATTGTATAACCATGAAGAAATGGTCGACATTTGGGAAAGGACTTGGGATGGCTGATACATGTCTGTAGGTCAAGATTTGATTCTCTGCTCCACTCCATCTTAAATTAATTTCTTCAGGACCAATAAACCTCTAGGAGAACTTTACACCACCAAAACTTAGGTGAGACAGACGTGAACCAGAAAATATATTTGATATCTTACAATGATAAATATCTATTGGCATGCCAATAGGTATTCAATACATTATTTTCCACTTAAAGGTGTTTATTGAGGAGACACAATATCAAAGTGGCTTGGTATGAATATGGGGTTTCTAGACGAAGTGTGTACCCATGGAATAAGCCCCTTTAAACCAATCAGTTGCTCCATTTCTCAGGCCTTGCCACCGTGACTCCTAATCAGTCCTGGGGAGCTATGCCCAGGTTTTTATTTCAGTTGCCTTACCAGTTTTAGGATCACAGCAAGAACTAATGTATTCAATATGCTGTGTACAAGAGGATGTATAATCATCTACTATAGGGGCAATAAAAATTTTTTTCAGTTATATTTACACTGGATCTCAAGCGCTTTGGATTTGGGGGTGCAGTGTGAACTTAAGACTGAATCTAGACCTTCAGGTGAGAATTTGATATTTAATTTTATAATTGATCTTAATTCTCTGACACTGACATTTCTGCTTCCTTCCTCCACATTTAACAGTTTTTACGATTACATTGGGCTCTTCTGGATAATCTAGGATAACCTCCCTATTTTAAGGTCAACTGATTGACAACATTAATGCCATCTGCAACCTTAATCATCCTTTGTCATGTAACCTAACGTATTCACAGGTTCAGAGGATAAGGATCTTTGGGACCATCGTTCTGCCTACCACACAGATACACCTCAGCTACAAGTGGTTCCAGGGTAGAAAACAAGGAGATATTCAGCTTCAGCGAACTTTGTCAAGAGGCAGCAGGGCTTCAGGCTCTACTGGAATTTTATGGGCAGAGACTGAAAAACTGACAGACACGGCGCAGGACTTCAGGTTTGGAGGCATGCACTGGAGAAAGGCACTCAGGTTAGCTGATGACTCTGAGCCGCCCAAGTGTTCAGTAGGAATGATGTAAGTGTCTCCTAACAATATTTTTGTCCCAGGGTCTGAAGTGTAAGTGAACTGACAAGTGCAGTTCAAGTCCTGAGTGCTTTGTTGACTCATCTTGGGACCACCAACTGTGGCAGAGCCACAGTAACGGGTTGTGGAAGGTTTCAGAAGCTGACAGAGATGATTGGAGGGTGGGCAAATTTCTAAATATATACATCTCTCCTTGGTCTCTTCTTCCTTATTTCCTCAGATGCCACTCAAATTGTATCTTGTGCTGTTTATCAGTTTGTATTAAAGTTGTAGACAGCTGCAAAGATTAAACTGTTGAAACTCAAAACAGAGGTGTATCCTAAAGGAAATGAAGACTGAAGTCTATTTTGAATGAATGATAACTACGACTCTGGGGAGTAGGCTGCTGCTGGGGTCTTCTGTGCTGTGTCACATTCTCAGGCCTTCAGAATCCCAATCCAACTGGGTGACTGACCAAAAAGAGCTCTCAGAAGCCTCCACCAAATCATAGCCAGTGATGATGATGGTCCCAGAATACTGAAGGAAAAACAAAGTCAAAAGAGCTACAATCTAAAAATAATTCCACTGCATTCCCATCTCTCGTATCATCTCTATCTTTGAAAAGGAAGAACAAGGAGAAAAGAAGGAGCTGAGAGTTCGAGAAGAGAAGAGAGGGAAAAAAAGAGAACGCCATAAGAAATTAGCGCTTCATGCATTATTTTCTTAAATTTCTTTTTATTCCCTTTGATATTTTACAAAGAGGGGGAAAAACCATACCAAAGACTATCTACTTACGTAATAAATAAATCTTTCTATACTATATTGACAGGTTGGTGGTTTTCCAAGTCGTTAAATGGGACAGCTGCTTACAACGACTGCATACCTTATATAGGCCTCATGTGAAGACAATAACAGCACAAAAAACCAACATGCCTGGTATTATACAGTTTACAGAGATCTGTACCCTAAACTCTTTTCTAAAAATCTGTCTACCCTGAGCTAAAACCACAGTTTAATGGTTTGGTTTCTGACCTGGTGACCTCATAGAAGTCTTTCCTTTTTCTCATATTTCCCAACCATACAATGGGAAGAATTTGAACACTACATATTTACATATTTGAGGACTACCATAAAAATATGTTAGTGTGTTCTATCTTGAGATTGCAAAATAAAATGCTAGTATTGAATGTAAAATATTATTTTGGACTTTCTTTAAGGTTTTTTTGTCTTTAATAATTGTACCTATAAAATTTTATCTTTTTTGTCATTATGCAAAATGGAAATAATTTCCCTAGACTTAATGAGTAATTTCCAAACAGATTCCTCCTGAAAGCCAAAAGAATTATCATTACTATTTTCCTTAATGGATACATATGATTTTATCCTTCAAACTTCTAGAATCCAATCTATTAGCATGCAGTAATAAGAATAGAATATCTTACAGTAATTTTCAGTTGAAGTGCCCAATATGCTCTACAATGCAGTGTACTAGAGTGGGGGGCAGCATACTATAGAGAAAAGAGACTAGATTTTGGAAATCAAACAGAAATGGTGTGAATTCTGCCTTTACTATCAGCAAGACTCTTTACCTCTCTGTGTTTTCGTTTCTGCATCAGTACAATAAAGTAACTGATTCTTAACTCCAAGAATTTTTGTGAAGCTTGAATAAGATAACGTATTTTTTAAAGGCCTGGAAAAACTAGTCATTCTGTAAGTGTTAGATCTCCTCCTCTTACCCTCCCTTTAATGAGGCTTCACTGCTTGGGGTAGTCACAGGTGGGGGTGTCTCCAGAAGAATTTTAGAGGATAAAATGAAGCACAATATTAAGTCTCTTGGAACTCCATGGCCAGAAACAAAGGCCAGATTGTTTTAAGGAATGCTGACTATTCCTGATTTGAAACTCACCCTTATGCCTAAGACACTGATTTTCTAAGGGAATTTAGCAAGATCGTATTTGGTCCTCTACTCTTAGCACCAGGCTTGGGCTCTGGTTGACAAAGAGAAACTAATTGTCAGTGATCAGGGGCTGCCCACTGTTAGGCTCTTCAGTGTCATCACACCTGGCTTAGTCTCTCCAGGCTGCTCCGTGGTGGCCTGGTGAGAAATGGCAGAGCCAGGAGTGGAAACCAGGTCCTCTCACTCCAGGCTCTGTGTTGCCTCCTCTATGACTGCATTTTTGCTAGAGTCTTCTACGCTCGCCTGGCATTTATGCCATTCTTAGAAAACCAAGGTCAGGCTTGACTTCTCTTTTCCGAAAAATTTAATCTAAATTGTCCCAGAACCTGAGAGCAATTAGAAATTCTACATATTTACCTCCCATTATTTGCAGAGTTATGGTACTTAGCAATAAAATAACACACATGGAGGCTGTGTCTCCATACGGTGGCCATATAGAACCAAAACGGATTGATGTGGCACAAGAAAATAAAGCTCCAGGCTCTAGCTAGGAAAGCAAGATTGTATCTAGTTTTGCATCTCTCACTATCTCTTTGGTTCTGGGCTGGTCATTCAACTTCTTTGGATCTCTGTTTTCTAATCTTTACATTGTGCAAGTGTTTATTATCTACAAGATACAATTTACAGCTCACATACCAATGCCATAGACTTTTGTTTGACAAATGGTATTGCATCAAAATACATAAAGCAAAAACTCTTTGTAGGAAAAATGGGCAAAAACATAACTTTAGTAGAAAAGCCACTCCTAATTGAGTGGGAGATGTTCAACTAACAGGGTTGGCTTCAGATGATCTCCAAGCTTTCTTCCACTGGGGAGCCTTCATTTCTGGTAATGAGATCAGTGTTGACAATAGTTGCCTTGCTGTGTCATCACATAGCAATCCCAACCCAACTCCACATGTCCAGTGCCACAGAACGTATAAGGCAAAACTTCCAGATTCAGTCTGATTCAAGCACTACTTGTAGGCAAAGATACGCCCTCGGCAGCAGAATTGGGAACTGAAGAGTGGCTCGTAGATTTGATCCCTGATGAGTAGAGCTCATGGTTTTGAAGCATTGGACATATTTTGTATCTTTCCAGAGGAAGTGTTTGTGTGCTTGACTTAGCTGAAATACATCACAGGCACTTTCTTTGTTATCTTTCTTTCATATCTGTTTGCTTGCCACATTTAGTGTTTTAGGCCGCCCTCTACTTCCTGGCGCGGAAGCAGAGACTGAAAGTTACAGCAAAGGTAAAACAGTTTGAGAATGTGGTTAACAGTGTGGTGTGACTGCTCTCGGCTAAAGTGCTAAAATGGCCAGTAAATCAGAAAGAGAAGAGAAGTCGGAGCATTTGTCCAAAGCCCGAAGCAGAATTTCACCAACATGAATAATTTTCAGGGCTTAGGGGTCTATTAAACCTTCTCTTTACACATATTTTTAAGCTCCTTTGAGAGCGCTCACTGAATTCACAGATGTTTATAATATCTTGATGAGTCAAGCAATGCTCAATTTTAGAATCAAACTCTAAGTCTCCTCCAGCTCAAAATTTTTTAAATTTTATTATCTTTACTAACAGGTCTGGCACGCAGTTTTAAGACCATAATGTGAAACTGGGTCAGACGCATGGTTGAACTAGTGGCTTATGACTTCAGTCTCAAAATTTAGGAATGCGCTAAATCTAATTACCCTAATAATACATTCACAAATTTTCATGCAAGGTTTTATTTAAACAAACAGTGACTGAGTCACTACCCTCCACCAGCTGCCTGGGCTAGGAGCCTGCAAATACGTGGTCCTGTACCCAAGTGGAGGAGTCTTAAACAGGCTTCACATTTATGCTAGTAGTTTAGTTTATAGTTTTCATATCATAACATTCCTCAATTCGTCTTTCGTGGAAGAGTGCCACTGTTCTTAAGACTCTAGAATCCTTAGTGCAACCAGCATACAATGCATTTAGGATGACTTCAACGTGATGAGGAAGGAAACCCAAGGCTCTCTGGTTCTGAGTCTCATCACCAACCCCTCCCCACTGCCACCCAATGTACGGAGACATTGGAGTTCCCTTTGCAATGCAGGGGACCACTGTTTGGATGGGTTCAACATATCTGAGAAAGAAAAGGGAGGATTGTCATGGCTTTGTGTAATCCTGAGCCACTCAGGTAATTATCTTAGAAAAGATGCCAAGGAGTTTTGGCCAGATAGTGTCTTATAACCAGAAAGGATCTGGTGTAGAGAACCTGTATTTGAGCGACATGATATCTTTGCTTACATTGACATGAACTTGAATTAGTAGATAATGTAATTTCTCCATGGGTATTTTCAGGCCCCTTTGTTTCCTCCAAGTCTCCAGGGACCGTTTGAGTGGTAGTTATACCCATTGGACTATTTTTTAAAACTCTGCACTTTTTTTTTTTAAAGCCCTTTGCAGAGCTTAAAAAAGAAAAGGTGAGGTGGGCGAGAATGAAGAAAGAATACAACAGAAAGCTGGCAAGTGGCCCTGCAATGCTGGAGTCATACCTTTATTTGGACTGCGCTTAGGTTCCTCGGTCTGTTCAGGGCTGAGTGGGTTGGGAATTCAGCACAAATAACCTGGGCTGGAAGGGGATCTGAAGCTCAGGCAAATGCTGCGAGGCGCCTGAAAAATTGTTTTTTATCCGATCCTGAACCCATTTCAGCTGCCCTGGTTATATCGCTGAAATCACTCTTTCATACTGTAGATCTAGAGAAAACATGCCGGCATCTTCTAGTATAATTACAACCCAATCCCTGGCCTCCACTGGCCCCTCCCAGGCTGCCATTGGGTTATAGCTCAACATTTCCTGTCATAAAGCGTCGTCGTCAATTTTGTAGTCGTAAAACAGAGGAAAATGCAAAACCATCACAATCCATTTCTTCCTCTAATATCTTAGTTACTAAATACAGGCCCATAAAGCTTGTGTCCAAAGTAATCAAAGTAGAAATAGTCAATGAGTCCTATTAGAATTGCTCAGCAGATTTAACAAACATTTAAAATATATTCTACGTGTTCCCATTTTATTTTCTTTGTTTCATTAATTTTTCAAATAAATCAATGGAAGAAAATTCTTGAGTACATTTTTTTCTGAAGGCAGAAAACAAGTAAACTTGGGTAAGATTAATACAAATGTATGGAATTTCTGTAAGGAAAAAGCAGAAATTATGACATGAGTAAAAAGGAAGGCACATTGTTATTATTGCTGCATGCCAAATTTGTGTGACCCTTTTATTTATGCTATTCAGTATATCTAAATTATCTATATAATAGAAAACATCAAAGCTACTTTTTACCTTAAACATTTTAAATGGAAACATAGTACTAAAATGCAATAACCCAGGCTAACCCAACTGTCTTTATTTCTGCTCCCAATTCCAAGCTGCTGAGAGTTACTGCATAAAGGCCCAGGATCCAGCTGATTACACATCCATGATGGATAATCTTACTCAAGCCCACAGGACACCTGACAAACCCTCAGTTTGTCTCCTATATAATTTACCAGGTTAACCCTTTCAAACTGTTCCCCTTGTTAAGCCCACAAACTCTTCTAAGATATTACTATATAAACTGACTCATTGATAAAAAGATTAACCTTTCCTTCCTCAAGTTTCCCCTTTCTCTTTAGTCTTGGGGGGCAAAATGCCCCCCTTTCCAGGGCAAAGGTTCCACTTGTGCTTTTGAACCAGTTCATTATAATGTCCACCAGGTCCTCGATGGAGCACTACCTCCCCCTTGAAACTTCAATCTCTCCCCTCTACTAGCTTCTTACCTACATATCTATGTTTAGGTCTTAAATCTTACCTACAAATCTACTCACATCTCTCTCATCTAAAGATATCCTCCATTCTCTTCAAACCAGGTGTCTGTACCTACCACTCATGAAGACTGACCTCTACACTGACAAACCCAAGAGTCAGTTCTCGGCTCTCATCACCCTTGCCCAGGCAGCAGCATTTTGCATGATCACCCTGTCTTAGTCTGTTCAAGCTGCTATAACAGAATATCACAGACTGGGTGGCTTATAAACAACAGAAATTTATTTCTCATGGTTCTGGAGGGTGGGAAGTCCAAGATCAAGGTGCCAGCATGGTTGGGTTCTGGTGAGGACATGCTTCTTGGTTCATAGATGGTCCTTCTCATTGTGTCCTCACATGGCAGAGAGAAAGAGAGAGAGAGGAAGCTCTGTGGGGTCTCTTTTATAAGGGCACTAATCCCATCTATGAGGGCTCCATCCTCATGACCTAATTACTTCCCAGAGGTCCCACCTGCAAATACCATCACATTGGGGATTAGGTTTCAACATAAGACTTTTGTGGGGACACACAACATTTGGTCTATGGGACACTCCTCCTTTCTTCAATCACATTCTCACTTAGATTTCAGACCATGTTCTCCTGCTCTTCTTGCTTCCTCATGGACCACTCTTTCTCTGGCTCCAGCTCCACTTCTTGATCTTTGCATTGTTCATGACCCAGACCTTGGTCCTAGGAACTCATCTCTTCCTTATCTCCCTCACTACTTATGTGATCTCATCCAGTCATCTGACTCTGAGACAACTTACATATTGATGAACCTAAAAGATACATATATTTCTAAACTCTCCTTAAGCTTTAGACTTATTATATCCAAATGCTACTTACCATCTCCACTTAAATGTGTAACTGATATTTGAAACAACATATCGAAAACAGCATTCTTGATTTCCTACCTAAAACCTACTTCTCCATAAATCTTCCTTATTCAGTATCCTCTCTTCCCATTTACCCGGTAGTTCTTCCATTTCCTCACACCTCACACCTGTCCACACATAAAGTTTTTTTTTTTTCCCCTTTTTCTCCCCAAAGCCCCAGTAGATAGTTGTATGTCGTAGTTGCACATCCTGCTAGTTGCTGTATGTGAGACACCGCCTCAGCATGGCCGGAGAAGCGGTGTGTCGGTGTGCGCCCGGGATCCAAACCTGGGCCGCCAGTAGCAGAGCGTGCGCACTTAACCGCTAAGCCACCACTAAGCCGGCCCCCCACACATAAAGTCTTTTGGCACCGAACTTCAAACTGTATCCAGAATCCAAACTCATTCATCAACTTCCATGATTACTACCCAAGTCTGGGACAATATTAATTTCTTCCAGGACTACAGAAGCCTCCTAACCAGTCACAGTGCTTTTTATCTTGCCTCCTAGGGTCCATTCTCCACACAGGATTCAGGGTCCATTTAAAACAATATACATGTAAAATAATAAGTATTCTAAGTTAATATGTAGAATAAAATCCACAGTCCTTTCCATGGCCCACAAGACCCTACATGATCTGGTGTCCAGCCTACCTCTCAAAACTCATCTCCTACCATTTTCCCATTTGCTCACTGAATTCCAGACACACAGACCTTCTTCCTTCTCCTCAAATACTCTAAATTCATTTCTAGCTTGTCTCTTTCCCATTACATTCACTCTGTTGAAACAGCCCTCTTGTAGATCATCAACGACCCAAGAGGCCAAATGCAATTAGCCTACTGCCAGATCTCAACCTAGTTACTTTTCCATAGTGTCTGAAACCATTAACCAAATCTGTCATTATTGAAACCCTATCCTCCCCTGGCTTTCTTGATATTGAATTCTCTTGATTTATCCATGAACTCTCCAAATGTTTCTTTTTAGTCTTAGTGAAGTTGCCTTCCTCTGTCCATCCCTTAAACGTATACTTTCAATCAAATAAACAAAAAACTGCGTATAGGAAAATAGCTTGAAGTAAATCACCAAAATCTTTTCTGAGGGTGGTGAGAGAATGATCTATTTTCATTTTACTACCATATATGTTCTATTTTTCTCTAATTAACGTAACTTTCATTTTATTTTTATAAAAATAATGCATGCACATGCTTAAAAATTAAATAGCATAGAAATATTTATAACAAAAAGCAATGTTTACCTTCTTTCAATCGCCATCCCACACTCAATTTTACTTTCGAGAAAACAACTTTTAATCATTTCTGTTTTAAGTCTTACACGCCTTTGTATCTCTAAATATTTGTAGGAGTAGGATACAAGTCAGGCTGTTCTAACACGGCACTCAAAAATATAATGGTATAAGCAAAATAGAAGTTATTTTTTTCTCCTTAACAGTACCAGGAGGCTGTTTAGGACAACCGGATCGTGTTGGGACCCAGGCTCCTTCCATCTTGCTGCCCTGGCCTCCCTGTGGAGGATGTGGCGCTTTCCCACATGCTCCATAGACTCTTCGCTGTGGCTGCATTCCAGCCTGTGAAAGGTGGAGAAAGACAGGTGAGGAGGGCATGCTTCTCTTATTTTAAGGACCTGATCTGAAGGTTGCACACTGTACTGCAGCTTGCCTCCCCCGTTGGCTGTACGTAGCTGCAAGGGAAATGTGGTTTTTAGCTGGGTGGCCATGTACTCAGATTCATTTTTATTGTGTGAAAGAAAGGGAGGATGAATATCACAGGACTCCTGACAGGGGTGTACAGCTCTTTTTGAATAATCGGCTTCAGATGTTATCTGCTGACTTCTGCAATGTTACGTGACGATCTCGTTCATCTATAATAGCCCTTTTCTTCTCTCTCTGCCCAATAGAGGTTGATCACTAATATTGGTCCTTCTGTTTGTTATCTTTATTCCCCTCTTTGTAAAATGGCCCTGTCATCACCTGTATCCTTCCCTCCACTTCACAATGTTGTAACCAAATCTTACTTTTATGTTTTCAAGGTTCATAACATTTATGTTCTTTTATGTACCCAAATAAAGTCTTCAGTGTTTGCTCGTATGTTGATTCTATACATTGAAAAACCAATTAATGGCAGTTACAAGATCTGACAGGGTACATGTTGATCACCGTCATGCCAAATGGTGTGCTCCAACTCGTTTCTCTCCTCTAGGACACCAAGCTCATGAACACTCTCAAGAGGATCTTCCTAGAGTCAAGTTCAAATTGCTTCTCCTTTCTTATTCTTTACCATTTATTCAAAACCATGTCATATTTTCGTTTGCTCTACTTTTGAACCATGAATTTCTTGCATAAATATTTTATTCTTCTGTTTCTGAATGTTTTCTTTTTCTTGTTTCCTTTTCTTTATCCCTAATATCCTCCAGCTTCTTACTCTTCCTGTCAATTGCTTAGAAGGCACTTCATTCATCTTCGTGAAATGCCCTAGCTCGTTTCCTTCATGTTCAGGCCATGCTTTTCTGTTTTGACCTGGAATTCCTAGTCCCCCATCTTACTCTGTGCGTGCTCTGCCATTTTCTTGTCCCTGAGTCTGTCAGCACCCGATCGCACCGTCTGTTCTGTGGCCGTCCTTCTGCCCTTTGCTCCAATCTAGTCTGGCTCCACCAGCCCTGCTGCCTGGCTCTCAGCCTGGAACTTCCTTCTGCTGCTTCCCTAACTTGGTTGTGCTGTTTTCTGGATCCCACAGGTTACTCCATCCTGGCTTACTCCTTTCTTTCCTGGAACATATCCTCAAATAACTTCCTTAGAAAAGCTATGTGAGAGGCAAACTTTGTGACCCCTTGCATGTCTATGAAATGTCTTTATTCAACTCTAACAGGGAGTAATGATTTAGGTATAGAATTCTGGATTGATGGCATTTTCCATGAACTTGGAAGGAATTGCTCCACTGTCTTCTAGGATCCATTGTATAGTTCCATATAGAAACCTGTAATTAACCACTATATTCAGTCCTACTTCTCCAACTTAACTTCTGACAAATCTCGCCTGATGGTCAGGAATCCAGGGTCTCCCCGGAGTTCTGTTGGTCAGGCTGGCTTCTCCTCCTTCCTCTACTGCAGCCTCTCTGTGGGGACTTTAAGCCAAGCTTCAATCACCAGGACCTTTTTAGCAGTTTTTCTTCTTCCACATCCTCTGATATCCACCATGCTTTCTCTCCATTGTACGTTTAAATCTTTTTTTCTTTTACTATTTTAATGAGGGTTCAAGCAGAATAGAATGTGCTCAGTCTGGCATCTTACATTGGAAATACATATATTGTGTTTAAAAAATTTTAACAAAATTAGTACTCTTTAGAGTTTTTCCCCAGTCTCTTCTCCACCTGCTTGCTCATCCTCCCTCTTCACCATCACTATTGAGATTTCTCCAATTTTTCCATACAAATGATTCCTAAATTTCTACATGTAACCCTGACCTCCTACCTGATGCTCAGATCTGTATTTAAATTTCCCTAGTGCCCGCCCTGTGGCCCAGCGGTTAAGTGCACGTGCTCCACTACTGGCGGCCCAGGTTCAGATCCCGGGTGGGCACCGACGCACCGCTTCTCCAGCCATGCTGAGGCCACGTCCCACATACAGCAACTAGAAGGATGTGCAACTATGACCTACAACTATCTACTGGGGCTTTGGGGAGAAAAGAAAAGGAGGAAGATTGGCAATAGATGTTAGCTCAGAGCCGGTCTTCCTCAGCAAAAAGAGGAGGATTAGCACGGATGTTAGCTCAGGGCTGATCTTCCTCACAAAAAAAATAAATAAATAAAGGACATACTTTCAAAGAAAAAAAAAAGGTTAAAAATAAATAAATAAATAAATAAATAAATAAATAAATAAATTTCCCTAGATGAGCTACAAGAACTTCCAACTCATTAATCTACTCCTGGAGATTAGGCTAACAGGAAAAAATAAATCAGAAGACTCATCCCCAACCCAAACCCAAATCTGGTGCCAGGTGGAGAGAGGTTACTTCTGGAGCTCATGGAAATATCTCATTGGAATTTTAGAGGCTGCTTCTTCCTATGTGGTATGTAATAAAAACCCTTCCCTCTGCCATCCTTATAATAATAATAGCTAATGTTTCTTTCTGTAGTGCTTACTTATGGAAAGTACTCTACACACATGGATTTATTTAATACTCACCTTCCTCTATAAGATAAATACTATTATTATCCCTACTTTATAGATGAGGAAGCAAAGCCACAGAGGATTTAAATTACTTGCCTAATAACTCACACTTAGAAAGCTACAGAGCCAGGATTTAAACCACGTTCTTGGAGCCGGCCCTGTGGCGCAAGCAGTTAAGTGCGTGCACTCCGCTGCGGCAGCCCGGGGTGCGCCAGTTCGGATCCCAGGCACACACTGATGCATCGCCTGTCAAGCCATGCTGTGGCAGCGTCCCATATAAAGTGGAGGAAGACGGGCACAGATGTTAGCCCAGGGCCAGTCTTCCTCAGCAAAAAAAGAGGAGGACTGGCAGATGTTAGCACAGGGCTGATCTTCCTCACAAAAAATAATAATAATAATAAAAAAATAAACCATGTTCTTAATCATCACTCTATATTGCCTTCTGGTGGAAGCATCAGCAAAGTCCACATTTATCAAGGTGCTTTTATAAAAAGTGCTTTTGGATGGAGAATGCAAAAAGATGCTGAGTTCTATATTCAGGTAGTGAGAGACAAAGACAGATTAATTTCAGGGGTGCAGGAGCAAGAAAATGAGGTGACAGCTAACAATGGGGTTATAGAACAAGGGTCATGTCCCCTTCTTCACTCCATATCCCCTTCAACATTTAGTCTAGGGTTTTGCACTGAATAGGGGCTCAATAAATATTTGCTGAATTGAGTTATAATACAGTAAATCTGTATGTCATAATAATTTATATGTGTCAATCCAAAAATTGTATACCAATAGTTTGAAGGAAAGTCAGTTAGAACTGCCATTTGTTGAGTAACTGCGGTAAATATAATTTGCCTTTTCCTAACTAAGCAAATCCTCATTCTCATATGATTTTATTCAAAATAAGAGGTAATATAGTGTTATGGCATGCTCATCCATAATCAACAATTAACTGTTAAGTTACAAATTAGACCTGCCGAGTAGCCTTGATTCTCAACCTTTCAACTCAAATAACATAATTTCTATGGTCAGTGAAGATTAATAATTCATCTTAAATAACTCAAACATAAAAACATTAGTTAACATATTACCTACTCTTCTGATTACACATTCTTCTAGGACTGCCAGTAATTCTGATTTACTGACAGACAGCATATGTTTTGTTTTCGTGACATTTAGCAGGAATATGCCATTAATCAGCCTTTTATTTTTCCTAAACCTGAAAATCCATTCCAAAAGAGTTTCGTAGAAACTCTTAATTAACGAAAATCATGATTCTGCTCCTACATAATGTTCTGAATAATAAATACTATACTTATGGGGATTAATGATTAAATCCAGCTAGGAATCATAGTCTTCCTAAGGCAAATAATAATAACAATTGCACATAATAATGTTCAATATCTATGATGGGTACTGAAAATGAGAGTGCACCAACGCATGTAAAAATAGTCAATAACAGAGATTCTGTACATCATAGTAAAATAATTCTGAGAACTTCTCCAATAGAAGTAACTGTTGGTCAAACTGAAGAGCGTGAAGTATCTACTACCAGGAATCTGTATGTCCTTCCTGACCTATCTTTTAGGATCCTGCAAAGAAAGTCTCTTCTAACCCTAAAATTTTATATTCCTACCCATGGGCGATGGATGAGGCCAGCATGCAACAAGGTAATACAGTAATGTTGGCTTTGGGGTTCAACAATGTTGAGCTTAAATTCTGGCTTCGGGTTCAACTACCGACTAGCTGTGTGATCATGGGCCTGTTACTTACTCTCTCTGATTCTCTTAGTTTCCTTATCTATATAACAAGGAATATACTAGCTATTTAGATAGGCAATTAAGAAAAGGCTCACAGGAGGTGATATTTCTTCCAGAGTCCTGAATGATAGAAAGGGTTGGCATTTCTAAGAAATACACAAAACCTCAAACTCATAGAGGAAAAAAAATTTATAATTTCTTTATAGACTCTGGGAAACCATAACCCAATTTGCAAGGAAAATGACAGACCTAGAGATAATTTCCATAATAATAAAGAGTTCCTGTAAACCGATAAGAAAGAGAAGAACAATCAAATAAATAAAAAATAGGAAGTAAAAAAGAAATTCAGAAAAAAAACACCTAGGGTAAGTAAGCGTAAGAAAAAATGCCCAACTTCTATCACAACATCAAATATCATCAATTAAGAAAAAAGAATTAAATTTAAGAAATTAAAACAAAATAACAAAAAACTGATGCCGCTCAGTTCTAGAGAAGACATATCGTCTAAGGCTGCTTTTGTGCTACAAGAGCAGAGCTGAGTGGTTACAGCACAGCCTGAAATAATGACTAGCTGGCCCTTTACAGAAGATGTTTACCAGCCCCAGATACACAGGAAAGCTATTCAATTTTATATATTAACTTATAAGCAAGGTCCCTACTGAATTTTCTTATTGTTTTTAGTCATTTTCACTTTTCTAAGGTTTTCTAGATTAAAAAATCGTATCACATGCAAGTAGTGATAATATTACCTCTTCTTTCCTTTATTTAAAATGTTTATCCTTTCTCTGTTCTAACTGCATTAGATGGACTTCTCAGAGAACTGCCAAATAATTCTGGTGGTAGTGGGCATCTTGACTTTAGTAGAGATTGCTTCTAATATTCATTGTAAATTGTGGCCCTGGATTTTAGCTTGAGGTGTGTATTTTTATCATCCTAAGGAAATACCAATCAATTCTTATTTTACTCGAGTTTATATTAATCAGGCTTGATCACTGACCTTCATCACAGAACTTTACAATATCTACCATCTCTTTTGAACAGTCTTCACCCATTCCTGTAGCACATTTATACATTTCCTAAGATGGTAGACCCAGAGACTCACCGTTCACATCTCCCTTGAAGGCAGGATGTGCTGCCTAGCTGTGAGGAGTGTGGCCACAACACAGGTGCCCGCTGTCATTCCTTCCAAGTCGGCTTCAGCTGTAGTAGAGTTGCCTCCTCGTTGTCATGCCTTTCCGGGGGCATCCCACAGGTCTGGTGACTGAACAAGGATGGGGCGGAAGCTCCCTGTGGGAATGACTGCCTGCTTTGCAGGTCTCCCTCTGCCCAATCCTGCTTTCTAGTTCTTCCTTTCAAAGATGTTGATCCCTAATAACTATCTTATACTCCCAAACTCCATCTCAGCACATGTTGCCAGAGAACCTAACGTGCTGTGCTTAGGGAATTACCCAAGGGCTGAATCTGAGGTCCTTACTGTGGCTACCCGGTTATTGTGCCTCTGGCTTCCTCTGTCCCTTCCCTCCGCATCCTGCCTTCTTTGTTCACTCCACTCCGCAGACTGGCCTTCTTGCTAATCTTCGACGGGCCATGCATGCTCCTGGCCCAAGGATCACTGCCCCCACGCTTTCCTGGTTCTGGAACACTCTCACTCCAGTTGTGCCCTGGACTCATGCCCTCACCTCACTCAGGCCACTGCTCAGCTGTCTCCTCGTCAGAAAGGCCCTCCTGACCCTGGACCTCAGGTGGTGCGCGCTCTCTGCTCTCCACGGCATCCCAGCTCCCCTTTCTCAATCCCTTCATCCTGCGGCCTGTCTTTCATGGCCGATCACGACCTGACAAGTGTGTATGTGTCTCATCACTTCCTGTGCCTCTCCCCAGCGTCCAGAAGAGCAGGCCTTTGCCCATTTTATTCATGGAAACAGTCCTGGGAACAGAGTACGTGCTCCGTATGAACCTGTGGAAGGCACAGGCGATTACCTGAAAAGAAAACCATCCTACACGACAGGGACGATAAGATCTTACACAAACTTTTATAAACATTGAAGGTAAAATGATTGTTGCAAAGAATCCTACTTTGCTCTTGACCTACAGTATTCATTTGGAGATGTTTGCTTCATGTTATGTACTGAAGTTAATTTTCAGGGACTCCTAAAATTTTGACTTAAAATTTTTCTACTACCATCCTTTTTCCATAACTAACAAGGAGCTAGTAAACTCTAAAGCATTCAAATATGATTGATAAAGCTTGATAATTGGTAAACCTCTTGTAATATGGATAGTTATCTCTTAAAATTAAATTTAATTAAAGTAGTATATGATCATATTCTTTTTGAAAAACAAAACTAAAACTAATGATAAGGCTAATGTCTACTTTGACTTTTACCCCCAAGACTGGCTCCCTCCCTCTCACCCAAGCAGTACACTTCATTAGCATTTCGGTGTGGATTCATCCAGACCGCTTTCTAAATACTATTTGTATATATGGTTAAATGATATATATTTATGTGTATTAAATTCATTTCATAAGTGTATTAACTCATTCAATCCTTACAACAGCCATACACGGAAGGCCTTATTTATTAATATTATAATAAAATATTATGTATCTCATAGGGTTATTTTGATGATTAAGAGAACTCACATCAATGAGAACACTTAGCAGTGTGCTTGGCACAACGTAAGCACTTCTTCAGCGAGAGCAATAATTATTCTATATGCTAAGAAGCTTCCCCTCCTCTTCAATTTTTTGGAAGAGTTTGAGAATGACAGGTATTAAGTCTTCTTTGAACGTTTGGTAGAATTCACCAGGGAAGCCGTCTGGTCCTGTGCTTTTATTTTAGGAGAGGTTTTTGATTACTGTTTCGATCTCCTTACTGGTGATTGGTCTATTCAAATTCTCTATTTCTTCTTGATTCAGTTTTGGAAAGTTGTATCATTCTAAGAATTTATCCATTTCTTCTAGATTGTCCAATTTGTTGCCATATAGCTTTTCGTAGTATTCTTTTATAATCTTTTGTATTTCTGAGGTGTCCATTGTAATTTCTCCTCTTTCATTTCTGATTTTATTTATTTGAGACTTCTCTCTTTTTTTCTTGGTGAGTCTAGCTAAAGGTTTGTCAATTTTGTTTATCTTTTCAAAGAACCAGCTCTTGGTTTCTTTGATTTTTTCTATTGTTTTTTTAGTCTCTATTTCATTTATTTCTGCTCTGATTTTTATTATTTCCCTCCTTCTACTGATTTGGGGCTTTGTTTGTTCTTCTTTTTCCAGTTCCTTTAGGTGCACTGTTAGATTGTCTGAGATTTTTCTTGTTTGTTGAGGTAGGCCGGTATTGCTATAAACTTCCCTCTTAGAGCCACTTTTGCTGTATCCCATAAATTCTGGCATGTTGTATTTTCATTTTCACTTGTCTCCAGGTAGTTTTTTTTATTTCTCCTTTGATTTCTTTATTGACCCAATCATTGTTCAGTAGTATTTTGTTTAATCTCCACATATTTGTGGCTTTTCTGATTTTCTTCCTGTAGTTGATTTCTAGTTTCATACCATTGGGCTCAGAAAAGATGCTTGGTATTATTTCAATCTTCTTAAATTTATTGAGACTTGTTTTGTGGCCTAATATATGATCAATCCTGGAGAATGTTTCATGTGCATTTGAAAAAAATGTGTATTCTTTGGGTTTTGGACAGAATGTTCTGTCTATATCTACTAACTCCATCTGGTCTAGTGTGTCATTTAAGGCCAATGTTTCCTTATGTATCTTCCATTTAGATGATCTATCCATTGGTGTAAGTGGAGTGTTAAAGTCTCCTACTATTATTGTGTTACTGGGTATTTCTGCTTTTATGTCTGTTAAAATTGCTTTATATATTTAGGTGCCACTATGTTGAGTGCATAGATATTTACAAGTATTACATCCTCTTGTTGGAGTGTTCCCTTGATCATTACGCAGAGCCTTTCTTTGTCTCTTGTTACAGCTTTTGTTTTAAAGTCTGTAAGTATTGCTACCCCATCTTTCTTTTCACATTTGCGTGGAGTATCTTTTTCCATCCCTTCACTTTCAGTTTGTGAGTGTCTTTAGGTCTGAAATGTGTCGCTTGTATGCAGGGTATATATGGGTCTTGTTTTTTAGTGCTATCAGCCACCCTATGCCTTTTAATTGGACCATTTAGTCCATTGACATTTAAAGTAGCTATTGATAAGTATGTACTTTTGCCATTTTTTAATTTTTTTCTGGGCATTTTAGCAGTTCTTCTCTGTTCCTTTCTTGCTTTCTTCCCTTGTGGTTTGATGGCTTTCTTTAGTATTATGTTTGGGTTCTTTTTTCGTAGTTTTTTGTGTATTTATTCTAGGTTTCTGGTTTGTGATTACCATGAGGTTCATATATAATAACCTACATATATAGCAATCTAAATTAAGTTGATGGTCTCTTTAGTTTGACTTCTTTTTAAAAGCTCTACTCTTTTACTCTCCTCCTACTACATTTTATGTTTTTGATATCCTATCTAACCCCTTTTTTGTGTGTTTGTATCTGTTGCCATCTTATCATGGAAATAGATAATTTTTTCCTATTTGTGGTCTTCTCTTTCCCCCTTAAATAAGTCCCTTTAGCATTTCTTGTAGGACTGGTTTCTTGGTGATAAACTCCTTTAATTTTTGCTTGTCTGGAAAACTCTTTATCTCTCCTTCCATTCTGAATGATAACCTTGCTGGGTAGAGTATTCTCGGCTGTAGGTTTTTTCCTTTTAGCAATTTAAATATATTGTGCCACTCTCTTCCAGCCTGTAAGGTTTCTGCTAAGAAGTCAGCTGATAGCCTTATGGGGTTTCCTTTGTATGTAACTTGTTGTCTTTCTCTTGTGCTTTTAGGATTCTCTCTTTATCTTTAATTCTGGACATTTTAATTATGATCTGTCTTGGTGTGGTCTCTTTGGGTTTATATTTTTTGGTGCTCTCTGTGATTCCTGTACCTGGATGTCTGTTTCCTTACTTAGGCTGGGAAAGTTTTCAGCTGTTATTTCTTCAAATAGATTCTCTGCTCCTTTGTCTCTCTCTTCTCCTTCTGGGACACCTATGACGTGGATGTCAGTGCCCTTGCTGTTGTCCCAGAGGTCCCTTGGACTGTCCTCATTCTTTTTAATTTTTTTTCTTTTAGCTGTTCAGCTTGGGTGATTTCCTCTAGTCTTTCATCCAGCTTGCTGATTCTTTCTTCTGTATCATCTACTCTGGTTTTGAGTCCTCCTAGTGAATTTTTCATTTCCAGTATTGTATTTTTCATTTCTGATTGGTTCTTTTTTATATTTTCAAATTCTTTGTTGACGTTCTCACTGAGTTCACCCATTCTCCCAAGATCAGTGAGCATCCTTATGACTCTTTGTTTGAACTCTTTGTCAGGTAGATTGCTCATTTCTGTTTCATTTCGTTCTTTTTCTGGGGTTTTGTCCTTTTCCCCTACTTGGAACATATTCATTTGCCTCCTCATTTGCCTCATTCTCTGTGCTTATATCTATGAATCAGGTAGGTCAGCTACGTCTCTTGATCTTGCAGAGGTGGCCTTATGTAAGAGATGCCTTATGAGGCCCAGCAGTGTGCTTCCCTCTCATCACCAGTTCCAAATGCCTCAGGAGTGACCCCTGTGTGGGCTACGTGTGTCCTTCTGTTGTGGCAGGGTTGCTCTTGTGGCAGGTGCCCAGGGAGGCTGAGCTGTCCCCCTGGCTGGCTGGTTGTAATGCTCAGCTGCATGTGGTTGTTGTGGACCCTTCCTTCTCTTTATTGGGTGTGGGAGGTCCCAGCACAGTTGGCTGCGAGGTCTAATAGCACATTCCTGTTTCAGTTTTTCTGTTAAGTGAGTAGGCCCCCAGCATGGCTGGTTGTTAGGCTCAGGGGCTTACAATTGCTGTAGGCCTCCAGCCTACAAGGTTTTTTCAGCTCTCTCAGGATTGCAGCTGGGTGGAGCCGGCCCAGGTATGGGAGCACCCAATTGCTTCAGGCTTTGGGAGGTGGGGCTGATTCCCTATGTGGCTGTTTGAGAAGCACAAGTCTTCTGCAGCTGACAAGCCCCACCAACCACAGGGCCACAAACTCCATCAACACAGTCCTCCCCTGTGCACACGTCCCGACCCCCTGAAGCGGACCCAGTCACCCCACTGCAGATGCCCCATGTGCTCCACCTGCTTCTCATGCACACCCTGCCCTGCAGAGGTGAAACCACTCACCTGGCTGCAGAGGACCCAGGCATCCAGCCTATGCAGGCCCACCTGAGGGCTTGCTGTTGGGTGGAACCAGTCCCTAGGGCAGGCTGTCTGCCCCAGCTGAACTGGATTAACTTGGTGCTCTAGTGGATGGGGTAGACCCTTGTGCTAAAAGGCCAGGGGAAGAACTCCAATGGCATCTGCCAGCTTCTGTGTCAGCACGCCTGTACTAGGCCACAATAATGGCTGCCACCAATGTCTTAGTCCCTGGAGAGGTCTCACCTTTCACTGAGATGCACCCAGAGCCTATCAAGTGAGTCTCTTTTCACCAAAGAACTGTGCACCTTTCTTCCTGGTGATTTTAGGTTGCTTTCTGAAATGAGTGAATTTGTGTGTGGGCCCTTTAAGAGCTGGCCTTTCTTCCCTTATGTCCGATAGCTTTTCTGGGGGTATTCCCTGTTGTTGTTAGTAGCCAGCAAAGCCAGGTATTATGAGACTCATGTCAGTTGTCCTGGGACCAAAGGTGCTTATAGCAGTAATGCTCCCCCACTCAGGTCCCCCATTCCTTCAGGGAAGGCTGTGTACCTTCAGATTGCTCCTGGGTGGCCCTGAAGCACTGCGGCTTGCAAAGGTGGATTTTTCTCTCTCCAGAGAGGAATATCTGCCTCTTCCACCTCAGTCAGGACTGTCTCTTGTTGCAGGCGTTCTTTCTGTCCAGTTTTCAGTTCTCTCTCAGGGTAATTGTCCCAAGAGTAGCTGTGAATTTGTTGTGTCCATGGGAGGAGGTGAGTTCAGAGTCCACCTACACTGCCATCTTGACACCAACCTATGTCAATATCATTTTAATGGTTACAAGATATTTCATCACATGGATATATCACAATCTATTCCACAAATTCCTTATTGTTAGACATTTAGTTGCTTCCAATAAATAATCCTATAATGAATGTCTCTGTTCATAAAATTTTAGCCAGATTTCACTGCATTTAATAAGGATATTTTGCATTGAAACCAAAAAGCTATCTTTAACTATAATAAGATTAGATTATTGTATTTTTTAAATGAAAACTATAAACCACTAATAGTAGAATTACTAAAAGTATAAGAATTACTGTGACAGGGCCGGCCCCATGGCATAGCGGTTGGGTGCACGCGCTCTGCTGCTGGCAGCCCGGGTTCGGATCCGGGGCGCGCACCGACGCACCGCTTCTCTGGCCATGCTGAGGCCGCGTCCCACGTACAGCAACTAGAAGTATGTGCATCTAGGAAATACAACTATCTACTGGGGCTCTGGGGGGAAAAATAAATAAATAAAAATCTTTAAAAAAAAAAAAAAAAGAATTACTGTGACATATGATAATTTCTTAGAATATTAAAAAAAGTTTCTCATCTCAGGAATTGAATGTAGGTTTTAGAAGTCCCCCACAATCCTACCACCACAGTGATTATGAGCACATTTCATGCTCTCCTTTTAAGCACAAAATCACTAAATATTGTTTTTTAAGCTACATAGTTATTCAACTCTTTCTCTTATCATTGAAAGTCTTTGTCAATATTTTTTTTTTTTTTGCTGAGGAAGTTTTGTTTATCCTCCACCGTGTAGAACATGCTTGGCCAAGGGCCACTAAAAGAAAAAAAAGAAAAACTCCCCAGTCCTCCTGTTGGGACCACTAAGTTTTCTCAATGTCTTTTTCTACGTCATCATTTCTCCTATCCCCTGAGAATGCCAAGGAAAGAAAAAATTTCTCTCCTCTATGAAAGTTGGGGCAAGTTTCAAAACCTGGCTAGGTCTCCCCCTAGTGACAAAGTCTATTCATCTCTTCTGAGACACATTATTTTTGTTTTCATATTTCATTATTTCATAAAGTGCAGGAGGCAAAAATTTTCCAGAATATGAAACCTAGACGAAATTCTTTATAAAAATGCTATGGAACACATATAGACATTATTAATGGGAATCCTGATTACATGGCAAATTAATATCACAATCTCAGCATGAGGTCATAAGTCATAATAAACTCCAAAAACATAACCGAAAGGTACTCTGAATTATTGGTGCTGGTGATGTGGATGAAGTCATAAATTCCATAATAGCAAAGTTCTAAAATTAGTTCTCCCAACATTATTCCTAGGTAGATATTATTATCCATTATTTATTTTACTATGTATTATTTATTTATGACAGTTAAAGAAATGGAGGCTCAAAGAAGTTGATGTGTTCAAGATAACGTAGCCAGCAAAAGGCAAACCTGGGAGTTGAATTTTGCCTCTCTGATTCCCCACTCTTTGAGCTCTACGCAGCACTGTGTTAACCTCTCATTCCATGCCCCCTGCCATCTGGTCTCCTGTTGTACATGTACTGACTCTAGCTTGGAAGTCTGACCCAGACCTCAAGATTTGTGCATTTTTCTGTTGTAATAATTCCTGTTTATCCTTTAGGCTCATCTCAGTCTTTGCTTCTTCAAGGCATCTTACCTCAGCCCATAGGTTCTCATTTCATACAGTACCATGAACTCGCATACCCCATCACAATTCTAATCAGATACAAAGGCAGGTGATGGGATGCTGTGTGCCTCCACCCCCACCTCCTCACCCTTCAATTTAAGTCCTATAAAGGGAAGGACTCTGCACAGAGTAGGTGATCTGTAGATGTTTGCCAGATGAATGAATCAATGAATGAGTGAATGAGTGAGTAAACAGATGGATGAGCACATCTCACTCACATAAGCTATGTTTCTAACGTCAATTCTTCTGTCACCTCTGCCTAGCCTCAAATCCTGATTCCCGTGTTTCCGCTGCTGATCTGATTACTTAACTCTGATCCTGATTTCTGACTCTGTCCTTGGTCTAGTGTTGGCATTTTTGGACCTGGGTTGTGTTCCGAGTATTACACATGGAGCACTTTCATCTTAACTGGAAGCAAATAAACTCTTTCCCACGTCGTGGTCAGTGCCGTTAAACTAACGGGGGAGAAAAGGATTCGAGGGTCCCCATCTCTGGGGATGCTCCCTAGACGCAACTCTGCCCAAAGAAAGTGTAAGAAAATATATCTACTTCATAACCCAACACCTTTTGGAAATCCATTTATTCTACAGATCAAGAGAGATGCAGTTGGAGGGAAGATACCTCACCTAAAATCTTTAAAGTGTGGCTCTGTGAATGGGTTAATATCTAGTCAGTTACTTGACCTTAGTGAAAGACACAAGGCCAGATGAAATTTTCCATTTAGAGATAACCTGCTACAGGCTTCCTTATGCGAGGAAAAAGGGCACAAGGTGTGTCCCATCTTTTCTCCAATTTTATTTTAAAATTATTTTATAAATATTTAAAAGCTATGGAGGGCAGGCCTGGTGGCTTAGGGGTTAAGTGTGGGCGCTCCACTACTGGCGGCCCGGGTTCGGATCCCGGGCGCGTACCCACGCGCTGCTTCTCCGGCCATGCTGAGGCCGCGTCCCACATACAGCAACTAGAAGGATGTGCAACTATGACACACAATTATCTACTGGGGCTTTGGGGGGAAAAAAAGGAGGACGATTGGCAATAGATGTTAGCTCAGAGCCCGTCTTCCTCAGCAAAAAGAGGAGGATTAGCATGGATGTTAGCTCAGGGCTGATCTGCCTCACAAAAAAATAAATAAATAAATAAATAAAATAAAAGCTATGGAAACAATATTATTTATTAAACATAACCCAAAATGATTACTTTTGATCGTATTAGCACATACATTATTTGAAAAGAAAAGCTTTCCAACATTTTCACCTGACTGAAAATATCTTGCAAATCTGTGCTTACCTTATGCATTTTACCAACTACCTCATAACCATAGGCTGTGATTTGCAACAATGCTTAGAATAAGCTGTTTTATTAGTTCAGTGACCCAGGAAGAGTATATATGCACAAAGCATATATCATGAGAATACTTGTGATGGTGATTAATTACAGAGCGTGGCATCTTAGAAGCATGTAAATGAAGAACTGAACACCATATTCCATTATTAACATTCTTCTGTGAAGTGAGAGGTGTGGAGAGCATGGAACAATGGCGTGCGGGGAAGTTGGGAGAGACAAGTGATAAATCAGCGGTGGAGAACCCGAGAAGGAATTGTCATAAGCATTAAGCTACCAGGCTCACACGATGAATGCAGAATAATAATACTGTATTTGTAATTATAATGATGTTCCTTATAAATTATAGATCAATTCAGAAAATAGCACTTTTATATTTTTAAATAAACGTAGACAGTATATCCACAACAATAATGAAAAGCATGCACAGTATGCCTCAATGAAATCTTAAATCCTAAAATACAGCTCTCTCTTTACGTTAATGTAAGGTAGGAATTATTCCTACCTTTTCCATAAGACAAAGAATCATTGTATTCAATTTCCTTCACCTGCATATAATAACTCACTTGTTCCTTTCTCTCTGAATGTCAACTCGAAGCCCTGCCAATGACACTGTACATAGATTAAAACAACCAAGATCTGGGGAAGCACCTCTGATGTCTTGTGAATGGAACAAGGGGTGTGATGATTTTGCCCACAGCCTTCCTGTTTTCAGGTTATCTGTGATGTCCCCTACTGGACTCGAAGCTCCTTAAGAACTGGATCCTGTTTGTATTAGTGTTTCCTATAGTGCTGCTGACAGTACTGTGTGCACTGTAGACATCTGGTAATTTTTTTAAGCGACCACTTTAGAGGCAGGCCCGTTCTGTGATGCAGAACAAAAGAGAGTTGGGAGAATCAGACTAGAAAAAGAAAAAGGAAATCCAGTAGCCTGGATGGGTATCAGTATCACCTCTGTAGTTTCAAGAATACACAGATTCTTGGGCACAACATCAGACCTACTGACTGCACATCTTTGGAGGAAGGCCCAGGAATCCCTGCCTTGAGTGTGGATCCCAGGTGATCCTAATGTGCAGCTGAGACCAAGAACCACTGGTCTGGTGCCTAATCTTTCTTTTCCTAGCCTGGTGTGCTATAAATTAGTGCAATAAATAACACCTTTTTGCTTTGTATTTCTCAAGGTATAACATATTATGTATATATATGTATTCAACAAATGTATTCAACAAATTGTTACACTGGTAGCAAACAGACCTGGGCAGCTCCCTTCACCTTCCCTTCGTTCCCCCTGGGCAGGGCCCACCCCCAGCACGGGTCCTCTTGCACGTCCCTCTGTCTGCTCACACCCCTGACCTCGAATGAAGACGAGTGAAGGATACATAATAGCCGTGTGCGGGAGGGCCAGTGTTTGAGCCTTGGTCTCTGTGACACACCCAAGCAAAGAGCAGACTTTGCCTCTCCTCCAAACCACCTTTAATTGGTTCATGAATGGAAAAAAGAAAAGAGTTTCCTCTCAAAACAGACAAAAAACTTCCCAGGCTAAAATGACCAAAGCAAAACTTGCCAGGTTATGGACTTTGTGTTCCCAAAGTGGTTCTGTGCAGACACAACTTCCAGTGCATGAACCTCGCAAGAGTTATATCTTTTTCAGTCATACAAAATCATTCCACAATGATGAGAGGCTTGACAAAGATGTCAAATCTAGCTCACCTGTCGTGAATGCTGGACAAGCTTAGGTGCCGGCAGTTGTTCTCCGTGAGGTTGGGACAAGGCTGCGGAAGGGGAGGAAGACGATCCTCTGCCCACTCTGGGTCCTTTCTGGCTGGGCTACTAGTTAAAGTGACATGAGACTGAATAGCAGGAAAAAATCAAACACAGCTTTATAACAAGTGTACTTGGCAGAGACCAGGGAAACTGAGTTTGTCAACAAAATGGTGGAGGTTCTCTTCTTAAATAGATTTAGGTAAAGACAAAAGAAGATGTTGGGGGTGGGGGAGTCAGTTATGGAGATTAACAGAAAAGCACAGTAAGGTTATTATGCAGCCTCACCTTCTGCATTAATAAGTTTCTAGAGATGAGGTCACTCCCTCTTCTTCCCAGTACAGAGCGGGAGATACCTTTACAAATGGAGATTTCCCTTACAATTGTAAATGTTTGGTAAACAGAACTTTGTAAAGAATGGGCTTAGCAAGGATCCTCCCAGTCTATCGATCAGTTAGTGGGGGGAGAGGTCAAAGTCTCTTTCAGAAAATAATCAAGGTAAAGAGATATATTTTGAGGTGGCCAATTCTGACCTCCCATACTGCCATGTATGGTTGTTCAGGTTTTGCACTGCACAAGGGCACCACATCTAAGGGGACATTAGTTACAGCATAGACTCCTTTGTTTCTATGATTACAGTTTTATTGACTCTAAAGATGGGCAATTTCTATGTTTATTATGACCATTCTTTTGGCAGATGGCAGTAAAGTGTCTTGTTCTAATATGGTCAGGGTATGTCATTCTACTTTGACTTACAAAAATGGAGTTAATTTAATCAAAAAACCTAGTTGATGTAACAACATCTAAAATAACCTGTGCTGGGCCGGCTCCGTGGCTTAGCGGTTAAGTGCGCGCGCTCTGATGCTGGCGGCCCGGGTTCGGATCCCGGGAGCGCCCCGAGGCACCACTTCTCCGTCCAACGTGAGGCCGAGTCCCACGTACAGCAACTAGAAGGATGTGAACCTATGACATACAACTATCTACTGGGGCTTTGGGGGGAAAAAACTGAATAAATAAAATCTTTAAAAAAAAAAAAAAAAAAAAAAAAAAATAAAATAAAATAACCTGTGCTTCTAAACAAAGTGCAGTTTTTTGTTTTTTGCTCTGATGTATTGGTTGGTAAATACATTAATTTTTAAAAAATCTGTTGTTGGGGTATAAGTGCACTGGGTAAATTGATGTTTTAAATTGCAGTTTAAACCATCTGCCTGTTGTTTACTATGCTACAATGGTATTTCCAAGCTCTCAATTTAAATATACATTTAAATTAGTCTTTATGCTCCAAATCTCCATGTAATAACCAACAGTCACCAATAATAACTCACAAAGTATTATTTGATGATAAATTGGGCATTATTATGTAATAATATAATAATTATAATAGTTATTTTTTATTATGGAGAATGCATCAATACAAAATTGAACTGCTGCTAAAATTTTAATAGCTTGTCACACATTATTTCAAAATATTACAAATTTTTAAGCAAAATACTAATCACTATTTTTCTTCAGATATCAGAAAAAATATAATTTTTTTAAATTCTCAAGATCAGAAAACAGAACATAGAAAGACAATAGAGAAGTAAAGTTTGAAAATATTTAGAATATTGAATATATATGGCAAAAATAGATGTAAATCTACAATAAAAGGAAAAGTCTTCATAATTACTACTTCTAACAAAACGTAGCATAGAAAGTAGAGGATGTTTATTTCACTTCTGTTTTCATGTCAACCAAAACCAATGATTAAAAAAATACAAAACAAAAAAAATTTTAAAAACTAAAAATTCATTAAATGTATTTCCTGCCAACCCGGGTATATGGCCATAAAATCTGAATATTACAAATTACATAATTATATAACAAAAACATAAAAGTTTTGTTGACAATTATCTACGTCAAGTAAGAAATTTAAACTATAAAATGACACTGCATTACAAACAGAAAGATTTAGGGAAACTTTTACACACAAAAACCATCCAAGCAGTTATGTCACCTTATTCTCAAAAGACTCTGCATTTCATTCACCTTAGAAAACTCTTTGGGGATACAAAACAAAATTATTTCAAGACTGAGAATGGGTGCAATGGTGGGCAGCATTGATTAGAGATTTTAGTAAATATGAAGTAACGGAAATGCATGCCCATAGCAATAGCGCTAAGTATTCAAAATATCTGTTATCTGATTTGAAAACTATGTAATTAATAATGGTGCAGAAAGAGAGGATGTGATAAATGAGGGCAACCGCACACTGTTGTTGAATTCATAATATACACGATTCCATTTTTGATAAGACAGTCATAGTGTTCAGAGAATCACCCAAGAGACTTTACAAGCCTAAGAATGCAAGTTGTCTTCATTTGGCAGAAACCACAGCAATGACTGATAATAATATAGCAGAATCTTTATATAGAACACAAATATTAATATCAAATAATATTATACTTCTTAGGGAATGAAATACAAAACCAAAGGATTAAAATTATAGTGAATGCAGTGAATAAAATTATTTTGAGTGACACAAAGCAATGTTAATTATTCTTCAATTATTATTGTGGATGATACAAAGTAATGTTAATTATTTCTCAATTATTATAGCTCCAATCTTCATGTAAGCCATGTAGAATTAAAAAAGATTATTGTTATATTTTGCAGATTTTCAAAATGCAAATATTTAGCCCAGTAGAACACACAGTTCCAAAAGAATTATATACACTTTTAGTAGACCATTTTTAAAAACTTCATCTAGATAAAACTAATTTGAGAAGTCAAGCATACAACAGTCACAGTATGTGTGGAAAACATAATAGATTGCAAAACAATATCCTCAAAAAAGAATATTTAGGCATTCTACATTACTTATAGTGTCCATTATACAAGTTTGATAATGAAAAATTCAGGTGAATTCTTTTCTGATATCACCACATTTTATATTATCCAAGACCTGTTCAACTATTTTTCAGCTTCAATGAAACATTAAAGTGTAAACACAACTTGAAATTTTTACTGACTATGCTATGGGATAGTCAAGTTGATATTATCACACCACCAAAAACTCAACTGGAGGTAGGATGCTCTTCTCTTAGAAACTACTGATGATATTAACAAAGATATCTATTCTAGGGACCAGCCCCGTGGTGTAGCAGTTAAGTTGGGCTTGCTCCACGTTGGCGGCCTGGGTTCGTGGGTTAGGATCCTAGGGTGTGGACCTACGCCACTCGTCAGCCATGCTGTGGTGGTGACCCACATATAAAATAGAGGATGATGGGCACAGACGTTAGCTCAGGGCAAATCTTCCTCAGCAAAAAAAAAAAAAAAAAGGGTATCTATTCTAGAACACAAGCCAAAGTTTCACTTTTGAATACTTCCTTTTTAAAATGTATTGCTCAGGATTAATTGGGCATGATATCCAAAGTAAAATTAGTGTTATGAGCAAAATTATGCAAGCATCAAATTCATCGTACGTAATTTTCTTGAAAGTATCAAAGAGATTAACACATTGAAGAAAAATTAAGTAATAATGTTAATAAAAAAATTGTTGTTTATAAACAAATTACAGCCTCTTGGCATTGATACCAACTTATCTGACATGACTAATACTAGCAAAAAGAGCAAAAAGACTGATTTCCACTGCAAATTCCCTGATCAAGTGGGTCTAAACTCTAAAACTAAATGTCAAAATCAATTTATTTTTTCTGTATTGGATATAACATCACCATCAAAAGAAAGATTGATGATACTGAAAAAAATCATGGCTTGAACTACTGTGACTATGTAAACATTTTCCCTTGAAATCAATTAATGACCCAGACTGTGCCATTAAAAGACTGAAATTGTTTTCTCAAATCAGACACCAGTGGAGAATACAGCTCTTTAAAGTTAAAATATATTAAAAACGACTTAATACTTGCAATATCTCAAGAAAAACAAGATATTGGAGCAAATAAACATCAAAAAGAATTTTATTTCCAAAAGAGCAAAATGTATAACAGTTTTTAAGTTATTATATCATAGTAACTATGTATAGTAACTGAGTTACTACTCAGTTTCTATTTATTGTGATTAAATATTCTAATTTTCTCCTATTTTATGTTCTAAAATTTCATTTCATTTACTTGAACAAAATGACATTACAGTTGTTGTAACTGCTATTATTGAAAAATAAATAATATGCTAACCATAGAAAGATTTTCTAAAAGAAAGGGTACCTTGTTCAAATTTATATGAAGGTGCCTTAAAGGATTATTTGAAGCCCTGGGGTTAGGAAGACGGCCCCAAGCAGGTCCAAGTTCACATTTTTGTGTTTCATGACCCTAAAGGCAAGCAGGACCATCTTCCCCCATACTCTAGCTCAAAAGTCCCAGAAAGAGCTCTCCTTGTTCCAACCTGGCTCATCTGCTCATCGCTGAACCACTGGCCAGTGGGATGAGATATCTGTTTGCCCAGGTCCAACTCACATGTCCAGTCTACGACCAGGATTGGGAAGTTGGGGTCAAGGTACCACGGTTGACAGCCCCAGTAAAGCTACAAAGAGAGGGAGGAGGGAGGGAATTCCCGAAAGGGAGGGTTGAAGGTGCTGATACCAAAAGGAAGAAGGAAAATCATTCAGTAGACTAAACCACAACCAGCACCATCCACTACCGTTGGTTAAGATTTTGTATTTGAAGTCTGGACTCTGAAAAATTGCTCACGGAGGCTGAGAACAGCCAGCGGTAAACACTTTATCAGCCTTTCTACAGGAAAATGACCAACGTATTGCAGATCAACATGAGGCAAGAGTCAGTGAAGAATGCAGAATGAGATGATAAATACAGAAAAGTTTGCAAATTAAAGTGGGAGAGGAACAATTTTCTTAAACATATCAGGCTAAGTGCTTTACCCGAACATAAGTGAAAGGGACTGAAAGTTGGCCCTAGAATCCCACTGTCTTCACTCCTGTATATTATTTGAAATTTGTAGCATAACATTTAAATGTTTACTAAACATTTTATCAACCATTCTATATTGTGGTTTCAGTCATTCTTTGCGAAACCTTTTTGCCATATTGATAAAGTCCTAAGAACTTCCTCACTTTTTAAGGAGATACACCCGAACTTGGTAGATCCTACCAGCAGTTACAGTTGGATTATGGTGCCCAGACCAGGGAATGGGTGCCCTTAAAGAACAGTGCCGAAGTAGTGTCTGTTCTTTTCTGGGTGTGCCGTACTCCTCCGCGAAAACAAATGTTCAATTCTCTGTTGCTGTTCTGCTGGTCCTTGTTCAACAGCTCTTTGGTTCAACAGCTCTTCAGAAGTTCCAGCCTTGAAAATATTCTTTTGAATCTAGATTTTCAATCGTATGGCAGGTCCAGAGATAGAGCAGGAAAAGAAAATAAACTATGATTCAATTTCCAGTGCCAGTTTTACCATTAACTTGTTAAATCTCGTTTACATCACCACCTTCTCTATGTCATTGGGTTTTGCCCATATGTAAAAGAGAATAATAAAGTGAGTTAGCAAATTTTCATTAAGTATCTCCTAAGTGCCCCATATCAAATGTGCAGCATATAAAATGTACTTTGTCTGCCAATAATTGGTGTTACAACCTTGGGCACATCATATTCCCTCTTGGGGTCTTAGCATCACCATAAAATATGGATTTTAGGTTGACAATCCCTCAGATTCTCTGATCATTCTGCAGCGTGGCATTGCAGGGGTCAAAAGAAACAGACAATGGACATGAAAAGTATTTGAAAAGCATAGAATCTTTCATAGCCCTGCTTCAGTGATGATACCAGAGGCCTGGAGGAACTTATATATCATCATTTTTGGCTGCCAATTTCTTTTAAACAGCATATCTTATCAAAACCCCGCTGACATCTAGACCTAATAGGGACTATCCAGCTGGAAGTGGGAGAAAGATGGAGTCGTATTGGTCAGGCTAAAATTGGGAATTTTAGATAATCAATATCAAATCAGGAATTGTACCTCCCCACCCTCATCTTTCCAACTACCTTGTTACCACTATTAGAATTTAGTTGCCTAATAAGATGGACCTTCCATGACTCTGCTCTCTCTCTCTCTCTTTTTTTCTTTTTGGTGAGGAAGATCAGCCGCGAGCTAACATCCATGCCTATTCTCCTCTTTTTACTGAGGAAGACTGGCCCTGGGATAACATCCATGCCCATCTTCCTCTACTTGATATGAGACGCTGCCACAGCATGGCCTGACAAGCGGTGCATTGGTGTGCACCTGGGATCCGAACCTGGGCCACCAGCAGTGGAGCGTGCACACTTAACCTCTACGCCATGGGGCTGGCCCCTCTGCTCTCTCTTTTGACTGTGGATCAGTCTGAATAAGTTCAAGCTAGTAGTTTATAACCAGGCCAATTTTTTCTTTTTCGAGTTCAGAGATTAGTTTGAAAACACTTTGAAAGAAAGAAGGATTCCTGGCACTGAAAATAAGATGAACATAAAAAACAATTTTTACACTTGTATGCATCCACAGAAATGTGAGGAGAAATTATCATTCATGGAAAGCATCTTCTTCCTGACAAGTAATAACGATAGCTAATGAGACTGACATTTACACTGCTCAACAAAAAGTATTTTTCTAAACATGATGTATAATTAACACAACTTGCACACAAATCATACACACAAAAAGCATCAAATCATCAAGACTCACGGATGACTAATGTCTGCCAAAGGATTCCATTCAACACCCTTTGTGTCCTATGAGTAATTTTAAGGCTGCTTCAGGGTTTCTTCCTCATTCTCCTACAGGAAGATAAACCAGTTCACACTGATGAAAACTATCAGTTCTTTCATCTTGGAAGGAAAGAAAGAAGGAATGAAAAGAAGAAGGGAAAGAGGGAGGGAGGGGGATAAAAGAAAGGGTAACGCTAGATTTTGAACAAAAAACAGTAGAAAATGTATGTTATATTCTATAGAGTATAAATAATGTCTTATTTATGTTTGGGTCCTGTTTGTTTTTCTTTACAAGTTGTATTTTTTGTCATTACATAGTGTTCCTTTTATTTCCATTAACAATTATTTATTTACTTCATTATTTTTCAAGTATATTTGGGTCCTTTTTATACTAGCAACAGAGAGAAATAATCCTACAGTAATGATGGACTTTTATAGATGATGAGGGATAAGACTCTGACAAGTCTGTGTGGAATTATAAACACCAAGTGTGACTATATAGATAAATATAGTAAAAGTGTTAATTTTCTTGTTTTGCTTTGAGAATATTGAACTTTATTATTTTATAATTTTAGCAAAAATTTTAAGATCGGCACTGATGCAGGAGAAAAATAACATCCTGAGAAAATAGAAAGGAATCATGATTTACATGGTTGAACACTGCTAGCGAAGGTTCTGGTCACAACTGTGGTTGAAATCTGTACACTTTTTTATTCCCACCTCACTAATTACCCGAGAGGATCCACTGCTCAGGACTCACCATATCAAGAGTCGACGTTTCCAGCAGCACTGCCTTTCCTGCAGCTTATCAACCCCCAGTTTATCAAAACTCTTCTTCCTGCCTCTCATTTCCTCAGAAATACAATTCCTCATTGTATTACATTCTGATAAGCGAATTCAACATTTCCACTTAAGTGTACATTTATTAGAATATTGCCTACTAATAGGGGCTAACATTTCTTTTTGTCCAGAATTTCTCCCTTTAAGTCTTTCTTGAACCTCACCTCAAAATAAAAATATTTTTAAAAAATTTCCCTTATGTGCCATTTGTGTTCAAGAACCTACAGTCACTCAGATCAAGGGCTTCATCAACAGATCCTCTGTTTACTGATTTGGTCTATCTCCAGATTTTGATCCGTTCAATTCTATCTAGTCAGGGCAGGGGCAGGTTTTTTTCACTGTTCCTCACCTATGTGATGCTCATGCCTACTCTTATGTCTGTGTAATTCTGCTGTCCTGAAATATCCTCCTGCCCAGTCACATCAATCTTCACTCAACACATAATTAGCTAAACATATACATACAAATGTATACATGTATTTGCTGAAATATAACTCTTCATTTCTATCTCCGTAATGATCTAACTCTTATTTAATCTGCTTCATTAATTTGTAGTGGTACTTGTTCATTTTCTATTCATAATTTGGCATTGTTAAAACATTTTAATATTAATTGCAGCTATTTGTGTATTCATCTACCTAGAAGTCTTAAAATAATCCGATCTTGATTCAGAAGGCCATGAGGAAGCATTCAAAATTTTTGAACTAGGAGGAAACATGATGGGAACTGCAATTTTTTTGACTCTCTCTTCTCGATGTAGGATGGGTAAGAATTGGGATACCATGTCATTTCCCCGCTTAAAAACCTTCAGTAGTGTCCTATAGCTTTCAGTTAAATGATGGTTTGGCATTGACCTGTCTCTACAATCTTGTCTACTGCAAATTCCTGCTGCTTTCTTCCCCTTTGCTCTGTGCTCTTCACTTCTGCTCTACAGAATTATCTCTAAATCCATGAACTCATCATGCCTACAGGATAAAACACAGATGAGCTGCAAAGAAGGAGAAACCAGAGCAGGTTTCTCTACTTCAGAAGAAAACAAAATGCTCAGTCGTAATCTACATATAAGGCATCTGCTCTGAAAGATGAGAAATAATCTGAATGAACCTGAAAGCCATTGATGAGTCATTGATCTAGTGAACAACAACATGGGGTTCATATGCATTTCATAGTTTACCGAAGATGGCCTGAGTTAGAGGGGAAAAGCCTGAAGAAATGTCTAGCTAATAGGATCAACTAAACATCTGGAAATGAAACCTGAAACAAAAATTCCCCATGTATCAGCAACTATATGTAGAGCATCAGCTTTCAATTTAAGAGAGAATTTAAAATTTCATTGTACTACTACTCGTCATATTCCTTTATGTAGAACCTTGGTACATCTCTAAATTTCTCAGATTTTTATCCTGGAAAGCTGAAACTGCTATATCTTCTGAGCTACGTGAAAGAGACACTTGGGCTCATTCTCCTGACAGTGACCAGTGTAAGGACAACACACTATAAAAATCAAAATAATCTCCTTAGGAAATAAACCTGCCAGGCAAGCATGATTCAGTGGCTGAAGGGATGAAATGGCCTGTGACAACCTGCAATCACGCCCAATCCCAGTCTCAATAAAACCAGAAAATTGAGGAAGAACATCCAAAATATTCCTTTACTCCCTGGAAAAAGACCCCCCAAAATGGCCAAGAGACAGCTCAGAGAGGTCCTTCTCCGCTTGCAGCAAGTCTGATCTTTTTGAAGACAAATCTTATTGTGTCTCTCCTTTGCAAACAATACTTCCATGGCTTCCTATTGCTCCTAGGATAGGACAAAATTTGTGATATGAACCACACGTTCCTGTGTCATCTAGCCTTGATTTGTCCAATATAGTTACCGCTAACCACATGTGTGGGTATCATTTTTTAAATAATTAAAATCAAATAAAACTTTAAAGTCTGTTTGGTTGTATTAGCTACATTTTAAGTGATCAACAGCCATATGGAGCTGGGATCTGGCAGTATTCTGTTTCCTGATCTAGTCACATAGGTGTACTCATGTCATAAAAATTCATTGAGCTGTACATTTATATCTGTGCACTTTTATATTTGTATGCCTTAATTAAATTATTGCAAAAACTTAAAACTGCATTTGCTTCTTTATTTTATTTGAAAGCTTGGCTTCTGAAATATGGGTAAAGTCTTCCTTCTAGTTTATGATGGCAGACTGAATCATGCATTCACCTCTTCTCTTTAAGGAGGGCCCACTGAAAAGACACAAAAAGTGTCTTTAAAGGAATGAAACTGTAAGAGGGCTGGAAAACTAGAAGGAGGGATGGCAATGGACCAGAAAATTTCAGGGTGATGGAGAAAACAAGTCAGGAAAAGTTTTATTCCAAAACATCCTTTCCAAAGAAAGGCTCAGAGTCAGCTACCACAAAGAGAAGGAGTGGACTGCAATGACAATTAAATAGAAAATTACTTTCGGTATAGTGAATTATTTACATAGCTTTCCTTCCCTTCTAACCTCTTTATATACTTTGTATATGAAGCAGCGTTTTTAGCCCTCAAGGATAAAACTCAAACTTGCTTTCCTATATGGGAAGGATTCAATATATTGTTGGAGACTGCAAGAAAAGCAGAGCAAAACCAAAGGTAACACTGAACCATCCCATTGGTCACTGAGGAAATTAATAGAAAGAGAAGACAGCTCCATCCAGTGGTGAAACACACTAAAACACCCCACTCCAGAGTGGAGCTCTCCTTACTTTAGTGATGATCAAGGTCCCAACAGGCCTTTAGTGATGATGAAGGTTCCAACAGACCTGGAAAAAATGTAGCATCTAGAACTAGCCCTCGCATTTAAGAGGTGCTATGTCAGGAAAACAGAAATGTACAACTTCAGAAGAAACCCACACCAAATGCCTGCAATAATCAACCAAATCTTTACACAAAAATATAAACAAAAAGCAAGAGTTCTGGCCACTTAAACAAAACTAATAGTACAGAAAAGGGAGAAAATGCCATCAGAGAAAACAGAGATAATTTAAGGAAAAGAATAAATGAACTTCAAAATAGATAAATGATTAGAATTTCTGTTGGAGTGAATTGGTAGGCAGGGCTGATAAGGAACTAAAACAACCAACAAGAATATGAAATAAAACAAACAACACCAAAAGAAATTAGTACAAAATTGGACTTGCAATAAAAGAGAAGGAAATTCCCAGGAAACAAAAATGGGAACTGAAAAATAGGACAATAAATAAAGATAGTGCTGTGCGGCTAGTGGGTTATTACATCAAGAAATGGGTTTTAACGACAAGGCACTTGATTTCAGGGATGGAAGAAGAGATCTCTGGTGCACAAGTGTGTAATAATTGGAACTCAGACACCGATATAAAACCAGGTTCTCAGAAGGCTGTTTTCTCAGTAAAAGAGAGACTAGAAAAATACTGCTTAATAGTTCATGTACGTAACAAGGAAATTTATCTTTGCCTAGAGCTTAAGGTTAGGGAAAAAAATATATCAGAGTCATATGGGAATTTGGAGTCAGAATTTAATATATTTGGTGAGAGACTCTCATTGTCAGAAAATAATATAAAAATTACCACCACATCTGGATGTCTGGCAGAAGCAAACCTATAACTGTTCTGTATCTACCCTTCCACAAACAGAACCCAAGAACTGCCACAGGAAAACCAAAATCCACTGAAGATGAGCTCATGATCAAAAATTACAAAACACATGCAAAAATGATCGAGTATGAGTAAGAGAAATTACAACACACAGAAGGATTTGCATCTCAAGAACTTAAGATAAAATAATACTTCTAAATAGATCATAAAATAATTTCATTTAAAATAATTTAAATGACAAAAGGAAGTAGAAACTATAAGAAATATATAATACACTATAAAAAGGAACAAACAGATTTGAAAATGAACCAAATGAAACTGCTAGAAAGGAGAAAACAGTCACAGAAATGTAAAACTAAAGAACAAAGTAGACACAGTTGAAGAGATCGTTAGTAAATTGGAAAATAGACCTGAGGAAAATACTCAGCTGTAGCACTGTGATATAAGGGATGGAGAATAGTAAAGAGAGGTGATAAGGCATGGAAGGTAAATGGTGAAGATCCAATGCACATTGAAGAGGAGATTCAAAAGGAGTATACAAAGAAGAAGAGGAGAGGCAATGTTCAAAGAGATCGTGGCCGAGGATTTTTCAAAATAGACAAGGATGTGAATCCTAAAATCAGAGCAAGGCTTAAAGAAAAATAAATAAAAGGAAAGTCACAGTTTGACCCATTGTAGAAAAACTGCATAACATCAAAGGCAAAGAAAATCTTAAAATTAACCAAGGAGAAAGAACAAATTACCTCTAAAAATAAACGGACAGCAGCGAGAGACCCCAAAACAGTGAGCTGATATCTTCAAAGTGCTAAATTATTTTTCAGTAGAAAGAGGAACATAGACATTCTTAGGCCTTCAAAGACTGAATTTAGCAAAATATTCTCAGTGAAAGAACGTCTAAACAATGTACTTTAAAAAGAAGGAAATTGGACCCAAAAGAAATGAGTGTTTGCAAGAAGCAAGAGGAAGCAAAGAAATTAGTAAACATGTGAGTAATTTAAAAATAAAATTAAAAAAAAATTAAAAATAAAATTAGATAAGAACAGCATTTTAGTTTAAAGGGGCTGTTCAGAGTTTAATTGTGGTAAGGTCCTTATTCTCTTTGAACAGAAGGCATTGATTAACTTTAGATTTTTCTGTCAAGTATGTATGTTAAAAGCCCGTGGTAATAATTAAAAGACTAGATATGGAATCTGTCGCTTTAAACCAATAGCAGAGAAAAGAGAGGAATAAGATAACTCAATCTAATAGAAAGTAGAAAAGGAAGATAAAGAAGCTAAGTTGCCCAGACCACTGCCCACTGCCTCAACTTCTAGCTAAACCCGTGTGAGCTGAAGGAAGGTCGGCAGATCAAGCCTTGTACCTTCATGAAGATAGTGGCCAACCTCTTGTATGAGAAACCATTTGGCCCCTACTGCACTGAGCCAGTTATTGCTGGGTTGGGCCTGAAGACCTCTAAGCACTTCTTCTGCTGTCTAGACCTCGTCAGCTGCTCCAGGGTGACTGATGACTCTACGGTCAGTGGCACCTGTGCAGAACAAATGTGCGGGATGCGCAAGTCCCTCTGGGAGCCCAACATGGATCCACAGCACCCGTTTGAAACCATTTCACAAGCCTTGCTGAAGGCTGTGGACTGAGATGCAATGTCAGGCATGGGAGTCGTCATCCACAGCACTGAGAAGGACAAAATCATCACTAGGACACTGAAGGCCCCAGTGCACTAACCCTCTGTTCCCAGAGCCCACTTTTTATTTTTTTTATTTTTTTTTTCGGTGAGCAAGATTCACCCTGAGCTAACATCTGTTGCCAGTCTTCCACCATTTGCTTGAGGAAGATTGTCCCTGAGCTAACATCTGTGCCAATCTTCCTCTACTTTGTATGTGGGACACTGCCACAGCATGGCTTGATGAGTGGTGTGTAGGTCCCCATCCAAGATCCAATCCCGTGAACCCCAGGCTGCCCAAGCGGAGCATGAACTTAACCACTATGCCACCAGGCTGGTCCCCGCAGAGCCTACTTTTTAAAAATAAAGTAGTTTTTCTTTCGAACAAAAAAGCATTTAGGAATTGAACATATTTTAATTTATTTTGAAATTATCACACTCTTATAAATTACATTGATGTCATCTATACCAGGAATCACAATAAATGTAAACTAATTAGATATATTTATGTGTGTGTGTGTGATCCACAAAGATTAAAGGGCTCATAAAGCCATTTTAATAAAAGAAGATGCTACAAAAAATAGCAATCAGAGAATGAAAAACGGACTTGGGAATTAAAATAAGGCGATTGTTGAAATAAAAATTCAATGAATAGTGTGAATAATAAAAAAGACAGCTGTCAAGTCCAAGTTAGTAACTAAGAGATAAAATCAAGGAAATCTCTCATAATACAGAGTTATTTATAGACCTACTAAATGCCACAGAGCACATATTTAGCTCCTACTGTGAACCAGGCACTGTTCTAAGCACTTGACATTACTGAACAATCTAATAAAGTACTATTTTTATCCCCATTTTATTTTTTTATTTTTATTTTTTGGTGAGGAAGATTAGCCTTAAACTAACATCTGTTGCCAATCCTCCTCTTTTTGCTGAGGAAGATTGGCCCTGGGCTAACATCTGTGCCCATCTTCCTCTACTTTATATGGGATGCCTGCCACAGCACGGCTTTATGAGCGGTGCACAGGTCCGCACCCAGGATCTGAACCTGTGAACCCCAGGCCGCTGAAGCAGAGCATGCGAACTTAACAAGTATGGCACCGGGCCAGCCCTTTATCCCCATTTTATAAATGAGAAAACTGAAGCATAGAATGATTAAGTAATTTGCCCAAAGGACAAAAGAAACATAGCAAAAAAAATTTCAGAAATATAGAGAATAGATCCCAAAGTTCAAATATGTAGGGATGAGAGTCCAGAGGCAAAAATCAGAGACAAGAGAAGGTAAGAAATAATTAAATAACAGATGTTATCTTTTTTTGTGTGTGTGAGGAAGATCGGCCCTGAGCTAACATCTGCCAATCCTCCTCTTTTTGCTGAGGAAGATTGGCCGTGGGCTAACACCCTTGCCCATCTTCCTCCACTTTATATGGGACGCCTCCACAGCACGGCTTGCCAAGCGTTGCATAGGTTGGAGCCAACGGTTGGAGCCGGGATCTGAACCGGCGAACCCCACGCCGCTGCAGCAGAGCGCGTGCACTTAACCGCTTGTGCCACTGGGCCGGCCCCCTAGACCTTATCATTTTTAACTCAAAACATTTCTGAGTTACTTCTGATGACCTTCTCTGCGTGAGCTTTCTCTGAGCGCATTCTGATTTAAAGAGCCTGCCAAGTGCAAGCATGATGAATGAAGAAAATGTCTATGCTTGTAAATGGTCTCGATTCTGAAAATGAAGAGAAAGATCAAGAACGCTTCCAGAGTGGAAAATCTGGTATCTCACAGAGAAATGGGTATCAGACTTCTCTTTAGCAACAGCGAGTGCTAGAAATAATTTCCTCTATGAAATAATGAAATAATTTGAAATAATTTCCTCTCCACATTTTGAGAGGAAGTTATTAGAAACTATCAATTGTAAGAGAAGACATAAAGAGAGAAAGATATAAAGATATTTTTGGAATATGCAAAGCAATCTAAAAGAAAATTACCTTCCATGCATCCTTAGAAAATGTGTGTGAGTAGATACTCTAGAAAAACATAAAAGGAAAATTACAAAGCATGACTGAGATCAAGGAAGAATGGCAGCAAAAAAAGCTGACAAAAAAATAAAGGATTCCATTGAACTGTGAGATTGGATTATTAACCTAAATATTAAAGGATTGGCAATACAAAATTCTATTTCCCTTTTTTTTTATATCCATTCACATCAAAGTGTGTACAACAGTGTAAAACATTTACATCATAATATAAATGTGCTTCAAATGCTCTTATTCTATTTTAAGAATAAGCCTACAGAAAAAAGCACAGAAGACTCACACAATGCAGAATATCTATTATAAAGTTTTTTAATGTAAAAATAAAAACTACCAAAATAGAAGATAGAGAGAGAGGAAAGGAACATAGTGTTAAATAATAAATATTATTTGAGGTTGATGCATCAAGACACACCAATATAAATTTCAGTTTAGTAGAGTTTAGTTTATGTTAAATTATAATTATAAAAAGTCCTAAAAAGCACAAATTGTTCAAAAAGTTACTTTTAGGAGCAGGGCTAGGGATAGATGCAGAAGAAGGGAGATTTTAGTTTTTCATTTTAGATCCTCCCATATAATCAGAATTTTTTTTAACCATTTGCCAGTAAAACACCACAGCAGTAACTACTGAGCTCTCTAATGAAAATCCTTATTTTTAAAAAGGTCAGTCTTCCCTTGACTTTTATGGTATTCCTGACAATACTGTATTCAGTATAAATTCTTTGTTTTTATATGTAAAATAGAACTAGATTCTAGCTTTGATCATTACAAACAGGTTTTTTACTTACATGAAGATCCAGTGGGACAATCAAAAGTCATAAATGACTCAGGGTGACATTTACTGTGTGGGGTTCTCCCATGCACTGCAGGACACCCAGCGTCCCTGACATTGCCTGATAAACACCAATGCTTCTCCCTCTGATAAACAAAAATTCCCTGACAGATTTCCAACATGTCCTTCACAGGGCTGATGTCTCCCTCTTGGAGAACCACTCTTTAGAGGAGAGAAAAAGAAACCAATATTTTTCTAAGAATTAGGTTAGGAGTATTCCTATCCTTTGTCACTTAATCTTCACAACTACCTTGTAAGGGAGATGTTACTTTCCTTATTTAAAAGACGAGAAAAATGAGATGTTATGTAATTGACATTTAAAAAACTCATTCCTTCGGGGCCAGCCCCATGGCCTAGTGATTAAGTTTGGCACCCTCCACTGCAGTGGCTTGGGTTCAGTTCCCGGGAGCAGGCCTACACCACTCATCAGTATCCATGCTGTGGTGGCAACCCACATACAAAATAGAGGAAGACAGGCACAGACGTTAGCTCAGGGCGAATCTTCCTCAAGCAAAAAGAGGAAGACTGGCACAGATGTTAGCTCAGGGCGAATCTTCCTCAGGAAAAAAACAAAAAAACCTCATTTCTTTATTTATTCATTCAAAAAATGTGCTAGACACTATTCTAGATTCCCAAGATATAGTGATGAAAAGAGGGATGAAGTGTCAGACTTGAAGCCAACATACAGGCTGGGGAGACTGGCAATGAACAATTCAGCAATAAATAACATGAAGTTGTGAGGTGAAAAACACTTGTTGGTGCCCATAACATACACACTTCCTGTTGAGAATGGTAGCAGGTGCTGCCTCTCGGGACAAAGGAGAAGATCTTTCATGTTTCCTTTCACACCTGCTTAATTATGTCAGATATTTTAAGTTACAAAGAACCTTGAAATACTCCAAAGATACTCCATTTTAGAAAAGAATAGTGTGTCTAATTAAGGATATATATGAGAATATATATTATATATGAGAAAATAACTATAGACAATGTCCTTCATGAACATAGATGCAAAATGTCTAAACAGAATTTTACAAATCTAATTCAACAATTTATAAAATGGATAAGACATCACAATCAAGTGTGATTTGTCCCAGGAATGCAATATATATATTTCAGAAGAAGAAATTAATCTGCAAATAAATTACAGAGTAAAATGAACAGTGTTTTACTTTTTTTTTTTTAAGTCTGTGTACATAGTTGGAATTGAGTTCTGTGCACAATCCTGCCAATCCCTGAGCACTTTTGAAATACAGGGAGAAAAATACCACAAGCATTAAAAAGGTGTCACTAAGGCTAATGTAACATGAGTCTCGGCTCCGAGAAAGTTCGCCTTGCTTGATTCTAGCTAAGCCAATTAAGCAGTTGGCAGTGCAGGCGTTGGGGGCACCGGGGCCCCCAACAAGGCACTCTAATGCTTCAGAGACAGGCTCCTGCCACAGAGGAAGGAAGATGCATAATGATTAGAGGAGGCAAGGAAGAGGCTGGAAAATGGAGAAGAGCTTCAACAGAAGTGCTAAAAATAACGCTTTTAATGCTAATTTATTTTTATTTTGAGAATTGTCCCTAGAATTGTAAATCATTCTCCTTTATTTTTAGTACAAAATATTTAAAAGAAACCATCTTTGTGGCACTCCTAGATTAATGGACCTCCCATTTTACCTTTTATTCTATTCTACGTTAAGAAAAATGTCAGACATTTCTTTACGGTTAATTAATATTAAGTAATAGTAATTCTAGAATAAAATCATAAGTGGTAAGTTAGTTTCTGAAGTAAAATCATACATTGCTTTTAAAATTTATTTCCAAAAAGCACTTAAAATTCAAATTAAATTGTATTATATGATCCCTTTCAGTGAAAATCCAAGTGTTGGATTAATTTTTATGAAACTAACTAAAAATTAAAATAATCCATATACTCAAAAATCACTCTTTGTTCTTTTTAAAAAAAATCTTTTAAAATTTAGTTTTATAATCATCTTGAACTTAACTGCTTTCTGAGTCTTGCATAGCCTATAGGCAAATGCAAGAAAATTTGGACGGGTGGGGCAGAAGGAACCTTTCCCACCAAGGCCTAGAGGAAAGGAACAGTGGGTCCATAAAGCACCCCACTTCCCAGGCCAATGTTACTGGTCTTTATAGTGTAGTTCTTTTGTGTGACCATTTTAATTAGCTGCTTAGAGCACAGTATTAATGACAACGATGTCACAGTGTGAGCACTTATTGAGCAAGACAGAGAGTAAAGAGAAAAGATCTATGACCCCAAATTGCACCCAAACCCTATTCAGCCATCTTGTAAATCAACATTGCTGGTTATAAAGAAAACCAGGTAGGGGGATACAAATGGCTCAGGGCAATCATCGTCATGATCAGAAAAGAACTGAGTGCCAATCCTGCTGGCTTTGAGTTTGCAGCATTGCTACATTAGAAAGAACAGCCCCCCAATAATCGTTGGTGTTATTCCCTAAATAACTTATAATATCCCATTGAATACAGTCCCCTTATGTTTTAATGGCAATACATCACCGTAATAATTATTATTTTATTAAAAATATTTAAACATATCTATCTGCACCCTATAATCTTTGATCTCAGGAGAGAAAAAACACGCTTTTAAAATATTCATTGGCAGCCAGCCCTGGTGGTCTAGTGGTTAAGATTCAGCACTCTCGGGTTCGTTTCCTGGCCATGGAACCACACCACCCATCTGTGTGGCTGTGGCTCCCACAGAAGGACTAAAAACTGACAACTAGGACACACAACCATGCACTGAAGCTTTAAAAAAAATAACTCATTGGCTTTGCTAATTTTTTGGCCCTTCAAAAATGTTATTTGATTTTAATTCCCTCTGCTGATCCTGCCATCCAGTGTGCACTTTCAATCAGAAGCATAAGCCATCTAACTGGTGGGTGATGTTTGATGCATTTATTTGTCATGCTGAGACCACAGGCAAGTCAGGATCGTGCACTCTACATGTTCAAATATAGATTTAACACTAAGGCTGGGATTTTACTTTGTTATTTTTAGTAACCAAATAGAAATTATATTTGGTTATGGTTTTAATTCATATTTTTCTATATTGGTGTCCTGGTCTGGATCCACTGAGAAGCAATATCAAGATGAGATTAACAGTGCAAGAGTTTTATTAGGGAAAATGCCTGTGTGAGTGAAAACAGGAGGAGCTAAAAGAGCTGTCAGACCAGGATGGAAGTCTGATCCCAAGTGAAGACGTGAAGGAGGAAGGGATGACTAGAGGGAAGCACTCTAGATTGCGTGCCAACTAGTGAAGGTTTGGCAAGAATGTTTGGAAGTCTTGAGCCAAAGCAGGCCATCAGAGGAGCCCCCACCTTCTTCACTAACAGGCGTGCCTTAATATCACTGTCACCTTCAGTCACCACCTGGAGCAGTGCCAACATGGCAATGATCTCAGCAGGCAGCAGCCGGGACTCTCGGTCAGTTGTAATCCCCATAGTTGGAGATCCACAAGGCACATTCTCACGGCTGTCACAATTGCCCGCCGTTAAACATTTGGAAAGATATTTTTCCATAGTTATGAGATACATGATTTTGACAAAACTATCACTACAACAGGCTTTCAAAGTAACATGTTTTTTTTGCTACTGAGAATATTTTATTGTAATGTCAACTTTAAAACACACCAGTATTAAATTAAAAATTGCAGTAATGAGGCCGGCCTCATGGCATAGTAGTTAAGTTCCGTGTGCTCCGCTTCAGTGGCCCAGGTTCACGGTTTCAGATCCGGGTCGCGGACCTACACCACTCCTCAGCCATGCTGTGGCAGCAACCTACATACAAAAATAGAGGAAGATTGGCACAGATGTTAGCTCAGGGACAATCTTCCTCACCAAAAAAAAAAAAAATGCAGTAATGGTATTAGCAGGAGAGACATCATGTATGTCTCCCAAAAACTACTTATATATTCTTATAATTTATGTTAAAATATCTCATATTGTAGTTATGTAAGATGCTACTATTGGAGGAGACCGTGAAGGAGAATGTGCATGTTTCAAGTGAACCTTTCATGTAGAGTGGAGTTGATGCTCCTATAAAAAACAAAGAACTGGGAACCTCATTGAGCTTACAGACCAGGTGGTATAAATTGTATTCTACTTGTTAATGGATTTTTGTTCTTTTCTTTTTTTTTTTTTTAGAGTTTTTAGATTTTTTTCATTAGCTTTATTTATTTATTTATTTATTTATTTTTAATTATTTTATTGAGGTCATATTGGCTTAAAACATTGTATAAATTTCAGGTGTACAATGCCATATTTCTGTTTCTGTATAGACTGCATCGTGTTCACCACCAACAGTCTAGTTTTTATCCATCACCATACATATGTGCCACTTTATCCCTTTCACCCTCCCCCCACCCCCTTCTCTTCTGGTAACCACTATTCTGTCCTCCTTATCCATGTGTTTATCTTCCACATATGAGTGAAATCATATGGTATTTGTCTTTTTTTGTCTGACAAAGTGACATTTTTTTGATTAGAGAAAAACATGGGGTGCCAGATTTTTTTTAAATCTCACAAAGATTCTAATAGAAGCAATTGTTAATTCATTAGTGTTATATTGAATCAACTATGATATCAAATACTACAATAACAACATATTTTACTTCAAATATTTTCATGACAATTTTTAAAGAAAACTGTCTTGATTTAAAACAAAGTGGTGGAGATGTATAAATTTATAACATTATTGAAGATGGTTTTGTAAAAGCAGATAAGAAGATAAATGATGCAATGGCATCAAAATTATATATCTGTTTCTTCAAAATCTATTATTTTAATCAATTACCTTTCTTATTTTGTTTGCTTTTCCAGAAAGCCAATGAATCTTGTTATATCTAAAAACACGATAAACTTCCTTAAATGCCATAGAAATTTGTGACATCTCTAGAAAACATCCTTAAGAGGAAAGAAGTAACAGTATTAAAATATCTTACCCAATCCCTTAATCTATCTTCAGAGTTTTATTTCTTAAAGTAGCTACAGAGTGGTAAGACTTTTCAGCAAGTCTTCCATATGTAACAAAAGAAAGCTTGCCATACTTCCCCAATGCATTTAAAACTGCACACCTATCACTATCTGTGGATGACATGATTCTATATATAGAAAACCCTAAAGAGTCCACCAAAAAACTATTGAAAATAATTAATGAATACAGTAAAAGTTACAGGTTACAAAGTCAACATACAAAAATCAGTTGCATTTCCATACATTAATAATAAACTAGCAGAAAGAAAATCAAGAATACAATCCCATTTACAATTGCAACAACAACAAAAAAATTAAATGCCTAGGAATGAATTTAACCAAAGAGGTAAAAGACCTATATACTGAAAACCATAACACATTATTGAAAGAAATTGAAGAAGACATAAGAAATGGAAAGATATTCCGTGCTTGTGGTTTGGAAGAATAAACATAATTAAATTGTCCATATTACCTAAAGCAATCTATAGATTCAATGTAACCCCAGTCAGAATCCCAATGACATTCTTCATGGAAATAGAACAAAGAATCCTAAAATTTACTTGCAACAACAAAAGCCTCCGAATAGCCAAAGCAATCCCGAGAAAAAAGAACAAAATTGGAGGTGTCACACTCCCTGATTTCAAAATATACTACAAACCTGTAGTAATCAAAACAGCACGGTACTGGCACAAAAACAGACACAGAGATCAATGGAACAGAATCAAGAGCCCAGAAATAAACCCACACATCTATGGACAGCTAATTTTTGACAAGGGAGCTAAGAACATACAATGGAGAAAGGAAAGTGTCTTCAATAAATGGTGTTGGGAAAACTGGACAGCTACATGCAAAAGAATGAAAGTAGACCATTATCTTACACATATACAAAAATTAACTCAAAATGGATTAAAGACTTGACTGTAAGATCTGAAACCATAAAACTCTTAGAAGAAAGTATAGGCAGTACGCTCTTTGACATTGGTCTTAGCAGTATCTTTGTGAATACCATGTCTCCTCAGGCAAGGGAAACAAAAGAAAAAATAAACAAATGGGACTACATCAGGCTAAATGCATGGCAGAAGAAACCATGAACAAAAGGAAAAGACAACCTATCAACTGGGAGAAAATATTTGCAAATCATATATCTGACAAGGGGTTAATTTCCAAAATATATAAAGAACTCATACAACTCAACAACAACAAAATGAACAACCTGATCAAAAAATGGGCACAGAATATGAACAGAAATTTTTCCAAAGAAGATATACAGATTGCCAACAGGCACATGAAAAGGTGCTCAACATCACTAATTATTAGGGAAATGCAAATCAAAACTACAATGAGATATCACCTTATACCCATCAGAATGGTTATAACAAACAAGACAAGAAATAACAAGTGTTAGAGAGGATGTGGAGAAAAGGCAACCCTTATACACTGCTGCTGGGAATGCAAACTGGTGCAGCCATGATGGAAAACAGAATGGAGATTTCTCAAAAAATTAAAAATAGAAATACCATATAATCCAGCTATTCCACTACTGTGTATTTATCCAGAGAACAAGAAATCAACAATTCAAAAAGATATACACACCCCTATGTTCATCACAGCATTATTCACAATAGTCAAGACTTGAAAGCAACACAAGTGCCCATCAACGGATGAATGGATAAAGAAGATGTGGTATATATACACAATGGAATACTACTCAGCCATAAAAAAGACAAAATCGTGCCGTTTGTGACAACATGGGTGGACCTTGAGGGTATTATGCTGAGCAAAATATGTCATACAGAGAAAGACAAATACCGTATGATTTCACCCATATGTGGAAGATAAACAAACAAACACATAGATATAGAGAAGAGATTGGTGATTACCAGAGGAGAAGGGATTGGGTGGAGGGCGAAAAGGGTAACGGGGCACATATGTATGGTGACAGATAAACACTAGACTATTGGTGGTAAACACGATGCAGTCTATACAGAAGCTGAAATATAATGATGTATACCTGAAATTTCACAATAAGTCAATAAAACCTCAATAAAAAAATGCACACTACTGATTTATGTTCACCAATCCATTGTAACCACTATCGTTTTAAGTACTTTGCCTCCGAAAATGTCCTTGGATTTTTCAAAATTGTAAATGTTAAGTGATTTATTGTATTTTTAAAAAATATATTGAGCCAAAGTTAAATTATTCAGTAAATATACACAGGGTATTTTAGGAGTTTGTTAACATTTTCCTCAATTTGTTATTATATAGCATTTAACAATACTTTAAATCTTGTATATTTTAATGCATTTGCCCCAGAGTAAAGGACTCAAGAACTCTTGCACACTATTTTTGTTTTAAAATATTCTATGATGATATGTAAAACTCATACAAATATTCACAAAGTTTGTGCTGTAATTTTACTTCTAGGTATTTATCCTGAGGAAATAATCCAAAAGGTGGAAAAATTATGTACTCTCAGATATTCTTCAAAGAATACAATAGCAGTATTTAAGGGAAATTCAAACACTAGGGAAAATGTACAATTATAATATACCCACTCAATAGAATATGAGGCAAACATTTAAAATGTTGTTTTAAAACTATAAAAGAATGTGGACAAGGATTATGACATCTTATGTAAAAAAATATATATATATAAATTGTATATGACTAAGTAGATATATTTTTATTTATTTATTTATTTTAGATTTTATTTATTTATTTTTCCCCCCAAAGCCCCAGTAGATAGTTGTATGTCATAGCTGCCCATCCTTCCAGTTGCTGTATGTGGGATGCAGCCTCAGCATGGCCGGTGAAGCGGTGCGTCGGTGCATGCCTGGGATCCGAACCTGGGCCGCCAGCAGCGGAGCGCACGTACCCAACCGCCAAGCCACAGGGCTGGCCCAGTAGATATATTTTTAAAGTAGAATTGTAGTAAGTAGAATTGTATATAAGTAGATATATTTTTAAAATCCTAAAAATACTATCAGAAAAAATGTAATTAGAATTGCATTTATATTATTGAGTTATATATTACTTAATATCTACTTTTCCATATTTTGTAACATCATTACATGGTTTTTCATAATAAAACAATGTTTAATTAGTATCTTCCAGAAAATGAAGGATGCAATACTTTCCAACCCATTCTATGAGGCCAGCATTATCCTGATATCAAAACTCGACAAAGACATTACAAGAGAAAATAAGTACAGACCAATATCCTTCATGAACATAGATGCAAAATGTCTAAACAGAGTTTTACAAATCTAATTCAACAATTTAAAAATGGATAATACATCATGACCAAGTGTGATTTAGCCCAGGAATGCAAGGTTGGTTTAATATTCAAATATTGGCCAATGTTATTCACCATTAAAACAAACTTTTAAAAAATTGAACATGGTTATCCCAATAGATACAGAAAAAGCACTTGACAAAAGCCCACATCCCTTCTTTATAAAAACTGTCACCAATCTAGGAAAGAATGTCCTCAACCTGATACTGGGCATCTACAAAAACCTACAATTAACGTCACATTTAATGGTGAAAGGCTGAACACTTCCTCTAACACGAGGAACGAGAACAACATCAAAAGGATGTCTGTGCTCTGTACTTCTACTTAACATTGTACTGGAAGTCTTAGCTAGTGGAACAAGACAAGCAAAAGAAATTAAAGCAACCAGATTGAAAAGGAAAAAGTAAAACTGTCTTTATTCATAAACAACATGATTGTTTATTTATAAAATTCTATGGAATCTACAAAAAAGTTATTAGAACTAATAAGTGAGTTTATCTTGGTTGCAGGATATAATATTAATAAATAAGAATCAATAATAGTTCTATCTATTAGCAATAAATAAACAGAAATTGAAATTTAAAAAACAATACCACTTACAACAGCTTTAAGTGATAAGAAATACTTAGGGATTACTTAGCATAATAAGTGTGACACATATACGCTGAAAATTATGAAACATTGTGGCGAGAAATTAAGACCTGAATAAAAGGACTCCTTTTGCATAGGTTGGAAGTTCAATATTGATAACATGTCAAATCTTCCCAAATCGATGTATAGATTTAATACAATCCCAATCAAAATCCCAGCAGGCTTTTTCTTAAAAATTGACAAGCTGATCATAAAATTCATATGCAAATACAAAGGACCTAGAATAGTCAAAAATAAAAAAAAGTTGAAGGTGCAATACTACTCGATTCCAATATTTACTATCAAGCTAAAATAATCAAAACAGCATGCTATTAGTATAAAGACAGATAAATAGATTGATGGAATAGAGTCAAGAACCAAGAAACAGAACCACATCTATATGGACAACTGATTTCAACAGAGGTACAAGGAAAATTCAGTGGGAAAAGTATCGTCTTTTCAACAAATGATGCTAAAACAACTGGATATACACATGCAAAAAAAAAAACCCTCTTCAATCTGTAACTTGCACCACATACAAAATTTAACTGAAGTGGATCATATATCTAAATATAAGTCCTAAAACTAAAATATTCTAAAAGACAATATAGGAGAAAATCTTGTTGGGCAAGGTTGGGCAAATATTTCCTAGCTATGACGCCAGAAGCACATTCCATAAAAGAAAAAATTGATGAATTATACTTCATCAAAATTGAAACCTTCCACTGTTTAAAAGACACTGTTAAGAGAATGAAAAGATAAGACACAGACCATGAAGAATTTTTTCAAAATATATATCTGATAAAGGACTTATATCCAGAATTATGCAGAATATATACAGAGCTCTCAAAACTTAATAATAAGAACGCAAACACCCACATTAAAGAGTAGGCAAAAGATTTGAACAGACACTTCACCAAAGAAGATTTATTGATGGCAAATAAGCACATGAAAAGTTGCTCAACATCATTAGTTATTAGGGAAATTCAAATTAAAACCACAGTGAGATACTATTACATACCACATTAGAGTAGTGAAAATTACAAAGACTGGCAATACCAAATGTTGATGAGGATGTGGAGAACTGGAAATTCTGTAAACTGCTGATGAGAATATAAAATGGTATAACCACTTTGGAAAACTGTCTGGCAGTTTCTTAAAAAATTAAAACATACATCCTTTCAGTTCACTCCTAGGTATTTACACAAGAGAAATAAAAGCACAGGTCCACGCAAAGACTGGCGCATGAATGTTCATAGCAAATTTGTTATAGCCAAAAACTGGAAACATAATGGATAAACAAATTGCAGTGTATCCATCTAATCCATACTACTGAGGCAAAAAAGAAGGGAAAAAAAAAAAAAGGAATGAACTACTGATACACACAACATAAAAGAAACTCAAAATAATTGAATCATACTGAGCAAAAGAAGCTAGAAGCCAGCCCATGAAAGTATTTGTTGTTAGTGCTGTTGGAGTGGATTCTGACTCCTAATGACCCTGTGTCCAGCAGAGCAGAACCCTGCCCAGTCTGTTTGCGCCATCCTCTCACCTTCTAGCGCTCTATCAGACAGTGCTCCGCTGCTATTCACAGCATTTTCATGGCCAATATTTTTCAGAAGTGGGTGGCCAGGTCCTTCTTCCTAGTCTGTCTTAGTCTGGAAGCTCCGCTGAAACCTGTCCACCGTGGGTGACACTGCTGGTATTTGAAATCCCAGTGGCAGAGCTTTCAGCATCACAGCCACACACAGCTCTCACGGGACGACAACGGACAGACGGGTGGCATGGTTCCTGACCAGGATATGAACCCGGGCTGCAGCAGTGTGAGTGTCGGGTCTTAAATACTAGACCACCACGGCTGGTTATAAAAGTACATATACTAAATCATTCCATGTTTATAAAATTCTTTAAAATACCAACTAACCTCCAGTGAGAGAAAGTAAATCAAGGGTTGCCCGGGAACAGGTTAAGGAGAGACAGGGAGACGTAGGAAGGAGGGACTGAAGAGAAGCATGAGGGAGCTTTTGGGGATAACGGATATGTTCATTAGAGTGTGATGATGGTTTCATAGATGTATACCATGTGTATCAGTCTGCAAGCTGCCATAACAAAATGCCAAAGACCAGGAGGCTTAAACAACAGAAACTTATTTCTCACAGTTCTGGAGGCTGGAAAGTCCACGGTCAAGATGCTGTCAAGGTAGGTTTTATTCTGAGGTCTCTTCTCCTGGCTTACAGGCAGCCTTCTCACTGTGTGCTCACATGACCTCTTCTGTGTTTGTGTGCAAAGAGAACTTGCTCTCTCTTTCTCTTCTTATGAGGCCACCAATCCTACTGCATAGGGCCCCACACTTATGATCCCATTTAACCTTAATCACTTCCTAAAGACCCGACCTCCAAATACAGTACATTGGGGATTAGGGTTTCAACATATGGATTTTGGTGGGACACAACTCAGTCCATAGCACTATGTCAAAACTTATCGAATTGTACATACTAAATATGTACAGTGTATTGTAAGTCAATTCACTCTCAATTAAGAAAAACAGGGGTGACATCAGCAAGATGGCAGAATTGAAAGCCTCAGACCCTCTTTCTCCCCACCGAGACATCAGCTCAACAACAACACATGGTCCAAAATCAATGTACAAAAATCAGTTGCATTTCTACACCAAAACAATAAACTATCAGAAAAAGAAATTACAAAAACAATTCCACTTATAATAGCATCAGAAAGAATAAAATATTTAGGAATAAATTACCCAAGGAGGTGAAATATCTGTACACTCCCAAAGAGATCTACAAATTCAGTGCAATCCCTATCAAAATTCCAAAGCAGAAATGTTTGGGGATTACATAACTGGATGAATGGTGGTACCATTTACTGACTGTGAGAGAAGTGGGTTTGTGATCTACATTTGACTCAGAATATGTCAAGCTTTTTCCAATATTAAGCTCAAGTTATTTATTGTTAATCCATTTTCAATTAAGGAACTCCAAACGCATCCATAATATAAACACAAAAATATAAAATATTTTATATAAAAATATAAATACTGTTACATATACAGCCACATTCAATTTCACCTTTATCTCTGTGATCCCGTAGCATGGGTTAAGAGTGAACCCCAGCATGAGTGCTTGGTGCAAGACCACCCCAGTTCTCCACAGCTCCATCTAAAGGATCTGGAAATTCATTCTTTTCTACCCCTCAACACACTGCTTCACCACCATTATCTGCCCGACATCTACTAGGACTAATATCATTATGCCCTTCATCATAAAAACCCACATAAATTGTCCTAATCAGAGAACTTGTCCAGGTCAAATACTAAATCGTAAAGGACTGTGTGAAATAGGCATAAACCAAGACTGCTCTGGGAACATCGGGATATGTGGTCTCCCTTTTTTCACTCTAGTCAGTTAGCACTAAAATTTCAGGCCACCCCTTATGTCCCAATCTACAGTCCTCATACAGTTCTTTATATCTTCTATGTGCTACCATCTCCCACCCACTTCCAACTCTTAAAACCCTTTCATTGTGCCTTCTGGATTTAACAGTCCATCATCAGCAAACTCCCCTGCGTTGTCTCCCTCTTCTTCTAATGTCACTTCATTTTCTTGCTCTTCCCTGAGCACCCTGCAGCCTTCTCAAGTGGTGGCTGTTTTTTCTCCCATAGTCCTTGTAACACTGGGCCAGGAGATGGGTTCCTCGTTGTTCCTTCCAGAACCTTCTCCTTTTCTCTCCCATAAAAAATTTCCCAGCTTTGACTCTCATGTCACCAGACTCTGCTGTCTACTTCCATTCACTGTAGTAGTTGTCTAGAGTCTCGTCAATTTCTCTCATTTCTTGATAATTTTAGCCACTGGCTCATTGTTACTTTCTAACACTATTCTTGCCTTAATTATTGGTGATTTTAATCCACATAGAAGATCAGATCCTTGAACTCTTCTCCTCCCATGATCTCGTGGCTCCACTCTACCTCAGCCACTAAATCCTATAGTTATATATGAGACCTTGTCACTACCAATAACTGCAACCCCTCCATCATCTCAGTTTTCAAGGATGTAACTTTCTAATCACTACAGTCTATCTTTCTAGCTCTTCTTTTCTTTATCAATTAGCCATTATTTTATAACAATATTACCCCAAAATTTGGTGGCTTTAGATAACAGCTATTCATTATTTATTATGAGTCTATGTGTTGGCTGGACAGTTCTGCTAAACTGGGCTAGGCTGGGCTGATCTCAGATAGTCTTGTTCATTTGTGATCAGTGAGCAAGTAGGCTATGGGCTAGCTAGGTTGTCCTCAATCGGGATGACTCAGCTCTGCTTCACATGATCTCCCATCTCCCAGGCTTATTCTCATGGCCGACTCATGGATCTAAAAGAATGAGCAGAAGAGCTTAAAGTCCTATGCCCTGAGATGATAATCTGTCACTTGAACCACATACTATTCGTTAAGGAAAATCACAAGCCCGGCCTAGATTCAAGAGGCTGGAATCAAAACCGCAATGAGTTACCACCTCATGCCTGTTAGAGAATGGCTGTTATCCAAAAGACAAGAGATCACAAGTGCTGGAGAGGATGTAGAGAAAAGGGAACCATTGTGCACTTTTGGTGGGAATGTAAATTGGTGAAAAACTGTATGGAGGTTCCTCAAAAAATTAAAAACAGAATTACCATGTGATCCAGCAATCCCACTTTTAGGTATATGCCCAAAGAAATTGAAATTAGGATGTGGAAGAGATATCTGCACACCCATGTTCATTGGAGCATTATTCACAATAGCTGAGACATGGAAACAACCTAAGTGTCCATCAATGGATGAAAAGATAAAGAAGATGTGGTATGTATACACAATGGAAGATTATTCAGCTGTGAGAAAGAAGGAAATCTTGCCATTTGTGACAACACGTTTGGACCCTGAGGACATTATGCTAAGGGAAATAAGCCAGAGGAAGACAAATACTACATAGTATCACTTATATGTGAAATCTAACAAAAAAAAAGTCAAACTCATAGAAACAGGCAGTATAGAAGTGGTTGCCAGGCCAGCCCCAGTGGCCTAGTGGTTAGGTTCAGTGTGCCCTGCTTCAGTGGCCCGGGTTCCATTCCTGGGCAAGGACCTACACCACTCATCTGTCAATGGCCATGCTGTTGTGGTGGTTCACATAAAAAAAGTGCAAGATTGGCAGCAGATGTTAGCTCAGGGCGAATCTTCCTCAGCAAAAGAAAACAAAAGTGGTTGCCTGGGGCTAGGGTGTGGGGGAATAGGGAGAGGTTGGTAAAAACCAAAAGAGTTTGGTTTGGTAAAAGGCAAAAATTTGGCTATAAGATGAATAAGGTCTGAGGATCTAATGTATAACATGGTGACTGTAGTTCATAAGACTGCAATGTATAATTAAAATTTGCTAAGAGAATACAACTTAAGTGTTGTCACACACACACACGCAAAAGATAATGAGGTGATGGATGTGTTCATTAACTAGATGGTGGGAATCCTTTCACAGTGTATGCGAATATCAAATCACCATGATGTACACTTTAAATATCTTACAATTCTATTTGTCAATTATACTGTGCTATAAATCTGAAGAAAAAAAGAGGCTAGAAAATGGACTCTATCTCTTGATGGAAGGACAGGCCTGGATCCAAGGAGGAATTAAAAATTAGGACCACTTCTTGCAGTGTACCACGTTCCTCTACAACTCTGATTTCACATCCTTCCATAGCACCATCCACCATCCATCAAACCCAGCTTTCCAGTGTAACCTCACCCTCCTGTGTCCTCTCTTCCCTCCTCCCTTGCTTTAATTCAGTGGTCAGTCATTATCACCGCTTCCTTGCGTTCACCCTCAGCTCCAGGCCATTCTCTTAAGTTAGAGAACGGGCTCATCGGAATCACAGCTTGGGTTCAGTTCACCTTTCTGTAGACCCTGCACCTGTGTCCCCATTGCTGATGGGGCTGGAGAACAACCACACAACAACTCTGACTTGGTTGACTTTAAACTCAAGACCAGGAACCTCATGCGTGTCCATATAATGCTGCTGACATTCACTCCCTCATCCCTAGTGCGTTTACTTCGCATCTCCCGGATAATTATTTCATACCTTCTCTCTCCTCAAACCTCCAGCACTGGCTCTCCTATGCTCACTCTCAGCTGGTAACTTATTTCCTATTTCAGAGAGACAATGTAAGCACTGAGAAGAGAACTTTCACACCTCATCTGCTACCTGTCAGCATCTCTGTTTCCTTGTTCTACTAGAGATGGACCTCCACCCGCCTGGGGAGGCCAACCCACACACTTCCACACTCGATTCCATTCGCTCTTTCTCCTCTCCTGCACCGTCCCTTTGTCCTGCTATATAGGTCCTTCTTCTCATCAATAAACTTTAGAGGAAAAAAAAAAACTTCAAAGAATCCCACTTCCCTCTCCAATGACCTCACCGTGTCTGCTCCCCTCTTTACAGCAAATTCTCAAAACTCTTCGGGGCCAGCCCCATGGTATACTGGTTAAGTGTGTGTGCTCTGCTGCTGGTGGCCTGAGTTTGGATCCCAGGCGCTCACTGAGGCACCACTTGTCAGGACATGCTGTGGCGGCATCCCACATAAAGTAGAGGAAGATGGGCACAGATGTTAGCTCAGGGCCAGTCTTCCTGGGCAAAAAGAGGAGGATTGGCATGGGTGTTAGCTCAGGGCTGATCTTCCTCACAAAAAAAAAAAAAAATTCTCAAAACTCATCTGTTCTCCACCTCTCCAGTCCTGTCTTCCCATTTTCTATCACAATCACTCCATTCAGGTTCTCATCTGACTTCACCTATAAGAAGCATGTGGCACAGTTATCACTTCCTTCTTGAACCTTCTCTTCACTTGTCTACCTGGACACCACTCTCTTCTTTTCCTTCCTACCACATCAGTGGCTTCTTCTCAGTCTCACTTGCTAGTTTCTCCTCCACCTTCCAAACGTGGACTGCCCCAGGGCTCAGTCTTTGCCTCGTGTTTCTTCACTATCTACACTCACTGCCTCGAGAATGGCATCAGTCTCCTACTCTTTAACACCACGCACATGCTGAGGATTCCCAAATTTATATCTTTAGCCTGCATTTCTCCCTTAGACTTCCTCTTCAAAATACACAGGCCTCTCAAGTTTAACATGTCCAAAACCTAGCTCCTGATCTCCCCAAACCAGCTCCCACAGCCTTTCTCATCTCGATTCATAGCAATCCATCCTTTCAGGTTCTCAGGACAAAAGTCTTGGAGTCATCCTTAATTTCTCTCTTTCATTCATACCCCATACATGATCCATCAGCTAATCCTGTGGGTTCTGAAACCTCAAAATATATCCAGAGTCCAACTCTTCTCATCAGCCTGATCAAAGCCACCATTATCTCTGTCCGGATAATTTTTAAAACCTTCTAATTGGCCCTGCCTCTGTCCTTGCCAACCACAGAGTAGTCTCAACCCAGCGGCCAAAACAATCCTGTTAAAACTTAAGTTGTATCGTGTCACTTCTTTGCTCAAACCATCTAGCTTCCCTCTGTCTCACTTGAAGCAAAAAGCCAAGTTCCTACAATGGTCTACAGGACCTTACATGATATATTGCCTCTTGGATCCCATCTTTTTATGCTCTCCTTCTTGCTTATTCTGCTCCATCTGTAACGACCTTCTTGTTGCTCCTCAAATACATCAACCACATCCACACCATGGTAGGCTGGAAAATGGACCCCAAAAGATATTCATGTCCTAAACCCTGGAACCTTGGATGTTATCTTATGCGGCAAAGTCATTACAGATGTGATTAAGGATTTTGAGATGGAGAGATTATCCTGGGTTTTCTGAGTGGGGCTTAACTTCAATCACATGTATCCTTATAAGAGGGAGACAGAGGGAGATTTGACGCACACACAAATGGAAAGCAGTGTGAAGGTGCAGCAGAGAGAGATTTGAAGATGCTAGATTTGAAGACGGGACTGATGCAGCCGTAAACCAAAGAAGGCAGCAGCCACCAGACGCCGGAAGAGACACGGAACAGATGCTCCCCTAGAGCCTCCGGAGGAAGCACAGCCCTGCAGGCACCTTGATTTCAGCACAGTCATGCTGATTTTGGACGTCAGGCCTCCAGCACTGTGAGAGAATAACTTTCTGTTGGTTTCAGCCAACAAGTTTGCGGAAATGTGTTATAGCAGCCACAGGAATCCAGTATGCTCGTCTCTAGACCTTTGCACTTGCTCTTCCCTCTGCCTGGAATTCCCTTCCACCAAGTTCAGGATCGCTAGCTCCTCTACCTCCTTCAAATCTGTGCTCAAGTAGAATCTCAGGGAGGCATTCCCTAACTGCTTTATTTAAAATCCGTATCACATATTCACACACATATACACACATTCTGGCGCTCAAAATCTCCCTTAACTTTTTTCATATCATTATTTCTATACATTCTATGTATTTATTTTTGTCCTGTCTCCCTCTACTAAAATGTCAGCTCTGTGAGAACAGGGGTATTCTCCTACTGGATTCACTCTACATTACCAGCACATAGAACCATGTCTGACACAGAGTAAGTGCTCAGAAAATATTTATTGAATGAATTTGATGAACTTCCATGATTTCACATCACCTGGGGAGAAGAACAAGTGTTCCACGGTGGTCATAACCATGTTCTTAATTTGAAACCTCAGTTACCATTCATTCGGACAACAGACACAAATCTTAACTCACAAATAGCTTGGTTTAAGACACAATAAAGAAATTCAGATAAAGATATAAGACCTATTAAGCCGTCAGCATGATACAGTCCAGAGAATGCTTCCCAAACTAGATGACCCTGGGCTTCTCTTTAGACTTGCTGAATCACAACCTTCAAGGGCAGTGTTGTGGAGTCAGAATATTCTAGAAGAACCCTAAGTAATGCTGACGATTAGTTGGATTTGGGAACCATCACAGTTTTTTCCTTGCCCATATCTGTAAAAACTTGAGGAAGAATATTATATTTTTTGTGATCAAATGCAAATGTTTTTCAGCATTGCGTATCATACATTAATTATTTTTCCATTACCTAAAACAATCACAGCTGTTGTTTTGTCACACATGTCACTGGATAAGATCATTTTCTGTGCTGTCAGACCTTATACTATCCATTGAAATGTGTTGACATTTAACATCACCAAAGGGGAAGATTCTATCTTACTGCACAGAATACCTCTCCAGTTTCCTTTCTGGCTTTCTCTAAAACAATTACATTGGTACGTTACATTCAGGGTGAGCTTCATTTTCTTTGGTAAAGGAGAAATTTGTTCTAAACAGTAGCAAGTTTTGTGATTTACGTTTATCATTTTTTTTTTAAGGGTTTTTTTTTTTTTTTTTCCCTCCCCAAAGCCCCAGTAGATAGGTGTACAGCATAGCTGCACATCCTTTTAGTTGCTGTATGTGGGACGTGGCCTCAGCATGGCCGGAGAAGCGGTGCGTCGGTGTGCGCCCAGGATCCGAACCCAGGCCGCCAGCAGCGGAGCACGTGCACTTAACCGCTAAGCCACGGGGCTGACCCAACGTTTATCATTTTTTAAAAATGAAAACAAACTCAAAATTCTAAAATGACCTATTCTACATAAACTAATTCTGACCCACGCCTCTAAAAGTGTCAGCATGACGTTTTGCCTTCTAATCAACAGGGAGAGTTTAGTCCCTGGTCTTCCTTACAGTTTCCTAGTCATCCTCTCCATGGAGAATGGATGAGGCTAATCCTGGGTCAAATGGAGAAAACTGGCTTCTGGCATGGGAGGGTGCCTTCACCTTGCCATGTGACGGCGACAAATTCTCAGGTACCCGATGCCAGTGCTGAGACACATATGCATGCACATACATGTTCTCTCAAGCTCAAAAGTAGAGCTGCATCCTCTTTTGAAGTCAATAGTTATTCAACGGCAGAGTCACCAATAAATCTGTACAAAATTATTCTACCTTTATCTTCTTTGTCTTGGAAGCTTTTGTCTATGGAAATCATAGGAAGTAACAGTCTCAGGAATAAAATAGACTTTAAAATATAACAATAACAAAACAACTAACATTTATGGAGTGCTTACTATGCCCAAGCACAATGGCTAATATTTTAAATACATTATCTCATTTAATCCTATGAGATAGGTATTATTTTACGATTTTTGTTGTCTCCATTTTACTGTGGAAGAAACTGAGGCACAGACAGGTGAAATTACTTGCCTGAGCTCATACACCCATGAGTGGCTGATCCAAGATCCTGCTCTAGCCCTGTCGGACTTGAAGGCTATCAATCACTTGGCTAAATTTCCTCGCCATGATGTAAATTTAATCAAGGACTTGGTAAGTTTCAGAATATTTGTCTTAAAGAGATATTGTCCCAAAAATTGAGAAGAAGACTAATTCTTCTTTACTCAACTTGGGTCCACTTCAAGAGAAATACCAAGTGTCTGGGAACATGGAGAGGAAAGGGGGCTTTAAAGAAAAAACAGACCACAGCCATAAAAAGTCAGATGGCCAACATCTGGACAGCCTGTGGTCGAGCCGAATATGCTGCTATGTGAATTACAAAGGTATGACAAAATCTTTACTCTGTTCTAATTTGGCTCAGCCTGCCCGCCTTCAGTTTTTTTGGCACAGTTTCCCACATTTGAACCAAAATGCCCGTTCCTGAAGCAGTGTATTGCTGAGGATTATCAGGCAGACTTTCTGTCTTGTTTTTACCTTACTTTGTTTATGGGCTGTGAGGGAGGCATCTCATCCTGTTTGACGGCTCTTGACAGCATGTTCTCTACCCTGTGCGTGGAATGCCCCTTGGAATAAACCTTTGCAGTTATGCAGGGCTTTATTATGGAGTCTGGCTCTCTAGGACACTACAGGAGTCCTCACTGAGCCTACCTTTCTGCATCCCTCACGGGCTGAGGGACTCTTCATGAGGGTTTTGATCCTTATCACCTGCTCCCCTTACACTCAAATGCATCAGGACAGATTTCCGTTGGCAATTTAAGGTTTCACAGCAGATTTTTAAATCTTGATCAAACCTTTTCTTGCTTTTAATTCCTATATAGGAAATAATTCATGTTGTAATCTGGCATGAAACAAAACTGCAACACAATAATACTGAGTCACACAATAAGCTCCAGACAATGTACTGGGCGCTTTATATACATTATAACACGGAACGCATACGATGCAATCCTACAGACAAGGTAGCTCGTTGTACAGAGGTGCAAAGTGAGGTATAGAGTCATAAATTAACTCACTCAGGGCCACATAACTATGAAGTGGCACAGAAAGAATTAAAACTCATGTCTGTCTTACTTGAAAGTCATCCTTTTTATCTACCATGTTATAGAGGCAAAGAGACAAATTTGGACAATGCTGGATCAGTAGCAGGTTAACTCTTCGAGAATTTGGATAAAAGTAATAAGGATAAACAGGGAGAAAAGTAATAAAGAGCACATTCCTTTCAATATATATAAAAAACAATATTGAGGAAAGCAACACACTAAGAGCCAGGAGACAGAGGTTCTAATCCCATCACCATCATACAAAGTTTCCACTTAGGTGAAGTGGGAAAATTGCCTCTTCCCACAGGCCTGGGTCTCCTCACTAAATGAGCTTCGATTCTCCACTACACTTAGGATCATGACTAACCATATAACGACTGTAATAGCTTTCTGTTTACAAAGGTGTGACCCCAAATCCATTTTACGTGAACATTAAATGAGACCTTCTCACATGTCTTCCTGGTCTCCCATTTCCTAAATTTATTTATAACATCATTTCCACGTTTGTACTGAGAACTCTATTCTGAACAGCACACTCTGAGTCACCCTCACTGCTCCATATTATGCTGGAAATTTTGTCTTATAAGCACTTTGCTTTCAGAGATAGTTTGCAACTTCCTTCTCAAAACGATACTGCATTTTCTCTCAAGAGAAGAAACTTTGGAGCAAAAAGACATGGCATACATGGTTTGTCATCTCCCAGTATCTAAGCACCGCCTGCAGTAGGGTATCATTATTCCCCCATCACCAGCCCTGAGCTAACCCACTACTGGGTATTTATTGACCAGACTGGGTTGGAAGGTGGCCAGATGAGGGTATGATAGCAGGCTGTTCTCAGTCCAACCTTGCCACAGAATTCTAGAAGTCTCTTCAAGGACCTCCAAAATGAGCCTATTCCTAAATTATTTTTCAGCAAAGAAGTAGAAGACAGCTGGAAAACTAGCAGGGAGAGAGGATAAAAAAGCAAGCTGGAGACCGATAGGGAAACCATCAGCAAAGATAATGATGGGCCGGCCCCGTGGCTTAGCGGTTAAGTGCGCGCACTCCGCTGCTGGCGGCCCGGGTTCGGATCCCGGGCTCGCACCGACGCACCGCTTCTCCCGCCATGCTGAGGCCGTGTCCCACATACAGCAACTAGAAGGATGTGCAGCTATGACATACAAATATCTACTGGGGCTTTGGGGGGAAAAAATAAATAAATAAATAAAAATCTTTAAAAAAAAGAAGAAAAGATAATGATTTCCTCAGGCTGAGAACATAAAAGATAAACTGGTGGAGGCATCTAACTATTGAGGTATGGGGTTATCATAAAAGCAGTGAAATCCTTCCCTAAAGATGATAGAAAATTTTAAATAAAGTGAAGAATCAAGTAGAGGAACAAAGAAATTACAGGCTGGTCTCACTTTCAAAGCTCTTCTAATATTTTAGCACAAACACGAATGTGATTGTCCAAGCAACGTAGGGGGGAAAGCCTGTCTCGATATTTCAGGAGACTTTATTTTTAATGAAAAAAGTTGCAATGAGAAAAATAAGTGAATAAAATCAACTTACATGAGGATTTTTATTAAAACAACAAATGACCCTAAATCTCTAATCCCTATTAAATCTTTCTAAAATCTAAAGAATCCTTCTTGAATGCTTTGTTCTTAATGAAGGTGTTCATCTTCATTTTACCTGCTCATTTATGGCTGTAAAAAAATTGCATAAATAAGAACTTTAGCAACTGATGATAACGCATCATTAAACAAAATCATTCTACAATGTCTCCTTACATTAAACATAGATGCATTAGAAAAATTTATGATAAACAGTGTATGGATGTATTTTTTTCTAGTGGGTTTTAATATGATGCTTGTAGTTATTTATGTAACAAAATGGACATCTGGCCCTTAGTCAAGAATTTAATTTCCTACTATTACAGGGAAAATTCAAGTCTAACCTCCATTATTTAGATTCAGATGCTAGTATCTAAAACCGCAGTCCACTAAAACCATAAAAAAAGGGTCTATTAATAATTTAAGATGCACGTGTACCAACTTTTTGAAGTTGAAAGTATTTTTAATGTGTGCATAAGTACACAAAAAATATTGGACAAATATATTTCTATATATCCATTTCAATCTACCTACATATGTATATATATATCAAGCTATTCAAGGTTTTGCTTTTTTAAGGCAGTAGAATTATTCTTGGAAATTTATTTTCTTCTCTTTGCCTTTGTGCATTATGCTAACTTTCCAAAATGAATAAATATTACTTTTATAATGAGAAATGAGCTATTTTTAAAATATTTTGAATTACGTTTCATTTGTCATCTCTAAGCTATCTTGATATTTGTTACTTAAACTATATTTTACTTATTTAAATAGCTCTGTAAGTACCAGTGAAGGTGAATGACGTCTGCTGTCAGAATATCTGAATATCAGATACAGTGACTAATCAGAGAATATGCATTTCTGAAGATTAATAATATGAAACAATGCAGAAGAAGAGACAGCGCATTACTGTTACCACATGCGTTACTACGCACGTTGTCCCTTCATCTCTTGGCTTGATAAAATAGGATTTACTATGAATAGCCAGGCTGACTATGAAATCTGTAAACCGTGAGGCTTAAGAAAATAAACGGCAAAAGCAATATGCTGGAGTTTTAAAATTTTTCCTATAAAAATAGGGCTCAGATGACCTTTAAGCTCTTTTTTCAACTTTGAAATTCTGAGTATCTGAATTTATATTCCAATTCAGTTTGTTTTGCAAGCTGAATATCTTTATAAGGAAGCAAGTTCTGAAAGTATGCAATTGAATGCCATTAATTCATTGTTGCTATTTATAGTTTAACTTGTGAAATAAATAGAATTAGTTGTTTCTAATATTTGAGAAATAATCTGTCAGGTAAAGATTTTGTGAAAATGCATGAAAAAAATGAAAGTATCACATTCTATCATTTCATTAAAAAAAAAATTCATAATGGAAAGAGTCCAGGAAAGTAACTAAAATGACCAAAGGGATTTAGTGGCTTCCTGTGAAAAGAGGTTAAAAGGATTACAGTCCCTCAGCCTGAGATGCCTAATACTGAAACTCAAGACGGAATAAGAAAAATGACAATTTGAAAATATTTGAAACTTGAAGAATATGGCAAGAGACATGTAATAAAAGAAAATACTACTGTCTCTAACAGAGAATAAAGAAGCAGTTTGTTATTCAAGAGACTGTATAAGCTGGAAAATTAAATATAGTTATACCACATTTTATAAAAGCAATGTACAAGAAAATATGTTATAAATTGAATTTTGGGAAATATTGTCATATTAAATATACCAGGGAGAACTGGCTATTTGAAGTTAAACATGTCTTGCTTTTCTAAAGAATCTCAATCTTTTTCAAAATTACCAATTTTCCAAGGGTTAGGTATTGCATATTAGTGTCTCATAATGAGACGTTACTATAGATTTAAAGGCTTGTATAAAATCATGTAACAATTGGTTCCTAATAGGTTATCAAGAAGAGGAGCAGTTTGGGATAATGTTTTTAACTTTTGGATTTAGCCTTCTTAGAAGACTGTTGTGCTCTCGCAGAATATCCCCTTAGTTCTATCATTAAAGAAACCACTGCTCTGAACAGTACAGTAGTGAAAATCTTACTGTCTAGTTTGAAACTAGTTTTCAGCTCTATTATCTCTATGGAAAGTAAGAAGAAGAAAAAAACAGTGGATGGAGATGCTTACAATAAGCAGATTATCTTCCCCCCAGCTAATTTTGTAACGTAAGATGCTTTTGCATCACCACAAATACAGAAACGAAAGAATAGATGCTTTGACCTTTTACTGTACACACAGGACCACGTGAGAGATCCCGCCAATTCACATCACTTCAAATGCAGGATTATTTTAGATAGATACATTTACTACCTTTTCTAAAATGTCAAAACTGTAAATACTTACAAAGATTCCCTGTGCCAGGCACCATGCAGGTTTTATCGCTTTAACCTTCCTCGCAGCCCCGTGAGATGTGTTGATATTCCAGAAAACTGAGGCTTAGAGTGATTAAATCTGTGCTGCCGGAATCCAACTAAACTGGATTTATCCGTCTCCAAAAGTCGTGCTATTTCTTAAAATGTGGTCTTCAGACCTTCTGAAAAAGACCTCCTGATTTTTGTTAAGAATTTAAAACGTAGATTCCTGCTCTCGCTCCCTCTCCCCAACCCACCCCACACATCCTTAGACAGTAGGGTGGGCTGAGGTTCAGGAATCCTTTCTCAGAAGCTCCACCTGTGATTCTTTCTGCACCTGAAGTCGGAGAACTGCAATGTTACCACGCACGTTGTCCCTTCATCTCTCGGCTTGATAAACAAATGTATCTTGATCTCCCCTCTCTTCCTACACTCTCTCCCCCTTCTCCTCACCCTGTTTGCATAAGTTTATCTCCCTGTTTGCCAAAGGGGCAGTGCAGATGGGAGCATTCTTTTTTTGAGCAGATAGGAACATTGCTGCAGAAAAAAACTATGACAGTTCTTTGTCCTGGTATATAGCACCACCCTAAAATAGGCGGCATTGACTCGGCCCTCAAATCTCAATGAGAAAAAACCTGAATTAATGCTTCCTAAGCACACATAGCAGAAGCTGCTTTCTATCCTTCTTCTGCACTCCCATCTGCATCAGGCTCCCTACTGTCAGCAGATTGCAGGGAGCTTGACTCACACGAAGGTGAGAATCCTTTCAGCTACTCTCTTGATCTCCGAGTAAGAAGACTGATTTTTCTTGCTTTTGTTTTCACCTCCTGGCTCTAGATGGACTTAAAAGGCATTCGTTTCCCAAGAAAAAGATTTTTAAACCTTAAGCACTTAGTACTATAATAGACACTGAGACTTTGTTGTGGGGGAGATGGAAAATAGAAGTGAGGACAGTAACAACTACAAAATGTGAGCTGAGAATGTGGTAAATTGTAACCATGATGCCGAGGATGACAAAGTAAGGGAAATCTTGGAGAAAGTAAGGGGAGCCTTAGATTGGTGAAAATAGTAGGCTTTACTGGTGGAAAGAAGATGGCAGGGTTGTCCAAGCAGGAGAAACCAGCATCGGCAAAGACAGGGGGTTGATAGTGAGCGATGTGTACAGAGAGGGGATGGTAAGGAGAGGAACTGGCTGGGAGTAGTAATACATGAGGTCAGGTCAATCAGCAACCTTATGGAAGCGTTCATCTAGACAGCTGTTCAGAACAAGGTCCTTGACCTCTTTGTGTGGAAAAGCTACAGTCAAAGCCTTGAACACACAGGATCATGGTGGGAACCTATCAATAAGCTACTGGGAGAGTGTAGGTGGAAGAGGCTACTGTTTCCAGATACATTCTCCTCTCAGGCATGATTCCTGATAAATCACAGGGACTGGAGCATGGGGGTGAAGACCCAATTCTTTTTAAAGGCCTTGCAGTTGACCACGAACCATGATTTACTGGTTGGTGACCGCTGACAAAATGCTCACTCCTAAACAACGTGACAGAGTGTGTCCTGATCTAAATAAGAATGCCCTTTCTAGCACCGTTAATTTCTGGTACAATTGAAATTTCTAGTGGAAGCTCTTTAGTTAGCTTTTTTGTATATAATAAAATATTAAAAGGCCTTCTCTGCAGTATAAACTGTATGATATATATATATATATTTTTTTGTATCTTAAGGATAACTGGATAGTCTTCTTTTCCCAGAGGTGTTATCATTAACAAAGAATTTGGCCTGCACTTGTGGCAAAATGGAGTAATTCAGCCTTTTAAAACCCATTTCTAGCCTTCAAAAAAAAAAAATGCATCCAACTGGTAACATACTATGCTTTCAACAGAAATCCGATGTCATTATTAGTCAGTGGGCAGCTTTATTGCTCAGCTGAAGATGACCTGCTGTGAAGCTTTTACAATCAGATTCATCCAGAATCCGTTAAATTCAAACCTGCATAGCATGCCCCCAAACCATTCCTAATCCTTTCTACAGAGCTGATGAATTCCTACCTCCCAACTGCCAGAAGACTTAACACCATAGTCATTATCTATAGTACAATTTATATACTCTTTGCTCAGCAAGAACCTGTTGTCTTTCAGGCAAGTAACTTATTCAGTGTACAAATTTGAGAGTAATGATTTTCTCAGTGTTAGTGAAAGTGCCTAGGGACATGTTGGAAGCCATGGAACAGGGTCCTTGGAAGGACTGAGAAGTGAGACGGAATGTGGGCATTAGAGTACATGACCATCATGGGATGCATTAAAACAAGAATTAACAAGCTTCCAAAATTGATACGGCTCATGCAAGCCAATTCTGTTGATTCTTCTAATAACAGTAGTACTGGCCAATTAGAGTGGGGTGAGCAGACAAGGGTGTGTGTGACGAACTAAAGCGCTGGTGACAATTTCCTCTAGGTTTCTTATATTTCTGCATATCTTGCAAGCACAGGCCCTGACTGCCTTTGTTTCAGACTATCATTTCAAGGATGTTTCACAGCAAACATCTTTGGAATGTAGAGCTAATGCTTTGGAATAACCTTTGGAAGGTAAAGATAATGCTTCCCTCCAGAACAAAGGGCAGGCATATTTACTTCCCAGTATAAAAGATTTGGGTTCCACAAGCTGAGGGCTCCTACTCCAACCCAGTGAGTGTGCAGGTGTCCTCTGACCGTCTTCACATCACCCTGTGGGAATTGGGGCTCAGGGAACTGGAGCAAGAAAATGCTGATACTCTGGCTACTGCTAATGCTGTGAGTATTAAAGTCCTTTGTCTCTGACCTAGAAGTCTTGTGTCTTCTACCAGCATCTGTGTAAGTAGCAGGCTAACTTGTCTTCTTGCAAGTACAGTAAAATCTTAGGCCCTTCCCAAATCTTGACATTGTGTAGTCCTTCAACTCTCATGAGCAGGAGAAGCCCTTTGATGTGATTGTTTTGTCATTTTCAAGAAAGAGAAGGTGTCTCAAGTGATGAAGGCTAAACTCTGACAGTTAACATGAGTTTTCTGTGGTCAATACTTACATGAGCCTGAAAATTCAGGACCAGTTCTGTCTTTGATATATAGGCATCAAGATGCTAACTCTGTAACAAGAAAATCAGTTTTAACTCTAAGGCTGAATCTGGTTTTTGGCTCTTCTAGCAAAACACTCCAAACTCTCTTCTACTTTGCCACCCTCACTGTAGAAAATAAACACTGGTTTCCCTTAAAACTAGAAATTCTGGCCAATAAGAAATCATTGCAAGTCTACTGGGAAGTTTAGAAAGGCTTTTGTTTTTTTAATTCTTACAAACAGAAGCAAATGTAACTAGTGCTGCACTCCTTTCCTGTCTGGAACATAGAGATGATGTTGGGAGCTGCTGGGGAAAATCCAAGAGAATCTAAGAGATCCTTAATTGACAGCTCAGCCAATCGGTCAACAACAACATTGTTTGTAAAAACAATAAATTCCCATTTATTTAGGCCATTGTCCATTGTTTTTCTGTTACTTGCAGATGAGGAAGCAAAGTCATGCATTGCTTAACGATGACGGGATACGTTCTGATAAATGCGTCATTAGGTGATTTCGTTGTTATGCGAACATCACAGAGTGTACTTACACAAACCTAGATGTTATGGCCTACTACTTAGCTAGGCTATATGGTACTAATCTTATGGGACCACTGTCGTATATGTGGTCCATCATTGACTGAAATGTCGTTATGTGGCGCATGACTGTCCTAGACTCTTAACCTATAAAAGAGATACTGGCCTTGCTTGCCATGCTCTGTGAGGTTTGCTTTAGTTGGGAATCCAGGAGCTGATTCAGCAGGTATGTGCTGCAAATGAAATTCATTTGTTCCAACAGTTGCTAATGAAAGCCAGGAAAAGACCAATGAGAGACAAATACATATTTCACTGCCACAAAAAAATCCCACACAATTGATACCTATTCTTAATACTTAAAAATAGAGTTGGGAGGAGATTTAAGGTGAAAAGGAACCTTGCAAAAGGATCTTCAAATAAATTTACTATTCAATAAGAATTCCAAGGAAAGAGGAAAAAATCAACACGAGCGGGAAAAGAGATGTAAAGAGAGTAAATCTCAGTAACTTTAAGAAGTGTGGTAGGCCAAAAAACGCCCCCGAAAAGATATCCACGTCAAATGCCTGGAACCTGGAATATTCCTGGAATATTACCTTCTATTGTAAAGATGTGATTAGGTTAGGAATCTTGAAGAGTGTCCTTATTTGACACAAACACACAGAGAAATGATGTGAAGACAGAGGCAGAGATTGGAGCGATGTGGCCACAAGCCAAGGAGTACCAAGAAATGTTGGCCAGCCTCCAGAAGCTATAAAAGGCACGAACAGACTAGAACCTCCAAGGGAGTGCAGCCCTGCTGACACCTCAATAAACATTTGCTGTGTGCAACAATGACTATGTGCTGCCCCAGGTTAGAAGTTTTAAGATGAATAAAACATAATTCCTGCCTTTAGGAGACCACAGTATGGTGAGAGATGACACAGAACATTTACATAAATAATTGTAATATGAGACAGATGTGATAAATCCTTTATTAGTAGTACAAATGAAGTCTTCTAGGGATATGAAAAATTTCTGTCCATAGGAAATCTAGGAAGGCTTACTGACCTTATCAGAAGTTGGTGGGCTGGAGTTAGACTTTGAGGAGTGGACACTGGAGAGGAAGGGCCCCAGGGCCAAAGACACATCTTGAGTAAAGACAAAGAAAGGAGCACGTAGAGAGAGCTACACAACTCTTCTGGCTGGAACGTAAAATTGTGGGGAGTTCTGAATGCCATGTGAGGAATTTAGAGTTTATTCTGTGTGCAATGGGGAGTCATGGCAAGTTTTTGAGCAGGGGCACAGTATGATCATTCAGTTCTCTGTTTTCTCTGTCTGTGACAACCCTGATGGCAGTGTACGGGATAGTTTGGGCAGAGTGTATGAAGAAATAGTAGGTAGGAGAGCTGGGAAGCAGGGAGATAAGTTAAGAGACTATTGGAATTATCTAGAAAAGGGCCAAAATACCTCAACAAAGCAGTGGCGGTGGGAATATAAAAAGGAGGATAAATCCAAGGCATGTAACAGAAGCAGAGTTCATGGAGTAAGAATTCTGAATGAACATGGAGTGAAAGAAAGGGAAGAGCGAAACATTTTCAAACCTGAGTAGCTGGGTGCTCTGTTATCTTTTACTGCATAACCACCCATCCCAAACCTTAGTGGTTTCAGACAATAACCAACTAATTATGCTTACTATTGTGGATATCCATTGCTGTGTAACAAACTACCCCAAACTTGATGTCACAGAACAACGATCATTTGATTGTACTACTAGATTCTGTGGATCAGGAATTTAGACAGGACACAGTGGGGATGGCTTATCTCTGTTCCATAACGTCTGGGGCCCCTGCTGGGAAGTCTCTCTATGTCTGGGAGTGACTTGAACGCCTAGACCCAGAATCACTTGGAGTGATTCACATATCACATATTTAGAACCATTCACATATTTGCCACCTGGGCTGGGATGACTCGAAGGCTGGACTCAGCTGGGATAGTTGACCACAGCACCTGCATGTGGCTTCTCCATGTGGCTTGGGCTCCTCTCAACATGAAGGCTGGACTCTGAGACAAAGAATCTGAAAAGCGAGCATTCAGAGAATGAGAGACTGAGAGGCCAAGGCAGAAGCTGCATGGTGTTTTATAACCTAGCCTCAGAAGCCACAGAGCATCACTTCTTCCGTACTCTATCGGTTAAAGCAGTTGAACGCCTGCCCAGACTCAAGGGGAGGGGACACCACTCTGCAGGAGGAGAGTCCGTGCAGAAGAGCATCTGGAATGGGAAATTTCGTTGCAGTCATCTTTGGAAAACACAATCCATCACACTCATGAATTCTGTGGGTCAAGAATTCAAACAAGGCACAGTAGGGATGGCCTGTTCCTGCTCCACAACGTCTGGAGCTCCAGCTGGGAAGAGCTGAATCACTGGGATGGACTGGATGACTGGGAGCTGGAACCAGCTGGAAGCTTCTTCACTCCCGTGTCTGGCACCTAGGCTAGTGTGACTAGTGAATGGCTAGAGCTCACTTGTTTTCTTTCTTTCTCTCTCTCCACAGAGAGAGAGTTTGTAGTCTCTCCATGGCTGCCTGAGTGAAGTCAGACTTCTTCCATAGTGCCTTAGGGCTCCAAGAGCAAGTGTCCCAGTGTAATAGGGAAGAAGTTCATGGCTTTTTATGATCTAGCCTCGAAAGTCACATAGCATCACTTTCACTGTACTCTAGTGGTCAAAGCAGGCATAAGCCTGCCCAGAATCAAGGGGTAGAGACATAAACCCCACCCCTCAATGGGAGGAGTATCAAAGAATTTAAGGCTGTGTCTTAAAATACTGGAAAATGGTGATATTACCAACCAAGATCAAGGATACACAGGCTTAAGTGTTTAGATGATAAGATTTGTTTTATAAATATCAAATTTGTGATATCTAGCAGGATCTTGGCAATATGAACCTGAAGTTCAAGAAAGTATCACTCCCAAAGAAATAATAAACTCATGAGTTAATTAAAACAATGAGAAAATTAACAGTGAGTAAATTAAAACTTAATGAGAAGGGACCTAACAACCCAGACCCACACGTAGTGGATTCTGTCGGTTATTCACCCAACGTTCATTCCCCACTCTTCCTTTCAGACAGAATCCCCATCTTGTCACAGGCCTCGTCCCAGATCCAGGCTAAGCCAGTCCTGGGAGTCCTATTCTCTCCAGCACCAACTGGGTACACATCACTCCTGTCAGGAGACGTGAGGTAAAGTCTGTGGGGGCTTCTACGAAAGATTTCCTCTTTCCCTATAGAGATGCAGGAAAAGATGGTCCTTTTTTTTCCTTTGTATGTAATCGTGTCTGAGGATCTGAGAATGGGCAGAGAAAAAGAATGGCAGAGAAGATCCTGATTGATCCTTTCATAACTCTGGACGGCTTGTTTTGTGAAATAAAAAATATCCTGTTAAGTCAGATTGAATTAACGGTTTCTGTTACTTTGAACTAAAACCGTATACATCTGACATATACATGTGAATCATAATACAACTGACCTAAATACCATCCCTGCAGATATCTCAAAACTCCAAAATTCCCAGGACACACCTAAACTTTGGCTCTGGAATTGAAGAGTTAAAATAATCCACTTAAGCAGCCAGTCCTGTGGCATAGTTCAGTGCGCTCCACTTCGGCGGCCCGGGTTTGTGGGTTCAGTTCCTGGGTGCGGACCAACACCACTCATCAGTGGCCACGCTGTGGCTGCGACCCACACGCAAAATAGAGGAAGATTGGCACAGATGTTAGCTCAGAGCAAATCTTCCTCCACAAAAAAATAAATAAACAATCCAGTTAAAAAGATTTAAGACATTCAGCATTATTTAATTACAGATATTATAACAACGTCCTGCCTTTTTAGAGTACTTGACACATACTTGAACACATAATTATGTCATTTGGTCCTTATATCTTTTGGAAATAGGCAACGTGGGCATTATCTCTTCCATCTTCAAATAAGGTAAATGAACAACTCCCTCAAATCCTTTTGTGAAATTAGAAATGATTTAAATAATAAATCTTATTCCACTTGTCATATTCCACTTTGCTTTGTAGATAGTACCTGTTCACTGCATATTTGCATATCTTAAATTTATAGCACTCACTAAGATAACTTTGAAGGCAGAAAATAATGATTATGTTCAAACACTGGCCAATATAAAATACTCTGGCAAGGTTTTACCTATGGACAGGCAAAGACTTGCAAGGTTTGTTTATATTAAATGCTCAGCTGGCTTGAAAAATGGTGGTAGACTTTCTTGGTGCTTAGTATCTCTTATGCTTTATGGGAAGAGGTCAGAGAAAGAAGAGGAAGTTCAAGACATCATTCTTTGAATCTAGCACAGTACCAGGAGCACAAGTGAGCTGATCTTATTACTTCACTGACGATAAATTTAAGTGCTGGGCCGTTTCACATGAAATGAGCATTTAGGAGCATGTTACCCCTTTTAAATCATCTGTTTATGATGGCTCTTTCCTTTACTGTTACAGATATTAATTGTAAAGGTAAACATTAGTTTTAATGGCTAGATCTTCCTTTATCATTTTTCTTAGTCAAACTCCATCAAATTTGACAAGGAAACTTTTACAAAAACATATTGTTTTACCATGTCTGCTAAATTAGCTTGTTGCTATGTATTAACTTAAAAGATTACTTTAACTGCTACACCAACAGTCAAAAACAGATGGGATAGCTGCAAGACGGTGCAGAGAGAGAAGCTCTTGGGACATAAACTGATTTTGTTGTCTTAATGAGACCTATTTGGGAATAATTCTTTTTTCAAGTCCTTGCCACAAAGGAGAATAATTTTTTCTGTTTACAGAAAACGTGGAAATTCTCAAACCAAAACAATATTCTCTAGTGGAAAGGTGTTACACAAACCTAAAAAAAAAAAATTAATTATTCAAAGTGTGATTCTACTACCAGAAGTTTATACGGATCTTGAAAGGAAGGTTGCTCTCCTTAAGCAATACTTTTGCAAGTATTTGCAAATACTTTTTATGTAAATAAGGATTAAGAAGTTTAAGAAGGTGGAAAAGATTGCAAATGAAAGAAACACTGAAAAGGAAGGAATACAAAAAGTAATGTTTCCTCCCAATGCTTAGTTACTTCTCTGTCTTCATATTTTTAATAACTCAATCTCGAGGCTAAGCAGAGTTTGAGACTAAAGCTTTTGACTCTACAAATCATTTGCTCATTCATCAAATATTTATTAAGCACCTGCTATGTGCCAGGCATTCTAATAGGTAGTAGGTGAGCAAAAATGGGCACTGTCCCAATCTCATTGAGCTTACAGTCAAGAAATTAAAAACTCTTCGTCACACAACCCCAAATGACAGGAGCCTACTGTGTTCCATTCTGCTATAAAATTCTGAGAAACTTTTGTTTTGGGTTCTGGGTTTTCCTCTTTGGGCTATAACATCTGCCAACTGGATTGTTTCTATGGATGTCCATTCATTTCATTTTCCCCACGGCCTCTCATTTCCTATTTTCTACCCTCAGTCGAGGCTCCTAAATGCATTCTTAGTGTTTGTCTCATCAGGATATTAATTTTCTATAAATATCATTCCAAGAGAGTTATTCCCTTGATCATCCAGCCAGTAGACATTAGGGTAAAGATCATTCCCAAATAAAGCAGTTGAAAAACACCAGGGAGTATTTCAACTTGGGATTCCATGCCTTCCTGTTTTACAACTTTATCCTGCCCTTCATTTTATTTTAAATCTTTGAGAATAAAAGACCAGCTATGGGTACCATCTGCTTAAATCCCTCTACCTTGTCCAGATCATTAATGATGACAATAAAAATTAGTTCTCAAGAGAAAATAAACCATTATTAAGAGCAAATCAGAATACCACTGTACACATACATTTTCTACTTCCTATGGGTAAAATATTTTAGATATAATAAATGTCATATTTTCACTTCAAAATGTGTATTTTTGCATACTAGACATGAAAGGCACTGTGCTGTGGTTCCTAATAGATTCTGCTTTCAAGGACCATGGCTTTTTGTGTGGAAGTTAACATGTGTGTAAAACTATAACAACAAGACGGAAGCTGATATGTGCAAGGAGAGATTTAGTTTCATACATTCATTTATGTGGTGCTTGTTGTCCCCAGCCACTCTGCTAGGCACTTGGTATACAAAGGTGGCTCAGACCCTGTCCCTCGGAGTCTGGGATTGCTGAAGTCTACATAAGTTCAGTTACATAGAGCTTACACATGGCGCTTGGCTGTGCAACCCTAAATTTCATTTTCTTTGATTACTTTAAATGGATCTTGTTGAGTTATTTTGTTAAAGCATGAAGTATTTTAAGTGAGACCTCCTACAAGATTTCCTTGTGGTGTGGTCAAGCCTGGTAGGCTTTATTGGTAGCTCTACATCTCACTCATAACTCATTCAGAGGCAAATGGCAGGGTGGTGCAGAGGGCAGACGTATTACAGATTAGGAAGAAATTCTATTTTAACTTATTGTTAAAAAAGGTTTACTTTAGTGTTGATATGCAACGTTAATTGCAGTATGATAGTACAAGCCCCCAGTATTTTCTTAATGTTAACAACTCGAGGTGCTTAGCAAGTACCTGAACTCTAGCACATTCCATATCGAGAAGCCAGCTTTACTATTCACTTGCTAACCAGATGAGAGATGACAACCCTGAAAACCTAACTAGCACTTCACACAAAACTGATGTTTTGTTAATGGGGGAGCTAATTACTATGCCACTTTCTTGGCTTAAAAGTCTTGAATTTTTTTACTTGCTAATGCCTGGGGCACAAAGAATAACAAAACCAAACACACAGCTTTCTCCGAGTTCCATTAATAAAATAACCCAGCCGTGTTTTAGTGCGATTGTTTGTCATCAAATATACATGAAGGACCTGGAGCCCTACCTGACGAGACATGACAATTTAACTTGGTGTTTCCATTGTGGCAACATGATCATAAACATATTAACAAGTCCCGCTGTGTGATCAACAACAGATGTAGAATTAAAAGTGTTGACAAGTCTCATCAGGTATTTGGGCCTTATGTATTTTCCACCACATCGAAATCCCATTGCTCCTGAAAACTGCCCAAGCAACTGCTCTCTCTGAAAAGCTGTTTGCTATGAAAACAGTCTCTTTTGTTTCCTGCTTCGACTGGATAAACAGACATAGATTCTCCTGAACTGGCTTTGCGGAAAAAAATCTACTTTACAATGCCAACTACCTGTCACAGAATTGATCCTAAACAATTCTCCAAAATTTGAAATGGGCATCACTCAACCCATTTTCACCATATACACCTACTGAAAGAAATACTTTTTTTTTTTAATTGCAGCAAAATTGGTTTGTAACATTGTATAAATTTCAGGCCTACATCATTATGCTTCTATTACTGCATAGATTACATCATGTTCACCACCCAAATACTAATTACAACCCATCACCACACACATGTGCCTAATCATCCCTTTCGCCCTCCTCCCTCCCCTCCTCCCTTCTGGTAACCACCAATCCAACCTCTGTATTTATGTGTTTGTTTGTTGTTGTTTTTATCTTCTACTTATGAAAGAGATCATACGATATTTGACCTTCTCCCTCTGACTTAAAGAAATACTTTTTAAAACAAGTTTACTGAAATAAAATCAGTGATTTGATCAATATTTATTAAAACAAAAAAATAACTTTTAAAAAATATGAAGGGTGGGCTTTTAGTAAACATCGGATGATTTTTGTCTTCCAGTATCTTCTCCTTTTGGGAATTTCCCACTACCCACTATGGGTCTATGTGTCCTCTGGTCTCAAGACCCCAGATACAGGGGTAAGCACATCACCCAGGCACATCAGAATCCTTCACCCTCCAGGCCCAGCAATTCATTCCATCAGTGAGCTATAGTTCCAAGGCAGAGCTATCAGAATTTTCCTGCAGGCTTTTGTTAAAACTCTTGGGAAATATATGCTTTCTGGGTTCACTAGCTGTAAGAACAATTTAAGTTTAGAGCTGCCAGTGGTATATCTGGTACCACTTGGGCGGAGCATTCCTGACAACAAAGCTAACATGGAAAAAAACAGAGCTAAGGGATTGCAAAAGAGGAAGAGAGTGTAAGGGCAAAGGTGAGATAAAGATTGAGACAGAAGAAAATTTGGTGACCACATCTGAGGCCCTTAGTTTTAGCCAGACCTGAAAACACATCTGTTACCGCCCAACATGGGGCCTTCTGCTTGCCACAAGACATGCCAATAGTCAAGAGGCAAGGTGGTAGGAGAAAAAGGACTTTTTATTACAGCTTGCTAGCAAGAAGGAAGATGGCCAACTCATGTCCAAAAGAACCATCTTACAGAGGCACAAAATCTTACAGCAGTTATATAGGCCATTGGGTTATTGGGGAGAGGTTAGGAATGTTGATCTTCTGGTATTACAGACTGGGAGTGCCACACCAGATCTTTCAGTTTTCACTGATGATGGCTATCAGCACAGATTCTCTGTTCGGGGGTCATCACATTCCTAAGGAACTCAAAAAAACAAAGTTATCATCTTATCGCAGCTGGGAGATACATGCACAAGCAGAGTTCGTAAAATCTACAGAGCAGCTGGATCTCCTGGAGGGTGCAGATCCAGCTGGGTTAGTTTTTCAGAGGTCATTCAAAGCTACAATAGAGTTTTTCTTTTCTACAATATGGCTTCCCTTATGTCAACCTTGTCTTGAGCCGGTATCACATCCACCCCTGCAATTTTCAGTTATGTTAGCCATCAACTCCATTTTTTTTGCTAATTTAGATGGTGTAGTATGGGGATTGGCAAACTTTTTCTCTAAAGAGCCAATTAGTAAGTAGGCTTTCCTTAAGCTTTGCATGCTCTACCATCTCTGTCTCAACAACTCTCACTGCAGCATGGAAGCAGCTGTAGACAACACACAAACAAATGAGCATTGACTATATTTTAAAAAAGCTTTTATGGTGGACACCAAAATTTGAATTTTATATAATTTTCATGTGTGACAAAACACAATTTTTCTTTTGATTTTTTTTCAATCACTTAAAAATGTAAAAACCATTCTTAGCTCAAGGGCTGAACCAAACAGGTAGCAGGTGGCGTTTGGCCCACAAGCTGTAGTTGACCAATCTTGGTCTAGTATTAATTTTTTGGTGTCCATCAAGTATGGATTCCCCTCCCTCCTTTCTGCCAAGACACCCAGATCTTTCTTTAGAGACTCATCCCTTTGCCCATTCTATGCTATTCAGTTTGGGTGGGATTGATACTACCCTAAGCTCTAGGAATAGGTTTGATTGGTTTAAGCCAATAAGAGAATTCCCTCTTACTGGCCACAGAGTGATTCAGGAGTGGACCAATGATGGAATTTAACCCAATGAGACTTAAGAAAACGTTTGTTAGGACTTCTGAGAAAGAAGTTTCCTCTCTTCTTCCTCTACCCCCTTCATATCCCAAGCTATCTATCAGAGAAGATGTTCTCTCTTTTTTTAGCTGGTAATGCAAGGAATGAGGACTTGAGAATCAGAATTGCTGCAGCCATGAAAAAGACTCTGGCTTCCAGGAAGCAACCTTGTGAAGCCTGGGAATGCACCTGATGCAGAGCTGAGCGATCATGTGACGTGGCCATTGAGTTAGATGAAGCCAAGCTATCCATGGGCTTTTCAGTTACATGAGTCGATAAATCTCTTTCTTTGCTTAGCTTTATGGAGGAGAAATGTTCTGCTAGGTTTCTATGTCTTAAAATGAAAAGAATCCTGATGAATTTAAAGAAAAATCAAAGAGGGCAATTACCCAGCTGATTCAGGAACGGTCACATGGCTGAGCAGCGTCATTGCTAGTTGACTCAAGTTTAGGGTCAGGACCTCAGATTTTCAGGCTTAAGCAGTCAATTTTTTTTGTTTGTTTGTTTATCAAAAGCTGTCTAGACTCTGTGGGAACTAGTTCACATCAGACAAATACACAAAAAGCAGTATACTTATTTATAAACAGAAATTCCTGCCCCGTTACACACTTAGGAAAAACGCCGAACTTCTTACTACTGCTACAAGGCCCTCCACAGCCTGTCCCCACTGCCCTCCTTTCGACCCTCACCTCCAACCACTGTCCTCCTTGCTCACTCCACTCCAGCCAGAATGGCCTCCTCGCTCTGCCTCAAACAAGATAAGTGCAAAGAATATTACAATTGCTTTTCCCTCCATCTAAAGTCCTCCTCATTCAGATCTTGGTATGGCTCACTCTCATTTTACTTAGGTCTCTGATGGAAAATTGCTACCAGAGAGGCCTTCCCTGAGCACCTTGTTGGAAACAACATGCCCTTCCTCCCATACGTACACACCTCCGTCACTCTCTGCGCCCTAATTCTGCTTTAGTGTATCCACAGAAACTTCATCCAGCTGAAATTATCTTCTCATTGTTTTTAATAATCTGTTTCCTCCTCTAGAATACAGCAAGTTCCATGAGGACAGGAACCTTGTCAACCCTATTCATCATGGTATTCCCAGAGCAGTGTCTAGAACAGTGTCTGATACTCACAAGTAATTGTTGAATGAAACAAGAAAGAGAGAGAAGAAAGAAAAGAAAGAGAGAGAGAGAGAGAAAAGAAAGAAAGAGAGAGAGAAAGAGAGAGAGAGAGAGAAAGAGAGAAAGAGAGAAAGAGAGAGAGAGAGAGAAAGAAAGAAGGAAAGAAATGATGGCGAGGGAGGGAGGAAGAGAGGGAGGAAGGAAGAAAGGAAGGAGGAAGGAAGGAAGGAAGGAAGGAAGGAAAGAAATCCATTCATGCAGTCTTATAAGAAAATATACAGAGGCAAACAACTGATTTTTAGAAAATGTCTGGAAAATATGTCATATTGTAATTTTCTCACCTTAAGAGCACAGGTGGATAATGTAAAAACAGACCATTATCATGAACATAACTCTAAGCCATCTCTAGGGTAAATTATTTTCCAAATAACGTAATTTAGCTGATTTACATGTGCTTAAGAATTTATAGCTGGCAAAGCACTTTTCACCTAGATTTGCATTTAACTCTTGTAAGACTTCCTTGAGGAGATGTTGTTATTTCTCTTGAATTGAGATGAAACTGAAACTCAAACTTTAAGTAAGGAATAGCTCATAGTTACCAGATGAGAAATGAAAAAAACCGAACTTAAACTCTGAATTGTCTGATTTTGTTCTCCTCTACTACGCTGCCCTCTTCAAGCAATGGCAAATCCCATCTATAATGTGTTCATTTACTTGCTTCAATTTCCAAGGGGGACCTAAACTTGTCCCCATTTCCTAAGCCTTCCCACACAGAAATGCTAATACAATATGCCCTAGGAGGGCCTGAGCATCTGTATTAAGTTCCTCAGCTCCATTCAAGATCTGCTGGACTCTCGTGCTTCTCAAACTTTAATGTGCATATAAGTCACCCTGGGAGTCTTGTTAAAATGCAGATTCTCACTCAGTTGTTCTTGGGCGTGGTCTGAGGTTCTGAATTTCTAACAGGCTCTCAGGTGATGCTGATGCTATTCATCCACAGGACTATACTTTGAGTAGCAAGCATAAAGGATACTTATATGGATTTTTAAATTGCAATGTAAGTGTTATGGACTGAATGTTTGTGCTCCTCCATAATTCACATGCGGCATTGAAATCTAATCCCTAATGTGATGATATTTGGAGGTGGGGCCTTTGGAGGTAATTAGGTCATGAGAGTGGAGCCCTCATGAATGGGATTAGTGCCCTTATAAAAAGATCCCAGAGGGGCCGGCCTGGTGGCGCAAGTGGTTAAGTGTGCGCGCTCCACTGCGGTGGCCCAGGGTTCGCTGGTCTAGTTTTTCTCACTGAATTATGTTTTCTAATGATGTCTTTTTCCTAAAGGAGAACTGTATGGGCCACAGCAGGCCCTGAGTGATGTCAGGAACTATATTGAAAGCAGGCACTGTTTACCAAGACACGGAGTTCCTGTCCAGTTTATGGGTGTAGCTAGTAAGCTGTTGTGCTACAACCCAAAACTAGTCATCGGAGGCCACCCAATGATCCATTTGTAGCCAAAGCCTATTGGATTGTCAAACAGTGCTGTAATATTTTGGCAACACTTATCAAGAACAGTTTGGTGCCAGGCAATGGAATTTGTAGTGTGGAGATCAATAGGTAGATCGAAAGCAGAGTGTATCTTACTTGTAAGATCTGTGAAAGGGAGATGTCCTCCATATACAAACCATCTGGTCTCTAGGGCTTTTCAAGTTCTATTTCTGTAAAGGTCTAGTTACAAAAGCTGGCTCCCACGAAAGGTTGCTGAGTATTTTTCATTGGAGATAGGAACCTCCTTTTCTACGTACAACATAACAGGGAGTTTGGGGTTTCTGGTTATTGGCCTGTTGTGGTCTTTTCCACCTAAAAAGCCATCTAGTGGTTGAATTCATTTACCCAGGAAACCAACTGATTATTACAAGGAACTGGAACCAAGAGAAACTGTGTGGCTCCCTATACTGGGCTGAATAGTGTCCCCCCAAAATTCTTGTCTACCTGGAACCTATGAACATGAACTTACTTGGTAACAGGGCCTTTGAAGATGTAATCAAGTTAAGATGAAGTTATATTGCATTAGTGTGGTCCCTAGTCCCACGACCGGTGTTCTTACGAGGAGAGGGAGATTCAGAAAGAGACACGTAGGAAAACACCATGGGACGATGGAAGCAGTGATTGGAGGAAGGCAATTGCAAGCCCTGCCAGCCACCACCAGGAGCAAGGAGAGAGGCATGGAACAGATCTTCCTCAGAGCCTCCAGAAGGAACAGACCTTGCTGACACCTTGATTTTGGACTTCTAGCCTCCAGAACTATGAGAGAATCAATTTCTGTTGTTTTAAGCCACCTAGTTTGTGGTAGTTTGTTATGGCAGCTCTGGGAAACTAATATACTCCCAAATAAAAATGTGCACCCAACAGTCAATTCTTTAGTAAATTGTAGCATGGTACCGGGCACATATCAAGGAGTGATTAAGGATGCAAGAAGCAGCATTAAAAATAGTGGCTTTATAACTAACATAGATAAAAGTAGCTTTAAACCAGCAAAAGAAGAAAAAGTGTAGCTGGTTACATCCAATTTACTCTCAGATTTTTCCCAGTACCTATTTTTCTGACTGGAGTTGGTTGCAGACATTCTATAACAACCTCTTTGAATCTCTCCAAGGATTTAGTGAGGCTCTCAGGGAGGGCTGCCTGCCTGGCATAATGATCAGCCAAGGCATTCTATTTTATTTTTTTTTAGCCTCCATGCCAGCTATGAGAACCTACTTTTATAATAGCACCTACTGTAGTATGAGCTCTTACTTTTATAATAGACGTCTCTTCAGGAAGCTTTATAGCACTCAAGTTCTTTAGTCTGCTGAGCATTCTTAATTGGGCTTCCTAATACGGTCAGAAACCCTTTTTGTTCCAAACCATTCCAAAATCATGTACCACCCCAAAAGGATATCTAATCTGTATATTTGTTAACCTTTAGCTAACAGCAAGCTCTGGTGTGCACAATGCGTTCTGCCATCTGGGAAGATTTTGCCACTGTCAAGAAGTCATATTCTGGAAGTAAGATCTGTTACAGCACAGTCTGCCTGATATTTTCCTGTTTCAGTCCTAAGATAAGACCCACAATAAAGAAGATTAAGTTTGTATTTTCTAAAAGCATTTCTAACAAATCTATTTTGAGTGTAGAGAGTTCATAACTAGAGGCTAGATGGTTATGAATCTCCCCTTCTTCAAGTTGTGGAAGAAGAAAACCAGAATTCAAAATATTAAATGAAGAATGGAAATATGTGAGCAGGAAAATATAAGATTTCATAGGTGGTAAGGCTACTTGTTGACAAAAGTTGTGCATTTCCAGTGAGCAACAAATACTCTCCATCACAAAGGACCACCCAATTTAAAGGAGAGCCTAACATCAGGTTGGTAGAAGCCTCCACTAGTTTAGCTGCCTCTGTTATTGCACTGAGACAAAGGCAGTAGGCTTTTGCCACTGGATCAAGAGAGAGACCATTGACCTCTGATAATTGCTATGAAAATGAATTGGAAGTCCAAAGGCTTATCCGTATCTCTCGTATACAAATAGATAGAAAGTCTAATGATAATTAGGTCAAGCCCCGACTGGGCAGTAGTAGAAGGGCTAATTTTAAGTCACAAAAGTCCTGTTCATGTTTAGGTTCCCAGAGAAAACGTTCCTTTAGCAAGGATTTAATTAAGTCATTTGAGGGTATAATGATTTCAGGAAAGTTGTGAAACCACTGCCTAGTGGCCAATGAGATCCAGATATCCACTTAACCGTCTCTCAGTTACCAGCGTAGGGAAGTTGTGAACCATCTGTAGTCTGTCAGATGTAAGGAATTCACCCTCTTGGGATAAATCATGTCCTAGATAATGAACTTTGAGAAAATGGTAACTTCTCCTTGGAAACCTTATGACCTTTCTGAGCTGAAGCAGTTAAGTAGCTAGATGGACTAATTCTTAGAGCTTATCTTATCTTTAGAACACAACGAAAGTTCATTCGCACATTGGATAAGATCAGAATCACAGTGAAATTTATGTCCTTGAAGTTCTGATAGATTGTGAAAAGTAGGATGGTGCCTCAGCAAATTCTTGGGGCAAATAGTCCAGGTATACTGTTGAGTTTCCCAGGAGAAGGAAAAGAAATACTGACTATTTTGATTTAAACTTTAGAATCTAAAGGAATTTTAATTTCCGTAGAACACAAATCTACAATGGTAAAACACGTCTCCTCAAGAGGCACCAGAGATAAAATAATATTTGAGTTTAGCACTACAGGGAAGTGGAGAAGGATTATTCTATTAATGTCTTGAGGTCCCCAAAAAAAGCCTATAACTCCACCCATTGGGTTTTTTGACGGAGAAGAGAGGAGTGTTACAGGGCTGTGTAAGGTTTGATGAATCCTTTTTTTATTATGCTTTCAACTATTAGTTTTAATCTTCCTTTAGCTTCTGCTTTAAGAAAGTATAGTGCAAGTTAGGGTAGAGATTTAGATGAAACGATCTAAACCTTAATGTGTTCAGACCCAGTAATCCTGCTTATATCAGTAGAACAAAATTGTCCCCTTAAAAGCCTGCACTTCCTTGAGATCTTTAGTTTGGGTTTTAGTTTGGGCTTGATTTAGACAAAAAGGTGCTGGCAAATCAACGCCCAAATTAACTGTGATCGAATTCTGAATAGAGGAGTCCTAAGGGACTAGGAGGAAGGCACCATCAGGAAAGCATTTAATCTGGCGACAACATTTGCACAGTAAATGCCTCCCTGTCAAGTTAGCGGGTGTGGTGTCATCCTCAGAGGAGGAAAGAAGATCCCTCGGGCAAAGGTTCAAGAGTGACAGTTTAATGGCTGGACCATGGAAACGTTTGCAGATTTCTGGAGATATCCATGACCCAGAGTGGCTTGTTGACTCGAGGGCGACATTGTCTAACAGTGGTAGGATTTAAGATTGATAAATCTATCAATATCAATAAAAAATTTTGTAAGTTTGTCTTTTAATATTTAGACGCATTTCTCCTTGTGAATTCAAGGGCAAAATGGGAAGTTAGGTGCTTGATTCTTCCTCCTCTTAGCACCTTTGTTGATCACTTGCTTCACTGTTTCCTTTAGTTTTTTGGCTAATGCAGGATAATTCTTTTCCCCAGGTTCTTTCTGGCTATATCACCTAAAAGTATCTATCAAGAGACTGTCTCCTGCAGGGTTAAATGACCAGGGTAGCAACATGTAATTGTTTTATGTATAAATTCGTCAATTTACTCTGAGTTCTAAGGCTCTTTCAAAATGCTCAGTGAGGAGTTGGAGTTCTGACAAATGGTGTTATTTTCCATTGCAGTTTATGCTTACTTTTGAATTTTCCATTATGAGCTTAACACCATGTACAAGAAGTGAGGAGAGAGCTGGAATCACATCTACTTCACAATTTACTCCTAAACGCCGTCTAGAAGTGTTAGACAGCCTATCCCTGAAGACTTGCAAGGACTCATCCTTTCTTTGTTTGCAGGACTGGATTAGAGTCTAATCTATTTTCACAGAACAGACTTTGGGGATCACCTCTAAAAGGGGATCTACATCTACCTGGCCAACATCTACAGCTTTCCTAAGCCCCTCTGGTTTCCTATGCAATTCAGTCTTTTAAGTCGTCTTTGGGGTTTCCCATTCTGCCATTTCTACACAACTTTTAACATCTGAGGTTCTTGCTAACATATGAACTGATGGGTGTAGATGTGGGAGCCCTGGCTTATAGGTTCCTAAAACTACCTAAATTCCCCCAAGAATTGCTCTTCATCCTATCTGGATTTGGAAAATCTTTCACGATGACTCTCAGCTCTGACAAGACCAGGACTTAAAATCAACTCTAAGAGGTTTTTTCTGTTCTGACGGATGTTTAACTTTAAGAGGTAATCGAGTGTTGGGATTTTTGGTGGTTGAGGAGGGATGGGGAACTGGTCAGAGGGACAGATGGAGGCAGAAGAAAGCAGAGGAGCATAGGAAGAGGGAAGAGGAATAACACAATAATAGGCCAATAAAGGCGATTAGGTCCAAGATGTGATTTAAGGGGATCTAAAAGAGAGAGAGTTTTAAGTTTCTCACATTTTTCTTTTGCTTTGGCCAAGGAATATCTTAAGGACACAATTTTGAAATAGGAATTTCTTTTGGATGCCTCCTCATACCAATGAAAAAATGCAGGCCATTGAATGTTTAAAACTGTATTCCTTTTTTTTTCTAAGATACTTCTTAAACAAACAACTTTGGTCATATCAAAAGTTCCCCGTACTAGCCACTGTATTCTAAACTATCCTTGGGGAAATTATGCCATTTAGAAAGAGAATGACACAAATGTGGGTTACAGCATAAATACTTGTAAGATACAGGACTCTACTGCAGAGCGGAGCAGACCCAGGTTGAAACTGAGACAAATCCTTAAGAGTCTGGGAGAAGTTGGTCCAAAATGTTGCAAAAGCTAGTGTCTCAGACCCCTCACAAAATTACAAATCCTCAACAAGTGATATGGAGAGGAACTCTATCCCACAACCAGATGCTCATGTACAAAGTCAGGCAAGACAGAGGAAAATTCACACAGAATTTGAGGACTCAGGACAAAATTTGTCCAAAAGATGCCAGTCTGAGAAGAAATCTTTTGAACACCTCAGTTCCCGGGGCACCTTGGGGAACGAGCTTAAATCAGGGCCTCCATCCATCCTTTTCCCCATGAACTTTCCTCTTATAAACAGACAACAATGACAAGGACAGACAGACAAACAATAATGTTGTTAGGAATAAGACAGACTTCCACCAAGGATAAATGTTTTCTCAAACATAATCAGATAACCAAAGGATTCCTAAAAAGTGTTCCTTACTCCTAGGAGAAAAAATAAACTCAGTGTTTGGGGAACTCAGTGAAAGAGACCAGAGTTCAACTCAATGCAAGGCCGACTTACCACCCCCCGCCCCCGGACACCCACCCTACCCCATCACGGTCAGAAAGCCGGAGCAGGTTCCAAGGTGCCTCAGATCAGCGTGCTTTTCCTCAGGTGAGGGTCTTGTGCTGCAGAGGTTAGTCTCAAATGGATCCCAGGGGGCCCACAAGATTGCTGAATGCCTGGTGTCCAAATATCACCAAGCTTCCCACCCTCAGAACCCCTGCTTGTTCCACCCCCTGTAAAAAGTGCTACGTCTCTTCAGGACTTTGCTTACTAGATTATGAAAGCTAATTTCACACAAATAACCATAAATATTAATAAGTTCTTTTCTGATATAAAATAAAAATTATACTGGGGCTGGCCCCGTGGCCTAGTGGCTAAGTTTGGTGCGCTCTGCTTTGGCAGCCTGGGTTCAGTTGCCAGGCACAGAACCATACCACTCGGCAGCGGCCATGTTGTGGCGATGATCCACATACAAAAAAATAGAGGAAGAATGGCACAGATGTTAGTTCAGGGCGAATCTTCCTCAAGCAAAAAGAGGAAGGTTGGCAACAGATATTAGCTCAGGGTGAATCTTGCTCAGCAAAAAAAAAAAAAAAAGAAAACATTATACCAATATCTTTGGACAGTGACTGGTGGAAATGTATTTGGTCTTGGAGGGAGAGGGCCAGGATCTGAATGACCTGTCAACCACTTTCCGGCTGAGTGACCTTTAATGGGCAAATCATTTCATGTCTCTGAATTTTTCTTATCTGTGAAATAAAAGTAATAAAGTATAAGCTTACATCACAACAGAAGAGACTAAATACATTTGCACTAAATATATGTAACTACAAAATACTAAGAAATGCAAAATGATTAATAATGATAACTAATGGAGAATGAAGTTAATGATAGAAATCTTAGGTTCTGTAAAAGAGTAATAAGAAAAAGTATTTAGGTAGCTAGATAAACTGCACCACTATCTAATCCTTCATATGAATTATATTAGCAGTCCACGGATTTTTTAAATCTCCAATTATAGCACAGTGCCTGCAGGTTCTAAAATTGTCATTGGCTAGTAGTCTTGTGTTCTCATACCATTGATTGCCAGGGCTGTTATTGTTGTTTTCTCCTGTGATATGTGTAGTCTCGAGAACTTAGCTGTACTGGCCACCATCTTCATCAAAATTAAACTTTATAAATTTCATTACTAGTCATTAATAGATATGAGATATTGAAAAATTCAGAGGAAGCCTTAAAAAAATCATTAGGTTTCTCACCTTAAAACAGAATAAACACTCTCAAAATAGCTCCCTGGTATGGTTGGTTGATTACCTTACCCAAACTCCTTTGTCCCTGCCTCCTGGGTCCCTTCCTCCGTCTGGTGCCCTGTAAGGCATCAGAGACTGCTTTGAAGGCAAGCTCTTGGGAAGTCACAGTCTTGATTTTCCTCTGGTGAGTTAAGCATTCAGGTTACCTAGGTGACCCGTTCTTGCTCTTTGTTGCTGCTGGTTTCATCTTCTCCTCTGCTCTGCACTCAAAGGACTGCAACAGCCTTCAGACCAGCATCTTCACCTCCTCCTCTGCCACTCGACAGTCCATTGTCCACACTGCAGCCAGAATGGTCTTTTTAAACACGAATCTGACCACATCCCTCCCTTGCTTAAAGCTCTTCAGTGGCTTCGCATACAACAGGGCGGTAAAGCCAAACTCCTTTTCCCAGGTGACAAATTCCCACATGACCTGCCTGGATCCTGCCCGCCTCAGATCTCGACTCCCCACTGCCTGTGGCCCTGGCTCAACCTGCGCCATCGCGCCCGCCTCCTCGCTGACCCAACACAACAAGCACAACCGAATCTGTGCTTCACGTTGGCATGCCCGTCTCCTGAAATGTTCTCCCAGACAACTGGATCTTGATCGCAATTCAAATCTCTGCTCAAACAGCATCCCTTTGAAGGGGACCCTGACCACCTGCTAAAGCCGCTCCCCTGCCCCTGGCTGCACTCAGTCACACTCAGCCGTTTACCGTCTTCTTCTTCTTCTTCTTTTATTTATTTATTTTTTTTTGAGGAAGATTGGCCCTGCGCTAACATCTGTGGCCAATCCTACTCTTTTTCTTTTTTCTCCCCAAAGCCCCAGTACACAGTTGTGTGTCATAGTTGTAGAGTTGTAGCTCTTCGATGTGGGACGCCGCCTAAGCACGGCTTGATGAGTGGTATGTCCACGCCCAGGATCCGAACCTGCGAACCTCAGGCCGCCACAGCGGAGCTGTGCACCCAACCGCTTGCGCCACCGGGCCGGCCCCAAGATTCTAAATTTTATCTGAAAAATAATTGTCAGGGAAAAACAAATTTTTTAAGTAGTCAAAATATTTTTAAGAATGAAACAAAATAAAAACAAACAAACAAACAGTAGGCAGAAGGAGGCCAGACAATAAAGCATATGTATGTCTGAAGCCTAGAGATGGAAAAAACAGAAATTCCAGAAACAGGCTCCAGTATATATAAGACACAACTGCTGCCTCTATCGTGTTGAAAAAAATCGGTAAATTTCCCTCTTAGAGCTAATAACTTCTATATAACAGCCCCAAACTCCACAAAGTTGACGTATGAAGTAGGATAACATTTACAAAACGCATTGTACTTAAAAGATTAACTCCTTTGTATGTCAAAAGCCTTTCAAATTAATGAGAAAAAAGATAAATGCTTTAGTAGAAAACAAGTCTAAAAATACAAAGCTTCGACGCACTGTAGAAAAATACAAATGTCCAATAAATATACCAAAACTTATTTTCTCTAGTGATTCAACTACCACACATTGAAACAACAAGATGAAATTTTCGTTATCACATTGACAAAGATTAAAAATGAACTACCTGGAGTTGGTGAGCACGTAAGGAAATCAGAATCCCTTATCCTCAAGAAAGCATAGAGGAATAGTTTGGTGTAACTCTTATGGAAGCCAGTGTTCTATTGTGATTCAAAAACCCTTAAAATTACCAACTTTTGACAATTCTCTTTTTGGCAATGTATCCTAAAAATTTAACTGAACAAGTTGTAGATATAAGAATGTTTCTTGTACAGTTGTTTATAAGATCAAAAAATCAGTGACAGTATAAATGTATATACATCATGTCAGTCTAACAGTGGAATATTATGCAGCAATAAAAAATGATCAAGTAGCAGTGTGTCAACATGAAAAGATGTTCATAATATATTGTTGATTGAAAAAAAAGCATGTTTATAACAGTTTGTAGAGTTTGGATTGTTCTAAAACGAATATAAAGATATATGTGATTTATACTATAAGAAAAAAGTCTAACTATGTAACAGTAGGTTAACAGTTGTTATCGCCCATGATTTTTTTCCTTCGTGTTTCCCTGTATTTTCTAATTCTTCTATAATGAATACGTATTGCTTGCATAGTAGAGAAAGTTTGGGGGGTTTTTGTGGAGAGGCGAGTTCATTACTGATGTCTACTTGGCTGCAAACAGTGGTTTCAAGCCTATTTTTCATGAGTAAAATCTAGATTAAAAAATACAAGCATCTTTTGAGTTAAAAAAAGACATGAACTATTCATCGCACATAATTTCAGTACTCCACCGCGTGAGGAGCCAGGTTTACAATTATAGAAGCCCCTTGGTGTTTTCTGTTACTACCAAGTAATGCAGCCAATAAAGAAGCTTTGAAAAGCAAAAATTAAGCAATAAGTTGTGACAGATAATGTGGTTATTGTATGGTAATGAACTCCAGAGGCATCAAAAGTTTGATCTATTGCTGAATACAACTATTTCCCTTGAGTATAATTAAAATCTGAAAAGCTTGCCCCAGAATCACTGATACAAATAGTCCTCCTTGTAGATAAATATGTTTCCAACTGTTGTATGGGTGTATTCAATTATACCGCACAATAAAAACATAGCTAAAACTGGTTCTGAATTAAGGTTTGGCAACAATCAGAGCAGCCCAGAAGATTCCTCCTAATTCTAATAGCATAACTACACCAAATTAGTAAAAGCCACTACAACAACAATTACTCACACGATTACAAATATCACAATAACAATAACAGCAAAAGATTCTTAACACCTATCAGGCCAGATAATCTTCTATGTCCCACAGACCTAGAAAATAAGCCCAATAAATATTCAACATTTAAATATTTCGACTGGAATGGATTAACCAAGCAGAAATCTGAAATTTCAAGCCTATTCAACCTTATGTGGCTCCTAATTTGAACACACTGTTAAGAAACATCATGACATAATCAGGGAAGAGTGAAAACTGGATATTTGATATTAACAAATTTTATTAACTTTTATAGTTGGTAATGGTATTGTGGTTATATACTTTTTAAGAGTCCTTATCCTTACGAGAGATATTCTGAAATATTCAGGGATAAATGAGATGATGTCTGGGGCTTACTTCAGAATAATCCAGTGGGAGTGGGTGGCTATAGATGAAACAAGACTGGCTTCCAACTGACCTGTTGAGGCAGTTGATGGGCACATGTGGGTTCATTATACTGTTCTCTTCATTTTGGGGAATGTCTGAAATTTTCCATCAAAAGTGTTTTTAAAAACGCTTTGCTTTCAAAAGAGTTCCTGTCTACTAATCATTCTGTATTACTGTATATTATATGCAGTTTGAAAGTTCATTATAAGATAAAGTTATTTAAAAAACTTGGCTTGTTTGGTAATACATAAAATCTCATTTGGTTCATAAAGAGTTTTATGTTATGGTAAAGGAAATAGTAACAAGCATCAAAAACATAAAATTAAATGTGTATAAACCCCTGGGATGAAAGCAAATTAAAGTATAGAACTTTGAGTGTGAGTCACATTTAAATATTCCAGCGTTGAGATTGTCACTGAAATGGTGGGGAGAGAGATGGGGGAGCATCCTATGTGAACTGAATTGAGATAATTGCTGAAGGCACTGATTTTTAAAATCAGATTCCTTGTGAAAGACAAGTATTGTTAAACAAGAAGTGTCACAGAAACTGGTTATCAACGAAGGAGAAAGAATTCTATTGACAACACAAAATAAAGGGCAAGATGGAGAAATGAGCAAATCAGTTTGGCCTCAGATGATTTGAAAGATTGCCAAACACAACATTCTCTCCTTAAATGATAATTACATTTCATCAACATGTTGTTTCTGTTTTGCATTTTGGATGCCTTCTTGATGAAACCAGCAAACAGCCATTGATGATTGAGCAGCTAGTAACTATGGGGGATTGGAATTTGCGAACTCAAAATATGTCTCTGCCTGAATAACATTTTGACCCCCACCCCCACTTACTGACCAAAGGAGTTTGGGATGGGAGGCCCGCCCCCAGAAAAGGCCATTACTATAGACATCTCCGGGTACCTGGGTGGGTTGTGCTAAGCCCATTCTTAGTTCTAGTTACCCTTCATGAGAGATATTTACATTTGTAAAGAAAATCTCCATTTGTAAAACTATGTTCTTCCCTGCACCAGGAAGAAGGGGGGCATGGCCTTACCTAGAAACTTATCAGAATGGAAGGCAAGGACTTAAATCTGCATGATAAACTTACTCATTGTTAACTGTGCTGTTTGGGCAATATGCTATCTGACTCCCACTAGGTTCCTATAGATGACATCTGCCAGGAGTCGGGGTCACCATGGTAATGCGTGTTTGAGCTATTTTTTTCAGGAACTGAACCCCTAGTCCACTTCAGGCCGGAATGAGACCACCAACCCATCAACTGGGCCCTTTTGACAGCAAGAGGTTGGAACTCCACCCTCAGGGCATGCTAATACCGCCATTCTGTGAACATGCATCCTATGAAGAAACAGGAAGCTTGACTACGCTTGCGCAGATCATCAATTCCCTCATCTCTCCTCACCTCCAATCATTTCAGACCACCTTGCCCCCATCCCCATAAATACCCAGTCCCTATTTTCGGGGAGGGGGATTTGAGACTTGTTCTCCCGTTTTCCTCACTGGGCTGCCTTGTGATTAAACCCTCTCTCTCTGCAATCTCGTCATCTCGGTGATTGGCTTTCTGGGCGGCAGGCAAAAATGGACCTGGTGCTGTAACATTGAGACCACTACATGAGTACAAATAAAATGAGTCCGTTCGTTGCCTGCAGTAGGTCCACGCACAGGAGAGGCCCAATGGAGTACCTACCCCTGGAGACGGTTCGGCTCTAGACAGGTCACGCCTTCGTATGTGTATTCTTGCCTTTACTCTCTCAAATATTCACCGCTTTTCCTCTGCGTGCATGACCCCATGCGAGGCACTAGGAATATAACCAGGAACAAAATGCTGACATTTGGCCATTGATATTGCAGGTTGTTGAGTCTGGGGCTCTAGCTAAAATCACCAAAAGCCAATTGACTAAAGTGGTCATGCATGACCTAGTAATCAAATTTACCAATTCACTCATTTACTACATTTCTTTAAATAAACAAATTTTTAAAGTTCACAGAAATTCACACTGGATGGCTTGAAATATGTGGGAAGACAAGACTCTGGAGACTTCAAACCCTCCTTCCTCCCCTAAACTCTCCTCTTCTCTCTAACTCCTCTTTACTCCTCATTCTCCTCTCTCTGACCTTCACCTCCTCCTTTCTCTGAACTTCATCTCCCCCTCTCTCTGACCCTCAGTCTCCTCCTCTCTTAGATACTCAGTTTCCCTGAATCTGCTCTTCAGTCCCCCTAGTCCCTGGAGCAGGCAGCTCATGCCGTGGCAGGCTCCCCACTCCCATTCCCCAGTACCAAGTCCCTGCTGTGTCCCCGCGTGTGCCCGCTCCTCCACTTGGAGCAGCAGGAAGCTGAACCAGAGGCCGATTAAATATTTAAACGCAGTTATGAAAGCCTCCAACTAGAACTTTTTTAAAGTTCTCAAAAAAAAAAAAAAAACTATTCTAAAGCATTTCATTCTACATGAATTTCTACAAAGTTTATGAATAGGTTTCTTATATTTACAAGAAACAAGTGCTTAGAAATAGGCAAATTTAGAAAATTTGTCCTTGGGTGAATTGATTCCGTGAATCGGCATTTGCAAATTTGGCTTTTGTTGAAATATCATCAGGCAAATTATGTTGCCTTCAAGTTGGAGACAGACACTCAGGGGAGCCATGCAGGTGACACAAAATACATCCCCAGAGCTAGAGTCACTAGTCTTTCCCCAAGGGCTCTGGGCCCACCTCAGGCCCTAGGACAAGGGGAAAACAAAGACCTGATGGTTCACAGCTAAACTGACCTGGCAAACCCTGTGTATGGGTATGACAGGCAGGTTCCTGCACTAAATTTTCTCTTTTTTTGTTTTTATTGAGGTATAATTGACATATAACATTACATTAGTTTCAGGTGCACAACATAATGATTCGATATTTGTATATATTGCAAAATAATCACCACAATAAGTCTAGTTAATATCCATCACCATACATAGTTACAATTTCTTTTCTTGTGATGAGAACTTTTAAGATCTAATCTCCCAGCAACTTTCAAATATACAATACAGTATTATTAACTATAGTCACTCTGCTGTACATTATAGCCCCATGACTTATTTTATAACTGGAATTTGTACTGAATTTTCTTATATTAAAAAGCCAGGCTCTTCTCTGGAGGTAAAAAGCTTTAATCATATAAGGTAACATTTCTCAAAACATGTTATGCTAAGTATTGTCTCTATTAGATGTTCTGCCAAAAGTTATTTTAATCTTAAATACGTTTGGGGAATGTGGAACACAGTATCCCTTCTTTCTTGATGTGATAAAATTAATGATTCTTGATGATTCATAATGCACATTAGTATATTAAATTCCTGAAAAAAACTATGAAAAAAAAGTCTCTAAATTCTTTCTTACTGTGATTTTTTTGTTGTTGTAGTTATTTTATCCCTCTCTCTTTGATTTACTTAAATAACTCTGTTCCTGTATAGAAGTCATTCAGGAGATGCCCTATCATTTTGACACATTGCCGGTGAGATTCATGCTCTCTTTATTCTAAAGTTTCTTCAAGGAGAGCCTTCACTTGGCGGGGTACGGGGAAGGGTGGTGTGGAGGGAATTAGCCACACAAGGCTGTGGTGAACGAGTACATCTTCTAAAATAATCAGAGCTGTACTATAAACCAACAGGTGAAATCCCATAAGTGATGTGATCAAAAATTCTGAAATTAACAAATTATAACTGATGCTGTGATAGCTGTAGGCAGCTCAGGGAAAACTATAGGCATAAAAAGGTGCTAATCCTGTAGAAGGCCTGAAAACCCTGATATTAAGGCTTGCATTGAATAAGCTAAGCAGAATTAAGGCCTAAAAGTCGTAATAAAAACTAATGTAAGTGAGATTGTCACTTTCTCCAGGGGCCGATGAAGACCCAGAGTAAAAATAAGTTCGGTTTGATCTCCTCGCCCTGCTGTTTATCCAACTCAACCCAGACAGAAATCGTGCTGACAGATTCAGGGCACACCTTCCAGCAGTTATAAGTGGCAACTGCTCCACTAGCATTCTTCCCCATTTCATTCCAAATACTTATGACTTCCATGACCTTGCTCTGTCCACACCTTCCCAAAGAGTTCCAGGACACCTAAAACAGAAAGGCAGTCCCAATCAAAGTTATTACTTCCCGCTGCCTCCTGTATCTAATAAGAAGTATTCTAGACTTTTCGCCAAGTTTCCTTTATTACTTCTTAATTTTTTCTACCTCTAGCCACTTTTTTCTCCCCTTCTATTCTGAAAGGTTTAATTCGTTATGTTACACTAGTTTTTATCCCATATGACTGGACGTGATGGATAAATAAATACATAAATACAAATAAAAAATCAGGACCCTAGTCTCAATGTTGAATTCCTGGCACTTCTATTGGGTGTAAGTTTGTCACTTTTAATATTTCCAACTTCTCAAATCTCTATTTTGTCCATTTTTTAAAACCATAAAACCTTAAATGAGGAAATAAAAAAAGCAAATGCCTTACTCTCCCAACATTGTCCCCCATCCCTTTCTTTAATTTAGTCTCAGATCATATCAACCTAGAGCATATTTGAGATCTATGTCATTTTATTTCCACATTCTTTATGTTTTATATGGTTCCCAATAACCTCATATGATACATAATCACCTTATTGTTTTGCAACATGGAAATATTTTTTACTGGTATGAAATCTTATTTATGTACCCAAAAAGGAAAAAAATGCTGTAGATGTTCAATTCTGGGGAGATGGAGGTCAGAGTATGCTGAAATACCTAAATAAATCTATAAGTGGCTCATAAATAATTGAACAGACCAACAAGCTAGCTCAATTATACCAAAAAATGATGGCATAGTACCCCATATTGTACCATTTGTGGTAAAAAGCATTTGAAGTTAAATATAAATTTAAACTCCTTCACCACTGCTTATGGTTTCCAAAAACGCCTGTCTGGGAAGGTGAAATTTTCCATGCTTAGTTTCAGCCCAAAGGGGAAACACTGATGGGGAGTTGAAGAAAATGCTCAACAGAGACTAATGATTTATGAAGGGTAAAAGACGTTTTTAATTTTATCACAAAGAAATTATTCTGAGAATACATAGTTAATCTAACATATTTATGCTAAAATCTCTACATGAACTTGTCACATACCTAGAAAAGTTATCAAATAATTTGAGGAAATTTATTTCGGTTTAAGATAAAAATCCATGTTGGTATACACTCAGAATGAGAATACCAACTACAGTTAGAACCACTTGACAAATTCTCAAAAGCTTGTAGACACACAAAACTGCTATTGAATAATAAAATGTATTTTGGCCTTGCCTAAATTTGCTTTGATTTTATTTATCAGTCTCTGCCTTAAGCAGGTAGGAAGAAAACCAACTACTTTAAGAGTCGCCCTTGATGTCTTATTTGTGATGCAGAGTTTGTTGTAACAATGTACCTCATGGTCTTCCAGCTCCTGAGTATATCTCACCTCCTTCCTGAAGTCTTCCATCTGAGAACTTAGGTGCCATTCATCCTCAAGTGCTTGTCCATGAAATAGCCCTTAGCAGTGTGTTGTGCTCCTCCTTTAGACTGTGGAACACACAGGCCCAGGAATCAGATCTATTACTAATTTTATTTCTTCCCCAAACTTTTAGTCCAGGAGAGTAATCTTGATAGATACATACTATGTACATCTGCTCCATCCTGCCCCTCACTGAGTTTAGAAAAAACAGCCATCTGACCACAGAAAACATCCTCACATCTTCTATACTAGCAATATTTTAATTGAACTAGAAAAACGAGAGGGAAACAAGATTTAATGATTCTATTTAGAGTATGATAATTATCTTCAAATATATGAAATCTGTTTACAAGAAGATTCAAACTTATTCAGTGTGTTTCACAGTAACTGGAAACAATAAAAAGGTATATTTTTTTTACTTTAAGGAAGAATTTATGAATGACTTTAGAAGTCAAGACAAATGGAATGAGTTTCATTAAAAGACAGTAAATTCCCTCAGCACTGGAAGACTTCAAACAGAAGCTGGATTACCAATCAAGACGTCATGGAAGAAACTCAAGCCATGAAGAATTGGACCTTGTGTGTCATCTCTGAGGCGCTATCAGACACTGAAGTTCTTACTTGGCAGACTCACTTTCTGATTTTCTAGACATCTTTGCTAATTTATTTCAGGGCTTTGGTATTCAGGCAATTGCCAACACCTAAAATTCTTTTAAAGAAAACTTTAAATCCTCAGCAGAATCACTCTTATCTCTTATTTAAAATGCTGTTTTAAAACATGTTTAAAAACCTTGATTGGAACTAGCCAGTGAAGAGCTTTTGGTGAAGAGCTTTCACTGGAAAGATAAGTACTCAGAAGATAATTGCACCAGGAAATCAGAGTTTTTCCTCAGTAAGGTATCATTTTTCAAAAATCAATCTAATGTGGCCAATTAATGTGTTGAAGAATAATATGCCTTCAGAGAGATAAATACTGGAGGCTTCTGCCCTTTAAATAAATGACATCCTAATGCTCACAGAAGGCTCTCAGGAAATTTTTCTCTGACACTGAAATAAATATATGTGATTCATCATCAGAGAATTAGGAACGAGTCCTCAGCTACTTGGCTGACTTTCACTGCAAAGCACAGTGATTTTGGTACCCCCAGTGGGCAAGATTCTAAAAATGGAGGCTGTTCTTCTCCAAAACCAGCCTATCTACTGGGTTGGAAAAGGAGAAAACGGTCTTCTCCTCTGGTCTCAGTCCCACCATCTCTTCTTCCCACCTCTCTTCTTTGGCTTTCCCAGACTCAAAATGAACTTGTTAGAACCAGTTAGGGGAATGTGACTGTTTAAGAGGGATATTTAGAAGAGAAATACCAGTTTGAACAGCCATTCAGCCTGTAGGTCTCTCCTGCAGTCTCAGGGTCTTTGATGCACTAAAATGCATCCTTATTTTTTATTTATTTATTTATTTATTGTTTTGGTTAGGAAGATTGTTGCTGAGCTAGCATCTGTGCCAGTCTTCCTCTACTTTGTATGTGGGATGCCACCACAGCATGGCTTGAGGAGCGGTGTCGGGGAAGAGGGAGAATCCCCCTCCACCCTTTCCCTTAAGGTTCTTATAGTTGGCCAAATAATTAAAAGACAGATTAGCAGGAGAAAAATCAAACAGAGTTCAATAACACATATACATGGGGGAAACTAAGTTTCTCAACAAATGGCAGAAGTTTTTCACCTTAAATAGATTTCGATAAAGACCAAGGAGGATGGTGGGGGTGGGGGAGGACACGGCTGTGGGGGATTTCGGAGGGGAAGAACACAATTCACATGGAGATGGAAATGCAAATGTTTGTCTGACAACCCTTTACAGTGCCAACTAGAGAATGTGGCCTGGGAGAGACAGAATTTTTGATAAGATGGGCTTGGTGCCTTTCCTATTGCAGCATCTATTTTACATTATATTACAGCTATCATGTGGTAGTGGCTCCTTCCTGAAACAGGCCTTCTATGTTAAATTCTTTAGGCAGTTTGGGGGAGGTCAAATGTCCATCAGAGAAAATAATCAAAGTGAAGAAACATATTTTGGAGTGGCCAATTTTGATCTCCCACAGTTGCGTAGGTCCATGCCCGGGATCCGAACCTGCAAATCCTGTGCCGCCAAAGCAGAGTGCACGAATTTAAACACTACGCCACTGGGCTGGCCCCTGCATTCTTATATTAGACCACAGCTAATGATTTTTTCTAGAAAATCTTTCCTGATAAAGGCCACTTAGTTACTCTCCAAGCTGCTAGCACTATTTTTAATACCTTCCCTTATTTCTCCTCAGTGCATTCATATAATCACAAAGGTATTCCATTTGTCTGTGCCAGACATGGCAAACTTATAGTTCCAGGCCATATCTGCCACAGCTGATGCCGTTTTGTGGTCAGTGCTTTGTTAAGATTCTTTTTTTATTTCAATGTCTTCAGTTTCACCACAAGTCCCACCAATTCCAGATGCCTTACAGAGGCTAACATTCACACCTTTATATTACCTGGCTGGCCCCTGGAGGCATCTGAATTTGCATCCCTGAGTTTTATGCAAAAATGCTTCCACACTGACCTTCAAGTTTATATGTCACTCTGTTATACTGCACACTGAAGATAGGATATGTCTCATATCTACTGCACGTATTCTAACATCTAAAACAGTGCTGGGCATTGAGCATTGTACAGATTTGGCAATATTTTGGGGAAAAAAATGATTATCAGAAAAAGAAGTCTGTGCTTCTGAGAGTTTCTTGTGTGTGTGTGCAGGACAGACTGAAAATATGACTTTATTCTGCCTGCATACTAAATAAAACTCCTGTTCCTTATTATGGCCTAATAGGTGGAAACATTTTTTTTATACACAGGTTTAAAATTTTTATTTTATTTTTTACAGAGGGCAAGGATTGGTGGAAGAAAGAATATGACTTTGTTAAGACTAAAAAAAAGCCTTTTTTTTTCCCCCTCTAACTGGGTCCTGGGCTTGATTATAAACTCCCTGGAGGAGAACGCAGCGACCATTGACATTCTCGGCACACGGGGAAGAGAGATTTTAATGAGGAGAACTACTTGGGCTTTTTTTTTTTTCAGTGTCCAGAGAAGTCTCATGGAAATAGAGAGTCTATTTAAATAAATATGATTTCAAATCTGTGGCACCAATTTGGATATGCTTCTCCCTGAGCAAATCTACCTTGAATTGAATCATTTTAAGTAAAATTTTGAGGATGGAAGGCTCAAGATTTAGAATCGGCCAGCATCAAAACTGAAGACGATATATAAACACAAAGAGGTCTGCTGAGTACAGGAGGATGAGTTTCAAACTAAGAAGACATAATTTGAAATTGGAGGTTTTCTTCACAAGGATGAGTACATATTTTTGACACCCCCTCCGATTCCTTGCTCTCCCCTTTTCAGCGTTCTAGTCCCCATTTCTCTTCTACAATTTCCTTCATCTCCTTCCCACCACCCTATTGTTTCTCTGGCTTGTCTGGAGGCATCATTTTTCTAAATGACTCAACACGCATGTCCCTGTTCTCACAAACCTCCACACTGCTGCCCCGCTCTCACGACTGCTTCCCTTTACTACACACATGTATCAGACGCCAGTCTGCGAAAGCTTTCAGGTTCAGTATGCAACCAGCACATTAAAAACAACAGACACAAGCACATGCTTGGAGCTTTTATGGAACGGTAAAACATTCGTGTGGCTACTTCCCGTAGAAATGAGTGGACTGGGGAAGGCCATTCTTCTCTCACAGAAACTCAGGTGTTCTTAATTCTTTTCCTCTTAGCACGTTGGAGAGCATGCCTCTTTCATTTATGTACTCAACTCCCAGGCAGGAGGCTAAATCAGACTTCCAGGGCCAGGCTGTCTCTGCACTGGCTTTTCCTTTCTTGACTCTTTTCCTCCATCGGCACATGGATATTTTTTCAGGATTTCCTGCAACCCTGTTTTTATTTAGTTGCCATGTATTCTGTAAGGTTACACACCATTCCTCTTGATAACTTCTGCAGTTTTCATTGCCATGGCTGAGCATCTACAGCCAATGTCTAACTTTGTCGAGAAATATATGGTCCATCTGTCATCACACAAAAGTGGAGTTGACCACATGTCCTTCGAGAGTTTTCAAACAACTCCAAGAGCAAGTACTGTGACCCTCTCTCTGCCTGATTGAGTTCTAGCAATAGCCTTTCCTGAGACCAAGGAATGATACAGAAACTGATTCGAGATTATGAAAACAGTGTGTTTAACAATTCTTAAAACACCCTCAAAAGAAACGCGCTGTTTAATCCACTGTGCAGATAGCTGGAGACACAAAGAATCTAGTCACTCAATGACTGTCTTTCTTGACTTATGGTTTTCTACCATCTTATCAGTCAAATGTTCGAAGGGAGCTGATGTAATATTTTTAAGTGGCTGCAAATACCAAAATGATCATTTTTCAAAGAATCGTTTCTTCATTTAGACACACTGTCCAGGAGTCTTCTCATGAAGGATTCTCTCATTACAACAAGAGAGCGCTCCTGTCCAAAAGACTGTTAAGGAAAAAGATTATTCATGAGAAACTTCTAATACTTTATATTGTATAAAAGTTTTCATGGGGTGATGAATAACTTTAAATCAAGAATGCTTCAAAAGAACACATTCCTGTTTAACTCTAATTAACATGGAAGAAACTGTATTGAAATGTTTCTTGCTATTTTATCCATTTTGATGCAATGAAATTTGACGGCAAGTACATGGGCTTAGGAGTTCAAGCCCAGAGGCCAGCTACCTACTGTGCAATCTGGGACAAGTTACTTGCTTCTTTGTCTGTAAATTGGGGATAATAAGACCAACATCGTAAATTTCCTGAGGAGATTCAATAAGATAATACTTGCAAAGCATCAATCACAGTGCCTGAGATATAGCAAGCATTAACAAATGGAATTAACATTATAGATTTAAATCAAAACATTCCACAGCTATAGTGATTTGGGTTATATTTTCAAAATTGTGAGAGATACTTATAAGAATAATCTATAGGACTCTAGGTTAGGTCTATCAATTTATTCATAGACATTTATAACACCATCATAGCTTTTATGTAAAAATTACATAAAAGAAAAACAAAACTATCTATGTAAAGTGAGCCTTAAAACAGTTTGGTGTTAGAAAGGATCATGTGGAGAGAAATATCTTCAGTTATTCAAGTTAAGTGTCATCGTCTTAGGAGGTGCCCAGAAGCAGACCCTGCCCTGAGAGGAGGAAGCACACACAAGGGATTCATTCGGGAAGAGCTCTCAGGACGCAACCAGTCAGGGAGGGGGAAGCGGGAGAGGAAAGGGGGAGAGGTGAAGCAGAGGCCGCTTCAGGCTGAGCCCCACCTTCCCGGATCCCGAAGGGGAGCTCTGGAGTACAACTGTGCGCCAGGGCTGGGCTTAGCCTTGCTCAGGCAAGGGGGCTGGGCTTGGCAACCTCTAGTCTTTGGCTACGGGCTGCGGACCGGGGGCCGGAAGGGTGGGGAATGTAAAGTCCAGGCACTTCAGACTCTGTGGCAAGTGCACAAAGCAGCTCCAGTAACCAAAGGCAGTCGTCCAGAGAGAGTGGCAGGTGGGCTGTAAAAACTCACAACACACAACAGTGGGAGGGGAGCAGTGTCTACGGCTGTCCCACATCTGAAGTTACACCAATACGCCCAACCTCATAAGGGAGCCTATTTGCAAATATGTGAGACTGATTATTTAGTAAAAGTCAAAAAAAGAAATAAACTAGCATATTTTTCCTGGCTGCCTGCTTTCCAGTCTTTCAACAATGCCCTCACTTAAAGACTGAAAATTAAGTCCCTGTGCCCACTCTGGCCCCGATTTACTCCATTTCATTTCCATTCCAGTCCAAGAATATAGGCCAAGGTACACTCCAAAGCTGCAATGGTGATGACAGAGCCCTTCAATTCTGATGCACTTTGCAGTTTACAAATCATTTTCAAATGTGTTATCTGACTGTCAACAACCCCATGAAATAGGAATAACAAGCATTATACACTACTCCATTCTCCATTTTATAGATGCAAAACTGAGGCTCAGAAGTTAAACGACACACCCAAGGTCACACGACAAATGGAAGAACTGGAACTCGGTCCCAGGTTTGCTCATCGCAGAGCTCTTGCTAACACAGCAGCTGTCTAAACAGAAACGGACCATGCAGCTGCAAGATGGCACTGCGTTAGAGAGCCTCTGCTGGTCGTCTGACTTTGACACACTCTGGACACTAAAGCAGCTCTACCAGTTCAAGGTTCTCAATTGAGTCCACTTGTAGAAGCGACGGTGGACCAGTTACTCTTGTGTTTCAGGGTCTCCTCTGATGACTCTTGGTCCTTCACCCACTCTTTAAAGGCAGGTTTTCTGTCTTTATTTATCTCTAGCTCTGTGCACCCTCCTTAGGTTGTTTTATCCACTCTTACACATTTAACTCTTAACAGTCATATTTTGATGACTCACGAATCCATACCTCTTTAGGTGAAACCACTTTCTAGCCCTTAAGACTTGCGTACTCAACTCTCTATTGGCTGACCAAAAGTGCCTAAAATTTAACATGGAAAAACAGTACTTTCACTTAAACCTGTTTTCATCCTGTATCCCCACTGTCACTGAATGCCACTCTCAGTGACTCTCAGACAACCGAGCCACAAACTCAGGAGTCATTCTCAACTCCTCATCCCTGACAACAGATCTATTGCTGAGTCCTCTGGGCTCCACGTTCTCAATATCTCACTCATTTATCCCCTTCTTCCCGTCTATAGTGAGCGTTGCCAAAGCCGCAAAATGCAACCCTGATCATTTTGTTTCTACACTTAAAATATTAGAATTTCCAGTCACTGCCACCATCTAATGTCCAGACACAGTACGTTCTCTAAGGACCTCCATGGTTGAGCTTCTGTCTACACCCCAGCTTCATTGCCACAGCTCCCTATGGCCCATCCTCCAGCTATACATACAACAGACAGTTCCCAAACAGTCCTCTTCTCACACTGCTCCTTCCTCTAATAATACCCTCTCCTCTCCCTCATTTACCTGAAATTTTGATTTTGTGATTTATTTTAAGGTAACGTCCTTAATGAATTTCTATCATAGAGTGAATAGCACCTTTACACTTATTTTGTTTACATATCTGTCTCCCCTTCCCCCTCATCTCACCAGTCCGTAATTTCTCCCAAGGCGGAGAATGAGTCTTATTTATTTTTGCATTCCAAGTGTCTAGCACAGTGTTGACATTTCATAGGTGGTCAATAAATTTTTGTTGAATTAATGAATTAAACACCAACTTAGAAAGCTAGATTTGTTTCCTAAACCACCTGATCAATACATGACAGATGTTACAGTCACAGTCGTATCAACCTCTGCGTTCCATCCATTTAGCAGAAACGTCTTTGTTCTCTTAAGGAACCATGTCCACCCAGGATATGGTGCTAAAAATTTGAGACAAACTTGGCTTCCATCTCCCAGTAAACAAATTTGTTCTCCAAGCAGTTACTCTTGGTTTTCAGATGGCAATTCCTGAGGAGAGAGCAAAGAGGTTTTTGGTAAACATTTCTACAGAGTAAGATAAACATTTCTATATAATCAACCCAAGCCACATTTTCATCTCAGCAGACAACAAAGGCTAGAACCTGCCAATTTCAAAGAATGCTGAAAGAACGTGTTCACATCTTTTTTCTGTTGTAGACAACATTAGTAGTCTGAATCTTCAGATACCAAATACTTACTACTATAAAATTTATGAAAGTATGACTTCTAAAAAAAAAAAAAATCCATACAAGTTGGGGCAACTAGTTAAGCACTAAGGTGTGTTTACATGTTTCTCAATGTGACTTAACCTCACTCTCACTGGAGAGTTGGGCTCCCAGAAGGCCAGGCCCCTGTCTCAGCCACCTGTGTGTCCTGGTGCCCAGCACAAGCGTTTGATCCCGAGTGCTCATTGGCTGAGTGGACATATAAATTAATGAGAGCCATCAGAGGAAAGTCAAAAATTACAATCATAACATGTTTTTTCAATTATTTACCTTTAGTTGAGAAATTAGAACAGAGATTACCTCTGCAAATCCTTTTAGTTAAGTGATCCTAATTTTGCTGAACATTGTAATTTCTTACAAAATGTATAAATGCCATAACTCTAATACGGTGAGGTATGGGAGGGAAGAAGAATTGATCTCATCACACTATGATCCAGGCCTGTTATATGTCCATTTACAAGGAAAGGAGTGACTTTGTTTTAACTAAAGTCCATTAAACTTAAAGTCTTTTTTATTTCCCCAATGTTTTATTTTGAAAATGTTCAAATCTCCAAAGATGTTAAAATAGTAATGAACACTCAAATATTCTTCACCTAGAATTACCAATTTTCAACATACTAGTATTTTTGCTTTATTTCTCTCTCAAATATTTGTGTGTATTATTTTATATATATATTTCACACACATACATATATATGTGGATGTATTTCAATTTTTTCTCAACCATTTGAAAATAAGTTACAAACATGATAATTCACCCTAAATTCCTCAGTATGTATCTCCTAAGAACAAGGATATTCTCCTTCACAACTACAATATGACTATCACACTAAATAAATGTAATATTACACAATTATATTTTCAAAAGTAAGTCCACATGCAGATTTCCCCAACTGTCATCAAAATGTTCTTTATAGCTGTGCCGTGTGTGTGTGTGTGTGTGTGTGTGTGTGTGTGTGGCATCCAAGATGCCATCAAAGAATACACCTTACCTTCGGTTGCCATGTCTCTTTTCGGTCTCCTTTAACCTAAAATAGTCCCCCTGTCTTTAATTGTCTTTCGTGACACTGATATTTTTGGAGAATCTAGCTAATTGTCCTGCAGATGTAGAATGTTTCATGATCTGGATTTTTCTGATTTCATATCCGACGACAATCTTCGCCTGCGTTGATTATACAGGTGGTTGTGGAGTACTGATCTTTCTTAATTCTATTAGTCCTTTTACGTTCATGAGCTGGCACTTTCTGTACAGCAGAGCTCCTCCCATCCCCTCTCCTTTTTAAATGTCCCTATGCACTCACACATTCTTTTTTATTCATGGTTATAATACATTACCTTTTCTTTTTTTGGCTGCTCAAATTGTCCTATGATTGGCTTGTCCTCTTCCAGCCAGCTCCCGTGTCCTTTCGACATATACCCATCATTCTTCATGTCCTCTCTTGCTTTCTGAAACAACAAAATGTTCCAGGGTCACCTTGTGCTTCTCCCGGCCCTGGGCCTGGAATCAGCCATATCTCAATGGAGCCCCAGTTACTCTAAGAGGATACCAGAACTTGGAAACTCAGATTTGTTGGTGTGCTTACTGCTATAACAAACTTCTTAAAAACAGAGAAGGCGTCTGGTTTATTTTGTATCACCAGTGCCTAAGCACACGATCTCGCACAGTGTAGGTGCTCAATAAACAGGTGTTGAATGTTGACATTTTATGAAATGGATACACTTGCAAAAATTAGTATGTGTTTTTTAAGAGTATTAGAAATTGGAATATCTTTCATCCACAGGGTCTCTGATCACATTTTATTATGTGACATTGGCCATCTACACTTAGACTTGGAATAGAATCATAAATGATCTTCCTCTTCCCCTTTATGAGCACTGATCAAGTCTCAAGTGTGCTCTCACTTTTAGGAGCCATTTTTGATGACTAGATATATAGACACAGAAACATATCTATACAGAGGACCAGACATATATGCAGCAAAAATCAGGAAAAGAAATTTGGGATTCAGTGCTAAATATTTTTTTCCCATAATTTACAAATTGTACCATTTTGGGGGGTTGCCCATTCCTTAGTTGTCTGCTGACTCTCAGTGCGTCCGCACACAAATGGAAGAACAGTATCCATATTTCCTCACCTTAACAGAAGCTGAGTTCTTTACAATTACTCTATTTGAACAGCCAGTCTGGATGCTGTGACTATAGACTCTACTTCTAGCAAACGCTGAAAGAGTCTTAAAACAGGAATTAGGCATCTTTTCTGCTCGCTTTACTTATTTTTTCCTTAACTTACACCTAGTTCCAAGGGGGTGAATTAAATGGCTTACTAGTTTTTTTCTTCTTTCAAAAAGCTACAATTTTCCGAAATGGCAGACTGCCATTTAAAGCAGAGTTGTTAGGCGTCTCTCTTGTGGATTTAAACTGTGGCTGCTGGCTAAAAGCTGAAAGGGCCATTTTTCAAGCAGCACTTAGGTTTTAGGAGCCAAGAGGGTCCTAAAATCTAAAGTGTTTCTACTTTTACTGGGGGGAAAAAAGCGTTAATTTTTTTTTTTAACCAGGAGAGAGTACATGTTTTCACTAGTTTTTCTCTTCCACAGTCATCATAATTAAGAAAACCATTCATCAAAGAGCTTTGATTAGCATATATTGGCATATCAATATATTTTTCTGAAAATGTCTCCGGTTTATAAGCCACCTTTCATTCTTCCTATCTTAAACCCATAGAGGGATACTTCAAAGTCAATCTTTTATGACTTTATGTAAATAACATTTTACATAAATCGTCAACAAATAAATATAATGCACTTTTAGTTAAATGCTTGTAAGGGCCTTCATTTGTAAGCCAACAAAATATATATTACTGACGTTATAAAAAGTATTTTGTTTACATAGGGAAAGGTACAGCACATTATGCAAAAACAACATATTTTAAATAATGTTTTTGCTATAATTTATCACCTATCACACTGAAAGTGACCCCCTAGGACTCCAACACCTTATGAAAGGAGAAAAGGAGCCTCAACTTTTTCTAAAGAAAACTCAGAGATGACTATGATTCTAGGTCAAACATCCTGCTGCCAGGCCATATTGGTTGAATGATTTGAAGAAATCATTCAACAAATATGCAATTTATAAATAACAAACTCCAATAAGTCTTCCTTGACGATTTAGCTATTCCTGGCCATGTGATTCCAGGCATTGCCTGTGCAGAGATGGCTCATGGTTAGAAAGTCCTCATTCATACTGTGGAGGAACTTCTCTCTGGGTTCCAGTTTCTCATATCAGAAATGGCCCCTTCTAACAGTATTTGTCCCAGGACTGCTTTTTCTTGGCCCCCATCTCTCCATATATGCTTAAAACTTTTCTAACAGTCAGTAGTCAGCAACAATTCATTGATTGCCAACAGGGTGCATAGCACAGGGACCAGGTTGCCTCTGTTACTTTGATGCTCCTTTCTTTACTGCTAACAGTGAAAATGGCCTGTCTTTGCTTCAGCCGGCTGCACTTTGCAATTGCTAGAGGATCAAACACCTCCCATCTAAGGAAAGTTTAGCTTGAGCCTTAATTATAATCTATGGCAGCATTTAACTAAAGGTTGAAATTCTTGATCATGATTTATGGAAAACAAGATAATGTTTGTTAACCACGAAATGAGATAATGTTTGTTAATTATATATTGTCAATTTGGAGCTCTAAGTTTATATATATTGTCAGTCAATTTAGAGCTCTAAAAATCAATCTAACACATGATATGTTTAGATGATTTAAAGAAAATTATTTAATGAAAATTGTGGTTGGTTTATTTTCTGTGAGGCATGGAAATTATAAAAAACAAACATTCTAGGAATTAAGCAAGAAACTTCTAGAGATTACTCCAGCTGAAATATTGTCATTAATGCCCAAAGATATTTGATCAGCTATTCATTTGGCACTCTTTGTAAGAAAAAATTGTTAATAATTAAAACTTCCATCGATTGATAGTTAATTGCTAATTGATAATCTATTGATAAGAGATTGATTAATGAATAATGGACTACCACATAGTCATGTAAAAATAGCTCAATATAAATTGACTCATTCAAGGGGGTTGGCCCGGTGGCACAAGCGGTTAAGTGCGAGCGCTCCGCTGTAGCGGCCCGGGGTTCGCCGGTTCGGATTCCAGGCGCGCACCAACACACTGCTTGTTAAGCCATGCGGTGGAGGCATCCCATATAAAGTAGAGGAAGATGGGCATGGATGTTAGCCCAGGGCCAGTCTTCCTCAGCAAAAAGAGGAGGATTGGCAGATGTTAGCTCAGGGTCGATCTTCCTCACAAAAAAAAATAAATAAAAAAAAATAAATTGACTCATTCAAGATATATTCTCTAGTGAAAAATGCAATTTATTGAATATGTAGGATGTATCATATGATCCCACTTGTTATTATCTATATGCACATATAATTATAACACATATTTAAAATATTAAATCTAATCTACAATAAGTACATATATGTATACAAAGACAACACATACTTTCCATACACACACCCGCACACATAAGTATGTATTTTCATAATCAGAGGAAAAAGGCAATTAATATTTTTTTAAATAAAGAGGATTCTAGGGCCGGCCCGTGGCTTAGCGGTTAAGTGCACGCGCTCCGCTACTGGCGGCCCGGGTTTGGATTCTGGGCGTGCACCGACGCACCGCTTCTCCAGCCATGCTGAGGCCGCGTCCCACATACAGCAACTAGAAGGATGTGCAGCTATGACATACAACTATCTACTGGGGCTTTGGGGGAAAAATAAATAAATAAAATTAAAATTAAATAAAGAGGATTCTTTAGTGATATGGTAAAATACTGACAATATATCAACTTAGGGGGAAAAAAGTCACACAGCAACACACACAGTGTGACCTGAATGTCTTAAAAGAAATGTGTGGCCCCTGGGGGTCCAAGATGGCAGCATAGGAAGACCTGAGCTCACCTCCTCCCACTACACACCCAATCTACACCCACATATGGAGCAAGTCCTCCTGAGACAGAGCTGAGGGCGGAATGAACAGCTTCTGCACAACAGACATAGAGGGACCACTTGGAGACCATAGGAGAGACAGAGACGGTAATGGCAGGAACCACACCCTGAGGTGAGGTGGGACCTGCAGCAGGGAGGGCATCACTGAGGGTCGGCCCCAGGGCCCAGTAGGAAAAGAGCAAGGGCACCTAGACTCTACATGAAGGAAATCCAATTACTAGCCCTAGAGCATCTGCCCAACTGAGCCTGACCCACTAGAACTCTCTTTAGGTTGAGGCACCACAAGCTCCATTTTCTGAGTCCCCTCCACCCTAGTAGCGTGCATGCGGTGTTGCCTTGGGTCCTGTTCTAGAATACAACTTCAGGAACACTGTGGTTGCTACTGTCTTGACTTCAAGTATCAACTCTGCCCAGAAGTTGTGTTTCTGTACCTCTCCAGACTGGACCAAGATGAACTCATATGCTATTTTGGCCAAAGACTCCTTTGGTATCTTAGACGCATTCCTCAAGGACTATATGAGTGATCTTGCCTGATGGTTTCTCTTGGCCTTAATTCCTCCTGGTTCTGGCTTCTTCCTCTTTTTCCTCTGCCTGTCACTGAGGTCTCAACAGTCCAAGTCTTGGCACCGAGGGCCCTTCCAATTACAAGATGTTTATTAGGTGATACATTCCTCGATCATTTCATACCACACTAGACTCTGCCCTCTTATAAATTATCGTGTGTTGCCTGTACCAGATATTTTGGATTTTAAACAAATGAGGGTTTACATTAGTCTCTAATTCATCATTTCCCGAACTGTTCTACAGAATGCTAGTGTACTGAGAGATGTGAAAGGTGTTTCTTTAAGAGGAATGATGAACGTCTGCAATTTACCTAACAGGTAATTGATATTTCTCATCACACAGGACTAGAGGCAAGAGAACTGTTCTGGGATCCAATCTTAGCTTTATTGTAATTTCCCGGATGGTCATGTGCAAGTCCCTCTCCCTCTCTGGCTTCAGCACGCCCGTTGCAAAATAACTTGAACCAGGGCTTCTCTGAGGTCACGTCCCACCAGGAATCTACAGGCATTTAAGTAATGTCCAGGATAAGAGTCTTTAAGTTATCTTTCAGATAAAGAAATTTTTTCAAAACGCTGGTACCCACAAATGTGCCACAGAGTGCACTAAACATTAAGTCAGAGCATCTGATATTTAAAGAATAAGGCCTGGCACTTAAGTAATGAAAAGAAATCTGAAAAGGGAGTAATCAAAGCAAAAATTTGTTTTCCTTGAGATATTTAAATTATTCTATGAATTTAGATGTAATAAATATTAACTGCTTGGTCAAACTCTTGAATTTTCTTAAGAACAATGATGTTTTAAAATAATATTTGCTTCTTCAGCTTATATATTAATGCTATAATTATTATAATATCCAATTGTGTATCCTCCAAGTTACTTCAAAGAGATTTACCCATTCATTAATTCATTTGAGAACTAGAAATGTGAAAGCATCAGAACTAGGTTTGATTCACAAGTTCTTATACTTGGGAAGATCCATTAAATTCTTTCCACTTTAATTTCATCATTGGAGGAGAAACATTGTCAATCCCCGGCACAAAGTAGCCAAGTGATAAATGGTACTTGATAAAAATAAAGGTGCTTCTTTAAAGAGATATGAAGATTCAAGATGCACCTAATTATGTAAAAGTCTCCATGAAGTTGCAAAGTGAAAAACTGTTAACCCAATGATTCTCAAACTTATTTATAGCTTTTCTTTAGTGCATCACCTACTAACATCTTATAGGACACAAATATTCCTCAGAACATCAGTTGAAAAATACAGTTCTAATTTTATCACATAAACATAATTCCTTTCAATGAGACTTTAGTCTCTCATATTTATGACAGCCACCATAGTACTGAGAATATAACAGACACTCAATAAATACTTGTTTAATTAGTCTTAGATGGACCTGTGAGGAGTGTGGGCAGGCTGAGGCCTCAGCAGACATGGTACCCAATGTGCCATGGCCAAACTGGCCTAAAAATACCCCCAAGGAAACCAGGAAATGCTTCTGGGGCTGCCTGAGGCTGCCAAGGAGCCCAAACTGGCTGAAACCTTCTGTGTCTGCCATTTGCTCACTAAGGACATGATGCAGGACATGGTGACTTCCCACTCAGCAGGACCAACTACATGATTTTTGAGGTCCAATACAAAAGGCAAATGCAGATTCCTTGCTCAAAAATTGTTAAGAATTTCAAGACAGTAACAGCACAGCATTAAACCAATAGCAAGGCCCCTCTTAGCATGAGGTGCAGTGTGTCTGTACAGATTGCATGCCCTGCTGCTCAAATCTGGGAGGAAAGCTGAAGGCAACAGTGGAAACTGGGAGACTGCTAAGTGAGGAAATGATAGAATACTCATTAGGAAGAATTTGGGGAGCTCTCTGTGCAAGAATGGTTTCTTTCTGGATCCTTCCCTTGGACTAAGGCAGGCAGAAATACTTGATGACCTCAGGGAAAAGAGAAACTTGACTCTGTAATTGAATTCAGCACCCTAGACTCCCTGCTTACCCAAAGTATCACAAGAAGTCTGATTGACCCTGTGGGTGACCATGAGGAGGGGTTATCAGGGTAAAGATGCAGAGAGGTGGTTTGGGATTCAAAAGGAATATTTGGAGGAGCAAGAATGTTATTGTAGTTAGGCAATTTCTTTTTTCATATAAATAGGAGCTTATAAAAGTATAAATAAAAAGAGAAATTTTATTTTTAAAAAACACTGTGATTGCAGATATAGGCTATGAAGGGGAAGACTATCCTCTAGCCACTCTGGGTCCTTTCTGGCTAGGGTACGAATTAAATTGACACGAGACAGAATAACAGGAGAAAATCAAACAAAGCTTTACACCACGTATATGTGGAAGAGACCCGGAAAAACTGGGTAACTCAACAAAATGGTGGAGGTTCTCGTCTTAAATACTATCTTCAGCTAAAGACAAAGGAGGATGCTGGGGGTGGGGGGAGTCAGTTATGGGGGATTACCAGAAAAGCGCAGTAAACAAGAGTAAGATTATTATGCAGATTTAAGGCCTTGCCTTCCACAGTGATAAGAGTTTCTAGAGATAAGGTCATCCCCCTTCTTCCTGGTACAGAGAGGGAGATACCTTTACAAATGGAGATTTCCCTTACAAATGTAAATGTTTGGTAAACAGAACTTTGATAAGCATGGGCTTAGCAAGGACCCTCCCAGTCTATCCATACCCAGAGTTATCTATGGTGATGGCCTGTCCTAGGGACAGGCCTTCTATCTTAAATTCTTTTAGGCAGTTAGTGGGGTGGGGGCAGGTCAAAGTTTCTTTCAGATTCTTCTGAGCCTTTATCTCGTCTTCAGCTAGAAATAATCCACATACCAGAGTAGCACATCTTGGGGCAGTCTGCCCTGAACCCCATCAGCTAAAACATGGAGATACAGTATTACTTCTAATTAACCAAGGGCATTGAATTTTCATTCATTCTAGAATGATGACAATATTTAAGAAACAAGTCTATGAGCGAGTTTCACTTTCAGCATGACAGTGTAAGGACCCATTCCTCAGTGCAACTGGTGAAAATTATTTTTTAAAAAACCAAACAAACACCATTATTGTCTCTGTAAATGGTCCTAAGGGCATACAGTAAATGGGAAAAAAAACATTTATTCAAGATAATCTACAAAAACTCAGTAAGAACAATGAGCGTCAATGAGAACAATGAGGTATTTGACCAAGGCCTACTCCCTCTCTCCCCACTCCCAGCTCAATGACACAAAATTCCACTCTAGACTAGTGCAGCCAAGAACACAGAGCTCCCTCTCCCCTCAGTTCCCAGTCAAAGGAATATCCTTCTGAGGAAGGGGTGGGAGGGAAGGCAAGATGTCAACATTTCTCACCCTGCACCCAGCTTCCAGCTGCTGAGTCTAAATTCCCAACAAGTGCAGCCAAAAGGCGGAGGCTCCCTTCTTCCACCCATCCCCCACTTGTGAGGTGGGGGCTCTATCTTGGGCATGGCACTGCTGAGAATCCTGGAGCACCAACTGCACTTGCCCAGGCTCATAAGATAGTGGTTCTATTCTGGGAGAAGCAAGAAGATCTGAGGCTACTGCTCTCCCCTCCTGAAGTGCACTCAGCTCCTGAAGGAGGTGTAACTCAGAGAAGCACACCATTGGCCCCAACCCAGCTTCAGAGCTATGGCTCAGAGATTTTGCCAATGGAGAGAAGCAGAGCATAAAACAGAGAACTCCATCTCTCTTCCCAAAGGAAATGACTTCATTTGCAACAGAGTGTGGAGAAGTTCAAGCCTAGGTGTGGTCTCAAAAGCAGTGGCAGTTGTAGTGAAAGGCAACTGAGAGGATATTGGTAGATTGATTGGAGATGAAGCAAAACTGTAGGCCTGCTAGTTTCCTGAAGAGAGCTGGGGAATAAGACAGCTGGGAGGAGCCCTCCTGGAGTCAGAACAAATCTCAAACCCCAACCTCAAGGAACACCGCTTCAAAGGAGCTTGATCTTGACTGGATCAGTCTGTGGAGCAATTTATGCCTCAGGGCATTGTTGAAAACAATGGAAGAGTAGCCTACAATTAGAGCCAAACAGCTGGGTGTGGCAAGGAAAAGAGACAGACAGAGGCCTGCCAAAACCATCATTAGCCCAAGGCAACTGTGCGCATACCCAAGGCTGCACCCCTGAGGAGAAACATCAGGAGCCTCACGCTGTGGATGGAAATAGACTTCACCAAAATAACCCAGCCAGTCACTAGACAAAGAAAATGTAAATGACAAGCACCTAGGTGAAGGGGAACCAGTACCCAGAGTTGCTATAATATATTGTCCAAAATGTCTAGTTTCCAACAAAAAAATTAAGAGACATGCAAAGAAGCAGGAAGGTATGCCAAGGGAGCCCACATACATTGGGGAAAAAAGCAAGCAACAGAAACTGCCTGTCAGAGTGACAAGATGTTGGATTTAACAGATAAAGATTTCAAAGTAATTATTGTAAATATGTTCAATGAGGTAAGGGAAAGTATGATGACAATGTCACATCAGATAGAGAATATCAATAAAGTGATAGAAATTATACAAGAGAATCAAATGGAAATTCTGGAGTTGTGTCTGTGGGCAACTGATTTTCTGTAAGAGTGCCAAGACCATTCAATAGGGAGATTAGTTTTTTCATCAAAGAACGGTGCTGGGACAACTGGATAGCCACACGCAAAAGAATGTGCACCATCTACAAAAACTAACTCAAAATGGATGACAGTTAAAATTAAAAGCTAAAACTACAAAACTCTTAGAAGAATACATAGGAGTAAATCTTCAAGACCTTGGATTTGGCAATGGATTCTTAGATATGACATCAAAAGCATGATTCACAAAAGAAAAAATACATAAATAGAATTCATCAAAATTAAAAACTGTTGTGCTTCAAATGACATTATCAAGAAAGTGAAAAGACAATTCATAGAACGGGAGAAAATATTTGCAAATCATATATCTGATAAGGGACTTCTATCTAAAATATATAAAGAAGCTTTACAACTCAAAAATACAAATAACCCATCTTAAAAATAGGCAAGAACATTTCTCCTAAGAAGATATACAAGTGGCCAATAAGCACATGAAACAATGCTTGATATCATTAGTCACCTGAGAAATGCAAACCAAAACCACAATGAGATACCACTTCATACCCACTGGAATTGCTGTAATCAAAAAGTCAGATAACAACAAGTTTTGGTGAGGATATGGAGAAATTAGAACATTCATACGCTGTGGGAATGTAACATGGTGCAGCTGCTTTGGAAAACAGTCTAGTATTTCCTCAAATAGCTAAACAAACAGTTATTATATGATTCAGCAATTTCACTCCTAGATATATACGCAAGAGAAATGAAAACATATGTCTATACAAAAACTCATATACAAACATTTATGGTAGCATTATTCATATTCAGCAAAAAGTAGAAACAACCCAAAGGTCCATCAACTGATGAACAAAATGTGATATATCCATTCAATGTGGTATATCCATACAAACAAAATGTGCTATATCCATACAATGTAATATTATTCAGCCATGAAAAAGAATTAAGTACTGATACATGCTACAACATAGATGAACCTTGAAAACATTGTCAAAGAAGTCAGACACAAAAGACCACATATTACATGCTATTTCTATGAATTGTCCAGAACAGACAAATCTATAGAGACAGAAAGTAGATTAGTGGTTGCTTAGGGCTTGGGAGATGGGAGTAGGGGAATAAGGTGCTGATAACTAAAGGGTACAGATTTTCTTTTTGAGATGATCAAAATGTTTTAAAATTGACTGTGGTGACCATAGCACATATCTGGATACTAGACACCATGAAATTGTACATTTTTTTGTGTGTGTGTGTGAGGAAGATCAGCTCTGAACTAACATCCATGCCAATCCTCCTCTTTTTGCTGAGGAAGACTGGCCCTGGGCTAACATCCATGCCCATCTTCCTCTACTTTATACGGGACGCCGCCACAGCATGGCCTGATAAGCAGTGCATCGGTGTGCACCCGGGATCCGAACGCGGGCCATCAGCAGCGGAGTGCACACACTTAAGCGCTACACCATGGGGCCGGCCCCTGTACACTTTTAAATGAGTGAATTATATAGTATATGAATTATATCTCAGTAAGAATTTTTAAAAAACAGTCAGACTTTAGCTTTGATCTCAGGACCTCAAGGATTGTCAGCCCAAAAATGCAACAAATATCTGTTACCCTATTTGCCCTATACCTCAGAATAGGAAGAGTTTGGCTACTGACCTTGATCCACACACACACACACACACACATCCTGTGAGGCCAAAAATGTACCCCCTCATTTGGAAGAGACATAGGGCATAGTCATGATTATAGTGGGTCATCAAAGCAAGGTCCCCCAAGTTCCTGGGGAGAGGAGAGCAGGCTGGCCTCACTGCCTTCCCCTAGCTTGCCTCTGATCTTGCCACGCCACCTGCTTTCCTGGCATAGGTTAGCAGCTGCCCAGCACAAGCCAGAAGCCTATGCTCTAGCTTTCTTCCATTCACGGAATATGAAAGGATTCTCTTTAATAAATAAGCAATGATCCCACATTGTATCATCCAAACATAGTCTTTTCCATCCTCAATTCCTGTGCCTGGGATCACTTGAAAGCACTGTGATATATTTTCAACAAGATGTCTTACTCACTAAAGGCTGCCTTGTTTGGCTTCTGAATCAATACAGTCTGTTACAAGTTTAAAAAAAAAAAATTACCTTAGATCAGTGTATCTAGAAACAGTTCAAAAATCAGAAAACAGAAGACTAAAGAAATGCTTTTTCTCATTGCTATAATTTTCCCTCTAGGTTTCCAAAGTCCAGCTTTTGTTGTTTGCTGATTCTGGTTTGAAGAACCAGGATTAACCTAATGACTATGTGAAAAATAAATTTGTGTAGGCAAATCCTTACGTAAGATTGAAAAGAAAACCCTCTGGGCGTGAAAATGATTAGTTTAAAGAAGGACGAATTAGTCATCTTCAGGTAGATGGCAGGTTGTTATGAGAGATGTGAGTTGTGTGGTCCCAAGAACATAGGAGGGACTTTGTACTCCAAGGAGTAGGCCATGCGTAGGTTTTGTAGTAGTCCTTCCCTATTGAAGCTGATCAGAGAACATCGAGGCTTCTCACCTGTGCACCTGCCTTGGTTTCACCTTGAGATTGAATGGCTGTTGTAGATCCAATATCTACCGTGTGCCTGACGCATAATAGATATTCAATAAAGTCTGATTAATTGAATCATCAGCTTCTAGAAGTATTTTGATTAAAAATAAAATATTATGTCAGAGAAAAAAATGAAACTAAGACCACACAAGCTAAAACTTACATGAACTTAGGAATTTTCAAGAGATACTTGAAAATGAAAATTATGATGTCAAAAAACAAAGCAACAACAACAACAAAAAGACACTATTGCCACAATGCTCCTCATCATAAATTTTCAGTATTGGTTATGAAAATCACCACTCATTCCATTGCCCAAGTGAGAAACCCCAAGGTAATACTTGGCTCCCTGGCTCCACCCAATCAGCCACCAGTTCCTGTAGATTCTATGTTAGCAATCTCCATGTTCATTGTTGCTCTTCTAGACTTGACACTCATCCTTTATTCTTGTCTGAATTATTGAAAACTACTCTTGTAAACCACAATATTTCCTCCACTTCAACTCCCATTCACTACATGCATCTTAGCTAATCATGTTACTACGACACTTAAAAACTTCCATGGATCTCTACTGCCTACAACATCCAAACTCCATGCAGAAAAGGCTCTTCAAAATCTGGTCCCAGTCTGACTTTCTAGTCTTATTTTCCAGTCATTCACCAGCAGCACCCTCTTCTGGCTTGTTCCAGCAGCTTCCCTCAGTTCACTCTTCGTGCTTTCTTGCCTCCAGGTCTCTTGCCACTGCCTAATATGATATTTCTCTTTCCCGTTCCCTCTCCCCTGAGTCCTACTTCGACTTCAGGACCCACCTTACTTATCACTTCTCATTTCCTACGTGTAGTGCCCTCTCATCCCCCTCCCTCAGGCAGAATTAATTTCCTCCTCATTTGTATTTCCACGGCCCCATATACCTCCTTACTGATCACTTTGTGTTATGGTTATGTCGCTTACATGTCAATACAATTTTTAAAGGAAAAGACTTATTTATTATCTGAGTCTAGCGTAGAGTAGATACATATTTTGTTGAATGGAACTTCTATGTAAAAACAATGCAGGCAACATGATCTTTGGACCTTGAGTTCTAAAGTTTCTACTACTCACAGAGACAGGATAGTGTAATGGGTAAGAGGTCAAAGGGACAGCATAGATTCAAGTCATGGCTTGTGTCCCTCTGAGGAGTTATTTAACTTCTCTGTGACTCAGTCTTCTCAAGTACACATTGTGGATCATTGTACTACCAACTTCAAGGAATTGTCCCCAGGAATAAATGAAATCATGCATGTTCAAGCACGTTCAATAATATCTAGCACATAGTAATGCTAAATAAATGTTAGCTGTATAAAACTCTGCCATAGTGATGCGAAGACTCTGCATTACATATTTTTATTTCAAAATATAAGGCTTCTATAATCAGGATTTAAGGGCAAAGTAGGGTTCTTATAAAACCTAGACATTAGTTACCCCCTGAAAGTAAAAGTAGGAGGAATGAATGTTAGAAGGAACAAGCTTTGAGTCAGACAGAACTGGTTTGGAATTCCAACTCAGTCAGGATCAGGCTGTCTGACCCTAGGCAAGTCATTTAACCTCTTTCAGCTTCAGTGTCTTTATCTCTAAAATGGGCATTATAATACGCAGTCTGCAAACTAAAAGAGATAACATGAGCCCGGTGGCATATTATAGCCTCAAAAAAATGGCAGTGACTATTACCATGAGATCAGCCATCTGTGAAAGAAGCCCACCTTGATAGTCTAAAAGTGGATGGTTGAGAGACATTTAGAACCCCCAAGTCCAATCGATCTCACTGGGCACTTAGCTACAGGAAAATACGATGGCCTGGAAAAGACAGCGACGGCTTAATAAAAGACTGGACTACAGCCTGCATGGAATGTAGAATGCATGGAAACACAAGATTAAAGATTTTGACACTGTTTATATGACTCTGATTCAGAAAAGAGAAAAAGAGACGCTGAACCTAGAAAATGAGTCACCACAGAAGAACACCCTGTCGAGGAGCAGAGAAAATTCACCTAGATTTACCGTGGCGTCGTCAAAATATTCAAACAAATCCAACTCCCTTTGGTCTGACTCTACAATCACCAGGCAATATTCCATTTATTATTATGTCCTTCCTAGTAACTGAATTCCAGAAACTGGAATCCCTGAATGGCAGAAACAAATACCTGGATATTGGAAGGGCATAGTCTCTGGAAATTAATTAATGTTTGAATAAAATCAGACGTCTGTTGTTATTGTTGTCGTTAATTTAGTTAACATGAGCCAGACACGAAGAGCCTGATAAAATCTGAAGACACGGCAAAAAGTCAAGATGCTTTGCTTTGAAATCAGGAGACTGAGTCCCAGGGTAAGGAAACTCCACCAAAGACTGCTTCCCCGAGAGAAAACCCATCTAGCCGGTCAGCCCACCTGCCTCCGTGACGTGTCTACTCAGACAATGTGTCTTTAACATCAACCACTAGAGTGTAGCATGAATGACTCAGTTTGATGATTTCCAGCCCCGAAAATATCAACCCTTAGATGCCATTCTCTTTCTCACACATGGAACGCAAAGAATCGCTAAATAATATTAGATGTCTTGCTGAAGTCCATACATCAAGTGTTAACACAGCAGGGATGGAAATCCTTAGTACCATCCTAGATTCTGACATTATCTCAAATCCACTTTCATATTCATAGTCATTCTCCCATATAAAATATTAACCACTATTGCTAACAGGTCAATGGTAGGAAAGATTAAATTAATAATGCCTAATAATTAATGTAGGTGTATTCATCTTGGTATACTAATCTACATATTTCATTAAACTTGGTTAATAAAACAAAGGAAGGGCTATCCTATATCTTTCCACTCTGGTCCTCACTGAGATGTTTCTGACACCTCACGCACAAGAGAAAGATGAAAGTTTTCAAGTTGTTTAAATGAAAACAGAATCTAGCGTTCTATTTTTTAAATATAGTCATATCAACACCACCAAACACAAACTAAATGCCTTCCAAGTGTTTTAAATCAAAGAATTACAGGGAATTTCACAGTTTACTTCTTGGTTGAGGATGGTATCTCAAAATATGGACCATTTGGTTTTTAAAAGCTTCTTGGCAAGATCAATACATGAGCCAAAAGGCATACAAAACGTAGAGAAGAAAAACGAGCCCTAAATTTTATTTCTAAAATCTACTAAATGAAAACATATATTCTATTAAGAAAAGAGAGAGACACTCCCCTCCCCATTTTACTCTCAAAAAGGAGGATGTGTGAAGTATTGCAGCCCTGAGAGAGCAATATTTGACTCACAGCAGACGACATGGTTTCACACATTTGTTACTATACTAGTCCAAATAGACGCAGAAATACACAGCCACTCATTCGGTAAAGTTTCTAGGTTACTTATGAAATTCAGATATCTTCCCTAAAATTGCAAATTTTCTTCTTGTTTTTCATGCTCCTAGCATAGAAATATGTTACTAAATGGGCCTGTGGTCAAATTTATCGAAAATCTTTTGTGCTGCGATTTCCTCAAATATTTAAAAATGCAATGAAATCAATATATTAAATATTTACTGAATTAATGTTAATGGGTTCAGAGAGACAAGAAAAATGAACTCCACCTTATTACCATCCATGATTCCAACACATGGCACTACAGAGGGAGAGGGGTCCGGAAGGCAACCAGACCCTGGTTCATCAGTGGTGAGCTCTATGCATTCACACCACGTCACCTAAAAGGCTTGTGAAGAGAAGACGGCAGAACAGTGCTGCACTGGCGAGAAGAGCCAGAGGGAACTAGCACTTAACTATGATATATGATATTCCCCAAAGCCTCTCAAGTCTCAGGACAGAGACTGCACAACACGTCAACAGGAACACAGTTGTGCCAAAAACTGAGCCACTATGCAAACTATACATCTGCCCAAGTCCCACTAAAATCAACCTACTTATATAAAGTCTTCTATATTCATCGCTCCTGGGGTGTTGCCCTAGCCCACAGCCCTCTCAGAGAGCTTCCGGTGCCTGCCCACCCACCTCCAAGGAGAAATTTGGCCTTCTGGTTCGTTCCATACGACCCTGCCTTGCTGGCGTGGCCTTGATCACAATGGGGCCTATCACAACCTCTCCAGCAGTTTGTACTTACAAGACAGGTCAGTCAGTCAGCCACTCTGGTCCTCGATTTCAGCACATACACACAAAGGAGCTGTGGTGCCGCCATGTTGATCACATGTTGAGCAGCCAAAACGCAGCTAGAGAGAGAGAGATTGAGATCCGGAGAGAGAGAGAGAAGAAAAAGGAAGAGGGGAGGAGGAGGGGCGGGGGAAAGGAGAAGGAAAGAGAGAAGAAAGGAGCAGAGGACAAAGACCACGTAGGGTGTGGAGCTGAGGAGGGGAGGGGGAGAGAGAGACAACCTGGTTCCCAGTATCATTCCACTTCCTATTTCTAGTCCCTCAGACCCAGCTGCATTTACTTCCTCCGGTTCCGTTTTCCCTTAAGCTAGTTTGAGTAAGTTCTGCACCTCAGTCTGTTCGAGCTCTTCCCACCTTCCCCTTTGAGATATCTCGTTTCTTACCTTCTTCCCACTGTGGGAAGCATCCCACCTTGAACTAGCCTGTTTCTTCTTTCAACGGCTTCCTTCTAGTAAACTTTGTTAGAATTCTGTGAACGTGTTTCCATAGGTGCTTGTTGCTTCAGTAAATGAGGCAAGTTTGAAATAATCAATCTTTGTTCTCACTTCTCTCTTGAATTTGGGACTTTTGGGCCCCTTCACTAAGAAGAATTTCCTTTTAAAATCTGCTTACGTTTAATCAGAACCAGAAATATACAACCCACAGACTACAACAGTCCCAGTGGCAGCAACAAGGCCTTAAGAAGCAGTTGTTTAAAAAAAAAAAAAAAAGAAGCATTGTTTTCCCTTCACTTTGATTTCTGGTTAATGTGTCTGGTGTGCTTGTTTCCAGCCTTTAAAAAATAAAAAGAAAAGAAAAGACCTTCTATCTGACTTTCCATTTTTAATGATTTAGCATACTGACCTGCCAAAAAGCCGAAGGCTCAAAAACCCTAATAAGGCCTCACAATAATAGTTTCTCCTCCGAACAAAAGTCCCCTCCAGAGCACCTGAGTCAGCTTGTTCCCTCTGTAAGGAGCCCCCTAACAAGCTGCCCTCCTACAATTCCCGACACTGCCAGAAAGGAGGATGGGGTTCCTGAGCAGGCCACCAGCGAGTTCCAAGTCCAACTCAAGCCGATGCAAAGCATCGTCAAGGAGACAGCCCCAACCTTTGACACAATAGGGATTATTTTTTTTAATATGTTAACACTCGAGTTTTGGAAATTTGAATCTTACCTTTTTTTTAGATGCAAGGGTCATGATTTTTCTGAGATTTCATGCTATTGTTGTAAATGCACAGAAAGGTCATTTTTTTTTAACATGGAGGAGTCAGGCATTCCCATGTCAATGCACTGTAATGAATTTTCTCATGGGCCTTTTCCCATAAGAGGTCTTTCTGTCCCTCTCTGCCAGGTGAAAACCTTCTGCACCAAACTCTAACTGGAGATTGCCTTCCAGTGTTTAAGGGTTATTAAGCAGATGATTTTGATCTGCTCTTCTCTCTCTCCCCTAAAGGGAAAAAAAAGGATATAGGCTTTACATTCACCAAAAGTGTTTTACAAAAACTATACCCTGACCGAGAGTTCTAGAGCAAATGACGATGTAGCCCGGGTGGAGTTTCTCCCCCAGGGTGTTTAGACCTGGTGGGAGAGTGTGAGGAAATCTGAAGCAGGACGTCTTGAAGTTGCTTCCAGGCACATGGCTTTATTATTCAGAACTTCCGGGAAGACATTAATATGCCTGTGTGCCTGCTCTCTCTGTGGCAATAGTCACAGATGGGAGTCACGGCCCTGGGGCGCTTTTAGACTTCATCTACAACTCGTATTAATAATGGATTTTACCTGTTAGTCCAAGGCGTTTCTGTAAACTGGATTTTGAGGATTCACCATCTCCATTTTAAGATTCTCACTCTCGGCCTCCACCTCCTCTCAGGCCAGCTCGCTTCCTCTGGGACAGGACTCCAACAGTTCTTTGCAGGTCCAGGGAACCTCAGTCTGTTGATCCTGCCGCCTTTTCAAGGGCGCTCAGCACCCTCGTGTCATCACCCTTCTCCTGTAACAGCTCACGGTTCATAGTTGGTCATGATAACTGCTCCCTCGCTTAGGCCCTTCTCTCCCGGAGCCCTCTCTCACTTTGTTTTCCTTCCTTGGCAAAACTCCAGGCCCCTGCCGAATCCGTGGCTACACCTGCTCGGCTGATTGTGGCTGGAGACAGGCTGGTCTCTGTGTAAATCCACCACCATAACCTTAAAGGGGGCCCTTCCGGCTGCAGGCAATTCTGCCATCATTTCCTAGTCCACGCCTTCTCCATTTTCTCGACCATGGTTTCATATCTTCTTTTTCATCAAAGCTCCAACACCTCCTTACCTATCTTCTCTCTCAGCTGATCGCCTTGCTTCCTTTTCCACTGAGAAAATTGAAGTCGTCAGTAGAGAATTTCCACTGGCTCTCACCATCACCTTTACCTACCGCCTGCACCTGGGCTGCAAATTCTGCCTTTTTCCTGTTATTGTCAATAAACTGCCTATGTTCCTCTGGGGCGCTAGATACCACCCCTTCTCACCCCAGCACATCTCCTCTCTCATCATTGTCAGTTTTCCCATCTCTGTGATGTCTTTCCCACCAGCCAGCACACATACTGTCATTTATTCCATCTTAACTGGATGATGTCGTTTATTCCATAGTAACTGCTTACTCAACATCTCCACTTGAATATCTAATAAGTGTTATCTCAAACTTGTCTACATCCACGCTCCCAATGTTCCATCCCCCAACCCCACACCTCTCCTCCCACAGCTTCCCCACCTCAGCTGATGGCATCTCCATCCTTCTAGTTGCTGAGATTAAAATTTTTTGAATAATTCTTAATTCCTTTCTTTCATATCCCATATCCAATCTGTCAACAAATCCTTTTACTCTTACCTTGAAAATATATGCAAATCTGATTACCTGGTGCCACCTCCATTGCTCTAGTTTGCTTAAATCCACAATCATTTCTCAACTGGACTTCACGACAGTTCCCTAACAAGTCTCTTAGCTCCCATCAGGTTCTTTTCAACATGACAACCCCAGTGATGGTGTTAAAACATTAGACGTATTGTGTCCGCCTCTGCTGCCAATCCTACAATGGCTTCCCATCTCACAGAGAGCTAAAAGGAGAGTCCAATGACCACCCTACAGGGCTTTACGTGATTGGCTTCCCCTCTACCCAGTAAGGCTCTGAGCTGATCTCCTTCAGCTCTCCCTCTCCTGCCACACTGGCCTCCTCTCTGTTCTTGTCTGTTCTTGCAGCACATGCAGGCCATCTCCAGCCAAGTGGTTCACTCCCTCCCCTCTTTCAGGTCTTTACTGAAACTCAGCAAGCTCTCTGTTAGAGGTTCTGACTCCTTCCAGCACTTTCCTACTCTCCTGCTTTGCTCTCCTCTTCTCCGTGGCACTATCACTATCCAGCATTATTTGTATATTGACTTAGGTTTGTGTTTACGCCCTCTCTGACCATAACGGACAAACTGGAATGCAGGCTTCATGAAGGCAGGGATTCTGAGGATTATCCTCAGCACCTGGAACAGCGCCTGACACAAGGGAGGCCCTCAAAAAAGGTTTGTTGAGTGAATTCTAAGAATTACGTAAGTGATCCCTGCCAAGCCACTTACTCCCCTCGTTTGCAGTGCATCCACGTGTTAGGTAGTGACCTTTTGTTGCCTTAAAGTAAGAATAGTGACAAGTCACTCTCACCAGCTCCCCTTTGGGCTGGTGGGACTGCTGATTGATAGAAATTAGGAGCAAAGAGAGGAAAGCTAATGGAGATCACATATGGCCTGTCTTAGTCTGCTGGAGCTGCCATCACAAAACACCATAAACTGAGTGGCTTAAACAAGAAAAATTTATTTTCTCAGTTCTGGTCCATGATCAAGGTTCCGACTGATTTGATTTTCAGTGAGGGCCCTCTCATCTTGCAGATGGCTGCCTTCTGGCCATGACCTCAAATAGTGTGCACATGGGAGAGAGAGAGAAAGCTCGCTGGTGTCTCTTCGTATAAGGACACCAATCCTATTACATCAGGGCCCCACCCTTATGACCTCATTTGACCTTAATTACTTCCTTAGAAACCCCATCTCCAATTACTGCCACACTGGGTGTTAGGGCTTCAACATGTGAATTTGGGGAGGACGCAAACTTTTGGGCTGTAACATGTCCCCATTGAATTGTCTGGCCTCAGGCTTAGCATGGAGTAAACCAACTTCTGTTTTTCTTCATGAGTCATGGAGTATGTGGGATTCAACTCCCAGGATATCCTTTTGTTTGTTCTCACACACAATATCCTTTTGTTGGATATAATTATGCTTTTTCTTCCTGAGTAATTATTATGATTCTATTTAATGCTCAAATCGGTCACAAAAACAAAATAAAAACATTACATAGGAATTGAGTTTTAAGGTTCTACTCATGATCTGATTTCTTAGTAATAAACAAATGGTCCAAGATTTACAAGTGGCTTTTCTTACTCCATGAATCCATCTACCAGCAATCACTATGCTCAGGCACGGACACAGGCCCCAAAGACCACAAAAATCACATGACACTGTCCCTGTGTGCAAGAAGCTGTGATCTGAGAGAGGAGAAAAGATTTGCACAGAGCTCAGCAATAAAACGAATACAAGTAAGACGAATATCATGACACTGATAGAGTGACATGACAAATAAGAGGTCATAGACCGTGTGTGCTGTAGACCATCAGAAGGTTTCTGTGCAATTTGGTCTAAACGAAGCCTCTTAGTAACATTTCTATGTATGAAAATGTGTTAGTTTTTTAAATCTCAGTGAACTTTGATCAATATGCCGTGTGAATTTCAGAAAGAAACAAATAGAAAACTCTCCTGATCGGGAAAAGAAAAACATCCCCCAACAGTGGGGAGAAGGTAACTCCTCTGCTGACACTGATCAGATTTAAGGGAGAGGAGACAAGGCTGGGTGCTGGTAGGAATGATCGCTTTTGATTCTATCCTCGCTGCTTTCTAAATTGGGACACGATTGTCAGTCACCAGAGGGAATTTACACATTAGACAAACTGTTATCCTGCAGAGTCAATGTGTGGGAGGGCAGAATTCTTCCTTAAATATTGCTTTCACACGTGTGAATGGGCAATGGAGTTTCTGAGGTCTTTCAGGGAAAAAAATATTTTTTCCTACCTAACTTACTGGAATGAATACAAGGCATTTGGCAAATTTTAGAGCATAATGTTTACTGTGTAACCTGTATGAACATGTGAAATACAACATGCCTAAAATGATCTAGTCACATAAAAAGAAACCCAGACTTATTTAATTCAATTCTATATCTACTGAGCGCTCATTACACAAAGGAAGTGCTGCAAAATTTTATGATATTTCCTTATATTGAAAAATATCATGTTTATGAAGTGATATATTCTAAAACCAAGAGCTTCCCCTGCATATAAGTCAAATAGCTGTGTTTCTAAAGATATTGATGACAGCTGGGCTGTGTCAGACTTGACAGTCCATCACCTGCTTGTGGGTTTCAGGGAAAGTTTGTCACTCTTCTGGGCACAGTACTTCCTCGTGACTTAGGTCCTCACATCTCGAGCAGTGCACGTTCTACAGGAGCCCTGAGTATTTTGCAATTTAGCTCTAAAAATGGCTTGATACAACAATAGCTGTAGAATCTATTCGGGCAATAGTGATGTTTTTAGCACTTTTAATAAAAAAGTGGAATCTTAACGGGCTATGACAACTCGTACCAGTATTATCTCCTCAAATAATAGGAGATGCTTTTATCTCCTCAAAACCAAGTATTACAAAAATTTTGACACTTGCTCCTACAATTTGGGCTCTTTCAACAGCACACTAGAGATTGTGTGACAGAGATGGAGCACATGTTACTTCACAATACCAGCTACCTTACAGGAGGAGCCTTTGGTTTTTCCCGGGACAATTGTTCCCCTATAAATGAGGCAGGCAGTGAATAGGGAATGAAAAATTAATATAGACAGAATTTGGCCCCACACACAAAAAATGTTACCAGCCACCTTTTCTTACATTAGGCTGCTCTCAGTGCTCAAAGCCTTCCTCCTCTCTCTCCACTTCCTGCCTAATTCTACAGTCTTCCTTTCCGTGAATGATGGGTTCCAGCTAAATTAGCTTATTCTCGATATTTCCAGGCACATGGTTTGCTTCCTCTCCTCTATATCATTGCTCCAACTGTCCCTCTTTGATATATTTTTTCATCCTACTCCACCCTGAGAATTCAACCCCTCAACCCTTCTTAAGTTTCGCTTTAAGGCTCGCTTTAAATCCTATGAAATATTATAATCATTTCGGTCTGAAATGATCTTTCTTTTTCATAAACACTGATGGCAATTACTGGCCATAAAATTGATATAGCAATCAATTACATGTATCAACAATAGACAATAGATCATGGCACGTCTTTTCTATTGTCTGCCTTCCACAGTTTTTAAATACTGTATTTTTTAACTAAGATTTCTCTTATCTACTATTTGTACCTGAACAAAATTGTAAATTTCTTGAAGAGCGGGACCATGTCATAATCATGTATTTAACTCCCTAAAGCAATGGTCCTCAAATTGTGGTCCCCGGGCCATCGACCTCAGCATCACCTCAGAACTTGTTAGAAATGTAAATTCTTACCTGACACCCAAGTCCTGCTGAATTAGAAATTCTGGAGTTGAGGTCCGGCGATCTGTGCTTTAACAAGCCTTCAGGTGATTCTGACGCTAAAGCTTAAGATTCTGTGCCCAGAGCGTCTCAAACAGTGCCCTGAACTTAACATTATTTATTCAATCCACATCCACTCAATAAATATGTATGGTGTGCCTACCACATGCCAGGCATTAGGCTAGGGATACACTGCAAGGGCAGAAATGTCCCTGCCCTCATGAGTTTGGAGGCTACTTAGAGAGACAGACATTAATTAAGCAATCTCACAAATAAATATAAAATGGCAGCTGTCATAAGTTGTATAAAGGAAAGGCACACGATACCATGAGACCTTATCGTGGAGAATTGATCTTGTCTAAGGTGTGCTTTTGAGAAAGTGACACTTAAGCTAGAAATGAAGGATAGGTATGTGTTTCACAGGTGCAGAGGGACTAAAGCACATTCCAGGCTCAGGGAACAGCATGTGCAAATGCCTGTGTTGAGGGAGAACATGGCCGCTGAGGCTGGAGCACAGGAAGTCAGGAGGAGCCATAATGGAAGATGGACCTTCCATCCCAAGTTAAAGACTGGTCTTTTTTCTAAAATGATGGGGAGCAATTTAAGAAAGATAAAGCAGGAAGACTGGGCTGGGGTTCAGGTGGTCACAATTCGAGTTATGTTTGAACAGATCACACTGTACAGCAAATGAGGGAGCAGGAATGACTGTGGCAGGACCAGGGAAAAGCTTGTGCTGTGTTCCAAAGAAGGGAGGGTGCAAGCTTAGACCACGGAAGTGATAGAGGGGGAGGTGGATTTGAAAAATGTTTCGGGGTAGAAATTGACAGACTGTGATGATGGATTGGATATTAGCAATACAGAAAACTAAGTGTCAAGGATTGGTCTAGGGTTTCTGGCTTACATAAGGGATAAAGGACGGTGCCAATCCCTAAAATAAAAACATAATCAGGAGATCAGTTGACAAACAAGAGAGAAGATGAATGAATTGTTGTGTATGGCTCCTGAAAACACTAGAAAATATGGATCCACAGATGGAAGGATTTCATATAGGAGAGGTGAACTTCTTTTATTGTGACAGGAGAGAAGAGAGGCTGAATCTTGATGTGGCTAGTTTGGTATGTTTCAGCAGGAGTGGATATAGTTCCCATCTAATAAATTCTGTTTCCTGGGAAATAAGCCAGGTCACCTGCTTATAAAGAGTGGAATGTACAGTTGTGGGGGGTCATGGAGGAGATGATGTTAGGGGTTTGACAAAAGTGGAGCAGATGTGAAGAGCTGTTACAGAGAGTGAGAGATCAATTTGATCAGAGGAATACATGGATTACCAGGAAATATTGAGGTTAACATTGTGAAATTATCACACTATCCATCTGACCTATTGTGCAAATTTCTCTGGCAGAGTTCAGCTGTTTCTCTGTGGTCGTGGGAAAAAATGCAGAGTTAGGCTCATCCAAGTTTGAATTTTTGTCACTGAAATGTGACGAAAAGACGAGAGAACTTAGAGTATTAGCAAAAGTGTATAAATAAGTGAATAAATGAATGAATGATGAGTGGTGAAAGAATTCTATTCCATAAATATGTTAAACTCAGTTCCTTGAAAATTCGTGTATGAAAATCATCATAGCCACCCATATGACAGATGATTGTATATCATAGTAACCTTACACTACTTCTTCTAACCTTGCTTGAAGGCAGCCCTCATCTAACTATTCCAGCATTTGCTTAGGATTTTGGCTGTCACCTCCCCTCTTCATGTGTTCCATCTGATGAGCCAAAATTGCAGTGAGCTTGACTTTGACATCAGGGGCTGACCCTGGGGAAAGGTTCCAGGATGTCATTACTGGTGACCTGATTGTGAATGAAAGGGCCTGAGTTATGCCTGTGGCGTGGATAAAAGCCACTGTGTCCCTTCCAATGCTGCCTGCATTCCAGCAGGGGTTGAAACCAGCCTCTACCTGCCTCCCTGGGGGTCATGTGTTTCTTTGCTCTGAGTGAGAGAAAAACAGGAATATGGAAAAGTTAAAAAAAAAAAAAAAGTGGGAGGGGGGACGGGGAATTCAACAGGCCAGGGATCATCTGAAAATTCATTAGGAAGTTACATGAAAGTACAAAACTTTAAGGTCTTTATATACTCTGTTCTATCACTTCCTTTTTCTGATTCCTGCATTGTGAACATCCAAGCGAAGAATTATTTTTGAGAGAGAGGGAGAGAAGAGTAGTCCAACTAATGAGGCATTTCCAAGTCAATGCAGGAATCCAGGGGCAGTTGGCATTCACCTTACAGCTTCCGGGCTCTGCAACAGACATCACAAACCTGGCCCTCATCTGAGTGACCATGGGGCCCCAACAGATCTGGGCACATCCTGGCTCTTTCCCAGGAGTGAAAAGAGCCCAAGGTGGAGTCATCCGGAGAAAAACATCATTCTCCTTTCCTGCGGGATTCTTCCAGCCACAGCGACTATGACGCCTGCTCTTCCTACATCGTCTTTTGGGGAATAGAGAAGGGTGGTGGGTGTAATCTCTTTTCTGGAATCTTGGACTTTCAGTATTGCCTTCCACCCTCGTCTCAGCTTCCAATCCTCTTCTCCACCCTAAACATTCCACTTCTACTCCCAGGAGGTCTAACAATTATTCTACCATTTTGTTCTTATGTAGATTTTCTTAAAAAAGCTCTTAATTGAAACATAACTCAGGGCCGGCCCTGTAGCTTAGTGGTTAAGTGCGCGCGCTCTGCTGTTGGCGGCCCGGGTTTGGATCCCGGGCGTGCACGGACGCACCGCTTGTCCGGCCATGCTGAGGCCGCGTCCCACATACAGCAACTAGAAGGATGTGCAGCTATGACATACAACTATCTACTGGGGCTTTGGGGGAAAAAATAAATAAATAAACATTTAAAAAAGAAAAAAAAAAAGAAACATAACTCAGACAAAAATTTCCATGAAAGGAAATCATGTCATAGTATCAAACAAATCAAAATATAAGAGCTCAAAGAGTTCTACAGATATTACAGGATGATCACTTTTCAAATTCCTGACACACCCTCATATAAACAAATGGGGACAGGACAGTAGGCAGTTCCAGAGAGAGATAAGAGCGATTCACCTACTCAACGAGAATATTTTTCTGTTTTGATAACATTTTAGAACATCTGTTCTCAAACTTTTTGGTTTCACTCTTAATATTTACTAAGGACCCCCAAAATCTTTGTTTTTTTCAGGTTATTTATATCAATGTTTATTGTATTAGAAATTAAGACTGATTCTCATATCTGCTTCTGTTTTCAATCTGTTACATTGTGTTGTTTTGGCTGCAGTATATGAAGAAAATTTGGCCTCATTAGGATGTGTAGCTGGAAAAGAGAGGAACATTTTAATAGCCTTTCTGATCATTGTGAATACTCTTCTTTGACACTTAACCAATACTTGACAACGGTAGTTTCTTAAAGGTAGTTGCAATATGGGACCTGGAAACAGTACCATAAATTTCTCATACTTTGTACACTCATGAGAGAATGAAAGTGAAAATGGCAAATAACATCTTGGTATTCTTCAGCAGATAATTTTGACCTTGTGGAAGCCCTGAAAGTGTCTTGGGAACAGCAAGTGGTCCCAGCACCATTCTTCCAGAACCGTTGCTTTAGAATCTCCACAAGGAGCTTGCATGACTCTGACGTGGAATGGATGGATTCAATTATAATATAATGTGCTAGGTAGTATCACTTCCATCTCTGAAAAACGTGTTTTTCACTGACTGGAAACTATAATAGAATCATGAAGCATTAACGTCAAAAGGAACATTGATATCATCCCTCTGAATCACTTGTTTTTAAGGACAGGAAGCTACGTGCTGAAGAAGGTCAGAGCTGAGTTAAATGATACCCCTGAAGCCGTCCTGCTGATTTGGGCAAGTCAGACTCACAATTCATCTCCTTTGTGGATTGTGGAGAGAATAGTGGGAACTTCATTGTATGGAATATTTTTATTGCCTCGGTTGCTCATCGCACATCTCAACAAGAAAACAACACACCCTGGTGTTACTGTAATTCTTTAAATCCTCAAGGAACAAATATCTTTTTTTTTAATTCATATCATTTTCCAGCCCTACCCAGTGGTGTGTGTCTGACCTTAAAAGAAACCATCTTAGAGTTCTGAATGGCAGGCAATCTAAAGAAAAAAATTAAGAAGAACAAACCTTTATAATCATTATGGTCTCTGAAAACAGCATCCATGGACTTGTACAGTGCACAGCGTATGCAGCCATATGTGACATCCTTGGCTAAGCTTCCAACAATGATAAAACGTTTATGAAAAAGCAAGATGCAATATCATAGCTTCCAGATGATCACAATGGTGTGAAAACATAATGTCCCTGTATGGTTTGTCCAGCAGAGACACATTCCCAGTCTCACGACTCTGAGTCTATTAACACAGCCTGAGATAAAATCGCCATGTTTGAGGGAACAACCACATGACACTATTGGCTCACAGCGAGTCTGCCTTGAACTAAAATTGACCAAGTTTCTTTCACATATGCAGCTGCTTAGCTGTGCTCAGTTCTCCCATCTCTTTCTCCCACACTCACTCCCCACCACCCCAGAGTCCAAGAGTTTTCAAACTGTGTTTACAACACGTCCTCCGTGGCCATGGAGAGAGATGAGGAGGAGTAGGGAGGGGGTCCCTGATTCCTCCAGTCCCGCTGCAACCAGAGCAGATGTTATCTTACATATGGGAGTTCTGGTAAGATTTTATTTGATGGAAGTATTCGATGGTAGCATAAATTTAAGGATCACTCCATAGCTTGTAGCCAGCCCTGGTGGTCTAGTGGTTAAGACCTGGCGTTCTCACCGCTGCGGCTCGAGTTCATGTCCTGGTCAGCGGCTGAAAGCTATGCCACCGGGATTTCAAATACCGGCAGGGTCACCCATGGTGGACAGGTTTCAGCGGAGCTTCCAGCCTAAGACAGACTGGGAAGAAGAATCTGGCCACCCACTTCTGAAAAACTGGCCATGAAAACCCTGTGGAGTATTGTCTGATAGAGTGCCGGAAGGGAGAGGATGGCACAGAAAGATCACCCTGCTGGACACAGCGTGACTAGGAATCGGAATCCACTCCACGGTGCTATGAATAACAACAACAAACCACAGCTTGCCTTCGCGCACATGGATTTTAGGACCTACGTGTAGCTATACACTTTCTTCCTACTAAATTTTCTCTTTTAGGTTCAGACCCACATTCCAACCCCTTAGTATCTCTTCAATTTGGATTTTACCATCTACTATATTTTCTGTCCCTCCCAGCTTTGTGACATCTGCAAGTGTGATTAGCCTCACAGCTCTGTCCTCAAACTAATTCAGTAATGAAAATGTTGAAAAGAACAGAGTCCTTGAACAAGCCCTTAGACACCTCCCTCAGGGTATATTAATTCATTAATTGGTCCTCTCTGGGATTGATTTTTCAAATCAGTTATCAATCTACATGGCTATCTACAATGGCTCTCCCGCCTTGAGCCCAAATCAAGATTCAAATATGTTGAACCATGTCTGGCAAAACGGACAGGCTTAAGAAGAGTAGATTCGCAGGACTTAGGTGTCTGAGGACTTTTGTTTGGGGCTGAAGGAGGAAGATTGTATGCAGATGCCTGGGGTGAAGCGGGGTGACATTAAAATGGTGGCTCTCCCTACATGGTCCTGTGGGTTGTATCAAGGTCTGGGGATAGGCGAGACCACAAGCAGAAGTCGAGTGAAGGACTCTGTGACAAGGGGGTGCCCACAGAGCTTCTCGGATCCCAGGTGACAAAGTGCATGTGTGAGTGAGGGAGAGGGCATTCTGCTTCTTTGGGAACATTTAGGAAACAGCACCTTTGGTACAAATGTTGCATTCTCATAGTTGGCCCCCTTACATAGCTTTGTAAGCAGGAGACACCCAGGGAAGCCAGGCTGCAGGGGAGAACATGAGGGCATCTCCCAGGAGGTACCTGACAGGCTGGTAGATGAGCATGTCTGAAACACCCCCAGGTCTTCCCAGACCTTTCCAGTAGGGGGTGTAAGAGCATGAGGAAGTCCTTGAGGAGTACAAAGCTGCCACACATTGCGATTCGGGTGTTTGAGATTATGTGATGCCTCTGTACCTCCAGATTGACGAGGCCTGGAGAGATGCAGAAATATGTATTTATTATTCAGTACACATTTCTCCCCAAAGGATATTGTGAAACACTTTGAGAGCTTCCTGAACTCCAAACACAATCTTCCAATGTACACCCTACTTTTTGCTACTTTCTAAAAGACTCCTGACTGCTGTTCGGGCAAGTTTTCCTGGAGTGAAACACCTTTATATAATTGCCATTGCTCCATCATGTTTAAATTCCTGCTGTTCAGAGTTGGTACACCCTTACCAGTCTGAAGAAATGTCCCTGTCACAGAGGTTATGGTAGAAATAGAGGAATCGAGTGGAATCCTAAAAAAAGGTTGGTGATGGAAGTTACCATAGAAAGTATCTAAGCCAGTGTTTTCCCAAACTTACCTGATCACTTGGCGTAATTACGAAATACCAGATTTCAGGTCTCTCACATGGACTTGGGGTAGGGCCAGAACCCCTCTTTCTAGCAAGCCCTCCAGGTGAACCTTAGGATCAAGGAACTTTTAGAAACAATGATTCAGGGCAGCCTCTCTTTCTACAAATGATGAAACTAAGACCAACACCATTCAAGTGATTGGCTCAAGGTCACAGCTTCATTTTGTTGTGTTTACATCTTCCCCCATCTACGTGACTGCTGCAAGAGTATCACTTTTGTGCCTCTCTACACTTTTATCAAAATCTTTAACAGGATCTCAGGACTGGGTCCAAAATTGTGGTTTCCATAAGAAGCACCCAGAAGCCCCCTGACTCCAGGACAAGGCTCGGGGGTGCAGCGTCTGCAGATGTTGGAGATAGCATGGTGGAACAGCCTTCTTCTGATCTTTTTTATATATTCAGTTCTGTGAAGAAGTTCAGCAAGCAAGGTTTTGTTGCTTAAAATAAGAATTTGAGGGGCTGGCCCAGTGGCATAGTGGTTAAGTTCCACCTGCTCCACTTTGGTGGCCCAGAGTTCGAGGGTTTGGATCCCGGGGTCAGACCTACACACCACTCATCAAGCTATGCTGTGGCAGTGTCCCACATACAAAATAGAGGAAGACTGGCACAGATGTTAGCTCAGGGCCAATCTTTCTCACCAAAAAAATTTAAAAAATAAGAATTGGAGAGCAACTGATCTAAAATATTCCCATCTGCAAAGTTGATCATACTTTAAAAGTTCGCCTATCTCCAAAAAAGCGAAATACTTCAGAGCCTCTTATTTAAATGCTCATTCCATGTTCATTAATCCTCGCCGCTAGTAACATCTACATATATTTATCTGAAGGTCGTATTTATTTTATTAACGCAAAGATGGCCAATTACTGGTGATCATTTATCTCAAAAAGTTCATACTTCATAAGGACTATTAGCATCGATTTGGTGGAGGAAATGAATACCTGTTTTCTAACAAGAAGAATACCAAAATCAACAACCATCCTTGGAAAATAATAGGATCTATAAACACCGGTGAGCTGTGGCCTCTGGAGAACAAGGCAGTTTCCCACCTTCTCTAACACAGTGGTTCCCAAACGGAATGACGCAGCTTGTGGAAGCCCCGTGAACCCTTCACAGCTATGCTGTACACACCGCAAATGTTTGATGCCAAATTTTGATCAAAGTGTAAAATTTATTTTTGCTCTGAGTTTATATACTGATAAGGTAATGCTGTTGGTTAGAGTTTCATGGAGTCAGATACACTATGTTAGCAGGAGGAGAAAATGTAGCTTAACACAAATCTGGCACCAAAGAACTATCTATGCTTATTTAAATGTGAAGGTTGCCTTGTAAATATATAGGAAAGTCTGGTCAGGGCAGTACACAGTGGTACTCAAAACTGAAGGATAGACAAGTGAACGGTGCAATAATGAAATGCCTTTATCATCCGTGTAAGCTGTCATGATTCAGAAGTAGTGATGGTGTTGTCATCATTAGTGACTAGTTTAGTGCTTCTTTGAGTTTTTTAATTCCTTTTAAGTGTGCCTCCAAAAACTAAGAGTGGTAAGTGTTCTCAACAAAATGGAAAGAACTGCTACAGTAACATAACAAAAAGACTTAGTGCAAGGAGATCCTGAGCTTCCCAGGCAAGACACCAGGATGGGTCCCTGGAATGTTCTCCAATCAGAAATGTATACTGGGGGCTGGCCCCGTGGCTTGGCAGTTGGGTGCACACGCTCCGCTACTGGCAGCCCAAGTTCGGATCCCGGGAGCACACCAATGCACCACTTGTCCAGCCATGCTGAGGCAGCGTCCCACATACAGCAACTAGAAGGATGTGCAACTATGACATACAACTATCTACTGGGGCTTTGGGGAGAAGAAGAGAAAAAAAGGAGGAGAACTGGCAATACATGTTAGCTCAGGGCCGGTCTTCCTCAGCAAAAAGAGGAGGATTGGCATGGATGTTAGCTCGGGGCTGATCTTCCTCACACACACAAAAAAGAAATGTATAATGATGATGGGTGTTATTATATGCTACATTATATGCTCTCCATTCTGGAGACGTTACCTACAAGAAGCACTTGTGGGTGTCAGAAAAGGAAAGTAAGACTTGAACGAATCCTGCTGGACCCATGTCTGTACCTTTCCCCCCGATTTCCCTCATGGAGAATTATAAGTGCCAGCAGTAGTTCTTCATCATGAAAGCTTCTCTTTCCCCTGGAGTTCAGGTCAAAATGTCTTCTTCAGCCTATCTTATCCACTAATCTATGAAAGAGTTACTGCTTCACAACTCAATTTTTTTAAATGCTTACTGAACAATTACCGTTTTCCTAGCGCCTTTAGAAAGACAACGGGGGGGGGCGGAGTCAAGATGGCGGCGTAGGCAGACTCTGAACTCACCTCCTCCCGTGGACACAGCCAATTTACAACTACTCGTGGAAAAATTACCCCTGAGACAGAACTGAAAACTGGATAAGAGGAACTCCTGCAACAACGGACAATCCTAACTGAGGTGGAAGAGGCAGAGACTCCCTTCCGGAGAGGAAAAACGCCGCCTTCACAAGCCGCCAGCTTCACGGCCGCCGGGAGCGGCTCACAGGTACGCAGCCTCCCTGGAGGCGCGGGGCCCTGAGCCGGGGATCGCCCCCGCTGGGGGCATTTTGTGGACCCAGCACAATCGAGACCAGCGGCATAATATCTGACTTTGCCTGCTACTAAAGCATTGGGGAGCACCCCCAGAAAACCCGGTTCACAAAGAAACTAAAACTGGCTCTTAAAGGGCCCGCGCACAAACTCACCCGTTCCAGAAAGCATCCTAAAATCACCAGAAAGAAAGGTGCACAGTGCTTCGGTGACAAGAGACTCACCTAATAGGCCCTGAGTGCATCTCGGTGAGGGGTGAGACCTCTCCAGGGACTGGGACATTGGCGGCGGCCATTGTTGTGGCCTGGTGTGAGCGTGCTGACACAGACGACATTGGAGTTCTCCCTGAGACCTGCTAGCCCAGGGTCTGCTCCACCCGCTAGAGCACCGATTTAGTCCAGCTCAGCCAGGGTAGGCAGCCCACCCTAGAGACTGGCCCCACCCAACAACAAGCCCTCAGGCAACGTGTGGGCCTGCATAGATTGGTGACTGGATTCTCTACAGCCTGGCAACTGAGCCGACTTGAGGGGGGCAGGGTGTGCACAAAGGAGCGGGTGGAGAGTGTGGGGTGGTGGCGGAGTGTGTGGGGCTCCCGCCGTGGAGAGACTGGGTCCGCTTGGGGAGGTCGGGGTGCTCACACGGGGCAGGACTGTGTTGACTGTGTGTGTGGACCTGTGGGCAACAGGGCTTGTCAGCTGCAGAAGACTTGTGCTTCTCAAAGACCCACATAGGAGGTTTGCCCCACCTTCCAAAGCCTGAAACAATTGGGTGCTCCCATGCCTGAGGCCAGCCCCACCCAGCTGCAATCCTCAGAGAGCTGACAAGAGACCTAATAGGCTAGAGGTTTACAGCAATTGTAAGGCCCTGAGACTAACAACCTGCCACACTGGGGGCCTACTCACTTAAAAGAAATACTGCAACACAAATGTGGTATTAGAACTTGCAGCCAACTGTGCTGGGGCTCCCCACACCTGATAAAGAGACTGAAGGGCCCACAACAACTACAAGCAGCTGAGCATTACAACAGCTGGCCAGGAGCATAACTCAGCCTCCCTGGGCGCCTATAGGGAGAGCTAACAGGCCACAATAGAAGGACACACGTAGCCCACATAGGGGCCACCCCTGGAACATTGAGAACTGAGGGAAGCACACTGGAAGCCTCCTAAGGCATCACTTACATAAGGTCACCTATCCAAGAGCAGGAGACGGAGCTGACCTACCTAATACGTAGACACAAGCACAGGGAAAGAGGCAAAATGAGGAGGCAAAAGAATACATTCCAAGCAAGGGAACAGGACAAAACCCCAGAAAAGGAACTAAGTGAAACAGAAATGAGCAACCTACCCGACAGAGAGTTCAAACTAAGAGTGTTAACGATGCTCACTGATCTGGGGAGAAGAATAGATGAACTCAGTGAGAATGTCAACAAAGAAATGGAAGATATAAAAAAGAACCAATCAGAAATGAAGAATACAATACTGGAAATGAAAAACTCATTAGAGGGACTCAAAAGCAGAGTAGAGGATACAGAAGAACGGATCAGTGAGCTGGAAGAAAGACTAGAAGAAATTACCCAAGGTGAACAGGTAAAAGAGAAAAGAATTAAAAAGAGTGAGGACAGTCTAAGGGACCTCTGGGACAACATCAAGCGCACTAACATCCGTGTTGTAGGTGTCCCGGAAGGAGAAGAGTGAGACAAGGGGGCAGAGAATCTATTTCAAGAAATAATAGATGAAAACTTCCCTAACCTAAGGAAGGAAACAGACATCCAGGTACAGGAGGCACAGAGAGCCCCAAACAAGATAAACCCAAAGAGGCCCACACCAAGACACATCATAATCAAAATGTCCAGAATTAAAGATAAAGAGAGAATCCTAAAAGCCGCAAGAGAATGTCAAGTTACATACAAAGGAAACCCCATAAGGCTATCAGCTGACTTCTCAGCAGAAACCTTACAGGCTAGAAGAGAATGGCACGATATATTTAAAGTGCTAAAAGGAAAAAACTTACAGCCAAGAATACTCTACCCAGCAAGGTTATCGTTCAAAATGGAAGGAGAGATCAAAATTTTCTCAGATAAACAAAAATTAAAGGAGTTTGTCACCAAGAAACCAGTGTTACAAGAAATGTTAAAGGGACTGATTTAAGGGGAAAAGAGAAGACCACAAATAGGAAAAATTATCTATTTCCACAATTAGAACGTAATGGATACAAATGCACAAAAAAGAGGTTAGATATGATATCAAAAACATAAAAGGAGGGAGGAGGGGAGTTAAAGAGCACAGCTTTCAGACAGAGGTCAAACTAAAGTGACCATCAATTCTGTATAGAAGAAGTAAGGAACAGAGAAGGACTACTAAAACACTGAGAAAAAAAAAAAAAGTTAAAAAATGGCAGTAAGTACATACTTATCAATAGCTACTTTAAACGTCAATGGACTAAATGCTCCAATTAAAAGGCATAGGGTGGCTGACTGGATAAAAAAACAAGACCCATATATATGCTGCATACAAGAGACACACTTCAGACCTAAAGACACTCACAAACTGAAAGTGAAGGGATGGAAAAAGATACTCCACGCAAATGGCAATGAAAAGAAAGCTGGGGTAGCAGTACTCATATCAGACAAAATAGACTTTCAAACAAAAACTGTAAAAAGAGACAAAGAAGGGCATTACATAATGATCAAGGGAACAATCCAACAAGAGGATATAACACTTGTAAATATCTACGCACCCAATGTAGGTGCACCTAAATATATAAAGCAATTATTAACAGACATAAAAACAGAAATAGACAGTAACACAATAATAGTAGGGGACTTTAACACTCCACTTACACCAACAGATAGATCATCCAAACAGAAGATCAATAAGGAAACATTGGCCTTAAATGACACACTAGAACAGATGGACCTAGTAGATATATACAGAGCATTCCATCCAAAAACCGAAGAATACACGTTCTTTTCAAATGCACATGGAACATTCTCCAGGATTGATCACATATTAGGCCACAAAACAAGTCTCCATAAATTTAAGAAGATTGAAATAATACCAAGCATCTTTTCTGACCACAACGGTATGAAACTAGAAATCAACTATAGGAAGAAAATCAGAAAAGCCACAAATACATGGAGATTAAACAAAATGCTACTGAACAACGACTGGGTTAATGAAGAAATCAAAGAAGAAATAAAAAAATACCTGGAGACAAATGAAAATGAAAATATGACACGCCAGAATTTATGGGATATAGCAAAAGCGGTTCTAAGAGGGAAGTTTATAGCGATACAGGCCTATCTCAACAAACAAGAAAAATCTCAAATAAACAATCTAACAATGCACCTAAAGGAACTGGAAAAAGAAGAACAAACAAAGCCCAAAATCAGTAGGAGAAGGGAAATAATAAAAATCAGAGCAGAAATTAATGAAATAGAGACCAAAAACAATAGAAAAAATTAATAAAACCAAGAGCTGGTTCTTTGAAAAGATCAACAAAATAGACAAACCTTTAGCTAGACTCACCAAGAAAAAAAGAGAGAAGGCACAAATAAGTAAAATCAGAAATGAAAGAGGAGAGGTTACAACAGACACCTCAGAAATACAAAAGATTATAAGAGAATACTATGAAAAGCTATATGCCAACCAATTCGACAATCTGGAAGAAATGGATAAATTCTTAGAATCATACAACCTTCCAAAACTGGATCAAGAAGAAGTAGAGAATTTGAATAGACCAATCACCAGTAAGGAGATCGAAACAGTAATCAAAAACCTCCCCAAAAATAAAAGTCCAGGACCAGACGGCTTCCCTGGTGAATTCTACCAAACATTCAAAGAAGACTTAATACCTATCCTTCTCAAACTCTTCCAAAAACTTGAGGATGGGGGGAAGCTCCCTAACGCATTCTACGACGCTGACACTTCCCTGGTACCAAAACCAGACAAGGACAACACAAAAAAAGAAAATTACAGGCCAATATCACTGATGAACATCGATGCAAAAATCCTCAACAAAATACTAGCAAATCGCATACAACAATATGTTAAAAAGATTATACACCATGATCAAGTGGGATTTATTCCAGGGATGCAGGGATGGTTTAACATTCGCAAATCAATCAACGTAATACACCACATTAATAAAATGAAGAACAAAAATCACATGATCATCTCAATAGATGCAGAGAAAGCATTTGACAAGATCCAGCATCCATTTATGATAAAAACTCTGAATAAAATGGGTATAGAAGGAAAGTACCTCAACATAATAAAGACCATATATGAGAAACCCACAGCTAATATCATCCTCAATGGTGAAAAACTGAAAGCTATCCTTCTAAGAACAGGAACCAGACAAGGATGCCCACTGTCACCACTCCTATTGAACATAGTATTGGAAGTCCTAGCCAGAGCAATCAGGCAAGAGAAAGAAATAAAAGGGATCCAAATTGGAAAGGAAGAAGTGAAACTGTCACTATTTGCAGATGACATGATTTTATATATAGAAAACCCTAAAGAATCCACCAGAAAACTTTTAGAAGTAATAAACGAATATGGGAAAGTTGCAGGATACAACATCAACATACAAAAATCAGTTGCATTTCTGTACACTAACAACGAAGTAGCAGAAAGAGAAATTAAGAATACCATCCCATTTACAATTGCAACAAAAAGAATAAAATACCTAGGAATAAACTTAACCAAAGAGGTGAAAGATCTGTACACCGAAAACTATAAAACATTTCTGAAAGAAATTGAAGAAGACACAAAGAAATGGAAAGATATTCCGTGCTCTTGGATTGGAAGAATTAACATAGTTAAGATGTCCATACTTCCTAAAGCCATCTATAGATTCAATGCAATCCCTATCAAAGTTCCAACAATGTTTTTCACAGAAATAGAACAAAGAATCCTAAAATTTATATGGAACAACAAAAGACCCCGAATAGCTAAAGGAATCCTGAGAAAAAAGAACAAAGCTGGAGGTATCACACTCCCTGATTTCCAAATATACTACAAAGCTATAGTAACCAAAACAGCATGGTACTGGCACAAAAACAGACACACAGATCAATGGAATAGAATCGAAAGCCCAGAAATAAACCCACACATCTATGGACAGCTAATCTTTGACAAAGGAGCCAAGAACATACAATGGGGAAAAGAAAGTCTCTTCAACAAATGGTGTTGGGAAAACTGGATAGCCATATGCAAAAAAATGAAAGTAGATCCTTACCTTACACCATACACAAAAATTAACTCCAAATGGATTAAAGACTTGAATGTAAGACCTGAAACTGTGAAACTTCTAGAAGAAAACATAGGCAGTACGCTCTTCGACATTGGTCTTAGCAACATCTTTTCAAACACCACATCTGACCGGGCAAGAGAAACAATAGAAAAAATAAACAAATGGGACTACATCAAACTAAAAATCTTCTGCACAGCAAAGGAAACCATCAACAAAACGAAAAGACAACCTAACAATTGGGAGAAGATATTTGCAAACCATACTTCTGATAAGGGCTTAATCTCCAAAATATATAAAGAACTCATGCATCTCAACAACAAAAAAACTACCAACCCAATTAAAAAATGGGCAAAAGACCTGAACAGACATTTCTCCAAAGAAGATATACAGATGGCCAACAGACACATGAAAAGATGTTCAAAATCACTAACTATCAGGGAAATGCAAATCAAAACTACAATGAGATATCACCTCACGCCCGTCAGAATGGCTATAATTAACAAGACAGGAAACAACATGTGTTGGAGAGGATGTGCAGAGAAGGGAACTCTCATACACTGCTGGTGGGAGTGCAAACTGGTGCAGCCACTATGGAAAACAGTATGGAGATTCCTCAAAAAATCAAGGATAGAACTACCATATGATCCAGCTATTCCACTGTTGGGTGTTTATCCAAAGAACTTGAAAACACCAATTTGCAAAGGTACATGCACCCCTGTGTTCATTGCAGCCTTATTCACGATAGCCAAGACTTGGAAGCAACCTAAGTGCCCATCAAGGGACGAATGGATAAAGAAGCTGTGGTATATATACACAATGGAATACTACTCAGCCATAAGAAACGACGAAATCCAGCCATTTGTGACAACATGGATGGACACTGAGGGTATAATGCAAAGTGAAATAAGTCAGAGGGAGAAGGTCAAATACCGTATGATTTCCTTCATTAAGTAGTAGATAATAACAACAATAAACAAACATAGGGACAGAGATTGGATTGGTGGTTACCAGAGGGGAAGGGGGGAGGGAGGAGGGTGAAAGGGATAATTCGGTACATGTGTGTGGTGATGGGTTGTAATTAGTATTTTGGTGGTGAACATGATGTAGTCCATGCAGAAATAGAAGTACAATGATGTACACCTGAAATTTTTACAATGTTATAAACCAATGTTACTGCAATAAACAAAAACAAACCTAGAATGGCAAAAAAAAAAAAAAAAAAGAAAGACAACGCAAGTGTAGGCATCATCCCTTTTCTCAAGAAAGGTATGCTATTTGAGGGAGACGTAGGAAATAATTAGACAATGTGTACATAATAAAGGCCTGATATTACTCATGTCAAGTGTGTGGGACACACAGTGAGACATAGGGCGGTCAGGAAGGGCGACATCGACTAGCACGAGTGTTAATGAGGACAATTTTCGTGGAGATAAGATCAGAATAACTTAAAGAAATGATAGTTTTAAGATTCAAGTCAATTACCATTTACTGAGTGCTTATTATGTCCCAGGTACCACACTATGAGCTTTAACAGAATTATTATAATTATGTAAAAAATACAAGAACTGGAAAAGAACTTGGAAAAAATTTTATATAGATGCTATATGATAGTTTGGGGATTATAGGTGATTTTATTTCTTCTTAAAATGTTCCTTTATTGGTATTATGTATGCAATATGTAGTGAAGAAAAAAGAATTTGTAAGATTGAGGCAGATAAGAAGTAATGAAAAACATTTTATAATTAGAGAAGATACTGTGTGCAAAAACACGACAGAGAGAATTAATAGGACACGTGCTATGGACAACGAGGGGTTAGTTCATGTTGCGAAGGAGTTGAAAATAACGTGAAAACAATAAAGCAGAGTCATACTACGAAGAACCTGGACTGTCTCAGTGAGGAGTTTATACTTAATCACATCTACAATGGGAATCCATTAAAGTTCCTGAGAAAGAAGGCATAGCTGAAAGATAATGTTTAGAAAGATTACCCTTGTAGCATACAGGAAGGATTTTGAGTGGAAAGAGATGAGAAGTGAGAGGACCCACAAAGCTGTGATTACAGTTCGAGGAACGTGAGAAGATGAGGGCTTGGACCAAAATCTCGGTGGAGGACGTAGAATATGAACTCAGGTCTGTCTGTTCCCACACCTGTCATGTGTGGTTGGAACCAGAAAGAAACTTGGAGACTGTCTACTCTGCTACTCGAACTCCTCTGCTGAAGTCTTCCTAAGGACCTGGGGCACGACCCTAGTGGGTCCACCTACAAACCAAAATTTTCTTCTAAATAGGAGATTTTATCATTACAATTCAAGCAACGCTTTTATTTTCTTCTATTGTGTATCCCATTTGTTTTAATATGAAATTAACGTTTAAAATTTTTATCAAGTAAAATTAAATGATAAGTATATTCTATTCCAATTATACACGGACTGAGAAAGGTCTCTTCCAGCTGCCCCAGGTAAATGACAACCAGGCTCTTTTTAAATTCCCACAGAGAAGAGTCACCATCTTCTAGATCATGTGGTTCTACATTAGTGAGAAAGCCCTTTCATATAGTTAGTTTAAATATAATCTTTTAAAAATTTCTGACCATTGGTTCTACTTTTATGGGGGATCAGGGCGTTGAGCTGGGGAAAGCAAAACCATTACCTGAAACAACTCCTCTGTGACTTTCTACAAAGAATATCTTCCCAAAGGTTAAGAAACCTAGTTTTTGTGAGCATAGACATAGGGCCATGGCAAAAAAGAGGAAGATCAAGAAGGTTGATTGAAGACAGAACAAAGAAAGGATCAATAGGCTTTGGTAACAGAATGATACAAAATAATTTTTTTGGGAAGTCAATGAAGAAATTGATGACTCGACTCCCAGTCTGGGTGACTGGGAGAAGAGTAATATCATTAGCAGGAATGAAAAAGTCCAGAAGTAAAGTTTGCTGAAGAGAAAAAAACGAGTTCAATTTTATTTATAGTGCACTTCAACTGACAGAACGGTCAGGTGGAAATAGCCCAAGAAATATAGTTGGAGTCGTCACCAAAGTCAAACCTTTAAGAAACGCCGTTTCCGGAGAAGCAGGCAGAGAGGAGATCCCGGAGCTGGACCGCGATGTGCTCGCTCTGAGTCAGCGGAGCCCGAGGGAAACAGCTGGTGCGTCGCCTGTGGCAAATGCCAGTCGGGAAATCGTTTTAAAGAGAAGCGAGTAATAAGGGGTGTAAAATCTGGCAGAAAAGCAAATGTGAATCAAGACAGGGAAAATGCGACGATTTGGAGAACGAAAAGATCGTTCTAACGATTGCTAACTTGAAGGAAAACGGTTTCAGCAGTGTAATGGGAATAGACCTGGGATGAAAGAGTTTTGGAAGAATGAGGGTGAGCAACTGATGAGCTGAATAGAAGCCGTGAACATTTCTAGAAAATTCCATGAAGCGATGACTGTCAGTGTTTCGTAATGATTGCAGTCTTTCTAAAGGAAACGTGACTTGCCCTAACAACACAGTGGCAATAAAGAAGAGGTATTCCTAGTGGCCTCATTGCTGCAATGACGTTGCTTCAGCAATGGTAAAAAATAAAAAAAAAAAATTTTAAAGTAAATCTGCAGAGACTAAAGTGAAACTCTTGATATCCAGATTTTTCTGAGGAAGGCCCACAATCGTCTCTGGACTAGAAACGATACTCACCTGTCTGCGTGCTTTCTGTTTCAACTGCAAAAAAAAAAAAAAAAAAAAAAAGGAGATTTGAACCAGGCAACATAGCAACGCTCTTTCCAGCACACAGAGTGACTCCATGAGTTCATCCATATCTGAGTCATAGCTAAAACAAAAACAATGCCCATGTGATAATTTGTATTGGTGAACGTTCCAATCCAAGATGCTCTAGAAAAATCAAAAACGCCAGAATTGATACCAAATGCTTGATAATCCAACACTTCCTAGTTCGGTGTTCAGGCTCCTGAGGGTGCGTACGTGGTGAACTGTGTCTTGGTAGCCTCAGAAGCCGGCTCTGTTAGACCATGTGCATATCCAGCCCACGGCAGTGTATACCTGTGTGGACGTGCATATGGTCAATGGAGAAATTTATATTTCGTGTTCACTAATGAACTCATTGACGGCCCACCACCTTAACAGACTAATAATGCTCAGTTTAAACCAAAATATCCTCTTTGAATTGTGAAAGAGCCTTTTGTTTGTAATGTGCCTCCTTTAATAGGTGAAGTAAATTCAACTATTCATTCCAACAGAATTTGCCCTTGTTTTTGTTGTGGTGGTTGTTTATGTTGAAATGTAAGCATTCGTCAAACTTTGTTGAACGAGAAAGTTCAAAACAGCAACATAATTCCAGTAAAAGGCAAAGTTACGGCCAGGCTCAGTGAAGACAGTAACCTACACAGAACCCAGAAAGATGACCGGCCCTGGCAGGGGCGCCTTCCACAGCATCGCTAACAGAAAGCAGACCCTTTGCAGTGTCTCCAACCAAAGGAAAATTGCCCTTATTTTGCTGTTAATTAAAAATTGGTTTAAAAGAGATGAGCTTTCTTTCTTAAAAATATATATCTTTTCATGGGTTTTAGGAAGAACATATATAACACACACACACGCACTGGCTCATGATGCTTAAGAAGAAAACTGAATAAAGAACTATATTACAACCTTGGAAATAGAAAGATCTCCTTGTAGTTAAAATATCCAGGAGGAGACCTCAGATCTGCACTGAAATAATAAAGTAACTATGAAATTGTATTTATAAAATAAGCTGTCTCAATTTATATCACAGAAAAATACCATCATTTAATTATTTATATCATAGCATTTTGGAGATTTTTTTTTTTATAATTTTATTTATTTATTTTTCCCCCTAAGCCCCAGTAGATAGTTGTATGTCATAGCTGCACATCCTTCTAGTTGCTGTATGTGGGACGCGGCCTCAGCATGGCCGAAGAAGCGGTGTGTCGGTGCACACCCGAGATCCACACCCGGGCCGCCAGCAGCGGAGCGCGCGCACTTTAAGCCACCGGGCCGGCCCTCGGAGATTTTTATAGCTCTTTAAAATGCCTGTGGAGCACCTAGGTCAATCTGGTAAAATGCTAAAATATTATATTTAAGATAATTTTCCACTATATTTTTCTTCTGAAAAACCACTCTATGTGTTTGTAGAATTCAAACAGCTTCAGCTGCTCGAAATGGTGAAGTACCTTTGTGCTTTTCAGAAATCACATTTCATAAAGGGCATTGATTCTATAGAATTAAAGTTTACTGAATAATAAATAGAACTTTAAGTGAGGCAAGCTGTCAAAGCCCTTGAATGTGAGAGTCAGAGCTGAGCCTGTCATGATTTTTGCCGCTTCGGAAAAGAAAAAGGAGCAGAATGAGAATGAATAAGTAAAGGCAACCTCACCTTTGAATTTCTTCCTCTTTGTATATTTGTCGTAAATAACAATTTAAATATCCTTTGAGGCTAATATTTTCTGGTTCAATGGGGAAGTACAGGAAAAAAAACTAATATATTCACGCATAATATGAGGCAACAGAGACCAGAGCATCTTATTTGTAGCAAATTTTATTTTCAAATAACCATAAAAGGTATCCAGTTTCTCTTCAGATTAATTTATAAGATCATGCAAGATGTAAACAAGAAGTTCCAAAGGAAAAAATCGTTCCTGACAATTCTAATATGTGAGGGAAAAGGACACAGAAATGCACACCAGAACTTTCTACATATGGCTAATACCTGATCTTTGTTCTCGCCCGCTTTTGTCGTTTCAGCCAAGATGAATGTAGTGCAAAGAAGCAAAAATTAATAATCCAAGGGAAGAAAAACTTGTTGATGTGATGCATGATAAGGGAGGATTTACTATATTAATATTCACAAAGAAATGTTGGAAGTGGAGATTGATTTTAGATAAAAATATCTATTTTGCAACACAGTTAAAAAGAAACTTAGTTGTGGTGATTATATTGCTACTTACATCATATTCTTGGACTTTTCCTTGAGTACCATGCACAGTTCAGAACTGTTTTTTTCTTTGCTATGGAAACAGGTAATGTGAAAAGGAAATCTTCCCAGAGGCCATTCAAAATAATATATTAACCTAGAATTCTAACTTATTTTGAAAATATGGTAAATGGCAACGATATTCTGAAAAAAATGTTTTAAGAGCAGAGTAGGTATTATAAAAATGTTTCAAAATCAATGGCACACCGTAAAGAAAATAACTTCCCATTTTTGACATTGGCTATAAAGCAAGGACTGTGGCTTTACATTTATATTTATTTGAATATCCAGAGGCGGTTCCCAATTACTAAGAACATAAAACTGATCCAAAAGGCCAATCCAGAGTTTATCCATACATATGGTTTCAAAGAAAGTACAATGCCATTTCTCCGTTTAGACTAAGTCCTAGTGTCTTTATTTAACGTTGGTGTCCAGAGACTATAAAATGTAAAAGGTCTTGAATCACCTCAAGAATACACAAACTCTCTACAGGTAAAGCTAGCATTGTTTATAACACAGTTGAAAATTAAATAGCAAAACTCCACACAAAATTAGGTGTTCATCTTTTATAACAACAGTATTATCTCTAGTCTTCTCCGTAAGAGCCTAGAGGGACACGACTCCAAATTTCCATTCCAGAACGTCCCACTTTGAACGCTTCCCACCATGGTACCCCTGGCAAGCACACTGCAGCAGAAAATGAGATGTTCATATGTGGTTTAAAAAATGCTCTGCCTCCAAAGAAAGGATATTGTAAAAGAATGTACAATGGATTCTACTGGGGTTTTGTTGAATAAAGCTATGTTTTAGGTGATGAAAAATCACCAAGGTCTTAAAAGTGTTTGCTTTGGGTCCTTTATCGTGGAGTTTTATCCTTATTTGAGGTATAAAAAACCTACCCACTCTGTAAGTCAGCATTGAGGTGGCTACTCAACCAAAGCAGACAGATGCTAACTCTCAGTAGAGTCTTTTTTTGCCCGAGATCAACTTGCCAGAAGTTAGACTAACCCAGGCATATGGGAGGTAGAAGCTATGAAAATGGAGGGCCCTGCTCCCTTCTAAGAAGTCCACTTCCTTCCCTTGCACGCCAACCAATACGTGTTCGGTTGAGACTCCAAGACCGCTGAGCATCCCAGGAAAGCAAGACAGACCTCCCAACTCTGCATCTCACGCTGTTTTCTCTTCCCATTCACATAATTAGTGCTCCTTTCTTTTACTTTTTAAAAATGTGCCTGTTTCAAATTTGTATTATTTTTTTCAGATGTCTAATTTCAGTTATGTTCTTTCCCTCTTTGGTCTCTTTCTGCATTTCACATACCAGACAAATATTTAAAGGTCTGTAAAACCAGGCAAGCTTCCAAAATATTTCTCAATGAAACTGGCATAGGTGACAGCACAGGGAAAGAAGGCAAAGCTGAGGAACAAGGCCTTCAATAAACTGGCCGGAAATGTACTGGAAAATCTAAGTTGCTATAGCCGTGGATGAGGTTTCAATGAGGCATGAACATTCAAGTTACTGACAAAACCAACCTGTTTCATGATCACTCAAAAATAGTCTACTTGTCATGGTGCATTGGTTTTTTTTTTTATTAGCAAGTTGCTCTCTCTTCTTAAATTTTTTTTTTTTAGTATTCAGGAAGTGAAAGCATTTAAGACAACATTCAAAATTCTGAGAATACATGTAAGTGAAATATTTAATGTCTGCCATTCATAAAAGTTACATCATTTACATAGGGTTCATTTGTATATAATAAAAATTTCATCATAATGAAAATTTTCTGGAAAGTTATATGTTAATTTGTTTAACATATGCTTTGGATAAACAGCTAAATAGGAGTCGTTAAAAAATTCTTTCTTCAAATATTCCCTTTAACAATTAAAAAACCTCATTCCTAAATATTTGTTTTTCTTTCCACTTGCTCCTTTGTTTGTAATATCATCTGTAATTTGAACTATGCAAAGATTGGATCTTTTCATAGTTCAGAATATATTTGTATACATCAATAAATTTGCTCATTGCATAGCGAACATGTAAACTTAGAGAGGATCTATAAATTTTACCATAATAATCTAAAAAAGTTGCTGAAATTTTACATGACAGTTTATTCTAAGGTTTATTTTTGTTGTAATTTGGATTTTCTTTGTTTTGCTTTATTTTTAATACGCATGTCAATTGATTACAACAACTAAAAAGGAAAAGTTAAAAACCAAGTACTTAATTTTATCCTAGACTACTAGAATTTAACCTCATATTGTTTGGACTTCTTCCTAAGTATAACAAGGTGGAAATGTATTGTGCTGCCTCTTAAGACAGTGTTACAAATTAATTTCAACAGTGTGTTTAACATAAAGTTAACTATGTTTGCATCAAATAAAATGTTTATTAATGAAAGCTATTTATCATACAAGAAACAGCAAAGATAAGTCATCATACAGAGATGTACACTAGAAGTGACAGATGTAAAAGTGCATGCAGAGATTTCTGTTTAAAAAGGAAGTACTAAACAATAATACTAAAATTACTGGGTTTGGATGCCTACTCTCTTAAATGAGTGATAGCTTCTCTTTGAATTTACAATTGGAAAATGCCATTAACAGATAGGACTAATACACATTAGCAAGCAGGTGAAATGAGTGTTTTGGAACTTTATTTTACAACTACTGTGCTTGACAAATGTGTGGGATTTTTTTTTCAATCATAATTTTCTTCAAATATGGGGTGGGCATATTACTGCCAGGTTGCTCTGGTTTATACACGGTTTATCTAATTTTGTTTTAAACCATATAATTTTAAGCCTCCATTTGTGTTAGACACCATAAAGAACAGAATTTTTCTTAACATTCAGTAAATGACATTTAAGTCTCTCTCTCTCTCTTTTTTTATTTTTGGCTCAATAGATTTTAAAATGTATGATTATCATAACCTAATATTGTCTTTGTCTTCACTGCAGTGGATTTCCGAGCAAACTTTTCCCCTTCTTTTAATACTTTAGGGAATTTTCAAACGTCGGGTTGTTTGGCTGTAATGCCCCAAGATTTGTTCTCCCTGAAAAAAATCATAGTGACAATTTATTAACTACAGAGCAACTTGGCTTTTAGGGGTCTGCAATTTCTATTTAGATTTACAAATATCCATTTGTGCTCAATAGACCTAACATTAAATCTTAATCATATTTAAAGTTTCTTTTCATGCAATTACTTTATCTGCTAATTATCTTTTTTTTAATTCTAAAAATTGGACTGAGTCAAATCAGTGGGGCATTACTTTTATTCTAAGAAAATATATTTAAAGGTAATTCTAAGTTGAATTACATTGCATATGCAATGGTGTGTACATTTAAAATGAATCAGAAGTTTGGAAATCTAAAAACTATTTGTATGTTTGAATATTTAAAAATCTTTTGTATTACCGTTTAATAGCTTTTACATATAGATATTGGAAACACACTAGTACAGTTAAACCTTAAATAAAACTGATGGGAAATAAAACTCCTTAGATTCAAAATGGTTTATTCACACAAATTTAATAGGATATATCACAATTGTTTGGTCCATAAATATTTAGGGGAAATAGTTTCTATACAATGCATTTATCAATAAACAAAGGAACATGGACAATTCTGCTAGACCACTTACTGTACTATAAACACGAAGCTCAATATATAAGATTATTGAATTTATCAACTATATTTGAAAGAGTGCACAACTGCTTTCTATGACATGTTCATCCCCTCTAACAGGATACACCATAAAAAGAGTTTCAGAAATAAGAGGTAAAACAGTACAAAACTAGTGAGGTGTCAAAAGGGCTTAAAACAGTTAATTTAACAAACAACACATATATCCTGATTTTTCACAAACTTACTTCCAAGTTATATCATAAGGCACATAGGAGAACTGAGTTATAATTAGTCTACTTAATAAAGTAGATCTATAGTACCATATATTGTTCTGTCAAAGAACAAAATTTATAAGTATCAATATTTTACCTGTAAAAGTGTATTAATAAGATCTCAGCCTTACCAGGGTTGTTTGGTCTGGTTAGTGGTAAATGCCCAAAATGTAATAGATTATGAAAAGTCAAGATTTAAGCTCCATATAAGATGATAACCACACTTGCTAAATATATAATGGCAATCACACCTTTCTTCTGTTACAGTGTTAACTTATCTTCCATCATCTTTTTTTAAAAAATAAGCTACTTTCTGTGCTAATTTTCTAAAGACCCTGAGCAAAAGTTACAATAATGCACTTTAATGTGGGCAGTGAACTGTCAATATGTAACCACACATTTATACAGCCAGACGGACACCTTTAAAATCTATTAAATAGCCACTTCGACCGCCAGAGGAGATTTAAGGGGTCCAAAAAGTGGAGAATATGTGCAAAGTTATTCTTAACAATCCACTAAAGCAAGACACATATCTTGACTTCTTTTTTATTTTTTTTAGGAAATCCACAATCTAATTGGTATTTAACTACAACAGAAGCATAGATATGAACATTCACCACTGCCCAGACCATTAAGATTTTAGCTTAAATTAAAAGAAAAAAATGCTACTGTAAACTAGGAAATATATTCAGATCAGCATCCACGAGGCTTCTGAGTTTATCTGCTTTAAGACTAACTTGAAATCTCTAATGTCAGAAAAATTATTTTCTGACAAATATATCAACCTGTGCCAAAGTAAAATAAAGCAAAACAAAACCAAAGAAATCGCATTGTTGGTTTTAGTCTGCTAAGTTTTTTTTAAACATTTTTCTTACAGAATGTCAGATACAATATCATGGTACAGCTGAAGCCAATTAATAGAGCTATTAATTAAATTATACTGACTTTTGTAACTTCTTAAAAAATTATATTTTGCTTATTTCCATTTTCCCTGGGAAAAAAATTAATTTAGAAAGAACGGTTTTACAACTATCATTTTTAGCTTTAGAAGGTTAAAAGTATAGAATTTCAAATTCTATTTAAAATTTTCATGGATACACAGGGAGTTTAAGTATTTTTCAAACGTTAAAAAGCAAATGACTAACCAAAAAGTTTTGTTGGGAGGTACATCCCTCAGAGAAGGAAAAGTCACATTCCTGGAATAGATTTCCCACCTAATTAATCTTTAATATTTAGAGTTGCTACAGTTAATGATTTGTTCAATCATATTCCTTATTTGTAAGAAAAAAGGAATAATCAAAATATTTTTTCAGTTTTAAAATTTAAAAAAATCTGAAGTCTTCAAAATTCCATAAGTACACATACAATGGCAGGATTTGAAAAATAACTTTAATTTTTATTTTATTAACCTAATCATTTAACTGGGAATATGATTATTTGCCCATTATAATACAACTCTTTTTTTCCTTCGAGATTCTGGAAATAAGTAACATACAATTTTAAGAGGCACTTGTTAGAATGATTCAAAAACTCCCCTTACCATCGGAAAGATCTAATTAATTTTTAAAAATCCAAATCCACTTTGTAGACAAAAAAAAAAAAAATACACTTTGTAAAGGAGACAATACTGTAAACTCATTTGCCAAGTGGCTGCCGATGCTACACACCGAGCTGTTGTTTTTATTTCCCAAATATCTTGTGGGTTAGGAAAAAAAAAAGTCTTGTAAATAATAAAATAATAATAATTAGAATAATAATAAAAAGAAGAGGAAGAATTAAAAAAAAAAAAAAAAAACCAATGTTAGAAAAGGTTCGTTAAGGTAGTTTGTGAGGGGCTTCCGGATTCGTGGCTGTCCAGGTTAGAGGTCACGGCTGTCACTACAGTGATAGTGGGATTGGTCAGGTCTGTTAAAGTGGTCGCTGTGCCGGGTGGAGTGAGAGCGCCGCTGTCTGCTGAGGGCGGGGCCGGAAGCGACGTGCCATCAGCTTTATCAACACCCCCATTCTCCTGCCGCAAAAGGTTCCTTCTGAATTTGGCTCGTGCGTTTTGGAACCAAACCTGCAAACCAATCCCAATGGATTTCTTTACCGATGTTTATTTTTATACTTTTTCTCTCTTTCCTTTTTTTTTTTTTTTTTTCCTTCTTTTTTTGGGATATTTCTTTTGTAAATATAATTGTTTATTTTTCTTGGGAGAGACGGACCTTTTTTTTTTGGCTTTCTTTTAAAACAGAGTAATGCAAGCGATGCTACAGGTGTCTCTCAACTGCACATACTCCCCCCAGCATTATAAGTGTCATTGTGACAACTGAGGCTTAAGTGGAGATACCATGGAAATGAAGGCACAGAGACAAAGAGGGGGAAATACATCCTGATTCTTCACCTGTTTGTCGTCTTTCCAGAGTGAGAAGGGGGAGGGTCAATGAAAGTTTCGAAAAGTAAGACTCACTCTTATGAAATGAACATCATGGAAACAGATTTCAGGCTATTCTTGAGTCGGACACATGGCAAGTATTCTTGGCATAGGAAAAACTTCCAGAGCCACAGACCCCAAGCAGCCCAAAACTGGTCCGCGGAGTTTAAAACGCCTGCTATTTGTCGCTGGGAAGTGGAAGAGGATCACAGGGGACCCACAGCAACCACTATAATTTCATTAGTTGGATATTGTTACCATGATGAGTTTAGGAAACAATTGGACAGCTGATCTCACTCCCAGTATTTCGTTTTTAAATAAGGTTTATTAAAATGGGAAAATGCTGGCTCCCATTGGTCGCTGAGACACTAAGCAAACTTGTGGCTTTTCAGGAATTGAGGAAAAGGGTCGATTTGAATTTGGAATGTTATAACACGTGAGTGAGGCTGCCAAGAGTTTGCTGAAGTAAGACAGCTCCAGCAGGTGCCCTCAAGTCTGTGCACTGAGCCTAATGTGAATGGAAACCTCTAAAAGCCACAGCCTGTGCAAATGACCTGCATTTTCAAAGCAGTGAGGCAAGCTCTGCCAGCCTGGGTGGACCCACCTCTCCATCTGTACAGAGAATGTGGGTGCACTGTAAAAGATCCTGGGTCTCTCTTTGGGCACCCTCCGGGAGGCACCCTGCAAAATCTCAGTACACCCTCTAGGGAGATAACTAAGGTACACTAATGAGAAGCAGTTCAGGAAATATACCTGTCACTCTAAACAGGGAAGAGAACTATATTTCCTGGCAATGGGAAGGGAGATGTATGCACAGCCAATGATGGAGCTTTCTTACCTGCAAAACTCTTTTGGTCAGGCCTGTTTTTTGAGCAAGCTGCTTGAGGTCCTTGGCGTCCGGGTTATGGTTGATGGCAAAGTAGGATTTCATGGTCCGGAGCTGGTGGTGCTTGAAGGAGGTGCGCATGCGCTTGGTCTTCTGCGAGGGTGGGTAAGCCTGCTGATCGCGGTCCAAGTGATCGGCCTCATTCTCGTTACAACCTGTTGTGGTAACAGTGAACACACAGGGCTCAGTGGAAACTCCTGCATTAGCTGAAACGATGGCGGCTGTTGGATACTAACGCTGGCATAATAAAGCAACGGTGGAAATGGCTGTCGAACCAATTATGAGCGGGATCCAGACAAACACAAGAGGTTAATCGCCCAAGTCAGCCAAGCTAGTCTGTTCATTTGGATGCATCCGAAGTTCATATAATAGAAAAACATGAAATGAATCCTCTCTTTTGCTTACTGGTTCCTAGAAATCTTGGGAAGATGAATAAGCCATAAGTGTGAGAGTAAGAGAAATCGCCAACCATGAGAAGAAAAAGCTCTTTTCTAATATATTTATGCATATCAGCACAGTACCCCTCCACACACACAGAGACTCTACATTTTGTCCATATTTGTGAAATTGAGACGTACTATCTGAAGGCATTGCTTTTTTATGCAAACAAGTAATTTCAGCTCCCTCAAATCTGAGCATTTCTGAGAGCCCGCCAACTAAGGAAGAATTCCAATTTTTAGCCTTTTCTGATGGTCCTAGAGCCTTCTAGATTAGGAAAAAGAAAGAAGCTAGAGAAGGGGGAGAAGTTAGAAAGTAAAAATTTGTAGATTTCTCATGTAATCATAAGAATATTATTTTTGAGGGCTTTTAGCTATACTGAGTTAATGTAGGGCTATCCCAGGAAGAAAAGTTTCCCCCGGGAGTTATTTTAATAAATATTTCTGAAGGCGAATGAGCCCAGACTTCTCTTCATGGCTTGATTCATGCCTGAAGCACTCCCCACAGCTCATGGTTCAGACACACTGATGGTGCTTATTTCTAGGCTCAGATCTTGGCACTTTTTGCTCTGGCTGTGTGTGAGTAGGGTTGGAGCTGTGCCCTTGGCTGGCCTGGCGGTAGGAGGTGGCATCTTCTCTCCCCTTGCAAAGCCTCTTAGCACTGAGGGCAAAACAACCCAGCCCTTGAAACCAGCCTGAAGGTCATTATCCCCAGGATGCAAAGCTGCACATTTAAGAGGTCATTTCCAATAATCTACCGGCTCTGCATGGGAAATATGATTACAAAATGAAAACATTTTGCTAATTATTTACTGATGCAGCCAACTTCGCCACTTAAGAGCATGGCAATTTTTTTTCTTTAAACCCTTACTTCAGATATCTATCTGATATATCTTCAGGTCTGGTCATCCTGCATTTTGGTACATTACAACAGAATATCTAAAATCAACCTGATCATGTCACTGGGGAGAGGGGGAGGAAAAACCTGAATCTTGAAGAAAGTGAGGCGTCTCTTACTCTTAATTCTTCCATTCTGCTTGGTAAAATATTATTTGCCTGCTATGCTCTGGTTAGAATTACTTTTTAAAAAATATTTTCTGTAAATCAGGATACATACAGAAACACAGTAGTTTTAATCATTAACCAAGAGGTCAGCTGCATCACAAAATCCACTTAACAAGAAATTCTCTCCAATGTAAGAAGACCAGGCATGAACTAATGTCTCCTTTGGTTATATTTCCATAAGATACATAATTTGGAGGGTACACTTGGTAAAAGAGCAGGCAAGTTCATTGAGGGAAAGACTATATCATATTCACCTTTGCGTCCCTGAAGTCAGGATCAGGGCCAGGAGCTCAAGAAGTGTTCAATCAAGATTTTGAATTTTTGTTCATCCACAAAATTATGAGTGACTATTAATGCAAAACCAAATCAACTTGAACTGGAATCCAAGTTAGATATATACACTCAAATGTTGAACATAGACTTCTTAAGCCCCACGAGGAAGGGTACCATATACCCAGAGATAAGGGAGAGAATATACTTTACATTTTATCCTATTTCAGCCCAGTGGGGATATGTCAAGTTCAAATATTCTACAGAATTGCACTTTCATATCCTCAAATGGATGCAACAGCATCTTACGACCTACTATAAAACTACACTTATCTCCAGTAAACTGAGCTATATTTCACGACCAGATTATAAATGTACCCACAACAAAATGGTCAAAGAGCCATACCCTAATCATCGGGGGATTCTTCAAATAAGATTCTGTCCCTATCAGATGTGAGTAACGTGTAGCTTTTCCTGAGCAGCACATCAAATTGAATATTATATTTGGGATGGAAGACTTAACTTGGTGTTTAAATAATGCCCTTAGCCATTTTCCCTGCTAAAGTAATGTTTCTTAGAAATGAATATGATTCCTAACCTAACTATATACTCATTAGTCTTTAAAAGGAAGTTTGTGAAAATTAATTATAGAATGATTTGATAAAATTGCTTCTCTGACTATGCATTCTATATCCATTATTGCAGACTAAAAACTTAGCAGAGAATTTTAGTGCCTTAAACACAATTACGGGACTTGTTCCCACACAGAATAAAATTCGGTGTGTACGGAGATTGTTAGCTCTTTATGAAACAACTATTACTGTATATGATTTTCCTGTGACTGTGTTATCACTTATGTTATTCAACTTAATAGAGCAATCTATTTCTTCTACAGAGTAACTCAGTGCATTATTCTAAATTACTTATGTTTAACCACAAATGCATTATGTAAACTTCCAAGCAATTGTGTTTCCCCAGGGTCTACTTCTAAAGCTATAGATGTTTTTGCCCCCTGAATTATAAGATGAAATGATAACTCTCTTAAAACTGTCTTAAACATACACCTATAAGTACAAATCTGGCACTATAAAGTTAATGAGAAGATCTAAATATTTTGTTTTCCAGTCACTTATGAAACAGTCACCTATACTAAAGTAGGTTTCTGTTCTGAAGGTATGGAACCTTCTGAGAACTAACTGATCCCTGGGAGACCACTAGGGGTCAGTGCCAGGCTAATTTAACGACTACCAGGGGCTTTAGAAGTTTGAAAGCGAAGCAAGAACCTAAGGAAGGGAGATTTTGAGAATCGGCAAAAATTTAGTCTCTCAATTAATGCTCAATTACCCAGATAAGAGCTGCCTGTCCTAGACTAAATCTTCTCACCTCTGGGGAGCTCTATTTCAATCCAGCATTTCAAATAAACTTTCCACATCTTTCGAAGATATCTGCCTGATGTCTGCACAGAGAGATATAAACTAGATTAGCAATATTCTCACTAAAAGGCATTTGCCTTATGTCAAGCACTAACTGAACTTTGCCAAGTTTCACGTCTTCTCTGGAAGTCTCTGAATCATAAACATATTTTGTGCACATGTTTTTGAAAACATATCAATGTATAAATTATATTTTTTCAGGATCAACATTACTCTTTCTAAGACTAGTCTACACTGAAGCAGAGATGACAATAGAAGATCCAAAGAAAGCTAAAATAATGAGCTAACACTGCGGGTACGTTTTATTTTCTACCTTTTAACATGCTTTTAATTCACTGAAGTTTTTCTTCTGCTAGTTTTGTAACAAACCGGCATTCGAGTCATAAATGTTTTTTAATGGTGGGCTGATTTTTGGTCAGTCATCTTTAACCCAATTTATCTAGATTATTTTCACCTGATCTTAAAGATCTCTACTATTTACTTGTAACTCGGGGGAAAAGTGGAGAAAGGGTGGGGTGGATGCTAATTAAGAGGCATCTGATCTGCAGTGGTATGCAGATTCCTTCAGGTTAGGGGGGCCACAGCAACCTTTGCCTTCTGCAGGAGAAGACAGCATCAACTTTCTCTACAACCTGTAGCAGCACGAATTTGCAGACTAAAGACCTAAGTGGAAGATTTTCATCCTTTTTAAGAAATAAATTTATACTCTCTAGTTCTCCTCGGAGAAGGAGGAGAAGCTAAGTTCTACTGTCCTTAAAGCTCCTCAGATCTTTCGAACATAAAATAAGATCCAAGGAGAAATGAAATTTACCCAATTAGATTAAATAAACAAGCAAAAAACCAGGCTTGCCGCCGTTTGGCTAGAAATCTCCTCCACCCTTCTGGACTTTGTCTGGACCGAAGGATTCCCTCTGTCTGAACGACTCGCTAGTTATGTGGGTCTCTCTCTCTCTTTCTAATTAGGGCATTAGGGCCTTGGTGAGTGGCTCGAGATTCCGATGTCATCTTCTATTAATAAAGAACAATTAGTGCCCTGCCTGTCCTGCCCCGAGGACCAGGCATCAAAGGAGGTGCAGTAAGCGCCCTGGGCAAAGTGGCCCCTGGCGTAGCGCAGCAGGGGGAGCGCGAGGCCATGACCCGCCACTGGGGGCTGGCAAAACCCGGGCTGCGCCCGCCGCCCTGACACGACCGATTCTGGTGGGTCTGTAGCAAGCCGGCCGGCCCGTCCGCATTCATCTAGCAACCCTGGCATGAACCGCCTAGGGACAAGCGCAGCCGCGGGATCACCGTCCCTACTCTCCGTGGGACGCCGCCCAGGACGCATTCATCCTCTCAAGGCCATCAGCCTAGAACCCCAGGAGGGAGCCCAGGGCTGGGGAGAGCCCGCTCACCCTGCGTGACTTCCCCTGAAAACTCTGGGCTCAAAACAGAACTCTTAGTTCTGAGTGGTTCACACTGGCTGTGTGACCTTGGGCAAACCACTTATCTGGCTGGATCCTGTTCCTTTACCATTGAGCATCAACAATGGTTAGGCACCATACCCGGCTCTGGGGACTGGAAGAGAGAAACAAGCCAGATCCGGGCTTGGGGATGTTCGTGCTTTGGCTGGATCTGGGTGCTCATGGTAACAGAGTGGGGTTGCCACAGTGAGGTCCCCAAGGTCACCTTCCAACAGAATGGACTCCCCTAGCCTGATTCTCCCACCTGCTGAGATTCCCATCCCAGGCTGGGACTGGGCAGGGGAGGTCAGAGCAGCTGGCCAGTCCCTAAGCTCCCCAAAAGTTAGCCTAAGGCTTCCTGGAACCCCTTTCCCAGTGGCTGGGACTCACAAGAAGAGCTTCCATCCTGCTCTGAGTTAGAGTGTGGTCCGAAGGGCCTGTCATCATCCTCACCTGGGGGATGGAGGGTGGGGGCAGACACCAACAATGGGCAATTGGTGAATGGGAGAGATTGATAAATGATGGGTGTGAGCCCCAAAGCAAAGAAGAAAGAGCGCTTTGGCCTGTTGCCTGCATTTGATTTTCGACTAAGAGAGAAGGTTGGTGGAGGACAGAATAGCAGCCTGTGACACCACCAAGCCTCCTCAGTGGGCCTGACCTGCAGGCTCTGTGCGTCTTCCGGGGGTCTGGATATCTGCATGGTTGACCACACAGGGAAGGAGCTGGCTGGATGAGGACCCTGACTAGGAAGGGGCAGGCCAGCTCTGCTGTGGAGAGTGATCCCCACCCCTGCATCTGCTTTGCACCAAGATCAGGGATTTGGATTTTTAACACTCTGGCCAACTGTGTTCTGATTAACTCTGGGCTGGTGACCATAGCCTCTGAAGACAGACTGGGGTTGGCTCTGAAGATTTTTTTTTCCCCCAGTATTTAGGAAAACCTCCTCCAGGATCTATAATTTGGCTTCCACACAGGAATTGCCCTGGGGCTGTTTTGCTCCAACTGGGAGCCTGAAACTAATGGTCTCATTAACTAATGGGCAACCAGGATTTGGCTCTGCCTGTTGGAGGGAAGTCATTGCAGCCCCATGGTTATGAATGTGTTTTTTGCCACAACCTAAATACAAGTCTCTCTCTCTCCCTTCCTGCCTCTCTCTCTTCCTCTCCCCTTCTCCTTCTCACCCTCTCTCCATCTTTCCCTTCCCTCTGAGAGAAAGGGACTTGTAGGGAGAAAAGGAGCATGTTATGGCAAAGCGCCCTCTTGCAACCAGATCTTGGACAGGGAAGGAGCTGTGTGGAATCCTCCCGCGGCAGCGGCAGGCTAGGACCGGAGTTGGGTGGTAGGGGCCCACCTGAGTTGTAATTGACGATGTCAACTCCCAGCGCTGGGCTCTTCCGCTTCCGGGGCCGCCCCTTCTGCACGGTGCCGGTGCCATTGAAGTAAGGCAGGGCCAAGCCGCCGCTCTTGGCCGCCAGCTCGGTGTAGCTCAGCTGCGGTGGGTACTCCCCTTGCAAGAGGGTCTCAAAGTGGGCGCGGCAGTACACCAGGCTGTCCTTCATGCCAAAATGGTCGCCCGTGGTCAGGGTCTTGTTGCAAGTGGAGCAGGTGAAACAGCTCAGGTGGTAGACGGAGTCTCGGGCGCGCATGACCATCTCCGAGGCGGAGATGCCAAGGTGGCAGCGGGCACACCTCTGCACAGAGAACCTTCTGGAAGGAAACAGTCGAGTCAGGACGCTGGTTGAGGCAAAGGCAGGTCCATCTCCCACCCGCGACACCAGGAGCTTGGTCAGCATTGGCCCAAGACTGAGACCTGGGAGGGCTCCGGGAGGAGAGGACATGGGCCCACTTAGACATTAATTTTATTTGCTTATTGACCTAGTCTGGTGAACCAGGACAAAGATTCCTTACATTAAAATCAGAAGAATCGGGTAACATCCTCAGTTTCCTTCTCTGTAAAGTCGAGATTTAAAAAAACAAAAACCCGGCGCTAGCTAACTCACAACTCTGTCGAAAGAATACGAAATTGCGATGCCAAGTGAAAACGTTGCATCGATTACAAAACACTCTAGGAACGAAGAGTGGTATTATTATCAGTATGGATCTGTGAGCGTGCGTGAAAGCTCTCAGACAGACACAGCCTCGGCAAAACGACCATTTTGCAGGAGAAAGCTTATTCTTTTTAAACCAGCTCTCTCGCTCCGGCTGAGAGCGGAGCTGGGTCACCTCCACATGGTTCTCTCTCCCGATCCAGAAACACAACCGGGAAGCATCAACAGACACGCCCGCGCCGAGGTCACGCTCCAGTCCGGCGGGCACAGCTCTAACCAGCGGTAAAAGGCACTCGCAACTGAGCGGCTTGGGTTTCGGCAACCGCGATTTTCCTTTTCATGGTCATTTACAGGTTTCCTGCCCCTCTCGCGAAAACCTAACACCCGGTTGCGGCTGCTGCCCGGGCCGCCAGTTCAGTCCAAGGCACGGACATTGCTCAGTTCGTAGTAAACGGAAAAAAAAACCTCTTTCGTCTCGGTCGGCGGAGACACGTTCCTTTACTGTCCCGGATTTCTCCAGGTTCCCTCAACCCGGCTGCGCAGTGCGGGAGCGCATGGTGTGCACTGATGCCGCTCTGAACCTGGGTGTCCCTTCTACCCATCCTCACCGCCCTTCGGGGGACGGGGGTGCAGCTTGAAGGGTCTGCAGGGGTCTTCCCATGTCTCGGGATGATAACCTTCCCCGAACGGGCGAAAGGTGGGGCATAAGGAGGGGGCTCGGGCTCTCAGGTGGCCGCGCCAGGTGTACCGGGCGTAAGGGACAGGGGTGGGAATACCTGTAGTAATCCTCCTTGCAGTAAATGCTACCGTCCTTGGCGAAGCAGGTCAGCTCGGACTCGAGGGCCAGCTTACATTCACAGCACTTCAGGCACCTCAGGTGCCACTGCTTGTCCACAGCCAGCAGGTAGTACCTGTCCGAGATCTTGCCCCCGCAGCCTGCGCACAGAGCGGGCTTCTCGGGGCTCAGCGGGGGCATGCCCTGCAAGGCAAGCAGACCGCGCGCTGACGAGGGCGCGCGGGGGCCGCACGGCGCGAGCCCAGGCGTCCGGAGCGCGGCAAGGGTCGGGGCCCCGGCGCAAAGGCACACATCGGGGACACGTTTGCAATTTTCCCCTTTGCGGCTCACCCCCTTTCTGCGGTGTCTGCCCCAACCGGCGTTCCGTCCTCCCGGGATTGTTCACCTAAAGACAAGCCGGCCATCTCAAGCCTCTTTTAAAAAGGAGTAGGAGCGCATTGACTACAGTTTCGTGGATGTTTCTGAACTCGGATAATTACAGGCTAAAAAATGTGGCTTTCAACGCACACAAAATAAAACCACGGAAATTGTTATTGGGGAGTGGAAAGGCGATTTGAATGAGCACGAATTGTTTTTAAACAAACACTATTACAATTCTATTTCTCTACATTCTTATAAGCAGCGTTGAAATTAAAAGGAAGGGAGAGATTATGCCTGTGCTCATGATTTGGTCGACACTGTTTTGATCGGATATATTTGGCAGATCTACTATTCTCTAATTTTCGAGGATACTGGTCCTCTTCCTGGTAGGAGTATAAAGAGCCTGTTCCCCAGGGAGGGTTTGTTGTCCAGTGCCCTCGGTACAGTCCCTCTTTCCCTGGCATCAACACACCCAGGACATCTTTGTCCTGAAAATCTGTTTAACGCCCAAGCTTTCTGCCTGCGGCCGAACGATGAGCCGAGGATGGGGAAACCTCACCTTGATGAGCCCAGGCCCGCTGCGAAATTCGGGTTTGGGTTGCTGCTTTTTGTGTTTAAACGGGATAGCCACAAAAGAGGAAAAAAGAAGTTAACAGCTGGACATGTCCCTGAAGACTAGCAGAAATGGGTTGGACTTCTCCACGAAACTTTGGCGGGCCTGGAAAAGTAAAGTTTCCCCCTTTGCTCAAACCAAGGGCCCGCACTGAATTCATGTTGCAAACGTGGAAAGATCTACCAACTGGGCTACTTGATGGAACCCCAAATCCCCAAACCCCCCTGACGTGCCCAGGCAGGCTACCAGGTGAGTTTGAGCTAGCAGATCCGGTGTGATGCCAAAGGATCTGCACGGCTCTGTTTGGCTGAAATCATTTCCAGAGAGTTTTTTAGTTTTTCCTCTCCGGCTGGTAAGTGGGAAAGGCAAGCACATAGATTATTAATTGGTTTTCTTTATTAAGCAGACGTGACTTTTATTCTTATGAATAGTAGTAACAGCCGCGGTTGATTACATCGTTTAAGGGTTAGAAATTCCTCGCACTTGGTCTAGGTGCCCCGCTCCTCCGGGTTTTTCATTAGATTCCTCTACACATTACACCCGCCCGGCCCGGGAGCTGAACGCAATCCTGTCTCGCTAGAGGGGCCGAGCTGGGCTGCCAGAGACCCCGAAAATCATTGGGTCTGGGGGTGCCGAGCTCCAAGCTTCCGGAGAATTGGAGGTAGCCCAGTGACGTCCGAGTCCATTCCAAAGGTTCCCATCAGACTCAGAGACCAGAGTTCCCCGGGCTCCTGCTTGGCCCGGGCGCCCCGGCCGCGCGCAGCTCACCCTCTGGCCGCCGATACTCGCCGGGGAGGCCCGGGAGTCCAGGGGGCTGGAGCCTGGAGTCTGAAATCTGCAGGAGAGGACGACTCCGTCCTCTGACTCCCGGCTCGCCCTGTTCTCCCGGGAACCGCGGCGGCAGCGGGTAGCGAGCTCGGGGTCTCAATAGTGGAGACATTTCGAGTCAGAAAGGGAGCTATTTCTGAGAAAACCCGCCCGCCAGCCTGGAGCGGCCGCCTCATGCCCCGCCATCCTCAACTCGCCGGCCAGGCTTTGAGGCTCGGCTTCCAGGGCGCGCAGGGGGCCGGCTCCCGCACCCCGGGGCCCTTCCTTACCGCGTCGCGGCCGTTGAGCTGGGCGCCTTTGGCCAGGCGGGCCTCGGTCTTGGATCTGCGCTCCATCTCCTCCATGATGCCTTGGATGTGGCCTCCGGAGATCCCGTGGAAGAGCATGGCTGGGGGGCGGAAAGGACACGAGTTGTCTTCTGCTCGGCACCCCACTATTTCCATATACACACGCCCAGGGCTCTCAGCTCATCCGAGTACAGGAGCAGAAGGGACCGCGGAGTGCTGCGCGCTGGAGGAGCGCAGAGACGCTCGGGGACCGAGGGCAAGAGGGAGAGGGAGGAAGAAAGAGGCAGACGGAGTGGAAATTGGTCTGCTCGGGAAAGAAAAAAAGAAGAAGGGCGGGGGAGCCCCAGCGGCTCCCTGAAGGAGATGTGCAGAAAACAAACAAACACGGAGGAGGGGAGAGCAGAGGGAGAAGGCGAATCTTACTGCTCCGAGAGATCGAGTTACTAATGGGAAACAACTGCAGCGGGGGAGGACAACAAAATCTGGTGAAGAAAGAAAGAAAATAGTTTTGAACACAAAGAAAGAAAAAGAAGTGCTATTTTCAGCGGTCCCTGGCTGCTCCAAGGTTCCCAGTGCCTGTAGGTTGGGTTGGGGACTGCTCCTGCCGTAGCTGTGTCCAATTTGTTAAGAGACTAAAGCCAGCCCATTTTTGATAATTTAGTAGGAGGAGTTCTCTCCCCGGAGCTGCCACGGATTTTTATTCAGACAACAAAGACCTGTCATACTCCTCTCAACCCCCTGGTGATGGGCGAGCGGGGACAAACATTACGGGGGGGGGGGGTGGAGGGGGCAGGCAGGAGGAGGGGGCATTTACTTCCCCCCAACGCGCGCGCGCGCGCGCGCGCGCACACACACACACAACCACATATCCTTCCAAGAATTCCCAGCAATCACGTTTTAAAGGGGGAAAGGAGCCCTTATTGTCCCTGCCCGGGTGCGGGAGGCAGAGAGCCGGCCTATTGGGTCCAAGTTCAAGATCAGACCCCGGCTCAAGACATAGAGAACGGCACCTCCAAACTTTGGGTTTCCTCTCTGTGGACTTTCTGGTCCACAAAACCAGACTTACGGGGACCCCAAATGAATAAATATTGGACGGATATTCCTCTCCTCCCCATCCCCTCTTCCTCAACTCACTTTTTAAAAGTAAATCGCCTTCTCTCCCCAAGCGCCCCCGGCCCTACCAGGGGCTGGAGCATCCCCCAAGGTGAAAAGCAGAGAAGGAGAGCCCATGTTTCTGGAGTGTACTTTTGGCAAAAAGATTTTCTTTGCAAAATTAGTGTAGAGGACAGGGCATGGACTTGTAGGCGCGAGTATGCAACTGAACTATGACCATGGGGTGAAGTGTTCTCGCACCCAGTTCAGGTTTGCAGGAAAACTGCTGGCGATTCTCGAGTCCCGCTTGAAACTTGTCAATGTGGGCAGCAGCTCCGGGCCCCGGGGGAGCTCGGCGCCCGCCTCCGCAGGACCAGGCGCGCGCCCTACTGAGCGCTGTTCCCACCGCCCCGGCCGGACCGGGACTCGTAAAACTGGACGCACAGCACAGGGAGGAGGATGTGAAAGGGGCTCCTCGCCGTGGAGGAGGGGAAGGTGAGAGCTGACGAGCAGAATGGCAGACCTGCGCCTCACAAGAGGCGGGATTGTTCTGTCTCCCTCTGTCCCCGTTAGCGGCGGCCCCTTCTCGGCCCTATTAAAAAGTGTCCACAATACTCTGATATTGTCGATTCATTCAAACCACCAGAAGCCCCCTAGGGGCCCCAAGCGCGGAGCGGCGGCAGGAACCAACCCAGCTTCAGCCAGGGAGAGGAGGAAGCCAAGGCTGCTCTCTGCTCCCCTCCTCCCTCCGCTGCCTCTGTTTCCCCCACTCCCCATCGGCTTCCCAGGAACTCGGGCCTAGGTCCTGACACGTCCGGGATACTCGAGAGGAGCCCTTCCCTCCGCAGGGAACTGACAAGGAAGCGTGGCCGAACCAGAAAGATGAAGGGAGAGAGGCAGGGAAAGGAGGAAGGGAAGGAAGGAAGAGAGAGGGGAAGAAAGAAGAGAGGGAATGAGGAAGGAAGGAAGGAAGGAAGGAAGGAAGGAAATGAGAGAGGAAGAAGCAAAGAAGGAAGGAGGAAAGAAGGGAGGGAGGGAGACAAGAATGCAGGGAGGAGAGAACTACCCTCGTGCGGCAGCCTGACTTCCTGTCCCAAAGCATCGCCTCCTGAAGCTGCCAGAGTCGCCTCTTCTGTGAAACCCAAGACGCCACGCTCTCCCTTGCTCTTTTCTCAGGGTCAAAAATAATGTTATTTGCAGACTGGACACTGTTACAGTCCTCCGGGTGCCAGAATACAGCTCATAAAACACAATTTCACACAAAAATGAAGCCAATCAAGTGAACTAAGCTGGAGACCTCCCCCCTCACTTTGGCAGCCCTACCGGACAGCAGGGCTGCTATTTACTGTAAGTAATGTAATTAGCCCCTTTGGATGGAAATCAATGAGCTTTTCAAACCCACGTGCACACACCGAGGGCCCCAAGGAGGGGGTGGGGGCACCAGCCCATTCAGAGACAGCAGGTCCTCTCACAAAGGGGCAGATTGCCTTCCCACAAGTCAGCAGCTAAATGGACTCAAACCCCAAGCAGGAGGAGGAGAAAGAGGAGGGGTCTCCGAGAAGAACCTCAGTCAATTTACCCAAGGAAGCCCCAAGAAAAAAGTAAATAGGGGACCTCAGTCCAGGGTCCCGCTTTGTCTAGTTTCTGGGCTAAACTCTTCCCCTCCTCTCAAATGGGGGTATTTGGAATCAGATTTGGCTGTTGCTGGATTTTGGTCCTGCTCAGCAAAAGTAATGAAGAGCCCAAGAACACCACTCCCCCCTTGCAAGAGATGAAATTTTGGAGACTTCAGGAAGTGAAAGTTTAACAAACTCCAGGAAAAACCAGAACCTTGTGAAGAGTGTCCAGGGAAGCCTAGCACAGAAGTCCTGTAAGCCCTCCATTCATTCATTCATTCATTCATTCCTCTGTTCCACACATTTGTTGACCATCTATCAGGTACATGCAGCACAGAGTACCCTCTGCCATCAGCTTCCTGGTTGGACCCCAGCTCTGCCTGCTTTTTCTTATAAAACTCAGGTTATAAGTTCCTGCAGCCGGTGGGATTTGCTACTTCCCATAAAGAAGCGAACTGCCAGGATTCTGCCTTCTCAGCCAATGCAGGAAGTTCGCAGAAAGCTAGGGGTGGGGCGGCGGCTGCTGGAGTTTGGGAGGTCCCTGTTAGTTCTGCGGAAATTGCTCCCCATCGGTCCCGCCCTGCCTCCTCTCACAGTTCCTTAAAGAGGAAGCCCATGGGGGAGGGGGGTGGGTGGAGATGCTCCAAGAACTGGGTGTGTGACCTGGGTGTCCTAACCTTTTTGTCTTGGAGCCCTGAAAGATTACCTAAGAGGGTCCGCCTCGCTACACGTCACTCTCAAAGGACAGTCAGCACTTTGAGGAGAGCGTCTTTGTGGCTCTCTCCCGAGGAGGGGCGGGGGCCCGGCGGCCGGCGGAATGGCCCGGGAGTGCTCCATAAAAGTTGGAGTGCTCGCTGGTTCAGGTCTTGGGGCTGACCCCCACCCCCCCACCGCCCACGACCCGGCCTGGTCAGTGGGACAGGTGCACCGGGCTCTCCCCCGCCCGCGGCCTGGAATAGGATTCGAGTCTGCTTTCTGGACTCCAAGCTCTATTCGGGAGCAATGGGCCAGACCCCTGGCCAGGCGTTGCCTCCCCCTCAATCGGGCACACGCGGTCCACTCTCTTCTTTCTGCTCCGCCAACCACCCAGCCGGCTACTGTTGCCGCTCTCAGGAAAGCCGGCGGCTGGACGCCAGCGGGCGGAGGGGTCGCGATTGGGGGTCAGGGTCCTGGCATCTCCACGAGGGCGGCAGCCTTGTCGGGGCTCCGGCCCAGTCAAAGTCCCCAGAGGGGAGGAGAGGGGAAGTAAGGGGAACACAGGGCTTTACCCAGGAGCAGCGGGGGCTTTAAGGTCCAGAGAGGAAAGCAACCCGGCAGTCCTGCATTTCTTGAGAGCACAGGCGACTCAAGGTCTCTTTAGACCTGAATTTTGGAGGCCAAGATCCTGTGCTCCCAGGTTTGCCCTTAAAGGGGCAGAGGTCACCTTTCCTCCTGACCCTATTAAGCTGGTTGAGGAGCCCTCTTGGTCGGAGAGGTGCAGCTCTTGAGGCAGTGTCCGGCTTTTGGCACTGTCGGGAGCACCCCAGCGCCCGGGGAGGTCAGCACGGTCCTGGGGCTGGGAACGGCGCACTCGGCGCGGCGCCACCCAGCCCTGGTGGCCCCGGCTGCGCTGGGCGGGAGGTGAGCGGGTCGCCCGGAGGCGCCGGGCCTTTCTCTAGTCAGTGGACGGAGGGAGTCTCTACGTGGGAACCTTCCCCCACCGCTGGGGATGGCAGGTCCAGACTGGCCGCCTCACCGGCGCACATCTGATTCAGTCCTACCGGGAGGCCTCCCTGAGGACCAGATGCGAGTGGGCTGAGCCGGGCTGGCCCCTGGAGCTCAGTTGCGCATCTTTGCTGGCTTGCGCCCCGGGGCCCTGCGCGTCCGCGCGCCCGGTACGCACGCACCCCCCGCAGCCGCGCAGTCTCCCGCCGGCTGCCTGCTCCTTTCAAACCTTTGTCCTCCAGGCCCTGGTCCTTCTCCAAGGGGGCGGCCGCCGAGTCTAGAACGCCGCGCTTCTGAAATCTGAAGCCCCGTTATCCACCCTGTGCCGCCGCGGGCTCGGCCGCCCAAGGAAGAAAGGAGACGTCCCGCCCCGCGGCCGCTACCCGGGGTTTGGGTTGAACAAGGAAATGTGGGTGAAGCCAGGTTCCAGTGAAGCCCCGCACAGGTGAGAACCGGTGGCTTCCCCGCCCCCATCCCTTCCAGGAAGGAGACGCCCCCGCAGCTCCGCGGAGCCGGGAGAGCGCAGCCCTTTGGCCGCTGACAACTCCGTGACCTCCGCCCCCCAAATCCCCTCCGTCCCGAGGAAAGTCAGCGACATTCGAGAGAAAGGCAAAAGGAGGGAAATGCAGGTTCAAGAATCCTGTCAGCAGACTGCAGGAGACTATGTATTTCAGAGCCTGCGAAGCGCGGTTTAATTTCTAAGACACACACACACCCCTCTTCCTTCCACCCAATGGAGGCGCGCACACGAGTGTGCTCGCACACACTCACACTCACACGATTCCCACACTGGCCCAAGAGAAAGGGAGAAAAGGCAGGGAAAATGAGAAGGTACCTGGCCTATAGCTCACCTGCCTCTAGAGCGGTGCCGTTCAGCATCCTTGGAGCGAAGGAGTGGATCACGCTGCAATGGAGCCTACATCGGCAGAGAAAAGCCGCGCGTCAGCCTGGCGCTGCGCCGGGGCCCCAAGAGCCTCCCAACCCCCGAGGGCCGCGTCCCCACCGCTCCTCCCGCTGCGCCCCCAGGTGCCGGGAGGCGCCCAGTGGGGCCAGACCTGCCTCGGGAGGGGGCCCGGGACGCTCCAGGGGCACCCGGCCGTCTGGGCGCGCACCGAGGCCAGAAAACCGCTCCAACGAGACAACCCCCGTGGGGATCTTACCTTGCACTGCAGACGTTCCCCCTAAGAACCCTGTCCTCGGCAAGGGAAGGCGGGAGGCGGCGGCCAGAGGTGCGGGCTGGTCCCCAAGTCTCGCCGAGGGGTTCTCTGTTAATCCAAATAAATAAACCGTTGGATGGAAATGAATCTTCCTCACTCTCTCTCTCCCTCTCTCCCTCTCTCTCTCTCGTTCTCTCGCTGTCTGTCGGATTGACCCCAACCCCTCACCTCTGACCCGCAGCTCCCTCCACCTGTCTTTTATTTTCTATTTATGCTTCCAGATCGGGAAGGGAAGGAGGGAGGGTGGGCAGAGGGCACAGGCGCGGGCCTGTGCCCGGAGCCACGCTCTGAGGCTGCGTTCAGCCCTTCCAGCGCCTCAATAACCAGGGGAGGTGTTAATGGAGGACTCGGCCGTAACTGAACCTCATAAAGCCCGGAGCATCTCGAGGCTTGGGCGCGGCTGGCGGCTGGAGTCCCGCGGCGCGCCCTGGGCTCCCGGTCCCCCAGCCGGCCTCTGCCTTCCCGGGGCTCGTACCTAAAAGATGCTGCGGCAGCTGGTGCCTGCATAGACGGTGAAGGGGCGGTAGCTTCTGCCGGGAGCGAGGCTAAACCATTGATTGCTCACCCGCCACATCCCCGCCCTCCCCTCACAGTCCTCCCTTCCTTCTCGGCGCTCCCGGACTGGGCGCCGGGAACCCAGCCCTTCGGGATGCGCCCTGCGCTCGGGGGCGGCATTCCCGGCCGGGTCAGCGCGCCGGCCGGAGGTGTTTCTGCCGCCCGGCCCCAGCTAGGAGGTGGGAGGGCGATTAACCTTCCGGGAGGAAACCGACTCAAATCATGGGAGACGCACATTCACGGGGACACAGACAGACTCCCAGACCCGGGACGGGGCGGGGGCCGTGTTACCTGGTCTCCGGTTCCCGAGGGGCTGCGTCGCCCCAGCAGCCTCGGGCGCAGTCAGGCCACGGGGAAGCGGAGGGAGGACCAGGCAGCCGGGCCTCTGGCCAATTATTTACCCACTCCCCCACCCAGTGCGCCCCTCGCAGTCGGAGATGGGGGGCGGGGACCACTGGGAGGCTCCCGCGCGCATGGGAAAGCGGGTGTGAGCAGCGAGATTGGCCGCCCCGGGACGCGGGTCCGGGCGGTGTGCCGCCCTCCCTACCCGCCCCTCCCCCTGGGCCACCGGAGCGGCTCTTCCGCGGCGCGTGGGCCGAGGGCGGCGAGGGCTGGGGGCGCCCGCGCGCGGAAGAGCCGCCTGCAAAAACAGCGTGGGATGCGGGGCCAAGTGGGGCTGTGCCGGGTTGGACCCACCTCTCCGCCGGCCCCGCGCGCTCCGCCGCAGTTTAGGGGTGGTGAGGGATCCAGCGGGAGCCGCCAATCCAAGCCCTCTGGCTTTCTCTTTCCATTCCAAATCCCGAATGTGGCTCAGAGGACCCCGGACGGAGTCCCTCTTTCTACCCGAACACTTGGCTTCACTACCAGTCCCACCTGCCAACTAGTCCCACTAGTTTACCTTCTAAGCTCCCCTCACCCCCGACTTTCCCCTTCCCATTCCGGCTTCCTTAGTTCTTTCTCTCCTCGAGAATCCCTCCAATCTCGGCGCATGTTCGCAGCCAGGGAGGCGACAAGGTTCAGCTTCTATGCTCGCCGGCGAGGCCATCGAGTGGATGAACGGCGATACCGACCCGAAAACGCTTAGGTGCTCTCACTCATCCCTGTCCAAAGCAGCGGTTTTTATCCTCTTTTGGGTCCCGAACCGTTTTTGGTATTTGATAAAAACATGCGTTCTGCACGCGCGCACACACACACACACGCACACACAGAGGCGCGCGCGCACTGAAGCGCACGCCGATGCTCACACTTTGGAATACAAATTTTGGGTGGGAAGATGCGGTCGTCGTGAATCTCCCAATCCTCCAGAGCTTATGAGTTTCGGGTTTACACTCTCTTTTACACCCCTAGTCTCAGGAAGGGGAGCGTGAGCCTGGAGGTTTTGTGTCATGAGCCCAACCTTGAAACTGTTTGTGGGGGCGACGATCAACCCAGCGCGGGGCGCCCCGGCACACAGCCGGGCATCCGGAGGTCCTGGGTAGCTGAGCCAACCCCTAGCTAAAGAGCTGCGGGTTCCTCCACAACCTTCTCTCAGAAATCAGGCCCTCCACAGAGGAGCGCAAGAGGATGCTGACAACCCCCTCACACACACACACACACTCACACACACATTCGCACACTCTTAAACCTCTGACTTTTTTTTCTGAGAGGAGAGAGAGCTTTGACAACTAGAAGTACCTTTTAATTGTTGCAGGGTAGTGAAAAAGTAGCACCGAGTTTTAAATCCTCCACCATGGGCAGGCGTCCAGTGCACAAACTCAAGCCTTTGCTGGAACGGAGAGAAGATGGAATGGCAGGTGCTGGCATGGAGTGGAGGGGACGTTCCTTCTGGCCTAGCCGGGGACTGTGAGGTCGCAAAGTGTCCATAGGAAGGCAATCTGCCGACGCCTGTCCGCCTGGTAGTGTGCCCCTCCCTGGCCTTGTCTGGAGACGAATCTAAGCCCAGCTGGTTTCTGGCGGCGGAACCCGGCGTGCGTGCAGAACAGACTTTGGGGACGCCGCAGGATAAGGGGCCCTACGGCAGAATGAAGACCCGCGCAGGCCCCAGGGAGCATCTCCGCCTCTCGCGGCCTCTTCTGTTCCAAACGCACCTGGTTTGGGAGCCCCAAGTTTCACTAGGAAAAAATAAATAAATAAAAGCCCTCCTCTTTCTTGCTCTGCAAAATCGATGGGGCCAATGTGGCTTCTGAAGACAGGGGAGTGTGCATGGTAATCCACCTGCTGCCAGGACTGCCCAGGGCAGGGCCCTTCCCAGGGAAGGGAGGAACCATTCTGCAGGAATCTATCCCCATCGCCACACCGATAAACCCCACAACAAGATTCCCCAGTTTCTCTCGGGTCTTTCCGTGTTAGAAACAATCTAGAAATCCATCTCCCTTGATTTATGGCGCCTTGCGGCAGGAGTCTCCTGAAACCTTGAAAGCGGAGCAGCGCCAGAGTTGACTTGACGGCGAAGTCTCTGTTTCCCGCATCCACATGTGTTTGTGTACACACACCCAATAAGAAACCTGAATTTTTACTTTACAATGTGCGAATACAATATAGCTTGAAGCTCTCGCAGCGAGGCCCATTTATGTGGCCGTATTGTGTTTAATGTGGGAGCACCCGCACGCCGCCACCCCTGACTGCGGTTCACAAGCATCTCCCCAGAACCACAGCGGAGAACCTCAGACCTTGGCTGCCGCCTCCAGACACAAGAAAGAGTGAGAGCCCCCGCCCCCAGCCACCACCAGCGGCGGCTCCTGTGCTATTTTTGCCAGGGAGGCTCGAGTTCTGCCAGGAAGAGTCACAAACATCCCACATAAGGGTCCTCCGGGATGGACGCCCGGAGTCCTTCCTCCTTGGTCCAGTTCCCCACTGCAGGCAGTGCCCTGGGAGGAGGAAAGAGCCGCCTCGAGGAAGGAGGCAGCCCATAGGTTATTTCCATCTGCCAAGGGGCTTTCTCAAAGCACTGCCCTACCTCGGAGCCCCTTTTCAAAATGAACTTCCTTTCCTGTTTCTTGTTTCTCCAGAAAGATGGCCTTTCCAGACTCCATTTCCTTCTCTTCTCCCTCTTGGGACCGCTGAAAAAAAGCATCCAGCCCCCACCCAGAAAATGGCCTTGGTAATCTCCAAATCGAGTGGAGAACATGGAGCAGGCTGGTTGCTTCTTGACTTAAGATGGAAATTGGCTCCCAGGGGTCCATAAACCTTTCCGGAAAGACTAACTGCCTCCTCAGCACGTTGCTGACCCCCTTCTCCTAGTCTCCTCCTCGAATTAATTTCTAGAATGGGCAAAACCTGCCCCCTTACATCCCAGGAGGCTGCTGATACCTCACAGGGCCCACGGGCAGTGTGGCTGAGGGCACGACGACTACAGCTCCAGGAAAACTGGGGCACCAAACTTGCCAACAATTTGGGGAAACAATTTTTGACATAAAATGAACAACAACAGAAGTCACAATGGGAATATACGAACTTTACTGTACTTCTTTTCACTTTTCAGTTTAGAAGTGCTTTTATTTTGAATTGAATTTGGGAGGAGGCACCAGAACCTTCTGGTGACTGAAGATCTCTAAAACCCTCATTCTGGCCACAGGCAGAGACTACAGCAGCCCCCTGAGATGTTCGAGAACCTTTCAGATTCTGCTAAGAGAGCTCTGAGTAAAGCCAGCCCTGAAAGTGGGCAGCAGCCTCATTTAAGGGAGAGGCTTCCTAGGGGCTATCATCCTCAGGGGGAAGCAGAGAAGAAGGTGTGGACAGAATAGTCCCTGGGAGCCCCTAACCCAGATTGGAGAATGATGCCCAGGGGCTGCACAGCAGGGACTAGAAATGGTGTAAAGCTAATAAAAGGTTCTAAGATAGATTCACCTGGGAAGTCCCAGGAGACACAGAAGGGTACAATGTGGAGGAGAGAAGAAACAGTGGCTTAATCGAGGCATCTTACCAGGCCTGACCCCCAAGTCAGAATGATTTAAAGTTTTTATTGAGAGAACAGATGGGAGATGAGAACATTTCTTGATGCAGAATGGCGCTTCTCGGGCACTCATATGCTGCACACGATAGCGTTTTATCAGTCTCCTTATAGCTCAGGATATAAATAAAATGAAGAATGTATTCAAACTCTTCTGTTTGCCAGCAACCTCCCTTGGGTTGTTCACACCGAGGAGAAAACACTAGCAGAACTGAGGCTATAAGAAAAATCAAGAGCTACTAATGTGACCCGATTGGTACTAATCTATTCAATGGAACAGTCACTATTTTCTTTCTTCAACATATGTGTCTGATAATGAAGTAAAAAGAAAGGGAAATAACTATCAACGTGCCATTTCAGAAACACACAAACATTTGCTAGCTTTTTCATTTTATTGATGTTCTTTTAATATATATACTTAAGATTAAACTAGGCTCAAGTACTAACAGCACAGAGAGCAATTCTGGATTAGGGTTTTTTTTTTTTAAATAAGGTTCAGTTGGAGAACAAGGATGAAGTTGTTGTCAAACATAAAAATATGAATTGAATTGCTTCTTTTTAGATGGATCTTTAACATTGACTTGACCATACGGACACTGCAGAAGAAACAAAACAAATTATTATTCAATTATTTAACAGTCATCTTGCAAAAAAAAAGTACAACACTTCTCACAGTGAAAAAAAGAGACTGCTAATGATGTTGGATAGATCACATTTGATCTATCGGGTCCTGCAGACTAAGAGGAGAATAACGGCAACCTCTGGCAAATGGTCCTAATTAGGGTCCAAGAATCACTTCCTAAATGCATCCTTCCAACTTTCAGACTTTTACTGTCAAAAACACACTCTTAGAAAATCCTCAGGTCCTCAATTTATGCAAAGCTCTCATGCATTTGATTAGAAACAGCTAATGGTACAGGTAGGAACATACCTAAAAGTGAAGGTCTAATTTTTCAATACCGACTACAGTTAATACATGCATTTTTTGCATCTATTCCTTAATTATAAAGTGGGTCAGCAAAAGGAACTAATACCTTCTTGCCCACAAAACAGACAGTCAAAATGGTCTGTAAACAGAAGTTGTTATCTGCTTAGAATCTTAACTCTATAACAATTTACCTTACTAGTACGCTTTTAAAAAGTTACAGTAAAGAACCCCTTCCCATTTATTTTTTGCTCGAAATAGGGAAGGATTAGTTAGTTCATCTTAATCAGCGGACACAGAGATATACATTCACTGAAATATACATTTTAGGAAATGTACAGCACAAAGTGTGGGGTAGTTAGTTTCATGGTTATTTTAAAGAGAGTAGAAAACAGGCAACAAAATGAGAGAGAGAGAGGAAGAAGGAGGAGGAGGAAAGGAAGCAAGGAAGCTAGGGAGGGAGGGAGGGTGGAAGGAAGGAAGGAAGGAAAGAAGAAAGGAAAAGAGGGAGGAAGGAAGGAAGGAAGAAAATCACTATCACTTAAAGGAAACCCACCTCTCAATGCTTCGCAAGTTTCTATTTATTCAGCTAATAATGAAGAAAAAATGCTTTCTGGGATCTAGTTTGCAATATTCTGGATTTCTTTTCCTGTCCTCTTTGTACTTGCCCAGTGAACACGACTTATTTGAAACCTCGTGAAAAGTTTCCTTGTAATAAAGAACTCCCATGAATTTCAAGTCACAGCATTTCAAGGCACTGATGCTCACAATGAAATGTTACAAAATTCCATTAACTTTAAAGGTCCTATGTTGGTCCTAAGGACTTCATTGTCCTTGGCTAAAGTAGCTTGTGAAAAGTGCACTCCAGGTCTATTTAGCTTTTTTATTTGACTTGTTTTTCAAATAATAGGTATTTACGAAGTTACAGAGGCACCACCAACTGCTGCTGTAATGCGAGAATTTGCAACTCACGTGTCTGCAGGCGGAGCCACAACATTCTCCTCTCTGCAAGTGGGCGAGCTGTGTGAGCACCACATAGCCAGTAGCTGGATCCACGTAGTTTAGCTGGCCAGCCTGAAGAGTAATGAAATAAAACAATTCATTAATCTCAATATCCATCATATCTCCTCACCATAATTTCTACTCATAAAATACCGCAACATTTTCTTTAAACAATATTAAACTTCTTCCCGGCAACTTGAGTGGCACTTGCAATTAAAGGCTGAATGCCTTCCAACATTATATACCATCCAACTTTATGTGACATAAGGAGAAAATATACAGGTTGAGAAAAATGAGAAGTTGATGGGAAAACAAGAACTCCTCTATACCTGGTTACTATGTAGCCGCTGCTCAGGTATTTTTCATTCAGTTTCTAGGTAACAAGTTTAATAACAGGTGATTTAGATGACTTTAAGAGCTTAAGAGGCTGAAAATGAACTTTCACTCAGAAGTTGCAGTTACAATTTCAGTACTTAAAATATGTGGGTAATGATTTAAACTTACAGAAAAGGTGATAATCAAAACCAACAGTCCTTATAGAAAAGTATTAGCTTCTCTCTTATTGAACACTTTTCTTTGCCTTCACAATGTGTTACTCCATTGCACATTTTACACTATTTCTTTTTTTGGAGTGTTGTTAGTTATGTTTTTAGGCAAAAAAAAAATGTATTATTTTAACATATTAATGCTCAATGCTTTCACGAGTTTGATCAAAAGCAATTTTTGCTCCACCACTTCAGATATCAAAGGCAGCATCTGGGGGCCGGCCCCGTGGCTTGGTGGTTAAGTGAGCGCGCTCCACTGCTGGCGACCCGGGTTCGGATCCCGGGCGCGCACCGACGCGCTGCTTCTCCGGCCATGCTGAGGCCACGTCCCACATACAGCAACTAGAAGGATGTGCAGCTATGACACACAACTATCTACTGGGGCTTTGGGGGAAAAAATAAATAAATAAAATCTTTAAAAAAAAAAAAACAAAGGCAGCATCTTCTACCTGCATTCAAATATGGTTTTAAAAAAGTGTCCCAAGTACATCACGTGAAGGCAAAGCAAATAATGCAACCTCTTCTGTGGATCTGGGCCACGTGGGTGACACTATTTAGCCTTGAGATTTTGTAGAGGAACTTTCTTCTGGGCTTTTTATATAACCTTTTCACCATGCAGTAACTCTGCATCTCTCTGCATAGAGCCTTTTCATTTAAATACACGTGAAACGTGAATGTCTTTTTTAACGTACGTCTTTGTATGTGCCACAAACTACTTCTTCAGAGTGGCTTTCTTAATGGTGGAATATTTCATTCTGGTTGAGGTTTTAACCCACTCCGCTTCATGAGCAAGTGTGGAGCAAAAGGACAAACAGAGTTCAAGTCTAGGTCTACCCCAAGGCATTCCAGCAAAGCTAGACCCGGGCCACAGAAATCCAGCAAGTCCCAAAGCCAGTGGAAGGGGCCTCCCAAATCCTTTGGGACCACAGAAGCAGATTACATGAAACCAGGAGCACTAAACACTACTTTAGAATGACCAACTGTCAAGACCTCACTTCTTTATTTACAAAGCCTGTGCTTGAAGACTTGGAAGAAAAACAAAACAACACTGGGAATAGTGTTAGCAGCCTTCTTCTCACTTTTCGTAGCTGCTGGGAGTCTTCTGAGGGCAATTATCCGGCAACCTGGAAGCCTAACAGATTGCTCCTGCACTTGTGCCTGCTCTCCTGCTTTCCATGTCGGCTCAGAAGCTTTGAGCTTGTTTGCTGCCCACACAAACTTCATTTGTCTTCTGTCAATGAGCCTCAAGTAACCGTGGCAACAGAGGAAGAGGCAGGAAGAGGGCTGACAGTCCGACTGGAGAGCAAGATGTTCAGTGATGCAGATCAGCACAGGGCGAGAGGAGGGCCACTGTGAGGGGGCGCTGATTTGTTGGAAAATAAAACAACAAGCTTGTTACTGGGTTTACTTATGGTCTCCCGGACAGTGACTGAACCTGCGATGCTGCCACTGATGAAACAAGCATGCTTCCCTGAGGGAGAAAAGTCTCTTTCCTTCCCCAGGCTGAGTGAACCCATCTTTACATGCCACTGGGCTTTGCTGTAAAAAGAATGAATGTTTTTGCTTATATTTACCATATTTATAGGGTAAAGTAGGGGGAAAAATTACACATGGTTGTTTAAGAGAGTATAAACAAGAACAATCAAGAGCTGCCACTCATTTCCTGATGAATCTTAACACAGAGGTTTCAACACTTGAATGAGTCAGGCGGGGATTCTCAGGGCCTACTGTCAAGGAAAAAAAGGCAACTGAGGCGCCTCCAAGGTTTTCTTCTCTACCTCTTGGGCTCAAGCCACACCAGATAACACAGGCAGTCCTGTCAAGTACTGGTCATACACACTGTACTAAATAGGTCACTTTCACACCGTTTTTGTATCTTTATTATAGAACTCACTTGCTCTCTCAAGATAATGAAAATATAAGCCTGCTACCTTTAAACTCACGTAGTCTGAGGTTTTAAAAAGTGTGAGGGGAGATGATAAGTTTTGATATTGGTGCTAACGAGCAACTGTCAAATCCTCAAAACAGAAGAAAACAGCTCAAGATTATCTAGGAAGAATGTAAACGCCTGATTATAGTTTTCTTGTAATCGTGCCCCTTCAGAGCAGAGAGAAAGGACGAAAGAATGGTAGCAAAAATTAAAAAGTTTGTTTTATCATTATTAAAATCATTGGATGGTAAAGTGTCCAACTGTGCAGACAAACACGAATATTTCCTGTGACTTCTCAGCTCCTCCACCTCCTCCATCAACTCCTTAACCCGCTCCCCCATCACACACACAGTGGCGTGACGATGGGTCCCATACTGCGATCGCAGTTTAGCTCGGACGCTGGTCAGAAATGAACTGCGCTCATACTCAGGACAGACACACGCTAACCCTTTGCCCAGAATACGAAACCGTGGTTAGTTTTCAAGCGAAATGGTCGGAGCTGGAAGTGCGCGTGCTGGGCAGGGGCCAGAGGCAGGACCCGCCAGCTCCCAGCAACCTCTCCCTCGGCGGGACAGCCTCTGAGGCCCGGGCGGTCCAGGACGCGCAGGCGCACAGACCTCGGGGCCGTGGGGCGGGGCCGCGGGCCGGAGCGGAGGGGGGCGGGGGGGCCGAGTGGGCGGGGCCCGGACTGCGTGGGCGGGGCGGGACCTGGAGGGGCGGGACCGGCCCGAGTGGGCGGGGCCTCACCGCGCAGGCGGCCGCGTGCAGCTCCACGATCCGCCGCTCCGCCGGCGTTAACTGTTCGCTCGCCTGCTGCCTCGTCTGGTCCTCCGGCCTGGGCTGCGAGCGGGACCCGGCGCCGCCGCCGTCTCCCTCGGAAGCGGGGCGGAGGGTTAAGCTGAGGCGCGGCCGGCACCCTGCTCCGGCCCAGAGAGGTCTTGGTGGCAGGGCGGCGGGAGGCTGCCTACCGAGCGCGGCGCCCGCCACCGCCGGGATCTGCCTGGCCGCCATGGCCGCCGCCGGCCTGTGGGAGGCGGGGCGGGCGCGGGGCCCCGGGGGCGGGGGCGCGGGGGAGGGCGGGCGCGCGGGGCCCCGGGGGCGGGGACGCGGGGCGGGGGCGCGCGGGAGGGCGGGCGCGGGGCCCCTCGGAGCCGGGACTCTGGCCTCAGGCCGGGCTCTGCGGGGCTGCGGGGTGGGGCGTGGACCGAGCCTCGGGGCTCTCCCCGTCCGGCCGCGGAATAAAGTGGACTTTTTAGGGCGCTGGTGAAGCTCCGGCAAGATGCGGGGACGGGAAGAACGTGCCATTTCCAACCTCTGCACCCACAGTCTAAGTAGTCCATTTTTCTTGTAAGTGGACATTTTTTTCTCATGTCAAGGTAGACTTGGGATCATTCAGCATCATCGCCACAGCTGTTGAGATGCCAGATCCAGAAAAGGATCGGGCCCCTCCAGAAAGGCTGCGTGTTTGCGGGGATTCTGTGCTGGGAATGAAGGTGGAAGCCGAGCCTTGGCCTCGTTCTTTGGCCCGGCCTAAAATGAGGACCCAAAGCGAAATCGCACACCTGATAGGAAAAGGCGGTGTGTTAAGTTGCTAAGTATTTGCAAAATCCAAACTAAAATTATGTTTCCTGTCCGAAAGATGAAAGTTATCCTGGTACCCCCACAAAATTGAATTTGAAAAAATTAGCACAAGCCCAGGAGGTAATTTCAGGTGTTAGAATTAAATTAACACCACTCTCGCCCCCCCTTCAGCCCCCGGCTCCCCCAGCCTGGGTCTCCGGAAAAGGAGAGTCGAAGAGTCTCCATTTTGTAAGTGTTTTTCAGTTTTGAAGAACCAAGGGCAGGAATTGATCCCTGAGAGCTAGAGTAGATTCGTGAGTCGCACAGGAGAGGGGTGACTAAGCCCCCGTAGGCCATCACCACCCCTTTTTCCATATCTGCATTTACCATGCAACCCTGTAATCATATTTGGATTTTCTTAGTAGGTGCTGATTGAAACGACTGTATTGGTCCATTATAAATCTCATAGTGAATTAATGAATTGGAATCCCATTTTGCAAATCTGTGTCCTTTCTGTTGGAATAATAAATTAGTTATCAGGATCCGGAGACTGCTCAGTGATCTGAGAAAAGAATTTAAAACCTAGAAGGCTAAGGAGGGACGCTAGGAAAAACTACAGAAAGGTGGGACCAAACTTGAGATCACCAAAAGTGAGCAACTGTGATTAGAAAAGGGAATTCACCATAAATCAGGGGTGGGTGGGTGGGTGTGTGTGTGTGTGTGTGTGTGTGTGTTTGCCAAACCAAATTCTAAATAAGTCTGGATGGTCAGGTTGATTGTATTGTTTTTACGGTTGAGGATGAGGACCTATAAATAGGTCATGACATTAATTCAAACAATGGCACAGCATTTTACAGCAATGAAATAGACTAGACCAGGTTCAAATAGGAAATGAATAATCATCTAGGAAGAGTAAGTACTGTTACATGAAACTTGCGGTGGATGACCAGGTGGGTTTGAATGTAGAGGGGTCAAGCAAGGGAGATCTTTGTGGCGATAGAATAGTTCTTATTCTGATGACAATGGCTTCACAGGTCTACACGTGATAATATGTAGAACTAGCCACACCTTGTTCCAGTGTCAGATTCCTGGCTTTGATATTGTACTGTATGAATGTAAGGTCAAACCATTGGGGGAAACTGGGTGAGGGGAACATCTGTGTACTATCTTTGCAACTTCTTGTGAATCTATAATTATTTCAAAATTTGAAAACAGTAACTAAAAAGAAAAAGATGTAAAAATGGTTTCAGATTACTTGGTAAGGCAGATCGCTGAATTAACCAGAACTTTCCCTGTCTCCTTTATTCCCAGGTTCAAAAATCATCCTGTTTGGTTAAGGCCTGTGGGCATTTAGGCTGAGAAAGCTGTTTGGTACTATTCACACATTACCTTTGTGCTTTTATAGGTATATATCTTTAAAATATAATCAAAGTTGGAAATACATATACTTAAGAGTTGATAAAGTATTTTAGTATGAATAATTTTCAAACATTTGATAATTTAATTGGAATATCATTTAAATATTGGATAAAATATCTGCCCCCTTCAGTTTTTTTTTTTTTTTTAACGTTGGCCCTGAGCTAACATCTGTTGCCAATCTTCCTCTTCTTCCTTTTTTTTTTTTACTCCCCAAAGCCCCAAAACATGGTTATAGGTCCTTCTAGTTCTTATATGTGAGGCGCTGCCGCAGCATGGCTTGATGAGTGTGAGTAGGTCCCTGCCCAGGATCCGAACCAGTTTAACCCTGGGCCGCTGAAGCAGAACGCACGAACTTAACCACTACACCACTGGCTGGCCCCTGCTCCCTTCAACTTTCAATTTTCATTTGATCTTCATACATTAGAGTCGGCGTCATTTCACATCAAGTAACTTGCGTTCATCGCGTCTCTTGTTTTAAAAAGCCTCCGGGCTTGACCCTTACCTTCTAGCATGTGTTCATTTATTCTCAGACTCTTTGCACTCACAGTAGACAAAACTAGGAAAGTGGGGGCATGATGTTCCACCTTAGAATGGTAAATTAAGTCCTCATTTTATTTACAAAGCATTTACGCTTAGATTTGCCCCAGAAGGTTTCTTTGGGCCACACCTCTGCATGTAACATGATATTAGATATGTTTTATAATCCTTGCCGTCATTTGAGATGTTCCTCGATCATTTGAGCATCATTTGATGATGCTGTTATTGAACATGCTTGTTATTTTGGGAGGAGGAGGAGAGGAGTTCAGAGAAATGCGTTCCCCTAGGTTTCATTTACATTAATTTTTAAATAGCTGTGTTAGGCCTCTCCAGGTTGCAAGATACAGATCACACAACTTAACCTGGTTACAATAAAAGGAATTTGCTCACATAACCATGAAGCATGACTTGATTCAGGGCTCAGTGATGTGACCAGGGCTCAGTCTCTCCATGTTTCAGCTGTGCATCTTCAGTGCTAATTCCCTTTTCAGAAAGGTTCTTTTCTCGTTGGTGAAAGATGGCTACAGACCACTCCTGGGGCTTCATCCTTTCTCATCCTTGTCCAGCTAAAAAGAGAGTCTGTTTGCCGAGAAGTCCTAATAGCCTTCCATTCCTGAGTCATCAATCTTTATGAGTATAGGTTACACTTCAGCCAATCAGGGCCTGCCCCTGGAACTGTCTGTGTGTAACCCCACCCAAACCAGTGGCTGAGAATGGCCTGTATTGATGCTGGGGCACAAGTAACAAGTGTCCACTACAGTGTGACTTGCAAAAGCAAAATAAGTTCCACCAGCCCACCCAATCCTTTTAGTATTTAGTTGTTTATCATTTAAAATATTTTTCATTGTTCCTCTTGTTCTCTTCTAGACTTCCTCCCTTCGTATCCCACATTTATTTGCTCCGTTTTAGCTTTTTATATGTAGTAATTTTTTTTGCATTGTTTTCCCAATAGATCATAAACAAGACAGTGGGTACATGTCATTTTCATCTTTGTATCTCCACAGCCCACCTTGTACTTTTGTACATAGTACTACGACACTTACTGAATAATAAATAATGAATTTTTGAATAAATAAATGAGTCAGTGGTTCTTCATTCTCAAATTCATATTCTTTCTTTATTTTTTATGAGAAAGATTAGCCCTGAGCTAACATCCGATGCCAATCCTCCTCTTTTTGCTGAGGAAGACTGGCCCTGGGCTAACATCCGTGCCCATCTTCCTCTACTTTATATTGGACACCGCCACAGCATGGCTTGATAAGTGGTGCTTCGGTCTGCACCTGGGATACGAACCCCGGGCCACTGAAGCAGAGCGTGTGAACTTAACCACTATGCCACCAGCTGGCCCCCCAAATTCATATTCTTAACTACTGGACAAAAATTCCATATGAAATTTTAAAGTTAACATTCTGTACATAGTAATGCAGATTTGAAAATATTTACTATATATTAATTGTTGCAAATAAATACTTGAAACTAAGTGATAAGGATACTAACTCTGAAATCTTATTAAGTTGTATTTATTAAATAACATTGGGCCATTGTTCTGACAAACAGGACAGATGCATCAATTATCAAATTATCTGCTCTAAGCCCCTGAAGTGCTGCCTCTAATTGAATTTAAGGGTTATCTTTTAATAAATTATGAATGTATTTTGCTGTTAGTGGACAAACTTGTGCGGAAGTCACAGACCTACCCACAGATTTTGTGTCCATGTACTGCCTGTGTCGCACAGTTCTTTTTGGTCATTGATTTATGTATTTGATGTTTTTCAGGTAGCCTAATGGTGTGTTAATGATGTGTCATATGCCATGTAGAGTGCATTTTCACTCTCAATTCTTGTGAGTGAGAGCAAATGTTACATGCCCCTAAGGTTGCCTATAGGGAATCTTTGTTTCATTTAATCGGACATCCAATAGCACACTTTGTTTCACAGAGCCGGTCTTAGAAAATACTTTTGGGAATTATAACCATTTCTATTTGCAAGCCCAGCAAACCTCTGCTGAATTCACAATGGATGCTCTGCCACCAAGGCTGCTTGCCCAGAGCACTGCTGCATTTGGCTCTTATCTTTCCATTTTGTTTCTGTTTTCCTGGATGAGCTGTAGATGAGCTACACAATGTGAAATGATCTGGCCATTTTACCTCCTCTCCCATCCTCTCAATCATTGGCCAATGAATAGTAGTTCATTGCTGCCAACGATCTCTGCATCAGGGTCTATGCTTATGAGGGCAACACGCTTATCTATCCATCCACCTGCTTGGACATATACGCTTAAAAATACCCCCAAACTCACCATGTCCAAAATGGACTTAACCTTCATTCCCTTCGAAATCTTCCCTGTTTATTTTCCATGTTAAAGCCACAGCTGTCCAATTATTCATCTAATTCAGAGGTCTTAGAGTGATCCTTAACTCTTTCCCCCTTTCCCCATCCAGACAATCACCAAGTCCTACAATTTTACACATCTATGTCTCAAACTGGTCCTTCTTTGCTTCTATCATTGTTCTGGTTCAGTTCATTAGCAATTCTTTCCCCATGATTATAACTAGAACAGAATGGTTCATTGATGTAAATAACACGTAACCAGGACTTATTCTGTATCAGGTCCTCTGCTAAGTGCTGGGGACCTATTGTTCAAACTTTGTGCGTGCTATTTATTATGACAAAAACATCCCTCATCTCCTTGGAGTGGTGAAGTTATACTTGTCCTTAAGGCCTCAGCCCATATGTCACCTCCTCCAGTAAGCTTTCCCTGACTGCTCACTTTGCTCATGGTTTCCCCATTCTCCTCTGCAGGCTGGGCTGGGCACACCACCTCAATGCTTCCGTAATATCCAAAGCGTGTCTCTACATTTACACTCTCTTGTTGCAGAGTTTTATGTTCAGGAGGGCTTTTTTTATTGCTAGACTGTGAGGTCTTTAAGGGTAAAGACAGTGTAATTATCTTTGTATCTCTAGTAGCACGTGTAAGTAAAAAAGACTGAAAAATTAATACTTGCTGAAAGTGGGGCAAGTTTAATGAGGAATGGGATGTTTTCATTTACCACCCCATGAAATACTTCTTAATTACAATGAGAAAGAATAGTAACTTTACAGTGGAGAAATCTGAAATACACTAGCTTAATGCAGTGATCACAGTTCATATCATCTGTAATGGGCCAAGCTGACATCATGAGCCCTCTTGATGTGACGCAATGAGGACACAGCATCATTTCTATGACATTTCTGCCAAAAATGTGTCACCCATCTAATCATAAGGAAATATCAGATAAACCCACACTGAGGAACTTGGGTAATTTTATAAAATAACTATTCTGTACTCTTCAAAAGTGTCAAAGTCATGGAAGTCAAAAAAATTCTGAGGAACCTTTCTAGATTGAAGAAGACTAAAGAGATATGAGAAATAAATGCAATACACGATCCTGGATTGGATCCTTTTACTATAAGCAATATTATTGGGACAATGGTTAAAACTTGAATGGAGTGTGTGAATTAGATGATAGTAATATGTAAATATAAATTTCATAATTTTGATGGTTTTATTGTGGTTATATGGGAGAATGACCTTTGTAGGAGATCCACTAAAGTATTTGGGTGTGATGGAAAAAACTGCTATCAAATGATTCAGGAAATGAAGTTATTTGTTCTAATCTTAAAAAAAAGAAAGAAAGAAATGCTTGTTGAAATGAGTGGATGAATGAATAATGGCAGCCCAACCCCATGTCTGAGTCGCATAGTAAGGAAATGATACAAATGCTTTTTCTCCTCATATTTCCTGGTTAAGGATCAGTATTGGGTTTTATCAACACATCAGCTGTTCTCTAGCTATTGTTCTGAGACACAATATACTAAGATAACAAGGTAACTGTGATTCTATTTGGCAATCAATTTAGTAAGTTTCCCCCAAACAGTCATTGAATTAATGGTAAGTGCAGTGTACGGGCTGCATTTCAAATGAAGTAAGTTTATGTTGACAGAGAATGCAGCCTTGTTAACCCCGAACAATCTTTCCAATTATAAACTACATGCACACAATCACTGTCACATAAAATATCCGGACTAATTACTTCTAGCCCTTTTGTCATGCAAGTATTAGAAATGAAACCTACTCTTACGTACAGTCACTCTTAACAGTATAATCCCCAGAAAGAACTTGGCTAAAAAAATAGCAAGAATGTAATTCCATTTGTACCTTATTACAATAAGTAGATTAGTATTGTGCTTTTCAAAGGATATAGGCAGCCACTGTTTTGTAGGATTTCCCACATACCAATACAGTTGTAAAGAGATCTTGGTTAAGGCCGTAAATACAACACACAAATCAGAGCGTTGTTCTCTGCACTCTCGTTGCTGCCTGAGGGAGATAAGCATGTCCACTGTTCCATGACTGGAATGAAAGGCACACTGAGTTTCAGGTCAAATATCCACGACATTGACGTGTATGACTAGTCTACTGAGTATGATACATGTTAATATCTTCCCAGTGGTGGGCTCTAGTGATACGCCTCAGTGATCAACACAGCACGCACACTCCCTTTAGGTTTTCTCCAGGTGTACAATTCATGCCCTTTGAAATCCTGTGGAATGTGAATCTTTTACATGCAGCTAAACTGTAATATTGCTGCATGAATTGTCATATTTGTATAATTCTGTAAGGATGTCATCAACACCAACCACTCTATCTGATGATATTTCTCCATGGCACATTTCAGGTCACATTTTCGTGAGCTAAACCTGTTTGTACCACATCGTGGGACCAATAATAACAGAAAAATCAAAGCATCGTGGCTGATGGAGCACTGAAAAATAAGAGTGCCCTGTCCATGTTGTGATTTTTGAAATAGCTAGTGGCACATTTAGAACACAATTGGGTAATTCATCCTCCAGTCTAAGTTCCATGATAGTAGGCACATATATATTCTGCCTGCCATTTTTATTCCACTGTTAAGAACAGCACCTGACCCGTAATTCAGCGATGGAATAAATCCTTGAGTGGTAGCGTGACCTGTGAAAAGAGTGTTGTCTTTGAAGGCGTACAGACCTGGAGTTGAATCTTAACCTATCTACTGTCTAGTTCTGTGACATTGAGATTATTTAAATTCTCTCAGCCTGGGTTTCCTCCTCTGTAGAATGTGAATATCTCAGAGCTGAATTATTGTGAACATTAAATGAGATATTGTATACAGAACATCTAGCACGGTGCCAGGCTCCTAAATGTTACCTGTTGTTATTATCAAACTGGGAAACCACTTTGTGTGTTCAGCCATCCCCTATGTCAGCCCTCAGCTGCTTAGTAGTTTAGTTGCCTATTTTACCATTGATCCTTTATGGCACTAGTCTTAGCTTGGTTGAATGACTACTACCTTTTACTAGTAAGTGATAAAAACTTACTAGATATGTGCATAATTAAACAGATTTTTCAATTAATTAAAAAAAAAACCCTACATCAAACTAAAAACCTCCTGCACAGAAAAGGAAACAATCAACAAAATGAAAAGGCAACCTGTGGAATGGGAGAAAATATTTGCGAACCATATATCGGATAAGGGGTTAATATTCAAAATGTATAAGGAACTCATACAACTCAACAGTAAAAAAAAAAAGACCCAATTAAGAAATGGCAAAGACCTGAATAGACATTTTCCCAAAAGAAGACATAAAAATGGCCAACAGGTATATGAAAAGGTGCTCAACATCACTAATAATTAGGGAAATGCAAATCAAAACCACAATGAGATATCACCTCACACCTGTTAGGATGGCTATTATAAAAAAGACAAGCAGTAAGTATTGGGGAGGGTGTGGAGAAAAGGGAACCCTTGTGCACTGTTGGTAGGAATGTAAATTGGTGCAGCCATTATAGAAAACAGTACGGAGGTTCCTCAAGAAATTAAAAATAGAATTACCATATGATCCAGCAATCTCACTTCTTGGTAGATATCCAAAGGAAATGAAATCAACATCTCAAAGATACATCTGCACTGTAAATTTCATCACAGCATTATGCACAATAGCTAAGATATTGAAATAAATGAAGTGTTCACTAATGGATGAATGGATAAAGAAGTTGTGGTACATATACACAATGGAATACTATTCGGCCATAAAAAAGGAAATCCTGTCATTGTGACAACATGGATGAACCTGGAGGACATTATGCTAAATGAAATAAGCCAGACACAGAAAGGCAAATACTGTATGATCTCACTTATATGTGGAAATCTAAAAACGTCAAACTTATAAACTAGAGAGTAGATTGGTAGTTGCCAGGGGCTCTGGGGGGGTGGGGCAAATGGGAAGATGGACAAAGGATACAACCTTTCAGTTGTAAGATGAATAAGCTCTGGGGACCTAATGCACAGCATGGTAACTATAGTTAATAGTACTGTATTGTATACTTGAAATTTGCTGAGAGTAGAACTTAAGTGTTCTCACCACACACAAACCAACAAAGAGTAACTATGTGACACGGTGAATATGTTAATTAGATTGTGGTAATCATTTTACAATATATACTTACATTAAAACATCACATTGGAGGGGCCGGCCTGGTGGCATAGTGGTTAAGTTCCCATGCTCTGCTTTGGTGGCCCAAGGTTCATAGGTTCAGATCCTAGGCATGGACCTATGCACCGCTTATCAAGCCATGCTGTGGCAGGCGTCCCACATATAAATTAGGGGAAGATGAGCCCAAATGTTAGCTCAGGGCCAATCTTACTCAGCAAAAAAAGAGGAAGATTGACAAGGGATGTTAGATCAGGGCTAATCTTCCTCATGCACACCAAAAAATCACATTGGATACCTTGCAAAAAAAATCACATTGTACAACTTAAATATACACAATTTTTATTTCTCAGACATACCTCAATAGAGCTGGAATAAAATTTAAAAAGAAAGGCTTTTGTACACTGAGCCAAAATTACAGCTTAAGATTTTAGAGATCCTATTTCAAAGGCAGCTTGATTGTAAGAATTTAAATTACATATTCATTGAGTAGCTGTAAATAGTTATTTTGTGTGTGTGTGTGAGGAAGATCAGCCCTGAGCTAACATCCGTGCTAATCCTCCTCTTTTTGCTGAGGAAGACTGGCTCTGAGCTAACATCTATTGCCAATCCTCCTCCTTTTTTTTTTTCCCCAAAGCCCCAGTAGATAGTTGTATGTCATAGCTGCACATCCCTCTAGTTGCTGTATGTGGGACTCGGCCACAGCATGGCCAGAGAAGCAGTGTCTTGGTGCACATCCGGGATCCAAACCCCGGCCGCCGGAAGCAGAGCGTGCGCACTTAACCGCTAAGCCACAGGGTGGCCCTAAATAGTTATTGACATTAAGTGACATTGGTATTCAGAATAGGGAGATAACTTTGTAAACTTCCTGGTGAGGAAAAGTTTGATGACTGAAATTGAATTTGTTTTTTTTTTTTTGTGAAGAGGTGGGCCCTAATCTAACATCCCTTGTCAATCTTCCTCTTTTTTTGCTGAGGAAGATTTGCCCTGAGCTAACATCCATGCCCATCTTCCTCTACTTTGTATACAGGACGCCGCCACAGCATGGCTTGATGAGCGGTCCGTAGATCTGCACCCAGGATTCAAACCTGCAGGAAGCAGAGAGTGTTAATTTAACCACTACACAGAGGGCTGGCCCCTGAAATTGAATTTGAACTGAATATTAAAGAATGTTTCTTATACACAGAAATCAAAATATAATCATGTACACCTGAAATTTATATAATGTTATAAACCAATGTTATCTCAATTAAAAAAAATAAAATAAATTTAAAAAAAGAATGTTTCTAAATTTGATAGGAGCTAGGAATGAAAACCTCATTTTAGGAAAGTGGAAGATTTGAAGAAATCAGCTTTTGAGGATGATATCAGTTAGGATGGTTTTGGCTACAAGCAACAGAAAAGACCAACTCTGTTTGCTGAGAATGAGACCATTGATCATCTCACAGAAGTCCAGACCCAGGCGCTGCAGGGCAGGTTGATTCAGCAGCTTGGAAACATCAGCAAGGACCTAAGCCCTTGGTCTTTCAGCTCGGGCACCGTCAGGGAGTGCGCTTGGCCCTGCTCACTGCTCTCTGCAGCATGACGGCCGGGATTGCCCCTGTTTCAGGCGTCATATCCAGTCTCGGCGATGTCCAGCGGAAGAGGAAGGATGAGCCTTCTTGTGCCTCTGAAATTTTATTACAGATATGCCAAACACACATAAAAATATAAAGACAATGTAACGAATACCCAGTTTAAGAAACATAGCGTTAAAATCGCAGTTGTAACTCCCTGCACACGCCACCCCAAACACATTTCTCTTCCTCCCAAATCCCACCCTCGATTACTCTAAATGGATCATTCCCACACGCCTTGTGTTTTCACTACATATATATGTATCCCTCAACAATACGTGGCATTGTTTCTTATGTTGTCAAACTTTACATGAATGCTTTCACACTCCATAAACCTTACAAAACTTGATTTTTCTATTAACTTCATGAGATTATGTTAATTTGTGTGGCTCTAGTGCATTCATTTTCATTATGTAAGGATTCTATTGTTGAATGTACCTCAATTTATTTAATCTTTTCCTGTTGATGGACATTTAGAATGTTATTAATTTATAGCCACCACAAAACGCTTTCATAAATGTTCTTATACCCTCTCCTAATGCATTTGTGGTATGATTCTTACAGGGTATTTGCCTCAGAGTGAAATGGCTAGGTTGTAAGGTCTGTGCATCTTTGACTTTACTAGCTGGTATCAAATTATACTCCTAAATGTTTACTAATTTACATGCCCACCAGCAGTAGACAAGAATTTAGGTCGCTCTGCATATTGTCAACTTTCTTTTGCAAAAAGCAAAATGTTTTGCTTACCTGATGGGTATGAAACAGTATTTCAGTGTGATTTCACTTTCCATTTCCCTAATTTCAAGTGAGATTGAATGTCTTTTCATGTTTCTTTGTGCTGTGTATTGTTTTTTTTGTGAAATATTTGCATATAGCCTTTGCCTGTCTTTCTCCTGTGTTGTCTTTTCCTTATTTATTGTAGGTTTATTTGCATATTTGAGATACTAATTCTTTGTCAGTTTTATGTGTATGAATGTGTTGTTTGTGCTACATGATCCATGATATATGTGTTAGTCTGATTGTCTCTCTTTAAAAAAACAGTGTTATTGAGGTATAAATGACATACGATAAATTGCACATATTTAAAGTGTACAGTTTGATAAGATACCCATGAAACCATCACTGAAATCAAGATAATGCACATATTCATCACCCCAAGGTTTCCTTGTGCCCTTTTGTGATCCCTTCCTCCCATCCCTCCTGTCAACCACATACTTGCAGAGGATGTGTGTTCTGCTGTTGCGAAGTGGAATGGTCTATAAATATCAATTAGGTCGAGCTGTTTGTTCATGTGTTCAAGTCTATATTCTTGATAAGTTTCTATTCATTCTATCAATTATTAAGAGAGGAGTATTGAAATGTCTGAAAATAATTTTGGATTTGTCTATTCTTGCAATTTGTTCAGCTTTTGCTTCACATATTTTGAAGCTCTGTTCTTAGATGCAGAAACATTAGGATAGTTATGTCCTCTGGAGGAATTGACCATTCATTATGTAATGCTCCTCATCTGATATTTTTCTTTGTTCTGAAATCTGCTTTGTCTGATATTAATACAGCCACTCCACCTTTCTTTTGATCAGTGTTAGCCTGGTGTATCTTGTCCCATTCTTTTACTTTCAGCTTATTTGTGTCTTTATATTTAAAGTGTGTTTCTTATCGGCATCATAGTTTTGGGTCTTTTTTGTAAATCCAATTTCACAATCTCTGCTTTTTAATTGGTATTTAGACCTGTAGTGGGCTAATGGTGGTCCCCCAAAGTATATGTCCCTGTTCTAATCCCTGGAAGCTGTAAATGTTACTTTTTTTGGAAAAAGGGTCTTTTCAAATGTAATTAAGGATTTTGAGATCAGGAGATTGTCCTAAATTATTTGAGGGGAAGGAGAGGAGCTAAATCCAGTGACAAGTGTCCTTATAACAGACACACAGAGCAGGTGATGTGGAGATGGAGGCAGAGATTGGAGCGATGCAGCCATGAGCCCAGAAATGTCAGGACGCCACGAGAAGCTGGAAGAGGCAAGGAAGGGATTCTCCCTTAGAGTCCCCAGAGGGAGTGCAGCCCTACTGGATTCCAGCTTCTAGTCCCCCAAACTGTGAGAGTAAATTATTGCTGTTTTAAGCCTGATAAACTATTTTTGCATCATTCAGGGTCCACCTTAAAATGCCATTTCCTCCTTCATCGTTTTCATATATATATATAAAATGTGATCTCTTGTTCTTCATGACAGCTTGTTTGTAAAATTGACCTCAATAATTCCCCCCATCCATGCACTCATATACTCTCACATTGTGATTTTCACATCTCCTCCCTCGAGAGGTGGGGTTTATCTTTCCCACTTAAACTGGAACTTAGTTATGCTTCTTGCTTTGGCCAGTGTGACTTTAGCAACTGTGACTTGAGCAGCTGTTTGAAGAGCATTTGTGCATTGGAGCTTGCCCTCTTTTAGCCACGACAGGTGATATAAACACACCCACGCTAGGCTTCTGCAGAGGTCTCAAGGAGGAAAATGGAGGCATCCTTGCTGACAGCTAGCACCAAGTGTGAGACACGCAAATAAGGACATCTTAGACAATCCAACCCCAGTCAATCTGTCAGATGAACACAGCCTCATGAGTGATTTCTGGGGAGACCAGAAGAAGAACTGCTCACCCGAGCCTGCCCAGATTGCTGCCCACAGAGTCAGGTCCAGTTAAAATGGTTGTTGGTTTAAGTCACCAAGTACTGGGGTAACACGTATGACGTCAATGGTTAACTGAAACATTCCCTTAAACCCCAGGTTTCAAAGCCGATTGCTGCTATACCAAGCAGTACCAAGATCTAAGTGAACTGATACAATGAAACTTTATTTCTTACTCAGGCAAAACCCATTGAGGAGGTTTCTGGTCAGTCAGCTGTCCTTCAAGTACGATCCAGATATTGTCTCCTTGCATCTTTTGGTACCACTCTTTTTAACATTTAACCTCTAAACTCACCAAAAGGTTCTCAACCACCTCAGCCTGGAAGTGACTTCATTCACTAGCTGTACTGCCTCACCTTGATGTAAGGTAGCTAGGAAATGTACCCAGCTCTGTACCTGCCTTCTCTGATTTACTCCATGCCCCTTTACTCATCATACCTTCTTCAGACATAAATAATTACATGTTCCTTCTCCCAACATCGAGCTATAACCTTTTTTTTTTTTTGGTGAGGAAGATCAGCCCTGAGCTAACATCTGTTGCCAATCCTCCTCTTTTTGCTGAGGAAGACTGGCCCTGGGCTAACAACCATGCCCATCTTCCTTTACTTTATATGGGACGCCACCACAGCATGGCTTGACAAGCGATGTGTCAGTGCTCGCCCAGGATCTGAACCTGCGAACTCCAGGCCGCTGAAGCAGAGCGCGCCCACTTAACCACTCTGCCACTGGGCCAGCCCCTGAGCTATAAGCTTAAAGAATAGCATCATAGCTAGTAGTTTCTGCTGCAATACCCAATCTAAATCCTTGCCTCTATATGGTAGAGATGCCCTGATTAACTGTTTATAATCTTATATAATTTTCAACATACATTCAGAAACTCTATTTCATTTCATTCCCACAAGATTTTAAAATAGAAAAACACATAATTATCTCCGTTTTTACAAATGATGTAACTGATGATCAAAGATACTAAGTAATTTGTCCAAAGTTAATACCTAGGATATGGCAGAGCTGGAACCGGAACCCTCTAGTCTGACTCCTCGTCTTTATCACACCACCAAATATATTTATTGAAGTAAACTAAATCGTTGCCTTTTTTCCCCTAATGTATCTGACATCCAATTCAGTCACCAAATTTCATTCATTCTTCTCTCATAATGTGTCTCCCTCCCTTTGAATCCCTAGTGCAATCCTACCCGATTTAGATCCTTGTTGCTTCAAGCCTAAGTCACTGCAGAAGGCCCCTCAATCATGATTACTGCTTCTAGTTTCCTCCTCTCCTAAGTCGTTCTTCACACTGTTGCCAAAATAACAGTGCTAACACACCATTTTCATTGTCGTTTTCTGGCTCAAAAATCCTCAGTGTCACAACTATACATGTTGGATAAAATATGCACTCATTAGCTAGGCATTTATGGCACTCCCACATTTTGACCCTTGAAATACCTTTTAGTTTTATGTCTTTTACTCTCTAGGTCAAATACTCTGTACTAGTCAGACTAGTCTGCCCAATCTCTCCTAAATTACCCATGTTGCAGGCATGCTACTTTGTCTCCACAACAGTTATTCCTTTCCTGTTCCCTAAATTTGTCTCATTGTCCATCCCTCCCTCATGGGCCCCTGAGGTAAATTCTGACTCGTCTACGTCAATCTTGGAAATCCTACTCTTCCTGCATTGATTGATTTATACAAGCTCCTAGCCAATGAGACACGAGGGAAATTCTGCAGGGTGGCTTCTGGGAAAGGTTTTCTTACTGTTATAACAAGACAAAAGGACCTTCGGTTTCCAGGTGTATGGTACAGTAGATATCCTTAAAAACATCCCTTACAAAAAATCTAAGTTGAAAAATAAAACAACTCTATTTTTAAATGTATAGGTAAGCCTGAAAAAGTAGCAAGAATCTAGGTACCAAAAACTGAAAACTGAGTTTATCATCAGACTGGTAATTTGTCTCTAGCACCACTGGGGTCCTGGAGAGATCTGTCAGTCTTGGTAACCATGACCCTTGAGTTTTAACGGCTGAAGGGAGTCAGGAGACACAGCCTTGGCCTGTGCCAGATGAGTCGTCTGAGCCAAGATCCTGCCATAAAGTTGAGACACTCAATGAGCTATACCCTTAGTCAGGGCCAGGACCAGGGTGAAGCCAGTAATGCTCTGACTTCACCTTTGTCACAGCCCTGCCCTTAGTGAATGGGCGACCATAAAACAAATCTACCTACCAGCAGTAAGAGAAGGCACAGAACTTGTCTGACTCTGCCTGGACTCCCCTGAAAATATGTAAAGAGAAGTCTGCCCACACATGGGTTAGAGGTTAAAAGTTTTATTTTCTGGGGCTGGCCTGGTGGCATAGTGGTTAAGTTCATGCCCAGCATTCGCAGGTTTGGATCCCGGGTGTGGACCTATGTACGGCTTATCAAGCCATGCCGTGGCAGGCGTCCCACATGTAAATAAATAGAGGGGGATGGGCATGGATGTTAGCCCAGGGCCAATCTTTCTCAGCAAAAAGGGGAGGATTGGCAACAGATGTTTGCTCAGGGCTAATCTTCTTCACCAAAAAAAGAAAAAAAATTTTTATTTCCTACTGTATTAGTTTGCTAGGGCTGCCATAACAAAATGCCATAGACTGGATGGCTTAGCCAACAGAAATTTATTTTCTCACAGTTCTGGAGGCTGGAAATCCAAGACTAAGGTGTCATCAGGTTTGGTTGCTCCTGAGGCTTCTCTCTGGCTCTCAGATGACTGTCTTCTCCTTCCTGTGTCCTCACGTGGATGCACATGCATCCTTGGTATCTCTTCCCCTTCTTATAAGGACACCAGTCATACTAGATTAGGGCCCCACCTTTACGACCTCATTTAACCCTAGTAATTCTGTTAAAGGCCATAGCTATAAATACCGTCACATTGGGGATTAGGACTTCAACATATGAATTTGGGAGGGGGACATAATTCAGTACAGTAAAATCCAAGTCAGGATAAGAACAAGAACTTGTCCCAAGTTAACAGAACCTCTGATTGCCTGATAGAAGCAAAAAGAGAGAAATGAATTCTCTCTAGATAGATAGAACTTCAATCCTGGCCCCGTAAGATTCCTACAGAAAAAGTCCTGCTGACCATGATTCCACAACCCAAAATTACAAAGCACACGAGGAATCAAGGCATCATGAACAATAGCCAACACAAATAACAAACAGTGCAATTTGGTGACCAACAGTTCCAATAATGGAGTTATTAGTTAGAGAATATAAAATAGCTGTCTAAACTGTTTAAAGAAATAAAAATTAGAATTGAAAACATGAGACAGAAACAACATAAAAGATTTAAAAATCCAGACGGATTGGAACAACAACTAAATGGAAATTCACAAATGAAAAATAGAATAGCTAATATTAAAAATTCAGTGAGTGAGTGAAAAAGCAGATTAAGCACAAGGGAGAATTAGTCAACTAGAATGAGAATTAACAGAGAATTAAAAAAATATATATGTAAAGAAATTACCCAAATTGAAGCACAGAAAGACTAAGAGATAAGAGATTTGAGATAGGGGTAGAGAAACATAGAAGATAGAAGGAGGATAGAATTAGAGGGTCTGGGCCGGCCCCGTGGCTTAGCAGTTAAGTGCTCGAGCTCCGCTGCTGGCGGCCCTGGTTCGGATCCCGGGCGCGCACCGACGCACCGCTTGTCCGGCCACGCTGAGGCCGCATCCCACATACAGCAACTAGAAGGATGTGCAACTATGACATACAACTATCTACTGGGGCTTTGGGGAGAAAAAAAAGGAGGAGGATTAGCAATAGACGTTAGCTCAGAGCCCGTCTTCCTCAGCAAAAAGAGGAGGATTAGCATGGATGTTAGCTCAGGGCTGATCTTCCTCACAAAAAAAAAAAAAAGAATTAGAGGGTCTATCATATGTCTAATTGGAGTTCCAGAAGGAGATAATAGAGATCATGAGGAAGAGCAATAAGAATTTTTTTCTGTAACTGATAGAAGACACACATTCTCAGATTCAGAGAGTACAATGAATCCCAAGCAGGATAAATAAAAAGGCACTAGTGAACATCTTGGTGAATGTGCAAAATGTTAAAACAAAAAGAAATTCTTACAAACAGCCAGAGAGGAAAGGCAGATTATCCACTCAGGACTTACCGTTAGACTAAGAGTAGCAATGGAAATCAGCAGCAATAGAAACCAGAGGGCAATAGCAAAATAGTTTCAAAATGTTGTAATAAAATCCCTTTCAACCTACAATTGTGTATCAAAGCAAAATATCCTTTGCGAATAAGGGTGAAATAAATTTTTTTTTCAGATAAACACTTGTAATATTTACTGTCATTAGAAACGCTGTAAAAGAACTTAATAATGTACTACACAAAGAAAAACCAAGATGTGAGAAGGGAAGATGAGCATGAAAATTGTAAATCTGTGAGTGAAGCTCAACGGACTGATTATTTGAAATTATTATAGTAATGTCTTGTTAATGGGATTTAAAAACACTATTAAATAAAGCTAAAATAATGGTCAATAGTAGGACGTAAGCTGGGAGAGGAATAAGCAGGATTAAAGAGTTCAATAATCTTGTGTTTTTTGGGAGAAGGAAAGAGCTATAGAATAACCTTAGATCTGGTTAAATATGCTTACTACATTTCAAAGATAACCACAAAGAGAGTAAAATAGAGCATATAATTTTGAAAACAGGAAAAAAAGGCATAAGGAAAAAAAATCAATCCAAAATATGGCAGTAAGAAGAAGCAGAAAAAAAATGAGGTGAATAAGAATAAAGAATAAAATTATAAAACTAAACTCAACTGTATCAGTAATCTTAAAATGAAAGATAAAAATTATTAGAATGAACATTTAAATCTATATACTGTTTAAAAGAAGCACACCTAAAATATGAGTGAAAAAGGGTTGAAACAGAAAAGATGAAAAAATATATACCAGACAAATTCTAACCAAGAGAAAGCTGCTATAGTTACGTTAATATCAGACAAAATAAACTGTAAGGCAAAAATATATATATTAGAATGTAAAGAGACACCACATAATGATAAAAAGTTTAGCTCACTGGGAAACTGTAATATTTCTAAAGTAGTGTGCACTTGTGATTAGAAAATAACTTCCTAAAACTGTTTAAATGTAGCTGTAGAAATCTACAGCAAACATCATACTAAATGGTGAAACTTCAGAAGAATTTCCTTTAAAACATGAAACAGGAAAAAGATGCCTGCTATTACCACTTCTATTCAACAATGTACTGAAAGCCCTTATCAGCATTAAGACAAAAAAGAAAAAGACAAATTGTAAACTTTGGAAAGACAGAAATAAAGTATTATAACATTGTCATAGAAAACCACAATAAAAGTTTAGTTACATTATTAGAACTAATAAGAGAATTTAACAGGGTTACTGGAGATCAAAATCAATGTTAAAAATCAACTTTATTGTTTTTATGCATAAGTTACAAATAATTAGAAGATACAATTTTAAGAGATAAATTTATAATACCTCAAAAATATGAAGGACCTAGGAACAAATATAACAAAAGCTGTGCTAGATCTCACTGGGGAAAATTTTAAAACTTCATGGAAAGAGATAAAAGATGACAAAAACCGTTGAAGAAATATCATGACTATCAGTCCATATGACGGCAATATCAATTCTTAAGTTGATCACTATATTCAATGCATTTCTCATCATAAAAACCAACAGGGGTTTTCGTTGAACATGAAAAGCGGATCTTAAAATGGAATCATTAAAAAAAAGGAATCCTTTTAAGTGGAATTATTTTATATGGAAGAGGAATGGACACACTGCTCAGAACATTTTGAAAAGGAGTATCAAGAGATGGGGGTGAGACTGTCCTGTCAGATATCCAGACAGACTGTAAAAGTAATGCAATTAAGACAGTGTGGGGCTGGAGAAGTGACAGACTAATAGTCACTAGAACAGAACAGACAGCTCATAAACAGACTTACACACATATGGAAACTTGGTACAACACAGGAGGCATGGAAGATCAGAGGGGAATATGTGGACTATTCATTAAGTAGTCTAGGACATTTAGATAAGTATATGGGGAAAGATAAAATAGGATTTCTACTTCATGCTATATACAAAAGTCAGTTTCCAATGAATAAAATACTTCCAAGTAAAAAGCAAAACTTTAAATTTTCTAAGACTACATATGAGATTATTGATGTCTTTTGAGTTAGGAAAAATTTTCTTTAAATAAGATATAAAAAGCATAAAACATAAAGAAAATAACGAATAAATTTGGCTACATTAAAATTAAACTTCTGTTTTTCAAAATCTACCATTAAATAGTAAAAAGACAAGTCAGAAACTGGCAGAAAATATCTGATATATATATAACTGACAAAAGATCATTGTTCAGAAAATATAATAAACTTGAAAAAATCAATAAAAACAACAGAAAATAGGGGGCTGGCCTGGTGGCACAGTGGTTAAGTTTGCGTGCTCTGCTTCTGTCGGCCCCGGGGTTCGCAAGTTTGGATCCCGGGTGCGGACATACGCACCGCTTACCAAGCCATGCTGTGGTGGACGTCCCACATATAAAGTAGAGGAAGATGGGCACGGATGTTAACCCAGGGCCAATCTTCCTCAGCAAAAAAGAGGAGGATTGGCAACAGCTGTTAGCTCTGGGCTAATTTTCCTCACACACACACACAAAAAAACCAGAAAATAATTTTTAAAATGTCAAAAGACATGAACAGTTATTTCAAAAGGAGGAAACATAAATGGCTAATAAAAGTATGAAAAATTGCTCAACCTAAATTCCTCAGGACAATCCAAACTAATACCACAATTAGATATTATTTTATAACTAACATTATTTTAAAAATTTAAGTCTGATAGTATGGAGTATTGTCTAAGAATTGGAACAAAGAAAACAGTTATACTCTGCAGGTGGGAGTGTAAGTTGGTACAACTGCTTTGTTAAACAATTTGGCACTTTAATAAAGTTGGAGATGTGCATATCTTACAACCAATAACTTCACTTTTGGCAGCATATCTGATACGTGTGTCTGCAGACTTGTAGAAGAATGTTCCTAACAGCATAGTTTATAATAACAAAAACCTGGAAACAATGCAAATATCTGTTGATAAGAGAAAAAAAAAGTGGTATGATCCAGCAATGGGATATTGCACAGCAGTGAAATAACTGAGCTGCAGCCGTGCAAATCTCAGACGGATAGGATCTCACAAACATGATATTGGTGAAAAAAGTTGAAGAATATATACATGTAAAGCCATTTAAATAAAGTTCAAAAACGCGCAAACAGCAATAATATATTATTTACAATAATACATTTTATATGAACACCTATATTTCAAAGACTATAAAGAAAAACAAGGGGATTCATAGTATGAGACTGTTTAGTTGAAAATCAGTATACCCTAATCACTGGCGTTTAAAGAACTGGTAAGATGCAACACAGTATGATTTTACAACTGTCTCCTTAAGCATTTTTAAAACCTGTTTCTGTAATTTTTAAGAGATTTTTACACTTCAAAAAATTTCTGGTTTATTTTGACCAATTATTCTTGCTTGCTGATTTTATTATGAAAAGTAGAGGTAGGACCAAGTATACGATAACAGAGAATAAGATGGAATACCCTAATCATCCAACAACTAGTGGATTAGTTAACTTACGGCAGATTTTTAAAGAGTATATATAGTCTGACCCCACTTTTATATAAAATCACACAGATACATGCATATACAGCCACACATATGGATATATATGCACAGAAAAATATCTGAAGGTATTAACTGAGTTTTCTCAGTGTGGGTGGGAATATGTGAATTTATTATGGCATTCTTTTGGTTATCTACATTTTCTGATATTGCTTTTGTAATAATAAAAAATAGCCGAAGAAATTAGAAGAGAATCTTATTATTGGGCGTTAGGTTGTTCCATCTAAACATGTTTTGCTGGCTCATAGCACTTGAGCATTACATACATTGAATGAAAGTTTTTTCCCAACTAATCCCTCTTTGGATATTTGAATATATTTTCCTTTTCAGTTAAGGATACTTTGGCGGAATAATTTGAAAAGCACTGCCTTCTGACATGCCTTCAGATTGCCACATGTTAATACACAAATTGTTGACTCACCTGCACGTGCATGATAAAAGATCTTACCAGTTTATTGTCATTGTTCTTTAAATTGAACAGATGAAAACTCTTTTAAGTAATCTCATTAGTTTTATACTTTTTAACTCGAAGCATTCAATAAGTTACATTTTGAATGTATTTCTTCAGAATATTTAGTCCATAAATACTTAGCTCCCTGACTTCAACTGATATTTAGATATTTATTCAAGTTCGGTTGCTTAAGGTGAAAGTGAAAGCTATTCTTAGTTATATAGACCTTTCACTAGTTTTCACTATAGACTATAGACCTTTCACTGTTTTCTATCTTTAAATTTTTCAAGTACACTCTTAAGTGAAGTGTTATATTTGAGTCTCCAAAAAGTCTTATGAATTAGATATGAAAGATGTTAAATTATTCTTGTTTGACAGATCAGATAACTGAGTTACAGAGAAATTAAAGGAGTGATAATTATTATACCTACCACTTATTTCTGTATATATTGTGTACAAGAACTTTCCCTGCTTACTTAATGTAGAGGCCATAAAAATATGCTGTTCAAACCTCCGGTGACATAATTGACTAATGGTTCCTGGCACTGCCCTTCTTGATCCATATGGAGGCCAAGAATGCGCCCAGACAATGACTGAGCACCACAGGGGCACTAAGGCAGGCCCACCTTGGCAAGGTGTGGGACTCCCTTAATGGGCCTACCTGAACCTTTCGTGGAACTGCACTATAATCAGATTTTTCCTACCCAATCTTCCTTCCTTCCTTCTCTCCTTCCACAGGTGTCAGACCTACATGTGATCTTAAAGCTCTCCCTGCTTTCTCCTGCTGTCTCTTCCAGGAAATACCTTGCTCATCTAATGCTTTCTTGGCATCTGCTTCTCAGCAGATCTAAACTAACACATTGGTACTGAGAGTGGTCTGAGAAAACAGTTAGTAAGATGGGAATTTGTGACCGGCTCACTCACTTACTACCAGGGAGCAAAGAGATAGGTAGGTGGGGCATGGATAGTCCTTAGCACAAGATGGTGGCCTAATTGCTAAAGATTTCACCAGTAGCGACCTAGGGAAACATCCCAGTGGAGGGGAATGCCCTTGCAGGTGTAATGATTCAGGTATTTGAAACACATGGGGGAGGGGAGGAAATGCCTAGAGACAGTAGAGTTGGCTGGTTACAGCTAAGCTGAATTGGTGCCCTGGAGAGGTAAAATGAGAAACTGAGAGCCATAGGCTAGGTGTGAGAACCAGAGGGACTCTGGAGTAGCTTGCAAAGAGGCTGTCATCTCCTACAGTGGGAGAGCAGACATAACTGAGCAACAGACTGTAGGTCTTATGGCATCCGTTTGAATGCTCAGCCTAGGCAGGTCTGGTACTAAAGTTAGTACTCTGGTTGGGGAAACTTGGGACCGTGAAACATGGGGCAGAGATATCTAGATGGGTCTCCCTGATGTTCTGCAGGGTGACCTGAAACCTCAGAGCTTGCAGAGGTGTCTCATACTTCTCTAGTGAGAGCTAGCAATTCCCTTGTGCTGGAAGAACATCCGCAGATATCATTTTGATGCATTGCATTGATTATATCATGTGATTGGAGAGGATGAGCAAGAGATGGCTAGTACTCTGGAGGCCGTGGTAAGATGCATGCACTCCAAGAGATAGGACGTAACTCCTATGCAGATTCAGGGACCTGCCACTTCAGTAATGTTTTTAGGAATCCAGTCATTAGGAGAGTGTTGGGATATCCCCTCCAAAATAAAATACAAATTGCCACATCTTGCATCCTCTACCACAGAGCAGGAAGCACAATAGCTGATAGGTCTCTTTGGCTTCTGGATGCAACACACTCCACATCTAAGAGTACCTGTCCAGGTGATATGTTGGGTGACATGGAAGACGGCTAGCTTTGAATGGGGCCCAGAGCATGAAAGAGTTCCATAGCAGGTCTAGGCTGCAGTGAAAGCGGCCCTACCATTTGGGCCATACAATCTAGTAAACCTTATGATGTTAGAGGTGTCAGGAGTGGGAAAAGACACCATGTGGTTCTAATGGCAAGCCCCAGGGGGAGAATCACAACATAGGCCTCTGGGATTCTGAAATAAGGCTGCATCTGCAGCAGAACATGATATGCTTTTGAAAAACGGATTCTGGCATGTTGCTGGACTCTGATAGAGAAGTAATACTTGAACATGGGGCACTAAGGGACCACACATTTAGAATAGCCCATTATGAGCTATGTTTTGTCAGACCCACCAAGTCATAAAATCAGATGGGCCTAGCAACAGTCTATATTGTAAGATGGAATTGGCACATCTGAAATTAAGCTTGAGCAGGGCCAAAGAGCATGAGTAAGCTGCACGAACAGATACCCCAGACTTATGTTACCAACAATGGTTGCAACAGTGTTCCTTCTACAGCTCATAGCTATGATCATGTAGGAGGTTTCATACAACCAGCTGAAGGAGAGGAAAAAGACTTGAGCTTAGTTTACAGATGGGTCAGCTTGTTATGTGAGTATAAGCAGAAAATGGTTGGTGACTGCATTACAGCAGTCAGGTGGGCAGTAGGGGTGGACAGTAAAGAGGAAAAATCTTCCTAGTGGGCAACTGTGAGCAGTGTACTTGATCATCCATTTTGTGTGGAAGGAGAAGTAGCCTGAGGTCAGAATGTATACAGATTTCTGGGCAGTGGCCATTGGCTTGGCCGTCTAGTCAGGGGCCAGGAATGAAAAGAATGGAAGATTGGAGACAAGGAGGTCTGGGCTAGAGGCAATGGACATATGAGAGTAGGCACAGAGTGTGAAGATTTTTGATAAAAGCCACAAGAGAGCATGCACCATGGAAAAGACACTGAACAACCAAGTAGATGAAATGACTTAGCCAGTTAATGGAGTTGTATGATGGGCACATAAGTGAACTGACCGTCTTGGCAGAGAAGGAGGCAATGTATATAGGCCCAACAGGACAGACTCCCACCTGCAAGACTGATCCAGCTACTGCTGCCTCTGCATGTCCAACCTGTCAACAACAGAAACCAACACTGAGCTCCTGATGTGGCACTACTCCTTAAGAAGACCAACCGGCCACTTGGTGGCAAGTCAACTATGCTGGGCCCCTTCCATGCTGGAAAGGTTTGTCCTCACAGGGGTATATACCTATGCTAGTTATGAGCTTGCCTTCCTGCCCTCAGAGCCTCAGCTAGCACCATAATCCAGGGGCTTACAGAATGCCTGATCCACAGGCATGGAATCCCGTACAACATAGCATCTGACCCAGGGACACACTTCACTGTGAAGAAGGTGTGGGCATGGGACCACAATCAGAGAACCCACTAGAATGGATGGTGGAAGGTGAGCTGTGGGCCACCAATTGTGTGGCCCAGGGACCAACCAACTGCAGCAATGGGGGCTATAACTTGTTCCACTATTCTCCCTTTTCTAAGTTGACCCTCAGGGAGAGAAGCCCCAGGAACCATGGAATAGTTAGCTGCTCCCTGAACTTGTCTGGAGTGGTAGATCTTTGAGGCACAAGGGCAGATTATTGCAGTGATGGAAATAAGCTGCTTGGACCTCCTGCTGCAAGGAGCATGATTGACTGGAGGTCCAGGCTGCTGCCCCACTGGGTCCACGCCTGCGTCTGCACAGACGCCACATTTCCCACAAGCCTCTCCGAAGCAATGACTGAGCACAGCAGGGATACCGAGGCAGGCCCATGCCAGGGAGACAAGGGACTCCTCCAACAGGTGACCTTGGCTCAAGGACAACACATCTGCCTGGCTGAGCTTTTCTTGGAACCGAGCTGCAGTCTGAGACTCTTCCCATCCATTCCTCCTTCCTTCTCTCTCTCCTTCCTCTCAGGTCAAACCAGCATCTGCCTCTTCTCCCAATAAGTCTCTTGTATGTCTAATCCTGTCTTGGCAGCTGCTTCTAGGGGCAACCTGAGCTAGTACACTTACACGCTTACAAAATACCTCAAAGTTTATGCTATTATCCCATAGCACAAATGCAGACGAAGAGCTGAGTTTTAACAAGATTAGATGACTTGCCTGGTGTCGCTCAAGCCCAAATGCCCTCAGACTCTTTCCAACATTCTTAGTTGACATTTAAAAGAGAGGCTGTGTTGTAATATGATAGAAACATTACTTAATTGGGTCGTTTCAGGAAAATGGGATTCTTCTACCCCAAATATGTCATAAATTGGGAGTCTTTTAAAAGGAGAGTTTTGGACTTATTTCTCTCTGTACTGTCCAGTCACAAGATCTTATGATTTTTTCCTGTAGATAAGGATACTTTTTTTTTGTAATTCTAAGAAATGGGTCTCAGTGCTATAGATTAAAACCTTAAAATGACCCAGAAAAAGGAAGGATCCATTTCCAATATATTTCCATGATGTGGGGATGTGGAACCTGTGAAGCTCTCCTACCCCTTTTCCTCTCTCTTACTTCCTTCTGGCTAGACAGGTTAGTCTTCTTGGTCTTCCTCAAATAGGCCAAGCTTTAGGAACCTGCCTTTAGTGTTCTCTAGGTTTGAAACGCTATCACCCCATAATTCAGTTCTCTACTAACCCTTCTCTCTAAAGTTGACTCCTCCTCCATCACATTTTCTATTATTTTACACAGCTTTATTTTCTTCATAGCAATTCTTACTACTTGAATGCTTTTTATGTATTTGTTTACTTATTGTGAGTAGTCTCCAGTAGAATGTAATGTCTTTCATAGCAGGTAGCTTTTCTTCTTCACTGTGTATATACAGTCATTCCTGGCATAATGATGTTTCTGTCAATGACTGACCACATGTACAACGGTGGTCCTGAAAGATCAGTACCATATAGCCTAGGTGTGTAGCAGGCTACACCATCTAGGTTTGCGTAAGCACACTCCATGAAGTTTGCACGACAATGAAATCACCTAATGACACATTTCTCAGAACATATCCCTGTCGTTAAGTGACACATGACTGTAGCATGTTTTTAATAAATATTTGTTGAATTAATTATTAATGTAAAAAATATATACCTTGCTGCCTTGGCAAGACTCTTTTCCAAACTTTCTCCCTCACCATTCTCTTGCCAATCACCTTTATAGGTAAAATCCAGTTAAAATAAACATATGTTTTGAAGTAAGTAAGTTATAAAACATATAGCTTTGCAGAATCCATTCATTCATTTGACACGTTTATTGAAAGCCTACTATAGGGACCTTCCTAGATCTGAAGATCCAGCAAAACAAGACATAAAAGGTTCCTGCTCAGATGGAACTCACTCTGTGGTAAAGAGGAGACAGATAATAACAAAAAACAAACAAAATAAGTACCAAAAATGTCAGATAACAATGTGTTATGTAGAAAATTTTAAAGAGGTGACAAGAAGAAGTGAGTGGGTGGCTACTTGAAATTAAATGGTCAGGGAGGGTCTCTTTGAGAAGGTGGCAGGGAAAAGCATTTTAGAGTTTAGTTTAGAGTTCAAGGGGCCCTTAGGGCTTTCCAAAGTGGTTGTACCAATTTGCACTCCCCCTCTCAGTTTAGGACAGTACTAGAAGGAAAATAGCTAATGTAAATACCTAAGGCAAACATGAACTTGGAGAGTTTGAGGAAGACAAAGACTAGAGTAGTGAGTAAGGGGGAGAGTGGTAGTAATTGTGATAAGAGAGCCAGGCAGGCAGGATGGAGATCCTGTAAGGCTTTGTAAACCTAGATAAGAGGATTGGATTTTAATACTGAGATGGGAAGGCATTGAGGGGCTTTACCGGGGGATTGACATGATCTTGTTTACATTTTAAAATGAATGGGAAGTAAAAACCCAATTTGAAAATGGCAAAAGGAGGAGGATTCTGGGAAGATGGTAGAGGAGAGAGCACCAGAAATCTCTCTGCCCACCCAGACAACAATTGCACTGGCAGGATCCATCTGATATAACTATTTTGGAACTCTACAGTCTATTGGAGGCTTGCAACTTCCAAGAAAAGGCTTGAAGGGTAAATTGCAGTTAATTTTGGTCAATTTCAGCTCTCAGCACAGTGGCAGCTACCCATCTCTGACCCCTCAGCACTGTGGCAGGCAGCCTGTATGTGTCTTGGGAGCAGCTTGCAGGAGCCAGGGTGGGCAAAAAGGACCCTGATAAGGGTCTCCAAAAAGGATATTGAGGATCTGTGTTCTGATCTTTGATTGCTGCTTCTGATCACAGAAAGGCAGGCAAAGAGGTAGTGTCCATTTTTGTTGCACCTCCCCCATAATTGCAAGACCTTCCCCCTCTGGCTGACATGACTTTCAGGAGATTTAAAGGGCTGGTGCCTTTCTCCTCCACTCCCTTCATTTTTCTTTTTCTCCTTTCGGGATCCAGACATTGAAGACTACATCATTCAAAAGCAACTGCAAATACAGGGGAATATAGAAAGTCACTGTGCATGCCAGAGGCAGGTGCAGGCCCAGAAAAGCCTTGAGAAGACCTTTAATTTCCACCTCAGGTTGATCCTCGGCACACAGACAGCCTACAACTATAAAAACAAAAACCAATAAACCTTGAGAAAGGAAGAGAATCTGATGTCTAGAGTTACTACATTATTAGATTCAAATGTCCAGTTTTCAACAACAACAAAAAATCATATGACATACAGAGAAATAGGAAAGTATGGCCCATTTAAAGAAAAAGAAAAAAATAAACCAACAGAAACTGTCCCTGAAACAGACCTGATAGCAGATCTACTAGACAAAGACTTTAAAATAACTGCCTTAAAGATGCTCAAAGAATTAAAGGAAAACATGGAGAAAGTATAGAAAATGATGAATGAACAAAATGGAAATATAAATGAAGATAAGGAAAACCTAAAAAGAAACCAAAAAGAAAGTCTGGAGCTGAAAATTTCAATAACTGAAATACAAAATTCACTAGAGGGATTCGAGGAAAATTAGAGCAGGCAGAAGAAGAAATCTGGCAACTTGAAGATAGGACAATGGAAATTATCAAGTCTGAGGAACAGAAAGAAAAAAGATTGAAGAAAAATGAACAGAGCCTAAGGGACCTGTGGGATACCATCAAACGGACCAACATATGCATTGTGGGAGTCCCAGAAGGAGAAGAGAGAATATTTAAAGAAATAATGGCAGAAAACATCCCAAATGTGATGAAAGAGATAAATATAAATATCCAAGAATCTAATGAATTCCAAGTAGGATGAACTCAAAGAGACCCACACCAAGACACATTATAATCAAACTGTCAAAGAACAAAGAAAGAATTTTGAAAGCAGCAAAAAAGGAAACAATTTGTCACATACAAGGGATCCTCAATGTTTGTCAGCAGATTTCTCATCAGAAACTTTGGAAGTCAAAAGGCAGTAAGCTGATATATTCAAAGTACTTAAAAAAAATCTGTCAACCAAGAATCCTATATCTGTAAAAACTGTCCCTCAAGTGAGGGAGAAACTAAGACTTCCCCAGATAAAAAAAAGCTGAGCATGTACATTACCACTAGATTTGCCTGCAAGAAACACTAAACAAAGTCCTACAGTTGAAATGAAAGGACACGAGACAGTAACTTGAAGCCATATGAAGAAATAAAGATCTCAGTTAAGGTAAATACGTGGGTAATTATAAAAGCTAGTATTACTATAGCGATGGTTTTTAACTCCACTTTTTGTTTTCTATGTGATTTAAGAGACTAATACATTTTTAAAAAACTGTTAGTCTAAAAGCTATTATTTTTGTAATTTTGGTTTGTAACTCTACATTTTGTTGTCTACATAATTTAAGAGACTAATAATTTAAAATTTATTTGTTTATATTTTTGAACACATAATGTGTAAGGATGTAATTTTGTGACATCAACAACTGAAAGAGGTGGGGACAGAACTGTGATAGGAGCAGAGTTTTGTATGTTATTGAAGTTAAGCTGGTATAAATTCAAATTAGAGTGTTATAACTTTAGGATGTTAAATTTTATCCTTATGGTATCCACAAAAAATAGGTAAAGAATATACACAAAAAGAAATGATAAAAGAATTCAAACAATTCACTACCAAAAAATTGACTAAACACAAAAGAAGACAGTGATGCAAAAGGTGAGGGGCAAAAGAGCTATAAGGCATGTAGAAACTAAATAGCAAAATGACAGAGATCTCTTCTTATCAGTAATTATTTTAAATGTAAATGGATTAAGCTCCAATCAAAAGACAGAGATTGGCAGAATGGATTTTAAAAAATGATCTAACTGCATATAATCTACAAGAGACTCACTTTAGACCCAAAAACACAAATAAGTTGAAAGTGAAAGGAAGAAAAAGGATATTCCATGCAAATGGTAACCAAAGGAGAACAAGGACAGCTATATTAATACCAAACAAAATAGACTTTAATTCAAAAAAGGTTACAAGGGACAAAAAAGGACATGATATAATGATAATATATTAATTAGGGGCCGGCCCGTGGCTTAGCGGTTAAGTGCGCGCGCTCCGCTACTGGTGGCCCGGGATCGGATCCCGGGCGTGCACTGACACACCGCTTCTCCGGCCATGCTGAGGTCACTTCCCACATACAGCAACTAGAAGGATGTGCAATTATGACATATGGCTATCTACTGGGGCTTTGGGGGAAAAAAAATGAGGAGGATTGGCAATAGATGTTAGCTCAGAGCCGGTCTTCCTCAGCAAAAAGAGGAGGATTAGCGTGGATGTTAGTTCAGGGCTGATCTTCCTCACAAACACACACACACACAAAAAGATAATATATTAATTATGTATTAATAAAAGATTTAATACAGCAAGAAGATATAACAATTATAAACATTTATGCACCTAATAACAGACTATCGAAATATTTGAAGCAAAAATTGACAGAATTGAAGGGAGAAATAAAACTACCATAATAGTAGGAGACTTAATACTCCACGCTCAATAATGGATAGAACAACCAGACAGAAGATAAGTAAGGAAATAGAGGACTTAAACAACACAATAAACCACTAGATCTAACAAATATATACAGAACACTCTACTCAACTACAACAGAATATGCATTCTTCTCAAGTGCACATGGGACATTTTCCAGGCTAGCCTGTATGTTAGGCCACAAATTAAGTCTCACAAAATTTTAAAAGATAGATATCACACAAAGTATCTTCTCTGACTACAACAGAATAAAGTCAGAAATCAATAACAGAAAGAAAGCTGGAACATTCACAAATTTGTGGGAATTAAACATAGGGCAAAATATGATCCAGCCATTCCACTTCTGGGTATTCATCTGAAGGAAATAAAATCACTATATCAGAAAGATATCTGTACCTCCATGCTCATTGCAGCATTATTTACAACAGCCAAGACATGGAAACAACCTAAGTGTCCACCAATGGATGAATGGATAAAGAAAATGTGTTATATTGGATTAATGAAGAAATAAAAGGAGAAAGCAAAAAATACCTGGAGACAAATGAAAATGAAAACACCACATACCAAAACTTATGGGATGCAGCAAAAGTGGCACTAAGAGGGAAGTTTATAGCAATACAGGCCTACCTCAAGAAACAAGAAAAATCTCAAATAAAGAAAATGTGTTATATATATATACAATGGAAACACTCTTCAACCTTAAAAAAGAAGGAAATCCTGCCCTTTGTGGCAACATGGATGGACCTTGAGGGCATTATGCTAAGTGAAATAAGTCAGACAGAGAAAGACTAACACTGTATGATCTCAATTATATGTGGAATCTGAAAAAAAAAAAAAAAAACCAAACTCATAGATACAGAGAACAGATTGTGGTTGACAGGCAGAGGGGTAGAGCGTTGGCTAAATGGGTAAAGATGGTCAAAAGGTACAAGCTTCCAGTTATAAGATAAATAAGTCCTGGGGATGTAATGTACAGCATGGTGACTACAGCTAATAATACTATATTGTATATCTGAAAGTTGCTAAGAGAGTAGATCTTAAAATTTCTCATCACAAGAAAAAATTTGTAATGATGTATGGTGATGGATGTTAACTAAACTTATTGTGATCATTTCACAATATATACATATATCAAATCATTATATTGTACACCTAAAACTAATACACTGTTATATGTCAATTATATCTCAATTTAAAAAAATGTTTGTCCCAAGCTAGCCAATCCTCTGTACATATTCTACAGAAAAATTCAAATAAATAGGTATGGTAGTGGTTACATATTTATCTATAGTATAGTGGTTCCAATATGAAAAATAAGTTTATTACTTTTCATTAAAATAAAGTCCACATTTTAATTTTTTTATTTTTACTTTTTATTTATTTATTGTTTTGTGAGGAAGATTAGCCCTGAACTAACATCTGTTGCCAGTCCTCCTCTTTTTTCCTGAGGAAGATTGGCCCTGGGCTAACAGCCGTGCTTGTCCTCCTCTACTTTATACGGGACACCGCCACAGCGTGGCTCGACAAGCGGTGCGCCTGTGCGCGCCCGGGATCCGAACCTGCGAAGCCCAGGCCACCGAAGTGGAGTTCGCGCTCTTAACCACTACGCCACCGGGCCGGCCCCAAAGTCCACATTTTTAAATAGCCCATCAACCTCACTTAAATTTAGAAAACTGGGGCCAGCCTGGTGGCATAGCGGTTAAGAGCACGAACTCCACTTCGTTGGCCTGGGCTTCGCAGGTTTGGATCCCGGGCTCGCACAGGCGCACCGCTTGTCGAGCCATGCTGTGGTGGCATCCCATATAAGGTAGAGGAAGACGGGCACAGATGTTAGCCCAGGGCCAGTCTTCCACACTAAAAAGAGGAGGATTGGCATCAGATGTTAGCTCAGCGCTGATCTTCCTCACAAAAAAAAAAATTCATTTACAAAACTGAATATTAAAAAAACCTCCAGGGCCGGCCCGTGGCTTAGCGGTTAAGTGCGCACGCTCCACTGCTGGTGGCCTGGGTTCAGATCCCGGGCGCGCACCCACGCACCGCTTCTCCGGCCATGCTGAGGCCGCTTCCCACATACAGCAACTAGAAGGATGTGCAACTATGGCATACAACTATCTACTGGGGCTTTGGGGAAAAAAATAAATAAATCAAATTATAAAAAAAAAAAAAAACCTCCAAAGTGTTAGTACTGGCTGAATTATCTTCAATTTATTCAATTGATAATTAATAATCTAGTTCAAAGCAAACCAATAACAGAAATATTCAGATAGATTGAACAATTAACAGTCCACTACTTTTAAAAAATGTAGAAACAAACTTTATACATGTTATATAAAGTGGCTTACAATTTGCAAATAAGAAATGGAATAAACAAAAAACTCCACAATCACCTAATGAAGCAACTTCTTCTTTGCGAGTTTTTATTTTTACTGTTTGGGTGGAGTGTTTACTGTTGGGTTCTGAATTATTTCAACGCAAGACAACAATATCTAGGTTGGTATCTTGAGTTTAAAGAAGTGAGGATAAATGCACTGAGAAATGAGCAGTGAGAAAAAGCGGGGGAGGCATCAGGAACAAAGATCCATGAGCTCCTGATCCCACAGGTGTGCAAATAACTTAGCAAAACAAAAGAGCCATAATGTTAATATGGCCTGGATTTCAAGAGAATAACTAATTTTATTCCCCTTTCTGAAGGTGCAAAAGATAAGCAGTAAGAAAAAAGAATCCTCTGATACAAGAGATGGAAAATACAACCTAAATCATAGGTGTTTTATCAGGAAAAGGAATATTGTTAGAGGGAGAAAGACCTTACATTAGTATGTCCTTGCTCAATCTTTGATTGACACACCAGGTATTCATCACAGGCATATTTTACTTCCATTATGCATCAGATTTTGTTTTCCATTTGAATTTCCACTGAATCCATTCTCTTGTGATAAGTGTGGAAATTTTTGGTGGTTTTAATGAATGCTAATTTTATTATCCTACCTTCCATTATCTTTGAATTCCTATAACTGGAACATTATTAGACTTGTCTCTCGTGCTATACTCTCATTTGTCATTGTATTCCTAAAAGACTTACTCCTTAGGTATGTGAGATATTCTATGGAGTCTTTTCAGGAGCATGCATTTCACTGATGGATTTGACTGTGACTTCGAAAATATAATGGTATTATGTTAATCTTTCCCATTAAGGTTTTGTGTTTTAATGCTGGGTACTTGTTCCCTCCTCTGGACATTTTTAGCTCTCTTTTCTATAAAGACTCACAGTTGACCTGAGGTCTGTAATAGGTCAGAGATATGGACACTACCATTTTCTCATTCGCCATTGTGTGAGTTCTGTGAGCTGATCTTTCTCAGGCTTTCATTAAACACACTCTGGTTTCTAGAACTAAAGACTAAGAGAGAACCTCATAGCTACTTTCAAATATTTGTAGTATTTTCATATGTAAAAGATTTTGGGAGAATTCATGGAAATAAGAGGAGCAGAAATAGGAGCACTGAAACAGAACCACAGGAAGGAATGTTTGGGTTGGTATAAAGAAAAGAAGTCGGCATTCACAGTTTTATAAACCCGCCTCTGGGAGGCAGTAGGGTGCAGATGTTGAGTATGGCTTTCCGTTGACTTCAAATCAACTACACCATTTGCTAGCTGTGTGATCCGTGCCTTGGTTTATTCTGTGAAATAGGTATAATAGTAATGCCTCCCCCATAGGGTTTTTGTAAGGATTAAATGAGATGCTTCCTGCCGGGCACTTTCAATTGTGTCTGGTACAGAATAAACGTTCAAGAAAAGTTAGCTTTATTCTTATGGAATAGGCTGTCTGCTTTTGTAGGTTCCCCATCATTAGAGAAATTTAAGCAGATGTGGAATAATAAATTGGTAGGGGCTTTATAGATAAGATTTAAGCATTGGATAGCCCCTTCAACCCTTGAGATTTTCTGTGTCTATCATTTTGTTTCCAGTGAATGTCGAGGTATCTTTCATATATGACAATGGTGGTATTAACCTGTATATCGTGCTTTTTTCCTGGCAGTACAATTCCAATGATACAGTCTCCTGTGGGCAATCTATGACCACAGAATCGGTGGTCCAAAGAACACCACTGCTTAAGTCCAGTCTACACGCTGACCTCATGGAGCAAACCAGCTAAAGATGCCAGGGACCCAAACAGATAGACTGTGAATTCAATTCAGGGAAAACACTAAGGAATGGCTCTTTTGATAAATTAGAATCTTTCTTATTCAATGGCAAAAATTTGAAAAGGGTCATAACATTCATTGTTGGTAAGACAAACGGGAAAATGGACACTGTAATACATCATTGGTGGGAGTATAAATTGAAAACATTTCGGAAAGAAGTCTAGCAACGTCTATTATAATTGAAAATACATATTCTCTCTGACCTACTAACTCCACTTTTGAACTGCTTTTCTGTAGAAATATAAACAACATTTTTTAAGGCCACATTAAAGAATCTTTATTGTAGCATTGATTGTGGTGGCCAAAAAATGAATAAAATCTAATTGTCTATCAATAGGGCAGTAGTTAAATGCAGTACATTTTTGCTATGGAATGGTATGTGCCTGTTTAAAAGAATGATTTAGATTTTTGTCTATTGACTTGAGACGCCCATGAGGTAGTGTTAAGAGATAAAGCAAGTTCCAGCATAAAATTTACAGCGTATCTAATATTTGGAACAGCAAACAACAAAAAACTTCCAAATACCCTTTGAATGTTTTTATATATAAGAGGAGAGGTGAGGATGGTCACATGCCAGACTGAGCACACTGGTTGCCTCGAGACTGGGGCTAGGAGGGAATCAGTGTTTTCTACAAATGTTAATGCATTGTTTTACGTTATCGCTTTCGGAATTTAAGAAATGAAAATGAAAGTCTTTTAATTAAAGAGGAACTTAATAATTACAAAAATGGACCTAATTTTAGCACAGTGCAAATTTCTTGAGAAAAATACCCCTACTCTCCCTTCCTATCCTTATGTTTCATTCCGTTTTTCTTCTGTCTTTTTTTTTCCCTCCACTTTCTTCCTGGTCCTGTTTCGTCCTCCACCTCCCCTCAAAAAAACAGAGGTATTTTTTTGTGGAAATGAGAACATATTACAAGGCGAGAGTTTAACCAGACTGGAAGTGTATAAAGAAACAGTTCATTTTTTTCTTTTTCATCTCAAGCACTAAATATACATTGCAAAAGTTCTTTTTAAGCGGAAGAATGGGGTCCCCACCCCTCCACAGTGGAGATCTGCCATTTCCAGTGAAATGGAACATCCTCAAGACCATGCTGTTAGAGAGAACACAAGGGTACTACGTCTGTTTTCTTTCTATAAAGAGGAAAAGCAGCGGCAGCATTTCTTCCTATAAGCAAGAACGGCCAGTGCTCTAAAAACCCAGATCTTTTGACTCTGATTTTATGTGGACAAGGGCAGAAAAGAATAAAATATATTAGTTAGTCCAAATAAAGGGGCAAATAAAGCCAAGATTTTTCTCACATAGTAGTAACAATAAACATTTGTGTACATAAACTATTTGAAATTTCTCTTCCTAAAAATGGTATGTCTTTAAAGTTTTTAATGAATTACATAATTGAATAAATTATGTCTTTTTTCCTGAAGGACTTGAGCCCTGGCTGAACTTCTTAATAAGTATTATTTATTTATTTTTCCCCCAAAGCCCCAGTAGATAGTTGTACGTCATAGCTGCACGTCCTTCTAGTTGCTGTATGTGGGACGCAACCTCAGCATGGCTGGAGAAGTGGTGCGTCGGTGCGCGCCCGGGATCCGAACCCGGGCCGCCAGCAGCAGAGCGCACTTAACCGCTAAGCCACGGGGCCGGTCCCTGGCTGAACTTGTTTTAGGATTGCTATTGTCTTGCATTAACTTCTTTTTCCTTAGAGTTCTATTTTTATTTTTTTTTATTACTTTCAAGTCTTCGTTGCAGAATATACAAAAGTGTGCAGAAAAAGTATAATGAATCCCCATGGACCCATCACCCAGCTTCAACATTCATTACCCATGGTGACTATGGTTTCATCAATAGCACATCTACTCCTCAATCACATTATTTTGTAACAAATGACAAATACCATAAATATTTTAGTACTTATGTCTATAGGATATGAACTCTTTCAAATATAACCACAATATATTAGCACAACTGAAAGAAGGGGGATATTTTCTTAATATCAACAAATACAGTTACTGTTAGAATTTCTAACCACCTCTTAAATGGTACACTTTTTTCTTAGTCTTTAATTTATAAGTTCTTCCTCAATATATTTTTTCCCCTTTGAAATTTATTTGTTGAAGAAACTGAGTTGTTTGTACTTCTTGGAAATTGGAAGTTGGATCTAGAGACTTGATCAGATTTAGATTCAATTTATTTTTTTCTTACCAAAACACTTACAGGGACTGTTATGTTCTATTAGGAAGCACAAAATATTTGATTATTTCTCTTTTTGTGATGTTAGTAGCTGTTAATGCTTAATATCTAGCTCCATTAATTTATTAGAAGTTTCAAAATAGTGATATTCTAATTGTAGCATTCCTTCTTTATTTGCTGGAATATTTCTCTAAATAGAAAATTCTACTTATCTATCATTTTAGTTACCCAATGTTACAGTTCATATAGAGAAAGCAAGATAAATGTTTGATTCTATCCTTTTACTCAATCAATTTTCAAAATAATGAATTTGTTCCCTAGAATCATCCAACAATGATCAATTAGGTTTTTGGTTTTTCATTTGCTTAATATCACTGCAAACACATGGGTTTAAACATATTTGCTATGTTTCCAGACATTACAGCTATTATTCTTATTGATGCACTATGTGGCTAGTGTCCTTAATGGCCTGAGTTCTGTTGACATGACCCTGGTCATCTTTGATGGTTTCTTTGCTGTTTGGTATGACCACCTGTTCCACACTTATCTTGTACATTTTCTACCCTAGAGTTGGAATTAGCTAAGGCTCCTTTTGGTGGGTTCTTAGTTCTATTGATGTGGTCATTATTTCTAGACCTTTTCAGTGGACAAAGTAGGGAATATTTTTGCAGGTAAAATATATCATTATGTTATGAGTTCATATTTATATTTTAAATTCAAAGTCAGGGCTATCTTATATCTGTAACTCTTGTATTTTACATCTATATATCCTTTGCACTGCTGAAAATCTCAGTTCTCAAGGTAATCACGGATGACCTAATTAGAATATCACATACTTGCCTATTTGTTTTACCCATAATATACAATAGAAGTATCTGAATAACAGTACCAATACCACTAGCAACAATACAATTGTTGAAAACAGTTAATTTTTTTACAGTTTTAATTTTTTGTCCTTCTGGTGGGTGTGTAGTGGTGTCTCATTGCAGTTTTGTCCTTCTATCTTTAGTCTTCTCTATATAATGAGACTTTTTTTCCTCTGGCTACTTTTAGTTAGGATTTTCTCTTTATCACTAGCTTTCAGCAATGTAACTATGATGTCTTGGTGTGGTTTTCTTCATGTTTTTTTTTCTGTTTGGGTTCATTGAACTTCTTAGATCTGTAGATTTGCATTTTTCATCAAATTTGGGAAAATTTCTGCCATTATATTTTTACACTGTTTTTCTGTTCACCACCCACTACCCCCCATCCTGCTTCTTAGACTCCAATTATGTGTGTGTTAGGCTGCTTGATACTGACTCACAGGTCATTAATACTCTACTCACTTTTTTTTTCCAGTGTTTTGTATTTCTGTGTTTCATTTTGGGTGTTTCTATTGCTATATTTTCAAGGTTAGTAATCTTTCCTTACGCTATCTCTTATCTACTGTTAATCCCGTTTTGAATATTTTTCAATTCAGATATTATATTTTTTATCTCTAGAATTTCAATTTCAGTCTTTTTTAATCTTTAAATTTCCTTCTCATTAAGATGATGTTTTTATCTACTCTCTTGTACATATGGAATATATTTATAATAGCTTTTTTTTTAATTTTTATTTATTTATTTATTTTTATTTATTTTTCCCCCCAAAGCACCAGTAGATAGTTGTATGTCATAGTTGCACAGCCTTCTAGTTGCTGTATGTGGGACACGGCCTCAGCATGGCCGGAGAAGCGGTGCGTCGGTGCGCGCCTGGGATCCGAACCTGGGCCACCAGCAGCGGAGCGCACGCACTTAACGGCTAAGGCATGGGCCCAGCCCCTATAATAGCTTTTTAAAAAACATCTTTGCTGATGACTCTTCTCTGTCATTTGGAGTCTGTTTCTATTGATAGATTTTTCTCCTAGTTAGGGATTATATTTTTCTGCTTCTTTCTATGTCTGCAAATTTTTGATTGGATGCCAAACATTGTAAATTTTATGTAGTTGATGTTGTATTTTGCTGCATTCTCTGAAATATTGCTGAATTTTGTTCTAGAATGCTGCTAAATTACTTGGAATCCTTTTGATTCCTTTGAGTCTGCTTTTTAAGCTTTGTTCCGGCAGGTCCAGAGTGCCCTTTTGTCTAGAGCTTATTTGATTCCACTACTGAGCTAATAACCTTCTAAAGACTTTGCTTAATGCCCTATTGATTCTGGGGTCTTTCTACTCCAATCGATTGGAACATGAAGTATTCCCACTCTGTAGATTGCCAGAGAATATTCCACCTACTCCTTTCTGGTGGTCCTTTCTCAGGTTTTAGTAGTTTCCTCCCATGCACGTGCAGATCAGCACTCAGCCATAGACTTAGCAGGTCCCTCTGCAGATCTTTGGAGCCTTTTTTCTGCACATCTATCTCCTTTCTGGAATTATACCCAGAAAATTCTAGCTGTTTTGGCCTCCCTTAACATTGTACTCTGTCCTTCCAACTCAGCACAACTGACAGGCTCTGTTGGGGGCCTCTTCCCACTACCACATCCCAGAAGCTCCCTCCAGGCAAGAAGCTGGATAATTGTAGGGCTTACCTTTTTAGTTTCCCTTCTCTCAGAGATTGTTATTCTGTACTGTTTGTTGTCCTGTGTCTGAAAACCAGTGTTTCATATAATATTACCCCATTTTCTAGTTTTTTAACATTGGAGGATTAAATTGGCCCCTATTACTCACTTATAGTCAGAAGTGAATTTCATTAATTTTTAACATTGAACATTGAAGACCCTCCAGTGTTTTCTCTGGCTTCTATCTATACAGCTTCATATCCCAGAGTGTCACCAGTGTTCCTTTTTCCTCTTAATAATCAGGATTATTTACACAAACCAATAATGAAACCCACTTTCGGTCTGTTTGTTTAAAGGCACCAAAAATCTGAAATACCAAGATGGTAGTCTTGACTTCCAATTCGGTTGTACCGTTTTGCGTACCTTGAGGAAGCATTCTTTCATTGAGTACTAAAGTTTCAAAAAGACCAGAGCCCAGATTCACAAGAGTAGGATGTATATGTCACCTACAAACTTCTAGTCCATACCATGGAGGCTCCAACTAAGTTCCCAGCTTTGGCCACTACCTCCAACGCTGGGACAAAGCTCTGCCCCTCCAGAGCAGCCCTGGGAGGTATCGTGATCCCTCAATGAAGGAAAAGCACAGATACTCACCTAAGTCTATGTCTGCTTCAAGGCAAGTGAACAAGATAAACCATTAAAAGGACTTGTCTTCCCACTCTCTCACCCATATTTTTTAAGGTGGCATCTCTGGGTGGGGCTATAAAGCTTCAGCTGTCAATTTCTGTCCAGTGCCAGAAAATCATATAGTGATACCTATAGATAAGGCTTGAACTTTTCCCCTCCGGATCAATTAATAATAAGAAACTTTCTCTGAGATAAAAATAGAGGTTGAGGGAGGAGAAGCAGAGCAAAAGACATAGGCAAGTTGGGAATAACAGTCAGTTGCTAATACAATTTATTTGTGCTTTCAGGGTCTGCTTTATCTGAACCCATATATTTCATGTCCAATTGAATAATGGAATGCCACTGGGTGTGCCCAACTCTGTGACTAGGAAGTCAGATAACTCCCAGTTTGTGATAGTGAAATCGGGGACCTTCTTGCTTTAACTGTATTCAGTTAGTCATCTGTTTGCAAAAGTAGATAGATAATGCATTACTACAGCCCACGCTATAAATAACATCTCTGATGTTTGGGTCACCATGGTAACAAGGACTTAAGTTGTTTTTCAGGAACTGAGAGTTGACTACTTGTCCAGTTCAGGCTGGTTAAGGCCATCCACCCATCAACTAGGCCTGCGTGAATGCCCAATAGGTAACCCTTTGACCTCAGATCATGCTAACACCACCATTTTGTGAACATGAGTCCTATGAAGAGCCATGAAGCTTGACTACGCTTGCGCAGATCATCAATTACCTCACTTCTCCTTACTTCCAATCATCTATCCCTACACTTCAGACTACTCTTCCCCTTTATCGCATAAATATCCTTCATCCCCACTTTCGGGGAGGCAGTTCTGAGACTTGTTCTCCTGTCTCTTTGCTCGGCTGCCTTGTGAATAAACCCTTTCTCTGCTGCAAACTCGTTGTCTCAGTGATTGGCATACCATGCTGTGAGCAAAATGAGCCTGGTCCAGTAACAATAGTAATGGTGTCCATGTTGTTATCTGATGTTCCAAAGTCAGACTTTAATTTTCTCTCTGAGACAGATCAAGTCAATACTATTTCTCAAGAAGATTGTTATTGTTAAAAATACATAGATTTGCTCTAAAACCTTTTGCCCCACTGTTTGACAAAAGTATCACAACTGATCATAGACACTTGAATACAATTAAAGCTTCTGGATTATAAGGACCCTTGCATTACATTCTTGTTAAGTTTTCATTTGTTCTGAGACCCCTTAAAATTTTCAGCCTTTTGGTAAATCTGATAAATGGATGGGAACAGTATGTTTAAATGTGGTACATGGTGCTTCCAAAATCAAAAGATGTTTACCAAGCACTGTGTCTCTTTCTTTATGGTAGACAGTGAAAAGGTGTAGGAACTTCTCCTTCTCCTTGGAGAGGGTATATAGACATGTCCAATTTCACTAGATCCCCAGAAATTTTACTGAAGTGGCTGATCTTTGTATTTTAGAGGAATTAATACCCTCCCCCTTGGCACATAAGTATTTTATTTCATTTTGCAGAGCTGCCACTACATGCTTTCTAGATCCCATCAGCATATTGTCATTGACATAGGGGACCAGCATGAACTCCTCTGAGAGGATGAGACAATAAATGTCTCTGTGGACCCAATAGTGACACAAAACCAGTGAGTCTTCTTCACTCTGGGGCAAGAGAGTAAAGATGTCCTGCTGTCCTGCCAGGTGAAAGTAAACTACTTCTGTGTTCTCTGATTATCAGCATAGAGAAAAAATATTTACCACCTCAATAGCTGCATACTGTGTGCCAGTGGTATCAATTTGCCCCAGGAAAAAGACATATCTGTAGCAGATGCTATAATTGGAACCACGTATTAATGAAAAAAATGATTTATATATTATATAAAACATTTAAATATATAGTATTTTTAGACAATTGGATACTTAAATCTTTACTTCTCAACTGTTTTTCTCTCTGATGTATGTCATGAATTTGAAAGTTTTAAGAGTAAATCACATTTGCTACAAATTAATAATAAATAAATTTAACACACAAAAAATAAATACAATCTAGGACACTTTCATGTCATCTGGTTCAAATTCCTGTGTGACTCTGGAAGGCCATTATGAATGGCTGTTTTGTACACCTATTTTGAAATGATAACTAAATGTGTGTAAAAAAATGTATCTCTTACAAAACAAATTAAATTATTTTTTCTTTTATTTTCTAATTTATTTTTTAATGTACAATTAAAGAATTAAAGTTATATCAAACAGAAAATGGACTTTAATAATCAATTTTAAGAAACACTGTGGTTTTAGTGTAGAGATCATTCATTTATGTAACTGATACCTGCTCAAGACAAGGTTGACATGAGGGAAGCCATATTGTAGAAAAGAAGCCCTATTGTAACTTTGAATGACCTCTGACAAACTAGCCCAGCTGGATATGCACCCTCCAGGAGATCTAACTGCTCTGTAGATTTTACGACTCCTCCTTGTGCATGTACCTCCCAGCTGCGATAAGATGATAACTTTATTCTTTTGAGTTCCTTAGGAATGTGATGACCTCCAAACAGAGAGTCTATGCTGATAGCCATCATCCATGAAAACTGAAAGATCTGGTGTGGCCCCCCCAGTCTGTAACACCAGAAAGTCAACATTCCTAACCCCCTCCCCTATAACCCACCAGCCTACATAACTGCTGTAAGGTTTTGTGTCCCCTTAAGACAGTTCTTTGAGACATTAGTCAGCCATCTTCCTCCTTGCTAGCAAGCTGTAATAAACTGCCCTTTCTTTCCACCATCTTGCCTCTTGATGATTGGCTTTTGTCCCGTGGCAAGAAGATCATGCCCTTTGTGCGGTAACACAATCAGTAATAAAAACTCTGGTTGTCCTTTATCTAGACTTTTAACATAATGCAATTCCTTACAACAGAATGGGTTTCTTCTCTGCAAAAGATGAATACATTCATTTACCTGTGCTGTTTCTTATGAAAATACACTTTAATCTGGTAATATTTTATGATCTAATATTATAATTGCTTCTACTTTGTTAAAAGGACTTCTAACTAGATACAGCTGGATTATGAAACAATAAATAATCTTTCATTTTTCTGTGTGTCCAATTCTCTTGCTTTCAATTACAACCTCTGGTCATAAAAATGCAAATTTAATATGCAAATTATATTCACTTAAAAATATATTCATAGCAGCTTTAGGTGAAAACACAACTGCCTTTCAGCTAATGCCAAAATGTAAATCACGCCACTTCATAAAATGAGTCTCCATAATTTTTTTAGAAAAATATATATGCACATAAAGAGTAACTCTGATCTGTCTTGAGATTGTGACATTTGTGAACAAAAAGTGTATGGATTGAAAATTTAGATGAATCAAACACTATGCATAGAATCTCATAGCTTTGGTGAATCTTTGGACAGACACAGCAATGAGCTATTGGAGGGATATAAGCAATGGCTAAATAAACATTATAAAATACCTAGAACACAAAACTTCTATAAAATACCTAGAACACAAAACTTTTATAAAATGTCAAATATGTAGGTGCCGTCAATAATATCAATCATGGTTACACTAATTTAACAAATATTTATTGAATACCTGCTAGGTGCTGGGCTGTGTTAGATACTGGGGGTTCAAAGATGAAAAAGTTATACACTCTCTTCCTGAACAGCTTACTTATCTATGTAGAGAGAGAAGTATGTAACAAATACTTAGGATTCAACATGTGGCAATAGAGATATTAAAATGTTTATGGCCCTTAGAGGAGAGTCCAACAGATCTACGTGGAGAAGTTGGTAAAGTCTCCATAGAGGATGTGGATTTTGAGCATTGGAAGATATAAAAATATTGTAAATATACTACATGTTGGTATTCAGAAAGTTGTTTACATAAGGTACTAGAGATGAACATAATGAAATGTGTCCATATTCCATTGCTGTATAACAATCACCCAAAAGTCAGTGGGTTAACACAAAAATCATTTATTATTATAGGTAATAGGGCCAGCCCTGTGGCTTAGCGGTTAAGTGCGTGCGCTCTGCTGCTGGCAGCCCGGGGTTCGGATCCCAGGGCGCACACTGACGCACTGCTTCTCCGGCCATGCTGAGGCCGCGTCCCACATACAGCAACTAGAAGGATGTGCAGCTATGACATACAACTATCTACTGGGGCTTTGGGGGAAAAAATAAATAAATTAAATTAAATTATAGGTAATCTAACACATTACCTGTGTAGGTATATCTATTATATACATAATTATATACATACACATATAACATTATACACATATAACATTATATACATAAGGTATACATTGTATACATAATGTATATAAGGTATACCTATATAGGCATACATTATGTATATATAAGGAATACAATAATGGATATAATGTAGATCTATATGGGTATACATTACCTATACTATTAACTGTCTGAATTTCCATAGCATGGTAATTACCTTGTTCTCTATTCCAAGTGATAGCCTTACACTGTACTTAGTTGTTTCTTTCTCTAGACAAAAGCTCGGCAAACTGCTGCCCACAGGGCAAATCTGGTCTGCTGCCTATTTTTGTAAACAAAGTTTTATTGGAACACAGCCATGTCCATCTCTTTGCTTGTTGTCTATGGCTGCTTTTATGCTACAACAGCAGATCTGAGTAGCTGCAACAGAGACCAAATGACTCACAAAGCTGGAGAGCACTGCCAGCCCCTACTCTGGACCACTGTTGTCCAATAGAACCTTCTGTGGTGATGGAAATGTGGCTACAGAGCACTTGAAATGTGGTTGCTGTAACTGAGCAAGTGAGTCTTAAACTTTATTTAGTTTTAATTTAAATTTAAATAGCTACATGTGGCTAGCGGCTACATATTGGACAGTTCAGTTCTAGACAGTAAGTTCCCTGAGGCCAGGGACCAATGTTTGGCCATCTCTTTTACCCAAATATATCCCTTTACTTCTAATATACTGCTTACACTCAGCAGATTCAACAAATGTCTCAACAAATATTTATGGAATTAAATTTATCATGGTTCTTTTCCCTTATTTCAGTCAAACTTTACGAAAGACGTAAAGCCAAAATATTTTTCTCAGAATGATTAGTGTTGGGCTCAGCTCAAATGCCCCATGGCTTCTTCAAGATATCTCCAAATGTTCTGGCCATACCACAGGAATTTTTCTCTCTGAAGGAGCAGCTCTGTTGGAGGGTCTAGTCTGCAGCATGGACAATCCAGCCCCAGCTTTGGCCGCTATCTCAGATGCCGGGGCAAGGCCCTGCCTCTCCAGAGTAGCCCTGGGAGGAAAAGTGATTCCACAGGGAAGTAAAAGCTTGCTTGGGATCACAAGCCTGGCTCTAAGGGACTCACTCTGAGTTTCCACACAAAGTCATCTCCCCCAGGGCTGAATTCAGCCTCAAGGAGGCTGCAGCAACAATTAAGGAAATACAGTCCTCTTTCTCTCAAAGACTCAGGCTCCCACTGGAGCTGGTTTATCTAAGCTATTTCTCTGTTCCCTCAGGGTAACTTCATTTCAAGAAATTTACCACCCTGCTCTACCACTGGGCCTTGGGAGAAACCCATCTGTTGTTTCCACAGCCCTTGAGACTTCGGACTTCAGAGAGCAGAAGTCGGGGTACGGGTCATTCCTTCTTGGAGGTGTTTAACGCAAATTGGATTTTTATGTACCAAAGGGAGGGGCAGCCTTGCCAGATCCAACACAAGATGCTGTTATACTTTCCCGGGGCAGGGAGCTCCCTGTCTTACATTTGCATAACTAATGGTGTCACTCAAAGGACTTCAGAGGAGTGAAGTCTGCTCTAAGGCAACTTTCATTTTGGTCTATACTACAGATGCTTTAATGAGTGGGACTTAGCTGCTTCTTCCACTCGAGGAAAGGGATGGACTGAGAGAAGGGAGGAAAGAAGAAAAGAAAGAAGAAAGGAAAGGAAAAAGGGAAGAAAGAAAATTAAAATGCTTCGCTAGGCATGTTTACATATTTTTTCCCATTTTGAGGATGTACCCAATGTGTTTACTCGATCCTTCATTGATGGCCCTTTACTCCCAAGCACCACCACCCCCCCGGCCCTGCTTCACTAATACAGAAAACTGCAATTCTGTGTCTATTTTTGTGTACTCGATGGGATTTTTCCATAGGATTCATTAAGAGTATGAACATTTTATAATTTGATAGGGTGCTGTTAAAAAACAAAATTCAGGGGCGACCTGGTGGCGTAGCAGTTAAGTTCATGCACTCCGCTTCTGCGGCCCAGGATTCGCAGGTTCGGATCCCAGGCGCAGACATACGCACTGCTTATCAAGCCATGCTGTGGTGGCGTCCCATATAAAGTGGAGGAAGATGGGCACAGATGTTAGCCCAGGGCCCATCTTCCTCAGCAAAAAAGGAGGATTGGTAACAGATGTTAGCTCAGGGCTAATCTTCCTCAAAAACAACAACAACAACACCACCACCAAAATTCAACCAAGTAAATTTGAAGATGTAATGGGTTTTATTAGATAGTTCATGAATCGGGCAGCATCTCATCTAGCAAGCAGAGAGATACTCCAAGGGGTTGTACAAAAAGGAAGGTTTTTAAGGAGGAAGGGTGGGGCAAGGGAGCCATTAGCAAAAGACAAGAAAGAATTATTTTTAGGCCAGGACATCTTCCTTTGAGGGGAAGGAGAAACGAACCAGGAGAGTTTTATTGCAGATTGCCTCTTCCTCCCCTGGGGCATGGAGAGGGCCCATGACAGATTACCTTATCAGGTTAGGTATTAAATCAAGGTTTGGTATCACAGGCTTTAGCAAGAGTGATGCCATTTGGGGCTTGTGGCCTTCTCTTTAACAATGCCAAATTGCCTCCCAATTGCCACATTAAAAAATCTGTATTTGTGTTTTGTCTTGGAAAATTGGAAGTTTGGCCATTCTGGGCCTACAGTCCTACCAGATAACAAAGACCTGCAGTTGAGCAAGAGCTGCAGCCTTCAGACTGATCCTGTGTGATCCCCATTCACTACCACCCCCTCATCTGCACTGCCTCCTTCCTTGAGATACCTGCCCAGGCTCCATGACCTCTGAGTTTGTAACCCCTGCCTTAGAGCTGGGAAGCAGGGAGTTCTAAATAAGTGGTTATTTTCTGAATAACTAGAACAAAAAATTGGATGTTCTACTCCTCCCCTAGCTGTAGTTTTAAAAGCTAAGAGAGAGTGGGTAAATCTATAGAGGATTTTAAAAATACAACTTGACTTTGCAAGCCAGACTGTTAATCAGTAGTAGGAGATGGAAACTGTGGTTCAGGCATCATGAGATAATTTACCCTGCCACCAATTTACCACTGTATAAATGCTGAAGTCAGGATTTCTTCTCTGATGTGGTCTGAGGAACAGAGACAGCAGAGTAAGACTGACACGCTTGCATAAGAAGTAAAACACTCTAGTCATTAGTTCAAAGTCAGAAGCTCTTCTTTAAAAAATAGAAAGCTAATTCAATTTATTTGGGAATGTAGTTATTTTGGTGATGATGCAAATAAATATATGTGAAAGCGAAGAAACGAGATAATGTAGGAAATAGAAAGTTTCCTACTTTTTTTCTCCCTACTTCGCAAACAGGCTGGGTATAAAATTGCTGTCACTTTTTGGGAGCGTGGACTACGGCAAAAGACTTTTAAACCCATAAGTAGTTGACTGTAGTACCGCTTCTAATTCTTGAGAGCCTACCTGGGCTTCAGTCCTTCTCAGCGTGTACATGAATGAGAGAGAGTGGGGGTGGGCGAGGCTTGGAGAATCTGAGGGTGGGATCTCTCTAGTGGACAGCACTGATGACAACACTTGCAGAGGGCTGAAAGGAGTGAGAATAAATGAGGAAGGTCTGGAAACAGGATGCAGAAAAAGAAGTGTGGGATCAGGACTCCAGTAGTGTGGGCAGGAGAGCTGTGAGTTTTAGTATGTGTCATAGCCGTGCTCTGCTCAGATATGCCTTTGAGAAAAAAAAGAATTCAGATAGGAGTGCTGTTAACCATCAGCCTCCAGGTGCAGTGTCTGCAGAGTACATCTCAGTGGTTGGGCTGAGGCCTTGCTCAGCCCAGGAGCCAGGAGGCTCCCCGGGGAGCCTCCAGCTAGCAGCTGAGCACTAAGTGGGTACCAAGGCCTTGCCATTTCTGCCCAGCTTGGGGCTCCTCTAACAAGGCAACATTTTCTCCAAGCTCCCCACTGGGTTGGCCAAGACTTTGTCAGATCTGCCTCCTGGTGTGAGGTTCTCCCTGCCAAGTTTTCTTTTCTTTCCCTCTTTCCTTTCACAGGTGTCAGATCGGCATCATGTTCTGAAGGCTTTCCCTGCCCAATTCCGCATCCTCCTCCTTTTATTTTTCACTGGTATTACTCCCCAGTAAACTGCTGGCTCTCCTAACTCCGTGTCAGCATCTGCTTCCTGGACCACCCAACAGACAAAGTAATATCAGTTGTTTGTAAAATCAGTGTTCCTAAGAAGAGTACTCCTTTTATATTTATTTTTGAACAGTCACTAAGTAAATCCGATGCAAATGCTATGAAGTGTAAGAGATTAAATTAATTGTATGTGAATGCTATGAGAATTTTTTTTCAGAATTAGTCATTTACTTCTAATCTCCTTAACATTGCTTAATTTCTTGTAATGGAAGAAAGAAAATAAGTTTATTTTCAGTTTTTTCACTGTCATCTCAGAAGGACCATTAGCATAATGTTTTCTTCATATCATTTGATATGTTGATGATGTTGCCCGAAAATTTTGGTGTTCCTTGGCTTGTAGATGCATCACTCCAGTTTCTGCCTCTGTCATCACAGGGCATTTTCCTCCGTGTCTTTCTCTGTGTCTCTTCTCTTCTTATAAGGACAGTAGTCATACTGGATTAGGGTGGACCCTAATCCGGTACGACCTCACCTTAAGTTGATTACATCTGCTAAGACTTTAGTTCCAAATCAGATCACATTCACAGGTATCCAGGGTTAGGACTTCAACATATCTTTTTGGAAGACACAATTCAACTCATAACAGTATGTAAAACTACATTCTTGTCATTACTTTTAAGTTTATGGATGGCCTTAACATATATTTTCTCATCTGATTTCGAATATGTCACTTCTTTCACAATAAATCTTCCTTATGGTGACTTGAAAGTAATTATTATGACTCATAATTGCTTCATATTTAAACCTGGAACCATTAATATTTATTGTTAATATATGATAGACCACTGTTAACTAATTAAACCAACACAACGTGAAGTAGTCTAAATATTCTGAACATTTACATCAAAATGTGAACCATCTGATACTCCAGTCTAACTCTCTTCCAAATCTCTCTCCATCTCTGATTGGAATCTCTCAATATAGAAACTGGACAATTATATCTTATTTTCAGTTCCCTTATTCTGGAATATCCCAAAGTCACATAGGTTTTAGGATAAATTTCATGTCCTAATCAAGATATGGCTTTCTTATTAACACGGAGCTTGGCATGTACTCGCAAACACATGAATGAGGGTGGGTGCTGGAAGGAGGCTTTGGACAGAACCCACATTCGAGACCTGGCTCTGCTGCTATCTGAACTTTTTAACGTTGAACAAGTTATTTAACCTTTATCTGTAAAATGGTGCTAGTTGTTTGCAGGATTAAATGACAATAGCTAATGTAGTGTATTAGCTTAAGTGCTGATAGCTTCTGTAGCACTTCTATATGCCAAGCATTGTTCTAGTGGCTTTACATATATTAACTTAAGTAATTTTTGCACAACTTACCTTTAAGGTAAGTACTATCATTATACCTATTTTAAAGAAGGGAAACTGAGACACAAGAAGGTTTAGTAGCCTTCCCAAGGTCAATTACCTAGTAACGACACAGCTGGAATTGGAACTCGAGCATTCTGGTTTCGAAGTTCACGCTCTCAGTAACACTATATCTCCTTTCCAGTAAGTCACTTATCGCAGAGCCTGACCCAGTGGTCTGTGTGCCTTTTGGCTGTTCATGTGGCGATGCATTTAGACACCTCTATGTATCTGTGGAATAATAGAAATTCTGTCTTTACTGGAAAACTAGAGCTAGCAAGGCACTGAAGATCCTGAGTTCAGAAAAAAAGTTTTACATTGAAAAAAAATCAAGCATAATGTCTTTGGAAGAATGTAGAAACTGTTCTCTGTCTTTGTCCAGGATTGTTTTCTTTTTAATTAATTTAATTTTTGAAGATGCCCCAACTTCTCCCATTGTCTTTGTGAGTGGCCACCAGGAAAGTATCTTATAGTCTTTTAATGTGTACTAATGACTATGAGTGTATGTGTATGCCTGTGGGCACTGGGGAGGACAGACATGGGGAATATTTAAATCACTCTCAAGAGTTTGAAACTGTTCAGCAACACTTAAGTGGCCTGATTATGCTATAAACACAATGGAACATGAAAATACCCTCCACATACACAAGAGGAAGGCATGTCTGCTCTAGGAATCCAACACTGTCTTCAATGAACTAAATCTTGTAACTTCAACATTCACCAGGGAGCAAAGTGTAACTAATTGGAAAGCAAATTCAACTGGAAGTAATGGTCTGGCCGCTGGCGCAGCGTGCAGCAGTAAAACTAAGGCTTGTTTGTTTAAGCGGACATGAAGAGTTAATTTCTGGCTCATGGCACTAGATAGTGGTGGTCCGCTATCTGAGGAGGGGCCAAGGAAATCTGGTAGGAGGGTAAATCAAAGGTGTCTGGAACGTATGAGCAGCAGGCTGTGGGAAGCCCCAGTCTCACTGCTGATAACTTATCTGTCTCCTTCCATTGAAGCTGGACCATGGTATTTAAAATAGAGTCAGAGTATATTTTATGTTTGTGATACTATGGAGGTATTTATATGAATTTAAATCTTTTAAAAATATAAATTATGTCATATTTCAAACTTTCCAAAATATACAGAAAATAAAATGACACCCAGTTAGATATAATAGATGTTAAACCTCCTAGTTAATAGATATTTATTTATTTTTCTTGTTTGCTTCCATTTTTTTCTTCCTTCTCTTCCTTTTCTGAAAAAAAAAAAACTTATTTATACAGCATGGTGACTATGGTCAATAAAATTGTTTTGCAAATTTGAAAGTTGCTAAGAAAGTAAATCTTAAAAGTTCTTATCAGAAGAAAAAAAGATTTGTAACTTTGTATGGTGACAGATGGTAACTAGACTTATTGTGGCGATCATTTTGCAACGTATACAAATGTCAAATCATTATGTTGTACACCTGAAAACTAATACAATGTTGCATGACAATTTTACTTCAATTAAAAAAACTTATTTATATAAAATTTCAAACATATAAAATAAGAAACAACAATCTTGTTTCACCTATACCCCCACCCACTTCCCCCAGCTCCCAGATTATTTGGAAGCAAATCCTAGCCATCACATTGCTTCACCCCTACATTTTTTTAACATTAATATTTAAAAGATAAGGATTATTTAAATATACCCATGACATCATTATCCCACCTAAATAATTAATAGTAATTCCTTAATACCCTTGAATATCCATTCGGTATTCAAATTTTCCTTTTTTTTCATAATTTTTAATAGTTTATTTGTGGGAATCAGAACCAAAGTAACGTCCATACATTGCAGTTAATTGATAGATCTCTCAACTCTCCTTTAATCTGTAGATGCCTTGTCCTTCTGTTTTTTTCCTTGCAATTTATTTGTTGAAGAATCCACACTCCAGATTTTGTTGATTGCATCCCTGTGGCTCCATTTAATATTTTTCTTTGTCCTTTTATTTTCCATAAATTGGGAGTTGGATCTAGAAATTTAAGCAGATATAAGTTCTCTTTCTTAGCAAGAATATTTTACAGGTACCTTGTGTGCTTCTATCAGGGGCACATAATGTTGGATTGTCTCTCTTTTATGATTTTTGCTCAGATTATTACCTCCTCTTTAAAGAAATAAAATGGGGCCAGCCCCGCAGCTTAGCGGTTAAGTGCACACGCTCCACTACTGGCGGCCCGGGTTTGGATCCCGGGTGCTCATCGATGCACTGCTTCCCCGGCCATGCTGAGGCCACGTCCCACATACAGCAACTAGAAGGATGTGCAGCTATGACATACAACTATCTACTGGGGCTTTGGGGGAAAAATAAAGAAAGAAAGAAAGAAAATGTTATAGAAAGAGTTACAGTTCCATCCCACCCCTCAGGCCCTTCCCAGAAGTAACTACTATCCTGAATTTCGTGTGTTTCATTTTCATACATATTTTTACACCTTGATTACATATGCATATTTTTATAAACTAGATTTAAAATGTGTTTATATGTTTTTAATTTGCACACAATTAGTATCACACTGCATGAATATATTTGCAGCTTTCTTTGGGGACTGATTTATGTTGATAGATGAGAATCTAATTCATTTTATTTTTAACCACAATTTAATACTGCATTATATGAATGCATCCCAGTTTATTTATTAATTTGTCTACTTATGGACAGATATATCATTTTCATTTTCCCCTATTTTTTTTTTTGTGAGGAAGATCAGCCCTGAGCTAACATCCATGCCAATCCTCCTCTTTTTGCTGAGGAAGACTGGCGCTGAGCTAACATCGTGCCCATCTTCCTCCACTTTATGTGGGACGCCGCCACAGCATGGCCTGACGAGCGCTGCGTCGATGTGCACCCGGGATCCTGGGCCGCCAGCAGCAGAGCGCACTTAACCGCTCCGCCACTCCCCTATTTTAAACAGCACTGCAATGAATCTTCTTGTACCTGAATTCTTGTGCATAAGTACTCAAGTTTCTCCAGGGTAGGTACCTAAAAGTTACCTGAAAGGAAATTTCTGGTTTGTAGTGGTATATCAGAGCTGGCTTGTGCTACCTCACGAGAGCCTATTGTAAAATTTTCAAAAATTTTGTGAACTGGTTTTTAAACAGACATTATTAAAAATTGTTATGTAAACTTACAATTAAATAAATTATATTAAAAACAAAAGTAATAAATACCCAAAGTTCAGCACTTTCTAATGATTTTACCATAATTTACTATGCTTTTATTGTACATTCTACAATTATCTATGCTCCTGAGGTTATTTATATCTATTTTATCTGTGTGGAGGAAACACTAGATAATATGTGCCACTGTTTACCTCCTCCCAACTCTGCGCTATGCAGCACCACAGCGGCAGCTTGACGTCAGCCATGGTGGGAGTGTTCACACCACAGAAACGGGACACTACTGCAAATCAGGGCTTAGTTTACTGTTTTGTTGATAGTCTAGACTTAAGAAAGTAAGAGGAAAGTGTTAATAATGCAGAGTAATCTTAAAAGTGTATCGTGTCTACAGTCCTTACATTGTGCATAGCCCAAAAAGTGAGGAAATATTCTTCCAATATTCAAAAACTATTATCCAATAACATATCCAATGTCACATTAAATGGTCACATTAAAATTCTTTAGGAATTGATGGACTATTCAGTGAATGATGAAACAGTTTAGAAGCCTAACTCCCACCATACCCAAAAATCAGTTTCTCATGGATTAAAGATCTCAATACGCAGGGCCGGCCTGGTGGCTTAGCGGTTAAGTGCCGGCACTCCGCTACTGGCGGGTTCGGATCCCGGGCGTGCACCGACGCACCGCTTCTCCGGCCATGCTGAGGCCGAGTCCCACATACAGCAACTAGAAGGATGTGCAACTATGACATACAACTGTCTGCTGGGGCTTTGGGGAGGAAAAAGGAGGAGGATTGGCAATAGATGTTAGCTCAGAGCCGGTCTTCCTCAGCAAAAACAGAGGAGGATTAGCACGGATGTTAGCTCAGGGCTGATCTCCCTCACAAAAAAAAAAAAAGATCTCAATACACAAAGCATTTCTTTCTTGAAAGAAAACACAAGGTGATATCTTTGTGGCCAAGAAGAGGGGGCACAACCCAGATCCATTTTCAAGAAAGGTCTTGTTGGCTAGCTACGAGCAATATGGATAGCTGTCAGCCTCCAGCTGTTAGCTTTGTCTAGTTCCACCTCTCAGTCAGCCCAAGTTTAAGCTGTTCTTGGGGAGGCTGCCAGCCAATGACTGAGCACGGTGGTAATTCAAGATTCACGCCATTTCCACCCAACGAGGGACTCCTTGAATGGGCAATCTTTGCTCTGGAGCTCCCATTGAGCTTGCACAAACTTTGTCAAATCTGTACTGTGGTCTGACAGCCCCCTGCCCAATCCTGCTTTCTCTTTTTTACTTGGCTGGTATGCCCCAATAAAACTTTTGTGCATCTGACTTCATCTCAGGGTCTGCTTCTTCTTGGGGAACCCACTTACAACACTCTTTATGACTTTGACTTAGAAAAAGATTTTTCCTTTACTAGCTAAAAAGTTCCACAATGTGAGTCCATCATGTTTTTGTTGGAATTACTGATTATATTATGGTGTATCTTGAATGCACTTCCACTGAGTTTGGAATTCTGAACACTGAATTCAGACTAGGTTCTAAAAGCTGAAATGTTAAGAGTGGTTGTCTTTGGGTGGTGAAATATTGGCTGAAATTTTTCTATTTGCTTATCTGTATTTTTTCTTTGATCTACAACAAACTTATTCTACTTCTGTATGAGTTAAGTAAAAAAATGTATTTCTTTACTATGAGTGTTTGTAGCAATGGCTGGGAGCTTGATCATTAATTCTACTAAATAAAACAAACATTTGTTAACAACCAACAAGTTGCCAGGCATTGTTCTAAAACAGCAGGAGATTCAAATATGAGTAAGACTGTCCTTGCTCCCTAGGATCATACAAATGAGAACAAGGCAGGGGACACTTTGTGGGGGTGTTTTGGTCAACTGATTGTATTATATCTTAATTTGTTTTGGTCAAATTAGCTTTGTTGAGAAACTTATGTTTCAGTTTTAGGTGGTAGCATCATTACATCTAGAAAATTACCCTCTAGATGTACTTAAGAGCAGAAATCATTCTCTTTTGATGACACAGGGTCTTTGTCACCTTGTTTCAAAATGGCACCAGGATGTGTCTGTGGTGTGAGTGGGAAATTTCTTCCAGTACTTGGCTGGTTAGCTGGCACTCCCCTGTGTACATCAGCCACGTCCCCATCAGCAGGGGGCAACATATAAATGTTGCAATTATAAATAGAAAGTCTGTGCACATATGCAAGAGCACTCTTCTCCTTCTACCACACACGTTCCTGTCCTGAGATCCCTTTCTTGATCTATGATACTCCGCCCTTTCCTCCCTAGAGTGGCCAGAAGATGAGAGCCATATGTTTAGAAATAGGAGTAGGAATGAAGACGGCAGCATTACTTGGAAATAAAATAAGATACAATTTTTAAAAAGCTATTTAGATTAACACTGAATGAAGAATGTGTAGGAATGAAAAGGAAACCGTTGTGTTCTAAGACTTTGAAAGAAGCTGGCCAAAATTCCCTTATGACAGAGAGAAATATGTGTCTGATGAGGCCAGTGGCACTAGACTAAACTCCATGATAGTGATGATTTAGAATCTGGCATTGCAAAGTTTTTAGTTCTGTGTGTAAATTGTAACACCCCCACATCCACTGGATCTGAATGAGAAAAGATGCCCTAACTCATCTCAGTCAGCCTTCAAAGGAAAGCTAATCAGAAGACGGGCTGCGGGAGAGGAGAGAGGACTAGTTTTATGTGTAACCTGTCAGGGCAGTAGTCTCTGAATTTAGTCTTTCCAAACATAAAAGATTGCTTATTGTTTTCCTTGTAGACGTATCACACATCTGGCAATGTCCCAAAAACTCAATTTATTCTCTAGGGTCTTAGAACCAGAAAAAGACAAAGGGGAGACTTTTCTCATGGTCACTCAGAGGAAATGAAATGAAAATCTTGTGCCGCTGTAGTTAAAAAGGAAAAGCCTTGAAGACTAAGAACTTCCATGCAATTTCTGTGTTTGGACTATTTTTGAATTTAAAGTAGAGAGGCCAGAGAAAAGGCAACAATAAAAATATTTCATAGATAGTTTAGTTTAGTTACATTTTGTTGAAACTCTTATGGCCAGAGATTTGGGGACGAGAGAGGAAAGTATGCAAAGCTTAGTTCCCAGTAGCTTATGTAGTGCTTATGGAATTAAAATGATGGACTCTTACACACCCAGGCTTGGATCTAAGAATTCAGGGCCTGAAACTCCCCATGAGCCAAGGACTGGCCTTTGCACACTTCTTCCCACCGTCTCCACCTCCCAGAGCAGGGAGCCTCCATGGGAGGTTAGTTATTTCGTGATCCCTGACTTAGCAAAACTAGTGTTTTTCATCTAAGACACTTTTTTTTCACCTTTTTATTTATCTGAAAATCAAATATATCTTATCTTGATGGCCCATTATTATGTAATTGGCAGTGTTTCTTTCTTTCTTTCTTGGTGGTAAATAAAATAATGTTCATTTTATAATAGATTAAGTGAAATATCACAACAATAATAATATCAGCTCCACTTTTGAGGACTTTCTTTGTACTAGTCATTGTGCTGAGTGCTTTACAATGAGTATTTTATCTCATGTAACCCTCACAAAAAAAGTATGAGGATTAGCTTCATCTTACATATTAGAAAACAGACTGGGAGACATTTACCTTGAAAGAAGTAAGGCCTTTCAGAATGCAGGTCTTTCTGAATCCAAACTCTACTCTCTTTCCACTATGTTATGTCTCCTCTCAAGATAACAACAGCTGCCTCTTTCTACCCAGCTCTAATAATAATAATAACAACAACATCAACAATGGCATAATGATAATAGTAGCACACACTTATATGGCATTTATACACCGTGTGTGTATATATACACACTCATTTAATACAACACATCTATAAAGTAGGTTCCATTTACTGCTATTATCCTTATTTCACAGAAGAGGAAACTGAAGCACGGAGACATTGCCCAAGGGCACACAGCTAGTCAGGGACAGAGCCAGTGTTGACCCAGGCAGGCAATGTGTCTCCGGAGTCTTGACTGACCCATCTTGCTCCCTCACTAGGATTAACAATCAATATTAGGGTGCTCTCCTTCCAAGAAGAGCTCACAGCCGAGTGTCCACAGGCTTTCGCCACAATTCATACATCTGTTTTCAGGAAGCAGGTCAATTTATATTCTAGTTTATTATCTTTTTCCCTCAAGTCTATATGTCTCAATATAGAACAGGCTTTTTGTAGGTTGCAAAAGAAATGTATGTAATGCTACTCCTTCAGGGGATTTTATTGAAGTACCAATGCTTAGCCACATAAAAACATTGAAGTAAATTATAGGGTAAAAGAGAAGGGAAATAACATATTTCGTACTTAATATGAGCTAAGCATTTTGCTTATGTTACACATAGAATTCTCCTAACAATCTATTATTGCTCTTCCGTTGCAGATGAAGAGGCTGAGGAAAGATGAGACATATGAAATAATGTGAACAAAGCCACATCAATAGTCGCAGAACAGGTCTGTCTGTGGCCAAAGTCAATATACAACTAGTGGCCCAAAGTGAAATGGTCAATAAAGAGAAGGGTAGGAAGAGAGAGAAATCTGAGGTGGAAGGGAGTATGGGCCCTGGTTGCGTCACTAGAATTGGTCTAGACGACAGCGAGGGCAGGCTAGGAAGCTGGAGAAGTTAAGGAAGAAAAAGCATGAGAGTAGGAGTAACTTGCCACACTGGGGAGGACAGCAGAGTGAAGATATCTCACAGGGGTGGGAGGTAAGCTCGGCTAACATTTCATTTCATAATGCTCAGCTTTAAAAGACCATATAAAAAGTTTGAATCTGATTAGGAGCCAGTGTGAGGCCATTATAAGTCCCCAAGAAGTGTCTGAAGGACAATATCATAATTAATTAAATGAAATGATTATGTAGTGAACACAGGAGAGCGCATCCATTAAACTACAGCTGAGATTAATGGAAATTCTACAGTTAAAATTCAAAATCTGGCAGATGAGATAGAAAATTCGGCCAAGCTTTTACCACAAATCTGCTGCTTTTAAAAAATAGCCAAAGATCTTCAAAATAATGCCCAGGCAATTGAAAAAGCCAGCATGTGATTTACAATATGCCACTGAATTCGAAGAGCATTGGAAGGAGGTTTACTTAAACCTCATGAAGACAATGATTTAGAGCATGGAATGGAGCCACTCATGTGGGCAGAAGCAAGAAATGTTATTGCAAAAACAGCCTGTCTTCTCTTGCGTGGAAGAAAACCAGAAGCAGGGAGGGTCTGTAGTCAATCAGCGTGTCTAAATGACCATATCACCCTAAAAAATGCAGGTCAACACTGGGCTTTTCAAAGTGAAGATGGATTTCCCCTCCCTTCCTCCTTCCCCCTCCCTCCTCCACTCCCCCAAGACCCCGCACCACCATCCTTTGTAATCACTACAGGATAGAATCGGCAGTGAGCTGGAACTGAGATTTGGAAGAGAGCGCTGCGAAATCAATACACCAGCTGGAGCAGAAAGTCCAAGAAACATAAATTTCTTGGAAAATGACCCTGCATTTTGGCAATTATTACTGTGAATGAGAATACTTCAGAATCTCAACCTGGAACAAAGTAGCAGGACTTTTTTCTCCAAGCGCCTCTACAGTACGATTCCCTCTTGTGTTTATCCCTGACTCACAACTGCAGGGAAGTTTTAATAATGTTTATTCCTGAAGGACTGAAGGATTCTATGCTATAAAACAATATCCCACTTTACTGTAGACTAGCTATTGAAACTTTAAAGTTTTTTCTCACTAGGAAGATCTTTCTTTTGAAGAAAGAATCTTGTAAATGTATTTCTGTGGAATGCTTTAAAAATGTAAAACACTATAAACTTAGAATCTACTAATGTTTACAGTTTCAAGTGTAGAATCGCTATAGCAAGTCAGTACAGTTTCAAGTGTAGAATCGCTATAGCAAGTCAGCCTAACCGAGAACTTCATGTAATTAGGACCCCACAGAGTAGAAAGAAAGGCCAATGATAAGTGAAATACTTTCGGCATTTTTCTGATGTATTCCTCTGGCCAGTGTACAGTAGGGGACTTGAATAGTTCCAGCTTATTCTATAGTAAATAGACTACAGAATAGAATATAGGACTGTGCAAGTCCTAGGGTCTTTCTCCTGCAGAAATTAGTTAGTATTCCTCATTAAAAGTCTAGAAATGATTTGATTGTGACCTGGAGTTTGGGCAATCAGACAGAATAAAAGACCCATTTCACATTTTTTCAAAGTAGAGATTTCATTTTTTGCCCCCATGTATTCTTGTATTCTCTCAGTTAACTTCTGAAAAGCGAGTGGTGAATGTAAGTGGAAACAGCTTGAGAACAGGAACTCTGCTTGGAGTTAAAGTCCTGAGTTCTAGTCACAGTTCTGCCATTTAACAGTCCGGTCTTGGACAATCTTAACGTCTGAGCCTCAGTTGTGTTTTTTTGGTTAACTCATTTATTCAAGCTATATTTGCTGTGTGTCTATGTTGTGCTGGGCCCTGGGTTAGACACTGGGGTTACAAAAATGAACACTGTACACACAGACTCTGCCCTCATGAAGCTTATAGCCCACGGAGACATTAAACAAAAAATTACATTAATAATTAGTTGATTATAGTTTTGATAAGTGTTAAGGAGGAACAGTATAGATTGATATCTCATAATGGAGGATCCTAACGTTTCTTTTGTGGGTCCTAAATGACAAAATGTGGCTGGCACATACAAGGTTCAATAAATGGTGGCTGAATCTGAAAACATGCTGTTTGGCTAATGGAGAAACTGGCAAAAAACCAGGATCAAAGTTCTCTATTCCCATTTCAGTTCTCTTGCCTATCAGAAAACTGAGTAATATTCTTATCAGAGGGCTGGCAGAGGGAAAAGGAAGAATTTCAAGCAGCAAATGCTTTACTTTGAGGAGAGAGAGGAAAAAATAGTTGAGGGACTCAAATTTAGCATGTCTCATGGAATACATAAACCTTAAAGAATGCATGTAATGGGCCGGCCCCGTGGCTTAGCGGTTAAGTGAGTGCGCTCCGCTGCTGGCGGCCCGGGTTCAGATCCCAGGCGCGCACCGACGCACTGCTTCTCCGTCCATGCTGAGGCCGTGTCCCACATACGGCAACTAGAAGGACGTGCAGCTATGACGTACAACTGTCTACTGGGGCTTTGGGGGAAAAATAAATAAATAAAATTATTAAAAAAAAAAAAAGAATGCATGTAATGTTTTTCTTTTTTTTGCACACCGCTTTGGTTTCTTACTCAAAACTTAAATCCTTTGACAAGTGATTTTTTTTTTTTTTTAAGAACGAGGCTTAGAACATGAAGCAATGATTCAAGTGCCATTGGGTAAGGGATGTAATTGAAATGAATTTAATTCAATTTCGTGCAATTCACCACATTTTGATGTGGAAAAAAAATAAAGGAATCTGGCCTGGTAACTGAATGGAGCCTTGTTCTGATACCATTCATCACATACAATGACTATTCCGCTCTAAGAGAAACTAAAAATGGAATATTACAGACCCCAGAGGCAGCTTAGGAAGCTTCATAATGGCTCACCCGATGAACCTAAATCTATAAGGAAAAATACTGCTTTGTGTGCCATGGCTCTGTTTTGCATATCATTGCTCGAGATATTTAGGATATCTTGTGTTATTGTGGCCATTTTGAAGTTCAAGAAACTAAAACAAAATAAAAGAGGAAGTTACTTCCTTAGGGAAATGTTATTAGTCAGAAGTAAAGTCAGAAATACAGTTGTCTGACTCACTTCTGCTGGATTCGGCTTTTGGGGACAGTGGCATGATGAGGGGAAATGGCAAAATGAAGGAGGGGGATGGGAAGAAAAAAGAAGCCCATTTAGAAAGAGAGGGGAAAAAAGATGTTGAAAGAAAGAAATTTTAAAAGGAGTGCTTATTCCATATTAATTTAGAGTTGCTGATGATGTTTTGTAGAAATTTCAATGAAAATAAAAACTTTGGGAGAATTTTTCTTTGATTGTTTTTTAATGAAAATACAAATTCTGATAAATCGAAGGTTTAGAAGATCAAAACCTGGAAGGGATAATTTAATAGGATAGAAAGTAGAATCAAGATTCCAAGAATTTTACAGATTGCAAAATTGGGTCAAAACAAAGAGTATAAAATGTAGACTTGATCAATTAAAATTTGACACTGATTCTCAGTCTAATGACACAAATCCTGCCTGCCCTGGCTTTGTTCAGAGCCCATGACAATGACATCAGTGGGCTCCATTTACTCCTTGCCTTACGTCGTGGGCTAATGAAAACCGGGCTTGTCAGTATACTTGTAACTCGATCTCTGCTACCTGAAATTAGTACAGGTCCCCGTGCCACAGGAGGTGCCACATTGTAATAGGTAAGAGTCTGGGCTTTCTTGTTAAAAGAACTTTTCTTTGAGTCCAGGATCCACATCCTGGACTTGTAATTAGCTGTATGATCTTGAGAAAGTTGCTTAACTTTTCTGTTTCAGTTCTCTCATCCAGAAAACGTGAATAATGATAGTAGCTAACTTAGAGGGTCACTGTGGAGATTAAATGATGTAACACATAACACTACTGTGTCGTTAAAAGAGACATTGGAGCCAAAGTGCATTTGAATTCTAACTCTGCTAATTGTTGTCCATTTGATTTTAGGAAGTTGTTTATCTTCTTCTATTATTATTATGTAGTTGATGAATAAATATTAGCTCTATCATGTGTCTTCATTTTTAATATTATTATTACCACAATATCATCACCTCCCTGAGCACTAGTGGGAGCAGGGACCCAAAGCCTCTCCATCTAATGACGACTTTATGTTGCAAATTTCAAGAACTCTCTGCCATATTTCTGACTTCAGTTCAGATCTCTTCTGGTCCAGGAGCCTTGCTATGAACCACAACTCTTACTCTCTCAGTTTGGCCAGGATCTCAATTTCCCTCATCCCAGTTCTAGATGCTAATTTCAGGATCCTCCAGGTATGGATTGGCCCCCACATCAATGAAGACAGATTTCCATGGGATGATGACTCTGAAATCCACCCAATGACAGGAATCTTTTCTTCCTTGGAAAGCCATCTGTCTTAGTTCCTTTGGGATGCTATAACAAAATATCATAAACTGAGTGGCTCACAAACAATAGAAATTTATTTCTCAGAGTTCTGGAGGCTGGGAAGTCCAAGATCAAGGCGCTGGCAGATTCAGTATTTGGTGAGGGCCCCTTCCCTCACTCTTTGCTCTGTAAAGTTTTACGGGTTTTGACAAATGCATAGAGTCACGTGTTCACCATTACAGTATCATACATAATAGTCTCACCACACTAAAAAAAATCCCCTGTGCCTTACCTACTGAACCCCCTCCATGAACCACTGATCTATTTATTATCTCTATACAGTCATGTGACACATAACGATGTTTCAGTCAACAATGGACTGCATATGCGATGGTGGTCCCGTAAGATTAGTACCATATAGCCTGGGTGTGTAATAGGCTTTACCACCTAGGTTTGTGTAAGTACACTCTATGATGTTTGTACAATGAGGAAATCATCTAATGATGCATTTCTCAGAACGTAACCCTGTTGTCGCTAAGCAACACATGACTGTAGTTGTGCCTTCTCCAGAATATCATAGAAATGGAATCAAACAGAATGGAGCCTTTTCAGACCGCCTTCTTTCACTTAGCAATATGTACTTAAGATGTATTGTGATGTATTGTTTTGTGACATATTGTTATGCGACATGTAGTATGTATTGTTTCATGACTTGATAGAACTCGTTTCACTTGTTCATTTACTTTTTGGTCTCACCCATGATACTATAAGCTTTGTGAGGACAATGACTCATCTTTCTTACTCTTCATTCTACACCCAGTGCCTAGCACAGGGCCTAGTAGATAAAACAAGATCAACAGCTATTTGTTGAATGAATAAACCCAATCAAGTCCTTTTGGACATCATTGTGCAAAAGGTTTTTGCTCTGTCTTACTGCACAAATACTAATATTATAATTGTTAATATCTGGCAGATATTAACAAACTTGCTGTCCAATTTTATTTGCTAATTCTTAAAAATTTCTTAGAATTTTCATAAATTTCATATTTAAGATGGTATTTCAACTGTAGCCTTATTTGTGACAAATATGAAATTGCAATACCTAATTTGCTTATTTGTCTTGGTACAATGCATATAATTTGAACATATAAAATAGCATTAATAAAGTCTAAGTAATAACATTTGGCATTAGTTTTTACAATCTGAGACAAGTCTCTATTTGTATTTCCTTATATTTTAAGAAAAATGAGAGCATTACTTTTTAAATTATGTAGACTCTGTATCAAAATAAAAAGCACATACAGAATAATGCATAAATCATAAGTACACAGCTTGATGGATTTTCCAAAGTGAGCATATTCAGGTAACCTTCAGCCAGATCAAGAAATAGGATATTGCCAGAACCTCAAAAGATCCTGTCACATCTCCTTTTTCAGTCACTACCTCCTATTAAGGTTAATCAAGCTTCTGACTAATTTTGCCTGTTTTTGAACTTTATATAAATGGAATTATACATTACATATTCTTTTTGTATTTGGCTTCTTTTGCTCAACATGGTGCTTATAAGATTCATCCATACTGTTGAGTGTAGATTTAGATATTTTTTTCATTGCTAGATAATATTCCCTCATGTGAATACACCTGTACTTATTCATTCAATTGTTGGCAGGAATTTAGTAGTTTCTAGTTTGGGGCTATTATGAATAGTGCTGTCGTAAACATTTGAGTATACAGTTTTGATGAACATAACATATATGTGTTGAGTATATACCTAGGAGTAGAATGGTTGGGTCACAGAGTATGTGTAATGCTATAATATAATCTATTTTTAAAACTACATCAGGATTTTACTAATTGTCCTAAAAAGCTAGAGTTGTATGTTTTAAAGTTCATAGTATTTAATAAAATCATATCGTACTGTATTTCATTTAAGAATATGAATATACCTGTGGTGGGCAGAATAATGACTTCCCTTTCCCAAAGATTCCACATCCCAATCCCTGGAATCTGTTTAACATGTCACCTTATATAGCAAAAGGGACTTTGCAGATATGATTAAGTTAAAGATCTTGAAATGGGGAAGAGTGTCCTGGATTATCCAGGCGGGCCTAATATAAACACGAGAGTCTTTACGAGAGGAAGCAGGAAGGTCAGAATCAGAGAAGGAGATACGATGACAGGGAAAAAGAGGTGAGAGAAAGAGAGAGATTTAAAGAGGCTACACCACTGGCTTTGAAGGTGGAAGACAGGGGACATGAGCCAAGGAATGCAGGTGGCCTCTAGAAGCTGGAAAAGATAGGGAACACATTCTCCCCAGAAGAGTTGTAGTCAAGGATGTGGATTCTCCTCTTGAGCTTCCAGAGGGAACATAAATTTGTCAACAGTGATTTTAACCCTGTATGACTCATTTCAGACTTCTGACTTCCAGAACTATAAGATAATAAATTTGTGTTGCCTTAAGCCACTGAGTTTGTAATTTATCATGGCAGCAACAGGAAGCTAATACAAAATCTAATGTAGTCCTTTAAAAATGAGCTATCTTAAGCTCTACTTATGTTTATTTCTTTATTTTATTTTAGTACATAGTTTCATTTTAACACTAAAGAGGACATCTTTTGTATGTTAAATTCTACTGCATAAGAATTAATAAACATAGATTAATTTCAACTAATTTCAATTTATACAAACTACTTTTTTAAATATCACATTTATTTTAGTGTTTAGCTTGTCTTTCTCCCACAGCTTTATTCTCCCATTTGCTCTGTTTTCTTTATTTTGTGTGGGTACCTGTCATTTTTGAAGCTCTCTATAGTTCACTCTATAGTGGCAAAAGTTTGCCACTCTTTATATCAGATATAGAAGAGTGGTTTTTTGTGCTGAAATTCAAGAAACCAGTAATTCTTGGGTCTCTTACTTACATTTCTAAAATACGGTCTAGTAAATGGATTAGGGGGCATAGAACACATAGAGAATTTTAGATGTAAAAATTGTTATTTCATTAACCTCCTAGATCTTTATTTTCATTAAACTTGGTTTTGATCTAAATTTGGACAAATTCATCTGCTGAACTAAGTAGATAGAGGAAAAGCCCAAGAATAAATACATACAATAAATACAAGACCTGTTAATGTTCTCTGGACTCCATCTCTGCCCAGTTTCCCTAGATGTGTTCATCCATGTTCTGTGACCTTCCTTTTTAACTAGAACACAGCCCCTCTTTAACCCAGCAAAGAAACACTTAGCACATGGATTAGGACCAGAAATAAAGAAAAGCATGAGAATTAACTGAAAGTCCAGGAAAATTCTGAGTACCAACACGTATTTCCATAAATTAGAATATGGCCACAGTCCCCACAGCTAAATCCCAAACCCCAGAGCAGTGGCCTGGTAGCATCTGGGTGGGGACGATCTGATCTCGGGGTTTGTGTTGAAATCCATCTCAGGGAAATCAGACCCTCTTCAGGGACTCTGAGGCCATGTGTAAATTGTAACAAGACTCGACTAGCGAGATTTAAAAAATTATAAATATCATATTATTTTTGTGCAGATTAGATAAAAAATACTTAAACTCTTTCTTAAAGTAGAAAGTGTGCTAATACTTTGGCCTTACAGTATTGCCAGTTCTAGATATAATGTATCAGTTGTACAGATGAGTCATAAAATAGGAAAACATTATGTAAAAAAAGTTATAAAAGAGATAAATTAGGGAGTAATTGTTTGTGTGTATACACGTTTATGTATGTGTGTTTTGCAGAAGAATTCATAGAAAGTTAACTGATACATTTAAAATGTGATTCTTGCATAATTGACAAAGAAGATTTAAAAATCCTGTTTTTCCTCTTCCTGGGTTTGCAGTCTTGTCTCTCACGATGGGCTGGGCAGGGGCGACTGTGCAATCCAGAGTTGCACCAGGGTTCCTATCCCTGAGGGCTCAGCCTGCTGCAGATGCCCTTTGCTGAACTGGCAGTCTTGGTTAGCAGGAGAAATAATAGGGGAAGACAGTGTACCAGGGTTAATTACTAGAGAGAGAATGTGAGGATTCAAAGGAATATAAATGGGCTACCAAGTTGGGGGAGAAACAGACAAAATCAGGTGGAGAAACAAGAATAACTTTCTTTGAAAGATAAGGTGAGCCATGTATCCAAGTAGGTTAAGGTTTCAGTAAAGACCGATTTAAAAATCCTCCAATCCCAGTTGCCTTGGCAGAGGCTCTCTCCCTATGTTTAAAATGGCAAAAGATACAATTGCAGCATTATCCACAATAGCCAAGATATCTAAACAACCTAAGTGTCTGTCAACAGATAGATGGATAAAGAAGATGAGGTGTGTATATACAAAGGAATATTATTCACCCATGAGAAAGAAGGAAATCCTATCATTTGTGTTCCTTTGAGGGCATTATGCTAAGTGAGATGAATCAGACAGAGAAAAACAAGTACTGTATGATATCACCTATATGTGGGATCTAACAAAGCTGAAGTCATAGAAACAGAGAGTAGAATGGTAGTTACCAGGGGCTGGGGGGTTGGGAAAATGGGAAGATGTTGGTCAATAGGTGCAAACTTCTGGTTATGAGATGAATAAGTTCTGGAGACCTAATGTGTAGCATGGTAATTATAGTTAATAAGACTGTATTATATACTTGAAAGTTGCTAAGAGAGTAAATCCTAAATGTTCTCACCACAAAAAAGAAATGGTAATTATGTGACGGGATGGAAATGTTACCTAACGCTACGGTGGTAATCATTTTGCAGTGTACAAGTGTATCAAATCAACATGTTCTACACCTTAAACTTACACAATGTTATATGTCAATTATATCTTAATAAAACTGGAAAAAGAAAAGATACATGCAAATGAAGTAAATAGTAATTAGAAGCAGAGCAACACATGATTTACTTAGCTACATTTTGGGAGAGAGCCTTGGTAGGGGAGTCAGTCTGTGAGAGGGTGGTGCTACAGACAAAAGATTAAATAATGAAGGAAGGAATTCGAGTTATAGACAAAAAGGTAAAAAGAAGCCTGCATACTCAAGTGCCTTTGGGATACTGGAGGCTTTGGCTCAGCGGTGTTGATAATAAACCTTTTGGTTGACTATGCATGTATCTCCCCTGGTCTGGTCATCCTGCGTTCCTGCTTGGAAGTAACCTTGGTCTGGGAAATTGTAGAAACTCATTCTCTTGGAAACCTGAGCAACTTGGCTGAGGATTGCAGAAATTTTCTCAGCCTATAGCTAGAATTGTTCTATCTGCCTCATGTGATCACTCCAAGAATTGTACCAACCCATAATGGGAAGAGGAAGGGAGTCAAGTCTCCACCATTCCCTGGGCTCTCCCCTACAGGTTGGAGTGATCCTAATCCTTAAGGTGAGCAATTTCAAAAATGACGCCTCTTTGAACCCTAAATGGCTGCTCTGGACATTCTTTCTCTTCTTCCCCCTACCCCTTACCTCATCCTTCTCTTTTGCATGAATTAAGGCTAAGCCTGTGAATGTAAAACAAATTGTGTGTGTACTACGGACCAAGGGTTCCTCCGTGTTGATTTTTGTACTATCAAACTTTTTTTTTTTACTTTTTGGTGATGAAGATTGGCCCTGAGCTAACTTTTGTGCCAATCTTCCTCTATTTTGCATTTGGGTCACTGCCACAGCATGGCTGATGAGTGATGTAGCTCCACCCCTGGGATCCAAACCTGTGAACTTGGGCCACTGAAGCAGAGCACACTGAACTTAACCACTAGGCCACGGGGCCAGCCCCCTCTCAAACTTTTATAACCAACTATTAGGCTCTTTCCATCTTCAAGAGCTATGACCTTTCTAGAATACGTTTGTCATTATAAATGGAGTTCTTCTGCCATCTTGAACCTTTGTCTGATAATCTGAGGAGGTAGAAAATGTTAACTTTGTGGCAGTTAGAAAAGAGGAAGGGGCCGGCCCTGTGGCTTAGTGGTTAAGTGTGCACACTCTGCTACTGGTGGCCTGGGTTCAGATCCTGGGCATGCACTGATGCACCGCTTCTCTGGCCATGCTGAAGCAGCATCCCACATACAGCAACTAGAAGGATGTGCAACTATGACATACAACTATCTACTGGGGCTTTGGGGAAAAAAAGGAGGAGGATTGGCAATAGATGTTAGCTCAGGGCTGGTCTTCCTCAGCAAAAAGAGGAAGATTGGCAAGGATGTTAGCTCAGGGCTGATCTTCCTCACCAAAAAAAAAAAAAAAAAAGAAAAGAGGAAACAAAGCATGTACACTTGATAATCTTTTTAATTTAGTAAATATTTATTGAGTACATAGAATGTGCCAGGTATTGCATGTATGTACTTGAACTACTGGACACACTGCTGCCCAATCGAAGTCTTTCAAGAACATACTTTCAAAAATAAATAATTGTTTATAATGAGCATGTTAGTCATGGGAACATGATGGCTCCCAAAGTATTTAAAATACTTTGTACTGTTTAATAGTTTAAGCTTTCTCTTACAATCTTGTTTATAGTATTAAATGTTCATGAAACTCGCTCTTTTAGATGAAATAAAGGGACACTTTAGCCACATCTTTATTGGAATTATTGCAATTTCTGAATTACTGAAATAAGACCCGGATTATTGCAGTGGCTTTCTAACTGGTCTTCCTGTTTCTGCTCTTGCCCACTTATACTGAATGCTCCACCCTGAAGCCAGATAATTTTCTTATATTGTTCATTTAATTTATGCCACCTCCCTGCTTAAAACCCCCCATTGGTTTCCCATTTTTAAAAATGTTTGAGTCTTTTCACGTTTTATAAATATTTTAGACCAATTACATTTTGTTGTGTGTAATGTATTTACAAAACAAAAAAAATTACAATACATACGAATGACATTGAATCTGATTAACAAGCTCTGTCAGCTATTTAAAAGGAATGCAAAAACCTGTTTGTCTGCATATGTTAAGAGTTTTGAGATACTGATCCAGAATTATAATATATCCAGAAAAGAGATGTGGAAAAAAATTCCCAAATTTTAGAAAAAAATTCAAACACCTAACCATAGTCTTTTTGGCTCTAAATTCTAGAGAAAGCAAAGTGACTATCTTTTTCCTCCTTTCTATACTATTTCTCTAGTTGATAATCTTCTTTTAACCTTCTTACTGAGGTATGACTTACATACTGTAAAGTGCATGAATATTAAGAGAACAGCTCAATACATTTTTACATATGTATACACCCTAGTAACCACTACTTGGATCTAGATTAGAACATTTCCAGCATCCCAGAAGGTTTCCTCAGGCCCCCTCCCAGTCAATACACCCTCTATAGAGAATCTCTATTCTACTTCTATCACCATAGATTAGATTTCCCCATTCTTCATCTTCATATGAATGGAATCATATAGAATGTATTCTTTTGTGTCTGCCTTCTTTTGCTTAACATTATGCCTATAAGATTCATCCATGTTGTTGCATATGGCAGTGGTTTATCCTTTATTTGCTGAGTAGAATTCTATCATATGAATATACAAAAATTGATTTATGTAAGTTCCTGTTGATTGACATGTGGATTGTTTCCAAGCTTTAGCTCTTATGGATAAAGTTGCTGTGAACATTCTTGTATGTGTCTTTCAGCGGACATGTATATTAATTTCTCTTGGGTGTACACCTAGCAGTGGAATTTCTATGTCATAGGGTATTGTGCATGTTATACTGTAGTAGATACTGCCAAAGAGTTTTCCAGAGTGGTTTGCCAAGTTACATTCCCATTAGCAATGTATGGGACTTCCAGTTGTTCCAAATCCTTTCCAACACTTGGTATTATCAATCTTTTTATAATTTTAGCCTCACGGTAGGTGTATTGCGAAATCTCTGTGGTGTTAATTTGCATTTCCTTGATAACTAATAATGTCGAGCATTTTGTGATGTGCTTATTATCCATTTGTGCATCTTCTTTTAATGAAGTGCCTGTTCAAGTCTTTTGTCCATTTTTTGGATCATTTGCTTTTTTTAAAATTGATTACTAGATTTTTTAACATCTTGGATATGAATCATTCATCATATAGATAGATATAGATATGTCAGATATAGATGTTGAAGGGGAGGAAGACTATCCCCTACCCACTCTGGGTCCTTACTGGCTGGGCTACAAATTAAATTGACATGACATGGAATAGCAGGAGAAAATCAAACAAAGCTTTATAACGTGTATACATGGGAGAAACCACGGAAACTGAGTTTCTTGACAAATGGAGGAGGTTTGCACCTTAAATAGCATATTCAGGTAGACAAAAGAGGATGTTGGGGGTGGGGGAGTCTGCTATCGGAGATTAGAAGAAAGCACAGTAATCAAGAGTATGCAGATTGAAGTCCTCACCTTCCGCACTGATAAGAGTTTCTAGAGATAAGGTCATCCCCCCTTCTTCCTGGTACAGAGAGGGAGATACCTTTACAAATGGAGATTTTCCTTAAACAGAACTTTGATACGAATGGGCTTAGCAAGGAACCTCCCAGTCTATCGTTTTTAGGCACTTTGGGGGAAGGTCAAATGTCCTTCAGAGAATATAATCAAGGTAAAGAGACATATTTTGAAGTGGCCAATTCTGATTTCCCACAATGTGTATATATATCTTTCACATATAGATGTATATATCCCTTAGGTTGGCCTGTAAGACAACGCTCCAGAACGATCTCAAAAAGGCACACTGTCAACATTTTGCTTTATTTCCACAATGTGGATAAGTTTCCTTCACACAGAAAACATTTTCACTATGTTTAAAAGAATTAACATCACTAACTTATGGCTCTTCAGCTGTTCAAAGGTACTTTTCCTTCCAGCTAATGGCATATCCCAGGAATGAATGTTGAGAATAGCCAAAAAGAATTGCTTTCATTTAAAAACAGGAAAAGGCAAAATCATAGAACAAAAATTGTCACCCCTCCCACCACCCACTCTTTCATATATTTAAATTCATAACATCCCACCATGGTCCAAAGAACTCTGCTTCTGATAGGCTTCACATTAACAGAAATAAGTGTAAGAAAGAAAAAGGCAAGAAGATGCAGAGGTTTATGGGGCTTTATCATTAAGGAACGCTCCCCTTTTATCTGGTGCCCCAGAAATTTGTATATCCTGGTAAAATAGACTTTACTACAATTTTAGATAGGTAAGGTGCAGTCCTTTCCTTTGCAAAGTGAGAGGCCCATTCTCATGCTGAGTGCTTTAGAAATGGGCATAATTTCAGTGGAAATGGATAACCTGGAAATTGATTCTCTTACAACCATCCCTGACTGTATACCCCTTGGAAAGTGTTCCCATATGGGGACACAGACCTCAGTTAGAGAAACTCTGTATTAAGACTTGTTAATCACTCACAATCATAGCTACTTAATAACTTCAGTCAGTTATCAGAATTCTGAATTGTGTTAGGGTGTGCTGGGTATCTTCCATTTGCCCCTTCATACCATTCATCACCCTTCCTCACCCAGCTCCTTTCTCTGGGAGGCTGAGCTTTAATGAATGAAATCAACAAGCACCTCTGCCCTCTGGCTTCCAGTAGGGTTTGGTCAATAGGAATTCCTGATAGAAGACCGGAGAACGAGACAGGGTATGAATAACTCTGACCCTTCCCTTGTGAAATTGCCTTGAGCTAGCTGTGTTCCTCTTCTGAAGGTCCCTGCTCTTTTCAGTCTTTCTTTCCTGGGTTTCCGATAACCTCTGTCGTCATCCTTTTGGCCCTAGAGGTGGGACAGTCCCTCTGCTGGCAGTCCAGGTTCCAGCACTATCTGTTGTAGCTTCCCAACACTGCCACGCCTTTGCAATTAGTCCCTTTGTAAACAAACACTCCTTAAACTTGATCCTAATTTGGGAGTGCCATCTGCTTCCTGCTGAGACTCTAACTGATACTCAATTCAGAGATTACTGGCTATGCCAGTTCCCTCAGGAGAATAGCTCCAAATGTGTTTTGGAGCCGAGGAGCTCACATTGGATCTGGATGGGAAACACTGAGGGCTGATTGGGGCAGACACCAGAGGCGCTCTGTTGGTATTCCAGTACACTGTCCCTTGCTACACTAGAATGAAGCAAGCATAAGAATATCGAAACCCAGAAGACTTATTTGGAGGCCTTGCTGGGGTGGGCATGCTGCGAAGTATCCCTGAGGGTCCTGGCAGACTCTGCAGTGATGGTAGAGACCTCAGATGGGCCAGGCAGGCTAGGAAAAGTCTCCTAACAATGAAACACATGTGCCAAACTTTACTGAAGATTAGGGAAAATAAAAGGTATAGCAGTGTAGGAAGGAAACAATTTAAAACTCTTCCTTAGATGTAACTTCTTCCCGTGTTCGAGGAACCAGATGTTCAAACACCAAAGCAGTTGATCAGTTCATTTTAGAATCTCCTTGAGGACGCTCTGAGATTCTAACTTAAGTGTTTTATGTCCCCATCCCCTGCCAGGGGGTTTCTTTCTCTTAAATTCTGTATAAAACTCTACCTACCTTTTGAGAACTCCTAATCTTATACTTATCAAAGTTTGTTATTACCCCAGGATCCAACCTCCTTTGTCTTGTACTTAATATCCCTAAACCTGGGTATTCGGTCTTAGAGTAACTTCAGCAGGCCAGTTCGGGGTAGGCTTTGGTCCTCCAAACTCATCAAAAAGCCAGAGTGGAGAAGAGCATTCACAATACTGGTCAGCCTTCACCTCTGAGGATGAGTGCACCTCTGGGTGATGGTTGAAGCAAGGCACATGTTAGTTCTGACAGAGGACAGCCTCTTAAACCCTCAAGGAGAAAGAGAATCACTTTCTCTCAACCACCTCTTCCTTTGCAAAGCTCTCTACCCCTTTTCTCTGCAGTTAGCCTTCCACATTATTATGCAGAATGCTTTACTCATTTTCCTCCTTTCCCACACTCCACCTCCATCCCTTTCCGCATTGTGACTTCTAGTCCTAATAGGATTAAGGACCACGCTTTTTATAGAATGACACACATCTTTATGACTACTTGCTTGCACACACACACACACACCCTGAAGCCTTGACCTTAAAAGCACTTAAGTTCAGAGTCCTATAGTACTTTTAACCTTACTACTACCTACTAGTAGTACCTGCCCCGTTCCTCCCCACTGCCTATTCCCATCCCCTTAAGCACCTTTTTTTTAGCCGTTTGTATATTTACCTAACTCTAAAAATTATGCTTCACCTGAAATCTCTGGATTTTTCTTTCTTTGATACTACTGACGGTGGATATTGTGAGGAGCTGCTCCTTTAGGAATGAAGGACTCAGTCCCCTGGCTGCTACGAATGCTCCTGGTGGACAACCTTCAGTCATCAGCTATCTTCAGGAATTGCCTCTGCTGAAGAGAAATGTCTCTCTGCCAAGGTCACAGCCTCTTCCCAGGGAGGCCTACATTCCAGTTATATACAGAGGGTATAAGTTACCAGCTCCCTTGTCCCTACTTGGGTCAAACAACTTTGCTGCTTGAGGGTTGGATGAGGCCTTCTTTGAGACTCCCTTATAGCCCTTCTTCTGCCCAATCCTTTTCCTTGCCTTCTGAACACTCCCTAAGAAACTTCCAGCATGCTGATCTCCATCCCAGAGGTAGCTTCTGGGGAATTCAACCTGGGGCATTGCCGTTGACTTCTGTGGAAATCGATAAACAGAAACCTCATTAAATTGGAGTTGAGAGGCCAAAAGGGGGAGCTCTCACATCCTACCATGATTGCAGAGCCCAACAGGAAGGAGAGACTTCTCTTCTTGACTGGCAAGAAGCTCAGCCAATGAGAGATGTCACAGCTCAGCCAATGAAAAGCCACTACACTGCGAACTCCCAGTCTCCTCCAACAGACTCTTTGTTTACAATTTCCTCTATAAAAGAGTGTCTCCTCCCTTGCTGCGGGGCACTTGCACATGGCTCGCCAAGGTTGCAGACTCTGAACTGCAATTTTTTGCTGATCCCAAATAAACTCATTTTTGCTGGAGAAATAACTGGCTATTTGTTTAAGGTCAGCATTCTCTGCTATAGTAGATGAGGACTTTCCTATCTTGTACAGCACTCATCCATCCTCTGTCCCTGTCACAGCTTCCCTTCATTTCACCTTCCCTATGTAGTTATATTACCATTTTTAGACAAATCAACATGCAATATAATGACAATGTAACCATTCACAGCTGAGTCACATTATTGACTATATTTTGTTTCATGAACTTTTTCTTTCTCCTGATGTAAACAGTTGTCTCATATTTTTATTTCCTTGGGTTTTGTACCAAATATCTCCTCATTCCAATCTTAGAATGAATTCTCCTCTGAACATGGTCACACGTATTCAGTCAGTCTCATATTATTCTTAGAGACATCCCTTTTGGAGGCCTCTGCTCTGCTCTAATCTGGCTGTTCTCTATGGCCGCTGACGGTTGTTATCTTGGTATTTCTGTTCACCATCATTCTGGGAATTCCTTTCACTTTTCCCCTGTGTTGTAGTCCTTGTTTCCTGGATCCCATATCTTCCTCTTTCTTAGTTTACTTCTTCATTTCACTTCATACCCCCTCCAAAATGAAGGAGTAAACCAAGAAACTACTATACATTCTCTAGTAGTTTTCTGAAAAGGGATGTATGGGAGAGAAACTTTTAAGATCTTGCTTTTCTAAAAATGTCTTTATTGTCTCCTCATACTTGGCTGATAGTTTGGTTGAGTATAGAACTTTAGATTAGGAATCATTTCCTTAGAATTTTGAAGGCATTTTTCCATTGTCTTCTAACTTCCAGGGAAGCCAGTGGAAGGATCCTGTCCCTTTTACGTGACTTGTTTTTTTGTTTGTTTTTTGATCCCTGAAAACTTTTGAGATCTTCACATTAACCCTGGTGTTCAGAGTCCTCATGATAAAGTTACCTGAGTCTCTTTGTATTCAATGAACTGGCAGTGGGCCCTTTCAGTTCAGAATCTCATGTCCTTCAGTTCTAGGAAATGTTCTCTTACTATTTCTTTGATGATATCTTCTTTCCATTTCTTTGTACTCTCTTTCAGATGTTGGACTTCCTGGCTTGATAGTCTAGTTTTCTTGTCTATTTTCTTTCTCTTTCTATTTCTGACTTTTTGTGCTAATTAGGGATATTTTCTCAACTTTTTCTTTCAATCCTTCTGCTGATTACTTTTTTACTTTATTTTTGCCATTGTTTACTTCCATGAGCTCTTATTATCTGAATGTTCCTCTTTTTTTTGTTAACAGTATCTAGTTTTTATTTCAGAGACTCAATAACTTGTCTGAATATAATAATTACAGGGTTTTTTTTCTTTTCTTAGTTTTTTCCCCCGTTTCTTCTTTGTTCCTTTCTTTTGTTTATATTGTCTCTGCCTTTTATGTTAGAGACTTTCTGCAAATGTCAGTGATTCTTTGCTATCCAGTTATTATTACCATTAGTATTTTAAGAGTGAGACACTAAAAGCTGATTAGCAGCTCTATGTGCTCAGAGAGAGCTTGTCCACTGGTGGACTTTACCATCAGGCCATTTTGTGAAGCTCAAAAGAGTCAGTATCTATGGTTCTTTTCTCTTGGGCTGGTCAGTTTTCCTGGAGAAGAATCTTCCCTTTTTCTGCTTGAAAATTATATACTCTAGTTGTTAGTGTTTTGGGGAAAGGGAGCTGGAGTTTGCAGCTTTCAATGTGTCAACTTTTTAAAAATCCTCCTTTTAAGTGTGAGTCTCTCCTCCTTCTACTCTCCTCTCCACCACATCAGCTGTGCCTGGTGTACTTGAGTCTTGGAGCCCCGATGGCTCAACTGCTCCAGAGAGTAAATGTATCCTCTGTTTGAGAAGGCATATTTCCTTTGTCCTATGGGGTAGGGGAGATCAGGGTTAAAATTGCATTTTTATTATTTTTTTTATTATTATTTTTTTTGTGAGGAAGATCGGCCCTGAGCTAACATCTGCCAGCCCTCCTCTTTTTTTTTGCTGAGGAAGACTGGCCCTGGGCTAACATCCATGCCCATTTTCCTCTACTTTACATGGGATGCCGCCACAGCATGGCTTGACAAGCAGTGTGTTGGTGCGCGCCTGGGATCTGACCCGGCGAACCCGGGGCCGCTGCAGCAGAGCGCGCGCACTTAACTGCTTGCACCACTGGGCCAGCCCCTGAAACTGCATTTTTAAAAGACTTTCAAATAGTCGTCCTCTTTTCAGGCTCACCCACAATCCTGTTTTCAGAGGTACGCATTGCCTCTAATTCCTTTGTCTTTCCACAAATCTGTCATGAGAATTGATTTGCATCTTTTGGACTTAGATGCTTAGGTTTCAGCTTTCCCTGGCTGCCAAGTCAGTTCTCTTTTCCATTTCCAGGATTTCTTCTTTTGTATGCTTGCATATATTTTCCTAGTTTTGTGTGTGTGTATGTGTGTCTGCCTTTTTTCCTCTTTGCAATCATTGCTGTGGTGTTGAGGGAGGGGGTGGAGATACATGTTTTTATTCTTTCTTCCATGTTTAAACGACAGTCTGAGGGACAGTGTGAGATGGAGTCTCATTCGTTTTTTTTTTTCATTTAAAAAAATCAGTTTTATTGAGCTATAAAGGAGTCTCATTCTTTCAGCTACATGCATAAGAACATAATGGAGAGCATCATTTCCACTGAAAAGATATGGACACTGCCAGTTAGTGACCAGCCTGGTGATAAAGTCTGATTCAGTGTTAGTTAATGTTGCCCAAGAAGACCCAGAGGTGAGGAAATATAGGAGAGTGGAGAACAGCATGATGTTTGACATTCTTTGGTGATTCAAATTAAGTGTGTGACACATGAGGATACAGAAATAGGAAGGCAAGTCTCAGACTAACCAGTGTGAGGGCTTGAAGAAACAGTATGAATAAGCATGCCAACAAGCAGATTCTTTTCCTTTTAATTTTTTTCCCTCGAGTACTATCTTTATGCTGGGTGAAAAAGAGGATGAAGTTAAATAAGTAAATGTGTTGCTTCTGCTTTAGTACACTTCAGTTTAGAATTTATGATTTATAACTTGTCTACTTCAAAAGTATAAGAGGTAGTTTAATGCTTAAAAATACAAAATGGGCAATGGGCTGAATATCTTCTGTTTGCCCCTCCAGATATCTGCGATCTGCTGTCTGCCCTGAAGACTGCCTGGGACAGGCTACATCAGGTGAGCTCTTGTACCATCTGGCTTTCTGTTGGATCCAACCCAAGGAAAGCTGCAACAGGAGATCTAAGCAAGGAAGGAGAATGAACTCAGGGTATTTCTTCCCCTGACTCTCCTTGTGATATCTTCTCCAGCTTTCTCACCAAATTGACTGCTGTTCTCAAGGCACCAACTCTACATGACTCTCCCTACTGCCTACTCCTCTTTTCCTTTATCACGCAACTGGGATCCCCTCTTGCTCTGTAATTTTGGTGGGGAGACAGCTATGACTACACCTGAACTTCCAAACAAGAGGCATAATCTTGAAATGGAATAGTTTTAGACAAATGGGCTGTGCGCCTTTGGAACTGAAGCACCACAGGGTGCTGAGGCGAGTGGCTTCATTTCTCCGGCTTTCTGTTGCCTCAGGGCACATGGCTGAGGGATCTAGGTGGCCAATATGTGAATTTAGTGAGCGTCTTGATGACTTTTCTTTCACACCCTCATACCTAAAAAGTAAACTAATTGGATATGCTTCTAGTTTGCTGGCATTGGCTGAGTATTTATTATTTTGCAGAATGTTATACTGATTGATGTGGCAGGACTAAAAGAAGAAAAAGAAGTCTCTATTCTGGAGGATGTATCATATTCCAGTGAGGAAGTCTTGCCACCTATTTCTATATTCACCACCTTAGAGGCCTAGAGAGGAGGCTGAATCTACATTGATCCACACAAATTCTGTTGTATAGCCTGAGATTTTAACATGATGATAATGAAGCAAATACATCTGTGAATTGGTGTTTAGGCAAAGGCTTGGTAGAAATGTGAGACTATAACATATGATTGTGGTAAGGTAAGGTCCAAGGCAGCTTAAATGAGATCAATGGTAACATTGTTATGGACTCACAAATTATTTAAATCTATTTCCAAAGTTAGCCTGTGCCTTAAACACTATTTCATCTTCTCTTTCTAGGCTATTCAATATCATAGCTGGTTTTTTAAAAGTATTAATGTGTAAACAGTTTCCACAAAAATATTTGGTGATTATTAAACTCTAACAACAAACAAATCATTTAGGAGAAAATAAGTTAGCATTAAAACTTGTCATTTTCAGTCTGGAAATTGTGAGTTCAGGCACTGATGGAAATATTGCGTTTTAGAGGTGGTTTGTTTAAAGAAATACTGACAGGAATATACCAGGTGTCTGATATATTGTTTTTGCATGGTTAACTTGCCTGGTGATGGGGTAAGAGATTGTATTCATCCTGTCAATTTGTGAATATAAAACTCGATGGACCAGTTATGTAGGAGCTGTCCAACGGACGAGGGTTTTGAATGCAGATACCAAGTGCTGTAGGAAACGGGTGTGCTGAAAACGTGTTAATTGATGGACCTGCTAGTGTAAATGCATGGTGAGGGATGGTGATTACTGTACCCGTCATGTGCTGCGGAGGGAATAAAGGCTTAACTGTAACTGCAAAGGGAGGAGAAGATCCTACGCAGCGAAAGGCTGAAGAGAAAGCCATCTTTTGGTACACTAGTTAGCAAGAGAAGGGAGGCTTCTTTGTGCCTAAAGAACAAAGCACTATCTCTGTCAAGGCAAAAACTGCTGTTGGTCATATTGGTCAAAGCTCTGTTGAGGAATGTGTCAGATCACTCACGTCTTAAGCATCAGAGTTTAGCTACTCTATCCATAAACTCATCATTATCCCTGAGAAACCATGAGGAAGAAGCCGTTGCAAGTTCAGAAGAGCAAGTGACAGGAGACTAAATTTCATTAACAACACCCTGAGAGGAACCCGCCAGCCAAAGGGAACAGCAGGGAGAATCCCCACCACTTAACACAGAAAACGCTCATAACAGCTCTGCCTCTGCCACTGCCACATCTGCTGCAAAATAATCCATCAGGCTGGGAGCTGTAGGTGTGACTGAGGGGCAGCACCGAGATGATCTACAATTGTGAGAGGTTTACTGTTCATTCATTGCTTTATGGAAAAGCAGAAAACATATTTTTCAAACTAAATTTATCTGTTCTCTAAAAACAAATACCAAGTCTATGCACTTCAGTCACTATGGTCTTTAAACACCTAGAAGCTAGGAAAATAAGCACTCAAAAATATTGTTGAATGGATGAATGAATGAAATAGTGAGTAGGTTTGGTGAAATTTGGGGGACAGGAGAAGCTGAAGAGGCTGGGAGGTACAGAACCTTGTATGAGATGAGGTCAGCTAATCTGAAACCTCTGGGGGACAATCTATTATTTGCCGAGGGGAGGTCCTCTCCTCTTCTCTCCTCCCTCAAATTATCAAAGTAATAAAATTATTTATTAAGCACTCATATTCTAAGCCATTTAAATTTTTTCAAAGAAAAATTCTTATTCAGTTAATACTAATGTTAGATATATTTTTTCATTTCCTATTTTAGCTTTTTTATGCTTTCAAGCATAATGTTATATTTTGAGCCAAATGTCTTCTATTAAAATCTTATGGGGGGCCAGCCCGGTGGCACAAGCGGTTAAGTGCGCACGTTCCGCTGCGGCGGCCCGGGGTTTGCCGGTTCGGATCCCGGGTGCGCACCGACGCACCGCTTGTTAAGCCATGCTGTGGCGGCGTCCCATATAAAGTGGAGGAAGATGAGCATGGATGTTAGCCCAGGGCCAGTCTTCCTCAGCAAAAAAGAGGAGGATTGGCATTGGATGTTAGCTCAGGGCTGGTCCTCCTCACAAAAAAAAAAAAAAAAAAAAAATCTTACGGAAACAATAAAGTTTTACAGATGAACCCATCCTGAAAATAGTAAAATCCAGAGTCTGAAGACTTCTAGAATAACAATAATATGCAGTTTATCATTCTTCCCTTCTTTACCTGGTTGTCATTCCATCACTGTATTAATCAATCAATCAATACTTATTGAATACCAGTGGTCGCCAAATTATGTGGAGTATTACAGAGGGGATACACACACAAAGCAGAAATCATAGTTCCTGCCCTTAAGGTATTTATAGTTGGAAGTGCTTAAGTTATTATATGTAAAAAAAGCAAAGAGCAGTTAAATATTACACAGTTGGAAATTGGCTAAAAGTGCCACGGAAACACAAAGAAGAGACATTATTGTGGACCGAAACTAGTGGAAGGAGATTTTATGAAGGAGGCAGGACCTGAGCTGGATCTTTAAGGATGGGTAGGAGGGAGACGAAGGGTCTTCCAGATGGGTGGATATGCAGGAACACAGGCATAAAAGCTGGAAGAAAAATCATGCTGACGCTTCTTACATTCCCTGTTAGAAGCCAAAGTAAGGTGCGACTCTTCCAGCCAGTGCCAGGCTATGAGTACCAGGCCAATATTACTTGAGGAGAAATGCTACCTTGGGACAGTGACAGGTGGCACTATTATTTGGGAATCAATTTGAGTCTTACTGTTCTGTGTCTGCAACAGGTGTGCTGTGGATATTTTAACTGAGTGATTAAAGAAGCTCATGGGGAGTAGCTGAGCACTGGTGGTCCTGTTTAAAAAATAGGCAAGAAATTTAGAGTGCTGGCTAGGTTTTAGGAATTTAGGGAATTCATGTCTTAATTTTTGCTACAATTTGACTTGCTTATTTAGCCTAACTATGCTTCACCTAGTAAAATCCTAGTGCTTTGACAGCTTAGCATCCAGAAAGATTTGCCTTTGAAGCCCATTTTGTGACTTTGGAAGTTATCTTTCTGAGTCCAGTCTGTAAATGAGGGAGAAAAACTTGGCCTCACTCAATGATTGTGAGGATGAAATGAAAAAGATATTCAAAATACGGCACATATTTTTCCTCTTTCTTTTTTCACTTTCTCAGTTCAAGTAATATGTAACTATATGCAAGAAGACCACATCACTTAGCATACAAACTTGTGACATTTTTTGGAGTAAAAGGGAGCATTAACGAAAATTACACTGGGGCACAGTAGTAAAATGAGACTGACCCTTACTATATTTCTTTATGAAAAGAGAGGAAAAAAGAAATGAGGAAAAAATTTAAAAACCTTATAAACCATTGAATAAACAGCTTGCATCAAGAGAGGTGTTCTGTGGCTCCTCTACACGTATCTCAAAGTCAAAATCTAATTGCGGTGTGCCTGCCAGTTGTCACCAAAAGTGGCAGTGCACACAGGATTAAATGCAAACTGCCACTCCTGTTCTCTCAGGACAAAACATCTTTTTCCATCATGTTCTTCCTTCTCAAGCATTCTGGCAGATGTATTCTGGCTGTCCTGGGGATTCAGGGAGACCAGTAATTGGGGCCTAAAAGGGCCAGGTTTGTGTGCATCTAGATTCCAGAGTGAATAAGTTTTGGGAATACAACTGAATTCAAGTGACGGCCTCTGCTGAGAGGGGTTTCAAGAGGGCCTTGTAGCATAACATGATGTGGTAATGCATGGGAATAACTTGTCGTTAGAGACTTTTTGACATTTCATCATTATTTTATTTTCATGCTTTGAATGCCTTCACTAAAAGGTGGGAACAGAGATATAGTGAAGTTGCCACTGAAGTATTGCTGCTCTCTTTCATAGATGACTTGAGCCTCACCTATGCATGCCTTAATATTTGGTAGCATTTAATATTGTGTTTATCAACTTACCACTTGACTTTGATTCTTTGCTAGCCAAACAAACTAAATGGAGAATCTCGACCCAAGGAGCTTCAGCCCTAACACATTAATTAGCACATGCCTGAGTCTGACTGGACAGCCCGGGGCACAGTGAGTCAACAGACTGGGCTCTGGTCTACTCTGGGCTTCTTGCAGGAATTGTTTGTAAGCAGGGGCATCCATTACAGTGGGGGGACTTCTCCCCTTAGGTTCACAGGACTTAAGGTCTGATTTCAGGATATGCTGCCGTGCTCTTACAAGTCACTTCTCTACATCCTTTGATTCTCTAGGTCCAGTCCTGGCCTCCTTAAGCTGCCAGGCTCCTCCTGTAGGGCTTCTGAATCAGTGTCACAGAACGTGAGGTAGCCAGAGAGCATCTTAATACCTTCATGGTAAGTGCAAAGATACAGCTGTCTTCTTCTTTTGGTTGAATTTACGCCTGCTTTTCTTGCTGTGTGTTTTAGGCTTTTTGGTACATATTACCAAAATAATAGGACTCTATTTTTCACTTTTGCATAGGGTCTCCTGGGGCAATGAATAATTAAAGAAAGCCCAGAGAAGATGATGAAGCTGTCCCCTGAGGCTGAAAAGTTTAACCAATCATCGGGCTCCCAGCATGCCAGTCTATTTAAAAGTGGGCTGAAAGCATACCCCCAAAACTCTTTGTCTGCCTACCATACCTGGATATTATGATGGTAAAAGCTGAGGTTCACAGGATGGAAGTGCAGGCTGTTCCCTTGAGCAACAGCTGCCTAGGCCACTTCACCTGGATGTCTAACAGGCATCTCAGCCTTAACGTTTAAAGCAGAATTTTTGGTTCCTTCCTCACCCCATACCATCACATCTGTCCTTCCCTCTGGACCTCACCAAATGGCCAAAAGCTAATTGCTACATGTATCTGAAATCTGACAACTCGTCATTTTCACTGCAATTGTAATCCAGAGCATTATCATTTCTCCTGGCTTATAACAGCAGCCTCATGAAGGCCTTCCTTAACCCCTGACTTCGCTCCTCTGCCCACTTGCCTCTAGTAGCTTCCATAGCAAGTAGAATAAAATACCTAGTCTTTACCACAGCTTGCAAAATCCCTGCACAATCTGGCCTCTGCCTACCTCTCTGACTTTATCTCCTATAACTCTAACCAGCTACCCTGGTTTTCCTTAAACATGCCAAGCTTGTTCCAGCCTCAGGGCCTTTGCATCACCCGTTTCTTGGCCAGGAAGCTTCATCTCCTGGATTTTCACACAGGTGCAGTCTTCTCATCATTGCAGTTGCAGTTCAAATGTCTCTACCTTAGAGATCCCTGCCTTGTCTGTCCTAGCTAACCCAACCCTCCACCCATCACTCTATCTCATCATTCTGTTTATTTTCTTCTTAGCACTCATTACTACTAGACATTTTATTATTTATATGCTTACATGTGTATTGTTGATCTCTATTAACTAGACTATAAGCTTCACAAGAGCAGGACTATAAGCTTCACAAGAGCAGGAACTGTGTAGTCTCTAGTGATAAAAATGATATTAGCTTCAGCAAAGAAGCTTAACGTCCCCAAAGAGTAGTACCAGCCTTTATAACCAGCAAGAGAATATGTATCAGGTACTCCAACTAAGTCAGTTCGGGAGCCAAGACACAGGGTCCTCTGGGAGAGGTGCCGGAATCGCAGGAAAAGTGCGAGAGAGCTTAAAACAAAAGGACGGCATCGTCGGAGATTTTGTTCATTCAAAGGAAGAGGGCAAGACCCAGACAGCACAATGGACACTGCACAGCAGAAAACAGCACAGCCCGGAGCCGGAGGAGGCAGCTGGAAGAAGCAGCGGAAAGCACAACAGATAGACGATGGAAGAGAAGATCTCAACACTGGTTCAGGGGCTAGTGATCAGGCCCATCATAAAATATTGCCAATTCAGATCTACCCAGGCAGCTGTTTCTAGCATCCATTTCTCTCTCTCTTTTTTTTTTTTTCTTTTTTTTTGGTTACAAATACATTTTTGCATGATATGATTTTATTTTTTTTGTGAGCATGTGTTGCTTTAATTAAAAATACGTAAATATCTCCCCTTTTTATTTTGAAATATAAAATAATGGAGGTAAATCATATTCTCCCCACTCAGAGCTAACAATCACTAATATATTACTTCCAAATATTTTCGTATGCCTATTCACATCTGTTTCTTGTAATATGCAACTTGACTATGTAGAGAGCTTATCTTCACTGGCTTCTTTTTTTTTCCTCTAGGCCCCCACATTGCATAAAAAATTCCTACCACATAATTTTCCCCCAGTATGTGTTTTAACAGGTTAAAAACTATATGTTGAATGGAGACTCATACCACAAATATATAATATAAAATAACAAGAATCATAATATAAGGTCAATTTTCAATTTTTATGAATGCTCATAGAGAATTATACTTTAGTTTGTTTTTTCATCTTTGAGAACTGGGAAATCCAGTTTCTAGACCAAGACTTTCCCTAAAGACACAGTTTGTTTATGGACTAATTACATTTAAAAAATTAAAAAAAAAATTTCTTTCCACTTTAGCTTTCATTATCTGTAAAATGAGGGAATAACAACCAGTCTTTCAGTTTCTTTTAGTTTTATATGACAAACACTTTTACTTGGTTATATAAAGCTTTTGTTTATCCTACAACTTGTACAAAGGACTTTTAAAGAAAGGTATGACTCCAAAAATATTTAATACTGCTTGTAATTTGGGTATTTAAAGATATCAATGAGGGCCGGCCCCGTGGCTTAGCGGTTAAGTGCACACCCTCTGCTACTGGTGGCCCGGGTTCGGATCCCGGGCGCACACTGAGCGCACCGCTTCTCCGGCCATGCTGAGGCTGCATCCCACATACAGCAACTAGAAGGATGTGCAGCTATGACATGCAACTATCTACTGGGGCTTTGGGGAAAAAAAGGGAGGTGGATTGGCAATAGATGTTAGCTCAGAGCCGGTCTTCCTCAGCAAAAAGAGGAGGATTAGCATGGAGAAAGATCAGGGCTGATCTTCCTCACACACACAAAAAATAATAAAAAATAATAAAGAAATCAATGAGGGAGATGCCACATGATAATACTTTTGAATTGAAATACAGACTCACTTGAGCCTTGCTCACTTTCGTTGAGTGAGTGAGTGAGAGAGAGAGAGAGAGAGATAAGATTCATACGTGCTTTATGACGAAAACGTCTTTTAAAAATGGCTCAGTAGTATTTTGCAGGCTGACTTCTATTTCCTGGTGCCTCTGGCAAACAGGGGAAAGTACATTCTTCCACACAGGCGTTTTTGGAATAAAATATCCCTAGAGAATTCGCTTCCTGCCTCATCATGCCGAGTACCTGTTTTACCTGCTAATCTACACCTCACAGGACTACTGAGAGACCTAGCTAATAAAAAATGCTTATAAAGCACTTGGCTCAATCACAACAAGTATAAAAAGGATTCCTGCAAATGCGGTCAGGCCTGTCCTTCTGGTATGTACATGAAGTCTTTGTGCATGAAATGATACACTGACTCAAAGGTTAAGAAATTTTTTTTGCTTTCACAAACTGTAAGTAGTTTTGCCAGCTGGCTTGCTGGAGTGAGTCGTTTCTAACTCAATAATAGGCCACTTGATTTAAAACTTCCTTTTAATTCTAATATTAGGCCTCTCCTCATGAATTCATGCTTACGTTACTTAAGCATTCATACCTGCTTATTGAAAGAAAGAGCAGCATGTTTGTGCCGAAAATCATAGAGGGAAATAATCAGAGGTGTGGTGATCAATGGCCTCATGTCATCACAGCATAGAAACAGTAGCACCTAACTGGTAGTTTTCGTAAGTGAGAAGACAGTATAATTACCACACACACACACACACACACACACACACGCATAGAGCACATACTAATGTCATGTGTTCCTGATCCACAACTAAACGCAGAGGGAAGTGAAGGGAAGACCAAGGAAGTGGCCCTGTGGCAGACACGCCACACTGATGCAGGGATTCCATTAAGTCACAAGTGGCCTATCAGGCTGAATCATGGATTCAAAGGCCTCCTTCCCATTCTAGCCAAGGTAAGCTATCCTGATTGGCAGTCTCAAGAGGACAGGAGGAGACTATTGGAATCATGCATAGCGAAGGAAGAAAGGAGGTAAGACTGAGTCCTCTTGACAAAGGAAGCAAATTCCCACCAAACAAAGAAGACCTTGATCAGTTTCATGGAGCTGCCATTCTGCTGCTCCTTCCTTCCCAGGGAAGATTACAGGCAGAGGTTGTCTTCCCAGATATGTCTATCTTGGGTCTGTGACATCAGAAACAACAGCAGAGATAAGATGACATCCGTACTTTGAAGCCCAGGAGACCTCACAGTTCTTGTTTACTTTTATCTTGTCCTTATCTGCAATAGCAATAAAAGGGAGTGCGTCAATGTTTTGGAGTTTTGAATCTCTGTTTATTATTCCAAGGACCTTCTGCTATGGAACTGCACCTTTTGACCTGGGATTTAACCGAGTTCTACATGCGGGCATGTAGCATTTTTCTTTCCCCCCCTAGAATCAATCAGAGATAAGTGCATGTAATGTTTGCCTAGTTATTTTCTCGTATTTTAGGACAGTAGAACTTGGCATACAGGAATTTGTTTTGATCATTTATTTATACCAGGATTAGGGTTGCTTATAGGGGTTACCGATTTTATTGAACTATTAATATCATGGTAGATGCTCTTATATGTTTCCTTCCAGTAAATTCTAATGTCATTGCTCATTGGATGGGATTACTCACTCTCCTGAGAGTCCTGAATGGGCGTGAGCAGAGCTGCCGTACAATGAAGATGTTTTTATTTATGTGGAGTATCTGGTGGGTGGGGTCAGCAAATTCTCCCAGGCAGTGCCACAGGGTTGCACAAACACTGCTCTATTTCTCGAAACCCAAGTGAGGCTCCTCAGAGAGTCCATGAAGAAAATTTGTCATCTCTGATTACAGTCTGTGGATGATACTTTGATTCAAATATTCTTTTTTTCTTAACGCCAAGGACTGTTTTAAGTTTTCCAATGTCTGGCACATTGAGGAACAAAGGTAAAGGTGACCCAGCAGAAGCTGGTCAGAGGTAAGAGAATTTGATTCTATAATTTTGGGCAAATCACCTGAAATAGAGGAAAAAGAGAATTCCTTTGCTGTATTACTTTTGGGAATTTTACTATCTTTTTCATCAAAAGTTTAGCAGAAGAATATATATATTATATATACATATATAAAGAATAATACACTTGGAGAATGTTCTTCTTAACATTATCGCAGTTGATATTAAAAGGAAGGTCCTGCTAAAATATTTTCAAGATGGTTTTCTTAGGACTTCAAGAAATTTGACTTGTCAAATACTTCATATAAAGGATTTTTCTTCCACAGTAAGTGAAGGCTGGTGATACTATTAATAAATTTCACCTAGGATGCAATGCAGAGTTAGATTCTAGGGTATGTCTGACTTGGATACATGCTGACTATAACTCACGAGAGGGTTGCGTCTAAAAGCTCATTTCTTAGTTAATTGTTTGGAACTCAAAACTTTGACATAAGTTGGTGAAGCCCACATGAGTCTAGTTAAGTTATATTGAACTTAAAACATTAATAATGGTATTATTTCAAAAATACCATTCTAGAGTTTACAGTATTGTTTCTCTTTCCACACTCCAAAGGGGAAGGAGCCATCAGAGCAGGTACTCCTGAGTGTCAGTAACTCTTCATTTCTGTCTAAAGCACATTTCCACATGGATACATTGTATGAATGGACCGGGGGTTGGGAGGCCAGGGGTTGCCTTTATGGTTATCATAGTACACTGGGAAGCAGGGAAGCTGTCTCATTAAAGGTCTTGTGCTTAGATTTCCCCACGCCATTAACACATAAGGATGTATCATAAGTCAGGGACTATTTGGGTATGGCTTGAGGAAGGTAGATATTATTAGGTGGATAAAAATGTTACTAGTGCATTTTATATGATAGTATAGTCAAACCTAGGCAATCATGATGTCTACTCAAAACTTCTATTGAAATTAATTAAAAATTCAGAATTAAATATTTAAAAAATTATTAAATGCATTCAAGAGCAGTCAGGTGGTGGTGGAGGAGGAGGGGGAACAAGTAAGAGTAGCCACCAGAGCCACCTTCCATCTTGAGGGTATTTGTTAAGTTGGATGAACTTGAGCACCTGTTATCACAGGGCCTTATGGGGCTTGAGGCCCTTCTGAATGGGGGAGGTCCAATAGGATACCCCTCATAACCTGGCGCTCCAAAGGCATTCAAGGGGAATTGTTTGTCTCAAACACTGGAGCAGAGTTAAAGGGAGAAAATCCTCCTGGAGGATTTCATAACTATAAGCCAGGTCTCACATGGGTGGTCTGAAAAATTTCAAGCTGAGAATTTAGTATGAAAGGGTCCTGAACTGGCAGTGCCCCTCAGACATCCACCAGCAGTAAATGAATGTTCTCTCCAGAGAACTCATCTTCCTTTCAGACCTCACTAAATTTCCACATATAAAGCTCCAAGGATCAGGTAACATAGAAAGAAATCACCAAACATAGAAGAAAACAAGGAACCATAAGTGAGAGCCAGCAGAAAAAAATCAGATAGTAGAATCAGACCCACAAATGCTTCAGACATTGGAATAATCAGAAATAGAATTTAGAATATGTATCTTAAATATATTTTAAGAAATTAAGAAGAGGCTTAAAATATGAGTTAAGAGAAAGCAGATTTAAAAATAACCAAACAGAACTTTAGAAATAAAAAAATATAAATTAAAAACTAAATGGGGGTCCAGCCTGGTGGTGCAAGCGGTTAAGTGCACGCGCTCCACTGCGGCGGTCCGGGGTTCGCCGGTTTGGATCCCGGGTGCGCACCGTCACGCTGCTTGGCAGGCCATGCTGTGGCAGCGTCCCATATAAAGTGGAGAAAGATGGGCACGGATGTTAGCCCAGGGCCAGTCTTCCTCAGCTAAAAAAAAAAAAAAAAAAAAGAGGAGGATTGGCAGATGTTAGCACCGGGCTGATCTCCTCACACACACACACACAAAACTAAATGGATGGCTTTAACAGAAGATGAGACAAAACAGAGAAAGAATTAATGAACAGGAAGATATTTGTGAGATTATCCACAATTCAGCCTAGAAAGATAGAAAAAAAAAAACTATGACAGAAATGTTAAGAGACATGGAGAGTAGAATGAGAATATGTGTATAATCAGAGTCCTAGAAGGAAAGAAGAGAAAGAATGGAGTTAATAATTTTCTAGAACTGATGAAAGGCACCAGTCCTGAGTCAGGAAAACCAAAGAAACCAAGAAGGATACATTAAAAAAAATCGTCACCTAGTTACTTCATAGTGAAACTATAGAAAACTAAAGACAAATGAAAAATCTTAAAAGCAGTCAGAGAGAAAAGACATACTACATTTCAAGATGAATTTCAAAATTCAAATTGTAACTAGGGAAGCTAGAAGATAGCATAACAATATTGAAAATGTACAGAAGGAAATAATTGTTAACTTAGAATTCTTTCTCACTGAAAACATTTTTCAAGAATGAGGGTGAAATACATACATTCCCATTCAAACAAAAAGTGAGAGGATATGTCAGCATGCACAGCATATATTTTAGGAAAAAGAAAGCAATCATAGATGGGAGATCTAAGATGAAAATAAGAAAGAAAGCAAGATGAGGGGTAAAGTTCTGGGTAAATCTAAACAACACTGACTGTATAAAACAACATTAACAATGGAGTTCTGAAGGGTGTTTTTAAAGGTCCCTGTGTTGTTTGGGAGAAGGTTCATGTATTGATAAACTCTGGATTTGATCAGTTAAAATTTCCTTCTTAAAATTTCTAGGATAACCACTAAATGAATAAGAACAGAATACACAATTTACAAACCAAAATGGGAGAGAAGTGGAAGTATAAAAAAAGCAATCAATCCTAAAGAAGGCAAGGTGAAAGAAAAAAACATAGATCAGGAGAAAACAAATGGGAAGCACAACATTAGATGGCCGAAATAAATTCCAATATATCAGCAATTATAATACATGCAATGGTCTAAGAGTCAGTGATTGACAGAGTAGATTAAAAGTCAAAATTAACATCTGTTAGATAAATCTGAAACATAATGAATTAGAAAGTTTTAATGTATTAGGGTGAAAAGAGATATACTAATACTAGGCAACTACTAATCAGAAGAAAGCTGTTTAGATGCTAAAGAAAAAGCATTGCTTGAGTTAAAGCAAGTCATAACGTAATGATAAATTTACCAGGCAGATATAACAATTATAAACTGGTTCGTACAGTCATGTGCTGCATAACGATGTTTCAGTCAACGATGGACGGCGTACATGATGGTGGTCCCACAGATTAGCATCATATAGTCTAGGTGGTGTAGTAGGCTATACCATTTAGGTTTATGTAAGTACATTCTATGATGTTCACACAACAACTAAATCGCCTGACGATGCATTTCTCAGAACGTGTCCCTGACATTAAGTGACGTCTGACTCTATAATACAGCCCCAACTATATAAAGCAAAAATTGACAGAACTATCAGTTGAGATACACAAATGCACCATCATATTAAGAGATTTTAACTCACATCTCCCATTAATTGAATTATAACATGCAGATGCAAATTCAGTAATGGAAGATGTCAACAACACAATTATAATACTTGATCAAGGACATATTTTTAGAACAGCTTACCCAACAGCTGCAGAATACATATTCTTTACAAATACACACAAAGAATATAAACTCAAACATTTAAAAAGATTAATGGCTTACTATGTTCTTTGACTACTGTGGTCCTGAAAAATGTTAATATCAATTGTCAAGTAGGAAACATTATTGCTGAAATATAATCTTGTGAAGATCTGATACCAATTTGAAGGTTTGCCTTTGTAGACTTCTCTATCAGTCATGTCAGAAGTTCTATATGAAATGAGTGTTGCTAAAATTATACCACTGGTTTCAATAAACATGTCACCAAGATAAGTGTATACAAAATTCTATTTCTTCATTTTTAACAAATCATGCAAATTGTGTCCATCTGTGTTTCTATCCCTTTTACCTCAGTAATATCAGAATAGATAAATAAATCTCTTCATTACAATCAGCCTAAAAGCTGGCTTAAAAAGATTTCCTTTGTGTGTGCATATGTAGTATTTTTCCTTCACATACTTAAAGTAAATTGAAAAAATAACAATTTTATATTATGCAGGGGTATGACTGTCACTTAAATCCCAACAAATGATGGGGAAAAACTGTATTACTATTTCCTCCCCACAAATTAAAAACTCCTGTTGTAGGCATTACAGGTAGGGTTCCTTTCTTTGGAGAAGAATTAATTATAATGAAAGGAGAAGTTTGAGAAATTTTGTAACACTTGGAGCAGAAGTGGTTTTTAGTTTACGGAATGTTTTTCAAGGCTTTGGACTATTTGGGAAAAAAATTTATGTGGTGTAGTTTGCCTAATTGTGAAAGTGAAATCCAGAGAATAATTTCTCAAAAGATCACACAAATTTGTAGCACTTTTTAACATGAACACCATATTGTTCATGTGATATACAAGCAATAATTCCCATTTTACAAATGTAGGAACCGAGAAACTGAAGTGTCTCACCCCAAGTCAAGCTATGACACACATGATGCTAAAATGTAATTTTTTTGTTTCCCCATTATGTCTCATCCTCATTTTTGACTGTTAGGTCTGCGGCTCTGCAATATATCTCATTTTGTTGACCAAGTAACACCTACCTTTGGCAAAAACGTTTAAGATGAGTATAATTGAGCTTAATGTTAGGTTCTTGATTCTAAATTCTTTATTTAATTCCCAAGACCACTTGTTTGACTTCTATGTCTCATGACTCACACTCTATTCTTATCACATTTGGTTTCCTCTCATCATCTTACCTTTTGAAAACCACTGTGGCCATGTGTCAAGGGTGGTAACGTTTGCGGGAGAAGCCTTCTCCATAACATCTCCGTGTAACAGCCCAGCCCTGGACAATCTTTTGAATGTCTATCATTCACTTTTTCTGCTTCTGTTCTCGGTAGAGCCTAGATATGAGGCAGCGGGACAGGGAGGAAGGCAAGAGAAGGCAGAAGTAAATAATCCGCTTCAGGCAGACCTGCTCTCAAATCCAGCTTTGCCATTACGCACTGGGCTAGCTGGGCCTGCTGCTTCATCTATAAAGTGCTGATGAAAGTATTGATCACCTAGAGTTATGGCAAGTACTGAGACAGTGTATATCACCTGCTTAACGCATACTTGAGTGCTATGCAAATGTTAGTTATTATACTAGCCCCTCTCACCCTCGGCTTCAGTGGTGCCCTCTCTGAGCTCCCTGGACTGCCGTCCTATGAGGCCTGTCACTACGCCAGCGTGTCCAGAAGTCAGTCGTGGGTTACGCTGCAGTCCGCGGTATAGGAACGCCTGCCTCCTATATGTGCAGGCCAGGGGAGCGCTAGCATTTTGCTACGTGGCAGGGCTAGTTAGCAGGTGCACATGTCTGAACATTCCCGAATCAGGAGGGGGCAGCTCTGAATTTCAGAGAAGTCACCAGGCCACGGCTGGAGGGAGGCGGGAGCCCGGAGCGTCAACTGGAGCTCCGAATTTGCAGTCTGCAATGACATGAAACGCCCTAAAACGAAGGTTCCAGCAAACAATACCAATTAATTAGGGGTCCGATTCCGTGCGCACACGGTGTGGAAAATGCTGCAAGGCGAGGTACTTTTTCGGTGACTTTGCTTCTCGGGGGTTGCAGCCCTGACGCCCCGGCGCCTGGCCCCGACCCAGAAATGGAGTGGGCTGGCCCGGGGCGCAGGACACACGGGCACCTGGCGTTTCTGGCTCGGTGGCCAAGCGGGCCGGCGCTGCCCCCGACCCTCCGGGCGCGCGGGGCGCGGGGACCCGGCCGCGCCTCCCGCTCGGGCTCCGGCGCCCGCCCGCGCGGCCCAGGTGAGCCGCCCGCGCGCCCCCGCGCGCCCCTGCCCCCGCGCGCCGACTTCCTGGTTGGCGGAAGGTGCAGCCGCCGCGCCGGGCGGCCGGGCGCCGGAACCGAGAGGCCCCGGCTGTGGGGGCGGCGGGGGCGACGGCCGGCGGACGCGGGGGCGGCGGCCGCGCTCCGCTGCTGCGGTCACAAAAAGGCTCGGGGGTGGGGTGCGGTGGGAGGCGGGGAAGCGGCGGGGGCGCCGCCGGCATGGGCCCGCCGCCGCGGCTCTGAGCAGCCTCCTCCCGGCGGGCGGGGGCGGCGCGACCCTCGGAGCGCGGGGACGGCCGGCCGCGCCGCGACATGTAACCATGGACTGCAGGACCAAGTGAGTGGGGCGGCCGGGCGGGCGGGGGGCGGCCCTGCTCGGAGCCCCGGCCCTCGCCCCCGGCCGCCGGCCGACGCGGGCCCAGCGGGCGGGGGGCCGGGCCCAGTGCCCTCGGCCGGCCGGCCGGACAGCGCTAGGCCGCAAAGCCTGCCCGGCCCGCGGCGACGGCCGCCCGGGGTGGCGGGGAGCCGGCGGCCGGGTGGGGCCGCCGCGGGCTTGGCGCGCCCCGAGTGTGTCAGACGGCACCGGCGGGGCGGCGGCTCGCGGGTGTCCGCGGGGAGTCAGCCTTGAGGTTAAGCGGTCATTATTCGAAGCGTTTTCCTGGCAGGAAGAGAAACCTTTCATTTTCAGTGTATTTATCGGTTCGCCTCAGATGCTTTCTTCTTTTAAAATTGTGTGTCCTCTGAGGTGTGTTTTTATAGGGCATGGTGCTTGCAAAATGGTATCCAATGAGATGGTCTTTTATGTGCTTGCCTGAGCACATCAGTGGACATTTTCCTTCAGAAGAGGTAAAAAGCAGTTTGGAGAACTGTGGGGATTTTGTTCTGAGGATCTTAGAGGCATGAGATTTATATTTTTCTCCCGAAACTTACTTTGCAAAGAATTCCTTCTTTTTTCCCTTACTGCCTTTTCACAGCTCCTGCCCCCCGCCCCCAGTTTAAAATAGTGAATATCATGTATAGCCGTATTAGCGTGAAAGGCTTTTTAAATTTCACAGTATAACTGAACCAGTATTTAACTTTTACACCTGAGAGAGAGTCTAAAGAATATTAGGGAAATAGGAAAAGTATGTGCTTTAGAATGATTTTCTTCAGTGTTTGACATCATGGGGGGGCAGGGTAAGTGATTTAAAAAGAGGGTATGCTTTTTGACGTTAATTGGATTATGAGGAAGGTGGTCACCTGAGTCCAGATTATTCCCACTGAAGCAAGTTGATAGTGGGAGGGCTGAGGAAATGTATGTTTGCGAGTTAATTTCTATGGCTTGTCACTTATGTTTCTAGATTCATAATAAACTTTTTAAATGAATGTTTGTTTAGAAGCCAAACTGGCATGAGTTTCTTGAAGGAAGTACATATTAAAAACTGCCACTGTACAAAGACATTGAGGTCTCCTTAGTAGAAGTAACCGAAATATATTAACACTTCGGTCACGTGGATATTGTGGTATCACACTTTGCCTCATCTTTTATCTTCTGGCAGAAAGAGGTTAAACAGAGCTATAGTTTGAAAAAAAAAAAGTCTCAATAGATTTCAATTTGGTTTTTGAAATTAAACCAATGAATAGGTTGAATGTATGACAACTTAGTAAAGAAGTGAACTTCTTAATGAAGCAAAGCAACTACTGTTCCTATTGGGAAAATCTGATATTGAGGCAGATGTCCAGTTTCCCCACAGATAATTGACATAAAACAAGGCCTTTTTTGTTAGCCTTGGAGTCCGTGTAGAGTTTGCTGCTTTAAACATGCTTAAGTATGGTAACTACATCTCAAGAGAAGTATATGCAAAGTGTCACATTTAAGGAGCATCATGAATGTTTTGGGGTGTCTAGAACCAGGTGGAACCAGGATTCATCATTTACACTTATGTTGCAAGTCTTTTGAAGAAGGCCTGAGAACCTGCTGTCAGACTCTGTTGGCAGGGAAAGTTAGAGACGCTTAGGAACATCCTGGCTTTCTGATTTGATTCAATAAGATAAAGGCAATGCTTTACATTTATCCAGCACTGAATACTTTATAAGGTACTGCCACTTGTATTATTTGATTTATAACCCTCACAATTGCTCTCTGCAGTGAACAAGGCACTTTATAGGTGAGAAAACAGGCTCAGAGGTTCTATGTTTTGCCCGAAGTCTCAGAACTCCTAGGCCTCAGCTCTCTTCAGTTGCTGAACTGGGAAGAAACTTTGTTGTTTCTGCTACGTTGTGGTCATATAGTCACATGAGATATATTGAGACAAGAACAAGATTAGTTTTTAAAGTTAAGAAAGTATCAACTTTATAGAGATGCTTATTTATTTATCATAGGAAATAAAACAAAATTCTTTTTCTTTTAGGGAAAATCCAGAAAGAACCTTTGACCTGGTATTGAAAGTGAAATGTCATGCCTCTGAAAATGAAGGTATGTGTGTTTTGTTAATTCTTAAAATGACTAAGTCTGTCAAAACAAGTGTTAATGTTGTAGACCACTGGAACATAATAGCATAAGGATAATGATAGTACTAAATGTGTATTCTGCATCTAGTGTGTCAAGTTGCTGGTAATAAAATAGATGTTAGGTCTTTGCCATGAGATTGTAGAAATCATGTATGTTAATCTGTGCAGCTTAAATTTCAGGTATGTCTTAAGGCCATGTAACTTACAACTCAACTTGACCATTCGTTGATAAAGTTATCTTTAGTTTTTGTGGAAGGGCATACCTTTTCATTTTGTTTCATTTGTCTCTGAAAATTTAGTTCCTTTTTTAAACATCAGTGAAAATTCTACTGCCGGTACAAATGGGAGCCACACCAATTCCCTTCTAATGTTTCCAGAAAGCGGACTGAGTAGCCCCTTCTGTTGGATTTACTCCAGTAGCATAGCATGTTCAGAGAGGTAAACATTAGTGGGACATTACTTGGAAGGATTTCGGCTGTCAGTTCTATATAATTTCCTGAAAAGACAAGAACCCTTTAGTATGGTGATTTTTGTCAGGTTTTCCCCAACTTTGTCATATGTGTGTGTGTGGGGGGGGGAGGGGTGGTGGAAAAGAATACGTAAGAGATCTCTCTTGTTGCTTATTTCCTTTTTAATGTATTCTGGTGTGGTATGTTTTCATAGCTATCTCCAGTGTATGATTTTACTTGTAGTCTGTGTACTTAGACCGTAGAGAGCATGGTGATTAAGTGTGGGATTTTGTGGAGACTACTTGTCCATTCTGAAGCTTGGAGGAAGGTCTCCTGACACTCTTAGCTCCAGAAAATGACAGCAATTATATGCTCCTAAGCAATTTGTAGCTGCACACCTTAAAATAGAGGAGCCCAACCCAGCTGTGGTAAAATGGGCACAAGTAATTTTAGGTAGGAAGTCACACACGCTCCAGGCTCCACCGGCCCTGTCTGCTGTACTCCTGGCCCGTTTGAACAACAGCTGTGGTCTGGTTTGTCCCCAGACAAGGAATGCTCCTAGGTTCTAGGGAGCTTTTTCTGATTAAAAAGGTTATCTTTTGTTGTCCTGTGGGTATTGAAGTTTGTCCATTTACATTCTTTTGAGGCCCAGCCAAGTTCTCTTTGAAGACTCAAAGGGATACATTATTTTTTTCAGCTCCAATTTAAATCTGTAGTGTATTTATGGTATGAATAAATCTTCAAAATACCCACTGTAACATTAGCTAAGGTGCGTGAAGTAATGCTCACCTTATGTGTTTGTAAAACAGGCTAAATTCCTTCGGAAAACATGGTTTCTCTATAAGTTTAAATGCATGCTAAAGTGATCTTGATCACAGAATGTATCTGCTTTGTATAATGCCTCATCTGTGCGTGTGTCAGAGTGTGACCTTTCTGTAAAGACTTCTGAGAGGTTTCCTCCTCCCCCCCTCCTCTGCCCTTGTGCATTTCCAGGAACTAGTTATTCCAGTTGGTATCTACTCCTGCTTTTCTTTTATTACCTTCATCCTTTTTGCTGTTGTTATTGTTTAAATCATTGTTTATTAGAAACATCTTAATTTTTATTTTAACAGTTTATCCAGCATGATGAAGTTGGAAATAGAATAAATGGTTAAACACTTTTGGCCTCTCTATAGGTTGCAATTATTTATCCATTCTACCCAAGTATTCCATTAATATGGCTGATTGGCAGCAAATTCTAAAGATTTCTTTAAAAAGCTAAACTCAATCATGTAAAAAGCATTAGCAACTTTTCTTCTTTCCTTTTTTTTTTTTTGTGAGGAAGATCAGCCCTGAGCTAACATCCAATGCCAATCCTCCTCTTTTTTTTTGCTGAGGAAGATGGGCCTTGAGTTAACATCCATGCCCATCTTCCTCCACTTTATATGGGATGCTGCCACAGGATGGCTTGACAAGCAGGGCGTTGGTGTGCGCCTGGGATCTGAACCTGCGAACCTCGGGCCACCAAAGTGGAGTGTGTGCACTTAACCTCTTGTGCCACCCGGCCAGCCCCAGCAACTTTTCTTGTTTTGATTATGACTTAAATAGTATGAACATGACTAATATTTTAGAGTCTACAAGTTATATTTTTTTGTGCTTTAAAAAGTAATGCTATTATATAACTAAAATTTTATGTCAAGTTGAGAGTTTGATGTTTTTAAGTATTTTTATTAGTTTTCTACTTTATTGATAAATATTAAAGGGGAAAATGTCTGGAAATTATTAAAGAAAGTTATTGGAATATTCCTATTTAACTGTCAATAAAACCTGTTTATTTTAATGAAGCTATGTGTATCAGGTTGTTTAAAGTAGGATAAGTATTTTTTGCTAACATGTAAATGAACACAGATGATGTTCTTATGTAGTGATAGACCTAGAAAACAAAATGTGTAAATTAGTATGCTTAGGGTACAAATATAAAACCAGTTTAAATAATTAGAAAACTTGATAGTTCATGTAAGGGGAAGTCTAGAAGCAGGTCATCAAAGATCCATATTCTCTCTGCACCTCAGCTCTGCCACCCATAGACCATAACATTCAATCCTAGTGCCCAAGTTGGCATCGGCCTGACCATTCCTAAAATAATCATTGGTGGGGTAGCAGGCAAGATTATCTTGATTGATTTACTAAACTGGCAAGGAGTAGATGTTGGGAAATCAAAATGTTTGCATTTCTCAGAATTTTGGTTTATTTTTTGAATGAATTATTTATTTCTCAGAATACTGGTTTATTTTTTGATGACTATCTGTTTGATCTCATAGAAAATATGATGCTCAGGGTAAACTTGGTTTATGCTAAGATTGGTAATATTACATTAAGATAGTTGTCATGTTTCTCTTGTTTACTTTTTTTTTTTTTGGGAAGATCAGCCCTGAGCTAACATCTGATGCCAGTCCTCCTCTTTTTTGCTGAGGAAGATTGGCCCTGGGCTAACATCTGTGCCCATCTTCCTCTGCTTTACTGGGATGCCGCCACAACATGGCTTGACAAGTGATGTGTCGGTGCGCACCCGGGATCCAAACCTGCGAACCCTGGGCCGCCAAAGCAGAGCATGCGCTCTTAACCGCTGGGGCCGGCCCCTTTTGTTTACTTTTAATAGAGAAGTTTTAAGTTGTTTCGTTTAGCCTGAATAATTTAGATCATAAATGTCTTCAGAGACAAATTATTGTTAACTAAGGTTTAGGTAGTGATTTGAAATGGCATTAGCTGTTGAAATATAACTCGGTATAGCTAGCTCTGGTAAGGTAATGATCTTCATCTGACTGTTGCTATTTGGGCTTGTTTCAAAGGCATTACATTGATTTTCTGAAAACAACACATTTTAGAACACTGGGAAATAGTTTCACAAGGAGGGCCCCACAAATTTAAGATAGTGTTTCCCTACTGTGTCCCTGTTGTGTTAGTAGAATTGGTTCCGGTGGTGTCTGACAGACTGTTGGCGCGTCTTTTTATACAACTTCCCTGGTAACTTCTGCTCCAACTCTCCGAGAGTGAAGTGCCAACATTTAGATCTTAATGCTCTTCCTGGTAGATCTCCAAGCTAATTGCTATTGTCACTGCTCTCTTTGCTGTCTTTCTTGCTTCCCAGCAGTCAGGGAAGGACAGCCAGCAGTGATGGCCTCTCCTCAATTCGAGTAACAAAACTCAGTGTTACCGTCGTGTCCCTACTGTCCCCAGAGTGAATCAAGACTTGAGGGACCTGAAAAGTAACCCTTCCTCAGTAGGAGATTGGAGATGCCTTCTCTTAGGGTTTCTCTTCCAGGCAGTGGCCTTGGTACCCTAGCTTTCTCTTTTGTGTTTTGTTGCTAGCTTACCCCAAGAAGTAGTAGTACTAATAGTTAGTAGTTAATGGTAGTACTAGTAGTTAGTAGCAGTAGTTAATAATAGTAAGTAGTAGGTGGTAGTAGTAGTGGTAGTGGTAGTAGTGGTAGTAGTAGTAGGTGGTGGTGGTAGTAATAGTAGTGGTGGTAGTAGTAGTAGTAGTAATAGTTAGTAGTTAATGGTAGTACTAGTAGTTAGCAGTAGTTAATAATAGTAAGTAGTAGGTGGTAGTAGTAGTGGTAGTGGTAGTAGTGGTAGTAGTAGTAGGTGGTGGTGGTAGTAATAGTAGTGGTGGTAGTAGTAGTAGCTGCAGCAACAGCTGGTACTCATGTAGCACTTTGTGCCTTGCACAATTCTGGGTATTTTACATGTACTATTTAAGCCTCACAAAAATCCTATGAGATAGGAAATGTGTATCTTCATTTTGCACATGAAGAAACTGAAGCCCAGAGAAATGAAGAGACTTGCCCAAAGTGGTCTGGCTCCTGAGTTGGTATTTTAATTTATTTCTTTTTGATAGATTTAATCTGTTTTTTTTTTTTAAATCTACTGCTCTATTGCCTCTCATTGTGTAATGATCTGATCTCACATAAGCTCGATATAGCTGCTTTATTATCATGTGAGGAAGTACTAGAGCATAAACTACATGTGGTGCAGGTATTTTTTTTTTTAAACAGGAATACAGTGTCTTCCCTGAAATTAATAAATCGAGTATAATTCCACATGAAATAATTACTGAGCTTTTTCCTTGAGGTTATTGATGCTGACTCAGGAGAGTCCCCTCTCCGCCCCTACTCCTCTTTTTTAGGGTTTACATCTCCATATTTAGTGAATCTTTGATCTAACAGTTCTGGCTATTAGTAGTTTTCAACACCTGTTCAGCAAATCTTGTTTTCTTTATTCCTTTCTCTGTGCCTAGAATAATTTCTCTTAGGAACAAATCCCTCTTTGCTGCCAACTTTCCACTTTTATCAGCCCATCCAACCCGGTATCAAATTATCCATCTTTCTGATCTCTAGCTTATGTTAACAGTTTAACTGCCTCTTACTCTTTTCTTAAATCAGAACCTTACACCAAAGAACCCTAACTTAGTCAGTATCCGCTATGCCTTGCACAAGAAAGTTATTTCTAATCTCACTTTTTATTTATTTACTTTTTATTGATATCATAATAGTTTATAACATTGTGAAATATCAGTTGTACATTATTTTTTGTCAGTCACCATATAAATGTGACCCTTCACCCCTTGTGCCCACCGTTCCCAACCCCCTGGTAACCACCAAACTGTTCTCTCTGTCCATGTGTTAGTTTATCTTCCACATATGAGTGAAATCATATGGTGTTTGTCTTTCTCTGTCTGGCTTATTTTGCTTAACATATTACCCTCCAGGTCCATCCATGTTGTTGCAAATGGGACAATTTTGTCTTTAGTGTTCCATTGTATATATATATACCACATCTTCTTTATCCAATCATCTGTCGATGGATGCTTGGGTTGCTTCCACTTCTTGGCTATAGTGAATAATGCTGCAATGCACGTAGGGGTGAGTAGGCCTCTTTGGATTGTTGATTTCAGGTTCTTTGGATAGATATCCAGTAGTGGGATAGCTGGATCATAAGGTATTTCTTTCTTTCTTTTTTTTTTTTTTGAGGAAGATTGGCCCTGCGCTAACATCTGTTGCCAATCTTCCTCTTTTTTTTTTTTTCCCTCCCCAAAGCCTCAGTACGTAGTTGTGTGTCATAGTTGTAGAGTTGTAGCTCTTCTATGTGGGATGCCGCCTCAGCATGGCTTGATGAGCAGTGCGTAGGTCCGTGCCAGGATCTGAACCAGTGAACCCTGGGCCGCCGAGGTGGAATGAGTGAACTTAACTGCTGTGCCACTGGGCCGGCCCCCATGAGGTATTTCTATTTTTAATTTTTTGAGGAATCACCATACTGTTTTCTATAGAGGCTGCACCAGTTTGCATTCGCATCAGCAGTGAGTGAGGGTTCCTTTTTCTCCACAACCTCTCCAACATTTGTTATTTTTTGTTTTGGTGATTATAGTCATTCTAACGGGTGTAAGGTGACACGTTCATGTAGTTTTTTTTTTTTTTTTTTTTTTTTTTTTTTTAACAGATTCTCCCCTAGCGCCTCCGAAAGGAACACCTTTGATTTATTTATTTTTTTTTTTTTAAAGATTTTATTTATTCAGTTTTTTCCCCCCAAAGCCCCAGTAGATAGTTGTATGTCATAGGTTCACATCCTTCTAGTTGCTGTACATGGGACTCGGCCTCACGTTGGACGGAGAAGCGGTGCCTCGGGGCGCTCCCGGGATCCGAACCCGGGCCGCCAGCATCAGAGCGCGCGCACTTAACCGCCAAGCCACGGAGCCGGGCCCCGTTCATGTAGTTTTGATTTGCGTTTCCCTGATGATTAGTGATGTTGAACATCTTTTCATGTGTCTAAGCTCACTTTTGCATTTGAAAACTTTTCCTTTGTAGGGATACTGTTTACACAGAATCGCAGCATTTTGCTTCTACCAGTATTTTAGCTTTTACTGTGTTCTTATAGATATGTCTAATATAGTAAGATATAGACATATAGATATCTAAGTGTCTATTTGCCCTGCTTAAAGTAAGCTCTTCAAGAACCAGGCCATGAATTATTAATTTGTATCCTTATGGAAAAGCTTAGCATAGTATCTGGCATGTTTAGTGAATATTTACAGAGTGAATAAAAGAACATGGACCTAGCATAGTGCCTAGACTTGATCAAAAGAATGTTGATCAAATTAATTCATAGAGAGCTGCTGATTGTAGAAGTGGTCTTACATGTGTGCTGGTATGACAGTAGCAGGGACGTTAGAAATACATGACCATATATATCTTGGGCTGGGCTGTCTTGGGATATTCTGTGCTCAGGCTCTTCCCTTCAGGACCCATATCTGCTCTCCTCTCTTCTCACATCACAAGATTTCTTGGGACAGTTGCTATGTATGTATGTTTGTGGAGGCTACCTTTAAATCCATTTAGACCCATCCACACATACCCAAAACCCAATAAAACCCTAACATTTAGAAAGTAGAACTTTGGTGAATCATATGTACAATAAAGTGGTTTAGGAGACTTGACATACTGCCTAACATGGAAGGAAGCTGTGAGTAAAATGTGGTTACCATGCTTTTGTTCTAGCTTTGTGTTTATGAAAGAACTCTTTCTTAGTCCCTCTCAATCCAGATGCACTGGGATAGATTAGAATGATATCCACTGAAAATATTAACTTTATATCAGGTTGTTGAAAAAAATAAAACTCTTATTTTCTTATCCTTGCTAACCAGGGACAAAATTTAATGTGTTCTTTAGACCTTTATCTTTGAGATACACCATTTTTGTTTTATGTGGAAAATCGTTAAGAATAGCCATACGTTTATTTTTGGCTTTGGAACATTACATCCTCCTCCACAGAGCTGCCGGCAAGTGTAAAAATCAAATTTCAGTGTTCAATATTTGTTGATGATTACTCTGGTAGGGATGCTGCAGAGTTTATGTTTTAATAGTTTGATTATAACTTGTCTCGTTAAGTACTTTTGTTTGTTCACATGTTCGTTATTTTTGCTGCTCTAATCCAAGGTGACCTCTTGATTTCTCATGTGAACGATTCCCACTGTGACACGTGAGAGGCGGTGCCTCTGTGTGTTCTCTTCACGGTGGCATCCTCTCCACTGTTGTTTGGCCACTGTTGTGTTGCCACAGAGGTACCAGTTTGTTCAGGTTTTTTCTTGTTTTCTTGACTTGCAAGGTAATATGTTCCTGATAGACTTTCGATAATATTCTCTTCTTTGAAGGATTTTCTTATGCCTCCAAATTTTTATTTTCATTTTGCAAGTTAGAGGACAATAGTTTACCTTTTAAAATATACATTTTAAAGCATACGTACAATATTAGCAGTAGGCATTTTTGGGGTACTTTAGCCAGGCAGCCATGGTGTTATTTTAGATGACAATGAAACTCAAAGGGAGTAAGTGTGAGGTATGTTCTCAAATCAATTCTGAAGGATCCTTCTTCCCTGGAAATAAATTTTAATATTTAACATTCAAAAACTTTTCCCACTTTTAAACTCTTAGGCTTCTGCTAAAGGAACATTATGGAAACTAGGAGAGGTGTTTTTTTTTTTTTTTTCCTTAATGTTTTTTGTTTGAGCTAGAAAGCATTAAACAAAGCTTTGAGAAACTCCTGAAATACTGCAGTGTTTCTATTTGTTAGGTTGGATGGTTTCCCAGTTGTATTTATTCTGAGCATAGTTAGACTCTTAGTTTATATAAATTAAGGATAAGTTGATGAATTCCAGGTAGTGATTGAATTTTATCTATAGAAAAGGGTGGTCTTGCTTCACATTTGTGTGCTGTGTCAGTCATTGGCCTTGTGGGTGCACTTGCCAAAGGTGTCCTGAATGGATTTTTTAGAGGTATTGAGGAGATTAGAGGTATTGAGAAGACTGTAAGACCACTTGGGGTCTCAGGTTACATTGCAGAAGAGAACAGTGGAATAATAGACCTGGAAGTTTTCTTAAAGAGCACCTAGTTCAACCCGTTAGAGGGGAATTGCTTTGATGTCTTCTATAATTCCTGGAGCCGCTCTGCTCTCACCCTGCAGGTGCCATTGTCATCGTGCTGCCGGGTGGCTGCATAAAGATTCTCCCTGTGAGCATTAGACAGGCCTGCTCCACCCGAAGCACACGTGTTTTAAAATTACCCCTCTTCTCACTACTCTTCAAATAGCAATTTCTTTAAGTAGGTGGTGTTACTTAATGTATTTTTTTGATTAAAGTAATTCACAGTGAGGTGTGAACAACTGATAGATAGCCCTCAAGGGAGCATTTTAATTTTAAAGAAAGCCTTGTAAACTCAAATTAATTAAAAAGATGCAGTTCCCTATAGTGGAAAGATCTCTGAACTAAGGATCAAGTGTACCTCTGTCGATATCTATATTGATACTGCCTTTTTAATTTGTGATCAACAGCTTTAATAAGTGTGTAAGTATATTTATAGAGTATTCGGTGAATTTCATTAAGACTTTTTTTTCTTTGTTAATAAGTTCTTAGTTAATGAAATAAAGCTATAGCATCGTGGTTACAGAGCCTCATTTATGAATTGATTCTCTCTGATTGGGCTTCTAGTTAGATGTTTTACAGTAGTAATAAAAACTACTACTTATTTAGTATTTACAATATGTCAGTAAATGTGCCAAGAGCTTACATATCCTGTTTATCTTTACTACAGCCATATGAAGTAGGGACTGTTATCCTTTTTATAAAGTTGAGGAAATGGAAGCTCAGAAAGGTTAAATAACTCACCCAAGTCACACAGCTGTAAGAGGTGGGACTGGAGTTTGAACCTGTTTTTTCCTGATTCTAGAGCCTGAAGTCTTAACCACTATACTGTGCTGCCTTTAAAATAATCATCTTTTTCTAATAGCATTGAAATTTTTCACAGCAATTTTAGAAGGCCACCCTTTTAACAAATCCCTAATTCTAGGCTTGACCAGAGTTGTTATGATATTGTGTTAATTTCTAACAAACATCAAAAGATGACAATGGGAAGAAGAGCACAAACCCCATAGGAAGTAGTCCTCTTTCATTCATTCAGTGCATGTTTCTGAGTGCCAGTTATATGTCAGGCACAGATGAAAAGCAGCTATGAAGATGATATTTTCAGAGAGGGAGTGTCAGTTTCAAATCAATGATTGTAAGGGTGTAGTAAGGGCTGTGAGAGAGGTTGCACAGTATACAGCACCAAGTATGAAGAGGGCACCTAACTGAGCTCTGTATGTGGGGCATGGGGGAAGTGGGAGAGAGAGGAGCGGAGAGTCAGGGGTAGTCCTGAGGTGAGGGAGGAGACATGGATAGATATCTTGTCAGCTCTCAGTTGGGTACTAGGTGGTTATCTTTTTCTAAAATTAGTTGGAGTTTTAGTTCACATTCAGAATCTTGTGTGAATAATTAAAGAATACATATATTGATTTTGATACAAATATTTTTATCTAGATGATCAAGAAGCACTCTCAGCTGCAGTGTAATCTGCCTTGATGTCGGGGTTGTCGGGTTTAGTTTTGTTTTGTTCAGAGCATAAAACAGTGTCTGACCCAAAGTATGTGTTCAAAGTATGTGTTGAATTGTTGAAACAGTATTTTTAAGGTACTGAGATTGCTTTTAAACAAAAGGAATGGAAATTGTAAAGGGTATTGAAAGTTTAATAATTGTTATTAAATTCTTTAAAAGGAATTCTTTAAAAGTATAGCAACTTTATTGAACAGGTGAAATTTGTGAAAGTGAAGCTACAGAAGTAACAGATATAAAAAGAAGTTGCTGAGTGATAATCCTTTTGATGTCTGCCTTGTGGCAGTTATATGCTATCTTGAACTTGAACCTAACTTAAGCTCACCACTGGAGTTTAGGTTTTTGAGGGCAAGCATCTCTTTGGATCTCTTATAGATTTTCAGAAGGTGTCTTCCATATAGATGGTGTTCAGTGATTACTTAAGTTATACTCTGTGAAATTAGTAAAAGGTTGTGCTGTGTTTCCAATACCTATTTTAGATTTCTTAAATTTAAAAAAAAATTTTAATGTAAAAAACTTTGAAAGGCTGTTGATTTTTATCACAAGCAATAGATGCTTTATTTAAAAAAATTTTTGTGTAAATAGAACTGTTGATAAACCACAAACTCTGTAACTTAGCAGGCAGAACTGGTAAAGATCAGATAGAGCTTAGAGCTTTTCCTCTTTCAGTTCCTTCTTATTTATCATTTGAATCTGAAAATAAAGTGTAGAACTATCAGTTTAGTACATCTGATGGTCTTCTGCAAATGTATAAACGTCCAGAAATTAGTCATTTCAAAAGTAATTTTGTCTTGGTTTGATAGCAGCAATACACCAGCATAAGGATGTGTTTAGTATTCAAATTTATTATTAATTAAAATTAAACAGTCTTTTAAAGTTTTGTCACCCAGGTAGTTATAAATTTAGACTTATTAATTTCGATAAAAGATTATTTGAAATATCTTATGAATTTGTGCAGAAAACATTTGTTGAAATGGAACCCAAATAAGTTCAGATGTGTTTTAATGCACTAGAATACCATATGTCTTCAGGGTCTATGCATTAAAAATAGTTGCTCTTAAATAAACTTGTATGGAAGTGGTTCAGAAAGGACTCTTAAATGGCTTTTTATTTTATTTTATTTTTTTTTGTGAGGAAGATCAGCCCTGAGCTAACATCTGTTGCCAATCCTCCTCTTTTTGCTGAGGAAGATTGGCCCTGGGCTAACATCCGTGCCCATCTTCTACTTTATATGTGGGATGCCTGCCACAGCGTGGCTTGATAAGCAGTGTGTAGGTCCGCACCTGGGATCCGAATCTGAGAACCCCGGGCCGCGGAAGCGGAGGGCGTAAACTTAACCACTACGCCACTGGGCCGGCCCCTTAAATGGCTTATTTTTTTTTGAGATTCTAGTGTATTTTGGATATGATGTTCGGAAGAGGAAGTTATGTAATAGTTGGGAAATTTTTTTTCGTGTTCTTGTTCGTTGTTACTCTTTTATATAAATTAAGATAGTATTTCTTTTCAATTATAAGCAATTAATGAGGTTAATTTATTTGATTTTTAGAAAATAATGTGTTATCTCTTTTTATTTCTTATTACAACAGCAGATGTGATAACTAAGTTTTGGAGTTGTAGTTTTGCCATGAAATGTGTGATTTTGTTGATGAATATCTGCAGAATAATCATTGACAATAAGGGGCAACACAATTTCATCAAGATTATATGTTGGTTGTGTTCACTGTGTACAGGTTAGACATGTTATAGAAGAAATAGTAAGTGAAGAATTTTTATGTACAAAGATACTAGTTCCCAAGTTATTTAAGGTTACTATTGTGTTTGTTAGTGACCATGTTTACTCTAAAAGTGGAAATATTAAAATGAAATACTAATTGAAACCCAAATTTTAATTTGTAAATATTTACTTCATTTTTAGCTTAATAGTTGAAGGCATAAATGAATCTACAATATAATACTTTATATGTTTTCTAAATTTGGCCTTTGAGGCTTTTGTAGCTGTCCAAAATTCTTTAGAATGTCATTATAAAATCTGTTTACTTATAGTTTCCTCGATTTGGGAATTTATAAAATCTTCTGGTAAAGTTTTTGACTCCTTTCTCTCAGATTGGCAATGACCATTTTGTTTATAGATGAGTGTGGAAAGAAGAGAGGAGATGACTCTCATTTCGAATTTTCTACCTTAAATCTTGTAGCATATGTTACCACTGTCTTACTTGTGGTGTATTCAAAATGGTGGTCAAAGTATTGAAAATGCAGTCACTGAACACTTCTGAATCGCTTTCTAAATCATCACAGTAAGACTGAATTATATCTAGCATGGTTTACAGTTTATATTTTTATGGTATTTTAATTCTTTGAAAATGTATGATTTGTATTATGTTTAGTATGTATGACAGATTTAACATATATATTTACTCTAAAATATAATTTTAAATATGACTAGAATTTACCTTTTTTAGATATGGCTGAATTTAATTTGGTCAAAACATGAAAATTACGTATTATTATTAAGGGACTTGTCAGTACTTTTTCTGAGTTAAAGCTGTCAATTTAAAAGCTAGGGTTGGAGAGAGTAGATGATGGATGCTTTTGCCTGATTTGAGGCTTGGAGGAAATGACTAAGCTAGAGCTCAGTGCTCTCTGAGAGATGTCTTCCTCCCACACAGATACGTTTAACCCAGAAGGACAGGAGTGTAGAATCTCCTGCAACTGAGGGAAAGACCAAAGGCTCTGTTTCCTCCTTCTGGGGTCTGTATCCAGCAACTTGGCCCACTGAAGGCCTGCTAGCTGTTTGCACCACCTCATGCCATCTGCATGGAGATGTTAAATTTTGGAATTTGTATTTTTGCCTTGTTTCACTTTTACTTTTTTGGTGTATTTGATGTTCTTTGATTCGTTGGACATTTAATATTTTTATATTCCTTTGAACTATTTTAGCTTAATTCTTTAGTTTTTATTTTTACTTTTTTTTTTTAAGATTTTATTTATTCATTTTTTTCCCCCCAAAGCCCCAGTAGATAGTTGTATGTCATAGGTTCGCCTCCTTCTAGTTGCTATACGTGGGACTCGGCCTCGGGTTGGACGGAGAAGTGGTGCCTTGGGGCGTGCCTGGGATCCGAACCCGGGCCGCCAGCATCAGAGCGCGCGCACTTAACCACTAAGCCACGGAGCCGGCCCTATTTTTACTTTTAATTGTATTTTGCTTCTTTTTTCTTATTATTTTATACTAATTTCTTGTATTCAGTTTTTTAAGTTTTCGGTCCTTTTATTGTTTAAAAAATCATTTAATGAAATACTTTCTTTTGTTTGGAAAAAGTTATGCTCTTTCTTGTTCTGAGATAGAGTGCCCTTTGAACATTTTTTCTTTTTCTAATGAAGGGACAAGGAAAGCTAGTAGAGGAGGGTGAATATTATGAAAGGTAATTGTTGTGGAAACTCTCAGAGCAGACACACTCTAATAAAACTAATGCTTACTTTTGGATTGAATGTGAATAGGTGGTTAAATCTCTATTTCAAGGTGAACAGAAGCAAATGGGTTTGATGATGTGATTTTCTAAAAACCTAAAGCCTGGGGTCCTTTTATGGATAAAACCAGAATGGCTTACCTTATGGACATCATGGTGGAGTGGAAATATACTGGACTGAGAGTGGAAACATGGCTTTTGGTCCTGGCTTCGCTACTTTTTAGTTGTGTGACTTGGTCGAGTTGCTTAACTTCTATTAATTTCACTTGTCACAATATCAAAAGTTTTGCACTACATATCTCAAGAATTGTTATGAGAGTCAGATACAAAATGGCATGCAAGTACTTTGTAAGCTGCACTGTAAAGCACTATATAGATATAAACTTTTATTTGGTTTCTGTATTTTGGTAGTAAAGTATTCAAAAAAAGGCATGATTACTTCAACAGAAATGCAGTGTAAGTGATGACCTTTCCTCTTGTTTTGAGGTGTGTGCTCAGCCTGGAAGAAAGGGCTGCTGGAGGAAGGTCACACGGTAACCTCCAAGTACGCCATCTAACACTGCAGAAATGTCAGAAACAAGAAGGAGGGAGGATGCTCATGTGTTTGGGGCTGATGAGTTAGTTTCACTTTGAAAGGGATGTTTGGCAGAGAATAAAAATTTGTGGCACTAAATCTGAGAGTGCTCGTTTAAAGGCTTGGTGGCATCTAGAGGGATTAGGCAGGACTTGGACGTTACAGTATGACTTTTTTTGCACTTCTTTCTTGCAAATTTTTCACATGCACAAACTTCAGAAGGGAAGTGGGAATTCCATATATGTGTAAATTTTCAAATTTCTAAGAGTTAATAATGACAAGCTAGCAGGTTATTAGAATGGGAATAAACTAGAGATTCACATCTCTGAAGGAATGGTAATGAAGTAAGGTTAAGGGTAATATTATACAGGTGTAGGGTTCTCAGTGGGACTATTACCAGTTTCGAGGTATGGTGCAATTGGTTATGAGTTCTGTGTAAACTGATACTAAGCATTGCAATGTGTGAATGGTTAAAAATTATACCAAATTCAAGGCTATCCCCATAATGACATCGTTCTTACTTGTTTGCATTCCGATATAACTTCCTTGAGTGAGTGCTAAAGGAATGGTGTGGCTATGGTTAGCACTAGAAATTGCAAACCAGAGGCTGTCAATGCCACAGGATACACTACTGATAGGATAAATAACTGCTGATCAAAAATTACTCCAGTGTTAATTACTTGAAAAATTTATTACTTTGACAAAACCTGGATTATGTGCATAAGAGTGGGTTTTGAATATGAACATTGTCTTTTATATGAGTGGTAATGGATAGAATTTGAGAACCGCTATATTATAGATTTAATTTTAGTCCAGCAGTTAACTTTGAAGCAAGATTCTGTTACATCATTGATATAAATCTTTTTATAAGTAATTTTATGAAATTTATGAAGCTTATATTTTTTCAAACAAATTTAATTTATTTAAGACTACTCTAGGTATTCCTGATTTCTCAATAGCAGTGTTTCTCAACTCTATTCATGTCATGACACACACAGAAAATGACGATATTTGTATGGACATCTGGGCAATTGGACTTCATGCAGTGGTAAGGAGGTAACTGGCCTGGGGGCTCCCAGGGTTGGGGGGATTGTTATATTCTCACTCTCCTTAACCATTAGAGGAACACAGGTTGGGATGTTCTCTTTATGGTTTCTTTGGTGAGAAGAGAATCTGCTCTTTCATTCATGGCTTTTGTTCACTGCTGTTTTATGCTAGCTAGGATGGCAGAACTCTAAAGTTAGATTGGATTTTGAAGAACTTGGTTGGAGTTCTAGCTTTGTAATATGACTCAACCTCTCTTAGCCTCAGTTTCTTTGTCTTTAAAATGAGAACAATAACAACCTTTCTCTTTCTACCATAAAGCTATGATGATCAATAGAGATAATAAAATATATGAATATGCTTTTAAACAATGGTTATTTTTATTATAATTTAAACAAAACTGTAGGTACATGCCTTTCATAATTCACAAGAAGAAATAATTAGATGCTTTTGTTTGAAATGTATATAGTGTGTGTATATATAATTAATATATAATGACATGGTGTCCATCAGTGAGGGCACTTGACTCCAAAGCTAGGAGAGTGAATTGCAGAATTTAATAATGACTGTAATAGTTAAGGATTAATGAGGGCTGTATTGCATTTATCCAAGTATTTCATTCCAGTTCAGGCTAAGGCCTAGCATATTATTTTACTGATAATTCTAATTATGCGTTCTGATAAATATTATAAACAACTTTCATATTCATCTATTTTAATGAATTTTTTTAAATCAAAAGGATAATGAATAAAATTCAATATTAGTAACCTACACTTACTGAAAGTCTCTGTATTCGTACCATTTTTTCCCTAAATAATCATCAAAGCTAAATGTTTAATGGCAGCATATTCTAATTGCTGGGAAAACACCTGGGAATAAACAGCCTCTGAAACCACAGAGGAGCAGGTGAATATGTGAATTCTGTCCATTGCAATTGACTGATCAAAATATTCTCCTCAATCGTGTTAGACTCTGTGATTAGGATAATTCCTAGCAGTTTTATTGAAGAACTAGTCTGATACCGTGGATGCAAATGAGGTTTTTGGTTTTCTCATACATCTGCCATGTTCCTTTGGAACCAAAGGGAGCCTCACTCTCTTGTTAGAGTGGGGCTGGCTGTTCTGATCCCATGACCAGTATATGTGGCAGTCTTGTCCGGCCAGGGAGGTTTCAACCTCTGTTGTTAACTGCAATTTTTCTCAAACTGGGGCCTGCAAATTCTTATGTTTAGGAGACCCTGATCTCCAGAATAAGGTCTACATTTAAGTCTTATATTCTAGATCCTCATGACCTGGGCTTAGATGACTGTGGTTTTAGACTTGGTTTTATTGCTCCACATCACTCACCAGTCAAACAAATCGCAAGTGATCCTGTATCATTTCCTTACTGTTCCCAGAGTGCCGTTTCCTCCATTGCTATGGAGTCTACTTGTACCCATAAGTAGAGCTCAGCTCGCAAGTCGGCCTTCATGATAATTACATCACTCATCTCTAAGTGCATGTTTGTATAGTAAACCTCCTGTAACCAGGTTACACATTTGTTTTAATGGTGATTCTTTAAAATTTATATTTGTTTTAATGGCCATTATTTAAAACCTTTTTTAGTAACAGTCTTTTAAATCAGAAAATAATAAACACAAAGGATAAAAGATTTTTATTATCATTATACAAAGGGGAATACAAAAAAAAAAGTAAGTCTCCTCCTACCTCAGATCCAAAGTCCCTTAACACCCCTTTCTAGAGAATACATGGTTAACTGTTTCTTGTACATCCCTTCAGAGAAATTCAATGCATTTGCCAGCATATTTGTATAAATGTTCCCTTGGACATATATGGATGCATTCCATGCAAACTGTTTTCTCTTTGCTTTCTTTAATTTAGTTTGCAGATTCTTCTAATTCAGCACACAGAGCTGTAGCTAATTGCTGCATAGTATGCTCCCTGCATGACTGTACTATGAGCTGGTTCAACTTTCCAGTTTCTTCCCTGAGATTTTCTGTATATAAGATAGCTTTTGTATCTTTAAGTTAATTTTTTTAAATTAATTAATTATTTATTTTTTCCCCCAAAGCCCCAGTAGATAGTTGTATGTCATAGTTGCACAGCCTTCTAGTTGCTGTATGTGGGACACGGCCTCAGCATGGCCGGAGAAGAGGTGTGTCGTTGCGCGCCCGGGATCCGAACCCGGGCCGCCAAGCAGCGGAGCGCACGCACTTAACGGCTAAGCCACGGGGCCGGCCCTTTAAGTTAATTTTGATGTAAGTGATGTGTTAAAATTCTTCAAGTCTTTTATTTTCACTTTTTCCTCATTTTTTATTAATGCCATCAATTCTATAAATGGAAATATGTAAGCTTGTTTTGATGAAGAGAAAAAAAACTCACTTGCCTATCTCTTACATAATTTCTTTTCACCATGACACCTATATATATATATATTTATAGTAAAGACGTTTTTCCCCTAAAATTACACTTTGAAAATATATTCTTTCATTAATAGTATTAGTTTATTACAAAATTTGGAAAATCTGAGTTCAAAATACATTTGCATCTTCTACTGTCTATGTGGCTTTGCGCAAATTCCTTATCCTTTTTTATGTTTGTCTTTCCTCATCTATAATATGGGTTTAATAAACATATCCATTTCATATTATCACATGAGAAAATGTACGTGAAAAAATTACAAATTGTAAAATGCTATACAAATGTTATAAGAAATTAAAATCAATTTACCATCTAATATATAAGCTTTTCCTCAACATATGTCTAGAACAAGCCAAAAATATTTGTCATCAAACTTTTTCTCTTCCTTTTTAAATTGTGTACAACTATTTATTTTTTACCTTAATGGCTGATATAACTCTTAATGCTTATCTCTCTCTTTTCCCATGTGTTTTGGAAGTCAGTTCCTAAGATGGTTTGTATTATACTGTGTTTAACTTTTTAATAATGCCAGTTGTCTTCTGCATTTGTGAGCACAACATATTATTTTTATTGAGGCAACCATTATTAAATCCCTAAAATAAGATTTAAAAAAAGGCACATCTTCTGCCCTGAAGTGGCATAAGACTACTGATTCTGTTTTGATTTCTCACTATTGCTCTATTTGTGTTCTTTTTTTTTTGGGGGGAGGAAGATCAGCCCTGAGCTAACATCTATTGCCAATTCTCCTCCTTTTTTTCCCCAAAGCCCCAGTAGATAGTTGCATGTCACAGTTACACATCCTGCTAGTTGCTGTATGTGGGACGCGGCCTCAGCGTGGCCGGAGAAGCAGTGTGTAGGTGTGTGCCTGGGATCTGGACCCGGGCCGCCAGTAGCGGAGTGCGCGCACTTAACCCTAAGCCACGGGGCTGGCCCTGCTCTATTTGTTTTTCATGTCTCTCCTTGTTTTGTCTTTTTGTCTGTTGTGCTCCATTAATTCAATTTTCTTTTCTTAGCTCTTCCGCCTGCCTTTGTATCATTTCTCGGTGCCCTTTTTCTTCCTCCTTTTTGCTCGGAGACTGTTGTAGCGATTCCCTCTTCTTTCTCCCTTCCCGTCATCTTCACATTCTGTGTCATTTCTACATTCCCAGAACCTGTCTTTAATAACCAGTTAGTTTCCTGAACATTTAAAGTATTCTGTTAAAATTTTAATCTCTGTAACACACATCTATTTGTTCCATGGCGTGTTTGTCCATCTGTCGATCCATCCATCCATCCATCCATCTGTCCATTTATCCATCTGAATGTATAAAACGTCATTCTTGATGCTAAAAGGAATACAGAGATGATACTGGCCCCAGCCATCAAGGAATTTATAATCTAGTGAGAGAGGAACATATATAAGGTTTATTAAATTTGTTAGATATTGGACTCTTTCCAAGCCCCATCTTTAACTGCCACTCTCAGTAAGAGATTGAATGCTTGAGAATCCAATAATTATAACCAGATATGATAAAATTTTAATTCTATTTTTAATTTATGGAAGTGCCTGTATTAATATCCTCTTAAATATGACCACTTCTAATTTGAAGATTTGTTTATTAACAAGGAGATGATGAGGAAAAGCTATTCTGAATCAATTCATGAAAAATATTGTATCACAAGTGGTCTTTGGTTTTACTAAGGTTTTTTTTTTTGGTTTTAATTTATTTTTTTACAATTTTGGGGAAGCTCTCCAGGTTGTTAAAAAATTACCCCTTCAACTTTTTTTTTTTTTAAATTAATGCTTTGGTGAACTCAGTGTCAAGCTGATAGAGACAGCCATTATTTCCTGATGGCTTCCTTTTCTTGTCAGATTTGGCAGCATTTCAGCAGGAATCTAGTGTTTACCAAGTGGTGTACTGAATGACAACTTATTTAATGTTTAATATATTATTGCTAGTGAAGTAATACCTAGTAGCTACATACATGAATTACCTATTTGATCTTCTTGTCAATCTTGTCATAAGATGGTTACTAATAATTTCATTTTCCATTTGAGGAAACTGGGAGGCATAGAAAAGTGAAGTGGCCAGGCTCACAGATAATTGGCAGACTTGAACCAAGACTTTAACTCTAAAACCCACTCTTTCCAGTGCACCTTGATTTTATATCAGATAAGTAGAGTAAATTGAGGAACTTGCCTCAAATTACAGAATCAAGTGAATGATTTCTTTAGGTAGAATAAACTTTGTCTTTGCCAGGGTAAATTGGAAGTCAAATTAGAGTAGCCAAATACTGTGTGTGTTTGTGTCTATGTGTGTTTGTGAATATAAACGCCTTTATGTTTTAGGAAAAGAGATCCAGACCTATTGTGAAAAATTCAAAAAAGAAGAAAATAATTTGAAGAGACTCAAAATCACTAAATCTCATCAGCCAGAAAATATTGTGATTAATATTTTGTTGAACAACCCATTACACATCTCTGTATAAATATGTATGTATTAATATTATGTACATTATCATAGACTGGCTCATCTGTCCATAGCGTCCTGTAAGTTAACCTTTACCAATTGACGATTTATCATTAACGTCTTCCTGTTTCTAAAAATAGCAATCTACTTCATGGGGTTTGATAGCTACTTAGAATTCCATTGTATGGGCCTACTGTGCATATCTCATTGCATTTCTATTATTATCTACTTCAGATAAATTCTTAGACATGTCATTGTTGGACTTTTGATATGTGTTGGCAGATTGTCATACAAGAAGATATATATTCTTTTTTTTTTGAGGAAGATTATCTCTGAGCTTACATCTGTGCCAATCTTTCTCTGTTTTGTATGTGGGACCCTACCACAGCATGGCTTGATGAGCGGTGTGTAGGTCTGTGCCCGGGATCTGAACCTGCAAACCCTGGGCTGCCAAAACGGAGTGCTTGAACTTAAACCACTACACCCCTGGGCTGGCCTGAGATATATATTCTCAACACCAGTGCAAGAAAGCATCTGTGTACTGCAGTTCTCAGCAATACTGGGTATTACTCCTCTTTTTAAAAATATTAACAGTATATTTTATTTAACTCACCATATCAGTAACGTCGTTATTACAATATACAGTCAATATTAAAACATTATTAAAATAATTTACACTGTTTTTCCAACTTAGTCTTTGAAGTATGTATTTTTTGAAAACTAGACTATTTTTTTGTTGTTGTTTTGAGGATGATTGGCCCTGAGCTAACATCTGTTGCCAATATTCTTCCTTTTTTTTTTTTTCCCTCCCCAAAGCCCCAGTAGATAGTGGTATGTCATAGTTGTACATCCTTCTAGTTACTCTGTGTGGGATGCCACCTCAGCATGGCTTGATGAGTGGTGCATAGGTCCACGCTCAGGATCTGAAGCAGCAAACCCTGGGCCACCAAAGCTGAGTGTGCGAACTTAACCGCCACACCATCAGACAGGCCCCTAGACTATTTTTTAAGAGCAGTTTTAGATTTATAGCACAGTTGAGTGGAAAGTAGAAAATTCCCATATCCTCCCTACTACCCCTGCCTCAGGTTCCCCTGCTATTAACATCCTCCTCAGCGTGGTACGTTTGTTACAATTGATGAAGCTACGTTGACACATCACCCGGAGTCCATAGTTTACATGGAAAAAGGGGTCACTTTTGGTGTTGTACATTTTGTGGGTTTGGACAAATGTATAATGACATGTCTGCTATTATAATATCATATAGAATACTTTCACTGCCCTAAAAATCCTTCGTGGTCTGCCTATTCATCCCTCCTTCCCCCTAGCCTCTGACAACTACTGATCTTTTTACTGTCTTCACAGTTTTGCTTTTTCCAGAGATATCTCCTCTTTTAAATTTTTGAAAACATTTTTGCCTGTTACTTTAGTTTATATTTCTTTTGATTGATTAGAAAAGTTTTCCATTATTTCATGTTGGCATTATTATTTGTTTGGTGCATTTTCCTTCTTTTGTCCTTTTCACATTTGATAGATAAAGGCTTTTATTTTATCTGTATCAACCAATTATTTAATCAAATATTGGTATTTTTCTGATTTAATATTTATCTTTTAATTTTGTGTATGATGTTCTTTATTCAGAAGTTTAAAGTTTTTTCTAGTCAGATTATGGTTTTCTGTTTTTGATATTCTTGCTGAAGATCTACTGAACCCAAGGAAGAAATCAGGAGTTAGTGTCTTGTATATATTTCTGATGTAGATAAGCCTTATTACAATTACATTTTTATTAGGGTACAGAGAAAATCAAGTTAGCTGAATTACACTGATGTCATTTCCTTAAATGTTTGATAAGAATTCATCAGTGAAGCCTCTGGGGCCTGGAATTTTTTTTTTTTTGTGAGGGAGATCAGCCCTGAGCTAACATCCGTGCTAATCCTCCTCTTTTTGCTGAGCTAACATCTATTGCCAATCCTCCTCCTTTTTTCCTTCCCCAAAGCCCCAGTAGATAGTTGCACGTCATAGTTGCACATCCCTGTAGTTGCTGTATGTGGGACGTGGCCTCAGCATGGCCGGAGAAGCGGTGCGTCGGTGTGCGCCTGGGATCCTAACCTGGGCCGCCAGTAGCGGAGCGCGAGCAGTTAACTGCTAAGCCACCAGGCCAGCGCGGCCTGGAGTTTTTTGTGTGGGAAGGAGTTTAATTATGAATTCAGTTTCTTTAACAGACAAATGGCTGTTCAGATTTTGTGGTTCTTGTATTAGTTTTGGTAATTTGCATCCTTCAAGGAATTTTCCTGTTTCATCTGATTGTAAAATATATTTGCACAAAACTGTTCATAATAGTTCTCATTATCTTTTAAATTTCTGTAACATCTGTAGTAACAAGCCCCTGTTTTCATCCAATATTGGTCATTTGTGTATTCTCTCTTGTTTTCCTTTATCATTCTAGGTACAATTTTACCAGTTTCATTGATATTTTCAGAGAATCAATTTAGGATTTTGTTGATTTCTCCACTGTTTGTTCATTTTCTGTTTCATTCATTTCTGCTCTTTATTATTTTCTTCCTTCTACTTATTTTGGGTTTAATTTCTTATAGCTTTTTAATGTGGAAAGTTAGAGCATTGATTTTTAAACCTTTCTTTTTTTCTAATATAATCATAAATGTAGAAATTTACCTTTAAGCATTGTTTTAGCTGTGTCCCACAAATTTTAACATATTTTCATTATTATGTAGTTGAAAATATTTTCTAATTTCTCTTCTGATTTCTTTCTTGATCGACCTTTAATAATCATTGTTTTTGTTCCCAACTACATTGTAAATTCATTCAGGACAGGAACTTGACACTTCATTCTTTTGCCGTTGCTCTCTATATCACTTTTTTTTTTTTTTTTGTGAGGAAGATCAGCCCTGTGCTAGCATCTGCCAATCCTCCTCTATTTTTTGCTGAGGAAGACTGGCCCTGGGCTAACATCCATGCCCATCTTCCTCCACTTTATATAAGACACCGCCACAGCATGGCTTGCCAAGTGGTGCATTGGTGCACACCTGGGATCTGAACCGGCGAGCCCTGAGCCGCTGCAGCAGAGT